>NW_023500908.1:5758724-7104948 GCF_013390185.1 Colletotrichum aenigma
GCTATCTCCTGGAAGCTTGCCCTGACGCGGTTTGAGCGGGTTGATAAGGATGGTGTGGTCTAGTTCGGAAGACGGCACAATCGGCCCAGTCACGACCGCCTCGCAACCGTCGAGCTTTTGGGCCGATGGGGACACAAGAGATGACATTCTGGGACCGCCTCAACATGAGACGAAGTGCGAGCCGCTATGAGCTCGGGCGCTTTGGGTCCACGTGAATTAGGCCGATGCGCAAAAATGCTGCATTCAAAATTTGCCATGTTCATCATCTCACGATAGTCTCGAAGACGGCGCTGTCGACTCGAGAATTTCGGCGCAAACAAATCCAGCGTATCCGGAGTTGGCTTTGTCCGACTACCTGGCTGCCCAACAGCGAATGCTGATTGCGACAACGAGCCCATCAAGGTACTCGCGAGACTTCAGGCAGATTTGCAGCTTCACTCTGGTTTGCCCAGTGCTGGCTGAGCCATGAAGGCCACGTGCATATTGCGACGCGCCCAAGGCAGCGTCCCGTGAGTGCCGCCCAGCGTCAAAGTTGCCGACTCGAGAGAAGGAAGTGAACGGAGATGAGTGGGGGTGGGGGAGTTGTCGATTGGACGGATGACGGTGGCTGTGAAAGTGCCAGCGCACGATGGCGGCGTCGAAAAAGCACACGCATGAAGCATGAGAAGCTGGATGACTCGGGAGATGTCTGCAAAATGAATCGGAGACATGCACTCTGACCAGCCTCCGTGCCCGTCTCCCCTCCCCCGTCCCCGCATTTCAGAGTTGAGGCAATCGTGTGTTGGATCATCAGATCAGGCGGGCTGAAGAGACGAAGCAGACGGGCCTGCTTCATGCGAGGATTTGAGCGTCGAGTTTGATAATCGAGATGGACGAGGCTGTGCGCACTCTGGCCAATATAGTTGAGGCGATGAGCCAAGAATAAAGTGCAGTTGAACAGAGCGTCGAGTTTGAGTGTTTGACTTTGGGTTGATCCAGTGAGGCGGATGGCAGGGCAGAAGGGCAGGGCCAGCAGAAGCTTTATCGATAAGGCTCGATAAGGGTCCAGAGCGGGTGGGCTGCAGACAGAGTCCATGTCCGCGCCGGGGCATGGTTCTCTCAGTTCACTGCGAAGCTGTCGGGTCGGGACTCGCAACTGGGGGGTCCGTAGATCGGGACATGGGGCTCCGAATCCGAGTGGGCATTGTGGAGACCCGCCCCCAGCAAGCCAAGGCAGGGCGTTTCGCATGGCAACCGAATGCAGCATTCGCCATTGGCAGGGAGCACGAGTCTGGAGCTTGTTTGCCTCGCCCGGCAACCATTGGGACACTGTAGGGTTCCATTGGCAGCAATCATTGTGGGCATTCGGGGTTACGTAGCGCCATGAGTGCTGGTATGTTAGTCGCAGGAGCACCCAGAAAAAGTCAAACTTCAGACGAGACCAGGAGATGTCCCTGTTTGAGGTTGAAGAGGTCAGCCGAGTTTGAAGTGTGTGTGTTTGGTAAGAGCACCGCTGCTGCTATTTTTTGTTGCCGTCCAGTATCTTCAGGCCGTGGCCGTGGGCGGGTGAGCTCGAGCTGTTGTTTGTCGCAAATCGTCCGGTCCCCTGAGCCGAAGGTCAAGACGATCGTCCCTGGCTGTGGAACGGCTTCGTGCCGAGACGAAATATGTGGAAAGGGACTGTCAGCCAAGCCTAAACTTGTGCGTTTTCGACCTCAAGGTTCGATGTTGGTAGTTGCTGCGGCAATGGTGGCGGGTAAGTATCCGTACAGCAAATTGGCTTCGGGAAGAAAGGTTGAATGCGACGCCGGATAGCCTTTTGCGGGTGAATTGCTTGTGACCTACGTGCTCGCGAGCGGCCGCAAGCAAACGGATGGTCGTTTTCCATTTCCTTTCTTTTCGGATGGATGACTGAGCATGCGTCGATAGGAAGCCAAAGATACGATGGACGGGAGCAAAGGTCCGATGATGACGGTATCGTGTCCACAAGCTAGGGGAAGCGGGCAGTTGCCGCGTGCCTTGGTGACGTTTAATAAGCTTCTCTTGCCCGGCACTTTGCGAGGTCTTGCTGCCACTGGCCAGGGCACTGGCAGCCAACAAGGACAAGATGCGCCTGTCGTATGGAAAGCAGCAGAGTTGTTTCCGCCCCTTCCCAGCTTCGCTCCCGTATCGGCCGGCGGAAAAGTGGCAAGTGGGAGAGAATCCCAGACTGTCAGAGGAAAGTGGGTGCTGTCCGTAAGGTACCAAGTACGCAGTAGAGTCTGCAGGCCGGCGGCAGGAGGCAGGAGGGCGCTAGGAAGCAGCGGAGAAATTTTGACGAGAGTGAAGGTGAAGCAACCCAACGCCAAAACAGCACAGCCACGCTTGGCATCATCAGTCACCTCCATTGGGCGCCGCCGACTTCACCCTTGCTGGGAGTTTGAAACCTGCCGCCAGGTAGTTGCTACTAGCTCGCCCGCTGAATGACGTTGGGGGAGGAGGAGAACCTAGGGACCCGAAGGAAGCTTTCTGGGAGCTTGCTCTAGTATGCAGTGAAGTGACTAAGGTGCAGTCCAGCGCTGCAGGAGGAGTGGGAAGTGATGCAGTGTGGTACTCCATGACCGCATGCATGGGGGGAGGCATCCAATGTCCCAGTGTGCCATTGTCATGGGCCCCATCATCATTCTCCAAGGAGGCCTCCCTGGGGATCCATACCATCTAAATGCCAAGCAAATCAGGTTCCAGGTCGAGTCCTGTTGGACAACCGTCCAGCAGCAGTACAGATAGCAGCACCAAACTTGAGGAACCAGCAGACTTCCACACCACCACCAGCCAGACCAGACACATTCTTGCTGAATGTTGAGTTGCTGCTTGTTTCGTCCTACCTTTACGACATCCCGTCCCACGTTTCCCCATAATAGCTTGACAAGAAAAGGGGGCTGTGTTCTTCCCCTTCCTGCACCGCGTCTGAGCTGTTGTCCTACCGTCCACCACCCCCAAAATTGATTGCTTCTGGCTATCACCTGAAGCTTGCTCGAGAAGCACATTGGAATTGCAACAGCAGCAGCATCTGTATTCTGGAACACGGCTTCTGGACCCCGTCTTGTACCCTCTCTTCCTGCCTATTGAGATCTACGCAAAGGCTGCCAATTGGCAATTGCGTTCGCACACCATTCCTCGTTACGGTCAGGGACGTCTGGACTCCCCAGTGCGCACGACACTACCACACTACACCACGCTCGACTCGATCACGACCCGACCACCACACCACGACTCTCTGATACCAGATCCCTCGTTACCTTGCGACTTGGCGGCCCAACGTGCCCTCATCTCTGCGCAACCCTCCTCCATTGGATCACGCACGACTTGACCGACCGTCCTCTACCCCACTCACCCGTCGGGCGGCACGCGCATACTGCGTACTGCACACAGGTACAGTAGACGGAGTACTGCGTACACACACATAGACACATCCGCCGAGCAGGGCCTCCCAGGACTCTAATCCGGTCTGTTCGTGGCAGCCAACTTGTCTATCTGCGATACCTGATAGGAACTCCCGTTGCTGCTACTACTGTACATACCACAGTCAGTCCGCAGCCATGGTCTGTAAGTACCTGCTGCTATCCTTTATAGATAGATACACATTGCCGTCCCTGCTGTTGCGTTGGATTTCTATTTGATTTTTTTCCGATCGAGAGAGGAGAAAAAGTACCCTGCAGCGCCAGCTACACCGCAAGGTACTATCGCCTTGTCTCTGAGTTCTTACACTTCACTCACCTCTTTTTCCTCCCCTCACCTCCTCTCCATCACCGCCGCCGGCCCCCAGTAGCAAGCCCCGTTTCTTCTCTCCCACCCATGTACTGGTAGCTGCAGCTCCCTGGATTGCCTGCGCTACTCTTGCTACTTCAGTCTTGGCACTCCAGTCTTTCCAGTCTTGGATGCACTTCACTCACGCCGGCAACGCACTTGACATTCTCCTTCCCTCCAAGCCACAGCGCGCATCGTAACGTCCTGTTCCTGCGACTGGCTCTTTCTCTTCTTTCCTGCCACACCCATTCCAGGCGCACATCTGGTCGCCTTGTCCCTCTGATCGTCACTCCTTGATTTCCCTTCTATTTTCGTTTCTCATCGGTTGCCTCACCACTTAACGCATACCTTGCACTGTTATCGACGATCGCGACATCGCAGATACAGCTTTTTTTTTTCTGGTGGTCTGGGCTTCGGCTAATATGGTGGCGCGATGTCCGACGATTCAGCCAACAGACATTTTCGCGAACAGGTTCGCTCTTGGGGCAGCACGAACAAGCCCAACACCCGCGATGGCGAGGTAGACGAAGAATCGCCTCTACTCAACGGCAACCACTCCTCCGGTCAACATGATCAAAACGGCAATGGAAACGGCGTCGCCGAACATGACCACCACCAAAACAAGACTTACGGCTTCTTCCTCGACCCAAGGCATACCCCAGGCACCGACAGCGACAATGTTGCCGTGAGATACGGCTCTTACGCCTGGCACATCACCAAGGTTACTCTCCTCAGCAGTAAGTCGCCCAGCCACCAGCCGCATCGTGTTGCTGCGCCTGGTAGCTAACAAACCATCTTTCACAGACTATGTCAACTTCCTCCTGGTTATGGTGCCTATCGGCATCGTCGCAGGCCAGGGCAACTGGAGCTCTACCGCCGTCTTCACCATCAACTTCTTCGCTATTATCCCGCTTGCCGCCGTCTTGTCATTTGCGACCGAACAGATCTCCGTGAAGCTGGGCGAGGCACTTGGAGGACTGCTCAACGCTACTTTTGGAAATGCCGTCGAATTGATTGTCAGCATTGTCGCCTTGAAGGATGGTCAGATTGAGGTCGTTCAGTCGTCCATGCTGGGCTCGATCTTGTCCAACTTGCTTCTGGTCATGGGCATGTGCTTCTTCTTTGGTGGCATTGTCAACATGCGCGACAGAGTTACGGGCCAAGGCATGGAACAGAGCTTTGCTTCCGCAACGGCGCAGACCACTTGTTCGCTAATGACCTTGTCTTCGGCTTCGCTGGTCATCCCTGCTACTGTAAGCTTCTCGCGGAATATGCATGTACCCCGCTCCTTGACTAACACCGCCTACAGCTTTACTCCGCCCTGTCTAAGGCTGATTCGGACGACAAGGAGCACAGCATTCTGCTCCTCTCTCGCGGAACTGCCATTATTCTCCTGACGTTGTACGTGATGTACCTCTGGTTCCAGCTCCGCACCCACCCCAATCTCTTCGATGCCGAGATCCAGCACCACCACGACGAGGAGCCTGAGGAGGCCCTCATGGGTCCTATCGCCGCCGCCGCCGTTCTCGTTGTCACCACGGTCCTGGTCGCCATCTGCGCCGAATACCTGGTTGGCAGCATTGACGACCTCGTCGAGAGCGCGCACATCAGCAAAAACTTTATCGGTCTTATTCTCATTCCGATTGTCGGCAACGCAGCAGAGCACGTAACGGCCGTGGTTGTGGCCATCCGAAACAAGATGGACCTGGCCATGGGCGTTGCCATCGGCTCCAGCATCCAGATCGCTCTCCTCGTCACCCCTTTCCTTGTCATCCTCGGCTGGGCTGTTCTCGACAAGCCCATGACTCTCCGCTTCGAGACTTTCGAGACTGTGGCCTTTGCCTTCTCCGTGCTTGTCGTTACGTACACCGTGCAGGACGGCAAGTCCAACTACCTTGAGGGAGCCATGTTGCTTGGCCTCTACATTATCATCGCCTTGGCTTTCTACGTCAGCCCCAGCGACGCCCTGGACAAGGCCTTTTCTACCGTCATGGGTTGAGCGATGAGTAAAATCATACGTTTTTCTTAAAAGTGTCAGAAGGCTCCATACACAACCTGGAACCTGAATTTTTAGAGCTCCGCCAAGAACCAATGACTCCCATATACCCAGCGGGACGTCTTGGTGGCGCGTAGCTAACTTTGATGCCAGTATCAAAACATCCCGAGTCTGTCCTGCAAGACGAGGCTCCTGTTCGAAAGACTATCGTTAAAAAAGAGAGCTCGCTCTCGTGTGTGCATATTTCCTTGGTGTGTCTATCATCTGTACAATATTCAACGGGCGCGGCTTCTAGGAGGGCGGTATCCAAGGTTCCTTCGAGAAATGGAGAATTTGGTGTCTGCAAAGGCACAAAGACAGAAAACACTGGTTCGCGAGGTCCGCAGTATTAGTGTTCGATTGCAATAAAAGACGTCCATTTGGACATTGAATCAAAAGTAACTTTTCTGGTCTCATTTCGCCTTTAGCACCTGGTATCTCGCCGGATACAATCATGAGGTGTATATGTGTAATATGAAAGTAGACGACGTGTTCAACGTGAACCAACAATGCATTTCTCCCTATCCGACCATGCCATTTACAGCGTTGGCCTTGACATGGGCGCAATGATGCCCTGCTTCTTGAGGATGCGCGGCTTCGTCGCCTCCTGGAACGACTCCTTGGTAACCCACTCGGGACCCAGAGGCATACGCAGCGAGCGCTCGTACTGCGCCTTGGACTCGTACATGTGAGGCAGCTGGGTAGCAAGATACTTGTCGTTCTATGGGAAACTTTTCAGCAAACTGTATCGACACAACAAAGGGGCAGAAAAAGAAAACTTACCTTCTTGATGCGCTTCTCGCTGATGATGACCCTGTCGAGCTTGGCGTCCTTGCGGTCCGCCTTCTTCACGCCCTCGACCTTTGTCACGAATCGGCCCTGCTGCCTCTTCTTCTCCCGCTGGCTGACGCCCTCGCCGACCCAGCCGCCCCATCCCGGCAGCGTGTTGTCGACGATCTTGTCGTCATCCTCGGCCTCGACCTCGGCCTTTTCGCGCGCAAAGTCGACCACCACGTCGTCGCCCGCGAACGCCTTGTCCATCTGCGCAATGTCGCGGATCGCGAGGGGCAGGTGGACGTCTTCGCCCTCGTCGGAGTCCGCGTCCTCCTCCTCGTCGGAGCCGTCGGCTGCTTTTGAGCGGGACTTGGGCTTCGGCGCGGCGGCCGTCATGGCTTGCGAGTTGTCCAGGTCCAGCACGCGGGGCTGGTGCGCCTTGGAGGAGGACTTCTTGCGCGGGCCCGAGGACCAAGCGGAGCCCGTCGTCGAGGGCTCGGCGGTGATGGAGTAGCCCGCGTTGACGGCGCTGTTGTCCGGCACGTCGTCGTCGTGGTCGTCTGCGTCCGCGCCGGCGGCCTTCTTGCTCTTCTTGTTCTTGGACAGCGCGGGCGCGGAGATGGCGGACTTAGCCGCACCGCCGAACTTCTTGCGTCCCACCTCCGTCACCTCCTCTTCGTCACTGGCCTCGCCGTTGGAGTCGATGTCCCGGCGGATCTGCGCAATGAGCTCGTCGTTGGCCTTCTTCTGCATCGCCTCGGCCTTTTGCATGAACTTCATCTTCATCAGGTTCGACGCCGGGCTGTCGTCCTCTTCGTTCTCGATGCGCTTGAGCTGCTTGAGCAACTTGCGCTTCTCGCGCACCACATCGTCCTCGTCATCACTGCCCTCGTCCTCCTCCTCCTCTTCGGACTCGTCCTCGCTCTCGGAGTGACCCGCGCGGCCCTCCTTGCGCTGGCGCAGCTCCTCCTCGCGGCGGGCCATGTCGTGCAGTCCCGCCCTGTAGTCGTCGTCCCAGACGGCGCGCTTGTTGGAGGCGCCCAGCTTCGCCCACTTCGAGTCCCTGTGGCGGGCGCCCACGCGCTCCAGCGCCCTCCTGCGGTCCGCCGCCTCGCGCTCTGCCTCCGAGTCGATCTCGCCGTTCTCGGCCATGGCCTCGTGCAGCTTCATCTCCTCGCGCTCCTTCTCCTTGCGGTGCACGCGGTGGTACGCCTTGCTCTTGATCTTCTTGATGCGCGCCGCCTTCTTGGTCTCGCGCGAGGCGATCTCGCGCTCCCGCCGGCGCTGGTTGACGAGGTCCTTGAGTGCCTCCTTGGACAGGCCTTCCTCCTCCGCCTCCTTGCGCATCCTGTTCTCCTCCTGCTTGTTCATTGCCAGCCCGCTCTGCTGCATGATGGACATGATGGTCTGCTCGAGCTCGTTGCTCGAGTTCTTGGCCGTGAGCGCCTGCAGCTCGCGGTTGTCGAGCCCCTCGTCGGCCGCGTTCTGCGGCAGGGGGAAGACGAGGTGCTCCGCGCGCCGGTTGTGCTTGACCGTCTCCTGCCAGCGGCCCAGCGTCTCGTTGGCCGTCTCGTACGCCGCCGCCCGCTGCAGCTTGTCCTGCTGCCGGCGCGCGAGCGGCACCTCGAGCTTCTTGCCCGCGCCGGGGCGCGTCTCCTTCTCCTCCTTGGCCATGAGCTTCACCGACTTGCGCATCTGCGCGTCCTTGACGCCCGCCAGGCCGAGGTCCTTGAAGCTGATCTTCTGCTTCTGCTTCGTGGGCGCCGCGTCCTCGTCTTCGCCGCCGTAGCTGGTGATGAACTTTTGCAGGGCGCCGAGCTTCGACGGGTCGACCTCCTCCTCGTCCTCTCCGTCGTCTGAGTCGGACGAGGGCGGGCTGTCGGCGTCGGAGTCTGACTCTGAGCCCTCGGACCCGGAGCCTTGGTCTTCCATGGACTCGTCGGATTCGTATTCGTCCAGAGCTTGCGCGAGGTCGATTGCGTCCTCGCCCAGAGATTCGTCGTCGTCCTCGTCTTCTTCAGAGTCGGCCTGGCTGTGGTGTTAGTGATAGCTTTCCCGGACGTCCAGCTCAGTCGCCGCAAACCTCGTTCTTGGCAGTCTTGCTCCCTCTGAAGGAATATCCCTGGAAATCCTCCTCGTCGCTGTCGCCAAAGGCCTCGTCACTGTCGAGCTCCGAATCCTCGTCTTCGTTCACACCGTAGTGCCATTCGTTGCCCTCGCTGTCGCTGCCATACTCCGAATCATCGCCCTCGCCCCCGCCGCCGGAGGCCTTGGCCTTCTTCCGCCTCGGCTGCTCCTCGTCATCGTCATCCTCGTCCTCGTCCTCGTCGTCCTCCTCGGCGCGCCTGTGCTTCTTTCCGGTGTCGGGCTGCGCGTCAATCTCCCGGAACCTCGGCGTCTTCTTCTGCTTGGTTGGGAACTGCTCCGAGGCGATCGTGAAGGCGTCGAGGGCCTTGGCCTGGGCTTTGGATTTCGACTTGCGGAAGTTTTTCGGCTGCTGCTTCGACGACAGCAGGGGCCGTCCGTGTGATTGTCTTCCGGCCATTTTATCTTTTGTCGAGAGAGGCTGCTGTGAGTGACTGCTCGTGTGCTCTGGTCCTCCCGTCTTTTTTCCCCATCCAAGAGAGAGCGCAGCGCACGACCATGGGAACTTTTTCTGCCGAGGTGGGCGAAAAGCGGTCAACAAGAAATTTACAGTGGGGCAGCTCGCACCGCTGGGCCGTGGTGTGGGCTGCACTGTGCTCTGTAAAACGGCCCAGGGTCGTTACGTGCGCTGGGCGGTCTTCAAGGGTCTATGACAAAAACGTGGTCCCACCTGCTGCCGAGGGGTGCCGGCGACGAACCACTAAGCCGTCCTCGATTTCCCATCCTCCAAATTTACTCTGATCAGCGCATCACCAAACAGCTCCCACTGCGTCGCAGCAAGCACCACCGACCCCCCACGGGCCCAACATGGCGTCTTTCGCACCGGGACTGCGGAGGCTCGCCCTCAAGGCGTCGCCTTCGCTGTTCGTATGCCGACAATGCCAGCGCCAACAGCCGCAATGGCGCTCCTCGTCCTCTCGAATCCTCGACATCGTACGATCCCAGCAGCAGCAGCAGACCCGATGCTTCAACCAGACCAAGGCTCCCCTGAGCTTCAGCAGTAACGCCGTCATCGACAAGACCTCTCCGATTATCCAGCAGGCCACCGAGGCCGCCAAGGACACCGTCAAGAAGAGCGCCTGGCCCGAAACGAACTCCAAGTCGGTGGCCTACTGGCTTCTTGGTTCCGCTGTCAGTGTCTTTGGTATCGTCGTCTGGGGTGGTCTTACGAGGTTGACTGAATCTGGGTATGCCTGAACCTCGACAACTCTTTTGAAGCTTGACTAACACCGCGACCAGCTTGAGTATCACCGAATGGCGTCCCGTAACTGGTTCCATGCCCCCTCGTAACGAAGCCGATTGGGAATCCGAATTCGAAAAGTACCGCGCCTCTCCCGAGTTCAAGCTCCTCAACCCGCACATGACCATGGACGAGTTCAAAAAGATCTACTTCATGGAGTGGTCCCACCGCCTGTGGGGCCGCTTCATCGGAATGTCCTTCGTCCTGCCGACCCTGTACTTCATCGCCCGCCGCCGCGTCACGCCCAAGATGGCCCTCAACCTCTGCGGAATCTCCTGCCTCATCGGCTTCCAGGGTTTCATCGGCTGGTGGATGGTCAAGTCCGGCCTCAAGGACGATCTCTTCGCTCCCGGCTCCCACCCCCGCGTCTCCCAGTACCGCCTGACCGCCCACCTCGCCACCGCTTTCGTCTGCTACTCCTGGATGCTCATGACGGCCCTATCCATCTTCCGCACGCGCCGCCTGCTCGCCGACCCCGTCGCCGCCTCCAAGGCCCTCGCCGCGTTGCAGAACCCGGCCATCAAGACCTTCCGCCGCCTCTCCTTCGCCCTCGTCGCCCTCGTCTTCACGACCGCCATGTCCGGCGCCCTCGTCGCCGGCCTCGACGCCGGCCTCATCTACAACGAGTTCCCTTACATGGGCCTCGGCCTGACCCCTCCCGCCAAGGAGCTCTGGGACAAGTTCTACTCCCGCAAGGAGGACGGCTCCGATCTCTGGTGGCGCAACATGCTCGAGAACCCCAGCACCGTCCAGCTCGACCACCGCATCCTCGCCATGACCACCCTGACCGCTATCCTCTCCCTCTTCGCCTACTCCCGCACCGGCCGCGTCGCCGCCGCCCTCCCCAAGGACGTCAAGAAGGGCGTCCTCGGCACCGTCCACCTCGTGCTGCTGCAGGCCACCCTCGGGATCAGCACCCTCATCTACATCGTCCCCACACACCTGGCCGCGACGCACCAGGCCGGCGCCCTGGCTCTGTTGACCGGCGCCCTGGTCTTGGGTCACCGTCTGCGCGTGCCCAAGTCCACCCTCGCCATGGTCCAGAAGCGGATCAAGGCCATGAACATTAAGCCTTGAATGGCATGTTCTGTGAGACTAGCGTTTTTTCCTGAGTTAAAATAGCATTGATACCTGCATTATGGCAGCGATTTGGCATTATGGCATTATGGCACATGAACACAAAAAAGTAGATATGTATAACAATTGTAGCAACACGCAATAGGGGCGGAATGCGTTTCACGGCCACCCTTTGAGGTTTGGGTCATCACATTTCCTGTCTAAAACCTTTTTTTTTTTTTTTTTAAATAGAAGCTCAACTCTAGACTATGGAATGTCTGCCGGATATCTTTTGTTTTTGGTTGGCACCTTCGAGTGCCCTCATGACAAACAATGATGGCAACATCATTTGTCTCTTGACATACCAGTCCATTCATCTAATGTGTTGACCCTCTACTTGTGGGCTGCGACACGTTCGGTCAGACATGAACTAGCGACGAAGGGCTGAGTGAGACTTACCAATACCCTCCTCAGGGACGGGCTTGACACCAACGACCTCCGCGGCGGAGGCCTTCTTCTCCGCCTGCTTCTCCTCCTTCATGAAGGGGAAGGCAAGAACCTCACGAATACTGTAGTTGTCGGTCAAGAACATGACCATTCTGTCGATACCCATACCCTGCAGTTTGTTAATTCGTGGTCCTCATATAAATCAGGAAACAAAACGTACCCATCCTCCGGTGGGAGGCAGACCGTACTCAAGAGACATGCAGAAGTTCTCGTCGATGAGCTGGGCCTCGTCGTCACCCTGGTCCTTCTGGTTGGCCTGCTCCTCGAAGCGGAGTCTCTGGTCAAAGGGATCGTTCAACTCGGTGTAGGCATTGGCAATCTCCTTCTTGCACACAAAGGCCTCGAAACGCTCGCAAAGACCGGGGATTTCACGGTGGTACTTGGCAAGGGGCGACATGACCTGTGGGTGGCCAAAGATGAAGCAGGGGTTGACGCACTGCTCCTCAATGTACTCGCCGACAAGCTTGTCGATCATGCGGGCGTTGGTCAGGGGCGGCGAGCACTCGAGCTTCATCTTCTTGAGAACCTTCTGGAGGAACTCGTTGGTCTCGGCGGTGTGGAGCTGGTCGGCCGGGGGGAACTTCTCGCCGGTGGCCTTCTCAAGCTCGGGAATCATCTCGAAGCGCTTCCAGGGGGCCTCCCAGTTGACCTCGTAGACCTCTCCGTGTTGGGTGTGGAACTTGGTCTTGTAGCCGCCGGTGAGGTGCTTGACAAGGCCGGAGACGAGCTCCTCGGTTGTCTTCATGAGGTCGTAGACATCGGCGAAAGCCTGGTAGAACTCGCAGGTGGTGAATTCGGGGTTGTGGGTGAGGTCGATGCCCTCGTTGCGGAACTGGCGGCCAAGCTCGTAGACGCGGTGAAGACCACCAACGACGAGCTCCTTGAGGTAAAGCTCGGGGGCGATTCTCATGAACATTTGCATGTCCAGGTCGTTGTGGTGGGTAATGAAGGGCTTGGCGGTGGCACCACCAGCAATGGGACCCATCATGGGGGTCTCGACTTCGACGAAATCCTGTGTGGTGTAAGTTTCAAGGGTTCGGTGTGAAGCTTGCGAATGAGGCCCAACTAACCCTGTCGTCAAAGTACCTTCTGATGTAGGTGACGATCTTGGATCTGGCGATGAGGATCTGACGGCTCTTCTCGTTCATGATCAGGTCGAGGTAACGCTTGCGGTGACGCTCCTCGTGGTCCTTGAAACCGTAGTACTCGTCGGGCAGGGTGTGCAAGCAGGGGGTCAGGAGAATGAACTCCGTCGCGAAGATGGAGAGCTCACCCTCCTCGCCCTTCTCGATCTTGGACTTGGGTGCTGTCCTGTTGGGTTTTCGTTAGAATTGAGATTTCCTGTTTACCAAGTCACGCGACACGAACCTTCCGGGGTAGCCGATGATGCCGACAATGTCACCTGGACCATGTCAGCCTATGTCTCCTCCGATTATCGAATTCTGGTATGTACCTCGGCGAAGGTGAAGGTGCTGGTCCTCGAACGACGGGGTGCCCTCGGCGACCTCTTGCGCCTGAGCCATGACCTGGACCTTGACGCCCTCGGCGCGGACATCGTAGAAGAAGAGCTTGTTGCCGGAGGCACGCTTGTTGTAGATACGGGCACCAACGCGGATGACCTTGGACTTGTCGCTCTCGCCGGACTTGAGGTGTCCGAAGTCACTGGTGAACTTGCGCAGATCGTAGTCGGCTACATTCGTGTCAGGTCCGTTCTTTCGTGGTGCGGAATGGTTCGGGGGACTTACTGTGGAACTTGTGGGGGTAGGGGTTGGGAGACTTGGTCTCGCGCAGCCTGTTCCAGTCAGATCAGCATATATTTCCATCCAATTGACCCAGATGTGAGACGTACTTGTTGATGGTGCGAGATCGGTTCTCAAAGTACTGGCTGGGGTCGAGGTTCTTCTCGTCGGCCTCAGCGTTGCCCTTCTTAGCAGCAGCAGGCTTAGGAGGGGCGGCGGCGGCCTTGGCAGCCTTCTGAGCCTCCCTTTCACGGGCCTTCTGGCGCTTCTTAAGCTCGGTCTTGGAGATCATCTCGCCGGTGACCTCGTCAAGCAGAAGCTTGGCCACCTGCTCGGTGGGGGGTTCGGGGGCGCTGGAGTCGGCCATGGTTGCGGATTGCGGGGTATTTGCCTGGAAGAGTTTCCCCTGTCAGTTTATGAAATCCGGGGAAGAGATCGGTGTTTATGAATGGCTGGTGTTCTCTTTCGAGGCTGATTGCGAGTCACCTCGGGGTCGGTTTTGACTCACCAAAAATCCTGCGTCTCGCGATCGAAGATGTACCAGTCAAAATTATTTAAAGCCGGAACGAGGGGCACCAGACCAGTGTATTGGCTGCAGCGGGGTAGTGGCGCACACTGAGTCAAAAAAGCAATTGCCCTGACTCACCGCCCTGGATGGAGGGGCAGACTTCCAAAATCGCTACGTGGGGGAGGGGTTATGCTACTGTGATCCTCGTAGTCGCACACTGTATTTTTGCACGACTAGCCCCTGAGCCTCCACGCGACCCAACGTCGTCCAAACCAACCCAGATCTTCCGACGGTTTAATTTTACACATCGCCCAGCGAATTCACAAGCGGCAACTGTGTATATGAATTGTATGCTAGAGCGACTTCGTTTCCTGTGTGCTTGCTATCATTGTTGCTGTCGTAGTTGCTATTATGATTGCTGTTATCATTGTCTGTCGCTGTTAGCCGTCGTCTTCGTTCGTCGTCGTTGTTGTCTTTATTAAAGTCACTAAATACACAGGAAATGCAGCCGCCCGGACGCAGAAAATTTAGGCGGTCTCATGAATTATTAACAGTTTTGGGCTCATATGAGAAGATTATAGCTGTAATTGAGGCTATAGGAGGCTTCATAAATCTGCGGACGGCCTACGACATCCTGTGAGATGAACGACTCTCATGGGGTGTCTTGCCAATGTTCTCAGTCTTACCAACATCTGAACGAGCCTCTATCACTGATGTTATGATACTTTTCCCATGTTGGATGCAGGTAGTGTTTTGCAAAAAGAGTTGAAGCAAATATTCAGAAAGCAGAAGTCCAGGGCAATTTTGGGGAGTCGAACCTGCCAGTCCCCTCCGCTAGGCCAAATTGGCGATTCTTGGGTTCCTCTTTCCGAAGTGCATCTATGAAAGAAGCTCCTGAAAGATATGGAAGCCAACGCCTTCCCAAACAACCTGCATTGGGGATCTAGGAGGGCGCTACCTCGTCTCGGGCACCACACGCATACCACCTCTTCTCCCCTGGAAGATGTCGTCGTTGATTTTCTTCAACTTCACACTCCACACACCTGCCGTTCGCGAATTCCAACGTCAGCCAGAACATGAGAAAAAATAATCAAAGCATCTCAAATCACGAATAAGCTTCAATGGCTGACCCAGATAAGAAGACAACGGCAAGTAAGAGGACAAAGGCAAGGGCAAGGAAACGAGAAGCCAAGAAGGCCAGGGAAGAACAGGCTAGGCAACAGCAGGCCAGGGAACGACAGGCCAAAGAACAAGAGGCCAGAGAACAGGCCACAAAAGCTAGAAAAGAGTTTTAGGAACCTCTGTATGTCCCCATCTGTCATCATTGTTGAGGAAAAACTGACCGATGTTCCAAGGCACACGCTCCAGAATGATTTACGCATCGAGTTTCAAGCCGCCAGTAATTTGATGAGGGACCTTTACCAACAAGCTCCAAACCCGTACGACATCAATGATACCAAGCGCTTGACCGAGTCAGCCAGGCCAAGATGGGTCAGGACGCGAGTGCAACTCTATAACGCCATCAGCGAAGTCAAGGATGCCGAGCAGCCCCTTCTCGACTGCGCAATGAAGTACCGGGGTCGGATGACTGAAAACGAGTGGATCAGGGTATTGGAACAAGTAACGGGACAACTGAATGCGATCAAAGATTCTGGCTGCCACAAGCTGTACGCTGATCTCCTCGGAAAGGGACCGGCCAGCAAAAGGTAGCGGCGAGTGACGAAGCAGACTGTTGGGTAAAGCGGAAGAAACTGCGCGATAAGAGGAAACCGAGCGAGTATTGATTGATACGGCTGTTATTCACTCTGGGACCACTCTTCCATGGGTAGAAAGCGATGCTATTGACTGCAGACAAACCAGATAGTACTACGAATCATACTTCTTCATAATCTCCCTCAACCGATCCAAAGGCAGTGCTTCAATCGTCCGGCCGCAGAAACCGGTCATGGTCTCGGCAGAGCACAACACGTTGTAGATACTCTCCTCCGTCGCATCGGCCGCAGCCTCGAACAGTCCGTTGATGCTGGTATCGTCAATGGACTCAATCTTCAACGCCTTCGCCTTCCACGGATCGACCTCGCGTCTCTCCATGCTGATAGTCTGCACAGGAATGTGGTTGCCCGTGGAGAAGGCGAGGAAAATGTCGCCGGACGGGTTGTGGCCATACCCGCCGACCCTCGACAGCCCGACCGTCGCCCTCTTGGCGAGCCTCTGGCACTGAATGGGCGTCAGGGGCGCGTCGGTGGCGATGATGACAATGATGGAGCCGTCCTTCTTGTCCTTGTGCTTGGCGACCTCGACGAAGGAGTCGGCCTTCTCCTTCTCGAGGATGCGGCCGACGGGGAACCCGCCGATGCGTAGATGCGCCGCCTTGCCGTAGTTGGCCTGCACCAGCGCCGCGACGGTGTAATTCTTCTTGTTGCCCTCGCCGTCGAGTCCTTCGACAACACGACTGCTCGAGCCCGTGCCGCCCTTGAAGTAATGGCAGATCATGCCAGTGCCACCACCGGTGTTGCCCTCCCGCACAGGAGCATCCGTGGCCGTCTCAATGCCGTTGATAACGTCCGAAGGCTTGACGGCCAGCTTCGAGATGTCGTTCAGATGCCCGTCAAACGTCTCTCCGACAACGGGCAACAGGAACCACTCCACCTCGCCCTTCTCATTGGAATACTTCTTGATGGAGTACTCGTAGATGCCTCGGTAGCAGTCGCCGACGGAGAAGGAGTTCGTCAGGACGATGGGGCTGGCGAGCAGGCCCGTCTCCTCGATCCAATGCGACCCGGTCAGCTCGCCGGAGCCGTTGAAGCGGAAGACGCCGGCGTAGCAGGCGTCCTTGAACCAGTCCTTGTGCGGCAGGATGACGGTCACCCCGGTGTTGACGCCCTCGTCGGTGCGGAATTCTTGTGTGGATGCCAGGATGCCAGGGATATCGGTGATGGAGTTTTTGGGACCGGCCGGCCAGGTTCCGAGGTGGAGATCCGGGAGGATGTCGCGGATGCGGCCGCGGGGGGTTGATTGAGTGGACATGGCGATGTTTTTATAAGTCAAATAGGGTATTATTGAGCGTGCTGAGCTGCGCTTTGACCTGTTTGATTATTCTTTCTCTCTTCCATTCAATGGCCTTCGTTTTATACTATTCGATTTGCACAATGACATAGTCCTCATCGCAAACTCGTCGTGCGAAGGATCGTGAGAACCTCCACTTTGGCGGATGAATCATCATGAACCATTGTGAATGATTGGTCAATTGGTCGATTTGAGCGCTCCGACTTGCTTCATCAGGCAGGTCGTGCAAGGAAGTGTTGTCTACCAGGGAATAACGTACTCCGCTTGCGTGGATGTAAGTGGATGTCTCGCCGTCTTACTTCTTCAATACGCGTGGTCATCCAGCGCCTGCCTGAATGTTTAGTTCAGGCTGTAGTAAGTAGGAAAACTGCTCCCCTCAGGCAGACGCATTCGAGATGCATGACGGAGAACAAGTCTCAAAAGTAGGGGCACTTTTGGAGAGAATTCGATCCATGTTAGTGTACCTCGGCAAACGGGCTCCACATCTAGATCGCTCGGCCGGCAAGTGGAGCCTCGATGCGGGGGAAGACGCCTCCAAACACTTCCCCCCGGCGTAGTCGACCATGGGCACTCCAACATGGCCTAGCCTGAGCGGGCAGCTCTGTGCGGAGGAGCCGCGGGACCTGAATCCCGACATCGCTCCCTTTCCACCTTGAGTTTACCGAGAGCTTCACATCATCTCTCATCTCACATTTGCCGCTCGTGATTCTCATATCTCGCATCCAGCCTCGATCTCACCCAATCTTGTAAGCCATCCATCTGTACCATAGTGCTACACCTTGTATATCAGCATCTCATACACAAACCGCCCACAATGACGCCTTCACTCCGCGTCATCCCCAACGTAAGTCGCCTCCCAACCCCCCTCACGAGCTCTCATCTCACGACATCCTCCAGGCCGCGTCCCGCGCCGTCTCTCTCCTGAGGACAATCCAAGCCCACCCGCCATCATGCCCCTGCCACACAAACCCAGGCCACCACCACAGCCACTCCCCGCTTAACTTCACCCCGCGGCCGCTGCGCACCTCCTCCCGCGGCTTCGCAACCCCGGTCGACCACTCCCAGAAGGAGTACGCCTTCGAGATGGCCGCCTCCTCCATCCGCTTCGGCCCGGGCTCAACCCAGGAGGTCGGCATGGACTTCGCCAACATGGGCGCCAAGCGCGTCGCCGTCGTCACGGACCCCACCGTCGACGGCCTCTTCGCCATGCAGCAGGTCCGCGAGGCCCTCGACCGCGAGGGCATCAACTATAAGGTCTACAACCAGACCCGCGTCGAGCCCAAGGACAGCTCCGTCCGCGAGGCCATCGACTGGGCCCGCCCCTTCGCCCCGGACGCCTTCCTCGCCGTCGGAGGCGGCTCCGTCATCGACACCGCCAAGCTCATGAACCTCTACTCGTGCTACCCGGACGCCCCCTTCCTCGACTTCGTCAACGCTCCCCTCGGCAACGGCCGCCCCGTCGACAAGCCCCTGAAGCCCCTCATCGCCGTCCCCACCACCGCCGGCACCGGCTCCGAGACCACCGGCACCGCCATCTTCGACCTCGTCTCCAAGCGCGCCAAGACCGGCGTCGCCCACAGGAACCTCAAGCCCACCCTCGGCATCTGCGACCCCCTCAACACCCGCACCATGCCCTCCGCCGTCAAGGCCGCCTCCGGCCTCGACGTGCTCTGCCACTCCCTCGAGTCCTGGACCGCCATCCCCTTCCACGAGCGCGTCCCTCGCCCCAAGAACCCCATCCTCCGCCCCGCGTACCAGGGCGCCAACCCCATCAGCGACGTCTTCTCCTTCCACGCCCTGCGCGCGACGGTCAAGTACCTCCCCCGCGCCGTCCGCGACCCGGACGACTTTGAGGCCCAGAGCGAGATGCTCCTCGCCGCGACGCTCGCCGGCGTTGGCTTCGGAAACGCCGGAGTCCATCTCTGCCACGGTATGACCAGTACCCCTTGAATAAGCCATAGGTCCCGGAAATGCTGACCACCCCCCAACAGGCATGTCCTACCCCATTTCAGGCCAGAACCCGGGCTACCAGCACTCCGGCTACAAGGTGAACTACCCCATCATCCCGCACGGCGTGTCCGTCGCCGTGACCGCCCCAGCCGTCTTCCGCTTCACCGGCGCCTCCAACCCGGAGCGCCACCTCGCGGCCGCCGAGGCCTTCGGCGTCGACGTCTCCCGCGTGCGCAAGGAGGACGCCGGCGCTGTGCTGGCCGACGCGCTGACAAAGTTCCTCGCCGACCTCGGCGACCAGCCCGCGGGCATCAAGGAGCTCGGCTTCGGCACGGAGCACCTGGACGATCTCGTCGAGGGCACCATCCCGCAGGCCAGGGTGCTGATGCTCGCCCCCGGGTTGGAGACGGAGCTGCAGAAGGAGAGGGAGCAGTTGAGGGGGTTGTTTGAGGCTTCTTTGACGCATTAATACGGTGGATTGGATACGATGAGCGTAAATATGCATTGCGAGATTGGGAAGCACGCGCAAGCTAGCATGGCAGCACCAATTGGAAAGGAAATATCACGACGCTGGTGCGATGAGTCTAATTGTTTAGAGAATTGATGAGTGCTTAAGTATGACAACCGGCTATGTAATCAAAGAAACTTTTCGCAAGGCCCACAGCCGTAGATGACTATATGTACACACGCAAACCCGGCAGATATATCCAAGCACGACAATCTAGTAGACCTCGAGAATGTAGCGGTCCTCCTCCTTGAGCTTCTCAATCTCGTTGCGGGCGTTGACCTTCTTGCCGCTCTGCTTGGCCTCCGTGTTGATGGCCTCCATGAGCACGTCGGTGACGTCAGGAACGGGCCAGGTGGGACCGCAAAGGTAGAAGCTGCCCTCGTCCTTGATGTAGCTCTGCACCAGGTCGCGCATGGACTCGCGCATGCGGTCCTGGATGTAGATCTTCTGGGGCTGGTCGCGGGAGAAGGCGGCGCCGAGGTGCGTGATGACGCCGGCGTCGAGGTAGGCCTCCCACTCCTCTCCGTAGAGGTACTCCTCGCGCTGGTGGCGGGAGCCGAGGTAGAGCAGGATGGAGCCGATCTCCTCGCCGCGGGCCTTCTGGAGGGCGCGGTACTGGATGAAGGCGCGGAAGGGGGCGAGACCGGTACCGAGACCGGCCATGATGAGGGGCGCCTTGGGGGAGGCGGGCAGCTTCATGACGGAAGGCTTGACGGAGACGGTGACCTTGGCGCCGACGGGGAGGTCCTTGAGGTAGCGCGTGGCGTGGCCGTAGCGGGTGCGGCCTCTGGGGTCAACCCAGTCGACGACGACGATCATGAGCGCGACGGAATTGGGAGTGACTGCTTGGGCGGAGGCGATGGAGTACTCGCGGCGCTTCAGGGGGGAGATGATGCGGACGAGGTCGTGGAAGGATGGGCGGGCCGAGGGGAACTCCTGCAGGATGTCGACGTAGGTGAGGGTGTCGACCTCTGAGCGCTTCTTGAAGTCCTCGGCGCCGGTCTGGCCGCCGAGACCATTGAGGATCTCCTTCTCCTTCTCGTCCGTCGCAAACTCGGCGAGGGCCTCGTAGAAGCGCTTGGGCGGCTTTCCGAGGACGTCGATGTTCTGCTTGAGGGACTGGTAGACGGTGCGGGTCTCGAAGGCGTTGGGGTCCTCGCGGGCGGCGACCTGGACAAGGGCGTTGGGGTCGAGGCCGTACCACTCGATGAACTCGCGGACCTCGTTGTCATCGTTCTCGGCGTGGATGCCAAGGGCCTCGCCGATGTTGTAGGTGACACCGGAGTCGCCGAGGTCGAACTCGATGTGGAAGATGTTGCGGTCGTACGTTGCGGGGGTAAGACGACGGTTCTCCTTGACGGTAACGGTAGACGTCTTGACGGGCAGCTCGGGGCGCAGGGTAGCCTGGGTGCCGTACGCCTCCTTGAAAGCGAGACCCTTGGCAGCAGCCTGCCAGTCGACGAGCTTGGACTCGACCTCGGGCTCCTCCTTGTCGAAGGCGACGAAGCTGTTCGGCTTGATGGTCGAGGGCAGAGCACTGACAACAACGTCCTCGGGAAGCTCGGCCCAGGCGGCCTGGGACTCGACCTTGCGCAGGCACTGACCGAGAGCGTCGACGCACTCAGCGAGGGTGTTAGAGAAGCCCTCAATGAGGGCGATCTTGGCAACCTCCTCGGCAGAGATGTCGGGGCGGGCGATCTGGAGGAACGCAAGTTCAAAGAGGAACTTGACGACCTGGGGCTCCTTCTCGAACGCAGGAGAGGCGGCAACATCGAGAACATAGAGCTCAATGCCTTTGTCCTGGATCTGCTTGCGCACGACTGGGGAGAGACGCTTCTCGACGTCCTCCTCCTTGAAGTTGGGGAGCTTCAGAAGAAGCTTGCCGTTGGCGTTAACGCTCTTGAGAACGTCAAGATCCTTGAGAAGCTTCTCGTCACCGACAGCAACGACGTCGGCCTCCTCGATAGCGTAAGGAGCCTCGACAGCCTTCTTGGAGCTGCGGATGTCGGTGCGGACGATACCACCCTGGGTAAGGTTATCGAACGACTCGTGAACGTACACGTTGCTGGTGGACTCGCGGGACAGCAGGTTGCTGACAACGACGGGCGAGTCGGCGGCGGCAGAGTCGTCGACGTCCCAGAAGGTGTACTGGTGGGCCTGGACCAGAGAGGGGAAAGGCTTGGAGTCGGCCTGGGCGTTCTGGAGCTTGCCAAAGATGTCGGCAACAGTCTGGGGGGTCAAGGCCTCCGAGGCGGAGTACTTGACGTCCCTTACAGCCGGGTCCTGACGCCACTTGCCGGCGAAGGAGATGGCAGTCAGAACATCGGTGTACAGAGCAGACTGCAGAGAGCCGTCGTTGACGGAGATGTCGTCCTTGACCTGACCCAAAACGGAGACGGTGCGGACAGACTCGGGAATGCGAGTCAGGAAAGCCTCCTCGACGAAGGGGCGGTAGACGCGGACGTTGATAGCGGCAACCTTGGCGCCGTCAGCAGCGAGGCGGGTGACGACCTGCTTTGCGAGCTGAGCCTCGGCACTGCCGAAGACGACGAGGACGTTCTCGGCATCATCGTGTCCATAGTACTCAAAGAGCTCGTAGTTGGTGCCGAGCTCGTTGTTGAAGAGCTTCAGGAGCTCAACAACCTTGCCGGCGTCGTCGAGCCTCTTGTTCAGAGACTGGACCTCGCTAGAGATCTTCTGGTAGGTCTCGGCAACACCCTTCTTGCCCATGGGGTCGGACGCCTTGAGGGTCTTCTTGGCGAGCTTGACACCGTCCTCAACGCCCAGGCTGGGGGTGAGAGCGGTCATGAGGGTGGCCAACAGAGCAGTGTGCCGGCTCTCGTGGTCCTCGGTGGGGTCGAGGTGCTTGTTGAACACATCCAGGAGGTCGGCGACCTTGGAAGAGATGGCGGCTCTCTCAGTAACACCAGTGGACTCGGATGTGATGTTCTTGTAGAGATCGGCAATACCGCTCTCGCTCAGCGCGTCAACGATACGGGAAGTCTCGCGGGCGAGTCTAACACCGTCGTAGATGTGAAGAGTGGGCATGAGAGCAGCCATGAGGGTCGCGAAGAGAGCCATGTGCTGGGTCTCGTAGGCGCTGGAGCTGGCAACCAGACCGAGGCCAAGCTCCTCGGCGGTGCGCAGAGCAGTGTCGTAGTCGGAGACCAGACCGTTTGCGGCATCGTAGTCGAGAGCCGCGACGTGGGCAACGAAGGGGGAGGCAACTCCGTAGAGGAGGCTCAGCTGGTCAAGAGCAGCGCGCAGGTTCCTCAAGCTCAGGGTAGGCGCGAGCAGAGTCTGGGGCAGGTGCCTCTTGGCCAGGTCGAAGTCTGGGCTGAAGATGTAGCCCAGAGCGAGCGCGCCGGCGCCGGTCCTGGTCTGCAGCTGGACGAGATCGGTGGCCTCGCCGTGGATGTTCTTCTCCTTGGCCTCGGCCCAGGCCTTGGCGGCAACATCGAGATCGAAAGTCGGGGCGGAGTAGGAGAAGATCTTGTCGGACAGAAGGTAGGCGACCTGCTGAACGAGCAGCTGCGCAGTCACGTAGGTCGGTCCAGAGATGGAGGCGAGGGCCACGGGCTGGCCAAAGGGAAGGGTGGAAGAGACCTTCTTGACGGGAGTAACGGGGGCGGGGGACTTGGCATCGAGAACGGCGGCGGAGCCGCTGCTCTCCTGCTGCTTGAACTGCATCTTTGGAGGTTGTCTCGAGAGAAACGTGGGAGTAAATACAGCAAAGAAGATGCGATTAAAGATGGTCAAGTATAGACGAAATACCAGAAGGAGAAGCCGGACCACGCGCAAGAGAATGGTCGCGAACAAGCAATTGATTCACCAAGGGCAAGCAAACTCACTTGCGTCAACCCGAACGACAGCTTCTTCGTTCTAGGAGGACCTTGGGATCGTGGGAGGGAAAGGGATTGGTAGGTAAGAGACGAAGGTATCTCAAAGTCGAAGACTCCGAGCAGGGTCCGAAGGAATATAAAAAAAAATAAGCAAAGCAAAAGAGAGTGACAAGGGGAACTTGTCCTTAGCCGGGCTCACCTTACCAGTCCTTTGCCGCAGATTACCTAGCAATGGAAGCCGCTGCTGCTCCTCCCGGGCCCCAGCCATGCTCATGCGCCAGTTGCGGTTCGTCAACCTCTCTCTTCTTGCTCATGTTGGCGTGCGAAACTCGGCGTTTGGAAATTGTTGAAGCTCGCAGAATTGACTAGGGGACAATTGCGCCATCGCGCGCCAATCAACGCCCCGGGGACATGTGCGGCAGCCCCACATTGCACCATTTTGGCTCCACTTAAGGTCCCTTGGCCGGACCTCTGGCTTACCAAATCCGCGTCGCGCCTGCAATTGCGTGCTCGACTTGACTCCTCCTCGTCCCGGAATTGCAAGCCTCAATGCGGTCTTTGCCCCAGATTTTGCTTCCTCGGTGGCAATCCCGTCCGATCGCAAAACTGCCGGACCCTTTTGTCCCCAGGCTGTCGGTTCCCCGGCCGGTTCTCGGTGCGGTATCCGCTCGGCCGCGGCATCAGTACCCGCCCCGATGATTTCACCACTTCCGCCCAACACCATGGCCATGGGTGCCGCACATGTGACTCGGATGACCCAAGTAACTCATCTATCCAGGGATTGAATTACTATCATCAATGATTATACGGACTTGAGGATGTCTCGAATCCCTTGTGATAGGTTAAGTGGCAGAAGGTGTAAGTGATCAGCAGAACTATTAGGGTGGACGACGAAGATGGGCGACGACGTACTCCTTTAACTCATTCTATTAGGCTGTTGCTGCGCTCTATTCCTTTCTTGTACATTGGGTTGCCCCCGCGCTGTTCAGTGCATTTTACAGTAATACATGCCCAAGGGCAACAATGATGGTGACAATGATGGTGACAACGATGGTATCGATGATAACCTTACAGGCCACGCGGGCGGAAACCAAAACCAGGGACCTTTGTCCGCAGCGCCAGAGAGCTGAGAACCACGCTGATGCTGCTCAATGCCATCGCCAGACTGGCCCACACGGGGTCCAGTCGGATATGCTGTCCTCCGGATGTTGTGATGGGGTATAAACAACCGGCGGCAATAGGGATAGCGAGAAGATTGTAAATGAGTGCCCATCCAAAGTTCACCTTAATACGCCCAAACACCTTGCGACTCAGGTCCAAGAGGGTCACTACCGCTCGTAAATCACTCGTCACAAGGACGAAGTCGGCGCTCGAGATGGCCACGTCGCTGCCACTGCCGATGGCAATGCCAACGTCGGCCTTGGTCAGCGCCGGCGAGTCGTTGATGCCATCTCCGACCATGGCAACCATGGCGCGCTTTGTTGAATGCTCTCTTGACCTGCCTACCCGCGCTTTGAGTACGTTCTGCAGGTACGTGATCTTGTCGGCCTTCTCCCAAGGAAGGACCTCGGCCAGGACGTTGTCAGGGTTGATTCCAACGCGCGATGCTACCGCCTTGGCAGTGACGACGTTGTCACCAGAGAGCATCCAGACACGCGTTCCACGATCCTTGAGGGCGCGAATGATGGGAAGCGCCTCGGGACGAATAGGGTCCGAGATGGACAAAGCCAAGACCAGCGTCCAAGGCGCATCCGAGTCGGCCTTTGACTTGATGGCTGCCAAAGCAACGGACTTGGCCTCGGTCTTCCAAATCTGGAGCTGGGTAGTCACCTGCTCTACGAGCTCGACGTTGAAGTCGCGCATGAGAGCCTCATTTCCGACGATCATTTCGAAAGATTCGCTCTGCTTATCACCTCGGTTCGTCGCTCTGATGCCTTTGCCAGGCAATTCTTGAACATTTTCCACCTCTGCCCAGACTTCGGTCTGGGCCGTGCAGTAAGAAACAATCGCTTTGGCAACTGGGTGGCTGCTGTTCTCTTCGATTGCCCGCAGTGTGGCCAATACCAAGCTGCTTTCAATATTGGTTTCCGCCAAGTCAAGGAATAGTTTCGTGTCGGTGACCTTGGGCTCGCCGCCAACAGTCAGGGTCCCGGTCTTGTCGAAGACGACGACGTCGACATTGCTCGCTTTTTCGAACGCCTCGCCACCTCCCTTTGCAAGAATACCGTGCTTCGCAGCGAGGCCGCCGCCCACGAAGATGGCTGTCGGAGCTGCTAAAGCGAGGCCACAGGGGCAGGCCACGACGAAGACGGATATGGCGAATTGCAACGCGAAGGCAACCCAGCCACTCCCAGAGTCGAGGTAACGGTCGGGAATGACACCGGCATAGCCAAGTATCATCCAGGTAAGCCAAGTCAGGACTGCAATCAGGGTGATGATCGGGACAAAGTATGCCGTCAGCATGTCGGCGATGCGCTCCATCGGCGCCCTCTTTGTTTGACCTTCGCGAACGATGGAAACGATTCGATCAAGCATGGATGCGCCTGCAGCACCAGTAATGCGCACTTGAATGGCCGAGTCCTTGTTAACAGTTCCAGCGTGAACCTCATCGCCGGGGACCTTCTTAATAAGACGAGACTCGCCAGTCAGGCTAGACTCATCGAAACTGCTCTCGCCTTGCAGAACAATACCGTCAGCGGCAGGCGAGGCGCCGTGAGGCACGCGGATAATGTCGCCATACTCGAGCATGTCAACACCGACGGTCGCATCTGTTGTTTTCCCAATGGAATCTTTCGTGACCAGGATCGCTGTCGTAGGCCTGAGTTTGCCCAGAAGCTCGACCGCATCGCCAGTCTTTGACTTGCTGTACGACTCGATCAGGCGACCAAGAAGCAAGAACATGGTCAAAAAGACCACGGAATCAAAGTAGAACTGAGTGTCGTCAATCTCCGCCGGCTTGTTGATTGCAGCAGATATCATCTGACAGATGGACGAGACATAGGCAATGGTGGTTCCGAGGGACATCAGCATGTTCATGCTGCCAAACTTGTAGAAGCGCCGAAGGATAGGGGTCTTGCTGCCCGGGCGCCACAAATTGCTAATCTCCTTGATAGCTCTGGTATGGAACACGTCGGCCGCAAAGAAGTAGACCGGCGTCGAGAGAATGAACAAGGCGATTTGTGCTCGATTGATGCCTGAAACCCAGGGCTTCATCAACCAGTGCTTGCCGTCATCCGTGTCAGGAATAAGACTCATGTATACGATGCCGATGACGAAAGTAGGGATAGCGACGACAAGGGTCAGATAGATTCTCCTCAGAAGCTGCTGTTGGTGCTTCTGCGTAATCAGTTTAGAGCGCTCTTCGAGACTGGGAGGATGGTAAATCGAAGCTCGAAAGGCCGGATCCGCAGCGTCGATTGCAGAAAGAATCTCGCGCACAGTAAAAGGCGGTGCGTCGGGCGTGTACTTGACGCTGATGACGGGCTTCTCGGGCGTGGGCTCTGAAATGACCTTGACGCGCTTGAAAGATCTCAGAGAGTGTGAAACCCGGGATGGGCAGTGTTGGCAGTAGAGGCCGTGGATTGAGATTTGAACCGTCCGCTCTTGAGCGCCCTTGTTTTCGGACTTGACACTCTTTACGCTGTCCAGCGTGGCATCATAACCCATGTCCTCAATGGCAGTAACGATTTCGTCTTGCTTACCCTCCACAGTGAAGTCGACGGTGGCGCTGTTCGTGACTAGGTTCACCGAAACTTTGGAAACCCAGTCGTTCTTGCTGAGCTGCTCGGTGATAGTGTTGGCGCATGAAGCACACGTCATTCCCCCAACGGCCACGGCGGCCCTCCACAGATTGGAACCCGACTCCTCTTGCCTGACTTCTGCGACACTGTCGAGGTTGGCGTCGTATCCCATGTCTTCGATGGTCTCTGCAATCTTCTCAGCATCCGCCTTATCGGAAATGTCGACGGTTGCGCTGTTGGTGACCAAGTTGACGACGGCGGTGTCGACCCAGTCCTTCTTGTTGAGCTCCTCGGTGATGGCATTGCTACATGAGGCACAGGTCATCCCCCCAATGGATAGGGTTGCTCTCCACTTGACGGGCGTCTCTGGTCCTGATCCTCGGCGTGTGTCGCTGCCGCTACCGCTGGCGTCGTCTGACGCGTATTCGTGTATGAGTGAGCGGCAGGAGCCGTGAGGGGTAGACTCCCCAGAGTCGCGACACTGTTTGCAATTCAAGAGATGAGCCTCTCGCTGAGCCGGCGATTCAGCATCGGGCCACGCGGACGGCTCATTCAGTACGTCCAAGTCACTGCTGGTAGCAGCCGTCGTCGTCACACCACTGATCTCAAAGCCAGCTTCTTGCAGCGCCTTCGCCATACATCGGATAGTGACCTCGGGGGTCCCAGTGTGCCTGTGCTCAACGGTGACGACTGAGGTCACCACGTTGGGTGACACCCAAATCACGTCGCGACTGCATGAGTCTTTGAGAGCCTGTTGGATCGAATACACACATGATGGACAGTGGAGGTTGGCGAGCAGGAACGAAGTGGTAATGCGTGGATTCATCGTTGCTTCTGTCGCCGTTGTTGGCATCCGTCTTCTTCTCTAGCAGCCTTGCCCCTGGTTGCTGTAATCCTGCTTGGTCGTTAGTTTGAATTTTTTTCGTTTTTGTATCCACGGTGGCCAAGGCGCGTACACAATGTCGACGATTCAGAATTTTTTGTTTTTTTTTTCCTTTTTCTCTCTCTTCTCCGGTCACAGGCCCACCCGGCCTTAAGACGGCGATGAACTTTAAACTTGTGCCAAATACTTGGGCGCCGGAGACGGACGACGACACTGGACGATAATACCGGAGAAACCAGCGATGAAGGGAGACGTAATGAGCTGCGGTGGCCTACTAGTCGATGTTGTGTGTGGATGTAGTTGTAATAGATCGACGGCGCAGAGAGTAAAGTTCCAGGTTGTCAGTGGCCGAAAGGGTGTGGTCAAAGCCCGGAATCCCTTGCTTGCCAGTCGAGAAGTTGCGACGGAAGTCAGTATCGAGCCAGAAAAGGCAGGACACCCATGGTTTTATTATCTCAGGTAAAGTAAGGTGCCTTAAGTACGGCGATGCCATCTGTCATTTCCCCTTTCCTGGCCCATTTGACTTTTCATTCCGCGGCAAGTGTGCTGCTCTGCAATGTTGGCTGACCAGATTGCCCCTTGCCTTTTTTGGGTGCGCGTTTTGTACCTTGCAGATTTTTGGCATTCGGCGACCGAAGTTGCCTCCTTCCGCACAGTCCAGGCACTGTATCGATGTCTGCCATGGCACAGTGTTTGCACTGCTTTTTCCGCAGAAAAAGCGCAGATTGTGACGTAATCTGCTCACTATGGGTCCGTCCAGGTTTCATTTTGGTGCCTCAAGCGACGCGCTGATACGCCAAAGCAACGCGCTTGGGTCTGGAATCGACATGAACCTTCCGATTACAATTCACGGGCACCCGCTGTCAGAACCACCACGTTGGAGAGATCTGGAGTCATCTCGACTGATTGCCCACCCTCTTCGCACATCAATGGCCTGCCATTGGAGGTGGCAAACCCTCCGATGGCGTCTGGAGCGTCTGCCGCGCCTCCCCGCACTGCGCTAGCCGTTAGCTGCAGTATGACCCACGTCTCTCCTGTATTGCTAAGCGCAGTCTCGATTCCTATTGCTCCATTTGCAGACCCTTGGTTATCAGATCTTGTTGCCTCCTCCTCGTCGACCCTTGTCGCCGTTCCTGTCGATCATTGAGAACCCAAATCCGATCCGACCAGAAGCGTCTCTACTGATGAGAGCTGCAGAACGTTGGACTTGCCGGTCTTTCGCTGCTTACCGAATGGAAAGGCCGATGCCAGTACTCGCATGGGGAATTCTTCCATGTCACTCGGTGCTACGGAGATGATAATGCGCCAGAGGAAGAAGCAAATATGTTCGGCATGCCGAAAATACTCGAACATGGAAGGACGTCGACTTCGTTTACGAACACTTGATTGAACGCCTCTGGAGATGCTGCACTTGACTTTCCAGTATGCTCTATCAGCAGCCTACCAGCCGACAACCTTCATGACAGCACAGGCGCCACGCAGCTTCTCGAACGACGGCACAACATAACGAAGTTTCTGGAACGGAAACTTCGGATATGTGCTTTGTCAACGAGTGGGAGCGGCACAGCCTGTGCTGAGATCGGATCACTACCGCTTGGGCAATGTCAACGGTGTCAGTTACAAAGACACCCGCCCAAAGTCGACTCAGCCCGCGCACGCGAACGCAGCGACTCCCTCCCGCTTTCCTGTTTCGATGTCTGTTTCCTCTTTTCAGACGGATTCCACGTTGTTTGAAGCTTCGTCAGCTTCACGACGGACAGTCGGGTCAAGCTGGTTTCCCTAGCGTGTGCATCCGAAGTTGTGGCTGAGTCCTCATCGCCTGGCGACTGATACGGCGACAAGACAGTGCCCGCTTGAGCCATCTTCCACATTGTTGTCGACTCCTTCCGAGGATGATCTAGTCATAGGCGTCGCAGGAGGACTCGGCATCCTCTCGTTATTGGTGCTTACACCATGGCCAGCCAGCCGGCCCTTTCCAGGCTGAGAGGCTCATAGCCTTCCGGACCTCGCCAAGCCCGCCGGGCCGTATGATGCCAATGGTCAGAAAGCGAGTCTGCCAACGCCAAGAAATCGATGCGCAAGGTGGCCTGCGGGCTCGGGTTGAGGCTGAGTCGGCGCAGCAGGCCTTCAACGTTCGCATGGGTGCCAATGCTCCCCAGAAAATCAATCAGGCGTAACTCGCAACGCTTCAGACAGCACCCAGGGGCGACGAACTATTGGCCCAAGCCACACCAGTCAACCCAACCTACAGCAGACCACATCTTTGACGCGTTCTCGATTTCGCACAGCCGGAGCACTCGGGTTCGTGTTGCGGGCCTGCCTGGCTGACTGCCGGGCGAACAGACAGGGATGAAATCACTTGACCTTGGCTCTAAGCACTCTACCACGGCCTGTGTCCGCGGATTCGGGGGCTGACCTAAGGCCTAAACCTGATGGTCTGATAGCTCACGGCAGCAGTGCAGCACACCGCGACGTCGAATGCCACTGAGAGGCACGCGTTCCGTCGCCAGACCTGACACTGAGACTGTCGTGTGCATCGGCATCTCACTGTTGTTACTGGCAAATGGAACGCGACCGCAGCATCCGACCGCCACACCGCGACCTGACCCCGACCTTGTGACTCAACCTCCCAGCCCCCGTGCCGGCCGCGAGACCCACCCGGAACCCGACCGCCGGCCAACAGGTGCTCCGTCCCAAGGCGCGCGCCCTGCCATTCACGAACACGTAGCCTGGCCTCCACGACCACGACCGCAACGTAAACACGCCATCGCACTTGCATGAATAACAACAGCCCGATAATCGTGGAGAGGAGTTCCCAACATGCGCATCACGATCCGGCGTGGGGTCGGAGCCTAATTCCTGCTTCCTGCTGCCCGCCCCCAGCCACATCCTTCACGAACCACACGCCCGGCAGCAGCGCGCACACACACCCTCCCAACTGACCGACATTTTCAAAACGCAGTCACCAGCGCCCGCGATAGCAACCTGAATGTATCCTAACCACAAGGATGCACCTTTGTGTGAATGCCACGGCGGGATCTCGTTTTTCCCCATCTGACGGTGTAGCCAACCCCCCTTCTCAAACCCCGCCTCTGCTCGTCGGATCATGTCCCAGTACGCACGCTACGTGTACCGTTGCTGACAAGCTGATCCCCGCCATCAGCCATCTAACTTTTTGGCACGCCCAACACATCTAGACGTCACCTTTTTGGACCCCTAAAACCAGTCGGGCGTTCTGCATGCTGCATTCCGCAACTCTCTGCAATGCCCAAAACGCCATGCATCTCGATGTTACGAAACTCTGTTTCTCTCTCCTGGTCTCTCAACGGTAAACGATGGAACGGCGAGTTACATATGCAGACACACCATCGAGAAAACACGAAGACGAGCGAAAATAAACCGAGATTTCCCCCTCCGTTGGGATTTCGACGTCGACGTCACGATCCGCCCTTCCGGTCGATCCCGACAATCTCACACCCATGAAATCTCCGGGGAAACCCAAACAACCTCCTTCTTTCGGAGTTCACGAAGCGATTGCTTTTGTAGAACATGTCCGAGATCATCCGCAGCACACCACACAAACATGAAAACTCCATGCAGACGAAGAAACATCGGGGAGAACCCCCCGGTTTTCGGGGAGCTGGACCTTGACCTTGACAGAGAGCTAGGAGACGCCGCCAGCTTAGCTGCATCCAAACGTCAATGTGTCACTGTAAAATCCAAGTGTCTGGGCACCCACAAGCCTCCCCTTTCCACCTTTTGCAACCCAACTTGCAGTTTTTTCTGCTGCGGCTTCCGGATGGCTGGGTCTTCCTCAACGGACGGATGCAAACCCAATCTTACAAGGTGAGATACAGAATGTCTCTGATCCGGCCGTAACGGGGAGCGCCCAAGGTGCGGCAGAGAGACAACTCTAGCCGGTTTATGCGCCGCCTCCCAAGTCATTGCCCATCACCACCACCACCACCACTCGCCCAGCGGGAAGTAACAAGATGGCATCAAACTTTTGTGAAAATCCATCCCCCTCCCGCCTAGATTCATTCTGCGTGTGTGCACCCTGGTCGAGCTATGATGTTATAAGGTTGCAAGAACCCGGCGAACCCGACTCATGTCCTGTCCCCGAGCAAGATGCGAATCATGACCTGGGGGCGATAAACTCTGGGTGTAGTCATGGGCTTTTTGCGATAACGAGAACCAACCAAGTGGTTTTAACCCCTCCAATACCGCCATCGCATATCGTCATCAAAAAGCTGCGTTGCAAAATTTTATGCACATGGGATAAATACATGGATGGCAGATGGCGAAAGAATACAAATGAACAAAATAAGATCACGAGGTTTTTTTGATTCTTTTCCGAGCTTGACCCAGAATGACCGACCCCTCACCGCCGACCCCGGCTGCAGATGACTGGATGTTCCCGCTGCCCGGGCACGCTGCAAAGGCCGCAGTCGTCCCCAAATGTCTCGCATGTGAAGCTGAATGCGAACCGCGCTGTGCGCTCCGCTACAGTGTCCTCTCCACCCCGCAGAAGGTTTTCATTAGGGACAAAAAAAAACAAAAAAAAAAGGACACTTGCCCCGACCGCCTGCATCCAACGTCACGAGGTGCACTAGAGCCAACCGTTCTAGACCCCGATGCAAGCGGGGTGTTCGACACGGGACGGGAGGAGCCAGGTGCCGTTCACGAAGACATCGAGTCACAGTGTATGTGCGCGAGCGGAAGGAGGCAAGTACAAGTTGTTTGGAAACGGGCACCAGTGTGGTTGGTGCCCGCGCTTTGAATTTCCGGCACACCTTCTGAGAAGAGTGTGCTGATGCTCATTTGGAGCTCTGACTGATGTGATACTGCTGAACCGGTTCCAACAATTCTTCCCAAGATCCCAACAGGGGCCAAGCCTCTACCATGCGAGGATGCCAAAAAGCCCAACCGAGAAGAGAGAAAAAAAGTGATAATCATGTTCATGAAATCCGCCCCAAACACCACTCCATATATGCAAATGCCCCGAGGATTGCCGTGTCCTCATAATCCGTGTTCCATGTACCAGTCGTCCCATTACCAACGCCCTCGGGTAAGATAAACAAGTCTGTCCTTCCGTGCTCTCTCTATAAAGCAAACCAACACCATGCTTTTTTTTGGGGTGACTCCAAACATAGGAAAATGTGAGAGGTGAAAAAGTTGTTGAGGCTGTGACAAAAGAAAAAGAATCTGTGCGATGCAGCAGACTACCGCACTGTCACGGCACCACCGAAGACGCGGCCCCACATGCCACGTCCCATGCGTGCCCTCTTCGCCTTGGTGCCGTCTTGCATGTCGCGCAGCTCCTCGGTGCTGATCTCGTACGGGAGGAGAGGCTTGCGCTTCGGCAGTGTTGATGCCGGCTGCTCGATGTGCACTTCCACGGGAGACTCGTACAAGCTGCCGTTGGGTACGTACATGTAGGGCTCCTCGGCGGGGTTGTCGAGCGGGGTGGTGGCGCGGGACTGAGACCGGCTAGATGCGACAGAAGGAGCGTAAGAGCTGATGGAGCTGCCATAGCTGCTGCTGTAGCAAAGGCCGGGTGGTGTGATGGAGGCGCCGCTGTATGAGCGAGCGTGGTCGGGAGTCTCCTGTCGCGAGCGAGAGCTGGCGCGCGAGGACGGCGGGCTGGGGTAGGACTGCATGGCGATCATCTCCTCCTGTCTCTTACGCATCTCCTCCTCCTGCTTGCGGCGGCGAGCAACGCGACGAGCGTGCTTAGCCTCGATCTCGGCGCGGATGGGCGCCAGGAAGGGGTCGAGCTCGCGGTAGAGGTCCTCCTCGGTGATCCTCAGGTCCCAGTCCAGAAGGAACAGAAGCTGCTTCTCCATCAGGTTGACCTCTGTCCTGCTGAAGCCGAAGTTGGACAGGTCATTGTTGACGTGGCTGTAGGTGGCCCAGTGCTTGTTCTTGGGTGAGCTGTCGTTGAGGTACTTGGCAGTGAGGATGAGAGCGGCAAGGAAGATGCGGTGGGTGGTGCATCGCAGACCGCGGGCCATGGGCTGCAGGCGGGACTTGAGTCTGGTGAGGTAGACCAGGGTGGACATGAGCGTCGGGACCTGGACGTTGGAAGAGACTACAAGCTGGGTGATGAAGGCCTCGAGGGTGGGGAGGTCGGCGTCTTCGGTGCGGACAGCGCGGGGCTCGGGTGTCCTTGGCGGTGTCGGGGGGAGCTGTTGTTGACGGTATGCCTCGGCGGACGCGGGAGGCATGAGGGCGCTGTCGCAGGAGATGACATTGAAGGCGGCGCCGGCCAGGTAGGAAATCATCGACTTGCTGACTGGTTGGTAGACGAAGTGGTCCAGGGCGGCGGCGTTGAGCTCGGCCTGGGTGAGGTGTGACCTTGACTCCATTGTGACTGTGTGTGTATGTGTGTGTATGGGATATGAGAGGTGGTCGAGGTGGTTGGTGATGATGATGGAGTCGTGTGTGGTGTATTGATAGTCGCAGGGGTCCTTTTGTGAAGGAAGCGTCCCTTTTGTGCTGTCGATGTTGTCGTGAAGAGTGACGAAATAAGGGAAAGCAGGAGAAGTGAGGAAGGGCAGGCTGGGCTGATATATTAGACGGAAAGGAGGGTACGGGTGTGGTGTGCGGCGAAGTTCATGTGCCTCGTCGCAAGTGACGGGGCCAGGCTCTGGGGATGGTCCTGGGAACTGAGGGATGCGGGCAGCTCGTCGTCACCCACTGACGTGCGGTCCACGAGGCTGAGTGGGCGGGTTGTCAGGGGGGTACTAGTCAGTGCTAGCGGTAGTAGGGGGTTAGTTTTTTAGGGGGTCTCAGCAGGACGCCGACGGAAGTGCCTGCTGGGGCTTGGATGCTTGGGGTGGGCTGGAATTCTGTAGATCCCAGGGGTGCAGGGGTGTGGGAGGCGTGCAAGGGGGTGGGAGGGCGTGCTTGGGTACGGTCGGCAGGGGGTGGTTGGTTTTTAGTCGGAGTACAAGAGTTGGCCGCCGGGGGCGTGGTGATAACACTCCGAGAAAAGCGAAGTCGCAGGGGGCGGGCTGGCCGGCCGGGGTCTGGATTTCGCGGGATGCAGCGTCGGTGCGAGTGCAGCAACTGGACTTGCTGGAGTTGCAGATGTAGTACTGTATTTAACCTCGACAGGTGGAGTGTGGCGCAACACTCTCAACACTCCGAGTCCAGGTAAATCTCCAGATTAACTCGATGTTATGGCTGTGACGAACTGGTCACGAACTCTGCTCGAATGCAACTCTTGGCGGAAAGTCGGACGTTGAGCGCTTTCTGCGTTGCGGAACACGATAATGTTTCGGCAGTGAGGCAGAGGATTTCGAGAGACCTAGCGAGAGGCAGGCTGTTGTGCTGGTGTATTGTTGGCGATGTAATGAATGCTGCTGCTGATGCGCGGGTCGTTCGGCGACGACGGCGAACAAGTGGCGATTTCTTTCTGAGAATAGAAAAATCGCGAAAGTAGCGAGGATAGCGGACGCCAACGACGATGGCAGCGTGGAGATGCTGGAAGCAGACGGACGGCCTGGTGGACGAGGGTCGGGTGCGATTGTTGCGACTGACGACAATGGCAGCCAAGGGCGAGAGAGAAAGTCCCGAAGTTCTGGAAAATGCCCGGTGCTCTATGACGAATGGAGGATAGACGCTCGATTTTTCTGAACGTCTGCAAACGGATGAAGTATCCGAGTCACGCCCGTCGAGTGCTTGGAGAGGTTTGCGGGTGAGGAGTTGAAGGCGTCAAGTAAAACGACGGGGCGAGTCAGGGGGACGGCGGTTTGGGTTTGGGTTTTGGAGAAAGAGCCACGGCCGCGATGTGATGAAATTATGGACGTCTAGGACAGATTGAGCCGTCCAGGTGTGATTTTGAGTTGGGTTGGATTGATTGATTGACGCTTGGATCGTGCAGCCGCGACGGAATAGCGGATGGCAGACGGGTGTCAAGGTGTGTGAGTTCGACGGCGGCAGAGCGGTAGAGCGAAACCGGTGCGATGCGAAGATCCCAGCGACTCGCGGGTGACAGACAGTGCAGTACGGCGAAAATCACAGATGGACAATTAGAGGGAGTAGTCCAAAACTTCCGAGCCGGCGGAGAGGAGGGCGTTGGACGAGTGTCGATTGTTGATCAATTGTTCTCGGGGCCGCGGGGCGGACGTCGTGTAAGCCAGCAGCAGATTGAAGATGCTGTGCCGACTGTAGTGCCCTGGTAAGGTAGTGAGGTAAGGTAGGCTTTGTTCGGCCGGGATCCGAAGACCGGAAACGTGAAGCAGGTTGAAGACGGGGAAATGATTGTCTGTCTCGATTCGGACGTCGCGAGCGAGCGTGAATAGTTTGTCCGGCCGCGCTGTGTCGCCGGTAGATGGGGTTTGAATGAAGGACTGGAGATATTGTTGGATTTTCCGTAGCTTGGCGGGGTGAACCTTGGCCGAGTCTTTCTCGATGCGACGGGGATAAAGTCAACAGCTGGGGAGAATGACGCAGGTCGTGATGCGGTATCGCTAAGGTTCAGCAACGTCCAGGTTGGCCGCAATGTGAACCGTGAGGGCAGGACGTTGGTTATGCGCTTTTCCGAAGTGAAGCCACCTTTTCCCTGGCTGACTGCGGAACTGTTGCTGTTGCACCTGGTGGTGGGTTGTTGGTAGCGGAGATGCACCGCGGTCGGCACCTGGAAGAGTGGTGAGGTGGGGGTGTATGGGGTACGGCGACTTCAGACCAAAAATGCCCGGCGGACAGGGTATCCGGTATTTGGCACACGGTCACTGAGAGTCTGGGCAGTTGGGCGCTGAGGCGGTGCAGGCTGCTTTCTGCGAATGGAGTGCCGAAAGCAGGGGTCCTTCAGGTTGGAAGCGACTCCGACTGGTTGTCAACGGAACACGCTTTCTGTTCGTCGACGGTCGAGGCTCTCGGGCAGAATCGAAGGCGGAACGGAACACGAGGTAGGGTGTCAATCGAGATGCGGGTTGCAAGATGGATGCAGATGAGCACCAAAAGAAAGCCTAAGCGATGCCGGTGGTGGTGGTGATCAAGGTTGATAGATCAGACGGGTGTCTGCCTTTTAATCCAGAAATCTGCGAGGGCGGAGTGAATGCGATGCGAATCTGACAAACGTCGATTTTCTCCAGGGCGGTGACGATGATGATGCGGATCCAATAGATGCAAGAGCTTGTTCCAGTTCTCGGGTCAAGAAGAAGCCTTGGCGGACTCGGGTCGAGGTCGAGGTCAAAGGTTGACGGAGCTCACTCAAGGTGCAGCTGCAATGGTGCAAGTGGGTGTGGGGCGGGATATCGCAGTTGGTGTCCAGCAACAGCAACGAAAGGGTGTCAACGTCCAATAGTGCAGACGTGAATTATCCAGGGGAAAAGATTGAACAATAGAGCCGAGTCTAGAAAAAACAAGGGTTGAATAGATTCGATTTCGTATTAGCAGACCGGCTGTGGTTGTTATTGTTGTTGTTGTCGATGTTGATGTCTCGGCGTCAATGTCGTCTCCCTGCTCACGATAGGCGAAGGAAAGCCGGGTGTCGTATTCAATACAACAACCCTCGAATGCCGGTGATGATGCAAATGATTTGAGATGGAGGAGAGAATCAAGGTCCTGGCAAGAAACAGGATTCAGATTTCCCAGGGCTCGAGAGGGAGGAGGACACAGGGATGAAATATACGACGAGAGGCGCCGAGGGTAAGGGATGGATTGGACGGCTCCTGTGGGTGAGATCGATATATTTACTTTTGCAAGCCCAAGCAAGACCCGGCCCAGGACCACGGCCAGGCCAAGGCCGAATCAAGAACACGGTCATTTCACGACCATGGCCATCATCTGCAGCTGCAGCTAAATCAGCTACGGAGACAAGTTTCCGTGCGGACAGGACGGAGACAAGCGCGGCTCCAAGCTGCATCTGCGTCTGTAATTACCTTACAGAGCACCCTACGTCAACCCAAACCTCACTCAGTGTCTCACGACGGCCGTTGACTGGCCATCGCCGCTCCGTTGGGCTCTGTCATCCCCGTAGCCTCTCGTGCCGCTGCACGCCAAAGCCGGCTGATGGACGCTCAGCCAGTGGTTGCAGAAACACAGAGACACGATCCCACAAGCAAGGGTCCATGTCTGCCAAAACAAGCCCGCTGGAGCTTTTCGTCCACAGCATCCAAGCGAAGCGAGCGACAATCCTCACTGAGCGACACGACCACGACTTGCAGCAGAGAGAAGAAAAGCGCATTCACGCGGGCAGGCCCCACCCCCAGCCATTCCTTCCTCTGCTGTCTGATGAAAGTGTCGCTGCCATCGTTGCTTCTTGCACTCTGACTGGCCAACCCCGCTACACACACTTTACTATGCAGTAGGTCCGCAGCCGGTACGTACCACTTCGGCCGAGCACCTTATTCGCTCTCCCTTGCCCCTCTCTCGCCTCTCGTGTTTCTCGGTGGAAACGGCGCGGTGCAACAACGTCCAATGGCAGCCGCTGAACACCACCAAGGAAGGCGACGATGGAGTCAGCAACCGCCAGCTCAGCACCAAAAAAGCATCAAGCAGCCCCGGCTCACGCAATGCAGACATGGATCGATGGTGAGCTACACTACTCCCATGCTACGCACGTCAGCTTGCCTTGCCGTCCTGTCTTGTCGCTGTCAGGGGCCCTCAGACACGACTGTTGCGCGCGGCTCATTGGTGGCCGCGTCCTACGTCGAACAGACAGATGAAACAAGCGATGGCCTTCTTTCTCGAGCCCTCGTTGCCAATCGATTCGCGGCCAAGCAAGAGCACTTATTTGCGTTTGCCCTTGCCGAAACCCCTGCAAAATGCAGTATTTTCAGGTCTTCTCACTCGCTTTTTTCAACCTCAATTAGTACCCTTTTTCGTAATTTTCGCAATACGTAAAGTATACGCCGAAATAAAAAAGATACTACTAGTATTAGTAGATTTAGGGTAATTAAATAATATTCTTTTTATCTACATTTATTAACTTTTTATTTTTAGTCTTTTTTAAAGTAGTTACTTAGCTAAATATAAGGGAATTAGCTAAAAAATTATTTAATTTCGCAAACTTTGCGAAAATAAGATATTTTAACCTAATTACTTTAGTAAAAAGAACGAAAAATAAAAAGTTAACATATATAAATAAAAAGTATACTAATTAATAACCCTAATTCTATTAGTTTTTATAATATCTTTTTTATCTAGGCGTATACTTCACATACTATATTATTTATATTAGAAGTAGGTAAAAACGTATTTTACCCCCTAAAAGCTGTGTGAGAAAAAGGGCGTGTAAGGGCCTACTTGCAGGGGTTTCGGCAACGGCAAACGCAAATAAGTGAGGGAACCCTTCCACCCACGATCCCGCCAAACTCACTCCAAGTCAACACAACACACCCGCGTCGTTGGCGACTGGAAATTGCGACGGTCCAATGGGCGTTTCCCGCTGCTATTCTTGTTTTCGCCTCCTTTGATGAACATGGATGAAACAGCAACAAGGCCTGCCTTTGCCTTGTCGCAGGGCAGGGAAGCGACGGTACCAGCCCGCCCGGGTCTGGCACCACGCCGCGTGGTTGCCTGTCACGCCTGTCCAACTGCTGCTGGAGCCGATGAAACTACCACCACAACGACACGACGGGACCACCACTAAGAAGGACAACTGCCCGGCCCGCGTCGCGACCATCCTGAGCTGACCTGACGCCGATACGCCGCCGTCTTTCTTCCGCCGTCTGCACCCCTCCGTGAGTCATCTTATTTCGAGCCCGTCTAGGTCTCTATCGTGCTACTGCTACTGCTGCTGCTACTGCGCGTTGCTGGCGCTGGTGCTGGTGCTGGTGCAGACTCAGGGTCTGGGTCTGGCTATCGCTTGCCTCTCGGCCGCTGGCTGCTACCGCTGGCTGCTGGGCTGCTTCCCAGGCCTGGCTGTGTTGCCATCGTGTGTTTCTCGAGACGCCTCTGCTATCCGTCCGCCTGCTACCCACCTGCAATCTATCGTCGCCGCCCACTGCGGTTAACAGCCACATCGGCCTCTGGCCAGTCTCGTTGTGCCCTCACAGCTGATCAACAAACAAACGCCATGCTTGCGCTTCGTTGCTTCTTTTGCATGCCTGGCCCGCGGTCCGGATGGACGTGGTGGACCCGACAAAGCCAGATGCCCTGCAGCCAGCGCCTGCACTGCAGATTCCCTCAGGTTTACCAGCCGCAAAAGCGCTCGGAGTTGAGAAAAAGTTTCGGTCCGTAAACTCTGGAGTGGCAACGCCCGCCCTGCAGCGGAATGAACAAAACGAACACCTCCAAAAAGGCGTGACCACGCCCGCTGGGCTTCCTACGCTACGCTAAACTACAATCGTGCAACATGGCCAATCAAGACAAGGCATTTGTCCCCCTCCGAGTCCTCGCAAATCATGTTGTCCATCCTGTTCTGCATAGCAGTTCAACAGCAGCAAGGAGGAATCCCGCCGGAATGGGTCAAGCGTTTGGTGGTGTTCATGGAACGAAACATCCAACGCCCTCGCTATCTTCTGAGACAGATTGTGAAGTCCCTAATCCTCCCACCAGTTTAACCGTCGGCCAACGACACCAGGCGTACGCAGCCCACCAACATGCTCAGCAGAGGCAGGCTGTTAGCTTCAACACCTCGTGAATTCAGCCCAGCCCAGCCAGCTCTCATCCGACGAACCTCTCGTCTTGGCTACAGAATATACAGCTTGCTCCTTTGTCGGGCTTTCGGGGCCCATCGGCAGGAACTCTCCCAGTCCCTTTGGCGCACCCTGGCTTGTCTGAAAGGGGCGAAGGAGCCGTTTATCGTGTGGCTTCGCAGCTCGACTCGCTCTACTGCTGCATAGTACAGAGGATCCTAAACAGACTTCCCCAGTCGCTGCGATTCCTCCACATGGCTGGCTGACCATCCAATACTCACCGTCAGCCAGCTCTTGGACTTCTGTCGCCTGAGCCAACCGGCGAATACTCCCATCCAATCATGGCCCCTCTTGCGCACGCAGCCAACGTCGAGAGATTAGCCCTTATGCCTTTTGCCAGAACGGGTTACAGATACACTACATCAAGCCGTCGTTGACAAGATAAGGGCCCTGTCAATGCCCACCGCCCGGCTCAACCTTACCAATCAGACAGAAAGTCAAAGTTTCGAGTTCGCATGATTGATCGCTCCCTTCCCGCAATTGACAAGATCAGTCCCATGGCATCCCCGGGACAGGGAAGGAGCTCGTCGCTTTCTCGTCACTCTCAATCACTGCGCGAACACCCCTCCTAATCCTCCGCCGGCGATATCGATAACCTTCACGCACACACTGTTACTGCCCTCCCCTGAGGTAGATCATTCCCCACGTTGCGGTTTCATGTGCCTGCCTCTTCATTCCCAATCGAATGCATCCCTTCTCCCCTCCGGCTCGACGTGTCCAAAAGCCTCAATAGTCACTCTATCCAGCCCCCTATTCTCCCCTTTTTTCTCTAGTCTTCGGCTCAATGGACCGACGCCCAAGCGCAGGGCAAGGATCGAGAATGCGGAGGCGTAGGGAAGCTAACGCAAGCACTGTCAAACAGCCCCCAGTTTACAGCGGCCCTCTATCGTTGAAGTGAACAAACTGCGGCATCCGTGCAGAGTCCCGTCGTCTGAATCTTTGCCCCTCTTGACAGCCAAATGAGCAGCGAGAGAGGGACCGGATGGCAGCTGACAAAAGGGCAAAGACACCGTCAACTGCCACATGCACGAGCCCTATGGCGCGCGGCGTCGATAGCTTCGCGCTATCACTCTTCACAAATGAGCTCCTGCGACGGTGGCTTCGCCATGACCCGCGGACTCCCGACCAGATTGCCAAAAGTGTCAGGTCTGCTAGCCCTGCTCAGATAGCATGGCCAAATTGCCCCCCCTCTCGATGCCCGCATCACCATCAGGACCCCCGGATGCTCACCTCCTCTCGAGATGCCTACTCTTGCCTATTGCGGCCGCTTCTGTGCGACTGCTTGTTTTTGAGGTGTGCCTTCATCTAGCGACTTATCTCGGCAGGAAGGTGCTAAGATCCGCCACCATGCATCAGGGCGTTGCGTGCTTGCATACTATGCGGTGCTATTACGCCATGGAGTTCTGCAGCAACACGAGTTCCCCGGCCGAGCTCGAGTTTCCCCCTGGATGGCGCAACGGATCTAGATGCTGTGTTTGGCAGCCTCAGCGGAGACACAGGCCAGAGAGGACTGTGGCTTGATCCATGGGACGGGGTGTGCTGCAGTTTAACTGGGTATCGTACTTGCACACGCATTGTCGATGGTCGGTGGTGGGCTCCATCCTCAGGGACCCCGTCAATGGAGGCGAAAGCGTGTGAGGGCGACTGGGCATCAAAGCCTTCATGCGAAAATCTGCCGTTGCAGGCTTGCAGCACTACGAAACAGGCATCGCAAGCTGTCGGCCCATCATGCCAGGCTCGTGCTCATTCCTTGCGGCGTCCCCAATTCTCGCAGCCCACGTTGCATCCACGGCCAGCGCAGACGCTCCCTCCGCATCTCTCGTTCAATCGTTCAAGCATCCGTCCCTCCGTCCGTCCGCCTAGACCGTCTCGGCTCCCGTCTGCATTCCTCACCGCCTCCCTCCTCCCTCCCCTCGACGACTCCCGCGGCTCCATCGCCCTCTCTTCAAACTCCGTCTCCACAAAACGCCGGGCGACCTTGCCGCTTCGGTGCTGGTGCGTCGGAGACCACTCCGGGCTGATGCCGTGCAGATGGCTTGATTGGCCGGAGAGGCCTTGAAACCAAACACCCTCTTCGCAGGGCCAACTCGCCAATCGCGCCTCCCAGCGCAGGCCACACGAGGTGGCTATGCCCCTATGGCCCGAGACAATTTGTGGCTGGTACCGGTCGTGGCTGCTCAACAGACGACCCAGAGACTCGGGAACTCCTTTGACGCATCTGAAAGAGAGAAAACTTTGCTCGATTGCAATCCCCTGGCCCCGTGGTGCTTCGAGGCTCAGCTCAGCCCGGCGTATAGGAGGTTGCCAGAGTCAGACATACAACGTACATATGGGAAGAACAGCTGGCTGCTTGATGCAGCAAACACGGCCGTCCCCGCCACGGAGCTGTTCGTGATGCGAATTTGGGATTTCATGCGTGCCGTCAAAGGTAGAAAGCGACGAACCGGTTTAGGTGTGTCTCCCCCTTGGCCGTTCGGATCGTGCCAGCTGATTGATTGAGAGGGAGCATGTCCATGCCTGCTCGTACCTCCGTACCCCGCATGGACAGCGTCCCTCCATTTCGAGCCACACTTCCCGGTCGTCTGAAAGACACACGCCCCCCTCGTCCCCTGCGCAGTCGGCCTTTTCGCCCTCTCCCATTCGCCTGGCAGGGATCCTAAGGTGTGGCGCGTGCGCTCCCCCCAATCTGTCATCCCATCGCTGATCGTCGGCCTCGGCTCAGGTAGTCAGTTGATCGACAATTCCCCGATCACGCTCACCAGGGGTCGTGCTGCCCTGCATCGTGGCCCTTGTTCCGCCCTCGCCTTGCTGGCTGCCCTGGGCCCATGTCGCCGTCGACCTCGGCCCCGGGGCTGCGCCGCTTGGTGATTGGGTGCTGGCTGCGTTTGCGTTTACGCAACAGATGGCCACCAGCCACACTTCGGACCCTGATTGCCTCAGCCCCTCCGCCTCCCGCCATTGCTACGCCGCCGTGCCGTCAATTACTAAGTGTCCGTAGTGAGCACGCAGTATCCCACTCAGTCCCGCCCGAACCGCCACTTCCCGGATCCGAACCTGGTCATGGTTACCAAGTCACGTCGTGTCCGAAGGGCAAACGTCCGTTTCGACCCCACGAAGCGTCGCAATACGAGCAGCCGCAGCCGCAATGCACCAAGCAATGCTATCAACACCGCCAAGGCGGTGCGGCCAAGCCAACGTCACGATCGAAGCCAGAATCTGCGTCCCAGAAACCTGGTGCACTGCACAGCGCTCAGCAGCCAGACAAGAATGAGAAGCCTGCCAAGCCACTCTTTCGTACGAAGGCAACCCCTCTACCGTCAACACTCGATACTCGACATCGCAGAATGGTCCTAAAAGGGCCAGTGGCTGTCCGCTGCGGCGTGCCGCTTGCCGGGTCGTGGCGTCGCCCGGCTGCCTCCGTTTCTTTGATGTCTCGGGCGCCGGCGTGGGATGCGGATAAACTTCGTTTGCTCGTCATGCAGCAGCGGGCACGCAAAAGACCAATTTGATTCCAGCAAGGCATCTTCCGTCGGCACGTCGCCGAGACGCTCTTCCTCTCTGGGAAGGTGAATCAAGCTCAACGCCGCCTCTCCCAAGGAACGCCGCAGAGACAAACAAAAAAGCATATACTCAATCTCGAGAACTGAGACCTGCCTTACCCTTTCACGCCTCATCCATCGATCTTCAGGGCACCTTCGCCAGCTCTCTTCCGCTAACCACGCTACACAGACACCCTTTCCCCCTCGCTGCGTCTGTCCATCTTCCCCCGCCCGGTGGGAAAAGCCAAGCAAGCTCCCGCGTACCCGGCCTTGAAAGGAGAGAACCTGAGGAACAGCGACGTCAAGGAGGCTAGGATTGGGAAGCCCAGCGCCAGCATCAGCAACCCGCAGGCAGCTCATTCCTCTCCTTGCCTAGCCCAAATCCTTATTTCTCAAACGCCTGCAAAAGGACCGGGAAGGCTGAATGAGGTGAGGTCTACACCCCGCCTCGACACCAGACGAACATCATCCGTCTTGACGGAGTAGACAAGCGACGAACCATCCCGCATCGCGTCCGGCCCGCTCAATGGCCCCCAACCGCTGCGTTTCAGGAAGCGCGTCCTCTCGTCTAAGCCTCAGAGCTGTTCACCCTCTGCAGGGCCTGTACGACCAGGGCAGCATGCCATGAACCTTATGCAGCTATCGTCCGAACAGGCCTTTCGTCCAATGTCAGCGGGAGCCCGCGATTCCCCCACAAGCGCCCGGCCAGCGAAGGCTGTTGGTCCCGTTGCCTCAAAAATAAACGCCGACAGTCTGGATAATGGCGTTCAGAGTCAACCAGCCAGGAGCGAGACATTTTGCCATCGCCTTCCGTTAAGAATTGATGCCTTCACCAAACGCATCACTCTCGGGCTCCACTGCCCTGTGCCTCTCCGCAGCCAGGACAAAAGAACTTTTCTTCCCAATCCCTCCATCACACGCATCCACGACCGAGTTTCCATCCGCATCCGGCGAGACATTTTCCGCCAGCGCACATGGCAGCCTCCTGCCTCCTGCCTCACCAACACCCAAGACATCCCAACGGGCACAGCCTCCACAAGATCCCACGATCCTCTCCGTCTGCGGGCTGCCAACGCGAGCGATGGCTGCTTTCTGGCTGCCTTTTTTATGGCGCACACCTCCAGCTCAACCTGCTTTCTCGCAAGCTCCAGGTCCCCGAGACGGCCCCTAGCCAGCCCAGTGCCTTGTTTTTTTACACAATCGTATTCGCTTTCTCATCGCGCTCTCGCAGTTACACACCCTCCATGTGGAAAATCCGGATAGCCTCAAGCCAACTCACGCCTCGACCCAGCTTGCGCTCATGTTCCTAAGTCCCCGGCCATCAGCCTCCCGTTTGCGGCCTCGCCGGTGACGTCCAGAAACCTTCTTCGTCGCCTTCTAGCGCGTTCTGCCGCCGACACTAGCACGCCCGCCCAGCCCATCGGTCCTCCGCCATCGTGCCTTCCCGCTGAGGAGTGTATTCAGGGCACAACTTGCTGCCCCAAAACGGCCCATGCCGCGCCCGCGGAGATGTTCACGCTCAAACTCTGCCAAAACGATCTACAGCAACACCCCGAGAGTCCGTAGTGTGTTATCTACGTACGCCTTGGGTTATGTTACTTCCCTTAGATGGATTTTCTCCCCCTAGATGCCCTCGTGCATTCTACGCCTTTACGCACTTCTTTTTCCCTTCTCACGTCTAGTTTTGTCTGCCCGGGCATCCAGGGCGCAGGGCAGAACGCCCGCAGGTCTTCTTGCTGTAAGTTTCAGGAAAAAGAGGCATTCGTGTGAAGGTGGCAAGAGTTACTGTCTCCAATGTCTCTCATCTTATCCTCGAACGGCATAGCATCACCAACCCCGTGGCCTTGCGCAGTCCTGTATGCCCTCTCGGGGGTGTAGGGGAACACACAGCTGAACAGTGCTGCCTGCTGAACAGATCCGGTTTTCTGGGATGTGCCTCCAATGTCTCTCCCCGTTTGAACCCAACTCTCGGAATCGTACGTTTGCAACACTCGTTGGAACCATGTCTTACCATTCTTACGTGCGATTCCGTTCCCTTGGGATTCTGGGGTTGACACAGTTGGCAGTTGAAGCCTGGCGAAAAACAGCCTGCTTGTGATAATCTGGGCCTTGGGTGGGATTGCTAAGGCTCGTGAAACTCTAAATCGTGACGAAGACGACGCGCCCGTTCGAGAAGTCCAACCAGAGAGCCGTGACGAAACTCTGACGAGAGGCTTCCTGGTCTTAGCCTCGACATCACAAGCCTGGGACAGAACAGGCCCCGTCGAACCTGCCTTGATGACCGCTATTACGTGATACTTCTCACGCCCGTCAAAGACGACACTGACGGTGCTTGCTGGACCCCCCTCCCCCTCCTCTCTGGGCGCTAGGCAGTTTGTCCAGAGGTCGTTGGTTCCCACGGTTCTCTCCACGCGCCTTGCCGCACGTTATTCGTCCTCCTTCCACGTAGGTCAGGGTTGTGCAAAAGTCCCTCCTCCCTGGCCTATTTTGATGTTGGTGCCTTGCCCTGTTGGAGTATGTGCGTGTGTATGTGGTTTTGTTTGCTTACCTACTCCAACCAACCAACTAGCCAACCATTCTCCATGCACAACATTCCTCACACAAGTCTGTCCGCAAACAGCCCTACCGTGGCAACTAATGCAACCCGGTGGATGTCAATTTGGTTCCCGCGATTGTGCTTTCTGCTTGTCAGTGCGTGCCGTCCAAGTAGGTAGTAACGCAAAAACCCATGCGGCGACGGCCCGAGAGAAACTACAATCATCTCCGTTTAAGGGAAAGAAGAACAAACGCCCTTTTGGTGGATGCCTTACTGTCTGGTGGCCCCATTGGGCCGGACCATCCCCCGACACGGAGTGTGTCTACCTTCTTTCCTACGGGATGCCGTTCGTCCCGTCGATCCTAAGCCTCCCACGAGGCCGAATCGCCCGAACTGGCCGGTCCTTCTTCTCCTCGACCGGGGTTAGGACATAACCACACACAAAATGTAGACCAGTCGACTGCCGAGTGAGAGACAGAGTATAGGCTTAATGCCAAGAATAGCAACGCAGCCTGGCCGACCTGCTTACACCGCACCAACGCAGGAACAACAATGAGGTAGACAAAAAAGTGACATACTGGCCCCACGCAAACTTCAAAGAACCGCAAAGTACCCCATGTTTCGGTTTATTTGGAAAACACAACCAACAACCCACACACACAGGCTTCTTCTGTTTTTCCTTCTGGACGTCCCGTCTAACCGGTGGGATGGGGACCTTTTGAAATCCTGACGACGATGTGGGGGAGGAAGTCTTTGTGAGCGAGTGAGTAGATGACGATGGGAACTAAACCGTTTCATGGGCGTTCTCGCGGATGCGATCTCATCCGCCGCTGGCCCCCCGTCTATCCCTCCTCGCACCTTCGGCTATCCGACGTCCATACCATTGAAATTGGCCATCAGCTTTGGGGGCCGTGGGGCGGCATGAAATTCAGTTTGAGATTTCACGTGAGGGTATCCGTATGCAGTCGCCATTCTCCGAGTCACACCCTCCCTCCATCCCAATGGCCGCCCCCAAACCACCCAACCAACATGACAAAAAGGTAAGAGGAGAAACGCATGCAAGAAGACGAAGCATGCACCATCGAAAAGACGTTTCGGCAGTGCTAGCCAACGGGGCATCACGGCTCCGGGGGACGGGTGACTCGCCATCCGCGCCAGTGCCGTGAACAGGGCGGCGCGTCAGGCCACATGAGCAAGCGACGATGAGGCCATGAGCCGATCAGAGAAGCCTTCTTCTCAACCGTTCTAGGCATACATGCAATTTTCCCCACACGTAGCGAGAACCTGGAGTATATTTCTTCATCTGCTGACAGTTCAAGCCGCGCACTCCAAAGTAAAACAGAGTCATGTAAATCAAATCTGATGCTCGGTACCTGGCGTGATTCCCCCGGAAATGGAAACCGTTTCGCCGGACCGGGCACGGCAGTTGCTCCAGCCGAACAACCATCCTCATCCACCACCTCACTCCTGCTTGTGCTCCTGATGTTCATCATCCACATTTCGGGGAAGCTAGCACCTGATAGATCTTCATCGCCGAAGGATGGTGTGATTCCCTTGGCCCTTGGGCTACAACGAACCCTCTTCTCCCACGTTGTGCAACGCGTAACAAGGTCGGTCCTCTTCGGCAAAAAAAAAAACACACGCAAAAAGAAGAGACGTTCCTCCAACCGGACTAGGTGGCGTTGCAGATGAATCGGCAAAACGGCTGCAAGGCGACGCAAGGTTGAGCCCAGAAGCCTCATGTTGCGCATCTTGTGGACGAGGCGCAGGGCCTGGAAGCATCTGGTGTCATGAAGCATCTCCGATGCTGGAGACGATCTTCGCCTTGTGATCTGGATGGGTTGTACTGATACAGTCAATCATTTCATCCTCTTCACACAACACACAAAAGTGAGAATGAGATATTAGACAAGAACGCCTTCAATGCGGAAAAACGGCAGAATGCCAAACGTGTCTTTTTTGTTCCATTAACCTGTCCTACCGAAACCGACCGTATGCATCATCTTTACTCCGTGCATTAAGATTTACGACAAAAGAAATTAGAGTGAGAAAGAAAGTGGGTGAATCTCTTTTTCGCGTGGAACGGGGGGCATGACTTGGATGAGGAGGTATCAGGCTGCCTCGCTGTTAGGAGGGATGGCTGGGGAGGACGAGAGCTACGCTCGTGCTACAAATGTGCTGGGGTGACGAGGTTACTCATCCATCTTTCATGACACGGTACGAAAGAGCCTGGTGAGTGAACTGTTCTGTGTTCTAATGCAACGAGGCATCAGCCAATCTCGGTAGGGGGTGTGCGCGTTAGAATTGTCGTTGTTGCTCGTTGCAGCCACTGCCACAAAGGCTTCCCGTCGCGCTCTCACCAGCATGGTCGAAACGAACGGTTGCCCCGGCCTTCCCTTCCTCGACACCTGATGATAGGTCTGTTTTGCTGGCGCTGGTGACCGCCCGAGTGACCCAAAAACAAAACATCCCCCAACTCTCAAGTATCCAGAAAAGCAAGTAAGGTACTTTTTGTTTGGATAAGAGTCTGCTGTGCTGTGCTTATGTGTGTCTCCCAGGCCGGCCCCCACAGAAGGTTGAGAGGGGCAACACATGAATAAACAATGTATGCAGAGAGCCGTGGACAATCCCATCAGAAGAAGGCCATGTGCCGATCCTGAATGGGGGCCCGGCGCTGCTGCTGGATAATGGGGTACTCCTAGTGACCATAGTATCCGTTCGTGCGGCCGGTCCGCGAGTGCTGCTCAGGGTAGGTCTCGAAGTACGGGTGGTTGCATGCGGCCTTTGCCGAGATGCGGCTGGCCGGGTCGTACACCAGCATCATCTCGAGGAGCTCGAGACCCTCGGCGTCGAGGTTCGAGCACAGAGGCTGGGACTCATCTCGGATCCACTTGGGGAAGGAGCTCTTGAAGTCAGGGTACGACGTGACACCGGGCCAGACATCCTCGGTAGGGGTTCCGAGCGTGCTGCAAGAGGGAGACATGTTAGCGAATGTACGAGACAAAAATTAGGGGCTTCTTCTTTCAAAGAGGATAGACTTACCGGAAGATCTTGAAGATCTCGTCAATCTCAGAGTCACCGGGGAAGAGAGGCTTGCGAGTGCACATCTCGGCAAAGATGCAGCCGACGGACCACATGTCGACGCCCGTCGAGTACTGGCGACCGCCGAGCAAGATCTCCGGGGCGCGGTACCACAGCGTGACAACCTCGTGGGTGTAGGTGCGCAGGGGGACACCGAAGGCGCGCGCGAGACCGAAATCCGCCAGCTTCAGGTCGCCGTCTTTGCTGATCAACAGGTTCTGGGGCTTGAGGTCGCGGTGGAGGATGCGTCGAGAGTGGCAGTAGCGGACGCCGTCGCAGAGCTGCCACATGAACTTCTGAATGACGTTCTGGTTGAGACCCAGACGGGCAAGGGACTCAGAGCTGCCCTCGGGAAGGGCCTTGCCGCGACCACCATCGCTGACGGGCAGGGACTCCATGTACTTCTTCAGGTCGAGGTCGAGGAACTCGAAGACGAGGTAGAGCTTGTGGCCGTCGGCGTGGACGATGTTGAAGAGCTGGACGATGTTGGGGTCGCGCATCTCCTTGAGGAGGGAGATCTCGCGGATGGCGGTGGAGGGGACACCCTCGTCCTCGGCCTCCAGGCGAATCTTCTTCAGGGCCACAATGCGCCCGCCATTGAGCAGGTCTCGAGCCTTGTAGACGACACCGTAGGTGCCTGAAGAGAAAGAGGAGAGTCAGCTTGGGGCTGCGGGATGCAATGGACGATGCTTGCGTCATTGTGCGCAGGAGCAGCGGTCCCGGGGCGAGGGTTGGATTTGCAGCCTACCTTCACCGATCTTCTCGAGCTTCTGGTAGTTCTCCATGGTGGCGGTGCAGCGGGTATATCGAAGCAGTGATCAAAGAGAGTTGAGAAAGAACGAAAGAACAATTCTTGACGCAAGTCGTGTTTACCGCTCGAGGAAGCGTCGGAGGCAGTCGTCAGAGTCGGGAGGCGATGTTTTGTGGCGGGGGGTTTTGGTCGTGGAGATCCGCAAGTCACCTCAGGGTCTGGGCCGAACGAGGGGCAGAGCTGTGTGAGAGAGGATCCGTTTTGGGACGACGGGGGGCAACGCAAAGGGAACAGCGAAAAAAAGACACAAAAGCCGGAAGTCGAGATACGGGGAGCCGCTACGAGAGGAAAATCTCCATGGGAATCGGTCGGTCGACGAGAGGTGTTTGTCGGTGACGAGGTTCGCAGGGCCGGGCGGGAAGGGCGTCGTCGGGGGCGGATTGGTCGATGTTTTGTGGTGCTAAAATTGCACTTCGTTGTCGTTGTTTACTAGCAATGAAGAAAAACAAGGCGCGATCTGATCTCACCCAACCAAGGCCTCTGACAGCAGGGTCGCGTTCTCCCGTGGCGTGGGTGCCCCGGTCGCCTGCCCCCACTATTCTTATCGATAGCAGCGTTATCGCACGGGTGGGTGCTATCGATAAGATCGCTGCTGCAATGGTTGGTGGGGTCCGACGACTCACTCGACCGAGTTTGTCCCGCAGTTTCAGTGAGGCAACGTACGATGCGACGGCCGGAGAGAGCAGCAAAACAGACATTCATAATTATTTCCTGATGGAGACGCTGACTCAATAACACAACACTTTATCCTGGCGATTTTTGTATCGATTATTCACCCCGAACACATTGAATCATCGACCCACAATGACGGCCGAAATCGTCGAGCTCGACGCTCATGAGCAGCCTTCCGAGGCGATGCGGGCAAAGTGGAAGGGATACTCGAGGGCAGACCAGAAGGACCTCATCAATGGAGATGCTCTTGATGATCCCAGATTATCAGAGCAAGCTGAGAAATTCTGCGTTGCCGGAAAGATTTCAGTCGATCAACTCAAGGCCGCCTTTTCTCACATAAGTCCGAACGCAGTCGACACATCAAACCTTCAAGAGGTTCCACTACTCTACCACCCACTTCTGCCAGGTACGTATAAGTGATTGATGATATTCTCCTTGGCTGATTAGTTTAGGCCTTATTGTCGTTCCAAATCTGGTCCCTCCCGAAATTCAGAAGACCCTCCTTTCTCTCATGATCAACCGTGATCTCAGTGTCCCAACACATCAGACCAATCTTCACCTCCACTACGACATGCCTTATCCCAAAGCATCTGACGGGTCTCCTGAATCTTTCTTCTCATATCCGCCATATCAGACACCACTGTTTACTCCGAAAGATGCCTCGGTCCACAAGCCCCTATCCATCAAGCAGGTGATGGAGCGTCGCCTGCACTGGGTCACTCTCGGCGGACAGTACGACTGGACGAACCGCATATACCCAGAAGACCTCCCACCCCAGTTCCCGTCCGACATCGCTCAGTTTCTCGAAGCCCTGTTTCCCGAAACGCTGGCGCAAGCCGCCATCGTCAACTTCTACACCCCGGGGGACACCATGATGATGCACCGCGACGTCAGCGAAGAGGTCGACAAGGGTCTGGTAAGCCTCAGCTTTGGCTGCGACGGGCTCTTTATGATTGCACCAAACGATCCAGACAATATCTCGGAAGAAGCGAAGGCTACTGGCAAGGAGTACCTGCTCCTGCGGTTGCGCTCTGGCGATGCCATTTACATGACTAAGGACTCGCGCTTCGCATGGCATGGCGTGCCCAAGGTGCTCAAGGGCACGTGTCCGGATTACCTCGCCGACTGGCCTTCAGAGGATGGCAAGTACGACGGCTGGAAGGGTTGGATGCAGAATAAAAGGATAAACCTGAACGTGAGGCAAATGAGGGATTGATGTAGTAGCATAGACGATGGATTTACGAGCGTTGGATTTCTCGTCCCTGTAAGATACCATATAGAACACTGCTGCGTACTTGGGTATGAAATCTGCATTTCCTCATGTGCCATGTACTCTATGTGCTTCATGCGACAATGTTCCATGATATTGTTGTCTGCATCGTGCCTCCAGGGACTTTCTGTCAGGGCGATCAGGTGAATCATGTGAGTTCCGCCAGGAACTGTCGCGCCAGTCGTCTGCAAAGAGCGATGACATCCAATGTGAGATGAACTTTATTTAAGACTGTCGTTCCTTTATCGTGAGACGCTCAATCAGTTAGTATCGCTCCTAAGCTGGGCAGGGGCAAGCAAAACACATAGTTATTTAAGACGTGATCAGTTAAGCGGAAGGAACCACCTGACGCTTCGTAACAACTATCACAAACTACCTCAGGACAGAAGTAAATACACAAGTCGGACCGCGAGAAGGAACAGTAACAATCAATATGCAGAACCAAAAAATAGAAGCCAAGGGTCAAAAGAGTTCACCCACCGGTGTGGGCTAATCTCTGGTGCACATGCTGGGAATTTTCTCGCTCGGTATCGGTCGGTCGATCGGTAATTTTTGCCTGTCGTCGAGTAGGCTCGAACCCTTATCCTTCACACCACCCTCCTTAATCCTAGACCTCATACCATTGTGCCACCGGGCGAGGCGTCCCTCGCCCGGTGACGAAAGACTTGGCTCTGGACTTCCTGATACAGGCCGTGTGTGTGTTTGCTGCTGTGAGGTGAGTATGCTTTGCGTTCTTCTCGCTTGCGGTGGAGCTGGTGCCTGAGGTGACCGACAAAGGTGAAGCAACTCGACCTTGCCTCGTGATGCCTCGCCCCTTAGGCCCCACACCCCAACCTCAGGTGAAGCCGCAAAAGCGCAAGTAAGATGAGGCAATTCATCTTGAGTGTAGATTTCTTTCTCTTGAAGTGCCTCTGGGCGAATAAAACTTTTGGTTCCTTCGTGAAATATGTGTTTGTTTACACTAACGCCTAACACCCTCAGCGTGCCTTCCTCTCGACGCCTCACACTCACAACACGACCAGTTCTAACACCTACTTTGCAAACAAGTAATCTCGTCGCTTCTCAGTGTTCTACGAAGCATTAAAACTGCACTTACGACAATCGTATAAATATTCTAGGCACAACCGGCAATTAGCTGCACACGTGCATCAATGATGCTCGAGCCCTTCATCCCGTAGACCGCGAACTCCTGATCAACAACCCCACTAGGGGCATCATCGACACTTTCCCCCATATAATAAAACACAATTAGGCTGTTTATGAGGAATTGATCTTGCGTGAGTGGATTGATACGTTTGAAAGTCGACACCGGCAGGTTTGCTTGTGTCATTCGGCAAGTTGCCTGACCCCTTGAAAAAGGGGGCTGAGAAGAGCTTGCCGGTTCGCTCCTGCCTTATTGACGGTATACATGAGATTTCAGATGAAGCCGCTAAAATTTACAGTTTCCCTTTCAATTTGAACGGAATTTGCTATCCTGGCGAACGTTACTTGCTAAACGGGTGGATAACTCGATTCTCCCTTATAAAACCACGATCACCATTGCTTTGGGCATCCTTCTTGCCGTCCTTCCTGCGGGATATCGAAAATCCTCCGGAAGCCTTCTCACCTCACTTTTGGGGTTCTCTTGGCTCGGAGACATAGGAGTTGCGCTGCAAGAGACCAAATTCGACAGCTCAATATGCAAAATATTTCTTCAGCGCTCAACTGCTTTAGCTCCATATATTGTCCAAATTTGACAACCAGCAGTAGAGGCACGGTAGCTAATCAAATACCTATTGCTTACCATATTCTCACATGAGAATCGTCTACTCTCCAGCGTCGTGATGCCTTAGGTAGTGCTCCATACGGCTCAGAAGTTTACTTTCGTGTTTACAGAGCAATCACACACATTGTTACAAACACATGGGGTTGATAACCCAAGGGTTTTCTCAAGACCGCTCATAACCGCGCCGCAGTACTAATATTGATGATTTCAGCTTGAACTTAGCTGTGTTATCTGAGCATCACGTGCCATTTGTAAAGTGAATGGTTTTATTTTGCCTACTACCGCAAATCGACCATGAACGGCCAAGAATATTAGCCTGCATGTCGGGCTTAAATGGCATGTATCTTATGCTAAGTCATGTGCTTGTATCGAAGCAGAGAAGCCTCACCAGAAATTTGTAGTCCTCCCTTCGATGTTTGGGCTGTTTACTGGGTGACCCTGAGACGGGCACGAGGTGATTCTCAGCTATCTCATGCGTCGCACATGTAGCTGGCCATGCGCTTACATCCAATTTACTTGATTCAAGTCTCGTGGCTGCCGACACCTCTGGATTCCCGTTTTCTGGGATGACTATCTTGCCGGGCCCATGAATGCTTGCGCATGAACCCTAGCCTCTACCCCAAAGCCCGAAAGAAATATATCGAAGTCGAAAGTCTCCGACCGCCCGGCTCGAACAACTCAAATGAACTGTAGCTATTCTGGTCGACTGGTGGAACACACGGGGCGGCAATCGAGACAAATTCCTCAGCTCACTTGTGGTGAGATGATGAGGTCTCAACACCACCACAAACCAAAACCGTCCGTGGCGATGTCAATCAACTGTGTCGCTTGAATAACGAAATCCCATGCCAGGGCCGTTTCCTTGATTTTGTTTGCTGGTGAAAGAGCTTCTGCCTGGGGTCTAGTCGGACTGAGTTTAGTTGAGTTGATGAGTAGGGCCTTTTGGTTCGTACTGCGCCTCACCCAAGCCCCTTTTCTGGCCCCGTTGCGGGGAGGGCAACCAGCACATGGGAAGATCGATCTGTGGCACCGAGAAATTATCAGATGGATATTCCGTATCCATGACATTCTCGCGTCGGATGTTTTGAAACTGGAAGCCAGGGGAAACCTCGTTTCGTGAGAATGGGTTCCTACAGTCGATCTGCCTTGCTTGGAGCCCCGAGGCCCGGCCAAGTTCAATTTCATGGAATCCTGCTCAAGCTTCAAAAGAAATCCCAAGGATCACTAGGTTTTGAAAGGATTAAGGCATACCGATGATACTAAACTTGAGAAATCAGCCTTGGTTTTCGATGGGTCATCCAGGAGCCCAACACGCACCCGCGTTGTTCGTGATGCTCACCAGTGACGGTCTTGGCTTGTCCACGATCATCGCAAATCCTGGTTGAACACGAATCAGGCGTCAACGACAAAACTTTGCAGAGATCCCCAGAGCCCAAAACACCACAGAACAGACATCACGAGTCTACAAGGGGGCAGTGTCACTAGCTTCTGAGCGGAACAGGGACTATCGTGTACATACGGTACCGCCACGAAAACGGCCTCATGTGGATTGAATCTAGACTATGCATACGGTACCCTTGCACCAAGCCAAGGGCCTCATGCGGCTTGTCGGGTGCTCATCCCGAGGGTATCAACAATAGATGAACTTTGTACATGAAAGTAGAAAAAACACATCTCGGGAAGGATCACGGTCTGCCTCCTTACCGCCCATCTACTGGACAGTCAGACCGGCGTAGATGGGGTACGTGGCGTACTCCCAGGGGATGGCGTTCTGGAGAAGTTGGTAGTCGAAGCCGTCACCGCCACCGCTGACGTAGAGGAACTTGGTGAAGGCGGCCGAGGCGTAGTAGGTGAAGGGGGTGCTGGCGGGGACGAAGACAACGTCGCCCTGGATCAGGGTGACGGGGTCGTAGCCGTCGACGCCGACGACCAGGGCGCCCTCCTCGAGCTGGAAGGCGACGGGCTGCTTCAGGTTCGCCTCGGTGGCGGTCTGGTTCGAGAGCAGGGGGCTGATGGTAGCGGTGCCCATGGTGAAGTTGCCGGCGGTCTGGTTGCCGGTAGCGAAGGGGGCGATGAGATGGTAGATGCCGCCGTCGGCGTTCAGGTACTTGGGGCCGCGGTTCTTGGCGATGAAGTTGGGCGTGACGGCGTCGGCGGCCAGCTCGTTGGCGGCGGTGTGCCAGGTCGACGCGCCGCCGGCGGTGCCGTTCACCAGGTCTCGGCGGGGGCTGTAGTCCAGCTGCGCGTAGACGTCAAAGGCCTCGAGGGCGGAGATGAGGTCGGGGTTGGAGCCGGCGGAGCTGTTGGAGGTGGCGGGGACGAACTCGGAGCCGGTGGAGGAGTTGAACTCGGAGTTGGCGATGGCGACGAAGAGCTCCTCGAAGCCGCCGGGCTGGATGACGCCCGTGAGCTGGGTGTCCGGGTCGGTGATCTGGAACGTGTGGATGGTGTTGTGGGGCACCGCGCCGTAGTCGCCCGGGGTCAGGAGGCGGGCCTGCTCTCCGGACGAGTTGGTCTTGGCCCAGAGCTGGAACTGGCCCTTGGAGCAGTAGAAGTTCTCGTAGTGCGCCTTGTGGATGTGAGGAAGAACGCCCAGCTCGGTCGATCCGGGGGCGTTGGTCTGCATCAGAGTGAAGGCGCCGGCAGAGGCATTGCCGGTGACGGAGAAGCGGTAGACCTGGTCGCCAACCGAGACGGCGCGGCCAGCACCCTTGCGGAGGACGTAGGGCTGAGAAGTGTTGGGGGCTTGGTCGAGAACGAGGTCCTTGGACGTGCTGTTGGCCTTGGCAAAGGGGCCCTGGGGAGCTGCCGCAACAAGGGGGAGGCCAGCGGCGAGGGTCGCGATGAGCTTCATGTTGGCGATTTGGACTCAGACTCGGGTGGGTTCGAACGGTTAGCGAGAGACTTTGAGCGAGAGAATGGATCGACGACTGAGGTTGAGGATCTCACAAGCACCCGAATCGCGAACGAGAGGGCTTATAAAGGGGAAAAGATAACTGCCACGGGATGTGGCCGGACAATACAGAATCCGCTCGGAGTCCGAGCCGTTTCTTCCCAGCTCCATAACGAAAGGAGGCGCCCGTCGAGTGTAACCCTGGCAGCAGATGTTGCTTGTTTCCACGCTCAAGGCCGTCGCGGACGTCGAGACCGCGTCTGCTCCCTTCCAAGGCCCCGCTGACTAACATGTTTCTTGATGCAAAGCCTTCCGATGCCCACCAAAACGGTCCCGTTTCGTAGCCATCGGCCCGCTGTTCGTCCCATTCTGAAGATAGAGATCACAGGGGTGACGGGAATCTAGCATGACGTGAACCAGGGCATAGATGAGCTGAAGATCGCCGCGGCGAATAAGGGCCGAAGTTCAGACCGAATGGAACCCCATTCTGGAAGGGATGTTGTCTGTAGGACGGCACATCATGGTGATGAGAAGGAGTTGGTTTCCACTCGGTTGACGTACGCTGTGGCGGAAATCCCGGACTTCCCAGTCATTCGTGTTATTGATGCCCTCCTTTTGCTGGATCCACATCGGGAATTCCGGGTCGGCTGCCACAGCGATGAATCGTCCATGAATCAAATGGTTGGATTTTCGCCCCGTCGTATCGGCGGTCGCGAGCGCCGAGCGCGGAATCGGCTGTCGATGTTCGATATAAGGAAGGTCGCGGTGACCCCTGCGTCACACTTCTATCCGATGCATCTCTCAGCATCAGCAACTGCACTCACATGGGATGACCTTCTCAATCGGTACAACATCCGTTGATGATCACAGACAACATCCTATTGTGAAGAAACGTAAAGTAGAAACATTCATGGACTGATGCTTTCGTGTAGCTGCATCTCTGCGGCGAAAAAATGGACGCTTCTGGTCAGCAGGCAGGACTGATGGAAACCTCACAAAAGCACCCTCTTAGCTCGTGGCTCATCGGTAGGCGATGGCTGTCATGCCCTATCGGTGGTTTCTCGAGATATCTCAATTGCACAAAGGCGATCCTTGGTGGGAATTGTGATTCTCGCCTTCCCTTCAACGGCCGTTCATGATGATCATGGCGATGAATGCGTCCATAATCAACCGTATGGAAGTCCGGTGCGATACACTGCTCTGCGCCCTGTTGAAGGATTCGGTATGGCTGATTCTCACTTCTGTCACTTCTTCCTGAGAAAGCGGCCGCATGACGCAAAAAACCTCTCGGACCTCATGAGCCAGACTGGCTAGCGGGATCCATCATAAGCCTGGTGTTGTGGCTGCGCATGCAAGTGGTGTTCTTCTCACTCCAGTCAACTAGCAAGAAGTCGCGGGGTCGCCTGTGTCAAATACGATGCGGCCTCTCTGATAGATGCGCTTGATGTAGTAAAGACCGTCCGGTGGCTGTGACCGTACTGAGATGGAACCACCCAATAGCCTTCTAGCGCGGCTATGAGCCTTGCTGCCTGGTAGTGCGTTCGATGAGGCCGCTTGAAAACCGATGAATCGGTCTAGACGACCTAGCAGGGGTGCGTTGAAGAGTTTCCAGTTTCCTGGGAACCAGCTGTACCCCGGGTATTTGAACAGAGCCTCATTGTGACTGCCATGTGGAAAGCCCCTGGCAGATGGCTTGGTCTCCGGATTGGGCCCTGTGAGTTGTGGTCATGACATGGCGGTGATGAGTGACAGGGTGAGTGAGTGTGGCCGTGGATGACACGAGACCTTTGAGGACTCATACGGCAGGGAGAGCGCTGGCAAAGCGGCGACGCCGGTTTGGGTCTCCGGGCGGCTTCCAAACGGCTGTGATATGAAGCCGAAAGCGTCAAGTTGTAAAACCGTTTGCCGGGGAAGGTGAGATGAGATAGTCACGTGTCGCTTTGACGATGCAAAGAAACGCCAAGAAAGAAATCCATCCCTCTCTTTGCCCTACCTACCGGCAAGTGACACTTGTGACATGGGAAAGACAGAGCGAATGAGAAAAGCCTTACTATCAGCCCAATGGCTGCGCCTAATTTATGTAATCGACGCTAGACCACATGGGGTAATAGGCGCTTAGTACCAGGCAGTAGCCCCTCCTTCTGCCGGCTCCCCAGCCTGCTCACTTTCAGTCCCACCGCAGCTCTTTCCAGCCCCGAACGGCCTGCAAACGACGAGCTTGCCGACGGTTCTACCTGACCTGCATTGCGAAGAGACAACCGGACCTAGTCATTGGACCGGGCTGCGGTTGCCTCAGAAGTTCCATCAGTTGGCTGATGTTGGCTTCAGTTACTGCCAATTTTAAAGGCGCGCGCTCTAGCTTGGCTGACCAGCTGCAGACCTCTCCAACGTGTACTCATTTCTCCTTAGTTAGGTACTTTTCCAATTCACTGTACCTTTCTCCCTCCACCTCATTCAATGCCTTGCCCTACTCACTCCATTGCGCCGTTTCTTTGACCATCAAGACTAGCGACTCACTCTTTTTCCACTTGCTGTACTTGCCATGAGGGTCAAGACAGAGGACAGGCAAAAGAGATAATTGAAGGCATTGCCCTGCGACCGTAGCCCATGTGCGACGCAGAGACAATTAAAGGCTTCATTCATTGCGACAAAGCGCTTTGGTGATCGTTACCGCCGCACTGATACCGCTCACTCAAAAGACCTCATAAAGAGCTTTCATCAAGTTTATTTTCGTCCTTCATCAAAATTAATGGGGAGCCTATGCTCAAACATTGAAAAGGACGATGCGCCTGGCGAAAAAGATGCTCAGGGTAGAAGGGACAGCACCACACTCACACGACACTCCTCTAAACGTTTACAGAAGAAACTATCCAACCACCGCCGTCGCCACCAATCCGCACTCACACCCGACATCCTGCCCCGTCACCAAGCAGATATGAGCATGGCCCAGGAAATGATTGATGCCCATGATAGAGTCATCGACGGCACCGGCAACGGCCACGTCGGCCACGGCCAGAAGGGTCGCCGGACCACCGTCCTCGATCAGCCCCGCCCGCGGACGAGAGCCGCCTCATCCGCCGCCGCCGCCGAGATGAGCGTCGACGAGTATAGACGCCAGAGAAACGAGATCCAGCGTCGCGAGGCCACCCTCTCATTTGACTTCAAAGCCACCGTCCAGGCCTCGCTCAAGGAGCGGGACGCAAATGCCATCATCCAGAAGCTCAAGGCAGACGACCAGCGCGATACTTATGACGCGGCTGACGCAAGGCTGGGGTGGGGGGGTCAGAAACATGCCCGATTCCCGGCCGACCACTTCCTTTCCAACCTGGACCAGATCAAAAAGACCAAGCTATTCGAGGTCGCATGCGCGATGCCAAAGGGAGCACATCTCCATATTCATTTCAATGCTTGCCTAGAGCCCTCGGTCCTCTTAAACTACGCCAAGGACATGGATCGCATGTTCATAAGCAGCGATATTTCCTTGGCGCCTCCCGCTGAAGATGAAGAAGATGGTGCAAAGAAGGACGACGCCCTTGACCGCTGCAAAATTCAATTTTCCATCATCGCGCCCTCAAAAGAGAAACTAGGTGATATTTTCTCCCCTGAATACGACTGCCCGGATAGCAAGAACCGACTGTGGTACAAGTATTCTCAGTTCCTCAGTGAATTCCCAAGGCTCCATGGCCGCGATGCCCAGAAGTGGCTCGAGAGTAAAGTGGTTTTCCATGAAGAAGAAGCGCATGGCTATCTTCAAACGGTTCAGGGGTAATTACACCCCCATCTGTGTGGGGTTGATGATGCTAACAGGAGAGAACAGGGCATGGGACAAATTCAATACCCGCACCCAGATGATGAAGGGTCTGTTCAACTACGAAACCGCCTATCGTAAATATACCAAAGCCCTCCTCGAGGACTTTGTCCGTGATAAAATTCAATATGCTGAGATTCGCCCAAATTTCATGGCGGCGAACAACCTGTGGACCGATGACGGCACAGAGCAAATCGACAACGAGGGCATCATGAAGCTCATCATTGATGAGTACCGCAAGTTCCAGGCCGGCAATGACAAGTATTTTGGCGGCATGAAGATCATCTACTGCACGCCTCGGTCTTTGAGTAATACGCTGGTTAAAGCCGCGCTGGCAGAGTGTCTGAAATTCAAAAAGATGTGGCCTGAGTGGGTGGCCGGTAAGTCTGCAACTCGTATGTTGATAAGCACTCGATACTGACGAAGCAGGATTCGATTTGGTTGGCGAAGAGTCAAAGGGGCGGCCTCTCAAGGACTTTATCCCCGAGTTCCTCGAGTTCAAAAAGGACTGCGGAGACATCGACATCCCCTTCCTCTTCCACTGCGGAGAGACACTCGATATTGGCAACGATACGGACGGCAACATCGTGGACGCGCTCTTGCTCGGCTCTAAGCGCATCGGCCACGGGTTCTCCCTGGCCAGACATCCTTACATTATGGAGCACATGAAGAAGAGGGGGGTCTGCCTCGAGGTGTGCCCGATCTCAAACGAGGAGCTTGGCCTGACGCCGAGGATCTCGGGGCACGCCATGTACAACCTCCTCGCGAACAACGTGCATTGCACTTTGAACTCGGACAACGGAACAATATTCAGGTATGTCGTCCCGTCGAAAAGCTCACAAGACATCCAGCTGACAACATCACAGATCGAGCCTCTCGCATGACTTCTACCAGGCCATGGTGGGAAAGACGGACATGACGCTGCACGGCTGGAGGCAGCTTATCGAATGGAGCCTGGAGCACTCTTGCATGGACAAGCACGAGCGCGCGGCGGTGACTGAGGAGTGGAAGAAGCTGTGGGACGCGTTCCTCGACTGGATTATCACGACGCACGGGAGCGATGCCGCTGAGCCCAAGGAGGAGAAGCTGAAAGCGTTGGCTTGAGATATGCTCTACTCTGATTCTTTGCTTTCAACATTTAGAGATACCAAGGGTGAAGCCTAGGACTTGATGAGACGACTTTTGACGATGTTTATGAAAAAGAAAAGAGGGCGTTTTCATTTGCCGAGAGTTCCGGTACTTGGTGATTCATGCGCGGTACTTTTCTCTCTGTCGAAGTGTAAGAAGCGTTGAGGCTGTAAGGTACCACCGAAAAAGGCAGTTCCGTACTTGAAGCACCGATCCCTACCCTTCTTACACAAGCCGCAGTCGAGGCAGAACGTTGAAGTCATTAACAGGCTCGCTCCGACTGCCGTGGCATTTACATGCCTAGAAGTATGATGTGCAATAATGTCGACTCCTTGTCACCTAGACGAGAGTTACTAGCGTGGCGAAACTTGTCTTACCAGTATTCCATGTTCACCTGCAGGTACAGCTAGTGTCTTCGCATCGTGAATTGTAACAGCTGCTCGCTCATAATCTTATCTACAACCATCGTCCAGCCCCTATAATACTATATACCGTAGTCCCCAGTCCAAGACTCGAGTCATAATATCGTTAATCATACACCTAATACCCCAATTCTTGGTGTTCAAACCCCTAATTATGGTTATTCAACCCCAACATGACCAGGTTCGACACGACCATCACCGTAATCACCAGCCAAATCACAACCGCAACGACGCTGACGTACCACGAGTTCGCCATCTTCACGCCCACGGTGCTGAACCTCCGTGCCGGCACGACGCCGGTGTCGCTGCCGTAGCTCGCCGCGCCGGGGACGACCGTCATATACTTGTTGAAGCTCGTAAAGTAGATGAGCGGCGCCGTGATGACGGGCAGCACCGTGCCGAGCACCACCTGCGTGCCGTTCAGCGCGCTGCTCAGCCCCTGCTGGCCGAGCAGGGCGCAGATCACGGCCGCGGGCGTGACGCTGATGACGCGCGTGACGAGGCGCCGCAGCCAGGGCTTCATGCGCCAGTTGAGCGCGCCCTCGCTGACGAGCTGGCCGGCGATGGTGCACACCAGGCCCGCCGAGACGCCCGAGAGCAGCAGCGCGAAGGCGAAGATGACGCCCGCGGCGGAGGAGATGCTGTTCGCGAGGAGGTCGTGCATGCCGAAGATGTCCGAGGCGAGGCTCGTCTGGCCCTGGTAGAGGGAGGCGCCGGCCACGATGAGGATGGCCGAGTTGACGAACAGGGCGAAGGTGAAGAGCGAGAAGGTGATTTCGGCGATGGAGAACTTCATGCAGTGCTTGATCGCGGCCATGGAGGGGAAGTAGAAGACCTTTTGGACGCTGTCGACGGTCGTCATCGTATCGGAGCGCGGGAGTTCCTGGAGGTTGCCTTCTTTCATGTCAAAGTCCTTGAGGCGGGACTGGACGACGCCGGAGCCTAAGTGTAAGCTGTGTGGCATGACTGTTGCGCCGAGGATGCCGCAGGATTGGTATAATCTGGCCATGTTAGAAAGGGAAGAGCGTAATATGTGTGATAGTTCTCACCCCTGAGTCTGGATGATGGAGCCAGAAGGAAGGTAGCCGCGGAAGACCTGTCCGACGGTGGTGTTTTGGATGAGCGAGAGCTGGATGCAGAAGCAGACGACAACGCCTAGGACCAAGAAACAGACGCCAATCTCAAAGAGCCGCAGACCACGCATGGAGCCGTCTGGGCGGTAAAATATCACGATGAACACAACGTCTAGGAGTGTCAGGATAACGCAGGCGAGGAGCGGCAGCTTGGGGATGAGGAGATGTAATGCGGTGGCGGTGCCGATGACCACGGCCATATCCGTCGCGATGATGCCAATCTCCGCGAGGGAGTAGACGATTATGTTCATCCACCTCGGGAGAAATACACGGCTAGCGGTGGCCAGATCAAGGCCGGTGATGGTGCCGAGTTTGATGGCGAGACTCTGGAGAAAGATGGCAATAAGGTTGCTCACGAGGACGATGAACAAAAGATCAAAGTGGTAAGATGCTCCGGCTGAGATGTCTGTTGCGTAGTTTCCTGGATCAACTGTGGTGGATTGTAAGCTTGGCTGCGTTCCGTAATTCTTTCAAGTAACGTACTGTATGTGACGGCAATCATGAACCCTGGCCCAACGAACTTGCCAAACACGACAAGGTCACTCCATCTTCGATTGAACCAACCCGGCCTCTTCTTGTTGTAGGAGTGACTTGGCAAAGGAAGCGTTGGGCCCGACAGGAGGGCCACTGGCTCAAAGTCTGTCCTTGACTCCTTGCCTATTGGCGTGTCGAGCTTGAAGGTGCTCTCCGACGGCCCCGGTGTTGCGGGAATGGTATCGAGGCGGACAAAGTCTGGAGGAATCTCTATCGTCAGCCGCCTCGAGCGGCGACGGTCTGTGTGTGAACTCGAGCGGCGACGATCCGTATGTGAGAGCCCATGCAGGGTCTGGTCGATGGTGTAGTCCGCTGTGAAGGGGTTCGCGCTGCTCCTGCGGGAGTTGCTCCCATGCTGGGGCTCTTCCAGCCAGGCGGGCGTCATCGTATTCCGGGCAGCAACGATATCAGACGTGCGGATTCTCGAAGCTGTCGAACATCAGTTCCGTCGAGAGGGCCCGAGTTGTTAATCCTGCAAGACTCACAGTCAACATGGGCAACAGCGAGCGTACGGCGTTAGATGCCCCTCGGCAACATCAGGGAAGAGACAAAACGGGAAAAGAGAAGGGAGACAAAAGCCGGCTGACCCAGGCGGAAGGACTGTAGGCCAAGTAGTTTTGTCAGGTCAAGGACTCGCCGGCTGAAAGCATCACCTCAAACAACTCGACTTCCTTCACAACGGTAGGGCATGCCGAATGCGGCCGTTGCGAGAAGCCGGCCTCCTCCGTTTGAGACATCCCTCGTCATAGGCAAGCCGCGGTTGAAGCGTGTCCGGCCCAGTGGGACGCCCCGAAACAGGGCCATGGAATGATGGAGAGTGTGACTGGCTCTCCATGTTCAGACAATCAATCTCAAGGGTCCTTCTTGGCTAGAGTGAAGTCGGGCGAGACCGTGAGCGAGTTGCCTTCGAGAAAGACGGCCGCTCACTAGTGGCCAGAGCATGGCTTCTGGACCGGAAATGCCTGAGACCCGGCCGCCGGGTTCGGAATAGCGAACGCAGATGGCACATGCTAGAGGCAATCAGCATGGCAAAAAAACAGCAATTACGGCATGGCTTGCAAGATTCAGTATGAGAGTGGCTAGAGAGGGTGGTACGGGTCTGTGGCGTAAAGAAAGGCGCGCAGCCCTTTTTCTTGCCAAGTAATTTTGTATTTGCTGGGTCGGCCTCTAGGGTCGGCCTGACTAGAAGCGAAGTTCTTCGTCCTTTATGAACGCTATTCACCAGCCGCTCTCTGTTGAAGGCTGATCTCTTGTTCTTGGCGGGCCGTTTTTGGCTTGACTTGATTCCGGCCGGCACATTGGGACGGTCAGCAGCTCACCGGGCTGACCGGGCTCACCGGGACCCATCTCGTCTATGTTTTCCCCGGGCGGGGCCCTGTCTCCGTATCTCCGTACACCCATGTCACTCCGGCCTGACGTTCGGCCCCGAACCAGAGCGACGGTGCAGATTTATGGGGGTTGCTGTTGAAGCTTTGCGGGCCTCTATTCACGCATTCACCTGATCTTCTTGGTCTCCTTTCCGGCGGCACGCTCGCGGTCTCTCTTGGCGTAGATACCAGCCGTGAAGGGGTTCTCGTAGCTCAGGGCAATCTTGTAGACGATGAAGACCCACACGGTCAACAGAATGCCGGCGGGCTTGCCGTAGATGAGGGCGGCGCCGAGGAAGCTCATGGTGGAGCCGTTGTACATGGGAGCGTCGGTGATGTTGAACGGGAAGCCAGTCACAATGCTGTCCATCAGGATGCCAAAGTAGTCACCGAGGAACGTGCCGGTGATGCCCAGCTGCCACGTCGAAGAGAGAACGAGCACATTGCCGCACGCGACGAGGGCGTACCCGGCATAGGGCACTGCGTCGGACGCGAGCAACGGGTGTGAGGGCTGGAAGCGCAAGGCCCGCTCGTAGAGAAGGTCACGGAAGATTCCGAGCGAAAAGATGGTGATTGCCAGACCATAGCATGCAATCTGGGAGCGTCCGCCAAAGAGCTTGGTCAGGAGCTTGTTGTTGTACTCTGGTTCGGTTAGATGGGGTCACTCGGAGGCGGAGCCGGCGCAACGAACCTTGTCTCGCGACGATGCTATGCACTTGTCAGCCAACAATTTTACGGCAGACCGAGGAACAGTCAACTCACTTCCAGAACAGAGGATTGAAGGCAATAGCAGCAGCAGAGACTATCCGGCGCGGTCAGCAGAGTCGACGACGATGTGAAGCTCCAGAGGCCCAAGCTCCACTGAGACGACATGACGTACTGAACAAGCTCTTCTGGTCGAAGTCGACCACCGCCTTGGGTTCAATGTCGACGGGCGCCATGGTTGAGGGTCTGAATCGGGGGAAAACCTGGAGGTAAATGACTGAACTGGTCAAATTCTGGCTGAGCAAAAATCGTGGGAAAAACCGTTGAGAACAGTTGTAGGTTCTGGGTGCGCATTTGCTTGTGACAGAGCTCAGCTCCACCAGTATTTATGTCGGCGGGGACACCTGGCCATAGCGTCGCATCATTACGCAGTAGTGAGTGCACAAGTGCATGGGGTTGCTTTTCTTCGCTGGGGTTTTGGGGGCCTTGGAGGCATGGGGTACGGCCAACCTCCCCTCCCCGCCGTAGCCGATACTTACCGGACGCTGTAAACGGGGGCAAGGCAGAACAGCTAGGCCCCAGTTGTTTCCCTCAAAGCAATGCACCCGAGCTCGCGGAGAAAAGAGGCCTGGGCGGAAATACCGAAAGGCCGGGAGAGGGAGGACACGCACACAAAGTCTTCAAGGGCAAGCAAAGAAACAAATGTTGAGTCTAATATGACATAGCGCCGTCGCTAAATCGCAATGGGTATCAACCGCAACCTCAAAATATCCGACAGAGAACCAACCCGTCGGAACAAGCCAACAACAATGCCTGGGCACAATTCACCTGCGATTCCTAGTCTTCTTGGCCACTGTGCCCGTGTCTTCCTCTTCGTCGTCCTGGCCCTTCTTGAGGTCTTCGGTCAAGCCCCATTCCTCCTTGTCGTACCAGTCCTCGCCGTCCGACATGTCCCTGTTCGGCCCGCTGTGCGCCTCCGCCTTGGACCATGCCAGCACCGTTTTGCGCAGGCGATTGGCCTTGAGAAGGCCTTCGTGAAGCTTTGTCGTTCCACGGCAGATTTCCTCCTGCTTCTGCACGTACAGCGCGAGCAACCGGCGGATATCCTCGGCTTCGGGGTCCGGTAGACCCACATCTCGGTCTGGACGGACGTTGGGAGGCGGCCGGAAGAATGGGTGAACAAAGGTTTCTTCCATCTGGTCTGACAGTATTGACGGCGCATTCGTGCCGTTGCGACCGGCCTGATCTGTGCCGTGGGGAGATGGAGGAGCTGCGCTTGCGTGCCGCATCTCCACGTCGAGGGCCTTTTGCTTCTGCTTCTTGTCGACAGTGGCCTCCTCTCCCTCTTTTGCAGGGGTTGATGATTCCCCGTTGGTAGGCTTCGACGTGTCGCCCTCCGCTTTGGCACCATCCTTTGCGGATTTGTCCGGCAGTGGTTTGCGGCCTTCTGGCTTGTCTGACGCGGCGTCAGTCATTTTGACGTCCCCGTCCCCGCTGTCTTTGTCGCCCGAGGGCTCCCCATTTGTGCCGTTCGGCGCTTGTCCTGGGATCGCGTCGCCGTTCAGTGTCGCTGGTGAGACGTCTGACTTTTCGGGAAGGGCTTTCATGCCGCGCAAATACTCGCGCTCCAGGTATTCGGACGAGTAGAGCTCCACATCGTCCGGCGCCACCATCATGCCACACGGCACCCAGGTGAAGTCGCCGCATAGTCTTGTGTAGAGGTGCTTGACCTTCCAAAGCGACCTGTTCTCCTTGCGCCGGACCTCGCAGCCCTGGTCGGTAATCTCGTTCAGGGTCTTGGCAGTGAATGGTTTCGAGAGGGTGGGATGGGTCGGAAGGTCGGTCGACGCGGTCAATGGGGCGAGAATCTCTGGGCAGGGTCAGTGGAGTCCCCACGGCGTCGACAGAGCATACTAACGTTCGATGCGAATATTGGCATAGGGGTCGAGTTCTGTGGCGGAAGCGACAGCTTCTTGAATGCGCTCCTCGTCGTCGTCGCTATCAATCTCGTAGCCCTCGTCGTCGACAATCGGGGGATTGCGACTGATTATTGTCCGCTGCTGCCCAGCGTAGTCGATCACCTGTGGTTGTCAGCACCGCTTCGCCCGCCCAAGGGGGGCGCGACGCACCTCGCTGTAGACTTCTGGGCCAGTGGGAGGCACCAGCTGGCCTTGGTGAGAGAAGAGGGCTCGCTTCTTAAGCTTGTGGCCGCGGTTCCCGTAGTGGTCAATCTCGTCGTCAGAGTCGGATTCTGGGGGCTAGTCGTCAGAACGTTACGTCGACAGTGAAGGGCGTCAGAGTGTGTTCGGTCGCGTACCGTAAGCTTTGCGTTTGAGGGCCTTTTTCATAGCGGCCACGGTCTCGGCGAAGAGGATCTGTTGTGTCGCCATTGCGCCGTTGTGCGTCTGCACCTGGTGATGAGCCCAGAGCGATCACGGAGGTCGGTCGGCAGCGAGGACGAGAGAGCCCGTCTTTGGAGAGGGTTTTGGAGTAATGAGAGTAAGATACTCAGTAGAATGCGGTCGGGATGCGATTCGGATCGAAGGACGGTCGAAAGGGAGGCATTTACGTGCTTGAACAACGTGGTGGTGTGGTGTGGGAGAGGTGTAGGACGGGTAGCCCTCAATTTCTGCGCGCAGTCTCTGTGACGAGGCGGGAGGAGAACCACGCGGGCGGCAAGGCTGGCTGTTTGCGCTGCGAGAACCAGTTTCCCATTCCTTCAGGGCACTCTGGGCCCATACACCATGACCGCATCTGGGCCAGTGGCCAATCAGCGACCTCGCTGTCGGCACCCATTTTTCCCGATCCCGAGGTGGTGTGGCCCGGTCGGGTTGGCACCCGCCTGGGCTCAGCGCTCTCCCAGGGGTCCCGCCTGCTGTGAAGTCACTGGGCACGGTGGGCCGGGATCGCTGATTCTGGCTCTGGCGCTGGAATGGAGCTGCGATACCTGTGACAGAGTACTTTACCTCCCGTGCCACCAGAAGAGGACCCATGCCGCGATTCGCAACCGAACGGGGAAGCTTTCTTTGCGCCCAACCTGCTGCTTTGTCTTGTTCGTCCACTCTGACCGTCCACATCTCGGCTCAGCGACAATGCTCCCTTGAGTCTGTCACTGTACATCCCGCGCCGAGGCACCATCGAGAGCTACTGCTGACCCGCGCCAGAGCTTCCGCGACGATCTCCAAGTACCCCTCGATATCCATATCTCGACTGCCCCCTCCTATGAAGACATAGGACCACCAGCAAAATGGACGGATATCCGGTTGGAAGCCTGGACCACAACATCCCACACATCGTTCTCGCCGGCCTGACCTCGGCCCCGGCCAAAGAACTACCACTGAGCGCCGAGCTCCGCGACCAGGCGATTCTGCTGCGATCTGAGCTGCCGAGCCTCGAGACTCCAGATGCCGAAGCACTGACGGACTACATTGTGCGCCAGGACGGGAGGAATCAGCCATGGAACGGCAGAGACAGCGGGAAGCCGTACAAGCTTCGGGTCACCGTCGCTGGTCGGGTACGGCTTACACCGTTCGAATGTGTCCTCTAGACTAACCCTGGGCAGTCCTTCGTCCTTCCTCCACGCCGAGCGAGACTTCCTGATGGTATCGAGGCACCCGAGGGCGTTCCCGTCTTGCACTCGCCCTTCTCGCCCTTGACTCCGGTCTCGCCTCTGTACCCGGACGGACTTATGAACACCGAATGGTTGCAAAAGCACGAGGACATGGTGCCCAGTGTCTACGTTTCTTTCTACACCCTCACTTCTGACCCAACGCTTGCGACGCTCCACGATAACCAACTAAAGACCGACATCAACAACTTGAAGGCCGCCCTCGGTAAGTCAGGCTATAGGACGCGCCTCGCCGTCGTGCTTCTGTCCGACGGCACGGCCTCTTCTTCCATGGTAGACCTCGTTCAAGACCGGCTGGACAACATTCGGAAGGGTGTTGCATTAGATACGAAAACGTTTTTCTATCTATCACCAGGTGACCTGTCCATCGATCTTGAACACACGGTGGATTCCATGCTAGCCGCAGTGTTTCTGCAAGCCCTAGAATACTACAGAGACCTTGGCCGGCACGCGCGGAAGAAGCGCGGTCGTGGAATAGCGCCACAGCCCACGGTGCCCCCTACGAGCACCTCGCAAACACTCTCAGTCCAGGATTGGAACGTGAGGTATGATTTCAAGACGGGCATTTTCGCAGAGTTCCGCCAAGAGATGGATGCGGCCCTGCGCTCGTACGATCAAGCCTATGAGGAGCTCCTGAGCCAGGACGTGATGGATATCATTCCAAGTTGGAGCCCGCGCTGGAACGAAGCTCGCATGCTCGCTGACACCATTGCGATACGCGGCATACGCTGTGTGCTCTGGGGCGCACAAACCACGTCCGCTGTGCGGAGATGGCAAAAGCACCGTGATAGGATAGCCGACTTTGTAGATCGCCGAGGGCGCGGGACAAACAACTACGGCTGGGAGGCATGGGAGTCGAGGTGGGCTGTTGTCATGGCCAACTTGATTGAACGGGTAGATGTGCGCAGTCTCGCGCCGTCTACAAAGACCTTGTACCTCCAACCGGAAAAGGCCGCCGCGGTGGACAAGCTTCAACCGTGGGATATGCTGCATCATACGGGATATTGGTACCGCACTGCTGCAGAGCATCTCGCTGCTCGACGCCGCCTGGCTCGCTCGATTCCTGAATCGGATCGCCGCTCACCAGACACCACTCCAGCATCAGCAGTTGCCAGCAAAGCCTTTACATACGACACGTACATGTGTCCTGATCCCCATGAAGAGTTTCCCCTCCAAGGGATGGGCGTCAACCACTCCCAGCTCATCATTGATCTTTTGATGGCGGCAAGGTCTCAGTTCCAGGCAAGGAGGCAGCACCGGATATCGGCAGAGCTGTCGCTGGAGTGTGCAAAAGAGATGGTGAACCTCAAGGCGTGGAAAGACATTGTCGCAATACTCAGACCGCTATGGGAAGACATGTCGTTCCGGGAAGAGGGCTGGACGAACATCACAGAGGATCTCAGCTGGGTGCTTCGGGCTGCCGCTGCGCACACTGGGAATGCAGAGCTCGTGGTTGCCATTGACTGGGAGCTGATGAACAAGAGTAAGTTCGCTCAATTATGTCGGCCTTCTCGATCTGACTCGTCGCAGGATTTACGCGGCGCCCTAAGTGGCATTACGACATTTCGAGATCGCTGGAGGGTTTGTCCATTGAGTCAAAGCCCACGGTGACAATCAACGACGACATATCATCCTTCATCTCCGCGTCGTTCATCTTCAAGGGCGAGGACGGCAAGGCCGGCGAGACTTGTCAAGCTCAACTGGCAATCAAGTCGGATGCCTTCTCAGATGCAGCGCCCATCACTCTGATAGGGCTGCGAGTCGACTTTGAGGGCAGCCTGAAAACCATCACTCTAGACCACGCAGCTGAGTCCGACGCGACTACAGCGAAGGGCGCCGTTTCCTTGTCGAATGTTCCATTGAAAGAAACCGCTCGCGCTGGAGAAGACGAAGAGGGGGCATCAGTTCTCAGCGGATCTGCCAATCTTACCATCGTGCCTGGCTCTACCAACGTCTTTGAAATGGCAATCCCACTGCGAGAACCCGGTGAGGCTCGAGCCGATTCCGTTACTTTACTCTTGGAAACGGACGCGTTCCGTCTGGAATACACTGTCGATTTCCGAGATCTTGGCGCAGCGGACTTTTGGTTCAGCCCATCTCTCGCGAGGAGAAGAATCGTACGCCAGAGCGCCCACATCATTCAAGTACAACCCCGACCACCAAAAATGGAAATCAAGCTCGCGAAACCATTGGACCAGTTCTACGCAAACGAGCCGATGGAGCTTCTCCTCGATGTCTTCAACGCTGAAGACGAGGAGGCTGTTGCTAAGCTCGAGGTCCATGTTTTTGGCGAGCAGATCCCGGCCTTCCGAGTCCAGGCCGCCGACCAAGACGAACACAAGGCAGAAGCTGGCCAAGAAGAAGCCAAACTTACGGGTCTGCCGCTCGGCACGCTGGGAATATCGCAATCAACTCGTGTCAAGGTCTCGCTCGATCCCATACAGCTGACAACGTCGTATGACGTGACCCTCAGAGTCTTTTACCATCTCGTTTCCGATCCGGCAACACTGGTTATGCAAATCCTTCCCGTCCAACTCAACGTGGTCAACCCTTTTGAAGCAAACTACGACCTCATTCCCCGCCTCCACCCCGACCCCTGGCCCTCCCTCTTCGACCACGAAGGCGTTCAGGATCCAAACATTACTGACGACGCCGCAATCCAGCCCCGAGGCCTGGCCCAAAAGTGGTGCCTGATGTGCCACTTTGCATCTTTTGCCTCCGAAGACCTCGAAATCATCAGCATGGACGCGGAGGTCCTCTCCTGCCAGAATAATGCCCGCTGCACAACAGTTGCCCGCCCAGAGATAGCCGCAGATGGTCTCAGGATAGCACCAAAGCAAATGCAAGAGGCACAGTTCAATCTGGTGGCTCAGAAGTACAGCCTCGACGATCGGGGGCCGGCCTCGCTAGACCTCGCGTTTGTTCTCAAATGGCGCCGCACATCATCGACCTCGTCGACCGTCAACACCACGACGATGCTCGTCCCGCGGTACATCGTCCTCGGCACCGAACCGCGCGTGCTGGCTTCGTACACCCTCGCCAACCCGGCAACCGGACTCGTCAAGCTCAACGTCACCATCGAGAACGCCTCCAGCCACTTCCTCACCTTTGGTCTGAGCATGGAGCCGAGCGACGAATTCGCCTTCTCCGGCGCCAAGCAGACCACAATGCACGTCCTCCCCGTGTCCCGACGGTCGGCGACATACCGCCTCCTGCCGCTCGTCAGAGGCGCCTTCATCCGGCCAAGCCTGGTCGTCAGGGACAAGTACTTCCAAAAGGTTCTCAGAATCATACCCACCGAGGGCATGAAGATCGACAAGGACGGCCTCCTAGTATGGATCCCGCCGGAAGAGGAGGAAGAAAAAGACAGCTAGTCACACGCTTGTATACATACTCTACATCTAAAGAACTCTAAAAAACCGCTCATCTATCGTGACCATTTACATCTTCGCCTTGGGAGGCCGTTCGGGCCGTCCAATCCTCTTCATCCACTCATCCGTGAGAGTGGTCTTCTCCTTTACGCTCAGCGCTGCCCACCTCTCATACTCGTCCTGTTCCCTCCTCCACTCTCCCAGCCCCTTGACGATCCACTCCGCCGTCAACTTGGCACTCGTCCCCGGGATCTCCATGGGAAACAGGTGTCCCGCCTCGGGCAGCGTGACCTCCCTCACCCGCCCTCTCTCCACGCCTCCGCTCCCGCCCGGCCCCGTGCCCGTCAGCCTCATCTTCTCCTCCCTCAGCTCGGGCGTCGACAAATCGCTCCTCCCTCCGAAGACGTACATCGTCCCCGGCCGCAGATGAGGCAGCCTCGCAAGCGTGCTCGCTCCCTCGGAGCGGTACACAGGGAAGGTGTAGTACCGCTCGTTCAGCGACGGGTCCAGGTCGGGCACCAGGTCCGGCTTGACGACCGTCTGCCCCTTGTCGTCGTAGGCATCCCAGCTGGGCCGGAAATACGTAAAGACCTCCTGGTGCTTCGTCGTGGCCAGCGTCACCCCCTGGCCCTCGGGGTACAGCTGCGTCGGCACGTCCCGCAGCCCGTGGCGGACCCAGCTCTCAAAGACCCGCTCGTCCCAGGCCTTGTAAAAGGGGCTCCGCAGGAAGGCCTTCTTCGCCACGTCCCGGGACGGCCAGAGGTCGCGCCGCGAGGCGGAGGCGGCCGCCGGGCTCGCGCCGATGGTGCCCTTTGCGTTGGAGGACCACTTTGAGATGACGGGGTCGAGGAGCACAACGGCGGAGAAGAGGCGGGGGTTGATGAGGGCGACGTTGACGATGGCGTTGCCGCCGAAGGAGTGGCCGACGCCGACGAGGGGCCGCGAGGGCCGCAGGGTGTTGACGACGTGCACGAGGTCGCGCGGGTGGTCGAACCAGCCGGGGTCGTTGCCGAGCTTGCCCTCGTTGAGGACGGAGGAGGCGCCCTGCCACGCGGCGTCGGCGATGATGATTGAGCGGATGCGGAAGTTTGACTTTTTGGACTCGGCATGGAGGTCTTCCCAGAGAGCCTCGTAGAGTTCCTGGGTGCGGTGTCAGCGGTGGTATGATCTCATTTGAATCAAGGAAGTCATGAGATGTGTAGATTCGTGTAGGCTGCTCTTGAATGTTGAGACGATGAGATGAGATTTGGATAAGAGCTACCTTGGGAAACCCGTTGGCGTGGGCGCCGATGATGGTCACATCCCCAGGCTGCGGGTTCGGGTTATCCTTGGGGATGTACTCCTTCACGGCCAGCTTGAGCACATCGTCTTGTGAGTTTGCGAGGGCGCGTGGGAATTCGCGAATGTGTGAGGCGTCGAGGACATGTTCCTTGATGTGGAAGACGGACGAGGGTGACATTGTGGCTTCCGGGCGCCACCAGAACTCTGGCTAGTCAACCTTTACGCGTGGTAGAGGCGTGTCACTTGTCGGGTTGAGATGCTGTAATCGTCTGATGATTGAGATTGATGAGAAAACACCAAAGTTCTCCAAGTAGCGTTCGTTGGAGATGATTCGGAGTTGAAGTTGCTACAACAGACCGAGGGCCCCGGCAACATTGGGACGTCTGGGGAATTCTGGGGGTTCTGTGGAGATGCCGAGGTACCAGCGCCGGCATCCCAGCCTACTACTGTACAGGCCGGGGACAGCCCAAAACACTAATAGAGTAGCCACTCTGCACCTCCCCGAGACAGGAGCGCGGCGGCGGCAGTTATCGTCGGTAAAACCAAATGAAACCGGCAACCGTCGCGCTTCTCTCCTTTTTGCCTGCCTGTATCGCCGTTGGACAGGAACACAAGGAAGGGAACGCGTGTGGATGAGTTGAGTTCCCGAGCACGGCTGGCGTAACCTAGCTGTCAGTCCTGCGCCTGGCGTGGCACGCTCTCCTTTTTCATCTGTTCTTCAGCGTAAGACGGCGGGTGGCCGAAGGGGTTGATGTGAACCTCTGTGTGACTGCCCCTTGAACGCTGCTGCCGCTACAGTCAACGACCAGATTCATAATCTACCCCGCGATCCATGGCAGTGCATGCCCCCCACTCATTCTGCACCTCCACACACATTCCCCCAGCAGCAAACACACACACTTCAACCCCGGAAGCAGACGGCATCCCTCCCCGGCCCTGCATGCCCCGGACCCTAATCTTCGCCGGCGCCCCGGAGGCAGACTGGTCCGCCACCTCCCAACCCGTCCCGACATCCACCTTTACCCCGCCCGGCCCGGCCTGGCGCTCCCTCGCCCTCCACCGCGCGCCCCTCGTGACGGGCTACTCCCAGCACCACGGCCTGCCCTCCGCCTTCCGGCCCCCGGCGCACTTCTTCAGTCTCTCCGTAGACGCCACCACCGCCGAGTCGCAGTCCGTCTCCGCCTCCCAGGAGCTGCTGTCGCAGTTCTATGACCACTCGCTGGCCCTGCACCATGACGTCCCCTCCTCCCAGCTGCCGCTGCCCACGCAATCTCAGTCCCAGTCCCAATCGCAGTCCTTCGAGACGACAGTCACAGACTCCGCGGACTCCTTCGACGACACCACCACAAGCATCCGCCCGCCGGTGACGACATCCCACCACCTCTCCGACCTGGAAGACATCCCCGAGGCGCCCGCCCTGCTCCGCCTCGCCCCGCAGACCGTGACCGTGAACCTCATCGCCGGCGTCATCTCCGTCTCGCCGTCCCGCGCCATCACCACGCGCTGGGGCACCGAGCTGGCCCTCGTCGAGGTCCTCCTCGGCGACGAGACCCGCGCCGGCTTCGGCGTGACCTTCTGGCTGGCCCCCGCGGCGAAAAGCGCGCCCGGGACGACGCTGCCGTCAGAGCTGAGGAGACAGGATGTGGTGCTGATGCAGAATGTCGCGCTGCATGTGTTCCGGGGCAAGGTCTATGGGCAGAGCCTCCGGAAGGGGCTGACGCGGACTACGGTGCTCTACCGGAGGAGGATGGGGGAGGTCGACGAGGGCGGGTACTACAGACGCAAGGATCTGGGGAGCCAAGGGGAGGGGAGGACACATCCGCAGCTGGTCAAGACCAGGAGGGTGTGGGAGTGGGTGCTGAGCTTTGTGGGTGGTGAGGCGAGGACAGAAGGCAAGGGGAAGGGCACGAAGAGAGGATGGGATTTGCCGCCTGATGATACCCAATGAGACTGATTAATAGCAAAGTTTGGATAGACGGTTTTCTTGGATACATAAATCATTAATCGACTCTATGTGTAGTCGTTATTACAATCTCTAGTCTAGGTAGAGTGAGGTCTAGCCCGGGTATCCTCTAAACAACAACGTATATCGTACAGTGATTTTATCCATCTAAACAGCAGCAACTGCGGGCCCCTTGCCCTCCTTCTTGACGCTCTTCCACTGCAAACCCAAGCACGCAACAAAAGCGGCCGCAGCACATGCAACGGTGACGTAGTACGTGTGTCTCAAACCAACCATGTACGACTCCAGAACCGCGTCAATCACGTCCGCACGTCCCATCTGGGTCAAGATGCTGCGGACTTGGTCGGCGCCAGCGTTGATGAAGATGGACGGGTCGAGGTCGGGGACGCGGGTGGCGACCCCGTTGACAAGACCGGTCTGGAACAGACTCTGGGCGACGGCGATCATAATGGCGCCGCCAAACGACTGGAAGAACTGGACGACGGCCGTCGCGACGGGGACCTCTTCGAGAGGGAGCACGGTCTGGACGACGAGGACGCCGATCTGGAAGCCCGCGCCGATGCCGAGGCCCGCGAGGACCTGGTAGCCGAACCACTCACGCATGGGGGTGTCGAGGTCGAAGGTCGTGATCAGGCCGGAGCCGACGGTGAAGAGCACGAGCGAGGGCAGGATGATGGCGCTGTAGTAGCCGATGACGGAGATGAGCGCGCCGCTGGCCATGCTGGCGACGACGGTCGCCAGCAGGAGGGGCAGGATCTTGATGCCGGCCTGGACGGCGCTAACGCCCTGGATTGCCTGGAAGTAGAGTGCTGCATTTGTTAGTTGCTGAAGCGGACAGGCCGTGGACACAACTTACACAGGTAGTAGATGAGAGGGAAGAAGGCGGCGCCGAAGAAGCATGCGAACAGCATGGCGCAGACAACATTGCGGTTCTTGAAGAGATAGGGAGGAAGCGTGCCCTTGTCTCCCTGCCACAGCTGGATTCCGATGAAGATGATGATCATGAGACCGAATCCGACAAAGAGGCCGATGATTTTGGCGCTCTTCCAGGGGTACTCGGCACCTCCCCATTGCAACGCAAGAAGCAGGCAGACGATCGCGGGGATGAAGATGGCCGTGCCGATGAGGTCAAGCTGCATGAGGCGCTGGACGAGCGTCTTTCCCTCCGGGTTGTTCTTGCGGCTCAAGTGAAGCAAGAAGAAGACGAAAACCATGGCGATGCCGCCAATCGGGAGGTTGATGTAGAAGCCTGCGTTGGTGGTCAGTACACGCTCTCTAGAAAACAACCGGCAGGAAATGAGACTTACACCACCGCCAAGTCGCCTTCTCTGTGAATACGCCTCCGAGCAAAGGTCCAGCGACCGACGCAATACCCCACATGCCGCCAATCAAACCGAAGGCAAGAGGTCGCTTCTCCAGGGGCATCGTGTAGCTGAGGATGACAATGGAACCCGAGAACAAGCCGGCCGTGCCAATGCCGGCGACGGCGCGCCCAATAATGAAGGCTGTCGAGTTCGGTGCGAGGGCGCAGACCAGGGAACCAATCTCGAACACGGCAATGGCGGCGATGTAGATGTACTTGACGCTGAACAGCTTATAGACGGTGCCGTACATTGGCTGGAGGGCGGTGGTGGTCAGCAGGTAAGCCGAGCCGTACCAGCCAATGTCCTTGACGCTGCCATATTCCGAGGTGATGGCGCCGAGAGCTGGTGCGATAATGGTCTGGTCGAGGGCGACGAGGAAGACGGCGAGGCAGAGGGCGATGATGATGAGAATGAGCTTCAGACCGTGAGGGTACTCGACCTCATCCTCGCTGGACTGGTGGGTTGAGGGCGCCTTTGCATCGGCAGCGTTGAGGTCGTAGGCAGGCTTCTCGGTGAGGATCGAGGGGTCGGCAGAGGTGGTCTCGCCGAGTCTGTCGTCGCGATGCTTCGTATCCATATTGACGAAGCTTCCCAGTAGCGATAGAAGGTGGGAAGGAAGCTGTCTGTGAGAAAAGGGTGTGAAGGTCAAAGGGGGGGATCACTTATAAGTCGAGACAAGGTTGAAAGGACCTTGGTGGGATCTAACTTTTCGGCGTGCAAAAGGAAAGATCAACCCTGAAAGATGATACAGCAAGAACGGACGAAAGCCAAAAAAAATGACGGCGGGAAGCGGGCGTACTTAACGACCTCGGGCGGTCCCCTACATTGCATCTCAGATCGTGAAAATTCCCAAGTGCAACATCCCATCGGGTAGCAGCGCGGACCAGCACCGACCATGACCAGGCCCCATCCCGATCTGGACGTGTTTGCAAGCCACAGGGATGGTGGGGGATGGTCCAGGCTGCGGACTCACAAAGCACGAGTACATGAAGCCAAGGGCCAACTAGCCGATTAGCATGAGCTTGTCTGCGTTTGGGTGGGTGGAATGTGCCAAAGGGCGGACGAGGGTACGGACAAAAATTGAGGGCCACGCAGGGGTCGGGGTCAGTATCGGATGGAAAAGAAAAATCTGCCCGATTGTCCAGATGGATGATGATGACTACATGGCCGTCGCCGCAGTTACGATCATATTCTGTTACGTGCCAGTGGGATGCTCCAGCTGCAACAACGTGGGCCGGGGCATGTCTGAGTAGTCCGGGGGCCCATGAATCACACGAAAGAAGATTTACGAGTGCTGCAGCGGGAATTCACCATACGGAGTAGAGCGAGTGAGTCTTCGGGAGTTCCAGCCATGTGGTAGTGGGCCGGTAGCGAGGTAAGTCAGACCGCAGGCAAAGGAGCAAGCAATGGCGGCGGAAAAGCCTAGATGTCGGTCGGGCCCTCTCGGAGGTCGGCGTGTAAACATGTCCGACTGACACGGCGCCGTCCCCGGTGATTGGTCGCTTCCATCGCCCTTCGGCCCTCGCACCGCACCTGGTCATTCCACTTTGGGATTTACGACGTCAAGACGCCAAATTGACCAATCCTTCTTTTTTTCAGCTGGGGGAGCACCAAAGGGACTTTGGGGTCCTAGCGGCGGCACCGCAAGCACCTGCTGTGGCTTGCCCATCTAAAGATCTCTTTGGTGCAGAACCTCCGTCGTGACTCATCGGTGGCCCGATGTACTGCCATTTTTCATGTTTGCGGTGCTGAAATCTATCCGACTGAGACGTCCGTGTTTAGTCATGGTGGCTTGACGGGCCCTCGTCGGACGGCGATGAAAGTGTTGCACCGTAGACCGAAGACTCGAATCCCCATCCCACGTCCTTGGATTTGCATCGTGTCACAAACGTGCGCGTCATATAACGCGGATCGACGCGTTGCTGACGCCCAGTCTACGTCTTCCTACTCTATGCTCACGCATCTGTGGCCGCATGCCTCATCGGCGAGATGAGGCTGCGAGAACACCACCACCACCCAACAACTCGGGCGAAACTAGGAGAAGAGCCTACGATGGCTGCAGGGCCTGCGCAACGTCCGCGTCAACCTTTCTGTTACGCACTCCCTGGCTCGGGACGTTTCTCCAGCAGCGGCACTTACACGCGACGTGGCTGACAAAGATTGCCTTGCTCCCACGGCAGCCAGCATCTTAAGCTTATTCACATGGCCATAATGTGTGTGCAAGCAGGATCATAAGACAAGGTTGATCCCGCCGCCATCCATCAACTTGGGGAAACACACCTGACCTTCTGACAAGTTCCGCAGAGGCTAGATTGCGAGTCTGGCGTCCGAGCCAGAGACTAGAAGTTAGGAAAAGGTTCCCTCGCCATCCACTTGAAACGGCCCCCGATGGAACGCGACGACCTGGGATCGACTGATGGACGGGCTAATTGCCTTTAAGCATTTCGGAGATGGAGAGCCTGACTGTAAAAGAACGTGACGTGAGTCTTGGGGCACTGCCTACCTGGGCACCTAGGTAAGGTATTTTAAGGCCCATCCCCGCGGCGTTTCGGCGCCGTTTATGGGGACCACCTCCCGTCAGCCAGTGAGCTTCGGGCTAAGTGCCGCTGTGGATTGAAACAAATCCCTAGGGGGGCAGAACGGCAGCTCTTCAAGGTTTGAAAGTATCGACGCTGGTTGTTTGGGTGAGAAGATACCTGTGGCAGGGCAAGCGAGGCAGAGTGCAGGGTGACGCCTGCAACAGAGCCTCAGCGTCACCCGCCAAGGTTCGCTGTAAATGGCCGTGGATGGGCGCCCTATCTAATCTCGGCGCATCCAAACCATGGAACCCTGCACGTCCGCCCGCACCGCATCGTCGGCCGCGTCTATTCGTATGTCTGCTGCGTCTGCGTCTGCGCTAAACTAACGACCTTTCCAACCTCTGTCCGTAAAGTTGCTGCGTCGACGTCCCCTCGCATGGGCATCTTTTGCCAGTCCACGACAGACAATGCCATTTGCATATCCACCCATCGCCGATAGCTCCTCAATGACCACGCCGAAGCGATAACCGACAGACGAGAGCCCCCAACCGAACGAACGGTCCACCGTTTAAACCCACCTGCCGCCGGATATCGTTCCCCATCCGTCGTGAGCCTGGCCTCCCGACCTCCATTTCGCAGCCATGGACCGCGCCATGATGATGAGGGACATGGAGTACGATGAGAGCGCCATCATGGAGGATGACAGGGACGCCGAGCCTCCCGCCATCGCGGGGACCCCTCAGCGCCTGATACTCGGCCGTTCGCCCTTGTCCAAGACGCGCTCCATGTCCGACGGCGGCACCCCTTCGAAGCTCTCGCCCTCTCCGCACATCGCCGAACGCAATACGTCCAAAGATGATAGCCACATCGGGAACACCGCCACCGCGACCGTGGCGCCTCCCGTCACTCCCCACCGGTCCGAGTTTCCTCTCCGCGGCCTGTCACTGCAGATGCCTGCCAACTCTCCGTCCTCCTCTTCCACCGGCTTCACGAAACCCGCGCCGCTGTCGCCAAAGCTCGACCACTCCCAGATTTACGCGAGCCCGACAAACATACTCCCGCGTCGCTCACGCGGCCTCGACTTCTCCCGTGCCGCGACGAGCCTCCACCACTCAACCCTCGCTGAGTCTTCGCCCGACTCATCGCCCACGATCGGAGGCAGAGGAATGAACATACCCGGCAGGAGAAGCAACGACTACGGACAGGCCGAACAGACGACGAACTCGCTGTGGTCCATGATGGGCAACCACGAGCGCATGACCGTGTCGAGCTCCCTCGGAAGCGCCCACCCGCTCGGGTCGGACTCTTCCTCTTCTTCAGACGACGACGATCTGATGGACGAGGATATGGACGAACCATACGTTGGTACGCCGCAGGCCAACAAGTCTGTGACCCCGATCGGCACTCAGGCTCCCAACGCGCCGTGGATGGGGTCCCCGGCCATGAACAGCCTGATGAGCTTTCAGCAGAGACAACGGGCAAGGAAACAGCCCAAAAAGAAGTACAAGCCGCCGCTCGGTCTTGGGTTTAGTCCCGCAACTGTTGCCGGTCTATCAAAGTCGCCGCCGAGCAATGGACCCAAGGACTTGTCTGCTCACAACCGAAGGGAAAGCATAAGCTGGCAGGCGAACCAACTGCACATATCCGGCAGTGAGGAGGAGCGGGGAGATAACATTGACCACCTCCTGACCACACCCAGCCGCGACGGGCAGCGACCTACCATTATGAAACGCGTAGTCACCCGTCGCGCAAACCTTTTGGTGAGTTGGCTTTCACCCAGTCTGATCTATGTTTACTGACTATGTGTGTAGCCCAAAACGAAGAATTTTGCTCGTATCAGGGCAGCTCTGTTTGAGGAAGGCGCGCCTGTTGAGACGGAGACCCGGCGAGAGGCCGAAGTCGTGCGGCAAGTGCGTGAGAGCGACGTGGACCTCGAGCCGCCCCGTCAGCAAACGGCGCCGGCCACCACCCACTCATCACCAAATCTCGGCACCCAGGAGCCGATGCTGGACGACATCCCCGAGAGCATGATCACTGACTCCGCACTGAACCTTTCAGGCAGCTTCAAGCAGCAGGCCCTAAAGAACTCCAAAGGCACCAAGTTCTGGGACACGTTCTCGGAAGCCAGCAGCGCCGGCACGCGCACAACACCGCCCCCGCCCAGCGGACTCCCTCGGGGCTCTTCCTCGGGCATTAGCGAGGACATATCCATGGACTCGCCCTCTCTCGGGCCGACCGCCGGCTTCGCTATGGCCGCCAGCAGCGGCGAGTCCCAGAAAGGCGACACACCCCTCCTGGCACAAGGGCCGCAGCCGGCGCCCAGCGCAGCCGAGATCACGCGCCGCATCAACAGCAAGCGCAGAAGAGAAGACGACTTTGACCCCGTGAGCTTCAAGCGACGCGCCGTCAGCCCAGGCATGAGCGTGCACAACTCGCCCATCATGCAGAGCCCCATGCAACGGGACGTCGCGCCGTGGGGATCCCGCCCCGGCAGCAACAGCGGAGACCGGGGAGGCTCCGGCGCGCCAAGCGAGTCGGGAAGTCTGGGCGGAACGCCGGGGAGCAACCCCAACGCCAACGGCCGGGTGAACGGCACCAAGGGGCGCGTCGGGTTTCAGGGGATGGTGGACACCAGCGACGGCATGATGCGGATGAGCATCGAGTGACCTGGAGCGGTGTGGGAAGGGAGGCAGGAGCAGAGCTGGTCAGTAGGCGTTTCTTACAGTTCTTTTTTGGGTCGGGGTTGCATTTGAACAAAAGTACGGTGCAGGCGAATCGGTGGTTATTCCATGGAAGGAGCAAGAAATATCCATAGAGCCGTACCCGGCATCACACGGCGGCGCATGAAGTAGGCATATCTAATGACCAGACATTGGTTTTGAACAAGTTGATATTTCGTGGTCGTGGTATCTTTTCCCAACGCCTGTGTACGCCTTTAAATGCTCCCAATGGCAACGAAGAAAGTAAAAACAGGTCCCCCCTCCTAATGTGTAATCATTCACTCCACGCCGACACCCTCCTCCGGGACCCTCAGACTACCCAGCTTATCGTCCAGCCACCTCGCCAGCTCCTCGGCATGCCGCCTCATGACCACGACACCCGCAGTGTTTACGCTTCCGACACTGCCCAGGCTGGCAGTCGTGATGCCGCCCACGCTCAGCACGCTGTCCACCTCGCTCGGCGACGCGGGCATCTGGCTGGGCGTCGCGCCCCCGGACCTCTCGCCGGTCCCGTTGTATCCGCCGTGCGCCGCCAGACCACCTTGCTGCAGCTGTCCGCCGCTGCCGCTCCCCTCCTCGATGTGCTCCGCCAGAGGCCCGATGCACACGAACAGCAGCCCGCATTTCAGCCTCCTGATCACGACGACGCCGGCGGCCAGCTGCACCGTGATCGTCAGCGGCTTCTCCATGGGCGGCGAGGAGGCGGCTGACGGGGAGGAGTGCGAGGTGGGCAGGGCGTCGGGAATGTCCGGGGCCGTGGAGCCATGCAGGGCGAAGAGGGAGGAGGCGACGGTCGACTGGGTGCGGAGGAGGGCGACGGGGTGCGGAGAGGCGTGGGCGAGCAGCCGGCCCGAGGGGGTCGCGAGCAGGGCCGTGTGCAGGTGGGCGTTGAGGTTGGCGGAGAGGAAGGTTGTTAGGCGTTTCGTTAGGAGGAGCGGGGGCGTTGGTTGGTTGAAGGACATGCTGGGCCGTCGTTTGTGTGTGTTTTCGCGTGGTGGTGATGGCTTCGGATGTGTGAGTTTGGTGCCCGACGGTGGGCTAATAGCTGATGTTTGGTGCGTTTCCGACTTGGGTAGTTGGGTCGTCGCGCGTTGTTGGGCTTTGGGTTGTAGTTCGTTGGTGTCAGTCGAGAGCTGAGGTGACACTTGATTGTCGGAGAATCTCGAGCTCGAGCTGTAGCTGGCGAACGTGGCGGGTTGAGGTCGAGATTTGATCCACCGGGCAGTCGGAATCGGAGCTGTGGCAGCCTCCAGTGTTCGTGCACCAGGCAACCTGGAAATTTGGGCTGTGGCGGGGCACACGCCCGACAGCTGCAGCATCATGGAAGAGGTACGTACCGCCCCGGCGGCGGCGGTAGTGTGGCACGTGGGAACGGAGGCCCTGTCATCGGACATCACGGCCCTGGCTGTATTTTAAGAACATTCCTAGTGCTCGGCGTCTACTGCGGGCTACTGCGCTCTACGGTGGTCATGCCGTCCCGTGATGCATTGGACGAACTAGGACGAGCGGGAGGAGCTGAGGTGCACTGAGTCATCCTGCGCTTGAAGCGACTACATGGGTATTTTTTTAGGTTCATTTGCAGACTGAAATAACACGCGGAAGGAAAAATTCAGAACACCAGTTTACGCCTTCGGACCGTTCAACGAGATGAAGCGCCTGCGGAGGTCGTCCATGACGTCCACGTACTCCCGCCCGTCCTCCGTCTTCACCCGCCACTCGCAGTACAGCTTCTGGATCTCGTCGCAGAGCGTCCGCGACTCGGCCGCCGGCCTGACCAGGTCGTAATCCAGGAGAAGCCGCACGGCGAGCTTGAGGTGCTGCGAGTATCCGACTTGCATCAGCGTCTCATCGACGTGGACGTCTGCGCGCTCATCGCACTGGTGAGTACATTCACAGCCCCGAAAGTTGACGTGCTCGCAGCCGCGGCCGACGTGCCGGTTGGTGCCGATGCATTGGATGTCCTGGCATCGGCGGATGTGAACGCAGTCGCAGGTGTCGCACCCGTCGAGCGAGGGGAGGGGGAAGCCGAGCATCATGCGGAAGAGGACAGCGCCGAGGGCCCAATGGTCGTCGCTGATAGTGTACAGGCGTTTGGCCTTGCATGTGTTAGATGGCAAGTCTTCGGACCAGGAGTGATGAGCTTACCACGTCGCCTTTCATGATGTATTCTCTCCACTGCTTCTTCATCTCGGGCAAGCTCATGTGCTCGTCATCAAAAGGCGCCACAGCCCTTCCATCGGAGTTGGGAAAAGGCTTGCTGTCATCATTGATCTTCCTATTGCGACGTGCCGGGGCACCAGATACATACGCACTGCCGAACTTGCCCAGCATGCAGACGCCGTACGTCTCGTCGCCGCGCGGGTGTTGGAAGAAGATACTCTTGCCGTTGATGCCGCGGTGAAGAATGGGCATCCAGTCCAAGTCTTCATGCTCCCAGTGCCCTTGGCCTGTAACCCAATCAATCTCATGGCGACAGCCGTCGTGGAGCCAGACGAGAGCGCGCATGATGGACGTCAGAACGTGCCAGCAGAGCGACTCGGGCATGTGGCAGCCGGGCTCTTTCTCGAACGTCCGGTCCGCGAAGAGGAGCTCCAGCGTGCCGGCATCGCAAATGTCCCATACGAGGTAGTCTTCGGTGGCGTCCACCTGCGAGTGGAAGGGCTTCTGGCGTAGGTAGCCCGCCAGCGAGATGATGTTTTCGTGGTTGAAGATGTGTGCAATGTTGCGCCCGATGTTGCAGTCGTACAGCAAGTCCATCAGGCCCTTGACCTCTCGCTGTCTCTTGGTGGTGAAGCCGGCTGCGTATTTCCCAGCGTCATAGTATTCGTCAAAGTCGTCGACCTTTCGAGCGACAAATTCCTCGCCATCGGCATATCCTAGGTGCTGCGCGAGCCTCCTCGCCAGCCATATGTTGCCCTGGACTTTCTTGACGAGTTGGAAGGTTGGCTGGGGATGGTCTGGGTCGTCCATTGCGGCGTGTTACGTTGGATCGATGAAGACGGGCATCGCGGGTTTGGGGTTTGAGCCGTGGACATATATCATCTTTGGGATCATTGTGGTGATTTGCAACGAGCATGTCTTCCTCGCCATGCTGCGATGACTTGGCAGGGCTACATCTGCATCAATGGCTTGTATCCAATGTGCCAGCCTTCGAACATCACTATGAATGGGGTCATCCAGGCTTCCTGCATCGACACAAAGAGCAGTCAGACATTGTCGTTTGTCGTCCAACGGCTTTCATCTTGGCAGCCCGGAAATAGCCACCCTGTGCGCCCCGTCCGTAATTAGTGTCACGACCGTTGGATGCCGCTCTGCAGCCGCAGCACAGGAAACATCCATCAGGAACATCTTGCGGTCGGACGAACTGCGCGGTAGCCACAATCCCTCAGTCCGCAGCGGCGGCCAAAGCCAGAAACATTTCAAGCCTTCGCGCCCGACGCGCCGCCACTTGGCGAACACGCAGACATGGTCTTTCCCAGAAACATTGTATCTATATCGGCCGCGCCGTTCATTGTCGTTTGTCTCAACAAGATTAGACTGACGATAAAGATAGCCGAATGCCCGGGGTAATCCACGTGCCTCCGGGGCGGGAAAATTGGCATTGGCAAAGCGAAATGGCGTCCTTGTCCCGAAGTGGGAGGTGCCCGGTTTTCTCTGGGCCGTGTTGGCCAAGACCTGCCGTCTGATCCGTGGGTGTTTGCGAGGATCCTCCCTTGGCCCTTGGCCGCGTTGTTTGCGAGGGTTGCGAAGCCCTTCTGAATGTCAGGCTATGCTGGAGAGGGAGGAGGGCGACTGGCAGTGTCGCTATGAATTAGTTCAGCTGAATGACATCGCCGTCCAGGGCTCAATCAATGCGGAGGGGGCGCATAGGCCAAGTCTGAGGTAAAAGAAGCACTTGCGAGGCCAGGTCCCGTCTCCGCGGTGCTCGACATCATGCATACCGTGGTACGGCCAAGGGGACGGCGTTTCATCGAGACTGTCCCGAGGGGAAGCTGAGCAAGTCTGCGGCGAGTTGAGACGGGATTCCCGGCGGGCGCAGATTATCCATTCTGGCTGCAACGAGAAGGACGAGTAAGTTTAACACAGAGACGTCTGAGTTCGACAAGCCACTGGGACAAGTGAGGTGCTCGTGAGAGAGATCTGGACGACGGTCGCTTCTTGGTCGGCCTCGCTCGATTCTGAACGGCGGTACTTTCGTTTCGAAGAGCTGACGTTGCACTCTGCGGGAGTGGTTAGCGACTGGCCGCGCTCATTCAGGACGGTCGAAACAACGCGGCCAGATGGCCCCCAAGTGCGTGGCGTTCCGCCGCTTCGAGAGGCGCAGGACTTGGGTCAATGGTTGGATGGGTTGGGCGGGCGCGTCCGTTGCGCGGCTGATTGTCAAGGTGAGGCCGCGAACCTGTGGCCGTGTTTAATCTCGAACGGAAGTACCGTCTCATACAGAGCACTCGTCCAGTGACAGAGCCTTGCGGCAATACTTTGGAGGCCGTGGTGGACTGGTGGTGCGAGTAAGACGATCCGCCGTTGCTTGGGGGCAGAAACGGCTCTGACAGGCCGACTGATACACTGTCGAAGAGGAAGAGGCAGCCCTGGACGCTGGAGGCTAACAGGGGGAACACACGGTGGAACCCCTTATCAACCCTATATGTGACCCCGGCCAATACGGAGCCAGAACTGGACGGGAAATGGGACCTCAAACGCTCTGATGGTGGCGCTATTCCGATTCGGGACGGCCAGGGCACGGTACCTGCGTTAAAGGCCGCGCTTCAGTCGCTGTTGCTCCACATGCGCCTCGGATGCTCGAAACCGCCAAACTGCTCACGTCCGCCCGGCCCTGTCGCTGCGACCTCAACTCGTCGCAATTATTGGATGCTTTTCCAGAAAGGCCCCCCTTTCCTTCCTCTTTAAGCGTCTCTTGTCATGTCTGGTCCCTCTGGGTCCCCAGAAGTCCCTAGGGCCCCCCCTCTCGCCGATCCCTCTTGAAGGCCTCCACTCCCGTCTTACTCGCCGCTGGTCACGCTCACGCCAACACTCTTCAGTCTCAGTGCTGCCCGTCTCACACTGGACTGGCACTGACACCTCCCGCATTCCTCTTTCGAGCTTCGCGAAGCAGTCCCATGGCCTCGACAGCAAGCCTCGATTGTTCCATCGACCGCCAACATTCCAGTCTCGCGTGAGAACCTCACCGTCCGCTCATTCTGCGCCATTGTCCCTCGCTCGCGATCGATTCGACGATCGTCCGCTCACTCACCAGTCTCGCTACTGTCCACACTGTATCACTCTGCCCTTTTCGACATTCTGATACTCAGCCTTGCAACCCAGCGTGGCCGATCAAACGCGGATATTCGCCCTACCAGCAATAACGCCCACATCACTTACAACATCAACACCAGCGCCCACGACACCGCCCTTCCTCGCTTTCCCTTGTCAATCAAAGCACTTCGGATAGCCCCGATTGACTGATTGACTGATTGACTGATTGACAGCCGGAGCTGACGTTGTCGTCGCGGCTGTTTTCCCTCTCCCTCTTGATCCACCCTCAAACGCCCGGTCGCTCGACTATGCCTTCCTGACGACCCGCGGTCCGAACTCTTGTCTCGCAAAGTCAGCCCTTCGACCCTTGGGCCCACATTCCGTTCTCCCTCTCGTTCAACTTCTCGTCCATTTACCCTTTCACCCGTCCAGTCTCTTGCGTCGACTGGTTTCCTTCCTAGCCCGTCAACACGAAAGCACAGTTGATTACTTCGCGGGCGAGTAACGACGTGTGCAGTCGGCAGGCCCGGATCTACGGTATCACACTCACTCACGACGCCGTTTCCTTTTTTTCCCTTCTTCTTTTTCGACTCGACTGTGTCGAAATTTATCGGTACCTTTTTTCCCCGTCATCAAAATTCGCTTTTAGTTCAAGATGGGGTGCCTCAACCATCGTCGCAAGGGCATCCAGTACAAGGCGGAACAGAAGTGGGATTACATTGTAAGTGCGACCGTGGTCGACGAATAGCTAACGGTGCTAACCAATCGCAGTCTCTGAACGACTTCCGCTCGCGAGGATGCCTGACCCCGTTCGCCTACTTTTACCTCTGGCTCATGCTGTTCATCTCGGTCGCTGTCTACGGTGTCGATATGTTCACGGCCGTCAACCTGCTCGCTTTCGACAAGTGGTCATCCGAAATCGATCCCGCCATCGACTTTAAGATTTCGAAGTGGATCTTTTCCGTCTCCATCATCGCCTCCTTCGTCAACCTCGCCTTTGAGCAGTTCCGGGCTATGCGTGTAATGAAGCGAGGAAACGTTGCTGAATGCTACCTGGACAACATCGCCGTCCGATTGGAGAGTACTCGGATGGGCAAGGGGCAGGGATGGCGACGATTTCTCGTATTCGCCGAGCTCACGAAGAGCAAGAAGGGAGCCGAGTACATCGCTCTGTTCACCTACTTCAGCTTGCAATGTGAGTTACACCGGCGTGTCTCACAAGTGCCTCACTGACATTCACAGCTTGGATTCGCGTCATGGTCTGTTCCGGTCCCCGTCAGGTCGTCAACGCCCTGACGCTCAAATCCGTCTACGACGCCAAGCTTGCCGTTCACGAGGCATCCGTCGAGGGTTCCCTGCTGGGTTTCTTTGAAAAGATTAGGTCTCTTGCTACCGAGGACTACCAGCAGGCCTTGATCCTGTCTGGTATGCTCTTCACCCTCGTCATCTGGGTCTTCTCCGCTCTGTACCTCATCCTCGCTGTCATGTTCTACGTTTTCTTCCTCTGGCACTGGATCCCCAAGGACGACGGTGGCCTTTCCGGATACTGCGAACGCAAGGTCAACAAGGCTCTCACCAAGATCGTCACCGCCAAGGTCAATAAAGCATTTGCCAAACAGGAGGCGGACAGGAAGAAGGCGGAAATGCGGGCAGCCAAGAAGAACGGTGAAAAGATTGCCCCGGAGCGACAGGCCACTCTGCCAACCCTCCCCAACGTGGGCGATCCAGACAAGCTTGCCGAGATGCCCATGTTTGGTCGTAGCGATACCTTCGCAACGCTTCCCCCGTACGAGTCCCGTCCTGGAACCCCCGGCAGCATCGAGCTCGGTGCCATGGATCGTAAGCGGCCCATGCCTCCTTCGAGAATGGGCACCACGACGTCGACTGCCAGCTACTCTTCCAGCGCTCCTCTTGTCGGCGGTGCTGCGGACATGGGCTACCAGCGATCAGCATCCCCTGCTCCCTCTCTCCCGCCCTTGGACCTTAACAACTACCCTCCCGTACGCCCGGGCACCTCGAACTCGCAAAGAAGCTTCCGCCCCGCGCTGTCACACGTGCACACCAACTCGCAAAGTTCGCTGCGAAATATCTCGGAGAGCCCCGCAACCTACTCTCCGGATACGATGCCACCCTTCCCTCCTCCTGCCCGAACCAACACTGGTGGCAGCACCAGAAGCTACAACCAGCGGCCTCCTCCCAGGGCCACCTACGACGACTACTCCAGTCAGTCCAACGGCCGAGCGAGCCCTGCGCCGTCGACCTACTCGACACGCTCTGCGGCCCCTCGTGGTCCCGCGATGAACGGCCCGGGATACCAGGCCTACCAGCCGTACAACGCCAACCCCCAGCGGAGCGCCACCGGCCCCGTTCCCCCTCGCGGCCCGCCCACTGCTCCCACGCGGAACATGACAGCGCCAGTGCCTGTGCGACCGCAGCAGGACTACTTTGCCCGTCCGGGAACGTCTCAGAGCCAGAGACCTCCACGAAACAACCAGGGCTACGGCGGGTACAACGACGACGTGGAGGCTCAACAAGGCCCGCGGTACTGGGGTTCATAGAGGAGCATTGGGTTCGGTTCAAATCAGCATTTTCTTTTCATAATGTCTTTATGATTCCTGGGCGTCCACTTTTTGCAGTTGTCACAGGACGCTTCCATCTTTCGCGAACGGGTTTACAGCCATTCTGCCTATCCAGCCCCCCTTGGGCTTGGCAGACTTGGATCAAAGAGCTTGGACCAAGATCTGGATTCGCTTCTTCCTTACGACTAACCATCCTTTCGATACCCCCGACTTTTACTTCTACCCAGTTCTCAGTGTACCATTAGGAAAAGGGCGTATCCCTCGGCGTCAGCAAGGGTCATGTTCACGGCCGGAAGGGAGAGAGAGAATCGCACTTGTACTTTTGGTAAAATACAACGTTGATGACGATCTGTCGTACGCCTGCCTTCGTGATGACATCCCCTGGTTAAAGCTGCAGGGTCCCCGGAATGCTAGGGTAAGCAGCGGGGCTGAAACCTTAATAATGACCAGTGGTGTAAGCAACTCCAGAGTACGGCGCCAGGGGCGTCAGCGACTTTTCGGGGTCTCTTCGACGTGCTCGGCATGGCGTGCTGCGATGCGCGCCCTTTGAGTGCTTGATTTGTCACCGCCATGTCAACCTCAGATCCCGTGCTGACGAGGAAAATAATTTCATCATCCATGCCTGTAGTCATGGAAGGATTATGCGATGGGCGCGCTTGATCTCATCTAAGGGTCGCAACTGAAAAGGGATTCTTTTGCAGTCCACGGAATAGCTGGATTTTGACGACACACAACTCGGATGAATTACACTCTTCTGCTCAGCAGCCTATTTGCATCAAACTTCATCGCACACGATAGCATATTTTTCGGATCATTCACGAGAATGCCGGCCAGGACGATTGATTGGCACGAGGGCGAGCTCGCGGTGCACAACCTCCTCAAAGTCCCCACCCGCCCGAACCCTACGTCCGCGGGGCTGCCGGCGTCCTACGGGTACCGCATCGCCGCGGCGCCGCTGTTGGCCCTCGGCACGCTCGACAACGAGGGCCGCCCGTGGACAACGCTCTGGGGTGGGAACGCGGGGGCTGTTGCGAGGCCTATTGCGGAGGATGTGCTTGGTGTGCGGAGCAAGGTTGACGTTGCGGATGACCCCGTTATAAGAGCCCTTTGGGGAGGCGAGGAGAGGGAGATCAAAGAGGGCGAGGTTGTGCAACCGGGGGGAGGAGAGGGGAAGGTTGTCTCCGGGCTGGCTATTGACTTGAGCACCAGGGATCGGGTAAAGTTTGGTGGCAAGATGGTTGCTGGTGCTGTTACGACTGTCAATGGCAATGGAGGGGGCGAGTTGCAGATTGCGGTCAAGGTTGACGAGAGCCTCGGCAACTGCCCAAAGTATCTCAACAAGAAGGACGTGAGAGAAAGAGAGTCGCTGGTCAAGGGGCGGGTCGAACGGGGACTGCCGTTATCCGAGGATGCCGCCGCCGTGGTGACACGGGCTGATATGGTCTTCCTATCCAGCGGCACCGGCGAGACCATGGATACAAACCACCGTGGGGGTTCCAAGGGATTCGTGCGAGTTGCGAGGAACGATGACGGGGGCGTGGAGATAATCTACCCGGAATGTGAGTTGCATTCCCCTATTCAACGCAGCATCAGAACGGCCGCTGACAAGCCGTAGTCTCTGGAAACAGGTTATACCAAACCTTGGGCAACTTGAGAGTCAACCCCCGCGTCGGCGTTGCAATACCAGACTTTGACACGTCTGACGTCCTTTACGTAAGTCCCGCCCCAACGCAGCTGTGTCTATCGAAGAAGAAACTAACCAATGCAAGATTACGGGAACGGCGTCGATCCTCGTGGGACAGGACGCGGCAGCCTACCTGCCACGCACCAAGCTGGCGATCAAGATCACCGCGTCTTCGGCCGTCTTTGTCAAGTCTGGTCTGCCCTTCACCGGTGCCCCTCTCGAGCCGTCGCCATACAACCCGCGCATTCGCCATTTGCACACCGAGCAACATCAGCCAGCAGCAGTAGCGTCAGCTGCAGGCACAGCGACGCTCCTGTCCCGTGAAATCATCACACCCACCGTCGCGAAGTTCACGTTTGGGCTGGAGCCGGCCGGGCAGTGGGAGCCTGGGCAGTACGTCACGCTCGACTTTGCCCCGGAGCTGGACGTGGGATGGAGTCACATGCGCGACGACGAGCCGCAGAGCCTGAATGACGACTACGTGCGGACATTCACGGTGTCGAACCAGCGCGGGGCGGGGCAGACGGTGGAGATCACGGCGAGGAAGAAGGGGCCCGTGACGGGTTTCCTCTGGAAGTGGAACACGAGGGTACCGCTGGAGATACCGGTGCTGGGCTTTGGCGGTGAGGAGGCGTTCAGGATGGGGAGGTCGCCAGGTGCTGAAGAAGAGGTCTTCGTTGCGGCGGGCGTGGGGATCACGCCGGTGATGGCCCAGGCAGAGGGGGTACTGCGGTCCGGGCGACGGTTGAAGGTGTTGTGGAGCGTCAAGGGCGAGGACTTGAAGTTTGTCAAGTATGTTCTTGACCGGATTCAGGGGCTTGCTGGAGTTACCAGGCTGTTTGTCACGGGGCGGTTGGGAGACTCAGAAGAGAGCTTGATCGGGGAGATCAAGGCGGCAGAGGCCTCGGTGGAGAGGAGACGCATAGAACAGGGTGATGTAAAGGAAGCTGGTTCTGGAAAGAGGAAGTACTTTCTATGCACTGGGCCCGCAATGTTGAAGACGCTGAACGAGTGGTTGGATGGAGAGGAGGTTGCTTGGGAAGACTTTGCATACTAGACGATTGGCGAGTTGCTCATCCAATAGAAGCTAGGCTTTTGTTTGGTTATCACAAAAGAAACAAAAAAAACATCGCGGTTGCATAGTACTGTCGTACCTATTCATACCAGTGACACGTCCAATGAGGACCTCAATGTCATCGGAACTGGTTCCAGGATTCCCGCTTGAGCACTTTCTTCATCGAGATGCTGACAAAAAAGCGGATTATGTAATACCCCTCTACTCAATGCATGTAACCCACCCAGCTGGCAATCCAGATCAACCAGCTGCAACCAGCCGCAGCTACCAATCGCGATCTCCGTCGACAGCCGCGATGCCACACGTTTTCTCGATGTGCGTCAGTCCCCAGGATTCCCGATTTCCAGATTTCCATGCTGCCGCATCGATGTTCTTGCATCCCCTCGCGACGGGCATGTGCGGCGCATGCGCCAAGCCCGTCTCGTGTTCTAACCGAACGGTTCGCGGTTACGTTACTGGCTGCCCCCCCCGACGCAGTTGACGGCTCCGAGAGACACCCAAAGAGCCCAGTGTTCGTCGAAACACAGCAGGGCGTGGGTTGTGGTTGGTTTGCACGAGGTTGGCCGTCGTTTCGCGGGCTTTGAGAAGTGCGTCGGAGTCAGCCTCAAAGCCGGGAGTGTCTTCGATTGAGACGCCCATCCCCCGACGTCAATCTATCGATGTTGCCCGTCTGCCTTCTGCTGCCAATGCCGTGATGCCAGCACATGGCTGCGTCGACGCATCTAACACACCGGTTGACTCTTGATTCGGTGGGGAATGCTTTACCGATACCCAGCCCAGGCGCCCATCCAGCCCGGCGGATGCGGAGTGCGGATTCGGATGCGATGCGATAGGGGACTCCTCTCCGGGGGCTCACAATCGGGACATCACGATCACGCAGAGACGGTCATTGAATGAGGTGATTGAGGCCATTCTTGGGCCGACCCGCATGCTGTCAAAGTCAACAGACGACGCTGCTCATCCCTGACATTGTCACGCTGGCTCAACGACCAGACTCACCGTACATTTGTCCGCCCTTGTCTCTCGACCGATTTTTTTTTTTTTCAATCGATTCATCAGCACCGAGCAGGCATTAGAGGCTAGGTTCTAGGCCCCTTGCCAACCGAAGCGAGAGGGCGTAGGCTGCAACCAGCCTCCGGCAAGTCGCCAGCTTGCTGGGGGTGGGAATGTGAGCGATCTCGATGTACCAAACACCCATGACACGGACGATTGCTCTCAGCACGCACCACGCCTGCGGATGGACATGTTCATCATTCACAAAGCAGTCATTCTCGAAATTCAATCGTCCCCTTTCCGGCCGGCCGTCCCGATGCTGAAACGCGGACTGGACAAGAATGGATTGCAACTCTGGTCTCTGCTCGACAATGACGATGCAATGGACCCATTTTCAGCTGCGTGACCGACCTCGCAGGCTGTCAGGACAAAGTCTAATGTCTACGGCGCACGCCGTGCAACGGGCAGGGGGGCACGGGACATAGGATGGGCAGGGAATGCCGCGATGGCTGATTCTGAATTCTTCAGAAAAACAGGCCACGCTCGCGGCAGACATACAGCAATCGGCATGGGCAAAAGGTCAAAATTGGGTAAAATGCGCTTCCAGCAGCCAACCCGAGGGACTTTGGGTGGGCTGCAGGGGTCTGTCCAAATCGAGATTGTGGGAAAGCCGTTGCGTCGATCGCCGTGATCGCGGAGCCAAACGCAAATCTGAGCATCGAGGCATCGGATTTCGCTCCGACTCATCACCCACCTCTCTGTTACTGGTGCCCAACACCCACACCGCGTTCGGCGGTCCCCCGTGGGCCACAGGCGCACTCACTCTGCAACAGCTCCAGCAACCATGAGGCCGGCACCAGAGAATGCTACCGAGACACGATCCAAGCCACGAACTGGCCCTGACATGAGCTTAACACGAAGCCATATTCCACCATCCCCGATCGCCGGGACCGCACACCACATCACAGTGATGAGCTGTTAGGCTGCCGTTATGGCTTCTTTCAAACGCCGCTTCCATCAAGGCATGACGCTCGTGGCCGTCACTGCTCACCCCGCAGTCCCCTCTCCGGCTCTCCCACGCCATCAACGGCAAACCCCTTGCAGAGCATGCAAAAGTGGATGGACAGCTGGGCGAACCGTCGACATGGGACCCGTCAGGACACCACCGTTGATGTAATGCCCATTGCCCATCGCTCATCGAACAGCTTGTCCCCTCTCGGATTGGATGAATAGACTCTGCTCTGAGTGGCACCCTGCCCGGCGTCCCGCTCATTGGCCCCAAGTCGTGTATTTCTGCGAAGAAGCTAGGGCGAAGGAGGTTCCTATTAGCCGTCGGACGCTCTTTACCGATCAGCGGGAGACGCAAAGGCAGACGCAGACCCTTACCGCTGGGCCTCCCGTTTACTATCCCCACTCCCACCCTCCCCGATCACTGAGTCTACTGCATCGACTCGCGATCAGCCCAACGACATGAACGATCGCTCCGCTTCCCATGGAACAACGGTATCTGCATTCCCACACCACCAGTAACCGAATTACCACAAGTACCCGTCTCCTGCCTGGTAGTCTCCTATCACACACACAGGCGTATACGCCCATCTCTTGACGTTCTGTAGTCAGCCATCATACTACGTGTTGGCTCTCTCATCCTGCACCGTTGCAATCCCCATAACGACCTGTCACCTTTTCCAATTCTTTTGAGAATTCTATTGCTGGTCTTCCAACCAACAATATCCAGCTTCCTGCCGCCTTCCTGCCAACGCATCCAGCCGCATAATGCAAACCGCCTAATTACCCTGTCACTTCACATCATACTGCCTCGAGGCCCGGCTCCCGCAGCCCGACCCATACGAGACCCCGGACAGTTCCATCGACTTTCACTACCTCATCGCCGCCTTATAATCTCGAATCGTGCTGCCGACCTTCATCATGTCTCGTCAGGAGCTTCAATATCCCGCCGCCTACATCCAAGCCGAAACAGAGCGAATTCTGTCATTTCGAGCGCACTACCAAAATCAAAGCACAATGAACCCGTGGGAATCCTGCGCGTTGCAGGTACGTGGAGCAAGAATCTCGCCAAGCTTTCTGTACTAACTCGCATAGTATCAATTCTCCGAGGAGACGGAACAAAACTCCAAGGGCAAGACGAATTCAGGATGGAGACAACCATCTGCAGCCGCCGACCCCGTCATGTACCCCGGCCTCTACGCTCCTAGTGGATTCGACATGATGAGCATTCTCGTGAGTTTACTCTGGTTTTGCCGCAAGTACCACATCTAACAATACCAGCTCCGCGTTGCCGGCAGACCCAACCCACAAGTGCAACTCGGTGCCATCGACTGTTCCGTCGCCCTGCTCCTCTGCGACCTGGAGCAACCCGACTGCCCCATCGTCTACGCTTCCGAGCACTTCAGCCTACTCACCGGCTACTCCAACAAGGAAATCATGGGCAGGAACTGCCGCTTCCTCCAAGCACCCGGCGGTAAGGTACGGAAGGAGTCATCACGCAAGCACGTCGACAAGTCCACCATCAAGAAAATGAAGAAGGCTGTGGAGGCGAACACCGAGGTTCAGCTCGAGGTACTGAACTTCAAAAAGGACGGCACTCCGTTCGTCAACATCCTCACAATGATCCCCGTCCGATGGGATTCCCCCGGCTTCCGGTACTCTGTCGGCTTCCAGGTGGAGCGGGAGGACTGAACCCTTTTCGGTTCTCGTACACTTCCGACCGTCCGATCTGACTCGACCGGTCGTTCCTATCGTCAAAATTTTTTAACGTCAACATACACGGCGACATTACGACATCTTACGAGCGCGGCATCTTGCTATTAGGCATTTACGATACCCAGACACGCATATGAGCTAGAGCTCAGGCATCTCTCGGTTACGACAACTTTTGATTTTTTTCCTACTCGGCGTCACAAGGAGCGACACACAAAAAAGCGATGCATGGATATCGGATCACTATTAGGTGTTAAGGATATTATCCCCCCGCCTCACTGGAGGTTCATGGGTGGCAGCGTTTTGTTTTACAGACACAAACTCGCAAGCAAGCAAGCATTTGGGAATGGCGTTTGCAATCCCAGTCGGCATCGACCTTGACTGGGTTAGGTGTTGGACAGGAATTTTGACGAACTAGCCATGATATTTTGATCATGACGACATGGGATACATAGCACAAAGGCCCAGGCCGTCCACGAATGAACAAGTATTATTTGAACAGAGATCTAAGCAGCTGCATTGTGCCCTCGGACGCACCGAAACAATAGCTTTCTGCGTTGACAACTAGTTCAGCTGGTCAAATGCCCCCGTGTGTTCTTCTAACCCCTCCTCTGACGGATTGTCCGCGTCATAAAATACCTGCAAGCAAGCTACGTTCGCCAAACCAGCGCTAGCCAAGCAATAGCCGCAACAAGCTTGACTGTCTCATCGCAACCCCGAGGTGCATCTCCCGAGAAGTGACAAAGGATGACTTTCAACTCATCTAGTCCTAAACCACGGTAATGTCTCAGTTGGAGGCGTTCTGTATTACCTAAGCCTACGACATTTCATCCCATATGATTGGCCGCGAAACTGTATATTCGGAAGTCCGATGGCTTCTGAACGTCAGCTTCCATTGCGGATGTTAATTCATACATCTCGTTAATCAAGAATTGTAAGATCCCGAGTAAATCAAGCAGACAAGATGCCTCTCCGCGGACCCGTGCCAGTTAGGTTGTGCAACAAAGAGAACACCGAAAAGCTCGTCCTGGGCCCGATGACCATCTACATCTATGAGGACGGCTCGAACACGGACAACCGCATCGGGTGCATGACGCTGGGACTGCCGCCTGGAACGTCTGGGCCACCGATGCACTGGCATCGATTCCACGATGAGTGCTTCTTCGTGACCAAGGGTGGGTTGTAATTTGAGATATTAGAGAGAGTGTACGCTCACGGCTGGTCCAGGTACGATTCGCTTCAAGACGCCCGAGGGCGATCTCGACGCCAAGGAGGGAGAACTGATGGTCGTTCCGCCGAGAGCAATTCACACGTTTGCCAACCCGTCAGAGACGGAGCCTGCGGAGTTCTTCATGACCTCTACCCCTGGTAAGTTGCTTCCAGTTGTGATATGCTAGAGTGATGCTGACTGAGACAGGGTATTACATGGACTGTGAGTAAAGCGTCCCGGGAGACCGACGGGCAAACTAACTATACAGATTTCCGCATGATGGGCAAGTCCATCGAGGAGGGGAAGAAGTTGTCGCGGGAGAATACGGCGCACTTGATGGCACTGTTCGGGACGTTCCCGCCGGATGTGGAGTCGGAGCCGTGAGGAGTGTAACTTTAATCGATCGCCGGCTCGATAGTTCAATTTCTTAATCGTAGTGACCTTCTTCTGCCAGAATCAACGACCTTCTCCTCCTCCTCCTTTTTGGCCTGCGGGGCTTTGGGTTTTGCCTTGGTTGCTACACCCCGCTGTTTCTTGCTTTGAGCTTCGACAGCCGGCTCTGGAGACTCCTCCTTTACTTTTGGCTTGGAAGGCTTGGCTTTCTTGCTCGGCTTCTCCTCAACCTCCTCCTCCTCCTCCTCCTCCTCTTTTGCCGCCCTCTTTGCCGCCCTCTTTGCCGCCCTCTTCGCCTCCTTCGACTCCTTTGCCGTGACTGCGACCTGGCCCGTCTTCTTCTGCCTTTCCGGCGCGTAACAGCTCGTCCTCCCGCCCACCGTGATGAAAGCCAGCTTCTCCCCATTCGGCAAGACACTGGACACCCCGTCACCCTTGCCCTTGCCCCAGCGATGGTTGAACAGCCAATCGTCGGGGAACTCATCCGAGTCGCCTAGCTTATCGACGGCCGTCTGGCACACGTAGCGGATCTTCTCGTACAGCGTCCGAATCTCCGCTTCCGTAAAGTCGTCGCAGTACTGCTCCGGGTGCAGCTTCGCCTGGTACAGCACCTCGTCGGCGACCCAGTTGCCGATGCCGCTGATGTTGGCCTGGTTCAGCAGCAGCGCCTTGACCGGGACGTGCCGGGACTGCATCATCTGCTTGAAGTAGTCCTCCGTGAAGACGTCGACATCGACGACGGGGTCCGGGCCGTTCTCCTTGAGCGGGGAGTGGTTCCGGATCTCCGCGCCGGGGCAGTCGACGAGTCTGATGCGGCTGAAGCGGCGGGGGTCTGTGAAGGCGGCCCGGACTGTGGGGTCGCCCTCCGTTTCGATCCAGAACTTCCAGTACTTGGGGGGCCAGGTGTCCATTTCGCTCTTCTTCATCTTTTTGTAGTAGTTGGTGTAGGCGGTCTTGTCGCCCTTGATGTGGATCCATCCCGTCATTCCCAAGTGCATCACGGCGTGAGGTGGCCGGTCAAACGTGATCCTGGACGGGTGAGCCAGAGGGCTTATCAGAGGCTGAGCGGGACCTACCAGAAGTATTTTCCCTGGCTCCCAACAGACACAACCTTCTTGCCTTTGACGGCCTCTTCGAAGGCTGGGCCGCTCGTCCCGACCTTTCCAAACACATTGGCGTCACCGGGGGCAGACACTCTGGCAATCTTCTTGCCCAAGAGGTGACGGCGCAAGAAGTGCACGCACCGAGCAACTGAGAGAGTCAGTCTACATTTTTCGCGTTACATGCAAACCAGGCCTCACCTTCAGCGATTTCAGGCATTCTCAACACGCACACTCACTTCGGACACTGAGTACGGATACAGCTCATGACGCGACGACCTCAAAGGGCCCACCGGCGCGACAACCTCGCGTAGCACGTGACCTTCAACAGCTCAAGTGGGTCGTGGCCGACCGCGGGCGTCGGATTTTTCCAGCTCTTCCCCACATTGGGCGGCTCAATTTTTCGTCGACCTTTAAAAAAAAAAAACCTGCGCTTCCTTCTAACCTCACAATCCTTCTTCACTAACAACAACACCTCCAACGGCTTCGCAGCCTTGCATGGTCCGGTAAGTCTACGCTCGCGCGCACGTCGCGCTTTTTCCTTGCCTCCCAGTCTCTTCTGATGACATACCAAACACCGCAAACTAGAGTCTTTGACCACTGGAATGAAAACTCTGTTTTACACGTCAGTCTGATCGACCTTGATAATTTCACATTGCGTTTCGAGCTCGACACCTTGCAACGACACGACGCTGACTCGACGCAGGCTTTTGCAGATTCTTTTGACGCTGGACACATCATGGCTACGTTGCTGTTCTCACATGGCTGATTGCCAAGGTAAGCTCTTGCATTCTTCTCTATTGCCTTCCCAAGAACCTGATGATTCATTTTTTCGTGCTTTGCACGGTTGGAATTACCGGCTGAAATCCATTGACGATAAAAACTGGCTGTTTCTGACTGTTCACCCCTACTGTCTCTTGTTTTGTGCCTCGCGTCGACCTTGACCTGTCGCTAACATGGGCACCAGCTTCCCGACAAGGTACATACCAACCACTTCCCCCTTCCCTCATCATCGTATGATGAAACGGCACTGGGCTCCGAGAGTACCCTATGGGACTCGCTACATGAGCAGACAAGCCACTTTGCGGCAGGCCTAGAAAACCTCGCCCACTGATCCTTGATCCGCACACTCAACTTGTCGGGCCACGACTTTGCGCAGCAGAGGCTGACCAACAACAGTGTCGAAAGTCTTTAGCATCGCCTCTGACTCGAATTGCCGTTCCGGTGTTATCATGGTAGGTCGCTTTTCGCTTCATCCCCTAGCCTTCGTGATGAGTTATTAGATGACGAGTCTGATTTGGGCATCTACCCAATGCGGATAAATTTTATACCTTTCCATTCATGCAACACTGAAATGGCTTCACAAAAACATTTGTTTATCAAGATGAGCATGAACATTGCTGACCTTTCATTCTCAGACTCGCCGGAACAAACACCAATGGGTACGTTCCATCATTATTCATACCCAGCCTCCCGGGCTCCGTTCTCCTGATGAACGATAAACCAAAAGACAAGCATATGTCAGAGCCTCACGGCGAAGCTGAGAAACGTTGACTACCAGTCATTCTGATCAGACACTTCACATGCAACGCCTTTGGAAGTCTGGAGAATGCAGGTGGCTAACCGATCACCAGTGCAGTGATCTCTTGCATGTTCACATTCACGAGCATGTACCACTCGGTAAGCATACACTTTTCCTCTCAGAACCCACTCCCCAGCGTCTCATGTGATGATCATAAAATTTTCACGACGGTCTCCATAGCCATATGCTTTGATGATAGTGCCTTTGACAGGGCTCCGATACTGATATTTGACGCTTCATTTTGTTGTTTTTGAAAGTCGTGGTTTGGAAACAATTGCTAACTGAAGTCGTCCAGGTCTTGACTTTCCTACGGGATCTTGTCTTTTCATTGTATGCGTCGCCCATGTGCGGCGCTATGAAGAAGAGTTGCGGTAGTGAGGCCGTGTGATGGTTCGCATTGCTGCACTCACTGATGTTCCCATGAATCATGAAGCCAAAGACAGATTGTTCTAAGTTCTAAGTTACTATTAGCTATCATTAGGGGTATCATAAGCCATCAGCAACACTATGTGGGCACTGCTGCGTGCCTTTTTTCTGTTTTATCCAAACCCAAACGCCGAACCGATGCCTTCCCATCCCTTCCAGACCCGTCATGTACAGAGTGAGTTAATGTTTTCTAAATGCTTCCCGTTCCGAGTAACACGGCGCCAGCAAAGAATGCCACCAAGGCAGCAAACGAGTCGCGCGGGTCGTGCATGGCACCGCTGCTCTTGGGTGTCGACGTGGCCGTGAACACGCCCGTCAGGACCGTCGTGGAAGACGAAGCGGCAGGCTGTGTCGACGTGGGCGCCTTCGTGGCCAGGGGCCAGTCGCTCTCCGCGCTGTAGAGCACGCCGTTGATGATGGTGCCCTCCCCTTCTCGCAGCATCTTCTTCTGGTCGCTGGAGCAGGAGGACTCCATATAGCGGATCCAGCATGTCGGCTTTGGCGAGTCGGGCAGCTTGTCCGTGTGCGTAGCCTCAGAGTCTCCCGTGGTGTTGTAGGTGGTCAGGTTGACCTGGTCGCCCGTCGACACGGACGTGCCGAGGATGACGCGCGCAAACACCTGGAACGCCGTTTCCGGCTGGTATGCCGGGACGGAGTGGCCGGCCTGATAGATGCGACTGAACGATAAATTGCCAAACTGCCGAACAACACCGCCAATGTAGGAATCGTTGACGATGATGGGGGCGTAGCCAGCGGAACTAAACTTCTGCCCGTACGTGGTCCCGGCCTGCCAGGCGAGGTTGAGAGACGCAGCCTGCCCGCCCAGCCAGTTGCAAATGTAGTCGCGGTCGCCGTAGATTAACGCAACGCGGATGCCTCGCTTCAGGAGATCAGCCAGCTTCGGGATCAGGGGACCTCTCATATAATCGCCAGTGTCACTAAAGCTGCTGTAGACCGCCTGGCTGGTCATGGTGAAGTTGACGACGGAGCCAATGGCTTGCTGGAACCCTGCCGTGTTCACGTACTCGAGGTATGTGCTCGGGGGGAAGGAGTCTGGGTTCTCGCGAGCAATGTCATACCAGCTTCTGCCCGCCTCCGCGTACGGCAGCATGACGTTCGTGAAGCAAGTATTGTATGCGTTTGAACACAGGTCATTCACCTCCCTCACTGCGCCAGTGTTGTTGGCATCGTAGACAGAGTTAGCCGTGCGGCACTGCCGGATGAGGTCCAGGCAGCCATCGTTCGTATAGAGACTACCGTTGGCCAGGCTGGCGCGGACATCGTTCATGGCTTTGAAGCCGTACGTGTTGTTAATAGCCATTTGGGGGTAGTACTCTTGCTGGATCTGGTCGTCGATGCAGCCGTTGACGATGCCGAGAGACGTCAGATGGATCTCGAGCGTCTTGTTAGCGGACAGCGTCCCGTTCGCGCGCTTGTCGTTCTGTTCCTCCCAGACGTCTGAAAAGACCGGCCCGTACTTTCCACCGTAGCTTTCCGCAAAGAGGTTGATGCCGAGCGCGCTGTTGTTTGGCGGGTTGTACTGAGGGAAAGCGCCGAGGAAGCCCTGCAGCATGTGCCATATCGCCATCGCGGCCGTCTCGGTGGTGTTTGCTGTGTTGTTCGTGTTCAGCGAGCTGAATGTGCCGTTGAGGAATGTCGCCGGGTTCTGTCCGCTCGGCACAGGCTGTGGCGGGGTGGACTGATTGGCAGTGAACAGGTCCATCGAGCCATTGGTGGCGATGTCGTAGGAGAAACCGACTTGGTTGGGCTGGGCGGTTAGCATGCGGGTGCGACGAGAGTAGTCGTCGGAGCTTACCTGGTCGATGAACAACATGTTGGAGGCGCGGTCCCAGCCCCATTCCCGCGCAATTGTGTCGTACTTGTCCAGGCCCTTCTCGACAACCTCGCAGGGTCCCACCTCTGTAAACATGCCGAACAGAGAGCTCACGCCGGGCCCTCCGTTGAGCCAAATCGTCATGGTGTCAGTGGGCTCGCGGGCGCCGACGAACCAGAAGAACATGTTGGCCGGGAACGGCCCCGGAACGCTGACCCATCCTGTGTACTGCTGCTGGTTCTCGTAGGCCGTTTTGCAGGCACCCTTGGGGATCTTGTAGCTGACGGTGATGTTGCCGTCGACGGGCGAGGTGATGGTGGTGAGGTTCACCGACGTGGACGGGAACTGGGCAGTCGCAAAGCCGCAGAGCAGGCTGCCGACGGCGAGAGAACGGAAGAAGCGCATTGTGAGATGACCCGCATCGTGTCCTGGGCGCATAGTAGTCTCTACAGGATATCGTGGGCCGGCACGCGCACAGGAGGGGCGTAGAGATGTTTTGAATCGGCGCCGACAATGTTTTTTCTGCATTAGCTGAACCAGGAAGCGCGGAATAGAAACAGCTGCGACGACGGGAATGTCGAGGTTTTGAAGGTCCTCCACCGTAGCGCCTTGGCAGACGTGCGCCCCTGCATTTAGCGGCCCTTTGTTGGTGCAACGGACGCCCACAGTGCTCTACGGAGCCCCGGACACCCAAATTAGCAGCCCACCTCGCCCGACCTCAACCTTCGGGGATACAGGCTGACACGCGGCCCGCGGGGAGTTTTAACGGATCGACAGTGTTAGCAGGGGCTGTGTTCTTATCTTCCACCTTTTAAGCCTAGCTATATCTAATTTATAGAGGTTTACCCTATACTATAAAAATTCTATTTATACTTTAGTAGATACTTATTATATATTATAATATTATTTATAATAATTAAAAAAGCTTTAATCTAAATTTATAAAAATATCATTAATAATTTTAATAGTTTATAAATAACTTACTGTATAAAATTATATAAGAAAAAATATATAAATCTATTCTTTTTCTATTTATTAACTATTTTTAGTAAAATTAGTTTATTATATTTAAACTTATATTAACTAAAATATTAATTATAAAATAAACTAGTAACTAAATAAAAATAAAATATTACTCTATTTAAATAGTAAAAAAAAAGAAATATAAATTTAAATAGTTTATTAATAATATTTTTTTAATATTATAACTAAAGATAATTATAAAATTTACTATAAATATTTTATTTATGTTTTATAAATTACTATATATTTCTTATATTTATAGAATAGTATACTAAATATAAAATATATCTATTTATAGTTCTAATAAATATATTAATAAAATAAAACTTTATAAAAACCTAATAATAAAAAGTTTTAAAAAAATATTAATAAATTAGAAGAAATTTTATAATATAAGGACTATATAAACGAAATAAGTATAGTAATAGTTATTATCTTTTTTAATTACTAAAAGTAAGAAGGAAAAAGTAAAGAGGGAAAGGGAGTAGTTATAAAAGTAGTTTATATACCAGTAGAGTTTCTAAAAAGTACACTTTAATACAATATATCAATCACTTCACAGTAAAAGGGGCTGTGTTCTTGGACTGGAGGTGCTCTGGGGGAGTCGCTGAGGTGAGCAGGAACCTGAGTCGTCGCCCCAACCACCCACCGTACGTGCAACCATCCCCTCTCAATGAGGTGCATTGCAGCCTGCAGCTCATCCTGGAAGTCCCGTATCCTGCCGCCTTACCCGCTGCGATGCCGGGCGTTCGTCTCAAGTAATATGAGGGGGGGAGATGAACTCTCGCCGGGATTGCCTGAGAGAGCGCTGGAAGGATTTGGATTGGACACCGCCAACGAGACTTTTGTTCGACGATGGGATCACCTTGGCATTTGGCAGACGTCAATCGAATCCTTCAAAAGTCAATTGCCGGCATCGGACGGTCCGCAGAGGCATCTGCGCTTGATGTCGGTGATCCGACTTGCATGCGACCGCCCCGAATAGGGCGCTGGGTACGATAATCATCTGCGACATCCCCGCAATTTGACTGGAATTCTGCACTTGATCGGGAGGCATTGGCTGTCTCGGTGATCGAGCATGTAGCCTGCTTGTCTCGATTTCTGCACTTATTGCAGGCTCTCATGGAAGAGATGAACCACATACTCAGGCGTGCTCCAACCATAAGATGAAGATGATAGCAGGCCGTCAAAAGGAGGTATGATTATGCTTGTATACAACCAACAGATGAAGAAGAACCGACCCGTGTGGTTTCTCATCTCAACACTGATTTAAGACAGTCTCAATCAACCTTCTCCTTCCAAGCTTGGTACTGAAGAGGCACATAAACTGCTGCAAATGCTGCAAGCAAAGCCCCCAAGCCAAAGCCCGAAGAGTCATCAGCCTTAAATGCAAGATAAATGGCCACGTTTACCCAGATAATCACGAGGGACACAAGCAGAAGAGAGAAAACCAGGTACCAGTTAAGGCACTCGTGAATCCGGATGCCCCAACCGACGACAATCCCATTGTCGTCTTCATGGCGTTCCAATCGGCCTTGAAGCTTTTTTGGAAACCTTGTGACCCAGTACTTGGTGCGGTGACGCCGATCAGGTCGCGTTAGATGCGGCAAGTCGATCCCATCTATCGCAACATCCATTGGCACTGGATTATATAAGTACCTTTTCCCTTCAACTTCGACATATGGGGGGTACTCCCCATATTTGAAATGTTGTGGATTGTTAGACTCGTCTCCCATAGGCACAAGTTCGAACTTTTCGTGGTATTACATTAGCTGCAGTCCTCCACGGTAATATAGTGTTGCTTGTTACCATACCTGAACGTAGTCGCCTTTGCTCATCTTGTAAAAACTAGCCTCAGCCAGTCCCTGAAAGAAATGGAATACCCATTCCAACCAACATGGAGTGTTGTGCCTGAGAAAGGTTGCCACTCTGCCTGCCAACACGCATACAAACGCTGAGAAAATCAAAGATATTCTCCAGGTTGATTTCTCACGTATTGTCCGATATCTCCCCAAGATCTGTTGGAAAAGAAATTGGTCATTGCTGAGACAGCCGCAGTCAATGTGCTCCAGCACTGGCAGGCTTTTTTCGTTAACGCACAACAGCAAGTACTGAGGAGTATTTCGTTGTCCTGGAGGTAACGCCACCTCCCCAGATTCAGCTGTGTCGTTAACCGGTGCTGACGGCCCTTTTCCTAGTTGAAAACTGTTCGGTTCAGGAATCTGAGGCGATGAGGTAAATTGGCCCCTCTCCGATCGAAGATGCGCGGGAGGAGGGGCAGAAACACCACTCTGAGAATCGTCACCTGCTGTTGCATCTTGATCTGTCATCGGATTGCTGGGGTTAAAAAGCCTGGCAAGTCCATCTTTCTCAAAGCCTTGCCGAAATCGCCGAATCCCACCCGGGCTAAGCTCTTTGACGTCTAGAAACATATGGTCGCCACATTCCTATAATACATTGTCAGTCTCGATTCGATCATGTGAGAAGTAACAAGGTGCATAACGAGAATCAGCCGCTCACGCAAATGTACCGAACTCTCAGATACCCCTGTTTTGGTGGAAGCCACTTATCGCAAAGCCAGGAGGATAATCTGTCTTTCCAGTAGACAATGTCGCAAAACCGTCCAATTGGATTAATCCTCACCACTGGCTCTGTCTCCTTCTGCCCTTGACTCCCTGTCTCATCCTGCATCTCTTCAACACCCTTGGGGAAAGGATGAAGAAACTCTCGAAACTCGGCTTCCAATTGTATGAGCGGTATTCCAGAAACGAAATAGCTTCTAGCATCATCAAGATCAACGAAAGAAAATCCTTCGCGATCACCTTCCTCATCATCACTATCCACAGAATTCTCATCCTCGCCCCCTTCATCAGCATCCAGCGATGTTTCCAGTTCTGCGACAAGCGCAGGTGTCTGAACATCCGAACGGACGTCTACTTTGTTAAGAAAGCGTTCCAGGATTAAGTACCGCTCGTTGTGTTGAGGAAGAGGCATAGAAACCATCTCTCTCCTCGTATCATTGATAATCTTTCGCGAGATAAGATCTCTGTGAGATCTTGGCCTAAGAAAGTCCACAGCTGCACCTTGTTTTTGGGTTGGAGCATGTAAGAGCAGCGAATCGTAGTATCTCCTGAGCAACCGTCTATGGTTCCGAACAAAACGTGCATCGCCTAAACCCTTACACGCTTCCTCATATAAGGGGCCGAGTCTGAGATCGCTGGTCAACATTTCGGCTAAGTAGTTCGCTGCAGCTTCTCTGACTTTCCAGCGAGTGGAGTGTGATTCATCTTGCGACTGGAGATCTTCAGGTCCCGACGCGAGGGACATGATGTCGTCCTTGATGTCATCACCACAACTTTCAATCTGTTTGTGACTGTAGAAAGATTGCAAAATCTGCTTTGTTGTGTAAGTCTCGACAATGACACTATGGTCTTCTTCAAGCGACGACGGCTTCGTAGAGACGGAAATCTTGCCAGATGCCTGACTAGATATCTGGCTGCCCCTACTGGAAGAGCTTTCGGTGAAGGCTGTTTGGGCGTTCTCGGGTTCAAGTGAGACGAAATCCGATTCGCCGAGGCGTTTGCGAATGTTGAGTTCAAACTCCCCCTTTGGCTGGCTGACGGCTACGATTTTGACATTATGAAGGCGAATGCCGGAAATAAAAAGCATCGTCGTTTCGATTAAGTCGCCCTGGTGGGCGCATTCGTCCAGACCATCGATTAGCAGAAATACATTTACCCCCTCGCGCAAAATCGTCTGCAGGCCCCTGGAAAGCGTGTCTGTTTCTGGCTGCTTCCGTCCGCTATCGTGTGCTGCGAAGATTCTATCAAGGACCTTCCTCGCTGCTTCCTGCTGCATGTAGAGCTGAAACGCAAGAGACCGATACATAGAGCTAGCACTTTGCTTGCTCGTGCTGTCGAACTTGAAGGACAAGCTGATCCAACTGGGATCATTCATCTGCAATATGTAATCATGAATTGTGTCGACAATCGCGGTATTCCCGCTTCCTGAATGCCCTCGAATCCACAAAAGCTGATTATCTTCATTTTTCCACCTGTTGAAAGCAGGGCTGTCCCGAAACCATGCATGAGTTCCGTTGTGTTGGATGGTTCCCGCATGGTTGAACTTGGAAGATGCGTTAGTGGGCGAAAGCCACTTTTTTACTAGTTCAACTTGGGCAGGCTTGATGTGATTTGGGACATTTTCCACTGAAGATAGTTAGTTGGGTAATACTCAAGGCTTATGTTCAGGACTTGCGAGAGCACCTACTGTCATACAGAACGTCTGTGATTATCCTTTCCGCCTTCATGTTGTTGAGCGGGATTTGGCGAAGAAGGTCGCTCGCATATGCAGCAGCCGCCATGGCAGCGTAACCTTGCCACTCCTTGGACTTGTGCGAGTCGGCGTAGTCGCATATTCCACGAATGACTAAACACGGGAAGTCATTCATGAGACCGGCTGCTCCCATCTCAAAACATAATATGTCCTCGTCTGCCGCAAGCCGATCCCGTGTAAGTGCGTCTCTCATAAGCTGGCTCGAAGAGCCGATTAGCCCGTAGTGAATCATTGGGCTGTCCCTGTATCTCTGTCGTTCATGGCGCAGCTCCAGATGCGATGTATTATTTCCACATGCTTCGCCGCAGGACTCGCCCGATTTCTCGGCGTGAATGATGTGCGATTTGTATAGCTTGTCGGCGCTTGGAGGCGGGCGTGAGTACTTTTTCTGGAGCTGCGGGGACCTCTCCAGACTCTCTTTGATGTTGCCGTCAAGCAGATGACCTTCGATCATGTTCGTAGCTTCGAGTTCACTGACCGTCATGTCGAGTGCTTTTGGCAGCTGATCTATGAAACCTGTCTGAACAAAGCTCTGTGCCAGCGTTGCCATGCGTAAGTCGTACTGAACGAAACCTCCTCTTCCACTGCGGGGACTACCGACGACAACGTCGCCAAGACGGATGTCATGCTTCAGACTTGGCGCACCGCCTCCAATGCCGACCATCAGGCTGAGCCGGATGTTGGGAAAGTGATGGAGCATGTCCCCCGCGACGACTGCAGCTGATGCCAGGCCGTACTCACCATCGGACAGTACGGCAATAGCGACATTATGTTTGCCCACTCTGCCCAATGCGTAGCCATGGTCGTTTTGAGAGATCGTACTGGGAAGTTCGTGTCTTTCATCAAGGAAGGCAAGAGCTGCTGTGAATTCTGTAGGGATGGCGCAGATCCATCCGACATGGTATATCAGCGGGTCCGACATTTTGGGACACGAGCGGAATACTCTCAAGAATACTGGTGAGGAGACCTAAGATTCGCGGTGAGAGTTTGAGCGGGGAAATGGTGAGACTTTAACAGAATAGGAAACCTGCAAATGCCTTGGACAGCAGCCTGACGCGGTAAGCTTGGAAAAGTGAGGCTGTGGCTGTCGTCAGACCTTGGGAGGCAATACTGGCGGTCTATTCGACCAATGTCATGCGTGTATGCACGTTGGGTCTGCTCCTTGTGACCGCTGGTAAGCCTGAGCTAACCACAATCGCTGAAGAGGTACCAAGGCCAGTTCCTGATAATCAATATGGGATTTCGTCGCAAGGCTCAAGCCCGGAGGAATTAGGGGTAGAGATGGAGCCATCAACGAAGAGTACAAATTGAAGAACTGCTCTTATATTCGAGATGGAACGTTTGTCAGGACCAGGGTCTTGGTGCTAATTCAAAGCGAGGTGTCGCAGTCGCAATCCGCGGAGCGCGATGATGTCTCGCGGTGCTGCATGAAGAGTTGAAGCAAGGGGTCTACCGTCTGCCGAGGCGCCCGCTCTCTGTTGGTTGCCAACATATGATTCAGTGAACGTACTCGCTGGAGGAAAAGTACGATGTTATACTTCCACCTCTATGCCAAAGGCAGGCCTCGGATAGTACAAGGCCGTTGTAAGACACACCTCGCCGTTCTGTCGAGAATAGTCATCGTCGCGAGGAGTGTGCCGGACTTGTACCTAGTCAAGAAAACCAACGCAAGCCAATGAGAAGTGAGGCAGATGGTATGCACCATACATGCAGCGAGTTTACAAGGTGGGATTGCGTTCTCATTTGCTCTCCTCAACGTGCAGACCCTAAACCAGAACAAGGACAGTGCATCCTCAGATCGGCTGTACTTCTTGAGGGGCAGACGTGAACGCAAGGAATCGTCATGTCAGGTTTGTATACCTTCAATTTTCAGGCGACTAGCAGACGTTGCCAAGACACCCAAAACGACATAGTAATCATCTGGCCATAGCCAGGACAATTTGCCAATGTGGCAGTGGTGCAAACTCCAGGCGCAAAATGCCTAGACCAAAGAGGCAAGGTCGGACAGAGCCGTCGCTAATGGCTTCCCGAAAGCTGCTGCGGCTGAATCGATCGTTCAGGGGTAATCTTTCGGCGTCAGCCCAATTGCTCGACGACTTTGTTTAAATCGTGAGTCTCGCCAAGAAAACACACGAACTCCATTGTCGTCGCTCCTTCATCCGACTCCGTGCACCTCCCGGACCACGGCCCCACCCGGCACCATGTCCGACTCCGGCACCTCCTCCGCGGACATTATCACCTACATCGGTGTGCCTCTAGCAGTGCTTGGCGTGCTGCCTATCCTCTACAATACCGTAGCAACTCTCGCCGCCCGCTCACGTATCCTGCGCATGCTCCGCCATGCCCGACTAACAGCACTCACCCGCCCAGACGTCGTGAACCGTGTAATCGAAGTTGATTTGCCGCGTTACGCCGTCACGCCGTGGGATCGCTTCGACAACCGTGAAGAGAACTGGTCTCTCGCGCGGCATCCGTCGTCTATCCCCGGCGGTAGCTGGGCGGTGTTCAACTGGCGCACCAATACCATTGGCCTCAAGACCCAGCGGGTGGAATACGCAGACCAGCTATGCCAGCCGCAGGTCGATGTCAGCTTCGACGAGTTGATATGCTATCTCCTTGATCTCGGTGCCGTCCCGGATCCTCACGGCTGGAGGTTACTACGAAGCACCGGTCTGTGGACTCCTGTTGGCTGCACTCTCATGAAGAGTCCCGACGACCAAGAGAAAGCCCTCGCGATTGCGTCCTTGAACGATTCAGATGGCCATCTGTCCCTCTCGCTAAGTTGGTCTTCCCACTGGACGACCAGGAGTCATGAATCCCTTCCCCCGTACTGGGTTCGCCTGCCACCCGCTCCGGTCATCGAGTCACACGAGATCTCGGAAGACACAATCACAGACCAAAGACGATGCTGTCGCTACCAAAAAGGCACCGTCCTACACCCCCTCGCTCGACTCCATCTCTCGCGCCGTCGCAACCAACGCGCACAAGCCCATAGCCTGTAAAATCTCCAGCCACGGCCTCATCAGCGCCATCCCGGAAGACGACGACCACCCGACCACCAGCCTCTACATCGAGCACATCCGCGTGCGCCCCGGTTCCTCCACGGGCGTGTGGTTCGCCAGCGCCGCCACAGCCTACGGCACCTCGAGCTCGACAATCCTGTGGAACTACCGCATTCCAGACGACATTCTCGCATTTGCCCGCGGCTCTTCCGTGCCATGCCGCGTGTTGGAGCTGCTAGGTATAGTCGACGACTCGCAGACGCCAGAATGGGCCTCGAAGCATGATGACTCGAGGCATCACCTTGACCTGATGAGCCGCCGCATGCGCGAGCAGCGCAATGCCATAGCAGCGGAGTCACGCATGAGCCGGGCCGACCGAGAACACGCCGCGCGGGACCGCATGTGCATGGAGAACGAGCAACGACTGGACGATCGTAAGTTGCCCTTGCCAGCCCTGTGAGCACCGCTAACAGCCTCTCAAGTCCGGGATCGCATGCGTCTCGACACGCAACGCCGGGAAACCCGTGCCCACGAGGCGATCCAGTCCCCGAAATGGGACGCCGCGCTTGTTGCGTCACACAACCTCCACTGGCTCCAGCAGCATGGCCTGGTCTCCTCGGACCCGATCAGCGGTTCCTTACGAGCCGTTGCCGCAGGGCTCCTGCATCGGATGATCCTGGATGGCGAGTTTGCCGGCGAGATGAGCAGGATGCTCGACCAATGGAAGGCGTGGGCCGAGAATGGCGGCTTGCGCAAGTCGGATCTCGAGGCGCTGCGGGAAAGCCTGAAGAGCTTTGCGCTGGCGAGCTTGCTGCTTGCGGTGATTAAGGACGTCGGGGCCGCCGCGGAGGGGTCGTTGAGCATGGACTTACAGGAATGTTTAAGGATGTGGCGGCAGGTAAGGCTGGGGTGATGCACTTGGAGAGGGTATGCAGAGGAAAAGCTATTTGAAAGTGAAGCAAGTCCATGAATCCTATCCCGCAAAGGTACCTTTACCGTAATGACCATTCCCTTTCCGACCCTCCAGTGCCATATAAGCCAACAATACAACTCCATCGCTCAAGCAAACCGCCCTACCCGCAAGTCACAAATAATTAATCTCTCAAAGTTCGTCATCCTGCTCCGAATCGTACACAATTTCTTCTCTCTCCTCCTCCATCAGCAAGCTGTCAGGCAACATCTGGCTCTTGGTCAGAAGCTGAGACGAGTCCAGCTGGATGGTCCCCAGCGGCAGACGGATGGGGCTGTCGTCCTCGTCATCGATGAATATCGGCATGCTGGAACCCGCTTGAGCCGGGCGCGGTACCGATCTGAGAGGTGACTGCGAAGGACTGGACGCCTGGCTTACGGTGGTCGCCTGGGAGGGTCGGATAGCACGTCGAGGCGTAGGGTTCGGTGGCCGGCTAATGGGCGTCGGAGGGAGTGCAGGCTTGGGAAAGAGCTCGGTGCCAAAAGCCCTCCGGCTACGGGTCGGCGTCTGGCTCGCCGGTACCAGGATATCTGCCTCGGATGAATGTACGTTCGAGTGCTCGATGTCGCTTCGGATCTGCTCCGCCAGCTCCTGAGACACTGTGAGATCGGCTGACGTCCGGGATGTCTCCCTTCTGCCAATCTCTGGCTGGGAAACAATCTCTTCATCTTCTTGCGTCTCTTCATCGTCGCCGCCAAACAGCGAGCACCGCAGGTTGGCCATCAGATGACCAACGACTGCTGGCGGGACAAAGTTGTACTTTTGCGGCGGCCCGTGGAGCCATCCTTGCTCTTGCATCTCGTGCAGCGAGACTGGATCGTTCAGTTCGTACACTTCATGCAACTGGTACGCGAACTTGGCGCCAGGCAACTTGCGCTGGTTGAACTCTGCGTTGCCGATGCCGTCACCGTCAATCTCGCCAGGCGCCTTTGCCTCACCAATGCAAGCCATGTACCTCAATTCGGCAACCGGCTTGGTGATGTACAACCACATGCGCGAGACGGTGCCTGATATCTTGTAGGCGCGGAATTCATGGTTTTTGGTGCCCGCTACAATGTTGTCCATGTGTTCTGGGTGTATTGAGATGAAGATGTCAGATCTGTCCGTCTGGGGTGCCATGGAGCGGATTGTGTCCAGAGAGATTCGCTGACTCTCGAGACCTTGTGTATGCGGGGTCTTTGGTGTCTCCTCCGGAGCTTTGCCCGTCTTCTTGGCCTTGGGCGTCTTTTGGCTTCTGGTTGGGGTCTCACAGATGGACTCTTCGACCGTCTCGTCAGATGCTTTGGGGACACTGGAGCCACTGCTCCGGGTGGGCTCCGGTGAAGAAGTAATGACTTCCACTGTATCCCTGCGATCCGACTCCGCCGAGTTCGTATGGTGCAGCTTTGGTAGAACGAATGGCTTAGATAGGATCACCGTAGCTTCCTCCTCTTCCTCGCTGGCAGCAGGGGTGACGTTTTCCTTATCCGAGTCACCTTCCTCTGCAGGGGAGAGTTCCCTGGTGGCTTCCTTTTCTGACGAGGTGAGAAGCTCATCCATTTGGAACTGGGTTTCTTCGCCGACCGCATCGTACCCCTCGGCCTCCTCGTCCAAGATGTCCAGCGCATCCGACTCATCCTCGGAATCCGCAATCTCACGCAGAGGTGATCTAGGCGGCCTTCGAGGGGATGGACTGGCCTCACGCGCGTTCTCTTCATTCTCCTCATCTTCCGTCTCTTCCTCTTCCACAGGTACCAGACTGGCCGTGGGATGTGGCGTGATGAAGCGGACGTTCTTGGCAGGTTGTAGTGGCCGGCGGGGAGACGACCGCTGACTTGGGCTCTGGCTGCCGACTGTCGCGTATGAGTCTTGAATCTCGAGAGTCCGCGGGCGTTTCACAGATCCTGTGAGTTTGATGGGCGTATTGGTATTTGTAGACTTGTCCTTCAAGGGAGACCTCTTCGGGGCCGGGCTGTACCTAGCCAGCATCGGTGTAAGCGGGCTGCCTTGCGATGAAGGAATCTCGAGAACAGTCCGCTTGTTGGTTGGGGTCTGCGGCACGACGGATGGCTGCCTGCTCGTAGGTTTCTTTACAGGGAGAACGTTCTCCTTGTCGTTCGCTGAAGGGAGGACCGGCTTGTCAACCTCGTCGTCGGACGGCTGGAACTGCCAAATGTCTTCCTCCTCTTCGGGCGATTTCTCCGACGACCTCCGCGGCATTTGCGTCAATGTCTGCGTGTGGAAAGACGAACTCGGGGTTGGCTCATCCCCCATCGTCTTTCTCCTCTTCTTCTTGGGCGCGGGCTCTTCCTCGTCATCTGACAGGTCGAGATGCACAGGCGAGGAGCGCGTAGACTCGTACATCTGGGTCAACGTCTTTTGCTTGTGGCTGGTGACTCGCGCGGTTGGCTTGCGGGCGCTGTAGGTGCGGACTTCGGTCTTTCGATGGGGGAGCTTGGCCTGCTTGAGTGGTTTGCTGGACTTGTAGACTCGGTCGGGAGGGGCAGCAGGGGCCCGGCCGCCGGAGCGAGTTTGCGCTGGCATATTGGACGTGGTCGTCACGAAACGGCGAATCTACGCCGGATAGTCAATCGTTCGTGTATATTCGACAAGTTCTTGGGTGCGCAGGAGATGTCAGCCTGCGATGTGCATGCCGACTAGTCCCTGTGCGGCGTTGAGGTCGCGTCGCGTGTGGGTGGAATCGCTTTACGCGTGGTGGCGTGTGGGAGTGACATCACATGCAAATAGCGGGGCACTGAGCCGGGGTCCTCCAGTAGGTGCATCACGACGGCGACATCACACTTTTGATTTGATACATCATGAGACGAATTGACTTTATTTCATTCGATATTCGGCATGATGAACTAAGGCTCATTGATTGGAGGGGTATTAATTATTTGGAATTTATAGTCTATGTGCCGCATCTGCAAACGGGCGCAGCTCATCCCCTCCTCCACAGCGATGTCGATCTTGTAGCCAGCGGTCGCATCTCCCAGAGAGAACGACTTGAATCAGACATGCCCAAGAGTGTTGATTGTCAGACCATTTAGGTCTGATTGATACTTGATCATCATTTCGTCATGTAGGTCATCATCTCATAATCCCATTAGTTCCTAGGCCGAGCCTTTCTCAAGACCACCCTCATGTTTGCGCAGCTCCAGACTGGCTCATGAAGGCAGCCTTTTATCCTTTCATTGAATGAGCGTGTCTCCTAGACCAGAGTCATGGATTTGTTGTTTTTTGGTGAGCTCTGTATTGTGTTGATGAGTCGTGAGACCGGTCCTTGGGAAACCTTTCGTGGACTCGTGCATCGTGATTCGTAAGTTGTAAGTCATAAATCGTGAGTCGTGAATCATAAGTCGTAAATTAGAGATCGTAAATCATAAGTCGTAAACCATAGAACACAGGCCGTGAATCGTCAAGTCGTGTACCGTCAAGGTAGTGTTGTTTTAAGGTGTAGTTTTTAAAGAAGTGAGTTTGTTTTATGGTTATGGAATGTGTACCCTTGTGGCTGTACGTTCTTGTCAGAGGAGATTCATGGAGAATCCTCAGGTCGACTGAGTCTCGGATGCCCATCATATTGCAGGGGCCGGCCGGAGTTGCGCACCTTCGCGGTGTTAGTGAATTGAAGACATCTAGTCACTACCCAATGTCTGCTTACCACTGATACGGCGCAGAAGACGTCTTAACTTGGATTCCGTCTTCGTCGAGGCGTCAGAAGCGACTGGTGCTACTGCAGCCTTGGCCATCGCTCTGTAGTGAGCCTCGACATAGTCATTAACAAAGTCTTCGAGGTCGACATCGTTGATAGAAAGGTCGCAAATGTGTTGTATGTAGTAGCGATCCTTGGCCTCGCGTCTAAGCTCTATGAGCTGGGCGCTAGAGAGAAGTTCAGAACGGGGAACAGAAAATTCAGACATCTTGTTGATGTTAACGAAGCTTGGCAAGGTAGTCATGTGAAGTGAAGAAGCGGAAGTCAGAAAATGTTGAAATCAAGAAATTCGTGTACGGATGATGAAGAGAATGAAGAGCTGGGACGGAGGATCAGGGACAAATCGCAGTATTATATACCATCCAAAGCTGGCCGGACATGGACTCACTTTACACTGACTTTCTCACTGACAGCGGCACACTGACAGTTGCTGAAAGTGTATGCATACCCGATACAACTTGAGGACCGAGATGGTGTGGTTAGACCTCACGGTATGTATGGGGAAGTCCTCGGTGTTCCTCAGCGTCAAAGCAACATCCAGCCCGTCAAAGTGTCCGTAAGAGAGGCATCAGCCAAAAAGGTGGAATGGAGCGCAGCAAGGTAAAAATTGAAAGAAAAAAAGAAGAAGAATAACGAACAAAAAAGAAACAACTTTACTCTCTCGCCTAGTCAGTAGCAAAAGACAATTGAGATAAAAGTTCAACAGCTTAGGTTAAAAGTTCTACCTGACTGGGCCTGATTCCCGAGTGCATTGACGCTCCGAAACCACAGTTGTGAGACCAATTGACCAGACGAAGCTTCAACTGATGACCTTGAGAAGCAGGATTGCCTTTTCCCGTATGCGACCAACCGGCTGATCGAACGACACTGTAACCTCTTTGCATGTCACAAAATGAAAGGTTAGCCATGAGATTTCACACGCACACATGAACAGTGCAACGCGAAATGGTTGTACAAAAGGACTCTAGCGCGGTTAGTTATATACACATCAGGACCTTCTGATTTATTTCTTAGGCTCCTCCTTCTTCTCCTCCGGCTTCGGTGTGGGCAGCTTAAAGCTATCCGGGCGTCTATCCGTGCCGGCTCCGACCTGCTCCCACGCGCTAGTGCCGCCCTCAAAGTTGCGGAACGCCTGGGTGAGCTCGAGAGGCTCAGTAACAATGCGCTTCTTCTCCTCGTCGTATCTAATCTCGGTGTAACCGGTGAGGGGGAAGTCCTTTCGCAGAGGGTGGCCCTCGAAACCGTAGTCGGTCATGATTCTGCGGAGATCGGGGTGGTCGGTGAAGTAGACACCAAACAGGTCGTAAACCTCACGCTCGTACCAGTTGGCACCGTCGAAGAGAGGCGTGACACTGGGGACGGGGGAGGCCTCGTCGGCGTAGGTCTTGACACGGATGCGGGCGTTGTGGCGGACACTGAGGAGGTTGTAGACGACCTCGAAGCGCTGGTCTCGGGTCGGGTAGTCGGCAGCGGTGATGTCGCTGATCTGGGTGAACTCGGCCGAGGTGTTGTCTGTGTCGTGTTAGCAGTGACCCGCAACGCCACCTCCAATTGGTACTTACACTTCAGGAACGAGAAGAGGGGGATAATTCCCGAGGGAGAGACGTAGATGGTGAGCTCGTCCTTCCAGACGGAGATCTGCTGGACGTACTTGGGCAGGCAGCCCATGATCCAGGACCCGTACTTGTGCATGTTCTCAGCCTTGGAGCCGTACTTGTCGGCAGGGTTGACGAGGGGGGCCTTGAGGGTGCCAATGTGCTCGCGAGGAGACTTCCTGACGTCCGCGACGTCGGGCTGGCCGGTCGGGAAGCCGGCCAATTGAGGGATCGAGGTCGAGAAGCATCGAATCTCGGTAGGGCGGCAGTTGCGCAAGCCTGCCAGAGCCCTGCTACGGTATAGCCTCGTCGCCATTGTCGCGGTTCTTGCAATGCTGGGGGCTTCGATGCCTCTGTGGGAGTTGGTTGATGATACTGTGCTTCGGCGATGCTTGGGGATTGAAAGAAGCTAGCCGGATTAGGCACACCCGGGGTGGGGTTAGCCCGCAGTTTGCTTCACCAGACTCTCACTGTACCTGACATGCCTCGAAGGACTTTTTTTTTTTCCAACAACAAACGCAGACCCTCGAAAAGACTTTACCTTTTCACAAATTCAAAAAACAGCAACCACCTTGTGAATTTGTTCTTTCAGAAATTTTCCCACAACACTATCCTACCCTTTCCACACCTTCATCCTCCATTCTACCATCACTTACTGCCGCTATCCACGGACAGGGTGTGCCTAGCAGCTGCTGACTCGCCTCATTCAGAGTGTTGTCATTGGCTCCAGGCGCCTCCAGAATCACGTGAGACTGCCTCACGTCGACCGGCTTACCTAAGGTACTAGCGCAGCAGGCGACCCATCCGAGAAAGGCTTTGGCTTCATCCATATTGAACAACTTCCCTCTCCTGACTACCTCCACTCACAAATCGACGACTACCCTCCCGCAACACATCATTACCCCCCGCAGACTGTCACCATGGCGCCCCAAGACACATTCTTCGACGAGGAGGAAGATACCTGGTATGTCGACGCCTGCCGTCATTGCGCGCCGTTCGCGATGGCCGCACGCCTGCAGTTGGGCACCACGAACTAACTTGCCTCCCAGCCCGCTATGCATCGAGGAGTTCGACCTGTCAGATCGGAATTTCCGACCATGCCCATGCGGCTACCAGGTATGCCGGCCGATTCCCCGATGCTACAAATTTTTTTTTTCCATCGTCGAAGGCCGATCTCTGACAGTTTCATAGGTGTGCCAGTTTTGCTTCAACAACATCAAGAACAACATGAATGGCCTGTGTCCCGCGTGCCGCAGACCTTACGATGAGAAGACGATAGAGTGGAAGGTCGTCACCCAAGAAGAGTGCGTTCCTTCCCCACCCTGCCTAGCGACGCCACGCTGACAGCCAATTTTTAGGGTCGCCCAGTTCAGAGCCAACATCCAAAAGAATCAGAAGAAGCGAGCTCAAGAACAAAGACAGAAGGAGGTCCAAAAACGCGAGGCCGAAAAGGAAAACCGCAAGAACCTCGTCGGCGTGCGGGTCGTTCAGAAGAACCTGGTTTACGTGACCGGTCTGACACCTACAGTGCGAGAGGACGAGCTGCTCAAGACGCTGCGCAAGCCCGAATTCTTTGGCCAGTACGGCAACATTCAGAAGATTTCGATCAGCAACCGAAAGAGCCAGGACGGCCAAAACCAATCACTCGGCATTTACGTGACGTTCGAGAAGAAGGAGGACGCACAACGGTGCATCCAGGCCGTCAACGGATCCCAGAACGGCGACCGTGTGCTTAGAGCTCAGCTCGGTACGACCAAGTACTGCTCCGCCTGGCTGCGACACGAGCAGTGCACAAACAGACAATGCATGTTCCTGCACGAGCTCGGCGACGAGGAGGACAGCTACACTCGACAGGACCTGTCATCGATGAACAGCATCAGCTCGCAAACGCAGCGGCCCCTGGCTAGTGGATCATCAAACAGCGGTGGAAACAGCGGTGGCGGTCCCTCACGGTCTGCTTCTCGACAGCAAAACACCCCCGCTCCCACTATGTCGCAACCCATGGCACGCTCGTCGAGTAAAGAGGGATCCGAAAACGGCGGTGATGGCTCGGCGCTTCCCTCGTCGGCCAACTGGGCCAGGAATCCTCAGCGTAGTCGCAGAGGAAGCCACGCCACGAGCGGTGCTGCCTCCAGCCCCGCCATCTCGACATCGCTCCCCGCAACCGCCGAGGCCGTGCCCGAGGCCATTGATGAGACGCCGTCAAGAAAGGAGACTCCCGCACCCCCGACCGAGAGCAAGGCACCAATGGTGGCGCCCAAGGCTGAGATTAAGAAGCCAAACAGCCTTCCCGAGACTGTGCTCAAGACGCTTCTCATGGCCATGCAAGGATGCCCGTTCACCTACCACGCCCCCGACACAAATTCACTCGAGACGATTTACCCGCCCATGTTCGATCTTCGTGGTGGCGAGAAGCGCCGAGCAATGCGCGAGGAGGAGGAGTCGCGCCTCGGTGTTGAGGAGCAGCAGAGCGAGGCGCAGGAGCCTTCTGAGGGCGAGCCAGAGACCGGCGGTAGTCTCGCCCTCGGCGGCGAGCCTGAAGACCGTGATGTCAGCAGAGAGGTGGCATTTGAGCAGCGCAGACCCGGCACGCAGCCTCCCATCCAGCGCACCAACACCGACGGCCTGTTTGGTCCCGCGCTCGGCTCGGCTTTCGGCAAGGCCTCTGTCACTTCTGGTTCTGTTGCCGGCAGCCGATCTATGACCCCCCAGCAGCAGCTCTTCATCCGCTCGCAGAACGGCTTTGGCGATCACCTGCCGCCTGGTATCGCTACCGTCCAGCCTTCGGTGCAGCAACAGCAGCAGCAGCAAGGAGGCAACGGCCACAACAGACAGGGGTCGAGGTTCAGCTTTGCTAACGACAGCGCGGGCACCTCCGCTTCGGTCAAGGTGGCCGCCAACCCTCGCATCATGGCGCAGCAGACGGCCATGATGCCTTCGACATTCCAGACACAGCCCGGCAGCCAGTACTATGCGTCGTCCATGCCCGGCCCTCCTCCGGGCCTCAAGTCGACGGGCACCCCGCCAAGCATGTTTGGACAGGGCCACTCGTTCGGTGGCAGTTTCAATCAGTCCAAGGATTCTGCCGAGCTTCTTCAGACATTGATCCGGGGCCGAGGAGCCAATGGTCAGGGCCATGATGCTGGTAAGCGTGAGTACATGTTATCTTCTTTTTCTAATCAGTACCCATCCTCTACCTCCTCCACCCCAGCTCCTGCTTCGGGCCTCCTGGCGTCGCTCTACGGTAACCAGCCTGGAGCATTCCAAGACTTCGGTCCCAAGCAGAAGAAGAAGGGGAAGAAGCACAGACATGCTAACACTTCCTCCTCTGGGGGAGGTGGCTTAGTTGATCTTGCGGACCCGAGTATCCTGCAAGCGAGAATGCAACACCAGTCGCAGAGCAACGCCGGAGTCGGACAGGGACTGTTCGGTGGTCAGAGCCAAGGTGGGTACAACCCGAATATGATGTACAATACGCGCTTCCCTGGCGCCGGCTGGTGAAGCCGGGAGGGAGCGCGATAGATCTGGGGCGGTGTTGGTCGTTCAAGGGATTTTTGTTTTACACATTCATGTATCATGAGAGGGAGGGCGTCGCGGCACATCAGCGGACGATCTTCGTCGAGGGACCGGGAACAACCGCACATTACACGCATTGATTCAGCGAGCATTGCGGAAAAAAACATCAGGGCCGCTCAGGGGAGTGGCAAGGGTTGCATTTGGCGTCGTCTCGCGTTTAGGGGCTGGACCGACACCTACAATCGCCCCGACATTATACCTCTTTTCTTTTGGACTCGCATGTCATGGTTTATGGGGTCACGACAGTCAGGCAAGCCATCATCGTCTTCCAATCGCCTAATGTACGTTAACTTGCAGCCCATCCTCCGGCGACGAGGATGGGAGGTGGCTAAAGGACAAATACTATATCTTGCGCACATATTTCGCTCTCCACCCGCAGATCGCTAAGAAGACGATGATGGCAGCCGTGACTTGACCTCCCGCATGTACATATGTGTTTCCCGTTTTTGCGGCTTTTTTACTTTTGCGACCTTCATGGCTCTAGGGAACCTTGGCTAACTGGTTCCCTAGATGACGAGCTGCTTTCACTCGACGAAGCCACCTTTTCCGTCGACGCGCTGGTGTCAGATGACCCCATGCCACCTTACGGAGGGCTCTCAAGGCCCACGGTACCGACGCCTCCAGGTCTCGGGACTCCCGCAAGGTTGGCGTCGCCGGCGCCACGGCAGGCACCGATTCCTGCCGTTCCTCTTACGCCAGGCGCTCCCAAGGCCACGCCCACGATGGCCAACGTCGTTCGGGCAGCCACACCCGACGTCACGCCTCGCAAGAATGCCCCTGGATCAGAGGCCAAGAAGAACATCAAGGCCCTGGCCGTCGAGAGTGGACTGTCAAAGGACATTGCCTCTCAGGGTTCCCCGTCCAAGGGCAAGACTGTTCTCCAGGAGGAAGACTTTCCCGCTCTGGATGCCATCAAGGCGAGCGCTGCTAAGGCCAACGCTCAACGACCCGGCACGCCGGCCAAGTCTGTCGTCTCGACTCCCAAGATCGCCCCAGCGAGCATCAAGAAGCCCCAGGCAGAGCCTCCTGCTCCTGTTGCAGAGCCTCCCACTCCGACTCCCAAGACGGCAGAGAAGAAGCCAGTGCCGGGCATCTTGAACATTGCCGCCGCCACAAAGGTTGCCCAGACCAAGCCCACAGAGTCTGCAAAGTCTGCATCGACGGAGCAAGACTCGTCTGCATTCCCAGCCCTGCCAACCCCCACGACAGCCGTCGCTTCGCCCATCACGAGAACCGCACCCAAGACGTTGCGAGTCGTTCCTACACCCAAGACCGAAGTTCCACCCCCCCTGGTTTCCGGTGCGATCTCCGCCGCCGCCAGAGCCGTTTCCACCGCCTCTGGTCGGCCCGGAACCCCTGCGAGCGAGGCCATCAGTGACAGCGCATCCATCGTGTCCACGTCCGTCTCCGTATCTCGAACCAGCTCGCCCCCTCCGTCCAGAGTCGGTGCTGCTCCTGTGCGTACAGCTACGAAAAGCCAACAGCGCAAACAACGCAAGGAGGCTCACAAGGAGCAGTCCGCGGCCGTCGCCGAGGCGGCCAAGCAAGCGGAGCCCGAGGAAATCGCGCCCATTCTCGGCCGCAAGAAGAAGCAGAAGAAGGAGAAGCCGGTCAACACGACTGCTGCCGCCAAGAAGGCTGCGGAGCGTGCCGCCAACCCCCCGGCGCCCCCTAAGAAGGAGGAGCCTCCCGTCCCCAAGCCTCCCATCGAGCGGACGGTCGTGGACCTGCCTCCTCCCAAGGGCAAGGCCGCCAAAGCCGCCCTCAAGATTGCCAAGGCTGCAGAGGAGAAGGGCAAGGCCAAGGAAGCTGCTGCTGTTGCCGTCGCTTCGCCAGCCACACCCCCTGCAACTGCCGCGCCAGAGGAGTCCCAGGACATGGCTGAGAACCCCAAGACCATCCCCGAGGTTGTCTATGACGACCTTGTCAGCAGCGGTGAAGCTCCTCCCGAGGAGATTCTCAGTCTGCTGAGACCCTTTGTTGAGCAGAACATCCGTCTCGACCGCGCGCACGCAGCCCAAGGGACCAACCCGCCCCCTTCCACAACAACAAAGGGTATCGTGAACGACGCAGACCACGCCGTGCTCCTGTCTGGGCAGCCGGTGCGCAAGGTGATTGAGGGTCAGCGCGTGCTCATCACTCCCAATGGCGACTGCGTCCGCAACCTCACCGAAGAAGAGGAGGAGAAGTACCTCGAGCTCCAGAAGAGCATTGCTGAGACCAGCGATCAGCCTGACAGCTTCGTCGCGCCCCGCCACCAGACTCGTCCTGGCGGCTTCTCCCTCATCAAGGGCCGCGCGGTGCCCAACGGAGCGCCGTCTTACTTCCCGCCTCCTCCCACCTCCCACAAGATGTTCTCTGACGACCCCGTGAACAAGATCCAGCGCGAGGAAGCCATCAGCTACATCAACCAGTACGTCCTGCCTCGCCTCAACCTCGGCAACACCAACCTGTTCCCCGGCAGCTGGAAGTCGGCCCCGGGTGCCAAGGACGCTCTCTCTGCGCGCGAGACCGCCGCCCAGAGCCTGAACTCGCTGGCCCCGTACATTTACGGACACGACGCTGCCGCCGGCGCGGGCATCTACTCTGCTGAGAGTGGCGGCTCCGGCAAGGACATTCCCGAGGACGAGACGCCGTTCGGAGGCCTCGACTCCCCGCACCACGCCGTCGCCCCCATGCCCAACATCTCCGTGTCCGCTGCCTCTGCATCTGCCGCTGCCGCCGCCGCCGCGCAGGCCCACGCTCAGCACAGCTCTCACCCCAAGCTCCCCGGCACCCCCCTCAACAGCATGACTCTAATGAGCGTTGAGGATGCCGAGGCCGCCCTCGCCCTGGCGCGCAAGGAGACCGAGAAGCTGGAGAAGAACCTCAACCAGGCCATCAAGCGCAACCGCAGAATCCTGCTCGGAAGCAGATGACTAGCCGTAGAGCTGATGGGAGTTGTGGAAAGGATTGTTTTGGCCGTGACGATTCAGACCCTCATGCTGGGGGTTGGAGTCGTTGGAACCGTGGTGGACATGTTGGCAGGTGCCAGACGAGCGATGTGGTGATTCGACCACGTTAGCACATCCTGCCTTCGTAAGGAAGCGATGGAACGAAGCAGATACGGGGAATTTGGCCCCAACGTTTGTAACGATTTTGTGTATGACTTTTGCTGTCGGCATTGACACCGTAGCGTTTGTACAAAGATTTGTATTCTATTGGGAGGCTTGGACAGCCCTGGGTTTGGGTTCGTCTTGGCCTCAGATGAGGCAGCGTGGGGCAGCATGGCTCCACCGAATTCATAAACTTAATGATAGTATCGATACCCTTAGAGATGACGGTTACGTGATGTACTTCGCCTGGACGTATGAGCTTGAGTGATGTATTAGTTGGACAACCAAGAGCTTATAGTGGAGCCTATTTACATGACACGGCATCAGCAGTGTTTAATCAGAGTTGATTGAGTATGTGCAAAGAGTGGAATGGGTATCACGATTCGAATCTGTCCTCCAGCCATCTTGTGATGACTTCTTGACCACGCTCCCCCAGCTGCAAGTACTCGTTGTCCCCGACGTCCACCAGCTTGACCCGCCGTTCGGCTTCGGTCTCGGCGTCAAAGTCCTCATCCCACTGCAATCGCGACTTGAACTCCAACTTTTCCAAGCTTTTCCTCATCAGCGAGGCCAACTCCGACGCCTGGGCTTCGAACGTGTGTCCCGCGGCCCTGCGCTTCCCCCTCTTCGTTGTCTGCAGAGGCGGGCTATCGTGAAGCAACAACGACGCCGGCAGCTTCAGCGTAGACTTTCTTGGCGGAAACATGAGCGCGCTCCGCCTCGGTGCCGTGAACGCACTGCCTGTCGCGGCCAGAAGATCACTGACACTCCCGCCAGACGTCAAAGACGACATGCGATTCAACATCTCCGTCATCACCGCTGCCTGCGTGAATGTAGACGGCGGAAGCATCCCCGAGGTCTGGAAGAAGAGACTCGGGCTCGCAAAATTGTCAAACAGGTCCGCGGGTTTCCTGAACAGATCGGTCATCTCCATCTGCAGGGCATGCAACGCCGAGCCCTCCTTCGGCCGCGAGGGAAGCTTGCGGCCCCGCGGGGTTGCGGGTTTGTTGATGCGGTGGTCTGGGAGGAACATGGACCAGTTGTAGATGCCGTTCCAGGCGACCAGACCGCGGACGGCCATGCGTTCGTGGTGGTGAGACTCGGTCAGGGCGAGGGAGGCGGCGAGACTGGCGCCGGCGTGGGAGCTGTAGACGTAGAGGTCCCGGCGGGCGGTGTGCTCCGGACGGAGGTTCTCGGTGATCCAGGTGTAGCCGGCCAGGACGTCATGGATGGGCGTGGGCCACTGCAGGGGCGTGGTGAAGCTGGGCTCCCCCGATGCGTCCGGGGGAGTGGAGTCCGGACCGGACCATCGGTAGTTGATGACGGCCGTCGGGTATGGGTGAAGAAACCCGGGGACGGACGGGTGAGTGCCCGGGAGTGGCGAGTGTGGTGGTATGTATATGATCAGAGGGGCTGAAGAGGATTGCCGCAAGACATTGTGAAGGCTGGGCTTGTCAGACACGATCTTGAGCTTTGTAGAGAGACATACTCTACTGTGATGCTGCCAGACGAGCCGATCGGCACCTCGACAGAGTCGTCAAGGGTTTGCTCGGAGTGGAAGCATCGCCGTTGAACACGCGGGAGACGACACGGCAGCCACAGTGTTGGCCATCTTCTCATTGTCTAAAAATAAGAGCCGGCGTGGGATCAGAGACCCAAATTCCTCATTCCATATCGACAGGCCTGAAATCGATTCACCAACAATGGATGCAAGATGTAGGTAGACGAGGCGCTCGCCAGCACACCCTGACGCGTTTTTGCGACCCCCTGACAGCGAGCGGCCTGGCCAGCCAGTGGCCATTCCGTTCTTGTGTGCTGCACTGCCGCAGCCCCCCACATCCCCGCCGTCGCTCTCGCCAAGGGTCCCCCGTGGCCCTCATTAGCGCGCTCAAGCAAACCGCTAAGACGCTGTAGAGGGCAGCGCGTGGCATCTCCGGCGGCCAAGCAACGCGCGCTATTCATTCGTACACGACTGGAGCAGCAATCATGAGCTCGTTTCTGCAAGCATGGGTAACCTGATCATCCATTCCTCACGAGTTTGGCAGAGTCTGGGGGGAAAGATACATATAAAGGATGCTCGCCAAGCGCGGTCACACACTCGACGACTTGATGTTGATACAGGTCTGCGCTCGCACCCGACTCCACGTCCCCGATCATCGAATCCGTCTAGCCCCGTGTTCGCTAAGAAAGCCCCGGCCGTCTTAACCTAGGAGGCGGGCATCTGAGCTGCACACCCTCACGTCCACCAGCCGACGTCATCGCCGAAGCGCGTTGTACCACCATCTTCCCTCGAGGGGAACCCGGGTACGTCGGGTCTAGAGGTCCGGCCGGGCCAAGACCTTGATTTTGAGGTCGAGTGACGCCTCTCCTTTTTCGAAGCACCATCCCTTGGATTTGTATGTCTTTTTATTCTGGGCAGCATTGCTCTGGACGATCTTGCCGTCGTTTCTGCTCAGAAGCGGTTTTTGGACCACATTCGGGAATGCCTTCGTTTTGGTGGTTCCGCCGCTTTGAACACGCTTACTTTGGCCACAAACCTCTCCGCAAGCCGGCACCATGAACGACGCCGATCTGGGGGATAACATCGAGCAGCGCGTGGCTCAGTCGGAGCAGGCCAAGGCTCAACGAGACAAGCGCTTCCAGAATGACGCTGCCCACTTGGATCCGAGGTAAGTGTCCATCGTACATGGGCTTGTCATCACAGTATTTGTTCCGTCGCTGACCTGCCTAGCCGATGGTGGTTCGCGTCCTCCGCGTTCCCCATGATTGCCGGCACCCTTGGCCCCGTTGCATCGGCGTTCAGTATATGCGCTCTCGTTCGCCCTTGGCGGCAGCACTTCCCGCCAGGAACCGATATAGATGCCGCTACCTTTGTCCCGGATCCAAAATGGTTGGTCTCGTCTTCAATGCTTCAGGAGTTTTCTAACACGACCAGGCTCATCATCGTCAACGCCATCCAACTGGCCATTGCCATCGTCTCGAATGTATTCCTCCTGCTGAACATGGCCCGCCGGGTCCGCTTCTCCCTGGCCCAGCCCATCACCATTGTGGGCTGGTATCTCTCCGCAATCTGCCTCATCGCCCTCAACGCCACTGCCTCGGGACCACTCGTTATTGAACCGCGAGAGGAGTACATCAACTCCCAGGCCTTCTACTATGGCATGTTCGCAGCCATTCTCTACTTCGTCACCGCCTCCCTTATGGTCGTAACCGTCTACGGCGCTTACACCCGCCACTACGCAGAGGACTTTCAACTCACCACGGCGCAGCGTACCCTCATGCTGCAGACGATCCTCTTCCTCCTCTACCTGCTGCTCGGCGCGCTCGTGTTCTCCACCATCGAAGACTGGCCTTACCTCGATGCTGTCTACTGGGCCGACGTGACGCTCTTCACAGTCGGTTTCGGCGACTTTGCGGCCGCCTCACCCCTGGGCAGGGCTCTGCTCATCCCCTACGCCCTCATCGGAGTCATCAGCCTCGGTCTGGTCATCGGCTCCATCCGGAGCTTGGTTCTCGAACGCGGCCGCCGCAGACTGGATGCGCGCATGGTCGAGAAGAAGCGCCGGCAGCTGATCCGCACAATGACCCGCAAAGGGAAGGACGACATCCTCAAGCCCATCCCGTCCAACGTCGAGTCTCCCATCTCGGATGCTTCGCCCCTGCCGGCCACCGAGTTCGAGCGCCGCCAGGAAGAGTTCAACCTCATGCGCAAGATCCAAGATTCTGCTTCTGTCCGTCGCCGCTGGATGGCCATGTCCATCTCCTTTTCGTCCTGGCTCATCCTCTGGCTCGTCGGCGCCAAAATCTTCCAGGAGTGCGAACGCCCCTACCAGAACTGGTCCTACTTTGAGGGCTTCTACTTTGCCTTTGTCACGCTGACCACCATCGGTTACGGAGACCGCACCCCTGTCTCTAATTCGGGCAAGGCGTTCTTCGTCTTTTGGTCGCTTCTGGCGCTGCCGACAATGACGGTCATGATTTCGAATGCAGGAGACACCGTCGTCAAGGCCGTCCGCGACGCTACGCTCGAGCTCGGAAACGTTACCATTCTGCCGGGAGAACGGGGCTTCCGCAAGGAGCTCCTCGCTCTGCTCGACCGATGGACTTGCGGCGTGATATTCAAAGGGCCGCTCATGGACGAGGAAGACGAGCTGCCCCCGGGCTTTCTTGGAAATGCCCACCGGATGGAGCAGGGCAGCTCCGAGGAGGACGACAACGACACGGACGCCTACTCCTCCGTCCCCGATCCCACCTCAGGCCGACAGCAGTCCCGCGGTCGCGACCCCACGGCACCGCTGCCGTCCTCTCGCGCCGAGTACCACTTCCTGCTCATCTCGGAGATAGCCGCCGTCCGCCAGCATTCCAAACAGAAGCCCGCGAAAAAGTACTCGTTCGCCGAGTGGGCGTGGTACCTGAAGCTGATTGGGGAGGACGAGAGCAGCTCGGCCACGCACCGCAAGGCTCGCCCGCACATCCACTCCAAGAAGAAGAAGAGGAGCAGACGGAGGAAAGTGCGCGATGAGGATATGGAGTGCCCTGACGAAGACAAGTGGTCGTGGGTCGGGTCGCAGTCGCCGCTGATGGGGAGCTTGGAGGAGTGCGAGTGGATTATCGAGAAGTTGACGGAGAAGTTGCGGGACGAGCTTGATGTTGTCCGTGGCGAGAGCAGCAGCAGCGACGTGCGAGGGGAGAAGGACGCCGGGGATGAGATTATGTAGTTTTGCGAATGATACCCAACGATGTTTCTGTACCCTCCGTATTCCTGCCACAACCTGATATCGACCATTCACTGCACCAAGTCAAAGACTGCCTCGTTTTCAGAAAACTAGACAGCTTCACCTGGCCGTCGATCCTATCCTTCTTACAACAAGTCAAACAACGACGCTGCACACTCCCGCCAGGTCGACCTTGGCTGGACCTGTATCCAATGAATTGCAGGCATTGACAGGCCAGCCCTTGGCAAATTTACTTTGCAATCCAATCAACCCTGGCTTGGCTCCGCCGACCAATCTGGTCACGGTTCAAGTTTCGCCGCCAAGAGGGAGCCACTTGTATTATTTTCACAACAAGCCGCCCGTCGTGCAAGAAATAAAACTCTGAATTCTCGACGCCACTTTCCCGACCTGAATCCGACAGAGAGAAAAACAAACAACTTTGTTCTTCTCGAATTTGTCCCATCTTCATTTTCGAAGGTTTTCAGCCGACTCCACCCACGCAGCGGCACTGCAGCCGTCGACCCGCTCCTGCACTCGGCGATGACATCCCTGGTCGCTGGCTAGCACAAACTTGGGCGTCCGTGGGACGCACCCACAATCCTTCTCCTGCGCACTCACTGTGCGGCGCATGTCAAACATAAGCGCTGAATCTGGCCTCCCCGGCATCGCCAATCGATTGGCAGCTGATGAGTAAGATCTACTCTTCCGGCCTGATGGTCTAGAGGTATGATTCTCGCTTTGGGTGCGAGAGGTCCCGGGTTCGATCCCCGGTCAGGCCCCATTCTTTTGCCAGATTGGTCAGTTTTTGGCAGATGATATTAATGACGCTTTTTCTCGCGACGTTCTGTGATTGTCGGAATCGTGCAGAGTCATAAGCGCTAGCACAAGTGGGTCGATGTTCTGTCCGCACGTGACATGTAGAGCTGCTCTGTTTGGGCGTTTCCGAGACGCTCATGTGAGGATCAACGGGCGAGTCGAGATTGCTCGACGTTGCAGCGGGCATCCGCACCAATTTCGAGCAATCTCAAACCTCTTGATCCGATGTTTGACCACCGGTGCATCTGATTATCAGAACTTCTTTAACCCGAAGCGGTGTAGTCCTCCGGCCCTGAGTCTATGGCTGAGGAGGTCTATTCGGCACCCCCATGTCCCCTATTCGGCACCAGGTTAAGCCTCTTTGGGAAGAATTCCCATACAAAAAAAAGCCGTGCACGAAAATGCTCGCGAGACAGCGGCCCACCCAAAACCAGTGCGAAGCTGTCCACACTAACATCTACACGCATTACGCGCGCGACGCTTAGAAATTCTTAGAAAATTAGGGAAAATCGGGAAAAAGTCGGGAAAATTCTTCGAAAATGTAGTAGATTTTGCGGTTAATACGTTAAGGTTAAGTTAGGTAGTTAGGGTTATAGTTAGGGCTTAGGGTCAGTGGTTAGAGGTTCGTGGTTGCTTGAGATGTCGGTTTTTTCTGTTAGTAGGTGGGTGCCGAATAGAGCGGCTCCTATGGCTATCTGGTGCCAGCCAACCCTGGCTTGCGGTCTGATGAAATGACGGCATATTGTCAGATTTGTTCTGGAGCTGCGTGGGCGACCTGCAGCTCCAGACGATGGGCGAATGCCACCCATCAGGGCGAGGCTCTTGGTGGGTGGTAATAACAACGCTGCATAATCCATCGGCACCATCGCCTTGATCAGGAGCCAGCTGGAGCGAGAGCGAGTGCAGTGAGATGAAGTCGCTGCGGCAGAGGTCGACGCCGTTCTTGGCGCGCAGCATGCAGCATGCAGCCACAGCTTCCAGCAAGCAGAAGGGCGTTGGAAAAGCAGGGTTTCAGCACGCCGCTGCCCGCCCATCCTGTTCATCAAACTTTGCCAGACTTGCTGCGATACGAACGGCGCGAATCTCCGATGACGGACGAACTCTGGGAGGCGTGCTCTATCTGCGGGAAATCACTGCTGACGCTCGTGGATTGGCACATCGGGACGTCTTCCGTTGCTGTTCAGTGTTCACTGCCATCTTCGCTGGATGCCTCCGGCCGCCTTCGCCTCCCACAGTCAAGGTCGTCCTTGGCGTGTGAGGTGCTTCTGGATCCTAATTTAGCGCCATCGCCAGTGCTAAGCTCTGCCCGGGTACGTACCGCGTGGGGAGGTCGCCAATGTCGCCCACTGCCCGCCGTTGTGGAGGAGTCAGGGCGCACCTGGTGATGCGCTAGGGAGACCAAAGTGTGCTGTAGTCGGTGTCACTGGTAGGGATGGCAGCTGCACGGTTGCCGCCACGGGCCCCTCTCCATTGATTGTCACTGCCTCAGCAGGGAACGAGGCACGCACCATTGGACCCCAGCTCCTTCCCGCCGTTCTGCTGAGACGAGAGACCCTTTTCTGCCGCTGCTGCTGCTGGGCGCGTGGCTATTTCTACTCGAGGCCCCGGCATCGTCGTCGTCGTCGTCCTTACTTCCAACGTCCATCGTCTACTCTCGCTGTCATCATCCGATTATTAAGTATCAAACACCTGCCTGTCTATCGCTACCATTATAAGCGTATCCAACCACCGACAGCTCTACTACAGTCATTCAAAAACCGCCATCATGGGTGGAGTTCGTAAGTAGCCCCGTCGTTGCGTCCGCGGCCCATGAGCTTGCGAGAGCATCATGCTCAGATACCTCGGAAACGCCTCTCCTGTGGCCGATCTCCATGTCGTTCAAATCACAATGCCAAGACAAACCACTAACACGTCCATGACAGCTCTCGGCGCCCTTGACAACCTCAAGGACAAGCTCAAGGAGATCTTCAAGAAGAAGAAGACCAACAACACAACCCAGCCGACTAACGGGACACAACCTGCTGCCACCACTTCGACTGCTACTCAGCCTACCAAGACCGAGGCCGCTCCCGCCGCTGCTCCCGCGAGTACGTGATTGCCTTGCATTCCTATCAGAGGAGACGCGTCTTCAGATCAGTGACTGACGTTTCTCGCAGCCGAGCCCGCAGCTCCTGCTGCCGCTGCCGCTCCCGCTTCTGAGCCGGCCAAGGCCCCCGAGCCCGCAGCCAAGCCGGAGGCAGCTCCGGCGACTACCGAGCCCGCCAAGGCCCCCGAGGCCGGTACGTTCACATTGGCGATCCATCCGGTACAGATACCCGAGACTGACGCGTTTTTAGCTGCTGCACCTGCACCTGCGCCTCCCGCTGAAGCCCCCAAGGCTGCTGAACCCGCTGCACCGGCTGCCACCGAGCCCGCGAAGACGGAGACTCCCGCAGCCCCGGCTGCCGCCCCGGCCGCTGAGACTCCTGCCGCTGCTCCCCCGGCGGCGGACCCCCCAGTGGAGGCCCCCAAGGCGGCAGAGCCAGCCAAGACGGAGACCGAGACGAAGGAGACTCCCGCCCCGGCTCCCGCCGCTGCTCCCGCCCCGGCTTCTGGAGCTCCTCCCGCCTAGTTGACAGTCGATATTCCTTATGACCTTGAAGTTGATTTTGATCCTCTCACCTATGATTTCGGTCATGCCCCTGGATAGTTCACGTCTGGCGGATCTAAGATAGCCTGGTATGAAGATCACCCTGCCTACAAGAAGGTTGAAGTCCCCAATGTTGGTCCGGCTTGGATCTAGGTGGGCAAACGCCACCGCATTGTTTACAAGATCTGCGAAACCAGCTGAAGGGGGCGATGAAAGCCCTCGGGCTACTCTGTTTATTTGCTTAATTGCCGGATACCCATTACTTGAGTAGTTAAATCAAAGCGTTTTGCTTCTACAATTTGAATTGTGATGTTTCAAGTGTTGGTGAGGGCACAGCTGGGCAGGACCAACAAGAATAAGACGACGGACAATGCTGAGTGCTGTACTCTGGTAAGGTAAGGTTTATTTGATTCAATTGATCTTGCATTCAGCCGTCTACGGCTCTTTAGGGTATATCCTTTGATTCAATGCTCTGGCATCTCTCGCCAGGCTGGTCTCATAATCATGATCATCGCTCCCCTACTTGGCCCACGGTGCCTTCGTCAAGGTGACCTGTGCATCCGTCGAGCCGCTCTGGGCCTGCACACCGGGAGCGGGCATCGGGAGCATGCCCGGAGCTGGTGGCGCACCCGATGTAGCCGCCGGCGGTTGTCTCGTGTACGGCATACCACCAGCCGGGGGTATTCTGGCACCCGGTTGCGATACCGGTACTCTCGGCGGCATCATTTGCCCGCGGCCTGCCGCCCACGGTGCCGCTGTGCCTGCTCCCTGCGGTGGCGGCGGGGCTGTCGTTGCCGGGTAGTTGTACGACGGCTGGTTCGCGGCGTGGACGGACGGGGCGACGGGAGCGGCGTCGGGGTCCTGGTCCCAGGAGAAGAGGGAGCCGAAGGTGAAATGCTGGACGACGGGGAACTTTTGCAGGACCTCCGCGTTGAACATCTTGAGCATGCCCTGCGCCGTGTTAGTTATTGCTCGTTGGCACCGCGGACGAAGACCTTACCTTGTTGATCTTGCCCCAGCCGGCTTGGACGCCAGAGACGTCGAACAAGATGGGGCTGTGTTCCCAGAACGGGCCCTTCTTGACGTCGTTGATGAAGCCCACGGCAGAGAAGTACATGTTCTCTGTCCTCTGCTCCTCGACGACGGCCGCCTTCACAATGTCTCCCGTCTTGGGCGCCCCGCGGACGGACCCCTCCATCGGCATCGGCTCCGCGGAGCCTTGGGTTATCGGGGTCGTGAGCTGTGCTGAGCCAAAGATGTAGGGGAGGAAAGAGTGGTCGTCCAGCCCCCAGACGCCATGCGAGCCCGCGGGCTCGAGGGTGTATGTGAGGATGAGCTTGCGCACGACGCGGAGGTAGGGCTCGATTACGCCGAGGACGATGGCGCGGTCCGTCGCTGCGGGGTCGGCTTCGGAGCCATCGCCGAAGAAGCCCAGCTTGTAGAGGGAGCCCAGGAAGGCGAGGAAGGCGAGCTCGTGGCCCGTGCCGTAGTCGAGCCTTTGCGAGGACCCAAAGGAGCCGAGCAGGTAGGAGAGAAGCTCGGAGGAGGGCGGTTCGGAGGAGGGCGTCGTCGGGAAGGAGAGGACGGCGGACGGGATGTGCTCGGAGAGGAGGGCCGGTGCACGTTCCCCGAGGAGCTCGTGCCACTTGCGGAAGGAGACGTTGCCGAAGCGGCGGGGTCCGGGATCCGGGGGCGCGAGCTCGATCAGGGACTCGGCGGCGGAGAGGAGGTTCTGGAGGGCCTTGATCGGGGCCGGGAGGCGGTCGCTCGAGGGCGGCGGGACGGAGGTGAGGGGGTAGGTTGTCGCGGGGCCACCCGAGGGGGAGCGGCGCGGGCAGAGAGATCGGTTTAGTTGGAGGAGGAAGAGGAGGATGTCGCGGTATGCGGTTGTGGTGAGGAATGTCGCGAGGTCGGTGCCGGTGTTGATGCGCTTGGTGGGGGTTTGGAAGGTGTGAGGGGTCGTCTTTGGCAGAGGCTTGATCGTAGGAAAGGAGGAGGGTTGCGCTGGCGGCGCTGATACTGATGCTGGAGGCTCCATGATGGCTGTCTCGTTTCCAGCTTGGGCGAAGCTGGTTTGAGGAGGCGGTATGGGGTTTGTGACGACTGAGTCTTGAAAGCTTCTGGAGCTTCAATGGAGGGGTGTGACGACAGTGTCTGCTTAGTCAGCGGTCATGAACGAGAACAAGCCACACCTCCAGAAGCAACTTCAAGAACACCACGACCACCTGTTCTCAGCACGTTCGACACACCAACAGCGCATTGTTTCTTTGGCGAGACTACACAGGCAACGGGCTGGCCTCTGCACCGGAAATGTTTCGAGTGATTCACTTCCCGGATTCTCTCTCGAGTCACGTCGGAAACCTGCTTTGCAACTTTCCCATCGGCAACTTCACATGCCTCCCCGATTGACTCTGGAGGTGAGAAGTTTCACCTGCCTTGAATTCATTGACAACCTCTTGACGAGCTGCTTTCTTCCCTGGGCTTCGGCACGACTGGCGCTGTCGTCCAACCCCTTGGATGAATCTCGATTCCGCGCCGTCCGCCGTAGCCGGCAGCGAATACGATTTGCTGGACGTCATTCGCATCTGCAATTCCAAAGCCTCGCAGCCGCCCGAGGCGATCATTTCAATCTTGAATTAAAATTATACAAGATTTTCAATTGGTTTTGTCTTCCCGACTTGCCGCAAGGCGGGCTGAGCCTAGCTTCAAACGCGATGGTCTGATGAGAACCAGACGACTATCGAGGCTAAACCTCTTTGGCAAGCTTCTTGAGAGCCTTCGGTGCGAGATCTACTGGCATCAACGCAGTCACTTGCGAAGTCCGAGGCGTATCTCCATTGGGAAGCTCAACCACTCACTGCAACACTGACTCTGCGGACATGGACCTCCATGTCAAACAGCCACATGTTCCAGACCAATCAACAACTCCACTTCGTTTCGGACGACCAGTGGAAGCTCTTATCTCGCTTGCTGTTTGGTCTCGTTGTCTGATATTTCATCTTCAATATGGTTCTCAGAAACATGTCTCCTGGCCTTGCATTATGCGGCTCCAACTCAGCCAAGCAGACACAGCCTTTCGTCTGAATGGTGCGACGTGTCCCGTTCCCGTCCTTTCAGCCTCCCGGAGCTGGAGCGTCATACCGTCATAAGCTGTCGGAGCGCATACTGGTGGCGACCGCATCCGTTTCGTCCCGTCTCGGGCCTTGGGCGGGAGGACGATGGGAAAGCAGGGCACGCGCAGCCGCCTTTGCCGTGAGTGTGTGTGTGTGGTATGGATGGTGCTTCTCGCGGTCTGTTGAGAGCTGTGCTCGCCGTGCCGGAGTAATCGGTTCATCCGTCAGTTCAGTCTTTTGCCAAGGCAGTTGACGGATGCCCTTTCAACTATCCACCTCACAACCATCACGAAAAAGCTCAGCTGCAAGCTTCCGAAAGTGAGGCGGGTTTTGCACTAGGCGCGATTGCCGCTATTGTCGTTGTCGAGAGCTTCCTTTGAAAAAAGTTATATATGCCAACAGGTACCCCGGCGGTCTTAATGTCTGATCGTTTTCACGTCACTCCTTCAGAAGCTCTTTTCGATAGCCGTTGCCGTCCAAAATGTGGTTCAGCGTTGGAATCGCTCTCCTCGTCGGCCAAGCCTTGGCCACGCCTCACTCTTTGCAGAAAAGGCAGGGCAACGACTGCCCGCCCATTCACATCTTTGGAGCGCGGGAGACGACTGCACCTCCGGGGTTCGGGGCGGCAGCCAAGATTGTCGACGACCTCACAAAGGCCAACCAGGGAGCCACGAACGAGGCCATCAACTACCCCGCTTGCGGCGGTGGTACGGACTGCTTAGGTGTGAGCTACGCCGACTCGGTCAAGAACGGCACAGACTCTGTGGCCACGGCTATCAATGATTTCAACAAGCGCTGTCCCCAGACGAAGATTGTCATGTTGGGATTCTCGCAGGTGAGTGATCTGTCGGCGAGTACAGCACAGAAGCTAACGAAAACCAGGGGGCGCAAATCATGGACAACGCATACTGCGGCGGCGGTGACAGCATCGAAGGAGTCAAAAACACCAACGTGCTCATCTCGCAGCAAGCGTTGGGGGCAGTCAAGGTCGCAATCTTCATGGGAGACCCGCGATACGTTGCCGGGCTGCCCTATGAAGTGGGCACCTGCCAAACGAAAGGAGTGAGTGGCTCGAATCTGTTAAGCACTTCACCGACTAACATGATCAGTTCGCTCCCCGACCCCAAGGCTTCCAATGCCCGTTTGGGAATAATATCAAGTCCTTCTGCGACTCGGCCGACCCCTTTTGCTGCAACGGCAACGACCCAGTAGCGCACCTCCAGTATTCAAACATCTACGGCGACCAGATCAAGCAGTTTGTCAGCGATAAACTAAAGTAGACACAGATACGAGAACATCGCGAGCAAAGTCTGCGACTGCTCGCGCTCGCACTCGGACACGTGTGGATGTGACAGAACACCCTCAGAACTCTCGGCCGCGCGTTCCTGGATATAATAGATGCCCGGGAGGGTGGGGAGGGCATTGTGCTTTTCGAGTTGCTTTTGCCGAGCTCCAACTCCTACAACCGAGTTCGGCCGGACCGCAAAGTAAATATCCCGACGTCTCTTAATAGAGGGTGCCATAGACGGCGCTCAGACCGACCGAGGGTTGGGTTGAAGAACCTAAGCATAGACGTAATTAATCGAGAATCCGTATTTAGAGACGTTGTCGGTTTCGCATGACCGAGTTTGGTGTGTGCTGCAGCTCTCCGGGAATCTCCAGTCGATCGCAAAGTCAATTCGATGTGTAAGCTTAAAGCTTCGTGACTCGATGAAGTTCTAGTTGCTGATGGTCTTCACAACCGTGTGGCTAGAGACATGTAAGAGTGGCTGAGCATTGTCGTCCGTGGCTGCCGCTGCCTGACTAAGCGGGATAGACCCCCACATCAATCGTCTGTCCAATTAGCTTCACATCTAGCTTGAGCTGTCCGACGCGTTCACGATCCAGCTACCGCGTCTCGAACGACAACCCCGCAATCGGAATGCTCTGACGATCCCAACTGCTACTGTCATGCACCTAGCCGACAAAGTGACACAATGGCAAGGACACGAACTGCCAAACCCGATGACGCAAGCACCGCCCCCGCCCAGGTGACAAGCCCCGACCCCGGAGCGCGTCGCAGTAGGCGATTGAGGCAGGACGACGTCGAGATGGGCGAACTACCGAAACCTAAGAGACCGAGGAAGAGCCAAGAGAATATCGAGCAGGAGCCCGAAGATCATGATGAGGCGAGGGGCGAAGATGTTGCCACAAGAGTATGCCAAATCATGTCCAGAGGTGCGATCGCCGCTCACATGCCCTGCAGGAGAACAAGTCCACTCGAAGACGTGCTGGCTCGAATCTGAGGGTACACACCCTTCGAAAAGTCGCAGAGGATACGCATCGTAGGACGCAGCGTGCCTCCGAGGCGAACCAGACCACGAAACGGGTGTCGAGGAGGTCGTTTGCGTTGGAGAAGCGGCGTGTTCCGCCACGGCAAGAAGAGAGCCCCGAACCAGAGCTTCAGCACCAAGAGGATATTTACGATGTGCCCGTGAGTCCGCCACGAGGCAGCCAGCCGAGGCCGCGCGCGGCTCAAGACGAGTCTGAAGAAACGGGATCGAACCCCGAGGACGAGCTCTTTGTGCCGCAGGAAGAGACCAGTGATGCGGATCTGTACGAGGAGCCGACGAGAGTGGGAAACGGAAACGACGAGGAGACTTCAGAAGAGGCCCGTGAAGAGGCTGAAGAACAACCTTCCCCGTCTATCCAGAAACTCAGAGATATCGTCGTGGATATGGGTCCGGCTGCCCCCGACGCTGAACCTACCGACTTCACATACCCCGACGACCACTATATTTTCGCGATGCCTACGGGCGACGAAAAGACGGCATCAGCACCTTTCAAAACTCACACCCTCAAGTACATGACTGAGCTGATGAGCGGGTCTGGTTGGGCCAGAGGAATCAATCCACACATCGCAGGGTCTCTGCCCAAGTCGAAAGTGAGCCGCGAGTTCTGGGATGATTTTGTTTTCTTGAAGAGCTTCTGGTCTGGCATGCCACGGGCACCCTACTTTGACGAACAGTGCGACTATTTGCACAACGACGATTTGGCGTCTCGGGCCAAAAAGGCCATCAAGAGGATTGACAGCTTCGTGACCGTGACCGTCGAGCGGGCCAAGAAGACATCCAATGGGTTTGAAGAGCTCATGCCCCCAAAGCCACTCACGAAAGATTTGTACGAAAAGATTACACCCATGCTTATAGCTACACTCAACAGCGTCTTCCAGAGAGGCGTGGCCGGCAAGCAGCAATGGCTTGGGACCTTTACGAAGTCAACTCTCCAGATTATGCAGAGGCTGCTGGCATGGATTCATCGGCTGTACGTGACCATGATGGATAGTCTCGCAAAGAGGCCGCGAGACCAGACCGGGACGCAGAGGAAGAGCCGAGAAAAGCTCTCTAGACACCTGGTAGACCTCAAGGTGGAATTCAAGAACCTGGACGCAGAGCTGACGGCGGCCCCCTGGCGCAAGCGAGCTCACGAGGAGAGAGTACGGCGGGCGTTGGAGGCCCAAGAGCGACGGCGTGTTCAGGAGGAGGAGAGGAGACGTTGGCAGCGAGAACTGGTTGACCGGCAAATTGCTGAACGATTCGCACGTCGCGCAACTGCCGCACAGCATACTCAAGCAGCGCAGCAGACTTCGATGGCACGGCAAAATCAGGGGCTGCAACCGGCAGCAACACCACAAGGCACATCTCAGCAGGACGGTGGTGACGACTCCTGGTCGCTCGAAGCTGACAAGCACCTACTCAAAATACTGCTGAACAACCCAAAGGTTCAGCCACAGTTCCTGGCGTGGGAGTTGGACCGCAGCATCGACGACGTGAGGGACAGAGTGGAGGTGCTGAAGCAAGCCGCCAGGACAAACGCTGCCAACAAGGGCACGCCGCTGCCAGCGTTCGCGGCCACCTGAGGCGTTCAATGATTACGATATTAGCTTAGAAGCGTGTGGTTTAAATGATACCCAGTCTGCGCCATGCGCGCAATTATCGAATCCGCAGTACGAACACTTGATCCATTCTGCCGGCCCGGAAATGTCAAACACAGTCATCTCTTCGCACAGGGTTTCGCTCGCTCGCCGGCGGCGATGACTCGGTGTTGGTGTTTCGACGCCCATTGTCATCAAACCGTGACTCCCTGCGGTCGCAGCGACGGTCCAACATGAATCATGCTTTAGGCTAACCCGATTACAAACCCACCGCGACGGGCGGCGGCAGAAGAAGAGAAGAGCTGTAAAACGGCCGCCGTCGATGGCATCAGGATGATGGTCCAAGTCGACGGCGCCGCGATCTTCGCACGCTACATCAGCACGGAAACGGCAGGCGTGTAGCACCTCCCACGTGGCCCTCCGATCGATCCCACCTGTTCGTGTCATAGGGGTGGTATGGTCGGGCGGCGGCAGTAAACGGACGGAGGCGCGCACCGAGACCCTTCCAGAGTTGGGGAGGAGCGGGGCGCATACGCCCTGGGCGGCCGCCATATTCGCATCTGCCGAAGATTTTGGCTCAGCGACTGATACGCCACGTAGGTGACACTGGCACACTGCGGGCTTGTTGGTTTTGGGAGGTGCGCTGGTTTGCTGGCCGTGGGGCTTCGGCAGATGAGAATGAGTGCTGTTTGGGTGAGAGGCATGAGGGTTGGTCCCTGGAGGTCGGCCTCATGGGTTTACGGGCTACGTTATGGGACGAAAAGGCGAGATGGAACGGATCAGAGGAACGGACGAGGAATCTTGGATCGCGAGTGCGAGCGAAGGAAGCTTTGGTGCTGCTCGTGGGCGCTCGAAGGGGCTTGGCTTGAGCTGCGAGCCGCATCTGCTTATGCGTTTACGCTGATCTTGTTTCCAAAACTTCGATGAGGACAATGGCAGCGCCAGTCCGTCGTTTCTCCGGCGGTATCGCATCACATAAGCACATAAGAGACCGGCGGCCTTGCTAATGAACACATGGTAGCAGTAGGGGCGGCGCACAAGCGGGCAGTTCTTCGGATACTGCACTGGATCTTGGGTTGACACGTGCTGGGGAAGGGTTAAGGACCACCAGGCGGTCTCTTCTGGGCTGGTCGGGCAATTTGGGGGACGGAATCAATTGCCGATGAAACTGGACCGTCGAGGTGGTGGTGTGTTCTGGCCAAAGGACTAGCAGGCGTTTAACATGCCTGAAGCGGCGAATCTAGCATCGCCTTCGTGCCGCCTGGGAAGTCTGGGACCGGCGGCAACGTTCTGATTTGCCGCGGTAGGCTTTCTCCTGCTGGGCTGGGCTTGCCACCGCCGCGCTGAAGTCGAACGCTGGAAGTCAGAGACGCTCAAAGCTTGAAAAGCGAAAAGCAAGACGGGCGTCAGTGGGAGACGTCAAACGTGCTGCGCTGCAACCCACCCCCAACCCGTCCCCTCGGCTAGGCTTTGGAGGGATGCAGGTGCGGGGAACCCTTGAGTTGTCAAAACTGGGAGACGTCCGGGGCGGGTATGCGGTGCGGAGGATTCGGGCGGCGGAGACGCAGGACGGCCGAGAAAGATGGCATTGGACAGGCGACACAGAGCTGAAGGCCGAGATGGGCGATGGACGAATGGCAGAAGTGCCGCGGCAAGCTGTGCAGACTGAGGCTCTACTGTGCATCAGGGAGTGTTGCATTCGACCGTCAGTCAGTCTTCGGTCAGCCGTCGGCGCGCGTCTTATTCGGGGCCGAAAACGTTTTGTGGAAGCAGAGTCGCTTGAGACGAGACCTGATTGGCGTCTTGGGAGATGTTGGAGAGGCAGACACAGAGAGAGAGGCTGGGGTGGAATGCATGGAGCTTGTCTTGGAATGTGTGGAGTTTCCAAGTGGACAAATTTGGCGGACCCATTGGGTGTCTTGAACCTTCGGGCCAGAGAGTCGGCAGTGGGAATCGGATCGAATTACATTTCCAGTGTCTCTGAGCCCTCGAATGTCTTTGAGTCTGCGGCGAGGCGGCGAAGACAGCGAGACAAAGGGCAGCAGCGTCAGGTCTCACCACAGTGAGATGAATTCAAATGCCAACAAAGAGCCTCGTTCTCGGAGAAGGTTCCGAGAGACCACTCAAACAATCGGATTCAGAGACAATAGAGACAGCCGGACATACAACGAGGGCAGCCAAAACACACTGCAAAGAGTGAACTGAACCACACTGCTGCTCATTTTCAACTGCCGTGCCCCCACCACGATGCCATGACCAAGTCATGCCTGTTTCCAGCAGCCGCCGACCCCCTCCCCCGCAGATAAGATGCTCCAACGGTGGGTCGTCGGCCCTGTATTATTTGCGCAGAGGACGGCACGGCAAGGCAATTGACCGCTGGCAGCGTCAGCAGGATTGCGCTGTGGTTTGGAAGGCTTGTCGTGAGTTTGATGCTGAGATGGGAGAAGGGAAGAGGCGGCTCCATTGTCCCCTTGTGTCAAAGCCGGCCTGGACAGTCAGTCACCTGGCCCTGTCTGCCACCAACAGAGTCTCGGAGGTGCCGGCCGGCCAGCGAGCGATGGATCTCTCAAGTCCGCAATGAATCGACCGCATGGCAGCCATGCCATGGCCACGGCCAGCACGCACCCTCTTTTCCGGGCCACCTTGTCCGCTCTTGGGACGAAAGACTGCGAAATGCATCTGCCGAAAGTCGACGACCTGGACGACACCCAGAAGAGTGTCACCAGTGTCCACCGACCAAGACCAGACCCCCTCCATCAGATCATCCATCGTATTGCAAACTGCGCTATTGTCGCAATCCCGCGCGCGTCTCGTGCCAATCGCAGTCCCAATACGCAACGCGAGAGGGCAATCAATCCCATCGGCAGGCAAGCGGGCAACCCCTCATTCGTAGCTGTCTCAACCATGACAGCATCGGCATCGACGACAAGGACCCCGATCTGCCGTCTGCTGTGAACCGATACGCTCGCTGCATGTCTCGAGGCACACACACACAAGGACACACACACCACATCACCAGAGGCACAATACCCCCGGCTCGGTCCCCTCGGCAGCGGAAACTCCCCCTCCTCAGTGACGGGCTTGCGGGCCCATCGACCGGGGGGCCCTTCCCTACCCCAGGATCTGTTGCCCTTGGCTGGACCTCCCCCCGGCGTCATTCTGCGAGCTTCTCAGTGGCCGCCATCCGCCGCTGTACCTGAGGACGACCGACCCGCGGTGCGGTGCCTAGCCCGTGTCGCCTCCCTCTGGGCCCTAAATGCTAGGGTGCGCTGACGCCGCTGGCTTTGGGGGCTTGCTGCGTAAGGTGTGGCATTCGATTTGCTGATTTGCGCCGTGGTGACGTGGGGTGCCGTTCGAGCGGCGATTCCACCGACTCTTCCACGCTACCGACCGCCGCACCTCGTCTGCGGCCACAAACACTTGGACGGGCCCTTTTTTCGAGGTCAGCGTCTCTCTGGGAGAACTCTCTTACCTCCGGAGCCTCTAAGTCTAGCATTTTCCCAAGTCAAGTCTGCTTGGAACGACGGCGACGGCACGACGACCGGCCTAACGAGTAGTCAAAATCCACATCAGGGCCCCCTCGCGTGCTCCGGACGGTTTGCAATGTCCTAGTCCAGGTCATCCCGAGCCTGAATTTGCCGTTGTTGATCGGTTTTTGCGAAATTTGTAAACCCGATCTCTCGTGGTGGTGGCTCTAGGTCGGCACGGCGTCTACAACCGCCGCTCCTTCTAATACTCGGTACACTCAGTCACTCACTTCATCCCTCCTCCAAACCCACATCGACGTCCACATCCATATCCGCCAGTCCCCGTTTTCCCCCAACCCAGGATCCCAGAAACCCAAGAACCCTTGCGAATTCTAACTCTATTTCGCCCGCCCTCTTGTCTCATCTCGTACGAGACAAACGCCGACGCCAGCGCTTCGTGTCCTGGTCCCCGAGAAAAGCCAGCGGACCGTCGTCTGAGAGGGTTACCCTTTCTGTCCTCACTTTCAACGGCGTGGGAATCCTCTGATCTTGGCTATCTTGGCTACCCCGGAACCCGCACGCTGCATTGCTTGCCGTGCCTGTCGCCGGATACTCACCAGAGTCACCGCAAACTTTGGCGCATCTGCCATCTCGAGTGACGCTCGCTTGCTCCACCGCCGAGGCACAGGTGCAGCTGCACGTTGACCACACGGCATGCCCCCTCGCATACCTCCCAGCCCCATAGGATCCGGTCGATGCGTCCCAAGATAGAAACTGGATAAATTACTCTCGGTACCTGGCCCGGGTAATCGTCTGGACGCCGGCTACATCAACCCCATAACCGCCCCGTTGGTATTGCCCTGTCTGGTGCACTCGACTCTTGCAACTCTTAGTCAACCTCAATACGACTTGGCAAACATGCACGGCATCACAGAGACGTTACTAGAAACCCTAGCCACACACTGGCTGTCAATAGGTGCATCACTTATTGTGGCCTGGCTGGTTAAGAATCATTACAACAACGGACTCAACAAGTATCCCGGGCCTTTCCTGGCGTCGTTGACGGATTGGTGGCGCTTCTTCGACGTCAAGGGACAACGCCCAGAGGTAACACATCAAAAACTACACGAAAAATATGGCGACGTTGTTCGGCTGGGTCCCAATACGCTGTCGTTCGCCGACCCCGCTGCCCTGAAGACCATCTACGGGCTGAACAAGGGATTCGTCAAGGTAGGCTCTCTCTATGCCGTCATGCTACGCAGCTAACAATGTCAGTCCGATTTCTACATTGTGCAGCAGTCCGTGGTCAAGGGCCACAGCCTGCAGTCGCTGTTTAGCACAACAGACAACAACTTCCACTCACAGTTCCGCCGATGTGTCAACTCGGCCTTTTCCATGTCGGCCCTGGTTCAGTATGAGCCGTTTGTAGACAACACGACCAAGCTGTTTCTATCACAGACGGAGAAGCTATTTGCTGGAAACCCGGAGGGGTGTGACTTTACGACGTGGCTTCAGTTCTACGCGTTTGACGTTATCGGAGAGATCACCTACAGCAAACGCCATGGATTCATCGAGAAGAACGAGGACATTGACGGAATCGTGGCGTACCTGAGCAAGCTGTTCCTCTACGTCGCGCCGGTGAGTCTAGCCTCAGCACGTCACGGAATCTTACTGACGTGAGCAGATTGGCCAAATCCCCCTCCTCGACCGCCTCTTCCTCAAGAACCCCATCTACCTCAAGCTATCCCAATGGGGCTTCATCGACTCGACGTTCCCCGTTGCCCGCTTCGCCCGTGCCCGCATGGCCGAGCGTCTTCCCGAGCTCAACGGCAAGGAGCCCCTGCTGCCCGTCACGAACGGCAAGAAGCTGGCCGAGCAGCCCGACCTCCTGTCCAAGTTCCTGGCCGCCCGCGAGGCCCGCCCCGACTTCATGTCAGACGTCCTCGTGCAGACGATGGCCGTCAGCATGGCGTTTGCCGGATCCGAGACCACCGCCATCAGCCTGGCGGCCGTCTTCTACTACCTGCTGCGCACCCCGACTGCGCTGGCGCGGTTGAAGGAAGAGCTGGACCAGTTTGGCCGCGAGGGCGGCTTCAGCGACACCGAGACGGGGCTGGTCACCTGGACCGAGAGCCAGAAGCTGGTCTACCTCGACGCCTGTATCAAGGAGGCCTTCCGCATGCACCCGGCCGCCGGTCTTCCCCTGGAGCGTATCGTCCCCGAGCAGGGCGCCGAGATTGCGGGAACCTTTGTCAAGGGCGGAACGATTGTGGGCTGCAGTGCGTGGATCATCCACCGCCGACCCGAGATCTGGGGCGCAGACGTCGACACCTACCGGCCCGAGCGGTGGTTGGTGGACGAGACAAAGGACCGCGAGGCGGAAGAGCAGCGCATCAAGGAGATGAACGGCCACATGTTCCAGTTTGGCATGGGCAGCCGCACGTGCATCGGAAAGAACATTAGCTTGTTGGAAATCTACAAGGTGGTGCCGAGTCTGTTGAGGAGATTCGACGTAAGTAATTTGCTTCCTGCTGCAGACCCTCACTAACAGTCCGCAGATCAAGTTTAAGGACCCTAATCAAGAGTGGCAGCTCATCAACGCGTGGTTTGTCAAGCAAGTCAACTTTTACACCATGTTTACGCCTAGGGATATTGTCAAGCCGGAGGTGAACGAAAAGAGTTCATAAAGGACGATGAGTGATGAGATGATGACCATAGAAGTATCAAATCAATCTACGCATATATATATCTATACAATCAATTTCAACAGGCTCCATTGATGCTGAATCTACACCATCTATACAACCAATTTCAGATAAGCCCCTGGTATAATATGCAACCCGCCGTTCTACAGGATATCTTTCGGCAACAGGATAAAAGCAACTCGAAATGCTCAACTCAAGCCCACTCAAACTCGTTCTTCAACCCCTCAGCACCACTCTTGTCGTCGGTATCGAGGTATCCGCAGATCCTGCCCTGGGGATCCCACTCCTTGCGGATCTGCATCAGCTTCTTGCCCTGCTCGTCGCCCCAGAACTTGGTCCGGCGGTGGCGGAAGTCGGCATCGCCAAGGTAGCTGCCCGCGGACTTCTTCTCGACGTCCTTCATCACGTCCTGGACCCAGCCGTGGCACCTCTCGTCGTCCTCGGCGTCCGGGTAGATGGTGTACAGCGCAAAGTAGTGGTCGCTCTGCATGCTCAGCGCCATGTCGGGCATCGTATTGGCCTTCTCGTCCACGTCCCCGTTGGCCGCCGCCGAACCCTGCTGCACGCGGCGGGAGCAGGGGTTCATGGAGAAGTACAGCGCAAAGGACTGCGGCGTCGGCAGCGTCGTGAACGCCTTCTTGAGCACCTTGGGCACGTCCGCGTCGTTGGACACGTACGAGTTCTCCGAGATGTACCGGTGCGCGGGCGGGTTGCTGGCGTCCTGGTCGACGTACTGCTGCGGGAGAGACGTCGGGTTCGCAAAGACGGTCTGCAGCGGGCGCGAGGGGTGGGACGAGTGCAGCGGGATGAGGTCCTCCGGGTCCGGCTTGAAGGACAGGAAGTTGGCCATCACCTGCGGGGAGTCTGCCCCGGGCGGCGTGAGCGTCAGCAGGACAATCTCTGTCGACGGCGGCGCGGTAGGGCAGATCTGGGACGGTCAGTTTTTGGTCTTCCATACGCAGCAGGTGGCATACCTTGATGACCCAGTTGAGGATCTCCTCGAAGCGGTCGAGCGAGTAAAAGTACAGCGACTGGTACATGCCCGTCAGAGGCCGCGTGCGGAGGTGGAAGCGGACGACGACGGCCGGGAAGCCGGGGCCCGAACCGCGCGCCGCCCAAAAGAGGTCTGGGTTCTCCGTCTCCGAGCACCGCAGCTCGTTGCCGTCGGCCGTGACGACGTCAATGGCAACAATGTTCTCGCAAGCCCAACCCCAGTTCTGCAACCCGTCAGTACGAAGTGTCAGAGACGGACAAACGGGTTACCTTGCAGTTCCACCCCATGCCGCCCTGCAACAAGAAGCCGCCGAGCCCAACGTCGGGGCAGTGTCCTCCGGGAAAGAATCTGCCGACGCCCTCCTCGCTGTCGTCCCCGGGCCCACCAAGCTGTCCGGCCAGGAACCCGTTCACCTCTCTCCCGGTCCGCGCCGGCGCACAGCTCACGACGCCGGTGCTCTTATCGTACACAAGCCCATCCTCGCCACCCTCCTCCTTGCCGAACCCTCCGAGGTCAATCAGCAGCGCCTCGTCTCTCACGCTCCACGCGGCCCAGCTGTGCCCTCCGCTGCGTACACTCACCCGCCAGCCCTTCTCCTTGGCCAGCTTGACCGCCTCGACGACGTGCGCCCGGTGCGTGGCCTGGACGACGGCGACGGGGCGCCGGTGAAAGTCCCGCATGGCGTTGAACACGCGCCCCCAGACGGCGGCCGAGTACTCCGAAAACGGCGTCTCTTCGGCGAAGAGGATCGGCAGAGGCGGAGCGGGCATCTTTGCGGCGGCGAGTAGTTGTTCCCTGCGTGCGGCGGGTATGCGGTTTCCAAGTCTGGACATCTTTTCTTCAGCACTGCGTGCGATCCGCGGAGCTTTAAGACAATGCAAATCTCCTCCAACCCTGGGATCTGGATCGGGGCTGAAATCGACGAGGGGTTGCGGGCGATGCCTCGTGGCAGTAAAGAAAGAAGAAGGAATATACCGTAAATAAGGCTGCAGTCCGCTGAACCCAAGAGTACGGCTCGTGGAGGCTCAACAAAGGCGGGACAAAAGAGCAGCTCGTCCAGCTAGACCAGTCCAGAACCTGGGTCTTGTACGAATGCGTAAACGGAAATCTCAGCTGCAATCTTCTCGAACAGAAAAAAGGTCAGCTCCCTGGGTTTTCCCTTCTTTTTAAAAAAGGGCCGCAGTTGGGATGTAAGCTAATCAATTGCTACGGAGCGTACCTCTAAGCAAATCGGAGGAGCTCAGCTCAAATCTCCCGCGGGGCAAGCTTAAGCCAAATAAGCTCTCGTCCTCCGAGGCAGACAAGGTAGAAGACGAGAAAAATCGTACCACAATCCCCTCGGTAGATGCGTCTGCAAGAGGTCAAAGAGTTGGGTTTTTTTATCGATAAACAAGTGCAACAAGGATCAGATCAATTGGACTCCCGCGGAACGCAGCGGATGGCAAGCCCAGTTAAATGGGTTTCATCGCGCCAGCAGACGAAGTCACCCTCTCCGGCGTAGTCATCCTCCACTCCCGCTCAGTTCAGTTCTCTTCTCCAACAAGGCAGCGGGACCGCCTTTCGCCATCCCCCACCCATCCGCCTCCATTGGACGTCAATGGCTCATTGGCTCCGTGTCACCGAACGACTCGTGCTTCTGCAGCAATTGCAGCAAGCGGAGGAGACGATTTCCCCGCCCTTCGATCAAGAATCGTTTCGTTTCACGGGATGCGGGAGGGGTCTTGGCTCAGGAACACGCACATACGGATGGATACTCGTCAACTGCTAGCGGGTGCAAGGGTCGCACACCCCGGACCGGCCGCTTACGGAGCCTGGCCGTGGCGCACATCGTGGCCGCACCCGCTTTGCCACGCTGGGTTTGGCACTGCCACCTCGTGGCTTCTGGACTCGCGTTGTCGAACACGCATCAATCAATTCACTCTCTAAATCAGTTCATCAGGACCGGCCTCGACCCGCATCTGCAGCGAGAGGAAAAGGGGGTATCGTCCATTGCTACCTCGTCCCATCACACGCGTTCCTCCATAATTACATCGCGTCCGACGCAACGCATACAGCACTCAACAGCTCTGTCTCTCTCTCTCTATCCATCCCCTGCAAAGAATCAATTTGGTACCAGTACGCAAAACAAGCACCCTCTTCGATGCCAGACCGGCCCCGTGCCGGAATGCATAACCCCCGCGCTGTATTAAAACGAAAACCTCAAAACCCGGTCGGGCGGGACAAGGAGAAACGGGCCAAGGGCCCTGGCTTGCTGTACAAGTCAGGCGGCGAGCCTGCTAGCCACTGAACATGCGCGTGCCTTTACCGATTGCTCAGTTGTCGGCCCGCGGCGACTGCTGGAAGTCCGTGATGGACTCGAGCATGGCCAGGTTCTTCTCCTGCATGTCGCGGTCCATTGCGTGGATCTGGTTGGCGTTGACTCTAGCTCGTTGCAACTGCGGACTGTTAGCGACTGCATCACCAGCGTAGACGGGGAGCATCAAGCAGGGGGCGATCCCACCACAGCAAGTGCCTCGGAGGAATGGTCTTCTTCCTCACCTTCGGGCTGGTTCGCGCCGTTGGCCTCGTCGTCGCCGTCGGCGTATCTGCTGGCCGCGAGTCCCTTGGGCTTCGCGACGGCCGCGTTGGCCTGTGATTGTTAGTGATGTGTAGCAAAGTGACAGTGATGAACGCACCTTGGCCTCCGCAATCTCGGCGTCCTTCACCTTGAGCTGCGCCTGCAGCTCCTCGACGCCCTTCTCCTTGTCCGTCAGCGTCTTCTTCAGACCGTCAATCTGCTCCTCCAGGTTCCGGCGCTTAGCCTGCTCCTCCTCCACAATCTTGGTCATTGTGTCGTTGAGCTCCTCGTAGTCCGCCTTGTACGTCTTGAGCTGCTTGTCGGCCTCGAGCTTGGAAGCTTCGAGCTCCTTCTCGGCGAGGATGAGGTCCTCCTTGACGTCCGCGACCTCCTGCTTGGCCGCGGCCAGGCTGGTCTGGACGACGTGGAGCTCGTCCTCGAGACCCTTCTTGACGTTGGCGAGCTGCTCGCGGAGCTGGTCCCGCTCGGTGGTGTCCGGGGGCGTCGGCGACTTGTTCTTGACCGCGTCCAGGGCTGCCTCGGCCTCAGCGCGAGCCATCTTCTCTTGCGCAAACATCTGACCGAGCTCACCGTTCTCTTGCTCGACCTGGGCCTTCTCGGCCTCGGCTTTGGCGACGGACTCCTTGACCGCCTTGAGGGCAGCCTCGAGCTCGGACGCCTGCGCCTTTTGCTTGGCAATCTCCTCGGCGAGAGCCTCGCTCTTGTTCTCGTACTGGTTCGTCAGCTCAGCAACAACCTTGGCGTGGGCCTGCTTCAGCTCCTCGAGCTCCATCTGCGCGCCAGAGGCGGACTGCTGCTTCAGCGCATCGAGCTGCTCGGCGTGCATCGTGATCAGCTTCTCGACTTCGGCGGAGTGCGTGTCGTCGAGGTTTCGCTTGGCCTCGGCGAGGGCGGCGGCGCTCGACGTCTCGGTCTCCCTGATTCTCGTCAGAGCCTCCTCAAGCTGGAGCTTCAGCGTAGACAGCTCCTCGGACTGCGCGCTGCCGGCCTGCTTGGCAGAGGCCAGCTCAGCCTGGTGAGCGGCGAGCAGCTTCTCCCTGGCGTCGGCGAGTTCGGCCTGGTGGGCGGCGATGATCTTCTCGCGGGCCTCGGCGAGCTCGGCCTCATGGGCGGCGCGCAGCTTCTCGGTGGTGGACGCGAGCTCTTCTTTGTGCGCAGCAATCAGCTTCTCCTTGTCACCAGCGCTCTCGGTCAGGGCGAGGGCCTTCTCCTTCTCGCTGGCAATCTCGGCCAGCAGCTTCTCCTTCTCGCCAGTGGTCTCCGCCTTGAGCGCCTCGACAATGTCAGCGTGCGACGCCTTGAGCGCCTCAATCTCCTTGGCCAGGCTGGACTCGCTGTCGCTCTTGAGAATCTCGAGCTGCTTCGCGTGGCTGTCCTTCAGGCTCTGGAGCTCGGCGAGCTGCGCGTCCTTTTCGGCGGAAGCGCCGCTCTTGGCGCCCTCGAGCTCCTCGGCGTGGCTGGCGCGGAGGGCATCCAGGGCCTTTTGGTGCTCGGCCTCTCGCGCCTCCAGAGCGGCAACGGCGGCGGCGAGCTCGGCCTTGGCCGCCTCGAGGGCCTGGGTGTGGCTCTCGCTGCTGTCGGCCTGGGCCTTGGTGAGGTCGCCGTGTTGTGTGGTGAGCTCAGTGTGCTTCGACTCGAGGTCGCCGTGCTTTGTGGTCAGCTCAGTGTGCTGAGCCTCGAGCTCGTTGTGCTTGGTCTCGAGATCCAGGAACTTGCGCTTGAAGAAGGCGTCGCCCTTGAGCGACTCAATCTCCTCCTCGTAGTCGGCAGAGACCTGCTTGAGCGCCTCGTCGTGCTTCTGGACGTGGGCAGCGTGCTCCGCCTTGGCCTGCTCGAGGGCCTCGTCCTTGGCGGCAATCTCCTCCTTGATGCTGTCAATCTGCTTCTTGAACTCGAGAGCCTCCTCCTGGGCCGTCGCGAGATCGGCCTGGGCGACGGCAAGCTTGGACTCGACCTCAGCAACGAGGGCCTGCGCGGCGGCCAGCTCGGCAATCTTCGCATCCAGATCGGCCTTGGCCTGCTCAGCGGTCTGCTCGGCAGCCTCGAGCTTGCTCTTGAGCTCGGCAACCTCGGCCTCGACGGCGGCGAGCTTCGTCTTGTGGGCCTCGAGCTCGGCGCTGACCTTGGTCTCGTGTGCGACCTCGAGGTCGTTCTGAGAAGACGTGAGGTCGTCAATCTTCTTCTGCAGCTCGGCGATGGCGCTCTCGTGGCTCGACTTCATGTTCGCGAGGGCCTCCTCGTGGCTGGCGGAGTCAGACTTGCCCTGGTCGAGCTGCTCGGCGTGCTTGGCTTCGAGGGCCTCGATGGCGGCCTTGTGCTGGTCGGTCAGGGAGCTCTGCAGCTCCTCGAGCTTGCTGGCGTGCTCCTCCATGGCCTTGTTGAGGTCGGACTCGCTCTGCTTCAGCTTCTCCTCGTGCTCGGCCTGGAGAGTCTCGAGGGACTGCTTCAGCGAGGCGAGCTCAGTTTCGGCGGCTTCCTTGGCGGCAATCGCCTCCTTGTACTCGCTTTGCTGTTTCTCCAAGTCAGCATCCGTGGCGACAAGATGTTCGTTGGCGTCATCAACCTGGGTCTCGAGCTCGGCCTGCTTAGCTTGCAACTCCGCCACCTGGTCCTGGTGGGCCTTTTGAATGTCATTCACGGCACTCTGGACCTGGGCGGCCTCCTGGGACGTGGCCTCGCCCATCTGGGCCATCCGCGACTGCGACTGCTCTACCTGCGCCTTGAGCTCGGTGAGCTGGGTCTCCTTTTCGGCCAGCTGCGACTCCTTGTCGGTGAGCTGCGCCTTGAGCTGCTCAATCTCCTTGGTCAAGGCCTCGGACGCGCCGGACGAGTCGGGTCGGATCGACGGTCGCGAGGTTCGCGTGGCAGAGGAGGTCGTGCCGGCAGCGGTCGAGAGGCGCTTCTTGGCCTCGGCGACGGCGCCGGTGCCGGTGGCGGCGGATCGGGAGGTCGTCGAAGAGGGGCGCGGGGCGGAGCTGATGGACTGTCGCGAAGCCGTCGAGGTCCTCGGGGCGGACGAGCTGCTCACGGAGCTGGCGGGTTTTCTGGCGGCAGCAGTGGCGGCGCCGGTGGTCGTGGTCGACGTCCTCTTCTCCTTGCTCGGCGAGCCGGCGCTGCTGGGGACGGCCGAGGTGCGGCGGACCGTCCTCTTGGTCTCGTCCTCAGAGGCAGACACGCTGGGCCGCGAGCGGTGAGTGGCGGTGGACGACGTGCTGCTGGGGACCTTGCGGGTGGCGCTGCTCGTCGCGCTCGTGCTGCTACCGGGAGGACGGGTGGGAGGCTTGCTGAGGCCGCCTGCCACGCGGGTGGTCGAGGAAGTGCCGGCGGGCTTCGCGGTGCTCGACGCAGACGCAGCAGGACGACGAGCGGTGGCCGTCGTTCCCGAGCTCGAGGCAGGCTTCTTCAGGGAGGAAGCGGCCGAGGCGGTCGACTTTGTGCTCGGGGAGCGGGGCGCGGCCTTGGGCGCATCGTCGTGCTGGACGACCTCGAAGCTATCGGCGTCGGACATGGCTGGAGATCGTGGCACAGCAAAAGATGTGTGTGTCGTTGGGCAATTCTGTCGGCGCGAGTCGGGTCAGTCAGGAGTTCAGGAAATAGAGCGCGGGCGCGGGTAGCTGCAGGAATTGATAGACACAGGTGGAGAGGGTGGGAGACACGGCATGTCTTGGTGGGAGCAGCTCATGGCAAGCTGCACTGACCCCTCAAGGAGGGCAATTGGGCTCGACAAGGACGGATTGGAATGGAACTCACCTCGCGACGTCTGACAATGAGGCCTTCTCCTTTTCTTTTCCTCGCAGCTGGGCGTTGATTCGCGGTTCAGGTACGGCGACACACAACGAGACAAGGAAAACAACACAAAAGGAGCAAAGAAAGGTACGGGGAACGGCGCAGAGGGTCGTTCTGTCTACAAGCTTCGAAGCTCTGGTCAGTGGCGAAGCTGAGCAGAAAGGAATTGGAATGGGAGGTGCGGGATGGAGGGAGGAAGAGGTGTAAGGTGTCTTATTAGGTAAGGCAACGGCGAGGATATAAAAAAGTTGTTTCGATGCTGGCGGCGTGGATGGAGTCGCTCTGGCCTGGACACGTCCACATCCACATTGGAAGGTCCCCCAGTTCTCCCCTTTGGATAAGGTGATGGGTGGTGCATGGGATGGGCGGCAGCACACAGGGGACAGGCGCAAAACACGGCGGGCACGGCGGGCACGGCGGGCACTGCACTAAAGGTGCGGGTGAACTGGCATTAGGCGGCCCTTGCAGCACTGGCACCCGACGAGAGCAGCGCCCAGATTAAGCGAAGCCGCCTGTAGGGACGGCCACCAGCGGCAACGAAGCCGGGGTCTGCACGCTGCGCAGCAGAGGTGGGGTGGAGCACTGCAGAGGAGACGGGGCGGTCGGCCGTTTCTACGAGGTGCATGAGCACTGTAGACGGTTGTATCTCTTCTCTGATTTCATGCCCAAGTTGCTGTTTCTCGATTGATTATCAATGATGTCTCACAGTGGTTTACCTGACCTCAGGTGGTAGCCAGTACAGCACAAATAGTCAGGTACAGGCCCGGCAGCCCCTGACAGCCCAGCGATAAGGTGTCAAACAAACAGCCAGCGGACGGTGCTGACAGCGGCACTCGCTCCAGCGCTCAGGAGCTCGGGCAGTGGGTCCATCTCAGGCTTGTCATTTGACGCGACATTGGACGCCAATTGGCTTTCGCTTTCGCGGTACGTACCGCATTGTCTCTCGGTACTCGGGAGGTACCTAGGTTGAGGTCGCCTCGCCTCCACCAGCGTCTCCCAACACCACCACCTCCACGTTCCAAACCTCCAGGTCCCCATCGTCTTCATCTCGGCCTGGGAAGCGCCTGTTCCAGCACCTTTATGCACCTGCGACTGGCCGTTTCAATTAGCCATTGCCAGACGCTCGCGGGATCGACACAGGTATGGCATTGACGACTGCCCAACGCCGATGTAACTGGCCACCGAATATCAGACCGGACGTCTCTCTTTCTGCCTTGTCGCCATGATGCATGCCCCCGAACTCGGATGCCCTTCTAGCGGTCGCTGTCACCTGTGAAGACGCTGCTGTCCGGCGGCAAGCCACCCGGAGCTATCAACGAGCCCTCCTGAACCCCTGAACTAATAAACATGATTAGCAACTCACGTGCGGCCCCGCGAACGCCTGTCTTTGCCTCTTTGGCTCGTGTCAACTCCCCTGCGGAAAAGGAAAAACGACCAGATTACGAGTCGCAAAGGGGCACGAGCGACCGGTCCAATCTACACGGGAAATTGTCCTCAGGTAGCTCGAGAACCCCCGCGCTTTCATCTGATATTCCCTCATCCACCATCGGATGGAAGCACATGTTTTGTTCCCATTGTGCGCTGTCGAATTGAGAGATTCGAAATCAATCGTAAAAAAAAGTTGTGAGTTGGAATCAGCCTCATTCCATCGTCGTCCATTTCCCGGCATGGGTCTGCTGGCTTCCGTCGCGCAAAAAGCACCGATCAGGGGTCCTCCTCCGCCTCACCTTTAAAAAGAACCTTGCTGGGCGTCGAGTTGATGTCACCATGAACATGTTTCGCATCCAAGATCCTGCGTGACAGCAAAAGACACATGAACCACTCCACCGCCCGCCTGTCCACCGAGCCCAAGCCGCCCAATCGCCGATGCGTTGTCACACTCCGCCGCGATGTGGCACCTCACCGTTGGCCCGCCTCAGTCGGACTGTCGCAACCAACTGACCTGCATCGTAGCCCAGGGTGCCCGACCCAGAACTCTTCATCGGAGAAATCCAGAGAGACGGCGCCTGAGTGTTCCATGCCTAACCTGATCTGCGGCCGCTCCTTGCTGGCGCCATCCTCTCTCCCTTGCGCCCCGCTATGACTCGCATCGCGATTCTGTGGAATCTCCAGATACTGTGGATGTTGTCGTGTAAGTGATGATGGGACGGACGTGTATGTATCAAGAGGAAGAAACGACTAGATTGAATGAAACAGACTACAATTTTTATTCACACAAAACTACAATTACAACAAATTCGTATCTAGTAATCATCGTCAGAGTCGGTGTCCTCATCCGGCACCAACGCCCGGTATCTGCGGCTGGCCAGGTCCTCCTCGATGCCGCCCTCACTCTCGGGGTCGACGTATCCCTCGCCGCCGAACAAGCTGAGGGCGACTGGGAGGAAGATGAGGGCGTGGGTGCCTGCAAAGACGACCAGGGCGAGCCAGACACGGAAGTAGTAGATCTCAAAGATCTTGGATCTCGTAAAGGCGAGCACGCAGACTCCGAGGAGCTTGGTGACGGTGATGCCCGAGAAGACGGAGCTGCCGACGTTGACCAAGGCCGTCCAGGCACGCGCGTCACGTCCGCGGAAGCGGTTCTTGGCTCGCTCCATGACGGTGCGGGACGGGAACATGAAGGCCCTGGCGATGTGGGCGCAGAACTCCACGCCAATGCCCACGCAGATGATGAGGTTGACCAGGGATACGGCGTTAAGCGAAACGCCAAAGACCGCCATGGCACCGATAATGTCCACGACCGTCATGCAGACCGTGACCGTTACGACCAGGGCGGTGAGCAGAGAGCCCAGCATGATTGCCGAGATGATGAAGATGATGCCCACCGCAGATCCGAGGAGGGCGCCAGTCAACGAGACGATGCTGGCGTACTGGTCAAAGAAGATGTAGAAGAGACTGTAAGGGAAGACGTCGACGCCGGTGGATCGCGTGATATCAGATGCAATCCTGCGAGCGGCCGACATGGCGTTGATGAAGTCGTCCTGGCTACGCAGAGGTGTGTGCATCGTTCGGAAGTGACTGGCAGGGATGGTGTCCCTCTCGGAGTCAATCACCACAGCCTGGCCGTAGGAGGCCTGGCCGCCCAGAGGGCAGTCGTCGTTGGTGGGAGACGTGAGGAACTTTTCGAGGTAGTGGACGAACTCGCCGTCTTGCGGCATGCCGGACAGGGTGATGTTCCACGGCGGGTTGCGGTCGGCGAAGCAGGCCTTGCCGTTCTCGACGCAGCACGAGTCGCCGAGGTCCGGGTTCAGCCAGAGGAAGTAGTCGTCAATCCAGCTGGCCGTGGGCGAAGAGATGAAGGACACCTCGGGTCTCTTGCGCTCACCCTCGAGGATGTTGGTCAGGGAGAACTGGTCGCAGGTGGTGAATCTGGCGCAAATCTCCCGCTGGTGGCTGCGCTCAGTGGCGTTGAACTCTCGGGTGACAAAGTAGACAGGAGGGCCCGTTTCCATGTACTCGTACAGGTCGTTGAAGTACGGGATGAGGTAGGACCCGTCGGGGATGGCGACACGCTGGTCGAGACCAAGCTTGACTTCAGGGATCAAAGCAATGCCGGCGGCAAAGATACCAAGGAAGACGGCGATGATGGCAGCCTTGGCCTGTCGAGTGAGGATGGCCGGGGCATACGTGCGGCGGATGAACTGCTGGAGCAGGCTCTCTTCGGGCACCTCGTAGAATCTGGCATTGGCGTTTCCGTTGCTGCCGCTGAGGTGGACACGGGCAGCCTTGACCTGGAGGCAGGGGATGCAGTCGGCGCGGTGGTCCTCGACGCGGATCTGGTTCATGGCCAGAACGGACACGAACAGGGTGATCTGCAGGATGGCGTTGATGAAGACGGCACCCGCGGCGTAAGCGGCAAAGTTGCGGACAGCGGGCATGCCGACAAAGGTTCCGAGAGCGAAAGCAACAGTCTCGGTCAGGGCGGAGAATAGAATGGACGGGCCCATGCGGCCAAGTGCTTTGGCGATTCTCTCCTCGACCATCTCGTCGGGGTGGCTGACGTTGACTCGCTCAAACTCGTGCACAATCAAAAAGATGTTGTCGACACCCACGGCGAGGACGATGAAGGGGATAACCTCGGCAATAATGAGGGTGGCCTTGAGACCGGCCCAGGAGAAGATACCGATTGATGCGCTGATGGACATGAGGACGATGAGAATACCCACAACACCGAGGCTGAACTTGGACTGCACCAGCGCGACGGCGGGGTTTCTCATCATGTCTTTGATCGACAGAGTGGTGGATCCCAGAGCGAGAGAGGCGTACAGGAACATGATGATGTAGCTGATGATGACGATCTTGGCATCGGTGTTGGTGGACTTGTTGAGCTCCTGCTCCAAGCTGACCTCCGTAGAGAAGGACAGGCGAAGTCCGCGCTCCTTGGCCTCTTCTTGGGCGATGAGAAGACGGTCTCTGAGAGCATTCTCCCAGTCCATGGCGCGCTCGACGGCAGGGCTTCCCTCGGCTGCGTTGCTGACGACCCAGTTGACCGTGATGGCGGTGGCCTTGGCCGGGTCTTCGTCGTAGCCTCCGAGAATCATGTTCGGCTCGATTGGCTGGCCAAAGTCAGGGCGGCACTCGACGGGAGACTTGGCGCACCGTCGGAGCTGGTCTTGCCAGGAGTCACGGCCCACGAGCGCCGGCTCGTTCTCAAAGTAGGCGGCGACAGACTGGACGACACAGGCAGAGCCGGTAGGCTTCAAGCAAATGTCGTTGAGGGTGGCGCCATACTTGGCACCCTTCAGCTGCTTGACGCTCTTCTCGACGTCCATCCACCAGATCAGCGTGTCGTAGCTGAGGACGGGAGCCGGGCCGTCCCGGTCGTTGACCAGGAATACCTTCTCGGCGCGGTAGAAGGGGCCAAACTTTTCATCAAAGAACGCCTTCTCCTGCGCGGCAGGGGAGGTCGGGCTAACCCAGAGACGTGCGGGGTCTTTTTCAAGGTCAAACCGGACCCAGCCAGCGCTGAAAATGATGACGAAGATCAGCGACACACCAATGGTGATGCCCGGGTATCTTGCCGCTGCATGTCCGAGCTTGCTGAAGGCCGCGTCGCACCACGTGTTGATCTTGTAGTAGCGCTGGGGACGGTCAAACATGGCACCGTTTTGGACCAAGTCGCCCTCGTCTTCGTCGTCGCTGGGAGAGGCATCTTGCAGAAGTCTCAGACGCTCACTCTCCCTCCTGGCACGGCGTCTCCAGTAGACGTGTCCAACGACGGCGGCAATCGCGGAGAAGAGCAGGATGCTGTAGGTGAAGATGGCGGCGAACGAGAGACAGGGCAGAAGACCGACGTGGCATTCGCCGGGCCTCTTAACGGCAGGGAGCTCCGGACACACGGACGGGCAGTCGACGCATGCACAGCGGTAGTTGGGGTCCTCGTCGTTGCACTTCTTGGGCGTCATCTCTCTGGGCGACATTTCGGGCTCGGTGTAGGAGGTCGGGAAGTTGATCTGGAACGGCGATCCAATGATTTTCTCGTCTCCCAAAAACTTGAGCAGCTGCGAGTAGTTCTTGGCGCCGCCTCCGATAAAGTCCATGGCCTTGGAATTGGACGGCCCGAACTTGACCTCCTTGCAGCTGTCGTAGAAGCCCGTTCCGTATTCCTCGGAGATCAGCTGGTCCAGCTCGGTGACCATCTCCTTTTTGTTCTTTTCCATCGTCTTTGTGACATTGAGGAAGAGCGACTGATCCGGAGAGCACGTAAAGGTGCAGAACAGGTTGAAGAAGTTGTCCTTGCAGGCCGGGCAGGAGGACACGATCTGGTTCGGGGTGCCGAGCTCGGACGCGAGCGCTTTCACCTGCGCGGGTTAGACAATGCTTCAAACGGCTCATTGAGTGTGCTCACCTGGTCAGCATCGCAACACACAGGTCCCGATTTCCATTTCTCTCCGCAGAGGTCGACGATCTGCTGTCGCAGCTTCTCGTCCGGGTCCTCGGCAGGCCCGTTGTCAACACAGGGCAGCTGCTTGCCAAAGAAGCTCTTGGAACCGCAGTGGCCTCGAATCGCACATCGTCCGGCTTCGTGTTTCGGTGTAAATGGCTCTGCTGCCGCGCCGTTCATGCCGGCGATCAGCAGCCCGCCGGCTCCGAAGAGCTTCCACAGGGTCATCGCGAGTGTTGCCGCGCAGCGGCTGTATTGGGCTGTTATCGGTGACTATCTGGTGGAATAGGCGGGAAATGTGAAATGAGGAGATATGGCAGAACCCAGAGAAAAGACGACGATGGAAAGGCCAGAGGTATGGCGACGGCGATGGTGATGTGTCGGAGGTGAGGTGTACGACGCCAACAAGCTTCGTGGGAGCTCCGGCACGTTAGCGGTGGTCTGGTAGTCAGCCCAGGCACTTGCGACACCCAGGTACCGCCCGCGTGCCGCCCTGCGTCATCCGCACCGACGCCCACACGCACCTGCCACAGGCGTGCAGGAGGAGTGGAGACCTCCAGCTCAACGTTCCATTGGCGGGCTGGGCCCCAGCCACTCGGCCCGGATGTCAATGTCGTCACGAAACAAGTCACGTGGGGGAAGAAGCACCTGCCGAATGCGGAAGGCGTGTTTGTCTTTGCTTCTGCCTCATTGGCAACATGAGGTGTAGGAGTTGAAGTTGAACTTGGGTAATGTGTCCAGATTTTTGAACGTGTTTTGGTTTGAATTTTTTCCCTACGTGCCGTTGTATGAGAGGGTCGATACATTGAGTCTTCTACTTCGCCTCGCAACCAAGGTTCTTGTAAGTGCCCCTCTGAGCCTCCCATTGCTGTCTATTGTTGTTCTGCCACCTTTGCGATGAACCTTGAGACTGAAAGTTGGCATCATTTCACACGACGGGTGGCATCATCAGAAATCCACAGAAGTTAGGACATAAGCTGTCGCAGGTTCAATGGCAATATCAAGATAACGCTGGTGACAACATGTTCGTGATCAAAGCCCCAACTTAAGTCGCTCTCAGAGACGGAGCCAGGTCTTTCGACACTCTCATCTGGGAGTTCAAAAGATTGGCCATTTAGCAGACAGAATATCCGTGAATTGAAATCTGTCTCTAAACCACTAAACTGGTGAACTACTAAACTGGCCGTTGCTTTCCATCAATTTACACATGAGAGGGCTCTGTCGCATAATTTGTGAACCACTCCGTCATTTACGTTCTTCCTCTGTCTATTGTAACCACCGTCCGGACAGGTGATGTCCGTTTGAGGGGTTGTTGGTCCAAAACCCCAAATCACCCAAGTGTCCGGTGAAAAGCTCGTTCATCCAACCAGGTAAAGTCCAGTGACCACTCTGCGGTCTCTGCCCTCGTTCGCGGTTGAGATTGACTTGGTCCAAAGGCCAGATAAAACCAGCACTCCAAAGAAAAGAATGCTGGAATGCAACTGATGACAACAGCCGTCAAGAAACGATCCTCCGGAACTTGGTGGGGAAATAAAAAAACCACCAAAAGTAAGAGTGCGGACATAGTGACCAAGATGGAGCCTGAGATAATCGAAAGGATGATGGGATAAAAGCACTCGTCGCACATGTCCTCGTCGAAAAGGTGCGGCAAATGTAGTCGAGTCTGCCATAGACGAGTATGCCGTATGATGAAAGTCTTGTGTTTTAAGAGGAATCGTTGGAAAGCCGGAAGGTCACGGCCTATTTTCACAACATTCTTCTCGGCGTCGTAGATGTTGTCAAAATCTGCTGTAGATTCATCATGCAGTGGTTGCTTTTCCGGTACGGAGTCCATGATGTGTTTGATAGCGTAAAATGAGGTGAGGTTGAAGTTGGAGAGGTTTGTGGATGATGCGATCAAACCAACAGTCACTGTGAGGTTTATTTTATATCCTGTAGTAAATCTTCTTCCAACGTGTCATCAACTAAAGAAAGTTGCCCATGATCCCGTGGTCAAGGCTATCATTTCGTGATTTGAGTTTCCCATTTCGCCAAGTGTATGAGTGCCCTTCAAGGTCTTCAATTATAAAGCCTTGTCCATTCGGGTACACGTCCGCACCTTTTGTACTATTTTCGATGCCAACACGTGGACGGGTAAGTGAGCGGAGCGGAATTAGTGGCAAAGTCTTGTGCCAGGCATATGAATGCATTACAGAGATGCCAAAACTAAGAACGTATTGAAGAGTAGTGATTAGACTGGTGAATAAGCCAGCCGCGAGAACTCAAAAGAGTGAAGTTACAAAGTCTCGAACCAACAACGCTACACCCGAACCGCGTCCAAATGAGACGGCTTGACATGATCCACCTATTTACTCTCAACCTCCTCCTCCCCCTTCTCCCATCCCAAGATCTTCGGCCCAAAGTTGTACCACCCGTAACCCTCAATCGACGCAAGCACACAGAAGCCCGAGATTAACCAGAACCTCGCCCTGGGGCTCGATGTGATATGTCGGAGGTTGAACGCCGAAATCTCGACGTCGTCTGGCTTGCTGCCGTTGGTGCTCTTCCCTGCTCCGGCTCGGGATCGGGCGGTGGTGGAGAACGCGGAGTACGGCGCCCGGAGTGGACCGCGGAGGGCCGTGTTGGTGATGCGCGCGGCCATTGGAGACATTTTGGAGTCTTTTTTTCGGGTACAGTAATTACTGATCTTGTTTGAAGAGTGTGAATATCGAGTAGGATTTATTCTGATCTCTTGGTCATTGACATCGCCCCGACTCCGTCGTATTTATCTTTCTCGTCGCTAATTACGACCCGAGCGTCTCTGCTACGAAAATTACGAAGGATGCGTCAGGCGTCATCCTTAAACGGCATGGTAAGGCGTGAAGGCGCCACCAAGACCGGCTGAGCCCGGGATCTGACCCATCGGAGTGCATCGGGTCAGATCATTCATTCGCCAATCAAACCTGCTTGGAAGATGACATTCTTGGTTCAATAGGTGATTCATATTTCGCGCCTGGTGCAACATGTTCTACAACTGCCCGTGAGCCATAATCTATCCGCACAGCAACGCCAATCCAATGCAACGTGAACGCCCCTCATTTCTTAATCGTAAGCGGCTTGAACGGCTTTCGCAGCCGGTCTATGGGTGCAATCCCCCCTTCCTTCTTCAACGCCGCGGGTCTCTTAAAACCCCCAAATCCGTTCGTCGTTGTCGTAGCGTGCAAACAGCTCGCCGGGCGCTCTCGTATGGCCGGCGGCACATCTTTGTCTTCGTTTTCCTTCTCTGGTCTCGGTGGCGAGCTCGAGAAGTTTGCGTAATGTTTCTTTGGCCCTGCATCGCCGTCCAAGGCTGGTTTCGACGGCTTGGAGAGCATCCTGGCGCCTAACTTGTGGCCAGCAAGACCAGGCTCGATGGCCGGTGTGGGGATCTGCCCTCGGTGCAGATTAGGCAGCTCAGGCATCTCCTGGAGAGGATGCCGCGGAGGAGGGGCGGGCATGCTGCTAGTGTCTGACATGTCGGACCTCGATCGCTTGACGAATCCCAGGAGGCTCTGCTGATCGGCCGGGCGCTTAGTTGTCCCTCTCCTGGGGCCTGTCAACTTTTGCGGCGCCTGGCGACGGTCTGGGCCTTGGACTGACGCTGCCATTTCTTTCGCGGCAGCCTGTATCGCCGACTGAGCCGCGGTCGCGGTTGTGAAGCCGGGAAGGGACGACATGGTAAAGCTTGATGCCGCATCCATTGTCGTGGCCGTTCCAGAGGTATGCCATGATGGAGCTGCCTGGGCATCTTCCTCTGAAGCCAACGCCATCCGCGGCCTAGCGCGCCGCTGCCATTGACGATTCCTGTCGTTGCCCCCATCTCCAAACGCATCCTCTGGGTTCTCCGGGTACAGGTTATCTTCCGGTCTTTCCATCAGCGGCATCTCGCTAAAGACCTTGTTCTGCGAGGGGACCTCGGACTCTCGCCCGAGAATCCGGCCAACCTCTTGTAGCACACCAGGTTCAAACGACGGGCCGCGCTTCCTAAAGTACGGATGGATCTCCGAAGGGATGAACTTGGACAGCTCGGTGCGCTCGCCCCCGTTGCCTCCGTTTGACGAACTGTACATGGGACAGCTGAGGTAGAGCAGAGACTTGGCTCGCGTCATGGCCACATACAGAAGCCGGCGTTCTTCGTCCATGTCTTCAGACCGCGCATGCGGGATGGACCCGTTGTACACCGCCGGGACGAAGACGACCGGCCACTCGAGTCCCTTGGCTGCGTGAATCGTCGAGATGGTCACCAGAGGCTTGCCTTCGGTATCACCCTTTTGCGCGTCTGATGCCAGGGAGACGTTTGCCAGAAACCGGCCGAGAGCGTCGTTCTCTTGGACCTGCTGGACCCCATCGACCTCTGGGAGGCGATCCTCATCCGCCGTGGCACTCAGATCCCGCATGAAGTCGCCAGCTAAGCTGATGAACTCTTGAACGTTGGCCCACCGTGCCTCGTGGTCTTCCGGGTAGTTCTCCTGGAGGTACTTTTGGAAGTTGAGCTGGTTCAGGAGGCTCTCGATCATGTCCACGAGATGGTAATAGGGGCTTCCTGTCGGGGGCTCCTCGATTTTCCTCCTAATGCCCGAGATTATCCGAATCAGTTCGCCGCTGATTTTCTGCTCCATGGCCTTCTTGATGTTGGTCTTGGCAGTCCGGTCTCCTCGGCAGTGCTTGTTCAGCAGAGACCAGACACTAAGCTTGGCGCTCTCTGCCTCTTCGAGAAGCGACTTGATGGTGGCGTCGCCGATACCGCGACGGGGCACGTTGATGATGCGCGCAACGGCGTCGTTGTTGTCCGGCTGGTAAATGACGCGCAGGTAATCAAGAATCACCTTGACTTCTGCGCGGTCGTAGAACTTGAATCCACCAACCATGCGGTAAGCCAGGCCTGCTTTGCCCAGAGCTGATTCGATATGTCTGGAGAGCGAGGCGGATCGCAGCAGAATCGCCACGTCGTCGTAATTCAACATCTTGCCTGCCATCAAGAGCATTCGCTTAATCTCCGAGACCATCCATTCGGCCTCGACGGCGGAGGATTTCAGTCGGCGCAAAACCGGACGTGTCCCTTTGTTGTGGATTGGTAACAGCACTTTCTGGTATCGCCGCTTGTCCTGTTGAATAATCTTGAGGGATACATCCAGAATGGCCTGCGAGGATCGGTAGTTCTCTTCCAGGGAGATTTCATCTGTCTTCGGGTAGTCCCTCAAAAGGCGGTAGAGGTTCTTGATCTCGGCTGATCGCCAGCCGTAGATGCTCTGGTCCGGGTCACCCACGATGGTGATTCTCTCACGGGCCTGTGCAAACAGCTTCATGAGCTCGTACTGAATGCCGTTGGTGTCTTGGTACTCGTCAATGAGCACAGCCTGCACGTTGGCGACGCAGGAAGGATGCTTGCGCAACAGCTCCACGCACTTGGTCAGGAGATCGTCGTAGTCCAAGAGATTTGACCGCTCCAAGTGGTTTTGGTACTCTCGATAGCAGGTCTCCAGATCGGGGCTTTCCGGCTTAGAGGCCTTTCCTTTGGGAGGGCTTTGGACGTCACCCTTGGCCTTTTTCTTGCTGATCCAGGACCTCGCCGCCGGGGGATCCACTCCTAGCTGGAAGCGTTTGCATATCCTCTGGATGATGGCCCTCGAGTCTGAGTCGTCTGCGATGCCAAACTTTTCGTCAAGCCCGATCCGCTTGCCGTATGCAGCCAAGTACCGACGAGCAATGCTGTGAAATGTGCCCAGAACGATTCGCTTCTCGCGGTCACCTCCCAGTGCCTTGCCAATGCGTTCCTTCATCTCCCTGGCGGCCTTGACTGTAAATGTGGCCACAATGATCTCTGATGGCGCGTATCCAACATTGTCAACGAGCCATACGACACGTGAAGTGAGCGTGTGCGTCTTGCCACTGCCTGGCCCTGCCAGGATGGCTACCGTCGCAGCCTTGGACGTGACAGCTCGGCATTGTGCAGTGTTGAGCGTGGCCAGGATGGATTCAGCCGGGCCGGGGGCCGAACTCGACGAGTTCATCGTGTAGAGCGGTCATAGGAGACGTCAAGCAAATGAGTTGGTCGTAAGGGAAGCGTGCCGGCTATCAGACTACAGACGCGTCTCGCCGCGCGACCGTCAACACGCCGGGACCCGGCAGATCCCCGGCCCATACGGTGTCACGTGCACATGTCTCGCTTGAGCACAGACCAAGCGAGATGTCCGCTCCCACTCCGGATAACCACTACTCCACCACCGGCTTCATCACCACTGCCACCGCCTCCGAGACATTGATAACTGTTCCCAAGAAGCCAGACCACCGGGCGACCCGGCGATCCAGCCAGCCAGTCTTGCTTCGGCAAACGTCATCATTGAATCAAAGAAGCTTCCACCAACACCAGCCTTCACGAACTTATCCATCTCCGGATATCTATCAAACGTCCATCGGCTGTCCCCCGAGAGAGATACCACCCGCCGAGACTAGCGTTCGCGCTCGACGCCGCTGATTCGCCCAAATTGTTTCGATTTCCTCTGGCCATCCAGCTGGAGGGTGTCGAGAACGCTCAATCGGGACTCGGGTCAAGCATCGCTCGGACAAAGTTTGTTTTCGCTTCGATGACTCGCAAAGAGACATTATTCCCGCTGCAAGCGACGCGGACGTTTTCCCAAGGTTTTCTGGTTCGCAACAGCGCAGCTCAACGGGCAAACTCCAAGTCAACGTCCCATCAGCCTAGGGGAACGGCGACGACGATCCTATCACGCATGCCATCACGGCTGCAAAGTTGCGATCATCACGCTTTAATGCTGACCACAATGTGAAGTCACACTGCGCAGAGATCCCATTCGAGGATGCCTGTGATAGCGATTCCGCAGAGGGCATGGTCTGTGCCATATGTCATGGCCTATTGCAGCAGTGCGTATGCGGTCAGAGAGACGGGTGATGGGCCGACGCAGGGGATGCCCGCGGCGGCGACTGCTGCGAAGCCAAAAGACAGGACGAGAAAGCGAGACGACAGCACAGCTGACCCGGGGACGCTCGTCTTTTCACATTCTTCTCACGTCTTGAACCATGTCTCCTGGGACTATTCGGCCATGAGTGGCCAGCGGATTGGGGCCTCGCCGGCATGCATTTGCCCTGCATCAACGAATTGAGTTGGCAGAGTCAGTTCGTGTGTGGCACGGCGCGGGGTCGGATGTGACGAAGCAGCCCAATCACGACCCCGGCAGCCCTACTCGGCGCTTACGGCCCCTGCCATCACGTCGATCCGTCCAACCACATCTCGGGAAGCCCTTGGTCCTCCCGCCTCCTCTGCAGACGACATTAATAGCCACGGGCCATTTTGGGCGCTACTGCAATTCCATTGAGGTCGCCATCATGCAAGTGCGACCGCTTCGCAGACTCGTGCCTGGGGGCTTCAGCAAGTCAGAGTCGAGAGCACATGGCCAGCGCCAATCTCGACGCACTGCCGAACCTCACCAGCCGCTATATACCCTTTGTGCGCCGCATGACCGTGCCTTTCCATGTAACTTCTCCATCACAATGTGTTTCGGACCCTCCACCAGGAGGTAAGATCATCAAAGCTGGATTTGACTTTTAAAGACTTCCGGTGTCCTCACCACCATGAAACCCGTCAAAGCCCCGACTCTTAACTCTCGACTTCGCTTCTCGACCCTCGCTCTTTTCTTCTTTTGCAGTTATACACACGCAGTGCCCTCCGCCCACGAGCCTCGCAACAACAATCCCCTCAACATCCAGTGGGGTCCTGCACCATCGCCCGAGGACGGTCCGCCCGCATCTGCAAACGCTTTGAGAGATCCCGCCTACCTGCCATATCAGATAGGCGCCATCGTCGGTTCATACGGCGTGTCATTGGTGCTGGTCGCCGTTTTGCTGCTCGTACTGTCCAAGAGACGTCGCGAGGCCCTCTCCGCTGGCGACAACGAGGTCGACTTTGACGAACCAAAGGCGTCACCCAGGCCGCTGAGACTTACCTTGGAGGTGCCAAACTCGCCCAGGAGCATCCCGCGGAGCCCCGTCCGCAACTTTTCGTACCCGCCGCCGGAGGACTACGAGACCCCGGAAATCCCGTCGCCCCAGACGCCGTACGTGGCCCCGACGCCCACGTCAACTCTGCACGCACCTGGAATCGACGCTTCCGTGGACCAGAGGATCGTCGCAAAAGACAAGAAGATGGCGCAGACACAGCTCGAGGAGATGTACAAGTACGTGATGGAGCAGGAGGAGGCCAAGGCGCAGGGCATCATACTGCAGGGCTCGCCGGTGCTCGCGAGCAACTCGCAGTTCCCGCCGCCGAACAATGCCAACTTTGGCAAGCCGACGCTCAAGAAGGAGAAGCACAAGCCGGCCAACCTCAACCTCGGCGCGGAGCCCAAGCCGGAGAAGAAGTCCCGCGCGTCGTCCATCTTCTCGGCCCTGCGCTCCCCCAAGAAGGACAAGCACGTCAAGGGCATCAGCATCTCGTCCCCGATCATGACGCCCATGACGGGAACTTTCCCGAGGCAGGAGTCGCAGGAGATGAGCGCCATCCCGCCGCGGCAGTACGCGCCGCCGCCGCCTCCGCCGGTACCCACCAACCAGGTCCCGAACGGGGTGCACCAGGAGAACGGGCAGGTGTCGCCCATCACCCCGGACCACTCGCCGGAGAGCACGCAGAGCATTGACGAGCGGATCGGAGGACAACTCCCGATTGGCCACGCCCGCAAGATCTCGGCGGCGCCGTCACACGCGTCGCACGCCACCTCCGACATGGACCCCAATTCGGCCACAACAGAGAGGTCAACGGCCCCGCTCATCGGCCTGCCGCAGTCCCCGAAGCCGGGTGCGCGCTTCCCCACCCTGCCCGCCTCCCCCAAACCCGGCGCCACGTTCCTCTCGTCTCCTCAGGCTGGGGCCACATTCCGGTCCAAAGCTCCGTCGGCTGTCCGCACTGGCGGCGCCCTGCCCCTGCGTGCATACGAGCCGGCCCTCAGCTCGCCATCCATGGCATCGCAGACCACCAAGCAGACCGTGTTCACACGCACGGGACCACTGTCGCCGTCGGGAGCCCGCACGCCGGCGACAGGCATGGCTGTGCCGTACTCGCCGTACCAGCCGTTCACGCCCATCGTGCCAATGACCCCGTCGCTGGTGACCAAGGCGGACCGCAAACGGATGAAGAAGCTCGAGCCCAAGACGCCGACGTTGGAGATGGTCAAGAGCGAGGACGACATTTGGTGAGAGGTTAGAAAGGGGATATACCAAATAGACTGTGGATAGCAAGGGCGACCGGGTTAATGCGATTACGATTTTCTTTGATGAAGAGGGGCGTTGTGTATCTCGAGATTTCTTTGTCCATACACTTGCAGCAGCAGATGCACCGCGTCCACGGAAAACATGCCACACTACCACCACACACCGGGCTGGCGGAAACACGGGTAGGCGAGAGTCAGAGTCATGGCCCTAGGTGCACGGCGAGAGTCAGGAAAAGCAGGTCTATCATGCTTCTGGAAACGCGAATCTAGCATCTAGGTATTTAATAGGGTTTTCTCTGCATTCTTGTCGAGTGCATTCAGGGTTCGTGCCATGTGTGTCAAGGACGAATAGGCGTTTCAGATGATTCAAATGAGAGCGAAGGGTGTCTCGCGTCTGCGTGTGTCTGCATGTGCTGATCGGCAGGGGTACGGCGAGGTTAACAGCAGACGGCCGTGTTTGGCGGGCACGCAGAGGGAACGAAGCTGGGGTATGTTAGCAGCCTTGTCGAGGGCATGCAGGGGTGCTTGGCCGTGGGATCGTGGCAGGTCGAGTCGCAGCCATGTCCATTGTGAGACACTTGCGAGGCGGGTTGGTCGAGAGGGCGGGCAGAGGCAGGGGAAGACGGTCGGGGCGAGGCATTGCCCATTGTTCTGAACTTCTGAAGGCCGAGGAAGCACTACCTACGGAGCGAGGACTCGGATCAGAGGAAAAAGAGATGAGAGAGACTCTCGAGAGACACGCACCCACACCAGACACCAAGACCCAGGGAGGGAGAGAGAGACGATAGGGCAGCCACAGGCGACATGCGGTCCCTGGGATTGGCGGCGGGGATGGGGCATCGGAGTGGTCTGGAACTAGCAGCGGCCATGGCTGTTTGCAGCGGCCCAAGCACTGTACGAAATGGGGCCATAGAGCGTGCGTAGGTGTGTGTGCCATTCGTGTGTCTATGTTTTTTTTTTCTCTTGTTGTTCTAGCCTCGAGGTCTAGTGACTTTTTCTTGTTCGGCGATCCGATGGGACCCAATGGACGACGCTACGGCGAGCGCCGGGGGACGTGGAGAAGACTGACATGGCTGATGGACATGGGAGTAAATTGGGACGTCGAGTCTGGGCAGACGCAAACCGGGCAGTTTATTTGCTGTGCAGAGATGTGTGTGTGTGTCAGTCACGGATAATGCGTGCATAGCTAGTAAACACTGATGAGGCCCGACGGGATGACGAGATGGAAAAAGTGCCCGCTCCCACGCTCACGCCCGTTGGCAACGAGGGAGGATGTGACGGGACCACGGGCAATCACTCACTTCATGAAGAAGAAGAAGCTCTCTGCTGGCATTGGCGTCGATTGTGTCCGTATTGGCACTGGGTTTCTGGCTGGCTGGGCTGGCAAACCTGGCTGGAACTGGAAGCGTGTGTTCAGCGCAAAGCCCCTCCTTGCGCGCGTTGTCATACCTTAGGCCAGCTATCAGTGGCTTTCTTGGCTCAGTGGCGTTTCTCGCTGTGGAGCTGTCGAAAATGAGGCAGGCCGGCGCGCTGTTCCTGGCTCCCCGGGCACTGTACGCCAGTCGTCACTCGATGGGATGTATCTCTGCCTGTGTTTAACGTGCAAAGATACAACGCCCTCGATGTGGGCGACGGCAAGGACGGGGGCCGTACCACTCGGCCCATTATCAGCTGTGGTTTCCCATTTATCGTACGATCTGCCTCCATTCTCTTCCCTTTCTCAATTCTCGCTCTCCTTCCATCCTCCCACCCAATTCCCTGCCCTCTCTTCGCGATCCAAGCATTCCAGAGCGCACCTCTATTCGTGTGCCTGAATTTCCCACCACGCACATCGACCCTCAAACCAACCATTTCGTGCATCTCGCGTCGAATCCCCTCGTCGCTGCTGACCCGTCGACCGAGTTTACCCCCGTGCAGTGCCGAAGTCTACCTTACAGTAACCCCCCCCCCCCTCTCCAACGTACCAGAGAGAGGACCCCCAAGCAACCCAAGCTCTGAGCACCGCCAAACCTGCCCAGCGTCATACGACTTCCACCCGCCGATTTCTGCCCATTGGGTCCCGCGTCTCCCTCCCGCCTGACACTACCTCGCAATCCCCATCCCTTCCCATCGCCTTCTGCCGACAGTCGTACGACCAGAACAATTCCCGCTGCGACCACGCCGCCGTTTGCCGTCAATCTACCGCTGTCCGTCCTGTCCGTAATCTGCCCCCTGCGGCATCGACACCGATCCATCGCGACCGACCGGCCACTCACGTCGAGTCCTATCGACTGCCTCGCCGGGTCCTGGCCCCCCCGTTCTCCAGTCCTGCGAAGGGCCGTCCACGGTACCGACTTCGATGAATTGAGCATCAGGCCATAGTTGCATATACACCGCTCTGCAACATGGCCGACCAGGATCAGAATGCCTTATTTGGGCTCGACGAGTCTAACCTCGGCGTGGCGCCGTCCTTCCTTGACGATCAAGACCCCCAGACCGTGAAATCTGATCCCAACGGTCAACCAAACATCGCCGCCGACAACCAGTCCTTCTATGACGCCAATTGGGGCTTTCAGGACACACCCCCGTACGACTCCTACAGCATTGCTGCCACCACCGCCGCAGGCGCCACTTCTCTCTTCCAGACCACCGCCCCGTGGGAGCTCTCTCCGAACCAGCAGCATCAACAACAACACGCCCTGCCGCCCAACGTTTCCGCCGCCATTGATCAATCCATCGTCGCTCCGGCCGGCTTCTATGCCACTCCCGCCCCCTCCAACCATCACCAGCGAGGAGGCCACCCTCACACCCTCCCCGACACCACCCTGAACCTCCTCACGCCCGCCCAACAGGAGAAGCTGCGGAATATCGCCATGCCCGCCCATCTCCAGTACCAGTCACCCAAGAGCGAGCCGAGCCCCGGATCTGCCACGAGCGACCACAAGGCAGCAGGACTGTCCTCTCCGGATGCCCACGACTCGAGCAAGGCCAGCAGGAAGCGCAAGTCGTCCGCCGACGTTGACGATGAAGATGACGAGGATGACGAGAACCAGCCCGTCAAGAAGACGGCACACAACATGATTGAGAAGAGGTATCGAACCAACCTGAACGACAAGATTGCCGCCCTCCGAGACAGCGTGCCCAGTTTGCGGATCATGTCCAAGAGTGCCAGGGGAGAGGATACCACCGAGGACCGCGAGGAGCTGCACGGCTTGACGCCTGCCCACAAGCTGAACAAGGCTACGGTATGTGTTGTGTGAGATCAAGTAAAACGGCACTAACAACCACAGGTCTTGAGCAAGGCGACGGAGTATATCCGCCATCTCGAAAAGCGAAATAACCGACTGCTCGACGAGAACAGCGCCATGCAGAACAGAATTGCGGCCTTCGAGAAGCTCTTCATGGCCGGCGCGATGAATGGCGCCATGAGCCCTCTGCAGCAACCGCCGACCCCGATGCAGTACCCGCAGGACCAGTACATCAACACGCCCATCGGCACCCCCCGCGGCGAGTCCGCCCAGGGCATGATTCCCGTGCCCGAAGACATGAAGCGCATCATCTCCGCGCAAATGGCCTCCGGCCAGCCGTACCCCGTGCCACAACAAGCGTACCGCGGAAACCCCGCCCTTATGCGGCAGCAACAGATCCAGCAACAGCAGCAGCAAATGCAGCAGCAAGGCCGCTGGGGCAACTCGAGCCAGTACTTTGGCAAGCTCATGGTCGGTTCTCTTGCTGGCCTGATGATCATCGAGGCCGTGCGAGAAAACGAGCAGAGCAACGAGAGCCCCGAGGGCCGCGGTCTGTATGCTCTTCCCGTCCAGCTTCTCAGCTACCTGGGATCGCACTCACACATGCACATTGGCGGGTACTACATCTCCCCTGCCCAGATCATCTCGCATCTCAAATTTTTGCTCTTCCTTGGCACCTTCTTGTGGGTCTTTGTGCCCTCGCTGTTTGTGCCGTCCGACAAGAAGCCAAAGAAGGCGCACCAGCTCAGGGAGTCTCTCCAGGCGGCTGGGTCTGTGGCGTCCCCTATTCACGTGCGCCGTCAGGCCTGGTTGACAGCCATCCAGACCGTCTGGGTCCCGAAACACAACTTCATCCTCGAGGCTGCTGCTCTGATTCTCAAGACGATGAAGCTCAGCCTCCGCAATGCCATTGGCGTCCACGGCTATCAAATGCTCACCGGCCTCACCGAGGAGCAGGAGGCTGCCCGCGTCAAGGCGTGGTCCATCGCCCTCGACGCCCAATTGGCTGGAGGTGACGTGGAGATCAACAAGAGCCGCCTGACTCTCACCCTCTTGGCATCCGGCACACTTCCCGACACCCCGTCCCGACTGATGCTCAAGGCCCTTCACGTCCGCGTCCTCCTCTGGGATCTTGGATCCAAGGGCCTGCACAACACCGTCGCCAAGAAGCTCGCCCGCTCACTCTGGAACGACGCCAGGAACATGAACCGTGCCCTGGCCCAGCTTCGCCGCAACTCCGAGCAGGTCGAAGACGACCTCCCCGAACACCTGGCCGCCCTCATCGAGCAAGAATGTGACGTGGTTCTCAACAACAGCGTCATCCAGCGAGCCTACAACCTGGCGTGGAACCTGGCAACGACCGAGGGCGTCACCGAGCACAACGACGGCATGGATGCCGTCGTCGACGACCAAGCTGTGCGATCCCCGCTGGATGCCGTCGCTGCCTGGTGGTCCAGCCAGACCATTCAGCGCGCCCTGGTCACCAGCCTCGAGGCCACCAGGGATGATGGTGACGCCCCCAGAGTTGTGTCGACCTGTTTGGAAAACGCCCTCAAGACTGCGCCCATCGGCTCCGGCGTCCAGGCCCGCGCTCTCGTCGCCCGCGCCGTGCTCGTCGACGAGAAGCGCGGAGCCAACATTGCCGCCGCCCTCCAGAACGTCCAGCCCACCTCTGAGCAAAAGTCGCTACACCAGATCGCCGCCATCATCGACTCTTCTTCCATGGTTCAGTCCCCCGACGTCCAGATGGCCCTCAAGTGCGCCATGGCCATCGCTCACCTGCAGCGCGCCAAGTCGACCGCCGCCTACCCCCAGGAAGGCCTCCGCCTCGTCGAGAAGATTGCCCGCCCCAGCGCCACCGCCAACATGTCCCTCCTCGGCTGCACCGCGTTGTTCAAGCTTATGGAGGAGCTCTACGCCCACCGTTCGTCGACCGAGTCTTTCAGCACATCCCTCGAGCGCCTCGCCGGCAGCCTGCGCATCTGGATTGGCAGCGCGCCCGGTGAAAAGTGCGGTCTGGAGCAGGACGTCCGCCACAAGATGGTCGACCGCTGCCTCAGCATCACCAAGAGCGTCGTCGGCATGGAGACGGACACGGGCTACGGCAGTATGAGCGAGTGCGAAGAGGACGGGTGCTGACAATCTTATTTCTATGTCTAGAGGCGGTATCTCCCCTTACTACATACTAGATGCATTTATTTTTCTTTTTTGTACTTTTTACGGACTGGACATGAGTTTTGGGCGTCAACCCGGGAGGATATATGTGTCTTTTGACCTGGCGTTTCGTACGGAAGCAACGTGACGACGGCTGGAAAAGGCTGGGACCAGCGGATTTTGCATGAGCAGAGACAACGGATGTCGCTTCGGGCTGGCATTGATCCCCACGAGGACTGTCACAATATGGAATTGGGCGAGGGATACGGTCAGGGGATATATACGTGTCGGCTGAAAAAGTTGCGATGTTTTTATTTCTCTATAATCAGTGGTCGTAGGCCGCCGCTATGTAGAATCAATATCGACATGTGTCGTTGCGGGTCTGCGCATGAGTTGTATTGTGATTTATGATGCTGGTGAGGGGTTGTCCTGTTTGAGGAGGTGCCGACGGTCGATGACACCCTCTGACTTGAGAGTTCGGCTGTGGTGGGAGGGCTTACAGAGGTACGTTTATGTCTGTCGATTACTCACCGCGTTGCTGACCTGCGAAATAATAGGAGAAACTCCTGAAGTGTGGTGTTTCTGTTTATTGCGTTTATACGACAACACGCACTCGTCAGCCCACGACCGCTCCCTGACGGGCTGAAGAGTTGATTCACCAGCGGAGACTCGCCAGCGGAGTCGAGCGGATACGGCACGGCAGTCCTCACAGGCGAGGAGTCCACATCCCCACCTTTCAAAGCTGCAGGCCCCACCCAGATAAACAACACATAGCCGTCGCTATCGGGGCCGAGCCAACTCCCTGCGTACGGCACATGACGGGCCAAAAGGGGAGCACACCGGCCAGGGCTGGGTTATCAACGTCGCAGCAATGTCCTGCTCGAACGGGCTTCGCATGCCGCGCGGGCATATCGCTGTTATCTACACAATTCACGCTGACTGAAGGCCTGCGACCGGGATGCCAACTCTGCAAACCGGGCACCTGCAGCATCGCCCTGGAACGATGTGATGCCTCTCGACGGGCGATTAGCCACGAGCTGAGCTCTTCTTCTAGTATAGCAGGCCGGCAACCCTGCGAACAACCGGACGCACCAGTTCACCGTGCTCCTCTCCCTGACGGCCAAATCGGAGCCCATCCTGCCGAGCGGGACATGCCCATCTTCACGACGACCTGCCCAATGATGGCAACGGGTGACCCCAATTACAACTCCCCGCACTCCCAATGGACACCACCCTCACGCACATCTCCAATCAGACGGCGACATCGCCGGCCACCATGTGACGCAAGATTGCATCTGCGCAAGGGAGCGTCCATCTCTTGTCGTGTTGACATGACCGCCCCTACCTGCTTTTATTGACCTCGCTTGCCGTTGGGGCTGCTCAACGTTGCGCCCATCAGGGCACGGGCAAATCACGGCGAGAGATGTGTCGGCATACCTTCCCCTTCCCGCGTCACCGGCATTCAGGGCCAGGAACAGCTGGCTGTAGCTGTCGAGGGGCTACGATGCTTGATGGCCGAGGTGTGCGGTCATAAAGGGCGACGGCTGCCCTGGCGCCCCCTATCGTAACTCGAGGGGCACACCGCATCGCCCGCCATGCCTCGATACTCTCGTTCCGGCCTTGAGCTGCCCCGGCGCTCATTCTTCGCCGTCTTTGCACTCGTGTCTTTTGTGCTCCTCGCCACTGTCGCTTTCACCAAGCTCGGCGCTCAACAGGGCCCTGTGCTGAACATCCGCCGCGATGATACCTGGAAGTCGCACCTCAAGGCCAAGACGCGCGCCGCGGCGGGTGACAAGTACCTGATCGGCGCCGGCAAGGCCGACATCACAGGGCCCGTCGTCGAGATTGGGTTTGCCGGGTATGCTGATCTGGACCAGGTTGGGACTGGTCTCAGGCAGAGAATCTACAGCCGCGCCTTCATTGTCGGCGATGTGAGCAAGCCGAACGACCGGTTTGTGTATCTCGTGCTGGACACCCAGAGCGGTGACACCGCCGTGCGTAATGGCATCTTGGAGGGCGTCAAGGCCCTCGGGTCTGGCTATTCCATGTACACCAAGGACAACATTGCCGTCACGGGCACCCACAGCCACGCCGGCCCGGGAGCGTGGTTCAACTACCTGCTGCCCCAAGTCACCAGCCTGGGGTTTGACAAGCAGAGCTACCAGGCCATCGTCGACGGCGCGGTGCTGTCGATCAAGAAGGCGCACGAGTCGCTGACCGAGGTACGTCGTTCACTGCTTCTCGAGACCTGACTGACGATCCAGGGCTATCTCGACGTCGGGACCACCGAGGTTACCGATGGCGCAATCAACCGCAGTCTCTGGGCGTACCTGGCCAACCCCGAAGAGGAGAGGGCAAAGTACAGCGCCAGCACCGACACTACCCTCACGCTTCTCCGCTTCCAGCGTGCCTCTGACGGCAAGAACATTGGTGTTCTCACGTGGTATCCTGTGCATGGCACTTCCATTCTCCAGAATAGCACCCACGTGGCTGGCGACAACAAGGGCGTCGCCGCGTATCTCCTCGAGAAGGACCTCGCGGGCGACTCGAGCACGGCTGACGGCTTCGTTGCTGGCTTCAGCCAGGCCAACGTCGGCGACACCACCCCCAATGTTCTCGGTGCGTGGTGCGACGACGGATCTGGCCAACAGTGCAGTCTTGAGAACAGCACGTGCGCTGATGGCAAGAGCCAGTCATGCCACGGCAGAGGCCCGGCGTTCCAGAAGCTGGACCTGGGAATTTCCAGCTGCTATGAGATTGGCAAACGGCAGTACGCCGGGGCCAAGAGCGTCTACGTAAGTTGATCGATCCTCACACCGAACTTGGCTGACCAGATAGACCGCCCTGAGCTCTTCGTCGACCCCCGTCACCGGCACCAGCGTCAAGTCCTTCCACTTCTTCCAGGACATGTCCTACTTCAACTTCACCGCGGCAGACGGCACCAAGGGCATGACCTGCCCGGCCGCCCTCGGCTACTCCTTTGCCGCCGGCACGTCCGACGGCCCCGGAGCGTTCGACTTCACCCAGGCCGACTCGGGCACCCCTGACGCCAACCCCCTCTGGGCGGTTGTGTCTGGCCTCCTGAGGACCCCGAGCGCGGCGCAGGCCGCCTGCCAGCAGCCGAAGCCCGTCCTCCTCGACGTCGGCGAGATGAGCACCCCCTACGCCTGGAGCCCCAACATTGTCGACATCCAGATGCTCCGCGTGGGCCAGCTGGTCATCATCGTCGCGCCCGGCGAGGCCACCACCATGTCTGGCCGCCGCTGGAAGGCAGCAGTCAAGCAGGCCGCCACGTCAATCGTCGACAACGACCCGATCGTCGTCCTCGGCGGCCCTGCCAACACCTACGCGCACTACATCGCGACCCCTGAAGAGTACGCCATCCAGCGCTACGAGGGCGCGTCGACCCTCTTCGGCAAGAGCACCCTCCCGGCCTACATCAACCTTACCGTCTCCAACATCGGATTCCTCTCCCCCTCGGCCGCGTCCACGCCGCCCGCCGGCCCGTCGCCCCCGGACAACCGCGGCAACTCGCTGTCCTTCATCACCGGCGTCGTCGTGGACGGCACCCCCAGCGGCCGCTCGTTCGGCTCCGTCGTCACGCAGCCGTCGGCGTCGTACTCCCGCGGCGCCGTCGTCAACGCCACCTTCCAGGCGGCCAACCCGCGGAACAACCTGCGCCTGGAGGGGACGTACGCGGCTGTCGAGCAGCTGCAGAACGGTGTGTGGACGCAGGTGAGGAACGACGAGGACTGGTTTCTGGTGTACACGTGGACGCGCACCAACTGGCTGCTCGGGTACAGCGAGGTCACCATCAGCTGGGAGACGGCCGGGGACGGCGCTGCTGCGGGGACGTATCGGATCAAGTACTACGGCGATTCTAAGCCGTTGATTGGGTCCATCACGGCGTTTGAAGGGACGTCGAATAATTTTACGTTGGTCTAAGATGCCTCCGATCAAGGGGTGCAGGATTACATATTTCATAGTCAATGTCTAATCTGTGTTGCCGATTTATGCCAGTCCTGTTGATAGATGTGTCGTTTGCAGTCCCTGGTGAATTGATGGATGGCGATGGTCACAAAGAGTACAAAAGCCCTGTGCCCATGGTGACTATCCGCGACATGAACTCACCGTTGCCCTCTTTGGTGCTAGGGTTCTCGCGTTTGAACGGAGGATGGATGGGTGATTGAAACAGGCCCGCTTGCTCGCTGTAAACACCCGGAACCTGTTCTTGTTTTTCAGCACAACGCGGCAACAGACACTATGACAAGGCCGAAGCTTGAACGGGAGGAAGGCAGGGGCTCCGCCGCTGGCGAATACCCTCACGCAAAGAGACCTCGCCGCGACTCGCTGGAGGAGGCAGAAGATGACTTCGCTCGCGCCTAGGCCAGCCTGAACAGGAAGCGACGCCAGAGACAGCAGCCCATTCAGCACCAGACATCGACGATGTCAGAGGCGCATGACTTTGCGAACGTTTCTGCGGATAGACTGCAGAGGTTCCAACCGTACAACGAGAGACGCCACGACGTGGCGGGGAGCGACAGCCCATCGTCGCGGCCTTCTTCAGGTCCGCATCACCGAAGCAACCAGCACCAAGCAAACAGCGATAGATCGCACGGGAGGCAACAACACAACGACCAGCGCCACGACGTGGCTACAACGAGCGAAAGCGGCAGGCTGTCGCCATGGCAATCTTCAGGTCCGCGCCGCCCAAGTAATCAGCCTCAAGCAGCCAGCGATAGACAGCACATGGTTCAACATCACAACGACCACCGCCACGACGTGGCGACTCATGACAGACTGTCGTCGCGGCTCTCTTCAAGTCTGCATCGTCCAAGCAACCAGCCTCGACCCTCGCATCAGATACATCGAGAGAGCTACGACAGCTACGGCCCGCAGCAAACCCCGGCTCGAGACCAGACACGACGACCAGAGGATCGTGACCGCGAGATCAAGCCTGGACCAGGATCTAGACCCCAGAACCCAAACAGAGGGGTCTACCACGATTTCGCCCGGGAAGGACGTGACCGCCCTGCCCCTTCCCGTTTTGACTCGCCACCCCAGACACAAGGCAGTGATAGAGACCAGCGGTCATCATACCACTCACTGACAAGAGGTGGTGGCCATGGCAGGGGTCAATCACTTCAACGCGAGCCCGATGTTACCTCAGATCGAGGTCAATCGCACCACCCACGGCGGTTCACTGTCACGTCCTTCCAGCCCCCTCAACAGATTTGCAACAAGCCGCCTTTCCACGAAAAGGTCAAGCTCAATACGTAGGACGCAGAGAAGCTCGTTACCCATGGCGGACAGTCAATCGACCCTCATGTTGAGCTCAGGTGTGGGAACTGCGGCCACAGAGGCCATCGTCTGATCGACTGCATCTGGCCAGACCTCTCGGGCCAGATCAGTGGCTGCCCATTGTGCAACACGAAGTTGCATCATTTGGATGAATGTGCTCGAATATCGCAGCTCTCCAAGGCCCAGTTATACAATCTCCTCATCCATAGGAGAGGCAACAGGCCAGCTATCGCCTCGAGGACCCCTTGGGTTGATCTCGTCATGGAGGCCGCGACTGCTTCCATCGGGATTAAGGACCCACAAGGGGGACCGTTTCCTTGGACCAAGGACTTTGCCAAGAGCCAGGGGCACACCTGGTGCAAGTACGAGAACCGCTCGGGTCCCTCGTGGGAGTTCTACGACTACAGGGCGGGAAAGGAGGGAAGGATGCCTCTGCCGACCGACCCCAAGACGAAGAATTTGGAAAAGGTCTTGAGCAGCGTGGAGGGATTGCGCAGAACTGAGGTGCACCTTGGGTTGGGGCAGAATGCGCTCACTCTTTAGTGGAGGTTCCCGTGGCAAGTAAATATTGGGTTTAAGAGAACGTTATCGGGTTGCTTTACATAGTCTTTAGGCACAGATTGAAGCACTCGTTCTCTACATCCGTCATGGCATCCACTGCCATCGTCCTCGTGAAGTCATCTCCATGTAATTTTCGCGATGGCTGAAATCTTAGGTGCAAGCCGGGTCGTGGTTGCTGTCTATGCAACAGATGCAGCCGTGAAAGCAGCGACTTCCTCCTTTGGACCAATCGGGTACGTTCCTTACCTGCCCTATTCGGAAAGAAGCTGCTAGCCTGTCCCACATGTTTGAATACATCGCTCTTTCAACCGACACTCGTCTATCAACTTCTCTCCAACGACACTCCATCATTGCCCCCGTTAGCTGGTATTTGTTTCAATCGCCTGCAACTGTTTTTTTACGTCGAGAAAAAGAATACGATCCATCCCACATACACAAAACATCTTTCCTCCCCAGAGCGACATCAGTAGACAAAATGCCCCCTCCACGCCTTCTCAGTACCGAGCTCGTCGAAGTGGCAGGTTCAAATTCGGAGACGGATTGGGATAACATGTCCACCTCAAGCAGTGATTCTTGGCCTGGCATCTCCATGGCTGGGTCTGACAAAATAGATGGCGACGAACCCATTGAGCCCTCCAGTCCGAGGCCGGTGCCTAGGCTACGTGGCATTCTCAAGAGTTCCAGCTCAGGAGACTTACAGAAGGCTCGAACCAATGTCTCTGGCCAACAAACACAGTCTGAAGAAAGAGATCCACTCCGCAGCGGCCCGTTACGAAGGATGAACGCGCTCGAGGAAGAACAAAGTCGTCGGCGGAAGCGTTATCGCCATCGTCCCTATGCAGACAGCAGACGCACGATGTCACACAATCGTGTCGAAGAAGACTTGTCGGATACTGTCGATGAAGATGCGGACGCCGACGGTAGCAGAAACCGGGTCCATGTTACGAAGAAGCCCTGTCATGACCACCAACATCACCACAGCCATAACAATCTCGCCGCCCCCAACACGACTGGTCTCCAAACCCCGGCTGACGCCATCTCCAATGTTGGACAGCAAGTGGGCAGCCCGCGAACTCAGCTTTATGGAAACCTTCCTTCTCTCCAACTTGACCCCAGGGGTCCTGTTGAGACTCATAACGCTTCGCATTCCCACGCACCAGCCGGCGGTCTCAATATGTACGGCGTACATCAGCACAGAAATTACTTTCCAACGACGAATCAGTACGCTGGAGGCTTTCATGGTCAGGCCCGGTACCCTTATTCGCATCGAATGCGCCTTGGTTATCCCATACCGCAGCAAGACCGGACACAACAATCCGAAGCAAGTTGGCTCGCTGGCCTCTATAACAGTCGAGACCGACTCAGGGACGAGTTCTTTCGGTTGAGATCAAGACCCCGTGACGCCAGGGACGAGAGCTTTTTGGCCATCGTGACGGCCCAGATGTATGTGGTATCGCTTCTCCTGACACACAGCCTGCGATACTGTACGTGAGAAGTCGGCATCCTACGCGGGTACATTGGAAGGGGGGACTGATGTGTAAGCACAGTGGTTGGCGCGCGAGCTTGCGTTGGCTGGTATTGAGTATGTTTATGATCGTGCCTTGGGGGTGAAGATTGGCTGGTTTCTCGGGGGTACAGAAGTAACGAGCATGCAATACATGATATACGACGAATGTGCTCACTTCAGTGACTTCGATGGTTCCAAGTCACAATATGTCTTCCTTGTGATTCTGACCATGCTTGAATTTACCAGTGCCTCCCTTATAACCGCATGCCCGATGCCTCAGCACTCGAGGAGATCCAAGTACCTGTTTAGAAGGCCTGGACTTGAGACCAGTGGTGGGCTCATCCGATGGTAATTGTACCGAGACACGGGCAGATATTCCTTAATAACCATTGCCATTTCCTAACCGCCCGGATAGCTTTCGAAGTTCCCGAGACAGACGTCACCGGTGGCAGTGTTTGCTCAGTAAGGAGAGGAAGGAAGGAAAGACTCGATTCGAAATGGACTCATGTCCTATTATTACATTTATGATGACTTCTAAAAGCTGCTCGTCCAAATATCCAATGTGTCCACCTGAGAGGGGACGTCTCTAGGCTGGATCCTGCCTCTGTAAGACAGTGCTTGCCCCATGGATGCGGTTGGCCCTTCTTGAAAAGTTGGACAGTGGGGAAGGAAGGAGGTGTCTGGGGACGAAGGTGCAGTAAGGAGTGCAAAGAAGGAGCTCATTCAAGGGGCTGCTTTCTTTCCTACTTGAACGATGTCCCTCTTCTTCTCACAACATCACATCTCTCTAGTTTTTCTACACTTGCTTTTCTTATCTTTCTCCCATATTGCACGTGTATTCTCTACTGCGAGTTTCACTACCACTTCCCATAAACAACTCCCACGACGACTACCAAGATGCCTCCCAAGAACATGAAAAAGGCTGCGGCTTCGAAGAAGACCTCAGCGGCGACATCAGCTGTCACGGCAACGGAAGGTCAAAAGACCAAGAGGAAGAACGCGGACACACCCGGTTCTGTTCAAAAGAAGCAGAAGATGACGAATGCTGTGAAGGTCGACGCAGATTCCGAAGAGGGCGAGGCAGATGCTGGAAGAGAGAAACCAACCGGGGATGATGGCGATGGCGGCGTCAGGTGTCTGGTGCGCCCTGACAAGGCGTGGGCGCTTGTTGAGAGGTCTCACGTCGATAAGCAGCCAGCTGCGTCGCACAAGATGTTCTTTTTGACGAATGCTTCCGTGTCTCAGCTTGAAGAAGACGAGATCGACAACATAATTCCTCCCAAAACACTGCCAGAGTCGTTATTCCCCCCGAACTGGACCCAGCAGGACGAGCAAGACTTGCAGAGGGCGTGGGATGAGGATCCTGAACGGCCCGTTTGGATGGACATTCCAGACAAAGGGAGATTCACTAAACTCTGGAAAGTGTTTCTGCGCCTCTTTCGTAAGAGCCCTGCCGATGTCATCTCGGCCAAGTACGCGTTGCAATTTGATCCGGACAAGAAGCGTCCCAGGATGGGATGGAACAGCAAGAATGAACTGGTGGTCTCGCCGGCGTGGACTGCGCTCTTTATGAAGAGACTGATGAACTTGGCGTTCCACCCGCTGTGGCAGGGCAAGGTCGAATGCCTTATCGTCGCCATCCAGTACGCAGTAATCGTGCGCACCAACGACTGCCGGACATGGAAGCTCCTCAACCCGACTGGTGATGAGTTCTTCAACACCATGATTCGAGTTCTCAAAAAGCCCGACTGTCAGGGCATGGAGGTGTCCAAGCTTCACAAGATGGCCCGCGATGACATGCATGGTCGTGACGTCCCATGTGGCTGGTTCTCTATGTTCATGGAGAAGCTAGAGGGCAAGTATCCAAAACCACCACCGAGGCAGACAGAGGACAACGGCCCCTACAAGGTCTCGACGGCTGACCTTGGGGAAATTCTGGAGGCGCTGACGGACATGGATCATCTAGGACTGCCGCTCTTCAGGTACACGGGCGAGGGCTACAGTATGGAAGCGGCCAACCTCAACATGAAGGAGGACTTGCCAGCGAATGACGACATGTTGGATTATTACGAGCGCGGATTACTCGAAGAGCGCCGCTGGGTTGCCTTGCAGAAGAAGCTCGCGGACCGAGGAAGGCCCGTCGAGTCTTTCACGGGGCTTACGGTCAGTGCCGAGGCGACCGGCTCAGGCTCCACTCAGACCGATATCGACCAGCTGAATGAGAGGATTCGGGAGTTGGAAGACGATGTTTTCGAGTGGCAAAGGAAATATAAGAGGCTGCAGGGGCATAACCCGGTCCCGTCTTCGGATGCGATAGAGGACCCGAACGACAGCTACGTATAAGAGGGCGGCGGCGGCGACCGCCCACCTTCCTTTGTTCAGACTTACGCCCTCTTGACTGCCAGATATGGCACGGGGCTGACCATAACTACTACTCGGGAAGCCAATATGCTTTTGTAACAATACACTTTCTCTGCAATTCAACCATCTGTGTGGTGCGTAACCCTTGAAAGTTGACCCTTGATTGTAACTAACCAAAGTAATCCTCTTACTGGGGAATCCCGACCGTGTCCTCTTGGAAGTTGGCTAGTGGGGAAAGAGGTGGTTTGAAGAGGGTATGATGAGTTGTGTAAGGAGAAGGAACGAAGTTGAAGGCTCCTTCCCTTTCCCAGATGGCAACGTTCCACCTCCGTCTTTCCTCAACTTTTCTCCGCCTTCCCGCACCTGCGTTTATCATCACCCCTGCATTTTCTTCTGTAATTTTCACAACCACGACCACGACCACCGCCCCCACCGAGACCAAGATGCCGGAGCGCGATTTAGTGGAAGGAACGCCGGCTTCACGGCCTCAGGCTGCGACTGCGGCTTTGGTATTTACCGCAACTGCGGTAGGAGCAGACAGAGCAGAAATGGACGGTCGACGGACTGTTGGAAGGAAGAGAGAGGGCAGCGGATCGCCATCATCAATGAGAACTGCTAAACAGCAGAAGACGAGCGCAGGGGATGGGACCTCCGCATTTCAGGCAGGTGCAGTCAGTGGTGCAGATGGTGCCCAGGACTCTGGGTTATCCTCGTATGAGAGAGTCTCTGCAGTTGCCATGGCTCCTGTGAGCGGAGATCAGGAGCGATCCTCGACGGAGGTGAGGGTGCCTGGAGACACTCAGGCCGAAGGCAGTCACGGGACAGAGATCGAGGTCTCTAGAATCCTCAAGAGGTTTGAAGACGCGCTGAAGAAGGCACAGGAGACGCCGGAGAAGGTCATGAACCTCCAGAAGAAGCTGGACTTGGCCGAGCACGATGCCAAGACTGCCGGCATTCGAGCCGACGAGGCGGCCAAGCGCGAGACTCGGAATCGGGCGGAACACGCCAAGCTCCTACAGGAGTCGGACGAGCAGAACAAGAAGCTGTCCAAGGAACACGAGAAGCTCCAGGCAGAGTACAAGGAAATGAGTGAGAGCAAGCACAAGCTGTTTGTAGAGAACATGACCCGCAGGATCACCAATGAGTCATTCGCCGACGCCATGAAAGAGTTCTCTATTGTTGAGGAGAAATTGAAGCAGGCGACGAAGGAGAAAACTGATCTCGCCGAGAAGTTGCGCCAAGCCGAGACGGCGCGTGGAGAGGCCGACAACGAACTGGGCCGTCTGAAAGAGACGCTGACCTCGATAGAGGCTTAGCGAGATTCGGCAAAGGCCGAGTTGGACAAGGTGAGAGAAAAGCTGACATCGATGGAGGCTGCGCGGGACTCGGTAACGACCGAGCTAGAGGGGTTGAGATCAACAGTAGCCTCAGTAGAGGTTATGCGAAATTCAGCAATAGCTGAGGTGGACCAGCGCAGGGAGGAGCTGTCTAGTTCGCAGAAAGATGTGAGCAAAGAAAGGCTCGAAGTGCAGGGCCTCACCACTGTGCTGAATGGTCTCAAGACGGCTGTCGAGGCGATAAAAGCACGGCCAAATGGCACTGGAAGCGCGGAGTCTGACTGGCAAAAGGCCGTGGAACTGCTGGCATCACGACTGAACGCGTTCAATATCTTCGACGACGGTCGCTATCTCACACATTCTTCAGTCATCCACGAAGTTGGAATGGCAATCGTGCGGGACGCGGAATTCGATAAGCTAAGGAGGTTCGTCGCGACTATGGAGGTCAACGCGACCTATTGTTTTTGGCAGGTGGTAGAGGCTGAGGAGGGAGACGAGATCATCAGACTGGAAAACTCCAAGGCAACGTGCCCCTTGCACACGATGGAGGAACGCCTCAGCAAGAGTGACAAATGTCTCAGATTCAAATGTATAGTTCGCAATGGCGACAGACAGCTCATCGTGGGAAGAAAGACGAAGCGGACCACAGCTGTGTAGGTGGCATTGATGTTACAATAGATAGATATTCACGAGGGAAGGGTCCAGTTTGCATTGATCATCAAGAGTCTAAGAATTTCATGTTGCTTGTTAAGTAAATCACGAACGCCACTCAGTCTACGAGGAATTCCCCGTGTTACCAACGCTATCCTCCACGTCTTCTCACTCAATTGGGGTTTCAAGTCCGTTCGTCAATGTCTATGGTCGAAGCATGCCCGCTTCCCTGACGCTCTCGCAAATCCGCTAGTAAATCAATATCTTCATCTCCCTCAGCCTCAGACCCCATGATTTCAAATACTTTCAAGACAGATTAGGTGCTCCCTCCCTCCCAAGCCTTCCTCCATCATCCCTCCTTCCACTGCCCGGTGAAATATGTTCAGCGTTCATAGTTGGTTTCCACTTACATAATGAAGACACACCATGTATCACAGTGAAAGTTTTATACAAATGATGAAAAGTTGGTTCTGCTCTGTTGGGCCACAATATTGTCATTTATATCCCCTTGGATGTGGGCATTCTGGCATATGCCGGAGGCGGGCCACGCCTGAAAAAGGGGGCCATTGGAGCGCCGGCTTACTTCATCTGAAAGCCGCAAACTGGTAATACCAGAGGAATAATAGCAACAGCAATATTTGGAGACTCTGTGAAAATTCAGGAGAGGAAGTAGGGGTAGCATGGAGGGCTCCTGCCTTGAGAGAGTCAGGACTTTCACCGCGGGACCCACCGGCCGAGGAGAACTGTGGATCCCATTGTTTACCTACCTCGTCGATTGATTGATGCCTGTTGCTGCCTTGCTTTTCTTTAGTCCAGTTAGAAAGTCTCTCGGCTGCGAAATCTTTTCCTCTTCAACTTTCCCAACACCAACGGACAGTATCAGGACACTGATAGCAGGCAGCAGTACGACTTGGACATGGTTTCCCGGCATCGTGTCGACCGCGACGAGCTTGCCGCCCATATCGAAGCGAACAACCGAGCGGCAAACCTGCTTCGGGCCAGCTTCAATGACCCGAGCATACGCACATTCAGCAGTGGGTTCACGGGTGGGCCGTCCGCGCCTCCGCAGACTCCGCAGCCGCGGTGGCTCGACAACATGTGCTTTACCCGCTTTAGTGCCCAGAGCGACCCGCCGCCGCCGCAGCAGCAGCAGCAGACGACGGGATATCACGCAGCCGCCCGCAGAGAGAGTGTGTCGGCTCCTCGGCATGACTTCCACGACCGGGACTGCGGTGACCGGCCGCGCCGTGATGCGCTCCCTGACGTGTGATATGGTGACTTTTGGCATGACCCAAGCAGCGCACATCGATACAGTGGGTTTTTGGAGACGGCGATGGAAGCTGACGGTCAACGGACTATCAGTGGAAAGAGAAAGATGACGGGGACCCCCGTTGCTGCTAACAAGAAGCAGAAGATGAGTACAGAGAATGGAACTTCCGCGTTTCAGGCAGCCCTGGTGAGTGAAGGAGCCGATGGGGCCCTGGACTCTGAGTCCACCGCGGATGGCGCGGTGGGAACTGGTGGTGTTGCCCAGGACGCTGGGTTAGACGAGGAGGATGTGCAGACGCCGGCTGAGCCGACGCCGACTTGGGGCTCGTCCAAGACGTTCTTGGAAGCTACTGTCGACGAGGCCATGGATCAGGGCAAGTAAATGGCGACACTCGAAAGCATCTGGCCCAAGACTAGCGACTGGGCTGCGGATGGCGACGAGATGGAGGCATACGCCGAGGCCGTCTGTCAGCTTGCCGTCTCGAAGTGGGCAAAGTTGACCGTCATGAAGGTCAAGCTTAAGCTCGACGCGAATCGCAGGGCAACGTACAAGGAGATGTCCAAAAAGGACGAGAAGCAGTTTTCGTGTGCGTATACCGACTGGTGGACCACGCTTCGCCTGCACAAGAGACTCGGTAAGGCTCCTGTCTCGCATGAATGATTGATGGCTAACTATCTCAACTACAGTCACAGAGTCGGAGTTCCAGGCTCTCCGCGACAGCGGCTTCATCAAGACGCTCAAAAAGGAGGAGAAGGGCATGCCGCCCCTTGACGAGCGCTTCCGCGACCATCTGCAGAAGAACGTGAGAGCAGCTGGGGAGGCGATGGGTCCCCTGCAGAACGTGGCGATGGGCCCTCTGCAGAACATGAAGACAGCCGGTGCGGTGCAGCCTGCGCCGCCCGCGCCCAAGCCTGTTCAGGACGCGCGCGTTGAGGACCAGCGCCGCAGGCTGTCGGAGCTGGCACTCCATTGCCTGCGGGATCACGTCATGCCTGGCGACATGACGAGTTACATGACGGATCTGGCAGACCACGCGGCGAGCCTTCTCAACCTCAGGAACAAGGATGACATGCGACTCTCGGACAGCGACGTCGACGCGGTCATTTCCGACCAGTGGCGTGTGTACAACGGCGACGGCAAGGTCGTAGAGAACGCCAAGGCTGCTTCGAGCTGGCACTGGAGTCGCAAGCAGGAGAAGCAGACACAGCAGAAGCAGCAGACGCAACAGCAGCAGCAGACGCCGAATGTTGTGCATACGTCTTGGCTGCCCCCTGAGTTGGCGGCTCCGACTGTCGCGTCGGCCTTCTCGCTGCCTTCGCTGCCGTCGAGGACTATGCCACCCCACGGCTTCCCTCACAGCCGCCGTTGAGATGGCAACTGGATGAGTAGGGTGTCTGGGAGACTTCTCAGACTAGCAGATTGGCAGGAATTGTTCGAGACTTCTCGAATTAGGTGGTCAGCAGCAGGTGTTATAAACAGCAGTCAGTAGTCAATAGAAACAAGGTTCTGGTGTGAAATTGCATGTGCCTGTTCTATTGCGATGTAAATTGGTCCATTCATTAATTGTGATAAGTGTAGTTAATGGCGCTCATCCTCTAGACATGTTGCCAAACGGTTGAATATAGATGTCGCTTACAATCATGTGCATTTGGGCCAGTGTGGGGTTTGCGTGTGCTTGATTTTGCTGGCCGGACAGTGTTCACACACATGCATGTAATCCATATATCGTCGTCTTTATCAATACTACTATTCGTATGCTATGGTCATCACCTCTATTATTGGCATCTCTTGTCGTCTTCTCTATTGTCGTCTTCTCTATTGTCGTCTTCTCTATTGTCGTCTTCTCTATTGTCGTCTTCTCTATTGTCGTCTTCTCTATTGTCGTCTTCTCTATTGTCGTCTTCTCTATTGTCGTCTTCTCTATTGTCGTCTTCTCTATTGTCGTCTTTATCGCACCCCCTGTCGTTTTCTCTACTACCCTCGTTCTTATGAGGGTATTTGATTACTTGATTGAAGTTATAGGACACAGTGTACGGCTAAAGAATTCTTTGTAAGACACCAAGGTAGCAAAGGACACCTTCCTGCTTCACAAGAAACCTGAATCTTGTACAGTGACATGCGAATGTTCTTGCACTGTGCCTCGTCTGGAATGACTAGAATTCCAGTCGACAAGCTGCGCGCGAATAAAGCTGCCGCAGATGATGAGAAAAGGATGTAAGCCATGTCCCATATTCATTCTTAGATTTATTAGCAAAAATTGAATACACACCGTGTTTCAAGCAAGATAGCCTCGAGTCGATGAGATGCAGTCGGAGAAGGTTCAACCCCTGGTCCGAAGGACCCATAATTCAATACCAAGGGCCAATCGCGTGTAATGCTTTCTGCTTTCTAGCGGACGCATCCCGCTGAGCGCAGCACTCAAACTTAACATCAACCACACCAGACCTCAACACAGAGAACCACGTCAACTTACGGGTTTGACCATTCGTAACACCAACTGCTCTTCTCGCACCATATACCAACCGCTCGCAGGACACTTTCGAGGCAGTCGTTGTATGATAGTCTTCATGGCAAGCTGGGCCTTAGTCGTTCTAAGATTTCTCTCGTCAGGAGCAATCGATTTCGTCTCTTCGAATACCAGCATTTCAATTAGCTCTTTCCTGGCAGGTAAGAATCGAGAAGCTGTAACACCCCGCATAACATTCCGTCGCTAACAGACATATCTAAGGTCAATCGCTCTACTTTTGCCGCCTGCCGCGTACGCCCAACCACTCAATATTCAACAATGCCATGTCTACCCCTCACCAATCCGGCGCACTCCCACACCCCCCACCGACAGCGAGCTGCGCTGCCTTGTGCATCTTCAACGTCCCCAGTGGCCTCACGCCAGGCTTCTTCCCACGGTGGCCCTTGAAGTTGATCTTCTTATCCAACTGCTCAAAGGGACTGCTCCCCGCCTCGCCCTTCTTCACCATCCACTTTGCGGTCCCAAGCGCGGCGTCAAGCTCCTCGACGGGCGGCAGCTTCAAGTATATCATGCCGTCCGGACGCTCTTCCACCGGGAACGTCGCGATGCTGAGCTCTGCATCCGTCTTGCAGTCGCCGTTGGCCAGGTCAAAGTTGCGCTTGTGGTACGGACACGACACCCACGGCGCGGACCGCTTGGCGTCGCCGTTGGTGCTGCATCCCGAGTCGGGCTTCTTCGCGTCGCTGCACGTGTCGGTCCCGAGGTCCTCGCCGATGAGGCCGTCCGAAAGCACAAAGGCGCGCTTGTGCGGGCACATTTGCTGTGTGGCGTAGTACCTGCCGCGGATTCGCCAGATGGCCAGCTGCGTGTCTCCTCGCTTGACAGTCGCGGAGATGCCGTTGGGCGTCTCGTCAGCGCCAAAGAAGTGGCTCGCTGGAAGCATCGGCTGCCACGCCATGCTGCTCCACCTGCTGATGAGGCCCTTAAAGTCTTCCTTGGCCGAGTCCTTGGCCCAGTACACCGGGCGCGGCTGGTCGCGGTCGAGCTCGACCTCCATGTTCTCGAGCGTCTCCTCGGTGTTGTTGAATTGCTTGAACTTGGCGGCGATATGAGGGTTCTTGATCGCTTCGGCCCACTCATCGAAGAAGCTGTCGACGAGCTCATGCATTTGAGCTTCGAGAGAGGCGCAGATGCCCAGCTTGTCCTCAAGGACAACCTCCTGCAGGTACTTGATGCCGCCCGGGAGGTTCTCCAACCAGCGGGCGGTTCTCTGGAGTTTGTCGCCGGTGCGGATATAAAACATGAGGTATCTGTCGATGATGGGGATGACCTCGGATGGGGGGACGTCTTTGGCGAGCAGCTCCGAGTGCTTTGGCTTGGCACCACCGTTGCCGGCGACAAAGATGTTGAAGCCCTTTTCGGTGGCAATGAGACCAAAGTCCTTGTTCTGGGCTTCGGCACACTCGCGGACGCAGCCGCTGACGCCGCCCTTGATCTTGTGCGGCGCGCGGATGCTCTTGTACCGCTCCTCCAACCGGACGGCCATGCCAACACTGTCACCAATGCCGTATCGGCACCAAGTCGTCCCTACACAGCTCTTGACGGTCCTCAGTGACTTGGCGTACGCGTGGCCCGACTCCATGCCGGCCTCGACGAGCGTCTTCCAGATATCCAAGAGGTCCTGCTTCTTTGCGCCAAACATGTCGATGCGCTGCCCGCCGGTGATCTTGGTGTACAGGTTGTATTTGCTGGCCACCTCGCCGATGACGATGAGCTTGTCGGGGGTGATCTCGCCGGCGGACACACGCGGGACGACGCTGTACGTGCCGTTGCGCTGGATGTTGCCGAGGAAGCGGTCGTTGGTCTCTTGCAGGCCGTGCATCGGTGTGTCCATGACGTGGCGGTTCCACAGCGAGGAGAAGATGCTGCCGCAGGTGGGCTTGCAGACTTCGCAGCCCATGGACGCAGGGTCGTTGCCGGCCTCTCTCATGACATCTTCAAACGTCTTGAGCTTCTTGACGAGGATGATATTGTAGAGGTCGGCGCGGGAGTAGTTGAAGTGGGCACAGAGATGGTTCTTGACCTCGTTGCCCATGGACAGCATCGTCTTGTTGAAGATGGTGGTGACCAGCGGCATGCAGCCACCGCAGCCCGTGCCGGCTTTTGTGCAGGTCTTGACGTCGCCGAGGGTCTTGCAGGTGCCGTCTTTTACCGAATTGACGACGTCTCCTTTCGTCACGTTGTGGCACGAGCAGATCTGGGTGTCGTCTGTTAGGTCGTCCCCGTCGTCTTCGCCCTCCTTCTTGGCGCCCAGGATCAGCTGGCTGGGCGGCATGTCGAGCTCCTTCATGTTCTTGACTAACGGCACGAGCTTGATGTAGTCTTTTGTGTCGCCAATCATGATACCGCCGAGCAGGTATTTGCCATCTTCCGTAAAGATGTACTTCTTGTACACATTCTGGAACGGGTCACGGTATGTCAACGCCTTGACCGGGGCCGGTGGGAGGCCGTTGGTTAACGTCTCGATAGTGCTCTGCTCGTCTTTCTTCGCCCTTCTTGCCGCTTTTGGAGGCAGCGACTTCGGCCCTTGTGTGTCGGCAAAGTAGTCGCCAAAGCTCGCCACGTCGACACCGAGCAGCTTGAGTTTTGTGCTGAGGTCTGGCCTCTTGAATATCCGCGGCTGGTGCAGCTTGGCTTGTGTGAGGTTGAAGGAGAGGACGTCGGCCATCTCGACGCCGGGGCCAATCAAGCCGAACGCCATGCCCTTCCAGCTGGCGCACTCGCCGATGGCGTAGATGTCGGGAATGCTGGTGCTCATATCGTCGTTGACAATGATGCCGCCGCCGCGATCGGCACACTTGATACCCGCCTTGCGTGCGAGTTCATCCCGTGGCCGTACACCAATAGCGAAGCAAATGGCCGAACAGTCGAGGCGCTCGCCATCCTCGAAGCGCACGCCCTTGACGTGGTTGTCTTCGGTGGTCTCAATCTCTCCAACGCGTTTGCTGAGCATGATGTCGAGGCCGAGGCTCCGCACTTGGTCCACCACCATAGCGCCGGCATCTTCATCAATCTGGCGACTCAGAACCCAGCGATTCCTTTCGATGATCTTGACTTGGTTGAAGCATTCAAGATCGACCATGGCCTTGGCAGCCTCCAGACCGAGCAGACCACCGCCGACGACTGCTCCGTCGGTGCCTTTTCTTGTGCCGGCAAAGGCGATGAGCTTGTTGAGGTCGTCGATTGTGCGGTAGACGAAAACACCCGTTGCGTCATGGCCGGGAGTGTGTTTTGGAAGAACGGCGTCTGAGCCGGTTGCCAGGACCAGGACGTCATAAGGGACGACTTCACCGTTGGAGCAAAGTATCGTCTTTGCTTGGGAGTCAATATCCATTACTTTGGTGTTGATGTGGTATCCCAGGGAGCCTTTGGGAGCGCCGCGATACTACAAACGTCAGCGCGAGCCACGAATGCAGCAACAACCACGTACCCATTCTTCCGGATTGAGGTAGAGGTTCTCAATCTTGCGGTGGTCAAAGAAGCTCGTCAACCCCACGCGGTTGTAAGCCAGGTAGGGCTCCTCCCCGATGATTGTGATGCTATGCTCATTTGTCCGCGCATCCAGCTTCAGCATCTTTTCTCTGCGAAACGTCAGCCAGGGCCGCCACCATCACGCGCATACTCACATGAAGGCCATGCCGACCATGCCCAGGCCGACGACTACGAGCCTCTTTCGTTCCGCCATCGTGAGATGCCAAACGCTACTGAGACACGAACAGAGTTGGGGGTACGAAGAGCAAACGGAGCGAAATGGGACAGGAACACAAGCGACTACACCCCAGGACCGTATTATAAACAGCGCATCATCTTGTCGCCTCACAATGAAGTCAGTTGGCACGATCCGCTGGGATCAGCATCTCCGGGAGTTGGTCCATGACGTCCCAGGAACGGCCGCACCTGATTGGGCGGCGGCGGTCTGAACGATGCATTTCCACGGTCGAAACCAGAGTTTCCGTGCCACACGGCCATGTCTGCGCATGGCGTGCAGGGACATGTGAGTGCGTTTGGTGGAGGGTGGCACGGGTGCATTACAGGTTGGTTGTTGTATCGCATTCTAGGTCGCTCATGGTGATAAGGTGAGCTGCCATCGGATGATAAGGTTGCTACTGACCAATCAGAAGCGGAGGATTGCGGCCCGCAGCGGGCGGCCCTGGCTACGCCCGCGGAGAAAGACGTCTCTGGCCTGCTAGCCGCATTTCTCTTTGCCCATGAAACTAGGGGCGTGGGGAGATTCTTCTCGTTGCTGCCTCCTAGGAGAAAGGAAACTCTTCTTCATGGTAGATAAGCGGGAGCTAATCTGATTTGTAGGGTGCTTGATTGGACGACAAAGACCGCTGTACGGAGCTCAACCGTCATCATAACGACGACGATGTTTAAACGAAGGCAACTCGAGTTGCTTCTCTGTGTCCCACCTGATCTCATCATTTCATAACGAACGCCCAATCAACCGATGGCAATCCAGTCCCGTATTCCTTCTAGGGTATCACCAATAGTGTACAGTATCATACAGTCATCTCACGCCACCCTCCTGACGCCGAAAAAGTAGTTGCCGACCTTCTCGCTGCCCTTAACCTCCTTCCAGCCCAGACCGGGCATGTAGACGACGCCCAGGACCCGCGGCATCTCCCAGCCCTTGCCCATGAACATGCCCTTGAGCTCGTGGTCGTTGATGTACTTGCGCCAGTCGTGGGTGCCCTTGGGCACGATCCCCAGTATATCTTCAGCGATGAGGTTCGTCGTGAACCAGCTCATCCACGTCCGCGCGATGGTGCTGCCAACGAGCCACCCGCCGGGCTTCACAAACGGCGCGCAGCGGTCCAGGAACTCCTCCGGCGACGACACGTGCTCGACGACCTCGAACACGGACACGACGTCGTACAGCTGCGCCGGCACGGGCAGCGTCTCGATCGTGGCGGACTTGTACTCCAGCCTGCCCCTCAGCGCGGGGTCCCTCCTCGCGTGCGCCTTGGCGATGGCGAGCACGCCGGGCGTCGGGTCGATGGCCGTGACGGCGGTGGTGTCGGGCAGCCGGGCGGCGCTCTCGGCGAAGATGCCGCCGCCGCATCCGACGTCGAGGAACCGGGTCGGCGTCGACGGCGCGTCGTACTGGCTGTTGAGGCAGTCGCGGATGAAGGTGTGTCGGAGCGGGTTCATCAGGTGCAGCAGCCGCGAGGAGCCGTGGGGGTCCCACCAGTCGGCGGCGAGGGCGTTGAAGTGCTCGACCTCGTCGGGGGAGACGGAGGAGAAGGTCGAGTTGAACCGGCGGGGTTGCAGCCCGGCTCGGAGGAGAGGTGACGTCGTAGCCGCGCGGGAGGCCGCGACGAGAGGCCTCGCCCGCAACGAGCGCAGCAGAGCGGCTGCTGGGCGTGACGATGCCATTGCTGGTGTTGCGGTGGTGTGTGCAGAAATGAAATAATGGCAGGCGATGACAAAGCAGGAGATCCGCTGAAATTCTAGCTTCCCGTCGGCGCTGTTGCCGACCGTCAGTGCACCCCTGTCAACCGCATTGCAGATGGCAGACGTTCTGCAGGCACGGGATTTCCACCGCAGAGTCGGCGGCGGATCCTTATCCTAGATGTGCACTCCCGGCCCCAGGAACACCTCATGAACAATCGAGAACGGGGCCGCGCGGGTGCTTCCACCAAGGTTTGTCAGCTTGGCCATCACCTGTGTAATCGGCGGGCCCTCGGACGGTCCGCAATCCTTACGTAATTCACCGAGCCCGCTATCGGTTTGGCGCCGTTCGCATCTGAAAGAAGGCGCCACAGAGGCCCTGGAAGCTAGAAGCCCGACCGCCGACCGAGCAAACAAGAAACAACCCGCGCAGGCCGAGAATCCTCGGCGTGGTCGGCGCCCTGGTCCAGGCACATGGGAACCATGGATGACAGGCACATCATGAGTCAACCGATTGGCGACGGGTGGGCTTCTTGGGGTCCTCACTGCTCAGCATCGGCCGATAGATTATTAAGTCCAACGACCGGCGCATCGTGAGAACACGTTGTAAAAAGTGCTTTACCCGCCGGCGGTTACCGTCAATTACACCTGCAAGATTCCCTATCTGCCCGCTGCCGGTTGTCGCCCCCTCTCTCGCATGACGGAATCCCTAGCGCAGTGAAGAAAACGAGGACCCCTGCCCGAACCGTGTGCCCGCAACCGCAAAACACCACTAAATTTCCCTTGGAGCCGCTTTCAACTACCCCTCCAACGTCCCCCTCCTCCACGCCGCCAACCTCACCCTTCCACCGCCAACCACAGACCCAAACGCCGCGATGCCCTCCTCGACAATAGACGAGTCCAAGTTCGACTCCATCCCGGATGCCATTGAGGCCTTCCGTAAGCCGTCCCGCGCATCCCGTCTTGTCTAAGACTGCCCCGCTGACCCAAATCTCCAGGCAATGGCGAGTTCCTCGTCGTGCTCGACGACCCCTCGCGCGAGAACGAAGCCGACCTCATCATCGCCGCCGAGTCCCTCACCACCGCCCAGATGGGCTTCATGATCCGCCACTCGTCGGGCTACGTCTGCGCGCCCCTCAGCCCCGCCATCCTCGACCGCCTCGACCTGCCGCAGATGGTGACCTCGAACGAGGACCCCCGCGGCACCGCCTACGCCGTCTCCGTCGACGCCGCCGACGAGGCCGTCACCACCGGCATCTCCGCCCACGACCGCGCCCTCACCTGCAGGGTCCTCGCCGACCCCGCCGCGAAGCCCGCCGACCTGCGTCGCCCCGGCCACGTGCTGCCGCTGCGCGCGCGCCAGGGCGGCGTGCGCGAGCGGAGGGGCCACACCGAGGCCGCCGTCGACTTTTGTCGGCTGGCCGGCAAGAAGGAGGCCGCCGCCATCTGCGAGCTGGTCGACGACGGCACCGTCGTCGAGGGTCAGGCCGTGCACGAGAACCCGGGCATGATGAGGGGCGAGCAGTGCATCGACTTTGCGAGACGGTTCGGGCTCAAGGTGTGCACGATTGCGGATCTGGTAACGTACCTGGAGAAGACGCAGGGCAAGCTGGACGTCAATGGCTCGTCGTAGGGCCGTGAGGACGGGGAGAGGACAAGAGGAAGAACAGCAGAAAGCCGAGTCCATGACCGGCCACATATACCCATGTCGGGTTGGCAAAAGGCGCTTGGGAATTCGTCACATACTCTGTTTGCGCTCGTTTCGGCGCATTGGATACTGGTCGGTATAACATCACTGAGAGGCACACAAAAGACACCACTCTGTTACCGGCGAGCGTCGTTCAACCGTGTAAGATATGTATTCGGCATAATCCAAATGTGCGACATGATCCCAAATGTGCTCCGTACCCGCAAAATGATGATGACCAGCCCAGTAGGTGTCCGTCTAGTAACGCCAGCCATGCACCCGTATTGCTCAAATGACCGCCTTCGCTTCCCGCCTACTGCAGCACGCCTGCTGCGCCTACTGCATCTCCTCCAGCGCGCCGTTGACGTGGTATGTGGTGTTGGCAGCGTCGGGGTTCGTGCGGTCCCACGCCCACATCTGCTTTTCCTGCTGCGAGAGCTTGCCCTCCAGCATGGCAACCACCTTTTTGCCAATGACGGGCAGGAACTTCCAGCCGTGGAACGAGCCGCCCGTGGCGAAGTAGAGGTTGTCGCAGCGGGGGTGCTCACTGATGAAGAAGTCGTGGTTGGGGGTGTACGAGTCCCTGGCGGCATCAGCAGACGTTCACGACTGTCTCAGACAAGACTTACCAGCAGAAACGGTACTCTTCAATCTCACAGCTCTCGAGCTCCTTGCCGCACAGGCCAACCAGGGTCTCACGACAGAGCTTCTTGATGTCGTTCTGGTCAATGTCGTCAACCCATCGGGTCAGGTTCGCGTCGGTTGGGACGAGAATTTCCCTGTCCTTCTCAAGTGTCCAGCACCCGTCGCGGTTGAACTTGAGCAGGCCGTCCTTGTACGACACCAGCTCGCCTGATGATTCAGCCACGGCCCTCTTTCATGATGAACGTACTTACCCATCACATCATTCACTCGGTTCTTCCAGACGGGGACGGGGCCGGCGTCGAAACGCTCCTTGAGCTCCCCGTCGATGCGCACGGTGAAGCTGATGGCGCCGGTGGCCTTGAGTCTCTCGCCTGCGTGGAGCTCCTTCCTCTCGGGGGCGCTCTTCTCGAGCAAGATGGCAGTTCGCGCGCCGGTGCACAGCACCACCTTGCCCCTGAGCTCCTGAGTGGTGCCGTCCTGCAGCAAGACGTTGACGCCGGCGCAGTGGCCGGACTCGTCAAATGTGAGGTTCTGCACGTCCCCCACGACGAGGTCGACTCTCGGGTGGCTAAATGCCTCCCGACGGGTCGCCTCCAAGGCAAGCGCGGCATCGACGTAGCCAAAGTCAGGGTTGTACATCACCTTGTCCGAGGTCCCAAAGTCGGCGTTGGCAAAGACGGGCGTCTGCTTGCGCACCTCGTCAACCGTCATCCACCGAGACTTGGTGGGATATCCGAGCTGCTTGTATGCCTGCAGGCTCTGCTGGTTGAAGTCGTCCGGCTGGCACCGGTACATGCCCACACGGTGGAAGAACTCTTTGAAAAAGGGGTCCTCGAGCCACATGTCCATGGCAGCCCGCGCCATCTCGATGTGAACCGGGATGGCGTAGTCACTCCTGACAATCTTGGAGAGGTCGTGGGACGCCGAGGCAGGGTCCGCATGGGGATCACGGTCAACCACGACAATGTCGTAGTCCTTGTACGTGTTGCTGTACTGGAAAGCGAGGGCCGTAGAGGCGCCAAAGACGCCGGCACCGACAACGATGATGCGCTCTCTCGTCTTGACGGCCATGATTTACAACGATGTGTGAGTAGTGTGCCTTGTGTAAGTGAGAGCTACTGTGTAAGTGAGAGCTGCTTGGATATCGACAAAACTTTCCCATCTCAGGGGCAAGCCACGAACCTTTTATAGAAGAAACGTCAGCACCGCTCTCTTAATGGAACACTTCGACACGGAAAAGACAGGCAGAGGAGAAGGAACTCGATACGCACCGGTGTTGTACCCGTCGGCCATCGCCCGCAACCTCACCCCGTTCCTCGAGAAAGGTGCTTCAAACTTCCCCCTCGAGACGCCCAGCCGGCGGCAATGCAGGAAACCCCCATCCAAGACCAGCAGACCGGCATCTTCCATCCCCGGCAGGGACAGAATTCCATGTCGTCAGCTGGGTGGAATGATCTGACTTTGGCATCCTTGAAAATCCTTATCCCAGCGGTCGCGGCGCAAAAGGAAACTAAGGCGAGGGCCTGGCGGCTGCGACATGAACGGGCGGGAATAAACTAGCACACATCATAACGTATGGACCCGAGCCATGGTATTCGCCCCACCATTGTTTCGTTATTCCGCAGAAAGAGGAGGCAGGTGAAGCAGATACCCGGTATATGATCCGGTGTCTCTCTACCTCTGGCCAGAGGTCGTCAGCCAGGCCCCCCGCGGCTCGATATGAAGGCCTTCCGGGAGACAGATCTGCAAATCAACAGGTCCATTGTGTGTGCCTGCAAAGGTACGTTGGGCTCGTGGGAAAAGAGTTGTGACATGACGGTTGCCAGAGTGGGTGTGTAAGCTGAATGGTATGGCGAGCAAGGGGGGTTGTCGCTGTGTGGGTGTGGTTGGAAGGCACGATCTCAACCACGGCCGCCGTTCACCATGCCCATCGCCCCTCCTCTGGTCCAATGCAACTCGACAAGGAGGAAGCTCCGCGCGCCCTGATTGGGGCGCCCGAACGGTGTGCTCCCATTGGCGCCCCGCCTTTTTCCATGTCAATAGCGTTCTTTCCTCTGAGAACAGTCAGGGCACCGCATTTCACGTCCATCCGCACCGCACCTCCCCTTCGATCTAGTGCATGGTGTCTCGTCGCTAAAACGAACCCGGTAAACGTCCCCAAATCGCTAAGGCAGAATCATACCAAAATGGCCGTCCTCTTTTCTGCTTTCTCTTTCTTCCAATATTCTCTCTCCAGACGCCCCCAACGCGGCCCAGTCCAGCCCACTGAGAAAAAAGCGTAAGGAACTTTGGTATCCCTTCTCCCAGGACCCTGTTCACTGACACGCTAGCCAGCTTTCCCCTTCCCTCACCCGACATCACAACGCCGGGTGTCGACTCCGCCTGGGGTGCCGATATCATCGAAACTTACCCCGATGGGCAACCTTCAGCGATTCCCTCCCGCCCCGGTATTGTGCTCCTTATCCGGATCATGTCCACACGTGTGTGTCAGTCTCCTGGCCGTCGTTTCTTTTTCGGTCGTCCATCTTCACATTCTGATCTCGCGGCCAGAATCAGGTCCATGATGCGCCATCGATAGAATCTGCAATCCGCCATGCCTCGATATATCCAGATCGAGAACATCGCTGCTGAATCTCATGTCCTGCTTCTAGGTGTAACACGAGCGAAGCAGGAGATGTGCTCAGCCAAGAGGGGTTCAGTCGGGCTTCATGTCCGACTCCGTCGATTATGACATGGCACATGGGAAATGCGAAGCCCATCACATTTCCCGTTATTTCCCATCTGTGACCAGACCGGCTTAGCCACGCAGTACCACCTCAGCCATCCGCAAGGCCCAGGCGATGGGCCAAGCCCACGACTGGCATTTTATGCCACCCTCCAGCACCTCGTCGCCGCGTTAGCGTTGGCGCCAGAGAAGACGTACGTTTGCCCTTTTCCACACTCCTGCCGTATATTACGCCATGGCTATCCGTCTGGCTTCGTGTATGCCCGCAGGCGAGGCCGAAGAAAAAATCTCACGACGGCGGTACGCGACCAATCGCTTATAACAAAAGCGAATGCAGCAGACACCCTTCCAGGCGGCAGATGCGCCTCGCGTCAGCCAATTTGGGATCAGATCTTCCTTCCCACGCGGCGGTGCGTTACACATCGCCACGCCTACCTTACGCTCTGCGCAGCATGCCGTGTAAGACTGCACGAAACGGTGACAGGCATTCCCGGGGCAGGCAACCCTCTCCTACTCGACCAACCAGCCCCGGGGGATGCCCCGCCTTGCGGGAAACAAACGGTGAGGAGGCTGCGCCGCAGAGGACAGGAGAAGAGCCCGTTCGGCCTGCTTCCCGTGCTCTGCTCCCCTGTGCCCTTGCCGCAAACCGGGAGCACGCCCTCCTGATGCCATGTCGGTAGGTGAAGATCGGTCTCCCTGCATGACAGCCGAAGAGCAGCCTCGTTTTTAGCAGCCTAATCATCAGTCGATCTTGGAATCCAGGCCTGGCAGGAACCTTGGTGATGACTCTCGCGGACGAGTCAGCCCAGGCGGCTCGTCCGCTCCAACACCAACAAGAACAGGAATCAGACAAGACAAGAGTCTGTCCACCGGCGATGGCGTCTGCATGGGTTGGCCCATGTTTCACTGCCATCGCATAGACCTCGACGTTGCAGGCTCATGAGAGGCACAGTGATGAGCCCACGGGCACCGATTGGGCTGACTGAATCTCGGTCAATGTTGGCATTCACTCGGGGCATTTCACTCGGGGTTTGACCCATGAGATGCTGATGAGAATTCGTGTTGGAGCCAGCATACTGGTCTGATACTTTCGTCGCGCATAATAGCGCATATGACAACGGGTTGGATGCCCAACATCCAACCAACCAAAAATGGTCATCGCCATGACCTGATCCGCCCGCCGCGCCCTTTCGCTATTCCTTCCATCCCATTCAAAGACGGCCGACCATGCAGTCCATCACTTTAAAAGACCGTTCGTGATCCAGCCGCATGATAGTAGTACACCCAGTTTGCCAAGACTCCGTAGATCGTTTACCCGTTGTGCCATCAAAAGTCCACATACGCGCGCTATCACAAATCAGAGGAAACAAGAGAAAGTGCAAACCCACCGGGACGTTGTCTCGCTGCTGCTGCCCCCTCACCTCACTTTTTATGTCACCATCCCCAGACCATCCCGTAAACCTCCGCTGCTGCTACTACTGCAATGCTACCTCCGTGACGTGGGATAATAGGTCGTCGTTGTCACCGGGGGCTGGCTTTCGTTGGGGTCTTCGTGCTTTACGTTTAACTGATGCCTGACGAGCTGGTCCTTCCTCGCGAACCCCTCTTTGTTCGGACACCCTGGCAGATTGCACCTGTGAGGTTTGGAGTGCTTTTGCAGGTGTTGTCTGCATGCCAGTCAGCGATGATACTTCGAGTTGTGACGGACTCCGCCATACCTGAACATGCAGTTGCGTGTGAAATACCGCGGGCCTCCGTCCTCCTTCTTGCCCCCTTTCTGGCACGAACGCCATTCCGGGCAGATGTAGTGGCCCTTGCCCCTGTGCTTCAGCTGCTCCATGTCGATCTTGTCTGCGCGCGCAACCTCGTCGTCCATCGAGAGCCCGTCGTGCATGCCCGACATCTCGTAGTCGTCGCCGTCGTAGTCATCATCGTACCCTGGCGAGCCGGGGGTGAGCGACCGCCTGTCGCTTCGGGCGTGTTCGCTGCGTGTGGTGTCCCCGCGGGCGAGAGACGTCCCGACGGACGACTGTGATGCGGTCGCGGAGAACGGCCCCGTCGAGAACCCCGAGACGCCTGTGGAGATGGAGACGGACGACCTGGAGCAGGATTCTGGGGCCACGGGCTGCCGCGTGGGCTCGGGGTGAGCGTGTTCCTCGGCTTGCACCAGAATGTCTCGTATCTCCCGCTGGGCCTTGAGCACGGTTTCGCTGATTTGCCTGCCAAAAGTGTCAGTGTTGGGAAACCCATCCAAACGGATCCTCCAACCCACCTGAGTGTCTTGCGCTGCTTCGTTGCTACCTCGAGGATGCCCATTCCCTGCTTTCTTTCGCACAGCGCCTGATCCACCAGGTTGTAGCCCGTCGACTGCAGGTTCTGCTCGTCCGTGAGCAGCGCGATAAACTCTGCCACGCGGGCAAAGGCATGCACCGAGGCCTTGCCGTAGTATGCCAGGACGGTCTCATCTTCGTTTCTGTGTGGGATATCCCCCGGGTGCAGCTGGCAGGCTCTCTTGTATTGTCGAAAAGCTTCAGTCTCGGGGTCCAGTGGCTGGTCTGTCTGGAGCAGCGAGCGGATGTCGAGGGCCGCCATGGTGTATGAGAGTCCTGGGGAAACAAGACAGCATGCGAGTTCCCGGCGAACAGCTCAAGGTGGCGACCGCCGAGGTTATCAAAGCTCCTTCCACAACGGTCAAGTGCGAGGAAGCCAAGCTCAGACTGTGGCCTGTGTGGGTGTCAAGACCGTTGGAACGACGGATCAAGAAACAGTCGAGGAACGCCAAGTGGGTCGGGTCGAGATGGGAAAGCAAACGACGGGATGCGATTCAGGTTTGGGCGCACCAACAGCGAGAGGAACAGCAAATTGACGAGAGCGGAGGAGAACGCCGGTTTGGAAAAAAGGACTCAGTCCAAGGTCCAAGTCACAATTCAGCAAAAGAGTTGTAGGATTGCGGGCAGGGGGAGATGGACGGCGATTGATGGGGAGGCGGGTGGAGAGCGGGCCAAGTCAAGCGTTACGGGAAAAGAGGAAAGAGATAATCAGGTAATGATGGCGAGAGGTCAACCGTGACCAGAGCGCGCGCGGGGGGGAGGGGAGAGCGGCGAACACCCACAAGCTCGACGTCTTGCCCACCGGGTGGAATGGATGGGGGCGAAGACAGCGGCAACGGCAGCGAGAGATTGAACGGCGCGTGGTCGAGCCGGACGCGAGGGGGCAGCATGAGGGCGGAGTTGGAGCTGCGACTGCGAGGGAACGACTTGGGGAGGAGTGTCTGGTGTGCGAGGAGTCTCTGAGGTGAGTCGTGGGCGAAAGTCCCTTGCCTCCCACTACGCCCGTAATGCCCGTATTGACCCGTTTGGCCAGGCCAAGATGAGGGGGACAGGCATGACGACCAGTGAAGAGCGGGTTAATGCTCTGCTGCTGCTGCGTGTCTGGGACAGATCAGGCTCGGGGCCAATGACCAGATGGCTGCTGGCTTCGCATGTCCGGTAAGCAGGCAGGGCAGCAGTCAAGCCAGGTAGCAGGCAGATGGATGGCGATGGCGACGGCGGACAGAGAGCGGGCGCGCGCGCGCTGGCGTCCCAACATAGGTCAGGTACCTGACTTGATGCTACCTGGTAGGTGTAAGCAGCGATTGACAAAAGAGGGAACGGGGGTGTGACAAGAAGAAGCAAGCATGCGGCTGGCGACAGGGCAGATGTGGTCCAGAACATGGGCCATACGATGGAAGATGGGGGGAGCGGGCAAGCAAGGCGGCCTTGTCGTGGGGCAGAGGTAGCCTTGGAACACTGCGAAGTTGGAGCCCGTCACATTTGGCCGCGGTCCGTTGGTCCCACAGCTGTTGGTAGCATGGCATTGTGGTCAACATGTGTGGTACTTTGTCGGATCCGCAGTACGGATAAGGCATCACGTATTTGCAGTGCTGCGAGTCGAGGAATCGACGACGGACGTTGTTTGCTGCTTGTTCCAACTTGTCGACACTGACACTGACACTGCCCGCCCGCCGGGAACCCTAGGATCGGGAAATAGGCGGTGTCGGTGACGGCGGGATGGCGCTATCTGGGCGACATCCGGGCGTGGGCGTTGTGGAATGAAGCATGCAGCGAATGCATGGGTCTGGACGAGGAGGAGAAGGAGGCGGCAGGCTAGACAGGGTAAGACATTGTGGCGGGCGGGGGTTGCTGTTGGAGGTGTGTTGGTGTGTTGGTGCCAGGTTCGTTGGTGCTATCGGCAGGCGTTGTTGGTAGACTTGGTTCCAGTGGTCGCTATCCGTCGTGTATTGCGTAGCAGATGGTTGCTATCGCTGGTGGTGTTGGTGTTGGTGGTGTTGGACTGGACATCGATGACATGCGAGACAAGGGTACCCGTCCAGGGCCCATCCTGTCCACCTCCTCCTTCACATGAACGGCCAGTTGAGGCTTTCTTCTTTGAGATATGCGAGATTGGGGATGAAGAAAGCTGAGGGGTACGGTGGTGATGATGCGCGTCGACACCTTCTTGGAAGCTCGATGCGAGACAAGGCCAAGGCTCACCAACGGCTGGCTCACCGAATTGCTTCTGGATGGATTGATGAGGTGTGTTGGTGGCAGAAAGCTGGAACTTTGGGCGAGACGGACGCATGGCCACCCCGGCACACCGGTATCCTGGTATCAGTGGAGGCAATCAAAATGGCAGGCTGGGTTGGGCTGTTTGCTCCTCACTCCTCTCGCTGCTGCCGCTCTTCTCCCGCTTCCGCCGGCCCCGGATGTTGGTGGTTGATAAATATCCCTGCGCCAGCCCGCGAGGAAAAAGAAATGTTGACTCGTTAGATGTAGAAAAGAAGGCAATGCGTGGAGGAGAGGAGGAAGGAGGGAGGAGGAAGAGCATGGGCCAGCGGGCCAACGAGAGCAGAGCAACAGGGCAGCTGGGTGACATTCAAGGGTCAGGCCGGCCGGGGTCAGCACCGCACCTCATGGTGAGCCAGGACCAGGTTCTGTTCTATTCGGACACAGACCGGGGTTGGCGGATAGGTAGGCAGGGTGCAGGCGGCAGGCATCTGAGCCTCGCCCTCGAGCCCTCGCCGCCATCTCGAGCTCTTTGGGCCAGGTGCAGCAGCAGCAGCAGCAGCAGCAGCAGCGCAGCAGACGAGCTGGTTCGATTACCAGTGTCTGAGAAAGCTGCGGGCGGCTCTGAATCGGGAATGGCAAGCTGTAGAGCTGTTCAAGGGACAGGGAGACATGCTGAGGGTTTTTGAGACTGCAGCGAGTGCGTGAGTGATCGACTACACACACCTCCTCCTCAGGCAGGGCAGCTTAGATATGCACGACTTTTCACTTGTGTCTCGTCCAACATTCCTCTTTCTCCTGCTGTTCCCTCCTTTTTTTTTTTCTGCCCGCTCGGCTTGCTGCCCTCTCCTCACTCGCCCCCTCCCCGCTGCCCAAGGCACCCTACGTTCCTGCTCCTCCTTTGCGTCTGCCCTCTGCTCTCCGAGCTCTGGCCAGCTGCCCTGATAGCTAACCTTTGGTGTTTCGGTTTCTGTCTCTGTCGCTTGTCTCGTCGCTGCTTTGTCCGGCATTGCACGTCCAGCGACAACTTGGGCCACAAATAACCGACAGGGCAGGAGATGTCGAATTAAGCTCACACCCCGTCCCGTCGACTTTGAGTTCGGCCTGGCGTGACATCCGCAGCCAGCATCAAGCCAGCATCAAGCCGTCCCGTCCGCGAAGCACGCACGCAACGTGTCGCATCTCGCCACTGGGCCAGTGAACGATCGCAGACTACGAATACCTACGTGCGATAGGACAGGACCACTTTCACCCGAAGTCGCAGTCTCCTCCGTCAGGTCCCTCCTTTCTCTTTCCTTCTCCCGTCTCGCTCCAGGGTCGGGTGGAGGAGGAGGAGGAACCTACCCTACCTTGCCTGGGGTCCCGTCGCCGCGTGTTGCCTCCCCCCACCGGCGGTAGAGCGGTAGCGGTAGCGGTACCGGTACCGTAGCCGCTGCGCTGCGGATCAGTACCCACGGCCCTTTCTTCCACCGTTGTTCATCGCTTCTACCAAGGCCGTATTCATCCACTGCCCTGACCTCGGGTTACTCGACGTCCATTTTCTCCCAGGAACAGCAACTTCACACACCTCTCGCTTGCTTCCTTCCGCATCTCTCCATCGGTCTCTCGGGCCTCAATCTTGGGTCGGCCACAGTGTCAGGTATCGAGGCACCCGCCGGCAGAGGAGCATCGGCGCTGCAACTAGACTTGCGTTCGCCTCCACCTCATTACGTCTGCACCGCACCCTCGCCCTCGATCGTGCCGTGTCAGCAGCATCCAAGACAGTGCGTGACTGGAGCTGCCTCCTTGCATATCCATCAGTCTCACTCTCTCTTTTCTCAACAAGCGAGGTAAGGACACCAGTCTGTGGGTGGCCTGGCCATCCCACTGGACCACCCCGCCCTTCCTTCATTCCTTTGCCCATCATCATGCCCTACGGAGGGGAGGGGATCCCTCTTCCTTAGTCTTCATTTCTCCTCACCGGTCATGTAGCTAAAAGATCGCGTCACAGTTGCAGCCGCGCTCAGGCACCCAACGCACGGCAGGACGAGACAGGGCGCCCTATCCTATTGCCTCACGTCCCTCGTCTTCCAGTCCAGTGTCTCTCTGCTCTTCTCGCCTCGCTGGGTGTGCGTCTACTACACCACTACAACTTGGTACACTACATTCCGGCATCCGTGCCTAGGTCTCTCTCTCCGCGCGCTACTGGGCGCTCGCTACCTCGCTGTCCCGTGCGGGCAAGACCACCACCGCCGTCCCATCACAACTCAGACAGAACCAGTGCCGTCCGATGAGCGGGAAGGTCCCATTGGCTTGAACTCTATTCTGCGGCCGCCAGCCAGATCAAGCAAGACATCACCGAGCGACATCAGGTCATTTGACAGGTTGCGTCTGCCCTTGTCTTGCCTCCTGTCTCTTGCTTGTCTCCTGCCCAAGGCTTGTCAGCATCAAATCCCCTCAATCTGCATCTCGCACACGAGACATACATGCTCGACGACTCCTCGCATCCTCACATAGACAGCTTTCCTTACATCACACGCTGCACGGAGGTTTCCCCGACTCGCGCACGCCCTGGCAACACCTGCCAAGACGAGACGAGACCGCAGAGAGAGAGATATCCAGGGTGTCGCGCTTCCCGCGGCCGTCAGCTCCATCCTCGTCTCCATCCTCATCTGCGAGGTGAAATCTTAATCAGAGACCAGCCTCAACGGCGGACAGTAGCGAGTCCTCCGTCCGTGCCTTGCCCTGAGCCTACGTCTGGCCTTACGGACGGATACCATTCTATTCATACACAACGTCCAAGACCCTTTGCCTGACGTCCAGTCCACGCCTCGTGCCGTCGTACCTGCTCTTGCTCTTATTGCCTCTACAGGGAGGGCGGGCTCGGCCAGAGTGGACCACCGCTAAATTAGGGCCCCGGCGTTTCGGTCCCGGCCTGTTCGGTGCCCTCAGTGCCCCGTTGCCTTGCCTCGAGGTCCTCTGCGCTTATCCACAACCGCTGTCACTGTCACGCTCGGGGAGCTGTCATCTCTACGCCGTCCGCACCCTTTGCAACGCTAATTGGGGTGACCGTCTGACCCGCCAGCGGCCGACGCTCGTCGCCAGCACACTGGGGATAGAGGATACTTTGTATGAGAGCACAGAGCCGCGTACGGATACCTCGACAATCAGCCGTGGGTGCCGTTGCCGGAGCCGGCCGTTGTCGTCCTGGCCTGGTTCTGGCATTTGTTTGCTGGCCCTACCGAACGCCCTGGCTCGTGTTAGCGAGACCAGCGCCGGGGGGAACACGGCACGCCTGCTGTTCTCTCTTCGGCTCCATCCCATCTTTCCTCACTGGGCCGCACCTGCACGACGCTAAGCGCTCTGTCGTTGCGGGCTCCGCCTCAAGTGTCTCCTCCTGCGTTCCCCCATTAGTCCTCCCTGGCCTCCCCACACGCCGAGTGCGAGCTCTCCACTCACCATTCAAACACGCCGCGATCCCAGCACCCCCGACCCGGGCGTTGTCCTCCTCTTTTCTGGAGACACTCGTCCTCCTGGACATCCAGTCTCCCGATTCCGGGACCCGTCCCGGTGCTGGAGCTGGTGCTTCATCCGACCTAGTCTAGGTTTTGGTCCGTCTATTAGGACATGGCCAGCAGTTTTGCCATCACGAACAGGCCTCGCAAGAGAGCCCGCGAGGTCGATCCGCCATGTTCTAGCTTGGCCTCTCCCCCGTCGTCTGACCCGTCCACGTCGCCTCCCAACTCTGCGACGCTGCTGGCTAGTGCGGAGACGAGCTACCAGACGAGTCATACTCACAGCAACCTTCAATCGCCCCCCGCAGAAGTCGCCCAGCACGAACCATCGAACCCGCCTGCTCGGAGACGTCGTTTGTGTAATAATCTACGATTTGAAAGGAGCCACCCGTCGGCGCAGTCCTTGTCCCGTAAGCTACCGTCTGACCCCTGCGATGCTCCCTGTCCCGCGAGAGGCACAGCAGGGAAGCAAGAGGGAAAGGGGGAAACAAGCAGTTGAGTTGAACAACGGACTGACAAGAAACAGGACTCGCTGAGGGGCCTCTGCACGGCCCGAAACCGCCATCATCACGTTATGAGCTCATCGTCACGCCCCAGCTTCCGCGGGAATGCCCTCTTGAGCTGAACTTTTCTAGTCCGTTTGAGGATCACGTAGAGACGAGGCAGCTCGAAGGGCTCAACTATGTGAGACTCGAAAAGGGCATCGTCAATGGCTACATCAAGCTCGGCGCGCCCCGGCTTGCCGCGGGCCACGAGGGCGACGACAACCGTCAGAAGAGCCCGCACAACAAACTGACCGTGTGGTTGAGGGCCCACCAGTACCCAGATCAATGGTTCGAAGAGCTTCATCCGACCGACCAGAGGTTCTTTGGCTTTTGTGAGTTCAGCACCATGCGCATTTGTGAGCACCGCTGATTCCGCAGACATTGTCGCCTGGTGCTCTGGCCGGACAGTGCTCCGGAGGACCAACACTTGGCTGGTGGACATTGCGCAGATGGCTTACAAGGACAACTGCGTCAAGCATGCGCTGCTCGCGCTCGCCGGCACCTACGTCTTTGACTACCGGCCGCTGCAAAAGTACAAAGACATGGCCGAGTATCACTACAAGAGGGCGGTGATACTGCTGAGCCTGCAGCTCGGTGCCGCTCGCAACGACAGCCTGAGCGACGGTGACATGGAGGCCGTCCTCGCCGCCATCGCCCTGTTGAACATGAACGATGTCGTCTGCAGCGAGCACTGGCGCCTCCAGAAGCGGGTCCCCCGCTGGCTGGACGGCGCCCGCCTCTCCTGCCAGCTGCTGGACACGTCGGACCCGGGCCACCGCTACCGGGATCCCGTCAACATCCAGCCGTCGGACGCCCGCGTGGGCAACGCCATCCTCGCCAGCAGGGCCGCCATCTTCGCGCTCCCGATGATGCCGCTCATGCTCGAGAACACCAAAGACAAGCAGTTCGTCTGGCTGCTCCAGGGATCCGAGCTGAACACGAGCAGGATCCACGGCGGATGCGGCATGTCCCCGTCGCTACTCTACCAGTTCGCCCAGATCACCCACCTGGCCGCCCTCACCCACCTGGACCCCGTCGACAGCTCCTTCTTCGCCGGGCCCATGGCTCTGCGGATGCTCCACGACCTCCTGGGCCTCTCCCAGTGGTACGAGTTTGAGCGGGCGACGGGCGTGACCAAGGTCAAGGTGGACGTCGACACCATCGCCGGCCTGCTGCGCTCCGGCCACCTCGACGCCCACGGCGCCATCAACTCCAAGGAGGGCATGACGGCCTCGACCGCGGAGGCGTGGCGCTTCGCCGCCATCATCTACCTGCAGTGCCGCCTCCTGAGGCTGCCCCGCAACCACCCGGACGTGCTATGTCAAGCCGCCAACCTGGCGGCGACCATCCGTGTCATGCCCACGTCGGGCTACATGTTCACCGCGCAAGCGCCCTTCTTCCCCGTATTCCTGCTGGGCGTCGTAGCAGTAGAAGAGGAGCACAGCAAGTGTGCCCTCGACTGGTTCGAATCGGTGACCGAGACAAAGTGCCGCTCGGTAAGTGCCGTGCCATCCATCCATCCCGTGACCTAATGCCCGGCCAGGCTGACCCATCTTTCGTAGAGCGTCCCGCCCGCGTACGAAGCTTTGAAAAAGACGCGCGAGTGGATGGCGTCCAACGTCCACGACGCGCCGCTGCCCATCCCGGACCGCATCGTGGATCGCCACGGCTGGTGGGAAGACGTCGTAGATCATGTAAGCAAGACCTCGGGGACGCTGTGCTTGGTCTAGTCATGAATATAGATTTGCAGCCGAGGCGCAGTCACCACATGGATGTGCATTTAGATTCGAGGCGTTCGTTCTCCTGGGTGTATCATGAAAGAGGCATACTAAGCAGATCATGAGGGATACCATCCTTACTCATACTAGGGAAAGAGGCATATACCATTCCATCTCGCATGGGAAGGACCATTAGATACCATTCTGTCGCTTACTGGGTTGGACCATGAGAGGCGTTCACCGTTCTGTCTCGTATTGGATGGACCATGGGTTCATTAACATATATTACGTTGTATTGCTGTTGTCGCCGCTGTCTGTTTTCAGCGGGAGATTTCCGTTGGGTATACTAAAGGTGCGTACCAGCGTGTCCCCCTTGCTGGCCACCGTCTAAGCCACATTGAGACAGAAGAGAATAGACCCAGAAACCGTCAACCTGCCCCGCCCGTGTTGCCTGTTGCCTTGTTGCCCTGCCTCGCAGCACTAAACACCGCTGACGCTGATGGCGCTATCATCACTGTCAGACGACTGCTCGGCGCCCGTGTCCAGGCGGATGAGGTACTGGCGCATCTCGGAGCCCTCAATCGCCCACGACTTGACAATCTCCAGCCCGGCCGCCGCGCACATCTCCCTGACCATCCACTGCGGGCGCTTGTGCGCGTCGAACCAGTCGAGCTCTGTGCCCTGCTGCAGGACCAGCCCCGCGTCGCCCCCCGTGGCGGCCGCCGAGACGGCAAGGTCGCGGTTCGCCTTGAGGAAGAAGCGGTGCCGCCCTTCGTCCTCCTCAATCTCGCCGCAAATCTCCCAGTCGTGCGCCTTGAAGACAGCATCGCCGAGGAGCGCGTTGGCCCGCTCGAGGCCCTTGTGGAAGAACGTCTCAAAGAGGTCCGGGTGGGCGTGGTAGGCGTCCCAGACCTTGGGGGAGGTAACGTCGTGGCCGTCCATGCCGGCGAGGATGAGGTCGTCGGGGCGCATGATGGCGGACCACTCGCGGAGGGAGGCGACGGCCTTGGCCCAGGGGTCGTTGAAGAGGACGGAGCCGAGCGACAGGAAGACGCGCGGGACGTCGGCGGGCAGGGCGTCGCTGTAGTCCAGGCCGGCCGCGAAGTCGCCCCAGAGGCCTGCCATCCTGACGCTGCCGCCAGCGTGGGCGGGCGAGAGGAGGTCGAGGTTGGACCGCAGCGACCGCTCCGAGATGTCGAGGGCGAGGTACGTGGCCGGGCGGCCCATGGCCTTGAGCTGGTCGAGGAGGTAGTTGACTTTGCGCATGTCGCTAGAAAGGTTAGCGGTGGTCGTCTTCACAAAGGGGGCTACTCACCCAGCACCCAGGTCAACCATGACGGCGCCCTCGAGGATGTCGACGGCAATCTCGGCGCTGTTCTCCTTGAAGAGCTGGATCTCGTCGCGGGCCTGGTAGTTCTCCTTTGTGAAGATGATCTTGGCCCAGATCGCGAGGCCCTCGTCGGTGTACAGGAGCTCGTCGGGCATGGTAGGGTACTCCTTGGCCTCGCCCTTGCGGGCCGCCATGCGGAAGACGGCGCGCAGGTCGTCCAGGACGTTGGAGGACATGCTGCCGCCGCCAATGTCCAGCACGGTGCCGTGCTCAGGAATCTGGGCCGTCTTGACGTGGGGTCCCATTGTGACTGGTTGAGAGTGGTGGTGGTCTGGTGACGGATGAGGCTATTGCCAAAATGGTGACAGTGAAGGTGGAAGTGTGATGGATGAGGTGGTTGTTTGCGGATAGCTGCAGGTTCTTGTTGTCGACGTCCGTCTATATATACTCGTGGGCAGCCCGGTGGATGGGCATTCACTACACCTCACCTCACCCCTTAGGCTGATCCTGCCTCGCATCCATTTGATCCAATCTCTTGTACTTGATTCACTCCCCAGCCTCTGATGTCGACAGCCCTCGCTCAACCAGCAGAAACCCCCCCACACTGGAGGGCCTTGGCGACACTGCCAAACGAATGCTGGAGAGACCTTCACCGGCCAGACATATCTGGACATCAGCCCCGACATGATGCATGCGCATGTATATAGTGCGCCTGGTTGGGGACCCCTAATGACGGCGCGTGCGTGGAATGCCAACTCCCATGACGCCCTGCTGATGCAGGATCCTCCCAAATACCCCGCTGAGGAGAGGAAACGCGGCGTGTGCGAATGAGAAGACAAATGTCGACCCGTTCCTTGTCTCGCTGCGGTTCCGGCTTCGCTTACGTTGGGTCAGGTCGCTGGTGGCCGTGGGGACTCCCTCTTTAGGGCCGTCCCGCGCGGCGGGAATAGGGGGGACAGACGGGAACACGATGCATCTTTCGGAGGCGGCCCTGTCCTCCGCCGGAACCCCTAGACACGCATGTGTGGAATCGCGATCGGCCATGACTAAGAACCATTAGTCCGTTTCCCGAGTCAAGCGATGTCAGCCTTGCAACCTGCGTCTCTTTCAGAGACAACAATGCACGATAGGCCTTTCGGATACGACTGTCGCAATCCCCCAAATTCTTCTTCACCAGGGGGGCGGACGCGACCCCGCGCTCGGTGAGCCTCGTCGAATCGCATCCCTGTCCAGGGCACCAAGCATTTACTCGGCGAGCCAATCTCTCGCCCGTCGTCGCAGGGTAACCATCCTCAATCCTTCACCGGTATTGAGACAACAACAGCACATGGCGTGGGAGCCGTTTCCTCACGAAGAGTGATTGGCAGTCGACGGTGTCATGTCGTCCATTCTGGCGGCTCCTGTATGGCACTTTTTGGACAGCATGTCTCAGCGCCTCATCCACCTCGTTGGACCCCTCCGTCACGTAAGACCGTCATCGGTAGGGCGAAAAAACGCCAGGCCACCGTGCAGCTGCATCTGCAGCTCGACACCCACACCGTGACGCATGCTCGGGTCCGCCAGTGCATCGTGCAACAGGAACTCCCAAAAGCTCGCCGTCTTCCGCTCACGAAGCTCGGATGCTACGATAGCTGCTCGGCGGCGACACTGGTCCGTGTCCTGGCCACGGCGCCGGCCCCGGGCGGAATCACGGAGCGGACCGCGTAGGCAAAAGATGGCTGCTCAGCACGGGGCCTCCTGACGGTCTTTGCTGTCGTGGATCAACCGCATCGGAATGCGACCCTGGCACGTTGTGAATCAGTCCCCGATGCACCTTTGCGCTCTCCTCACCGGTCGACTTCCGACATCCCCGAGTGTCTTGCCCCGATGTGTAATCAACAGGCTCCCTTCGCGGCCAAGAGCTGACGGACGCCAGCCCGAATTCCAGGGCCGGCTGCACTTAATCAAATCCGCGGTCACTGATTGTCGCTCATTGGTGATTTTGCACAGGAAAAGCAACGCCTGCCCCCCCCCCCCCCCCCCCCCCCCCCCCCCCACGTCCGGCTGCGAGACCTGCAGGCCGCGACCGGTTGGCAGCAGCAGTGTTGGGAAGTCGGATGCGCAGCGCAGCTGAGCCCGTCCAACTGGGCGCGGTAGACGACCGTGATCGCCTCCGGGCCAGGTAGGGATGCTCCCCGAAGGTTGCTGGTCCGTCGCAGCGGGACCGGAGAATTGACAGCGAGGCACTCACGGCCGCTCGGCAATGTCAAGCCAACGTCTGGAACCTGACTCCAGGCATGAATGAAGCACAGCCAGCATGGGACTCGCGGGCGATCATTCCCAACGCACGGGGCCCCAACACGTACGAACGAAATGGTATCAAGACTGGCTGAGACCCTACCCACTTGCGCCGCGGTAAAAGATAACCGAGAGCTGCGAGTGCGTCGTCGTAAGCATCTTTGCAGGTTTCGGGTATCATTCGCTTCCCCGGATTAGATCGTCTGACCGTCACCATGATGCTCGGTAATTACGGGTGAACCGTCTTGTCGGATGTCGAGGAATCCAATGGGACGGGCGTGACCCAGACCTGCAGCCGGGGTTGGCATTGCTTCCGCAAGGTTTACGCTCCCTGCTGCGCGGTCGAACCGCGGAGTCAGTCCAGATCAGGCTGCTGCGCTCGCTGAGCCCTCGTCATGGCCCGTCATGGATCTGCCTGCCGACGACCCTATGTAACGCTTCAAAAGGGTCAGTTTCGACCAGTCCCTCACAGGCTCACGGGTCCGAGAAAAGCTTATGGCCCATCCATCTCAGTCCGCAAACACTCGAGGGGTACAGGACTCGACCACGTCAGAGCCTGCAATCTCTGAGCTTCTGGCGTCCTCGAGTTATGACTGGCGATGGGGCACACGCAGCGCCGTCTTGTTCATTTGCCTGCCGGTTCTGTTCAGCTCGATCCTCCGATGATGCCAGTCCCGCGACCTGCACTCTGATTGTCTTGGAAATCTGCACCTTGGGACAGCGGCGGCAGGGAGTGGCGGCCGTCGGCCCCGATGAGGGTGTGGAGCCGGACGCTCAGCCTGTGGAAGTTTGAGGTTTCTTGAGTCAGTTTCTTGGTACTCGGCCGGATTGAATTTTCAATGGCGGTTTCAGGAGGCAAAGAGGCAGCGTTGCTTGAGCGAGAGATTCGCCTCCTTTTGCACATCCTCGCCAGCATGAAGAGACGAACGTTGAGATGATCACCGGTGGGAAGCCCAATGGTGCCCAAGGTGGAGAGGTCGATGGCCTACAGTTCGGTCGGGTGTCTAGCCAAAAGGACCATGATGATGTTGTCGATGCTTTCCAGAAGCCGCGCCAGAAAGTCAGTAGCGAGAGTCCGTGTGGGCACATGACTTTTGAGGCTCCCGAGCGGGAGGGCACTTGTCGGACGTGCTCCCTGGGGCCTCGTCGATCGTCTTCCCGTGCCCGCCAATTGGCACGTCGCGATCGCGTTTGCGGAGCGCGCGTGATGCAGCCCGAAGACGGTTGTTTTGTCTTCTACCGCGGCGGCTTCGTGTAGATGCAGCCCGTGGCTGTTGTTTTCACGGCTGCATTGCTTCGACCCGTTCGCTTCCCGGCGGCCTGGCAAGCTGCCGGGATCATGTGGAACAGCGGAAATGCCGGTTCTCGCCGCAGGGAGACCCATCAGGAGTCTCCCCCGTGAATCCGGTTCGATGTTTTTTTGGGCGCTGGCTGTCTGATGGGTTGCTGGCCCTTGCCGTCTGAAGGCGCGAGACAAGGTCAGCCTGGACAAGCAGAGAGTCTATGCATCGTGGAAAAGGTGTGCGCGTGCGTGCCATGCAACCAAAAGGACGAAACAGCCAACGGGGCCAACATCGTGGAATCTGCGTCCCTTGCGACGCGACAGCCACCAGAATGCTCGTTGAGCAGCGCCCCGAGCTTGGCAAGAGCAATTTGACAGCTCTCGGGGTAGGATTCAGAAGTAGTGTATCCGTAAAGACGGCGTAGCGTCGCACCGCCAGCCGACGGTCATGTCGGAGTCAGTTCATCCCACTCAGCTAAGTTTAGCTAGCAGACGTGGTTTCCTCGTGTGGGTGGGTCTAACGAGATTTAACATGCCCATCCCTCCAACTGCCGGCGTCTGGCCTGACGGGACACTCCTGAACGAGTGGTCGTTGTCGTGTCTAGCCGTCGTCGTCCAGTTGCCAGCGAGGCGAGTAGGAGGGCAAGCAAAGCAAGGCAAGGCGAGGCTAGCGCTGCTCTATCCCGTGCTAGTCAAGCTGGAGACGTCGTTTGGCCGCGACTGACAGAGACGAGGTTTCGGCACGGGCGTTTCATGTCCAGATCGAGAAAGGACAATGTAAGGAACTCGACAAGAGGTGTGCATGACAAAAGTTCTGAGCTGCTGAATGACGAACGGAACGGCCGTCGCGGGCATTATTAAACAAACCATGGGCTGTGGCCACGATCGGGAGACTGGGGCGCGCTATTGACGACTCCATTCCGACTTTGATTTTTTCTCTCGTCTCGCCCTTGATCCTGACTAGTCCGGGTCGCGGGAAGCACCCAGTTGGCTGACATGTGTACCCGCCACGCTGGAGGGTCTTGATGGCGGTCTCTGATATTATCTTGGATCCAGGTGAGGCTTGGGTGTGCCGTCTTTGTCCCTGGGGTGCATTGGACGGGAGGCGGAGGGCGCTACAGCATTGACAATGGTACGGTGTTTTGGTTTCGAGGTGCGATCAGGCCGGGCGTTCGTCGAGTGAGTGTGCGCGTGCGTGTCCGGTTCAGCGGTCGTTAGTGCGGCGGAAGAGAGACACTGGCTAGGAGATGTCGTTGCTTCGGCACGGAGTCGACGGGAGGCTGAGGCTGCACGGTGGCAGCAGGGCTGACGCAGATGTCGACGGCATCGTCGTTGTCTTGATAAACTTGGAACGCTAGCTGAAGGCCTCGACGGACGGCCATCCTGGGGCTCGAGGGCATCTAGCATCTGGCATCTTGTGGCGTCTGCCACAGCGCGGACGTTTGAAGAGAGCGGTGTATCGCCCGCCGCGAGAGAAGGAGAAGAAAAGGACAGTAGCCGACAAAAATAGACAAGATTTTCGGTTTCGCGGCCCTCACCGAGGCTGTTGATGTGACCTGGTCTCCCTGGTTGACGACAAACAAGGATGCATGATGGTCGATGTTTAGGGGGTGGCCAGTGAGCCTGAGGCAGGGTCAGGTAGGAGGCCGCAGGGACGCCGGTTCTCCTGCTGTACTTGTCGAATACTCTGACGGTGATGCTGTCGTGTTGTAGCGTCGTGACGATGGCACCCAGCAGGCACAGACGTGATGGAACATGATGCCAATCGTGCCCGTGGACGACCGTCTGCAAGGTACCTCCCAAGTCTTCAGTGAGAGGCGCACTGTGAAAGGTGCGGCATCGAGGGGCACGGCCCATGAAGCAAGTCTGGGGGCCAAGGCACACGGAACACCAACGTCAGGGGTCGGAGCGCTGAACCTGGTCGCACAATGGAAGGCAGTAAGCGACAATGGAAGGATGAATAGAAGCTTGCATGGAACAATCATGGAAGCCTTCCCCCCAGAGGCCCAAGGGTTGATGCATAGGAAACGACGTCGGCGCCCGTCAATCATTCTGTAGCCGCCGCGCCGAGTTGACATTCGACTATGACCTGCCAGGAACAGATATTCCCTCCCGCTAGCGCCGTGTTGCGCCGCGGCGCTGTTTGTCGGCCGATGATGCAGATATCCAGGCTATTCGCAGACGGCAGCAAGCAGCTCATGCGACTGAACCTGGGATCTTCACTTTGTTGCGGAGATCCGGCAGCCGCATCCCCTTCCCCATTCCCGTCCCCTTCTCGACGTGCAGTACGTACGTACATACCTGTCTCTTTAGCTGTTGAGTTGGTTGCAGTATGTAAGCCAGCCGCCTGAAACAGCTTGCCCCGAGGATGGTTGTACGACTCGTACACGCTCAATTTAGCTCGGGTTTGCTGTTTGGGACGATGCTGGCCGCAGAGTCGTTAACCTCGTCCGCCTTACCACATGCTCCATGCTTTGCAATACACTCAGCATCGAGCAGAGCCTCCAACCGCCTTTTGGCTCTGCTGACCGCTTCTCTGCATCATCTGCGCCTGACCGTCGAAGCCTGTTCTCGACTCATCCGTGCTGGGGTTAGGGGGCTCTCTTTTTTCGCTTCTCCCATTCCCCACGTCTCTCGCTCTTCCTCTTCGAGGTTGGCGGTCAGTGTCACCAGATTGCTCGTGAGCTTCGATTGATTAGGATCTCTGTAACTGCAGTAGTACGACCCGCACAGACAATCGTTGTTGAATGTCGCCTGCGGCAATCTCCGTCGATGCTCGCTAGTCTACAGACCCCCATCACCTTGACCACTCCACGTACCTTGCATTGCGGGTGTAATAAACGATGCCGCATGAGTGCCTTAGCCCATGGTAGATGCCGTGCGGCGCGCCTGTGTCTGAGCTGCTGCGAGAACGTAAGGTCCATGTCTTGACGATGCGGATACCGCTAGCTTCTGTGGGAGTGGTAAGCTCTGGCAAAGGGCCGCCCATTTGCAATGGGACCCTGCCCGAGCCAGTCTGAGCTTCGGGAGCAGAGCCGCGGGATATTACGATGACGGTTGACGGTTGGGAGTCATCCCTTGCCCTGCTTGTCCCGTGATGTCCCCATCATCCAGTCATTTCAAACTTCAACCCTTCCCTTTCCCAACGGCGGTCCCGTTCTCAAGTCAAGGCAGCCATGCGCGCGCACTCGAACGGGAGGCCAGGGCGACAAACACACACACACACGACAATGTCGACCGTACGGACGTTTTGTCTCAGCTGCCCGAGCCCGACAACCATAACCATGGCCAGGCGCGAGCTGAGCGCTGTACGGTATCGTGACCGTGTGAGCGAGACGGGCCTCCAGTCCGTCCGCGCGACGCCAGCAAGCGCGTCCAAGGCTGATACGATGCCAGGTGCCCTGCTTGCCAGGCCCTGCCGTGTGCAGCAAGAAGTCCGTGTAATCTTGCTCGGCCGGCCAATTACCCGGGGACCCCTGAGCTTGACCAACCTTCTCGAAGCATTCCAGAAGGAGTGGAGAGGGAAAAAAGGGCCTGCAGGGGCGGTTTGACCTCGAGGTTCCACCCTCGTCGCAGATGAAGCGGCGAGACGGCGGCGCAGCCCATCCCTTTGACGCAGCCGTAATTCCATCCAGGCTTCTACGCCGTCAATCCCTTCTAGAAGGCTTCTGGAAACCTTCCCCGGCGGGACTAGTGCCAATCTCCCAATTTCCTGCCTTCATGCATGGACCATCGCCTCTCCCCACGCATCCAGCTTTTGTGCCAGGCTAGTGCTTCCATCCCTGCAGCATCTTGTCACAGATGTTGGCGGCGGCACCCCTTTTTGGCCGCTGCTCCCTGGCTCAGATGCTCAGCTGCCCTGCACAAGAGCCGGCCCAGCAGAGGCAGAGACGTCAAGGCCGTCCACTTGGTGATGCTGATCATCGGCGGAGAGGGGTCGGCTGTTGTGTGCCCCTGTCGTGTGTATCCCTCTGGGGGCCGATTCCGACTCCAATGGCATGTTTTCTCCATGGACGTTTGCTCGAGTACCGCAGTACGAGCAGGGCGGCCTGCAGGATGGCTTTTTGAAGACGTTTCCCCGGCGAGGAGGCTGCAAGCCCGGCGCGTCATTCAGCATTTGAATTAGGAACCCCGCTGACGTGCAGAATACTCGAAGCCGTCGACGGAGGCTTCTGTGCTCCTGCTGCATGTACCACGCCACGGACACACAGTGCCCTCCTACTGTCCGAAGCGCAGTCCAGTTGCAAAGGGCCCTTGGGACAACGGTTCAACGGCTGCGTCTGTCTTGTCCCAAGGGCCATTAATAGATCCTAGTTTGCCAAACGGCCAACACACACGAGGATGACGACTTGTTCAGGCCAAATGGCTTGTCCCCAAGGCTGGCGTGTGTGATTGCCGGGCCTGTTCACCGTCACGGCGCGCCAGAAGGTTTCCTCTGGCAAACAGACCTCTCTTCCAGAAGGAATGGAGTGATTCCATGATATTGCCCCTTTCATACGGCGGCGCAGCCGGGTGCCCCTGCACTCTCGCAAGGCCCTTGGATCGAGATTGGCCATGCTATAGCAAAGAGAGGCTCGGCTTCAGACGTCAGTGACAGCACGGAATAGGCATGGGCTGGGAAGGGGGAGCAAGGGACCATTCAAACAGCTCCAGCGCAACTTTGTTTCGTGACTTTGATACGTGCTCTGAAGGCCGCAGCCAATTTCATGGCGTCCGAGCGTTCATTAGATGGCACTCTGCACCTCGTGCCGTAACATTACGGTCATGGGCATAATGATGCATTTCTTCCCTTTCCCTTCGAGGTTCGGCTGCCAAGAAGCAGCTGGCGCAAACACTAGGGTGGCGACAGCTTCTGCGGCGGCTAGTCTCCAAGATGGTCTTTGTGAGGGTGCCGCGTGGGAAATGAGCGGTAATGAGCTGCGCCTGCCCATTGTCGGGGGCTGGTTGCCGTTCATGTAAGGTGCCAGGCCATCGCAGGTAGACGTCAGGCACGGCCGTACGACGCGGAGGCGAGAGATGCGCGTGAGATGCTGCGAAGAGATCCGGATACTGCGCGTTGGGTGATCTGGGACTCGGGATAATGCGAGATGGAGTGGCTCTGGCCACACTCTGTCTGCCCTCCATGACAGCACACGCTCAATGATGCCCGGCCGGCGACAACGGTGCTTGCCCAATCGAGGAGGGGAGTGGCTACATGGAAGCTTTGGAACATTCGTCTGGCACAGGGTCGGAGCACCGCCAAGTCTACCTTATCTGACGAGCACTGGCGGTGGTGGTGGTTGGGTAGGTACCCGAGTGCCGGCGGCCACATTTTGGCCATCGCCAGGCCCAGGGATGGCATGGCACGGCGGGCGCTGGATGGATGGATGGATGGCCACCTTCACGGCCAGAGGCTGGTCATTGGTCAAAACGGGTGTTGGCGAGAGATTCATCGGTGGCCGTCGTGTGCTCTGAGTGCTGGGGTTTCCCGCTCATCATGTTTTCTTGGTTGCGCAGTGCACCCTCACGAGCCTCCACGAAGGCCAGACTCCCATTGTCAAGTCAGTTCAGATTCTGAGCAGTTCGGGCAGCGGGCAGTCCCTGGCGGCATGGGAAACAGATGCGAGCAACCACCCCTGCTCCGCCCTATCGTAGGTTTTGTCTGTGGGGATGCGAAAGGTAATTTGGTGTGTCTCGTTCTAGCATTTGACTGGGAGACGAGCGGTCCACTCTTTTGGTGGAGATGATGGCAGAAATAACCCGATTGTTTGATGATGACGAGGCAAAACGAGAGAAAAGCCAAATAGTCGCCGGGGGGGTTTGCTCTGCTAGGCGAGCCAGCCCAGCCAGGGGAGCGGACAGACAGCGCTGGGTGGTGTCTAGGTTCCTGGCGATGGCCCCTGAACAGCAACGGGGAGCAGAGGGACGATGAAGATGATGATGAGCACGACGGGCGGTAACTGCGGCGGCGGCAGGCGGCGGTGTCGGCGGCAGCTGTAGGTAATCGTCAGGTACGCACGTAGCGGTGATGACAGGTGGTCCCCTATTCTGATTGATGATGCAGGGCGTGCAGATCGGTCCGTATTGTTTGTCTGTTTTCTCAACGGCTCATTTGACATGGACATGAAGCGCCGTGATGGAGGGTGGTCAACGGATGGGAGGTGGTCGTTACTATCGCGTTGCTGCTGGGTCTGCTGGGTGTCCGTAGTCATGGTACTGCGTAGACCAGTTAGTTGGACAGTCGACCGGGCTTTGACATTGGCATTGGCATTGGCATAGGGAGGCGTCCACGTCGTTGGTGCCGCTATTCGTGCACAAGGTCCGCCGCAGCCATTGCTGGCCGCTGTCGTGCCGTGCTCAGGCCGTTTGGTGCATAATGTCTGTTCCTGTGATTCCCGTCGACGCTGACTGGGGCATTTGCTTCCTTTCCGTCGACGACGGCGCTGCCAATGGCAATTGCAAAAGACGACTGTAGAGAGAATGGGCAGTCCGCCCGCAAGCGTCAGCTCCAGGTGCAGCTCGCAGGGCGGTCCCAACCCCTGAATGGCCTCCCACGACTAGCGGTGGCCCAACCGGCAATGGAACAACAGCACAAGGACGATCGTCACTGACATGGAGGTCTCCTTGGTCCAACAGGGCAGATCCAGCACCTCCCGTCAGGTTACCTCAGGCCTCTCAGGGAGCACTCCGTGTGCACGAGCGAGCTGAGGTCACTCGCTGCCCGGGCAAGCCAAAGTCGAGGGCGGCCGGCACTGTGCGCACTGGGTACGACAGGCGCAGGCGCAGGCACTGGCAGTGGCTGGCAGGTACGTGTGGTGGGAACTTGCGGCAGGTGGAAACTCAGTGTACGGTTTGGGCGACAGAAGGGCAGGAAAGGCAGGAAGAGGAAAGGACGTGGAAGGCGAGGAAGGCAGGGGTGGGCGAGCAGTGCAGGGGGCACGCACCCTTGCTGAGGAAAGGACGTGGAAAGATGTGACCTAAGCAGGGTGAGGTCCCCACGTACCGAAGTACCCTCGTATCCACCCACCTCAGGGCCACCTAGGTAGGGTGACCTCCTGGCCCTGCCGTGGCTCTGCCAACCCCCGTCACCCCCGTTCGTTCCTGCTTCAGCGTGAATGGCCCCGGTGTCCACTCTGGCCAGCGTCCCAGCTAAACCGTTCGTTTCAATTCACCAAGCTTCCGCACTTGGGACATCTCACTTGACCTGACTTGGGGGGAGGGTGCGCGTGCGAGTCGAGCACTTCGCATCTCAGGAGCTGCCTTTCTCGCTGTTACTTGTGTGTGTGTGAGAGTGTGTGTGTATGCGTGTGTGTGTGCTCGCCTGGTACTGTGTGCAAAAGATTGAATGAGGATGGAAAGGTACGCAGCACACTCGTGGGTGTGTGTGGTGGAAGAGGCCATGTATGAACGAGATGAGTGCGTGTGTAATGAATCTTTTTTTCTCTCCTCTGGGTCAAGTCAGTCAGGACACGCCGGGCCATCAAACAAGTACCTCGCGCTGCAAAGTATGTCTGAATGTACCTCGACACACCGTCCGTCATCCGTACCTCACTTTTGCCTACCTACCCTTACTTGTCCTTATTCATATTCTGCTCTCACCTCTCATTCGATTCATAAAATAAACCCATTTCTTTTGTCCCCATCCCGTCCGTCCACCACCGTCCATCGTCCTGCCCATGTCCACAACAACCTGTCCGGCCCCTACCTGGCTCTTCTGATCGATCCGTTACCCCCCCCCCCCCCCCCCCCCCCCCCTTCCCTCCTTCCTTTCTGCCCCCCCGGTCTCACTAAAAGGATCGTCTCCGTGGTTGACATTTTTATAATACCTGCCGAACCCCGTCCGTCAGTCCCTGCGCTCCGCCGCCTGCTGCGTCACAGCTTCTTCCTTCCTTTCCCTTGCTCTCTGCTCAGGCTCAGGCTTTTGCTCGCACCGCCGCAACGCACTGCATCCCACACACACGCGCATACACCAAGCAGGAAGGGGGCCCTTTTTTCCCACACCTTACATATCTCAACGCTCCCTCTGCAGTAGCGACAAAACTCAGTCAACCGTGCTTTCTTTTTCCTACCTTTTCTTTCCTTTCCTTGCCATTGACGACGCATTCCGACACCGAAAAGGAACTGCAAACCCGCATTGAGATACCCAGGTCGTGGTCATCAGGTAAGCTGCACCGCTTTTTCTGTTTACTTTCCTGCCCACCTTCATTTCTGCCGCTGCCGCATCGAGGTCCATCGAGGTTGTCGTTTGCCCGTTTCCCGTTCCTGTTTGCAGCGTTCACGTCGTTGGCCTGTTCACCCGGCAGCGTTCCTGGCTTGTTCCCACGCCATTTGGGCTGTTGCCGCTGGCTGCCGCTGCCACTGCCACTGTCTGCTCCTTCCTCCTTGCTGCGCGTGGCGGTACGTACCTCCAACCGTGTTGGCCTGTGGCTGCCACCTTGCCTGGGGCCACTTCTGGGGCTGTCCAGCGCCTTGGTCACGTCGCCGCAGCTAATTTTTTTTTTTTTTCCCTCTCACCTCGCGCTTTCACACGTCCACTTTTCCCCTAACCCTGCCGGACCATCTGCACCCCCGATCATAAGGTTTCTTGGCCCTTGTTACCTCATCTCATCCGAGACCGTCTGTACGCGAACTTTGACAACCACTGCTCGACACTGGACAGCCCTCGGCGTCGGAGGCACCAGCTTTTCCTTTCCTTCCACACTCTCTCTCCCGGCCATCAATCCTGGCTTTGACACTCTTCTAGCCTGTATATCAGGCCTTCCATCTGCATCTACTGACAGGAGGCGCGTCTAGTTGGTCGATCTGATACGGCCGCCTTCACACCTATTCACTCCCTCTGCTTTTCCGCCTTCATCGCGACTCGACTCGCACACATCCGAGCAGGACACAACCATCCCTCGATCGACTCTACAAGTGCTCTCCGCACGCGTGCCATCTCCGACGATTAATCTGTGGTGGGCTGTGCCTCCGTCCTACGATCATCACCACTCCTTGCGCCACGTCGATATTCTTACCGACACAACCCGAGTCACTATATATAATCGTCACCGCTCCGGCTACCTACTCAACACCAAGCAACACCGATCTCGACTCGAGCGAAGCTTGACCCGGGGGGATACTTTGGGCGGCAAGGACGAGCAACATACTGGTCTGTGATCTTTGATCGGTCTCTCCCGGATTTTTCGCAGCACCCGTACAAGGTAAGCCTGCGAGCACAACCCGTCAGTCTGATTCAGCCCGGATCCGCCACCAGGTGCTCCTGGCACTTCTAGTCATGCCAGCGAGCATGCCGGGCTACCCCCGCGATCATTTTGCCTTGCCCAACCCTGTGTGTGGAGTCGCACTCAAAACGCTCCCTACTCGTGGCGATGTGCTTCCCCCCTCAAGATGGCGCTGCTTCCTAGGCGCCTTCGTCCTTTTAGCCTCTTGCCTCTCGGTGTCGCTCTGTATACTAACCTTTTTCAAGAACACGCAGTCCTTTTGAACCTAAAGTCACCTTCGTCTGACGCGGTGAACCGTCCGAAAACCATCCTGCAAGCTGGCCATCCACGCAGCAGGGATACTGACACTGACTGGCGATTTCCATCGTAATATGAGGTCGCCTGTTCCGGGCGAAGTAATGGACATTGGTAACTTGATGAATCAAAGAGCTATGCAACAGCACGCCCCCATGCACACCGGAAACACCCCGGATCGCCAGATGCCTCATCTCCCTCAACTCACCGCGAGAAACATGGCCGAACCCCCAATGGACCGCGCCGGCTCCCCTCACGGATCTGAATACTCCCAGCACTCTCGTCACACCATGGAAGGTGTCCCACGATCATACCCGTCGCCCAGCGCCGGCTCATACCCCTCTCCCAGCGCCATGGTCGGCGCCCCGATGTCCATGCAGGTTCCTGTCTCTCACATGGCACCGATCCTGCCTGGCATCCCGCAAGAGATGTCCCAGCACATGGGCTATAAGGCGCCCGAGCAGCAGGCACCTCAGCAGCCTACAAAGGCCTACCCGTGCAGCACCTGCGGCAAGGGCTTCGCCCGCCGCAGCGACCTGGCCCGTCACGGTATGTACTGATCTAGTGTCTCGAGGTCCAGCACTAACTTGAACAGAACGCATTCACAGCGGTATCCGCCCTCACGTCTGCGACTTCCCCAACTGCGGCAAGCAGTTTATCCAGCGATCTGCCCTCACCGTCCACCAGCGTGTCCACACGGGCGAAAAGCCTCACATGTGTGAGCGGTGCGGCAAGCCTTTCAGCGACAGCAGTTCCCTCGCCCGTCACCGCCGAATCCACTCCGGCAAGCGTCCGTACAAGTGCCCGTACGCCGACTGCCAAAAGACCTTTACCCGCCGCACCACCCTGACCAGGCATCAAAACCACCACACCGGCACCGTTGAGGAGGCGGCTGCGGCCACCGCCGCTGCGCTTGCCGCCCGCGGAGCTGCTGCGAAGCCCACCCGCTCCGACGGAGACGCCATGTCCAACCGTGGCTCCCCTCTGACGACACCCTCGCCCGGCCAGCGGACCCTGTCAATGTCTCCAAGCGCGGACAACATGCATCGTGCCAACGCCGAGTTCCAGTACATGGGCAACAGCTCCCTCCCCGTGCACCTCCAGCGCGACATGCACGTCGGCAGCCCTGCGTCGACAACATCGGCCGGCTACAACAACGGCATCCGCCCGACCTCCCACCCTACGGGCTACGGTCCTCCTCCCACGCTGGAGCCCAGCGTCGAGCAGCACTCGGGTCCCGGCAGCGCAGGCGGCAGCCCTCACATGAGCAGCGTCGGCTGGCAGTCCCCGTCTCACGTCCCGTCGCCCTCGCACAGCAGCAACGGCGGCAACGGATACACCTACCCCGACCCCGACGCGTACCCGTCTGCCCCCTCCCTCGGCGGCCAGATGTTCTACGGCAACGCCGGCCAGGTCCGCCGCCCCCAGAGCACGGAGCCCCCCACCGCCTACGATATCAAGGGTCGTCAGAGCGAACTGTGGGCGGGCGCTCACTAGCAGTCTCAGGGCGAGTGATCTGTCTGCGTCTTCCTCGGACAGCTGTGTCTTTTTCTTTTTCCTCGAGTAACGAAAAGTTTGTGCATGGCAAGTTGGTGGGTGGGTAAATACATACAACTTTAATACTGCGGGCTGCACCGGGAACTGGTCAGGGAGATACCACAGGGTCGGTCAGCCATCTGGTTCGTTTAAAAACACGCCTTTTCTTTTGTAGCTTGATAGACGGGCGGAAAGCACAACTTCATGATGACTCTGGGCCTGCATAGGCATTGGCGGGAGGCAACGGTTGGGAGGAGTTTCCAAGATCAGGAAACGAGCGCTCCTGGGCGGGACACCCCGATAAAGGACTGGACTCTTGTTTTGTTGCGGATCTTTGTATGCAAACCTGTACTAGACAATGAACGCGAGTAGCTTATTCTTCTCATCACAAGTCTGTGAATTCAGTGACAATCCAGGTGGGGGGCAGTATTCTCGACAGCTTCAATTGTAGTACACCTAATACCTCGATGGGGATGAAAGTAGCAGAGAAACCGACAACGACACCGAGGGCGGTAGAAGAAGACGACAGGAGACGACGACGATGATGGACGACAACTATGGACGATGATAGATGACAACAAAATAGGCGATTAGAAGGGAGACGGATTACGACACTGCCTGGCTGGTAAACCTCCTGCGATCTCAGTGACAATCCAAGTGGGGAGCAGACGTGACCAGGGCCAAGCTTGAGGTTCGATCTCACGATGGTCAGTGTGCGGACGACGGGGCGAGTCTAAGGTAGCGTTGCGTTGGATGGTCCGTGGACGGCGACCCGCTGCACTTGGCAAACTTATGATGGAATGGTAGCTGGGCCGACGGGCTTCGTTCGATGCCAAGGGGACGGCCACGTGAGCCTGCTTAACAAGTGGCCTCGCTCCCGCATGCGCTGACAGCGGCTGGATGACAGCTTTTCGGCCGAACCCATTTGCTCATCATCGAAAGCTGATGACCAAACGCGGTTCTTGTTTTCTAATCGGGGCGATCTAGCCTCAGCAACATGAGTGAGGCGGGCGGGGCGATTCAGACCCGAGGCATACGTCGTTTGTTCTGGTCTCGGATTGATGAGAAAATCAGAAAGAAAAAAAAGTGTTTCTGCGGGGGACAGAGGACCGCCTTCCGCGGGTGACATTTGGTTGGTCGGCTGGCTCGCAGGTGTTGGTTGCTGCATTTGCTGCATTTGGGAAATAAGTGATTACTCAACTCGAAATCTTGAATCGTTCTTCTGAGGTCAGGAGCTCGGATAATGCGAGAGGAAACCGGAGACGGATGGCTCCTTTTTTTTTGGCTTTAGTGAGACGGGCAGGGCGGGCGTTGCGCGTGGCATCCCCCCAAAAGGTAGATTGCTAGTCCGAGTGTACCCGTTTTCCAGTTCTTGCTTGTCGTTCTGAATCGCTAATCCGAACGTCTCGTTCTCGGTAGCCCCCAGAGATGACTCGATTAGTATACAGTCTCTGGTGGAACCCTCGCCCGTGTTTGCTTGTCTTGGTGTAAGCCGAGAAGAGTAGGGGGAGGGGGGTGCGTAAGAGACAGAAACAGTGTCTGGGTGTTTGTGGGATATTTATCCCACTGGCAGCTCAGCCGGCGGGAAGCAAGCCTGATTACTATTCAACGTCGTGCCTTGGGTCTCTTGACCTCACCTGAGGCGTGGGCGGCCGAAGTGAGGGGGGAAAAAAGAGACACTCTCTCGAGACTTAAGATGCATGGCTGGCCCTGATTCATTCTTTCGCCTTTTGCCCGTCCATCCCCGGATTGAAGTTAGCAGTCCCCGCAGAGCGTGTAGCTGATCCCACGCGGTTTGACGCCATCGCGGACCGAGGCTTTTCTGCTTCGGGGCTAAGAGGGATATCACGTTTTCGCCCACCACTTTCGACATTTTGCAGAATCTCACGACGCACAAAACGAAATGACAGTCATTCGTATCGAGGCCGTCACGGACATGCTCTGTCCGTGGTGCTACGTCGGCAAAAAGAACCTCGACCGCGCGATCGAGCTGTACCGCGAGACGGACCCGTCCGCCGAGTTCCAGGTGGCGTGGAAGCCCTTCTATCTCAGCCCGGCGATGAAGAACTCTGGTCGGTTGGCCGTCCATTCTCACTTAGACTCACACTGACGCAGACGCAGGATACGATAAGCGCACCGTCTACACGAGGACGTTCTCCGTGGCGGGCGATTTTGAGACGGCTTTCGAACGCATCTCGTCCGACTGCAGCCGCGCGGGCATCAAACTCGACATTAGCGGTACCACGGGCAACTCTCGGCAGTGCCACAAGCTCATCGCCCTCGCGTTGATGAAGGGCTTCGACGTGCAGGACCGGCTGCTGGATGCCCTGTTCCGGGGCCACTTTGAGGAGGGTGCCGACATTTCGGACAGGGAGTTCCTGCTGGCGGCGGCGGCGGAGGCGGGGCTGGATGAGCACGAGGCTGCGAGGGTGCTCGGCAGCGAGCGGGCCGGCGAGATCGTCGACGGCGAGGTCATCCGCGCGAGGAAAGCGGGCGTGAACGGCGTGCCCACCTTCACCATCCAAGGCCGGTGGAGAGTCGGCGGGAAACAGGAGCCAGACGTCTTTCTGAGAGTTTTTGAGAGAGTTGCCGAGGAGTGAGAGTGAGAGGGTTGCCTAGTCGAGTCAGCAGCATAGCGGCGCGGATGATACCGCAGTTGAGCATCGGGTCTGGTAATAAGTTTATTCATCGCCTTTTCTGCCCGTCACCACAGGACCTGTCCCTAATCGGCCGTGACGAAGCCAGTCTGAAACCCATTCTATAAGACCGAGGAAACCTATCCGAATTCGCCCAAAGAGCCGCCGCCCATCAAAACGCCAGAAATGCAGCCGAATGTGTCCATCTACCGCTTAGTAAGGTGACTGTAGTCCTTGAGCAGATGCTCCATGTGCGTGTTGGTCGTCTTGCCGGTGCGGCGGACGGCGCGCTTCTTTTGCTTGTTGTTCTTGGGATCGACCTTCTTGATGAGGCTCGGGTCGGCGCTGGCGGGCTTCTGCCCGACGGAGACGAGCTTCTTGACGATGTCGTCAGTGCTCGGCACCTCGACGGCGTTCCACATGCGCTTAAACTCGTCGTCGACGTGGTGGTGCAGCGTCGCGTCGTCGAGCCAGATGGCGCGGGGGTGCTGCTCCTTCTTCGTCTTGACGATGAGGATCTTGTGCTCGCGCTCCAGCTCCATCAACGCCTGGTCGCAGTCGGGCCAGCCGTCTTTCAGGTCCTTGACGTTGGTCCCCTCGGCGTCCTTCTTGCTCTGCAGGTGGCGCAGGAGCGAGATCTTATCCTTGACGCCAGGGATGATGGGCCGGTGGATGTACGTGCCGGTCCTCCACGTCTGCTCCGACAGCTTCGAGTCGGGGACCCACTGAATGCGAGGATGACGGCGCATGGCCTCGACCAGCGACTGCTTGTGCTTGTCGGTGCTGCGCGTCTGGCCCAGGTGGTCAAAGATCTCCGTGGCCGTCTTCGGTTCGTCCTTGCCCTTGAGCCACTCGAGGGCATACTGCATCTGCGTGAAGACCTCTTGACCAAAACTAGTGTTCTGAGGCTGCGAGTAGACGACAGTGTTGGGATCGCGCTTGCGCTTGCCGGACGAGGCATCGTTCTTGGATGCGGTGCTGCCGACAGAGGGAGAGGGCGAGGGGGGCGCCAACGACGGCTTCTTGGCCGTTAGCTTGCTGGCGGCCGAGGCGAGCGAGCTGTTGAAGGCTGCCTTTTGCTTCTCGAGGAGGGACGACATCTTGGCGGGTGTGGACGGTGTCTAGTATATATTGGAGGGAGTCGATGACGGGTTGTAGACGCTTCTTAGCATGCGGTCGTGGGTGTTGCTGGCTCGATAGACGTTTAGTGAGTGACCAGGCAGCCGCGCTCCTCTGCCGATCGAGAAGCAGGAACAAGATCAAGTCTTTCGGGAGCCTTTTCGCCGTCGCTCGTATCCCGTAGATTCCCAGATCTCCCGACAACTCTTCGCTTCAATGGTCAGCTGCGTGGGCTGGGCGGCGCCCTGTCGTCGGCGGCTCGCTGCCTCGTCCTCGCGGTCGCTCTCCTCGGGTCGCGCTGTCGTGCCTTGTTCGTTTTTCTCCTGTCGTTCCCGCTGCTTCGATATCCACAACTATATCCAGGCGTTTGCTGCGATCAGCCGGTTGACAATGACGGCGCAAGCAGGGTGACGGAGGGAAGATTCTTTGCTGAGCCGAGATGGGAAGCTGCTGATTCAATCCTCTTGGACGTTCGACGCTGTGGCGCACGGACGTGGCTGATGAGCTAAGCCACGGCAGGCACCTTTATCTCCGATCGAATGAATTTCCGATGGACGCCTACGGACTCTCGCTTGCCTCAATGATAGACCCATCATGTACCTTGTGGGTGTCTCATGCAATTTTCCGATGGGTTCCGGCTGCTGTCTCTCACAAGCTGGCGACAGAGTGGCTGTGGATATGGCATGCACGGGCCATGCCCCTATGGCGGGTTGACGCAGGAGTGGGAGCCGAAAGTGGCCTTCAAGAGTGGGAGTTGACCTTGGTAGGTATGGTTTTTGTGATTTTTGTGATTTTTGTGATTGATTTGACGGCAAACAAGTCCGGGCTATAGAGATATGTCTGGAATAAGGCGTCCTGGCATTGGCCGCAATGGTTGGTGACATGCGCACCATCAAAGCGGTCAGCGCTGAGCAGCCAGTCACATGCATCCCGAGTCCGAAATGTCCAGAGAATCGCAGACAGCAAGACACACTCATCCTTGTTGTCAACTATATCCAGCGCTTCTTGCCCCTCTCCAACACCCCGTAAACAAATGTCCATAAGAATCGTGACCGAACGTATATTCTATTAAAAGCAATATCTTCAACCGGCAGATTCGGCTCAGTCGAAGCACAACCAGCCAGATCCACCTCACGACGTCAAGAAAGCTCCTGCCGACCGACGTCAAACCTTGTCAGATGATCGTTAAGACGAGAGACACCCGTCACCAATCCCTTCACATCCGCCTGCGTGCCTCATTACGGGGCGGCGCGCGCGCGTTTCCCCTCTGGAACCGTGCGCGGTGACGGCTTCCATATTCATCCCCCCTAAAGTACTCGCTTGGCAGTCAAAAAACACAACAAAAGTCCGCTGAGAAACTTATGCGGACTGCTGCTGTTGCTGCTGCTGGTAGTTGTAGGCGACGTAGGCGAGGACACCGCCGATGAGGAGGACGGCGTACAGGCCGATGCCGAAGCCGGGACTCTCGGTGTGGCCGGCGGAGGTGGCGGGAGCGGTTTGCTTCTTGGGGGAAGGGTCGCCGGGCTGAAGAGGAAGAGGAGCGTTAGCTGTGAATATCCCGAGCATGTGCGCATGCGCGCGGAGGGGGTTCGGCTTACCTGGCGCTTCAGGTCGCCAATGTAGAGCTGGTCGAGGGTCTCGCGGGCCTCGTCGCTGTGGCCGACATCCTCGAAAGCCTCGGAGGCATCCTGACCGCCGACATCGAGCAGAACCTCCTCACCACCGCTAGAGACAAAACGTCAGTTGGGACGAACAGACGGACAATGGGGGAGCCGGCCATTCAGGAGCAGCCGAGGTCGAGTAGTACTCACGGGTGCTCGTCGACAAACTTGGTGCAGTCGTAGATCTTGTCATGGACTACAATGTAAATGTCCTTCTTGGTGTTGTGCTCGGCAACATCCTGGTAGGTGAGTTCGACGCCGCCCATTGTGACAGATTTCGCAAAAGAGGGTTCTCGTTCTGTTGGTGATAAACGTGGCTTTTGTTGAGCAGCAAACGGGGTTGCGAACTGTTCTTTTATTTCGGTGAAACTTGGTGGGTGGATGTGCGAAGCAGGTGAAGAAGCAGGACAAAGAGACTTTTTGGCGAGATTTAGAGGTGGCAGTTGCACAATCAGGCCAGCTCGGATGTTGTTGAGCCCGCTTCACTATTATCGCGTAAAATCGGGGGGGGGATAGCTGATGGAAGCTTCTGCTTTGACAGTGGACACAATTGCAGCTTGGGGGGAAAAAAGGATATCGGGGGTCCGCTCAGGGGGGACTTTCGGGCCAATGAGGGACACCGAAATTAGTGCACACCTGCTGTGATTCGCCGGCCTGGCGGATTGGGCGTCCAGGGTTTAGAGGGATTGAGCCTTCGAGGTACCGTTTTTAGGGGCCAGCAACGGGAGATTGAGAGCCCAGCTGGAGACTGACTGGAGAGGTCCAGTGCCCAGAGAGTGGGAGCGGGGCTGGCACCCCGGCGGAGCGAATGTGATGCCGCCGTTCCTGTCGGCATCGCACTCGGGAAGGGCTGGCAAATGAATGTGAATACGGCGTATGTCACCCACGGCTGTATTCGCAAACTTAGGTCTACCAAGCCTGCCTCGCCTTACCCTGCGACACCCGTTCCTTACCTTGGTCCTAGGCAGTGCCACGTCTCTTCCCCGCCCATTGAGACTCGACCAGGCTGTCTCCGAGTCAGGGCGAACGTTGCTCAGAAGAGAGCAAGCACTGCGACGTGAGGGCATGCCGTGCCTGTCCTGACCGCCCAAGCTGCTGCGTCCAGTTAGCTCGTTTCGAAACGCGGGTCTCTTGCCGGAATCCTGTCGGTGTCCGCTGCAGCGTGGCTGGGCTTCGACGAGTAGCCGTCGCCATCTCAGTTCCGCTTCCACGTCGTCGCAAACCCTCTGCGAATATCTACAGCGGAACCGCTCGTCGTCTGCCGGAATTTCAGCCACAGGGTCCGGTCCGTTCCCCAGTACTTCGTGTTCGTATCCTTGCATTGCTACATCACTGGGCTCGACAAGCAACCCGACCGAGTGCAACGCCGCAGCTGGCCGGTCCAGTGTAATGCCTAGTCCCGCGGGGGTTGCCAATCATCCAGCCATACCCACAACCCGCCCGTCCTCTAGCCACTGGGTTGGGTTCCTCGAGACTTGTGCCCGTCGGAATGTTCCTTATCTCACCGGTTCCGCGGGGTCCCTGTGGGCGCGTAAATGGCGCTCACGGACTCTTGGCCGACGGTTGACAGTCCGAAATCCCACGGAGCATACGGAATATTCCAAGACCTGGGACGGCAGACCTGATTCAGATAAATCACCCATGCTGCCTGCAGAGCGGCCGTCTCCTTCAGTCCGCACTACATAAGACCGGCTCAGCTGTCTCTGACTTGCAACCCGTACGGCCTTACTGCCCGCATGTCAATCCCGCTCGCTGACATCTGGGAGTTCGGGATGATGCCGAGGCACTCCGTGCGTCCTCCGGGATCGTGATGTCAATTCCATACAGATGCAAAAGGCGGGGAACGCGCGGGGTAATCAAGCTGGCTTCTGATATCGGTTCCCAAGGCATTTTGGCCGTGGCTCGCGGTTTATTTCCTGAACGGGTAAAAATCGCCGGCACACTCGCTTTTGCTGCATTCCCATCAGATATGCATACGGCTGTTTTAGCCACTCTTGTATCGAGGCGAGCCCGAGTCTTTGGGAATACATCACCGAACCATTGCCGTGACAGACGAAGGGAGTCTCGCTCCAGTTGGACGCCTGCTAAATGCACGGAGGATATCGATCTAACGTCTACTCAACACGGCCCCGTCCCCAGCTCATCGCCTTCCACTGCCTCCGCCAATGTCCTGTCCGAGACGGTACGAGGTGATCTTGTCCCACTCAATCTTCTGTCTGGTCACGGGCAGCTGCCGTCTCAGGCCCTTGAACGCTCCCTCGCTCAAATTCGTGAACCCCCTGTTGAGCTCCTCCTGGTACTTCTTCTCCGAGTTCGAAATCTCCTTGACGATGCCGGCGCCGGTGCCCGAGACGGACGTCTGTGTGGGGCGGCTGGTGAGCAGGCGGACGTTGCCGTCTTCGTAGTAGTGCACGTCGACCTTGACGGAGCCCTCGAGGCTCTCGGAGGAGGGGTCGTAGATGTAGAGGGAGCGCCAGCGGCCGTTCCTGGGCACGTCAGCAAGGCTCGAGGAGCTGTGGGGAAAGCACATACCAAAAGTTATTGGGAGAGTACTTGTTGGAAACGATAATGACAGCGACCTTGGAGTCGTTCTCGGTCGGGTAGACTCCGTACGCGGCGTTGGGGAAGTGCTCCTTGACGTAGGGGCCGAGGCTCTTCAGCGTCGACTTGCTGCATTCCGTTTAGCACCGTCTCTCCCATCCACGCAGCGTCACCTACATCAAGTCGGCGTTGGCGCCCTCCAGAACGTAGCTCTGCGCGTTGCTGGCCTTCTGTGTGCTGTGGTCGAAGGTGAAGCTCGTGGAGCTCTCGACGTCAAAGTATTGACCGTTGCCCAGCGAGTTGTGAGAGCTGACGATGACCTGATGTATTCCCTTAGCTTCCGATCGCTCCCTCGAGCGCCGCTTGACCGACCTGCTGGCTGCCGCCGGGCAGCTTCACTGTGATGAACTGCTCCTCATTGTACTTCTCGAACGCCGGCTCGAGGCTCGAAACGAGTTCGGGGTCGGACACGGCGAGGGACTTGATGTCTTTGTCGGGTTAGCTGTCGGTCGGGCTGCGAACCGGTGGCAGCGTGTCGTTACCTGCGATGACATCTGCGAGCTTCAATCAGGTCAGCTCGGGGTGTGCACGGCGGAAACAGCTCAACGTACCTCGCCAGGGGGAGCTCCCTCCACGAAGGAGGACACGGTCTCGACTTGGGACATTCTGGGGTGATTTGCCAGAGTGGTGTATGCTTGCAATATCGCGTGGGCGGTGATGATGCGGCGGTGGACGTTGAAACGTAAGGTACCTGATGCGGGGCAATTGGCGGGACACCGACGACGGGGACGATGACGGGGGCAGCGACGGATTGGCCAGGAAAGGGGCATTAATTGTTAGTGCGCAACCTCCGCTTTAGCCGGGATGAAGCACAACCGGATTGTACCTTTCTATCATTTCGCCAGGACATCAGATACGATTCTTTCTTTGCAATCACTGCTTGCAATTCAAAGAGCGATTGATTTTACAACTCTGGTCTCCTAGTAGCGAACACGACATGGCAACGGTAGATCGGCCTTGAGCTTCAGTTTGGTATCCTTTTGCCTTCCAAAGTCTAGGTCTAAGCCCGCACGCGTCTTCAGATTGATCATCATGGGTATGTATTAAAAGTTGACGTCCATCCTCCCGCCTCAGTAGTCCAACACCCGCTTAATATTGTCGTAAACCCCTAGGTAGGTCAGCAAACTGTTCAAAGACTCGCATCAAAGACCACTTACTCGCAACATCCGGAATGTTGAACTTCTCATACAACAACGGCGTATGAATGCTCCATCCCGCAACCCTCGCGACTGGCGCCTCCAGTCGCAGGAACGTATCCGGGTCCTCCTGGATGGCTGCAGCAACCTCCGCGCCGACGCCGGCATTGACCATCGCCTCGTGCACCACGATACAGTGGCCCGTCTTGCGGACGCTCTCAAAGACGCACTCCTTGTCCCACGGGTACAGCGTCCTGAGGTCGATGAGCTCCACAGAGATGCCCAGCTCCTCTTCGGCCTTTTGGATGGCCGACATGCACGTGTACAGTGGTTGGCCGTAGGACACAATCGTCACGTCCTTGCCCTCCTTCAGAACCTCCGCCTTGGACAGCGGCAGAGTGTACGCCCCTGCGGGCACTTGCTCGACAGCGGCCCGGTAGAGTATCTTGGGCTCCATGAAGATGCACGGGTCGTTGCTACGAATGGCTGACAACAAGAGACCCTTGGCCTGGAGGGGTGACCTCGGCATGATTACTCGCAGTCCAGGGATGTGCGTGAACAGGCTCTCAGGGGACTGGGAGTGGTAGAGGGCGCCGTGTCCGACGCCGCCGCAAGGCATCCGGACCGTGAGACCGCCCACGCTGCGACCGCATGCGCCGTCTCTGTATCGAAACTTGGCCGCTTCATTGACGAGCTGGTCGAATGCCGGGTATACGTAGTCGGCAAACTGGATCTCTGCTACTGGCCGCATGCCCTCCGCTGCCACACCGATGGCGAAGCCCATGATGCCCTGCTCCGTCAGGGGCGTATTGAAGATGCGGTCCGCGCCGTACGTCTCGGCGAGCTTCATTGTGCACCGGAACACGCCGCCAAAGGCAACGTCCTCTCCAAACACCATGACGGAGTCGTCTTCGGCCAGCGCAATCGACAGGGCGTCATTGATGGCCTGGAACAGGTTCATCTTCTTCGTCGTGCCATTGCGGACTTCGGCCGGGAGCTCGGCCGTGCTGAGGGCCGCCTGAGACGAGTGCGCGAGGAGAGAGGTCGTCGCGTAGTCGACGGGGACGTTGAGCTTCGCATTGGGCGGGTGCGTCGAGTAAAGCCGAGAGACGGCAAGGGGAAGCTGGGTCGACACGGACGGCGCCAGCGCTCGGCGGAGTGGACGTAATGAAATGGACCTCATTGTGTATGATGTTTGTAGCCGGCAGAATCACTGCGAGACCCAATTCCCATGAATGTCTAAAGACGAAGGAACTGAGACCGCCGGCTCGACGAGGGAGGCTGTCCTACTAACCCGCACCCGGGTGATGTAAGTTCGGCTTGCAGCGGCGTTCGCGGGGTCGCAGCGGCCCTTGGCGGGCGACCGACCCTGGCGGCCACTTTACGCCCTGATAAGAGGCCCGAGCGATTGTTGCTCTGCCAACAGCCGAGCCACCAGCCCAGCGCCAAAACAGGGCAGTGGACATGGTTACGATCTTGGTATCCTTGGCGTAAACACGTATATCCATCTGGAATGGCCGCCGGTCAGTAGCGTTCCAGTGCAACGACGACTAGCACTCTTTCTGACGGCATTCCATCTCCAACAATGGCGCCCGGTGAATCCTCGAGACCGTCGTCGCACCGACCGCGGGACTCATCGGGCAGGAAACATCAACACAAGAAACGGCGGTCACAGGAGCAGAGATCGAGACGGCCAGCGACCGATTCTGGAGAGAGCAGGGGCTCGCAGACGCTTTCGGCCGATGCGCTGGCGCAGTTGAACCAGGAGAACACGAGGAGACCAAAGAGACGGGGATCTGATGCGAGGCCAAGAGACCCGGAAAGAGATGCGGAGAGGGAAAGGCTGCGGAGGGAAAGGAGGGAACGAAGGGCACGCCGTGCCGCGGCAGAGAGTGCAGACGCTCCGAGGGAAAAGGATCCGCCGAGGGAGAGGCCGCGACGAGTGCAAAAGGAAGAGTACCGAGATTTGCCGTATGAAAAACCGCGGAAAGACAGGCACAAGAAGAAGCGGGTGGTCAGCGGCGCCATTCTCGAGGAGGGCCGTGGGTCGCGTGGGTTGAGAGGCGGCGGATGGAGCAGCACCGACAGCAACAGCCTCGAGAAGGAACGTCTCGTGGACGACCCACCCGGGCCGATCAAGAAGAGGAAGAAGCTTTGTAAGTGATCCGGCAGAGGTCCACGACCGCCAGCTAACCGCCGCCAGGGATATGCCTTGGGGTCTGCTTGGTCCTGCTGATTATCATTATCGTCGTGGCAGTGGTGGTTAGCAAGAAAAACTCCAACAACAGCGAGTCGAGCTCGGTAAACCTCGACGGCCAGGACAAGAACAGCATTCCGATGAAATGGCGCGGTACCTATCTCGACCCGTGGTCCTGGGCCGACACCACCGATTTCAACGTCACTTTTACCGACGAGATGGTTGGTGATCTGCCAGTCATGGGCCTGTACACCGACTGGGACGACTCGACGCAGGCCAACAGCAAGGTCCCGAAGCTCAACGAGGACTGGGGCTCGTACGGATCGAGACCGGCGCGCGGAGTCAACGTCGGCGGCTGGCTGAACCTGGAGCCCTTCATCACACCCTCGCTATTCAACTACGACTCCCGTCTCGGCATCATCGACGAGTACACCCTCTGCACGCACCTGGGCGCCAAAAAGACGGCCGAGGTACTCGAGGACCACTACAAGTCCTTCGTGACGGAAGACACGTTCAAGGAGATTGCGGATGCGGGACTCGATCACGTACGCATTCCCTTCAACTACTGGGCGATTGAGGTCTACGACGGCGATCCGTACCTCTTCCGCACGTCATGGCGATATCTCCTCCGCGGCATCGAATGGGCGCGCAAGTACGGCCTCCGCGTGAACCTCGACGTCCACGGCCTGCCTGGCAGCCAAAACGGGTGGAACCACTCTGGCCGTCAGGGGGTCATCGGCTGGCTCAACGGCACCGACGGCGCCACCAACGCCCAGCGCAGCTTGGACCTGCACGACCGGCTGTCGAAGTTCTTTGCGCAGGACCGGTACAAGAACATCGTTTCCTTCTACGGCCTTGTCAACGAGCCAAAGATGACGGAGTTGAGCGCGACGGATGTCGTCGCGTGGACGGAGCAGGCCTACAAGCTCGTCAAGGGCAACGGGATCAAGGCCATCGTGGTGTTTGGCGACGGCTTCATGGGCCTCGGCAACTGGCAGGGCAAGATGACGGGCTACAGCGACCTGGCGCTCGACGTGCACCAGTACGTGATTTTCAACACGGACCAGATCGTGTACACGCACCAGAAGAAGGTCCAGTACGCCTGCGACGGCTGGACGCAGCAGGCGGAGCAGTCGATGGACACGTCGACGGGCTACGGGCCGACGCTCTTCGCCGAGTGGTCGCAGGCCGACACGGACTGCGCCAAGTACGTGACCAACGTCAACTGGGGCAACCGGTGGACGGGCACGTACGACACGGGCAACTCTTCGACATCGATCCTGACGCCGCGGTGCCCGACAGAGGACAGCCAGTGCAGCTGCGACAAGGCCAACGGCGATCCCAGCGGGTTCAGCAGCGATTACAAGCAGTTTCTGCAAATGTTCGCCGAGGCGCAGATGCACTCGTTCGAGAAGGGGTGGGGCTGGTGGTACTGGACATGGGACACGGAGAGCTCGCCGCTGTGGAGCTACAAAAAGGGCCTCGCGGCCGGGATCCTGCCTGCCAAGGCCTACGACCGGGACTTTGACTGCTCCGGAACGGTGCCGTCGTGGAGCAGCTTGCCGGAGTATTACTGATGGGCCGTGGTTTTTTTGCATGCAATTGGCGTTTGGGGCGAGCAACCTGCATTTTGACTGAACGAGGCATATAGAGTGAGCGATGACGACGAACATGTATGAGGGAGACGTAGTCATGTATGATAATAACGCTGGAGACGCACATGATGCCAGTGTTAGATAGCTTTAACGACAGAACGCTGAGGTTCAGCCGTCAAATTTGTGTCCCTCGATTGTGATATGAATTCGTAGACTGTAGCTCTTACACAGGAAACCAAGCCACACAGTATAGGAAAGCTGATCAGTCTTGATTAGAAATGCGTCCATCTCCAGGGACGTCAACACAAGTCCACGGACGTTGCTGACAGACAGACCGTCATCGCACGTGGCCCGAAGGATCTCAACCATTCCACGCTACGGCAACCGGCGCCGAAGAGAGCTCGGGGCAGGTGTCAAGAAGCACAGACTGGACGAAAAACAGACGGTCGGGATCGGGAGGCGGGTTGACGGCGCTCGCGCTTCGCCCTCTCCGACGACGCGAAATGACTCTTCCTATTCGGAGGGGGGCAGCAATCCAGCAATCAGTGGGAATGCAACCCCACTTACCGGCTTCGTGGGCCCGGTCGGATCACGAACTAAGGTAGGGAACATGGAAGATGGTAAAAGCCGATTGAAGCTTATCGAGTGGTGTGAGCACTGTTGACCAGGCAGGGCACATCGGATCAGCTCACGTTGGGTTGCAGCTCAGGGCGTCCAGGGCCAGTGTTTCTGTCAGGTATCTCCAGCATTGCCGCAAACCCAAACCGATCGCTCGGCGTCTCCCATTTTTAGCCCTGCGACTCTGTTGAAGAAGCCCGCTCTGACGGGCGCCTCCTGGCTGGTGTCTCACCCACTCTTCTCAGATGCCAAGGGTCCCCCGTTCTGCGAATTCTGGAAAGACGCTTGTCAGCGTCATGTCAGGTTGAGACGGGCTATTTCCGTGGGAAACAAAGAAAAAAACGAAAAAGCCCCGCTAGCTTTCCTATCAACCGCTAGCAGAGCACGGATGTCATCCGCCGCCTATCGCTGTTATCGATCACATTCTGGCGCCGCTACATCTTGACTAACAAACTTGCAGCGTTGGGAGCTCGCCTTCGATGGTGTGCTCGCGTGGAAGAATGAACATGCGGCATCCCTACTGGCTGAGCCCCCCTCCCCTCGCCCTCGAACTGGATGGACCCCTTCGTCCGTTGGTTCGGATGCTGCACATGGCAAGTCTCCTCGTCTCGCGTCTTTCCCAGATCGCAGGGCCCCATGGCGGCGTCATCCGTCCACCAATGCGTCCACCTTTTCCAGGGTGGAGGTCGCCTCGCCTTAATGACAATGACGAGATCCACCTCCCAATCCGGGGGGTTCACGGTCAAGCTCCTCCAAAAGGCGTAAAGGCGAGCCGCGTTCTGGGTCCCAACAGCGCGCGCCCTAGCTGGGCTGAATAATGGCAAAAAAAATTGCCAAAGAGGTTGCGCCCTAGAGACGTTTGTCCGTCTTTGACTAATGGCCCAAGATCCAGCGTTTGCCCCCTCTCGTCGACTTGTTTTCACGGGGTCTGGATCGTTGCAATGGTAGAGGATCCCGTTTCTACCACTTCCAAATAAAAACCACGCCGGGCCTGCGACACATTTCATCGTGGTAGCAGATCCAGCAAAAAAAGAGAGTCCCTGGTCACGATCCACATGCTGGAACTCGGAAGTGGTCCCATAATAAGTCGACCCTTTCCGTACATAATACCCGACATCCGCAGTCCCAGCTTGTTTGCTATCAAGCTCGTCATTGCCGACTCTGTTGGAACTTCCAATACAAACTTCGATTAGGACTGTCAACAGCCATGGCGGATGTCGAAAAGGCCGAGAGCGGCCGGTCATCGAGCGCCGACAACGACGACGAAACGATCGCCGCCGAGGACGATGCGACCTTTCAGCGCATCCGAACGGGGGCCAGCGCCGGTGCGCGCTCGCTACGCTCCCTGAGCCGAAATAGGAGCAACAACGGCTACGGCGTCGACGACCTGGACAGCAGCGACGACAGCCCCTCGCAGGAACCCGAAAAGGACCCCTTTGAAGTATCTTTTGACGGCGGCGACAGCGACCCCATGTGTCCGCGCAGCATGAGCAAACTGAGGAAATGGGTGATTGTCTCGATTGTGTCTCTCGCTAGCACATGCGTGTAAGTGGCAGACTGAGATTTGAAGGATGGAGGGCGGGTGTTGACAAGACACAGCACCGCTGCTAGTTCCATTTACACGTCGACGTACGCGCAGATGAACGCCGAGTTCGGGACGTCGAAGCTCGTGTCTACAGTTGGCTTGTCCGTGTTTGTACTGGGCATCTCGCTCGGTCCAATGCTTCTGAGCCCCCTCTCCGAGTTCTACGGGCGCCGGCCCATCTACCTGGTTTCCTGGGTGATGTATCTCATCTGGATCATCCCATGCGCCGTCAGCAAGAACATCACAACCATGATCATCGCCCGGTTCCTCGACGGTCTTACTGGCTCAGCGTTCCTGTCGGTGTCCGGGGGCAGTGGTGAGTAACATCGCCATCATCACGTCTCGGGGTATGCTGACTAGTCACAGTTGGCGATCTCTTTGCGCGTCACGAGCTTCAGGCCCCAATGCTCATGTACTCGCTCGCCCCCTTCATTGGCCCGTGTATCGGACCGCTGATTGGTGGCTTCATCAACACGTACCTCCACTGGCGCTGGACCTACTACGTGCTCATCATCATCACGTTTGTTCTGCTGGTGGCCATCGTCGTATTGGTGCCCGAGACATATCGTGAGTGCCTCGTGAAGGGTGCGCCCCTGAGCTGCTGGTGCGGGAGTGCTGACACCGTACAGATCCGATCGTCTTGCGGACCAAGGCGCGCAAGATCCGAAAAGAGACAGGTGACGAGCGCTGGAAAGCCCCCGTCGAGAAGATGACCAAGTCCATCCCCAAGACCATCGGCCTGTCGCTGCTGCGGCCCTTCCAGCTGCTCATCTACGAGCCCATGATGCTCAACCTGTGCGTCTTCTGCGCCATCCTCCTCGGCATCCTGTACCTCTTCTTCGGCGCCTTCCCGCTCGTCTTCACGACCAACCACGGCTTCAACCTCTGGCAGGTCGGTCTCACCTTCCTGGGCCTCCTGGTGGGCATGCTCTTGGCGGCCGCGACCGACCCTTTGTGGCACCGCATCCGCAGCCGGCTCATGGCGGACCTGGAAAAGGAGACGGGCGTCGAGGGGGCCAGCGAGCCCGAATTTCGCCTTCCTCCTGTGATTTGCGGCGCCTTCCTCGTCACCATTGGGCTGTTCATCTTCGCGTGGACGACCTTCTCCTGGATACACTGGATTGTGCCAATCATCGGAAGCGCAATCTTTGGCGCGGGGTGAGTCAAGTCTTTTTATTTTCCCCTTGCACGACATATCGCAACTATGGCCCCAAGGTGGAAAAAGGCCCGTGGTTCCGCAGCATATAAGCTCATGCCGTGACCTGACATGCCCGTCCTTGCGTCAGGCCGGCTGCCGTCTGCAGGTTCATGTGCAGGCGTAGTCACGCTTTGTCAGGCCCCTCCACGGACCGTGGGGTCATCTTGCTTTTTCCTTTTTTCCAACTGTGTGTGTGCATGTGAGCTGCAGCTGACCGTCTGAAGGGTGCTCCTCGTCTTTACTGGCATTTTTACGTTTCTTGTAAGTGGTCTCTGCTTGTCCCACCGGTTGGGCGGCGGTGCCAGGGGTCTGGAATCATTCTCCAGGCCCCGGGCGTTGCACGACATGAGAGATGAGCATGCTAATGTTGGGCTTCGCAGGTGGACGCCTATCCTCTCTATGCAGCGTCAGCCCTTGCTGCGAATGCGTTTGTGCGATGCATGTTTGCTGGTGAGTTTACCCTCCTGGGGCACCAACAACGCTCTCTCCCACTCAGCCGGGTTGTGCCCCGTGTGTCTCGGTCAGTGCTGACCTAGACGATTGCCTGACAGCCGCATTCCCGTTGTTTGGAACGCAGATGTACACGGAGCTCGGATACCAATGGGCGACGTCATTGCTCGGCTTCCTGACGGTAGCGATGCTGCCGTTCCCGTACATCTTTTTCAAGTATGGCAAGCAGATTAGAAAGCGCAGCCGGTTTGCAAAGAACACTTAGCGCCAGAAAATCTCCGTGGACGGACGGACGTTGGCGAGCGGGCCGACGCGATGAAGGGAAATGACGGTCGCCGCCTCAGGATCAGACACGGCCGGCCACACCGCACAGACTTCCCTACCCACCGGTGCGGAGGAGCAGCGGTAGTGGTGCGTGGTTCCTGCTGTCGGATGCAGCACTTTGCAGCTGTTCCTGGTCCAGGCAGGCTTGCTGCGACGACACTTGGCACAACTGGACGGCTAGTGCGCGCAGCAGATGCGGCTGTTGATCGTGGCGATCGTCATTCGTGACGGCAGCAGCCGTCTGCAGGTGCCCAAAGGTCCTGGGCTGTCATTGACAGAGGCAGATTCGAGGCAGCCGGACTGAGGACTCGTGGGTGACGCGACAGGAGCAAGTTGTTCGAGCGGTCGCCAATGGTGGGTGGGCGAGAGGAGCGGTTGGATTTGTGCGCACATGCAATAAGATACCCCCCATCCTTTAGTGGTTGCTGGACTGCAGATAGAGGGCTGGCCGACGCTCGGCACGTCGGCTGAGCCAATGTTAATGCAATAGCGGTCGACATGAGACCGTGTTTGGAGTCACACATCGTAAAGGCAGCATGGCATGTTTCGCTGAGGGGCTGAATTGAGGTTGGAAGGTTCGGCCCTCGGCTTGGTTCCCCGGCAGGCTGACCGACCTCTGCCTTGACCTGGGGGACGTGGACCTGGCCGTGGATCGTATTGGATCTCACATGCAGCGATTGGATGGCAGCAATGCCAGATGTCCAATAGAGTGGCTTGCATCGACGTCGTTAACGTAATGCTGTGCTACCAGATTGGGGCATACTGACACGGAAACGAGGGTATCCAAGGAGCCAAGGGGCGGCGAGTCGTAACTGTTATTAAGCGTTGGGCGTCGGAGATGAAGAGATTTGAGGACGTTGACATAAGAAATGCTAGATTAGATCGAGAAACACGAACGTGGTCTAGCCAACCTGGTCCACGTCGCGAGGAACACTGAAGTCTGTTCCAAGGCTCGGACTGCGGCCAGGTCCAAGTGGCCTGCCATCTGCATCGCGGTGCACAGGTCGGCGGCAGGCAGCGCGGAGGAGGTGAGGTACGTACACGGTACCGAGTACAGACGATTCCACAGTCAGGGACGCCTGCAAATGACATGCCGAGGACCTGGATGACGCGCGCGATCCTCGGTGGGCGGGCCGTGAGTGAAGACTCTGGCGAAAACTGTAGGTGAAAAGTACCAGGAACGGCGTGTGCGGCGTGCTCGCTGCCCATTGCCCCGTCTTCTCCAAGTAGCCGATACAGGGTGGGGCACCGGGCTGGCGATATCCACATGATGGGCGGATCGGCCAATCGCCGGGCTGACATTTTCTCCAAGAGAACCCCGCAGCTCAGCAGCAAATCTTTGACCAACGGCAGCGAGGCTGGGATTCCATACCTCGCTGGGCCGGTGTAAAACTGTTTAGCCACTGCTGCCGGGGGTCTGCTACTGCTGCGACGGTACTCTGCCGACCCTTCTCTCTCTCCCGCCTGCTCTTCTCGGTCAGCTCCAAAACGACCACTCTCGCGTGCTCCTCTTCCACCCGACCGAGGATAAACATCACGGCCCCCGATCCCGACCTCGACCCCGACGACAGTCCCCCCGAAACCGCTGCATTTCCGCCGGCGACCGTGACCGCAAGCCCTACGAGGTCTCCGTCCCACAGAGACAACAACACTCTCACCGTCCGCGTGCCCGTGTGTCGATGCTTGTCTCTTGCAAGCACGAGGGCCACGGCTACCTGCAGACACCCTTCGACGCCTCGACCTCTCAAAACTCCCGTCACATCACCCCGGTCCTGCGCCGCCAGTCTCCCATCCGCCGCCCCTCGACCCTGTCCCCGTCCCCGTCCCCGTGACCTCATGTGGTCCGCGACGCGAACACCGGTCTCCAAACGACTGCGCCAACTATCGAGTCCTAGTCCTGCCGTGACGAGCACGTCGCACAAGAGACGCCTCTTTTCTCTCCACCACCACACCATTGGAGACTCCTGACTGCTGAGAATACGAGCTCATCGAGAGAGACCAACGCCCTCCCCCTTCCCTCGCCTCGTCTTCCCTGGCCTGTCCTGCAGCTTGTTTGCCTGTCTGCCTGCTGCTGCTGCTGCTGCTGCTGCTGCCGCTGCGCATCTGGTGAAAAGAGGGAACGAACAGCCTCCCGTCTACATCGCGGGAGCGCACAGCGCCTATTTCGGTCCCTGCCCTCTCCCACCCCACGGTCCGCGGGAGACTGTACCCGGCTCGACTCCCATTTGCGGACTCGAAGGCTCGCCCCTGCGCATATAGGTGTAGGTGAACTGGGAAGACAGCAAGCCACGGCGGTGCTGCACTTTGACCTTGTGTGTGTGTGTGTGTGCGCGTGTGCTGCACGAGACGGATCCCGGCGTGTGCCACTTCACTTCTGACCGCAGGAGGATTTTCATATTCCCTTCCCTATTCTACGACGCCTGCCACTGCGACACCAAGCACGGCACGTCTGGGAGTGAGCCGTGTGGTTTCGCAAATATAGCATCCAGGGAACAGTCCTGGACCAGGGCCTTGCAGCGCCGTGCCCGTCACCGCGGCAAGCTTGGCTCGCCGTTGTCGCTGTTCTGTTCTGCCTGAGGAGAGAGAGGCTTGCATATAAAACCAAGACAACATGCCGGACGGCCTCGAGGAGCCCGGGACTGAGGTCTCGGATGCCATGTCAGATAATGACCACGAGTACGACGACGAGACGCCCGTAAAAGACGACGACGACGAGAAGATGGCCGAGTCCCACGATAGCGGCAACGACAACAACGGCGAGGTAAAGAAGAAGTACGATCCCAAGGACCCTTCACGGCCGAGGAGGAAGAAGGCTCGCCGGGCGTGTTTCGCCTGCCAACGAGCCCATCTGACCTGCGGTAAGCTCCTGCTCGATTCCTCAGGGTCCGGCTCTCGCGACAGTCTTGTGATGGTCAAGTGAATACGTGTGATTGTCCCTCCTCCGTGGTAACTGGAGGTCCATGTCGTCTTTAGTCTCGTGTACGGCCTCTTAAACCTTGTGCTGATATGATGGCTATAGGAGATGAACGACCCTGTCAGCGATGTATAAAGCGCGGCCTTGCAGACGCCTGCCAGGACGGCGTTCGCAAAAAGGCAAAGTATCTCCACGATGCGCCGCCGGAGGCTCTCCGGCCGGTCCTCGGGCCCAACTACAACCCCAACGCGGCCCCGACCCGTCCCAACGGCCAGCGGCATCACAGCGGGACCTCGGACACGGCCTCGACCGCCGGCAGCACGTACTTTGGCCAGAGCTCCACCACCTCGTTCCCCGTGTACTCGGGCCAGCAGACGCCCGTCGCCATCCCCGAAGGCCTCCCGTTCCAGGCTCAGCCGTCACCGATATCGCCGTCGTTCCCGCAACCGGGCGGGAACAACGGCCGGTCCATTGGCGGCATGATCTCGCCGCAGGTCACCAACGACCCGTTTAATACGTTATTCGACCCGAGCAACCCGGCCATCTTCAACTTTGACCTGGAAGGGCTCAACTTTGGCAGCCAGTACGGCGCCATGGAGTTTGGCATGCTCGGGCACATGTCGTCCGGCGCGGCGGAGACCCCGCCGCGGGACGGCTCATTATCCGGACCAAGTGGTGAAGCGGTCAACTTTGGATCCACAAACGTCTTTGGCAATGGCAACAACCAGTTTGGCCAAGTCTACGATAGCGGTATGATCAACGATTTCATGGGTGTAGACCAGTCTTCCAACGGCATGTACCAACAAGGCAACTTGCAACATGGGCTCCCACATGCCTACGCCATCGCTGCCGGCCCAACAAGCCTACATAGCCCAAGCACAGACAACACCGCCAGCCCGCAACCTACTAACTTTACGTTTGAAGGATCTCCAAGTGGGAACTTTGGCGCTGTTGGAAACTCCCAGACCATATCCGCCCCCTCGCGCCCCAAGGCCGGCAACAACAACAACACCAAGCCCGGCCAGCCCCAGAAGTCAGGCCCCCACTCCCTGCTGGGCAAGCGGCAACGCGACCCCTCGTCCATCTACGACACCGTCAAGGAGCCGTACCCCTACCTGGCCGGCTTCCACGCCCTCATCGAATACCTCCCGAAACGCTTCTCCGCCAACAGGACGCTGCGCATCGCCAAGGCGCTCGCCAGCATCCGCCCGTCCTTCATCGCGTGCACCAAGACGCTCAGCCGGCAGGACCTCATCTTCATGGAGAAGTGCTTCCAGCGCACCCTGTTCGAATACGAGGAGTTCATGCACCACTGCTCCGCGCCGACCATCGTCCTCCGCCGCACGGGCGAGATCGCCGCCGTCAACAAGGAGTTCATCGCCCTCACGGGCTGGACCAAGGACGTGCTGCTCGGCAACGACCCGAACCTCAACGTCAACACGGGCGGCACCCCGTTCTCGGCGACCAACAGCGGGCGCAACACGGGTCGCGCCGGCTTCTCGACGCCCAAGGTGCCGTCCGCCGCGCTCGTCGACCAGATCAAGAACGGCGAGGGCGGCGCGCCGCGCAAGCAGCCCGTCTTCATCGCCGAGATCCTCGACGACGACAGCGTCGTCGAGTTCTACGACGACTTCTCCCACCTCGCCTTCGGCGACAGCCGCGGCAGCGTCAACCGCACGTGTCGCGTGCTCAAGTACCGCACAAAGGAGCAGACGGAGGCCGCCGCCTCGTCCGACATGACGCCGCAGCAGGACCCCCGCAAGAGCATCCTCAGCAACCGCGTCACCCGCATCGACGGCGAGCACGGCATCTCCAAGATTGAAAAGGACGGCAAGGTGGACTGCCGGTACTGCTGGATGATTAAGCGAGACGTGTTTGATATCCCCATGTTGATCGTGGTGAATGTGAGTACCCCGAGTGTGTTTTGTATGTCGGCTGCTGACTCTTTCCAGTTCCTTCCGTGCTATTACCAGAACAAGGAACCGCATCAACTGGCTGTGTGAGACGGTGTGTGTAAAAAGGGGCGACCAGGGCATATATGAAGGCATGGGAGGCGTTTGGAAACGGGTTGCGAGTTTCATAACCAATCGAACACACGGCTCTCCTGTGTCTACCATCGCAGAGAGGAGAGCCGGACGGCGCATCTGGGGCTTGATGGGTAAACGGTTCATATTCATGGGCTTCTGCCGATTTTGTTTCTTTTTTTCTTCCTCCTTTCTCCCGCGCAGCTTCACTTTAGCCACCCCCAAGGGGCCGAGAGGGACAGTCACACCTCCCCAAGCAAAGCCCCCTTTTCGACAAGAACAGATTCCCCAGGTTTTATATTTTCAATTATAGAATTTCTAAACGCTGAATATCGTGGTTTATCCCGGGTTACATCGTGATCATGAGAAACATAGTCTAGTTCTTGGGTAGGGGCTCCACCAGCCAGCCCGCGTCCAGCGTGCCGGCCTTGTCGGCTCCGGGGCGCAGCTCGGCGGGGGGCGCCCAGGCGGGCCTGTTGAGCGAGCCCCGCGCGACGTCGCAGTCGAGGTTGATGTCCTTGATGAGGGCGTCGAGCGACTTGTAGTCCTTCTCCTCGCGGACGAAGCCGAGGATGAGCAGGCGCATGTGGGAGTCGTAAAAGTCGGCGGCGAACTTGTGGAGCACGTGCACCTCGGCGGAGCGGACGGTGTTCTTGTAGAAGGGGTTGTAGCCGATGGACATGACCATGGGGTACAGCTGGAACTCGAGCGTGGGCTGGGCGGGGCCGTGGCCGGCGGCGACGCGGTCCGGGTGCGAGGCGGGCAGGGCGAGGGAGGCCCAGCCGAAGTAGACGCCCGACTTTGTGTCGTCGATCCAGGGGGTTTGGGAGGAGTCGACGGGCAGGTTGGCGGTTGGGATGCCCAGCTTTGGTGGGTTAGATCTGCGCTGCTGCGGGATGGAGGAGGAGGAGGGGTGGGACTCACTTCCTTGGATCCGCGACCGAAACCCGAGATGACCTTGCCCTCCATCTTGAGCGGGAAGGGGGCCTCGGGGCCAGAGTCGGGGCCGACGATGAGGGGACGTGATGTCTCTTCCGCCATGATGAGTGTGTGTTGTGTGTGTGTGTGCTGATTAATCACGAGTGAGACTGAGACTATGACACCTGTGTGTCTCTCTGTGAATCTTGAAATGCGGGGGGCGAGACGCTGTGTTTAAGACCCGGACGAGAAGACGCGCGCGCGCAAGTTCAGATGATCGAACCCGAAAAGCAGTGCGACGGTAAGCAAAACCTCGGGGGTGGCCGTGAGAGAGAGATTGCGAGTGAGTCGTCGCCGATGAGATGTGGTGGGGCAGCGCAGCTGTGATTTGATGGAGGGGTCACTGTTCAGGCAGGTTCGATAAGGCTCCGTTTATCAGCTTAACGATCGGCCACTGGCGGATCGGGTCTGCAGTGGGATGTGGGGCACGAGCGCCGGAAGATCCACGGTTTGTGAGATGAGCGGCAAGCCGCCTGACCCTCTGTTTTTCTTGCATATTGCATGCATTTTATCGTCCAATGATTCACCGCATGACACTTCACAGGGACGGGAGGTCCAACCGGCTCGGTTCCGGGAACAGCAGACTGGTATTTTTCGTGGTATAATTTTGCTGCAACACGAACAACCCTTCAAACCAAGAACCAACAAACAAAACGTTGCCTGGGCTTGACCTCTAAAGACAGTGGTGGTATTTCATACAGGAGCGTTTACACGAGGATATCAACAAGGAAAGGAAACGGGAAATATTGACAGGAACAGACAAAGTGTAGAAAACCCGGGCTGGCGGGGCCAACTCCGAGCCGGACAAGCCCACGCACTTACATCAACGACTTCACCTCCTGGACGTCGTGACACCGCACGAAACACGCTTCGGGGTGCCAACGCACGCCACAGGAAATGATGGACACGCCATTGATCCCGAGAAATATCGCCGGCGTCGTGTCACGGCGGAAATGAGCCGCGGGACGACAAGACACAGGTGGGATATTCTCCCGACGGACGGCCGGCCGATGGCAGCGACTCATCGCTCCCGTAACGTTCCACCACCCCAGAGACATCGTTTGACTCCAACTCTACGATCGGGGCCAGGCGCCGTGCTTCCACTCTGTGCGGCCGAGGCGGACGATGTCGTGGGCCTCAATCACCCACAGGCCGCTGGGCGCCTTGCCCTGCTCGACGAGGACGGAAGCGTGCACGGCGGCGCGCGCAATGACCTCGGCGTCCTGGCCCAGGCTGTCCTGGGCGGCCCGGCTGACCATGCCCAGCCCCTTGATGACGCTCTGGAAGATGCCCTCGCCGGCGCGGCCCTGCTCGCGCTGGCCGAGGATCATGCCGGGCTTGAGGATGATGCCGTGGTCGAACTCAGCCTCCTTAATGGCATCCTCGACGCCGTTCTTCATCTTGGAGTACGGCGCCTGGCCGGAGATGGCGCCGCGGGTGCCGGCGGAGGAGACGAAGATGAAGGCCTTGACGCCGGCTGCCTTGGCGGCCTTGACGAGCTCGACGTTGAGGTCGTGGTCAATCTTCCACTGCTCGGCGATGCCGCCGGCGGCGGCCCGGGTGGTGCCCAGCGCGGAGAAGACGACGGTCGGCAGCGGCTGCAGGGCGGCGAGCTTCGGGGGCCACGCGGAGGTGTCGGCCTCGATGATGGGCTTGAGAGTGAGGCCGCCGGCCTTGGGGGGACGGCGGGAGATTGTGTTGACGACGGCAAAGGCCTCCGAGTTGATGAGGTTGGACAGGATGTGCGATCCGACGAGGCCGGTTGAGCCGATGACTGCGGCCGAGTGCGCCATGGTGTGCGTTTCTGTAAAAAGTGAAGCTTAAGAGGCGTTGCTTTGATGAGCGGTGGACAAGGTTGCGGTGAGCGATATGCGAGAATGATACGACGACCGTTGAAGACCCGGCGGTTTGGTAGCTTGGTAGGACGATTTGGTCTGTGATGCTGCAGCTGTCGGCGCTTCCTTATTGTCCGTGTGTGAATGGACAGAAATGAGAAGAGAGGAAGAGAGGGCAGGACGTCTGTGGGAGAGGTTGATGCTGTCGAGGCCGGGCTTTATGGGACTTGCGTCTTCTTCCTTTTCCTGCTTTACGGCCTGACGTCTGTGTGTGCTTGGTGAGACAAGGCCGTGAGGGGGTGCGACGAGGCCAGATGAGGGGATAAGCGGAATTGAGAAAAGGAGCAGGTTGTATGGATGATTGGTAAAGGCTGTTGCTCTCGCTCGAGTGTTTTGGGGTGTGAGGGCAGGGCTGGGCTCGAAGATGACGAAAGGCTGTAACTTCAGAGCAGAGTAGCTCTCTGGTGCTTTCCAACTAGCAGCTGGGACGGAGGAGGAGTAGCGGCAGGGATGGAGGGGTGAAAGGACGACGAGCAGCAGAGTCGGTACGGTCTAGTTTTTTAAGCTCAGACAGGGAGGTCGGAGCGGGTTTCTATCACGGTCTCACACCTCTGGATGCCCCACACTCCAACGGCGATGCTGATCTTGTCATGCCATGCTTTTGCTTCCCTGACCATCCATGGATTACACATCAGCTGGAGCTGTTCGCTCTGTGACCTGCGATTTTGATCCACCTTAGGTTCGCGAGTTCCGTCTCTGCAGCGCGGCCGCCTTCGCATGAATGAGCACGTACGCTGCTACGGCTCATGACTAGCACCGCTCGCTTCATTTTGACTTCTCTCCGCCCTGGATTTTGGAGCTCGAGACCACAGAGACGAGACAGCTAGGGAAATCCGGCACCGCCCACGGAAAACCAGAAGCAACGAGAACCAACACATACACGCTGATGGGACGAAGAAAAAAAAAAAAGTCGGGGGAAACCTGGCAAGTCCGCAGCAGCTAGCTTCTCATGCAAACTCCGCTTAGACGGAGAGCTCGGCGTGCCTGCTGCCTTATCGCCGCGGGATCCATGGCTTCTGGGATTTGTCCCGACTGGACGCGGCGCCTGCTGCAAGAGAAAAAAAAGCTCTCCCTCTGTCGCAAGCCTCAAAGTCAAGGCACCTTGATGCCATCGCCAAGACCGTGGGGTGTTTCGGTACAAAGTAGCAACGAGATCCATCTCCCCGGTCTCTTTGGAGCATCCATCGGCGATAAAGATGAGGTGACGTGCGGATACTCCGCCGGCCTGGAGCTCCATAGCGGAATCCTGAGCGGAATGTCGACTCGGCCCTCCCGAGAAAATCGTCAATTGCCTGGCCAAAGACTGCGAGCTGCTTACAGAGATCTGCGAGAAACGTCTTCACATGATGAAGTCACCTCTGGTCCTGCAACAGACTTTCGGCAGCGGCGGCCGACGGGTCCAAGGTGAGGTCAACACCTCGAGCACAAGCTGCGGTGAGGTTGGAGGTTGGAAGGTGAGGCGAGGGCGGCGGTGCAGCCACACTTTTCTGCCGTCGACGCGGGGTGCTGATCCCTGTAGCATGCGCTAGAAGCAGAGCACAGAAGCTCCTTCACCCCGCCATCCCTGACCTTCCCCTCACCAAGCGATCCTCCGCCGACCGAACTTGCGACACCACACGACTGCCTGACTGCCTAGCCTAGCCACATCATCGCCGTTGCAGCCTCACCCTTGCTCCAAAAGCTGCTCTGATCCGACCGCACGGCACGTTTCTGCGTCCTCACCAGTCTTGTCTTTTCTCCAATTCACAGCAACGACCGACGGACACAGTCGCCCACAATGGCCACCCAGTACGAAGGTAGATGCTCCCCGGCAGCACCAAACTCTACCCTTTACGTATGATACTGACTTACACGCAGTCGAGCACAACATCAAGCCCGGGCCCTCCACCCAGTCCGGGACCCGCCGCATCGACATGTCCTCCTTCACCTCCTTCCTCGCCAACCTCACGACCGACGCCGCCCCCTCGTCGCCCCAGGAGCACCGCCACACGAACCCTCACGCGACCCCCACGCCCGTCGACGCCGCCGCCCTGTACCACCTCCTCCAGCAACAGTTCCAGACCCTCTTCTCGACGGCCCCCAACGACGACAACGCCCGCTTCCTCTCCTCCCTCGTCGAGGCGCTCGAGTCCGACATCAACAGCCCGCCCTCCGAGATCCCCGGCGTCAGCCAGGAGTACCTCGACTCGCTCGACCGCGTCCCCAAAAAGTCCCTCGGCAAGGACGAGGCCTGCCCCATCTGCGCCGAAAAGTTCCTCGACGACCAGTACCCCCTCATCGTCGAGCTGCCGTGCCATATCAGCCACCGCTTCGACCTCGAGTGCGTGAGCCCCTGGCTGCGCAGCAAGGGCAGCTGTCCCATGTGCCGGAAGGACCTGACCAAAAAGAAGGAGCAGATCGTCGTGGAGGACGATGAGGAGAATGACGACCCCGACGGGCTGTACGCATAAGAACGAGGAAGCAATAGAATGGGCGGTGATGAAGGTGTTTGGAGTTGGGGTTGCATTGATATCCTCGGAGTCTGTTGGAACGTTCACGGCGGCGGACAAGGCATCACACGGCCTTCAGATATGCTCAAATCATGATTATGTCGAGACAAACGCCGTCTCTGTCCTGATGCTGTTGGTGGTTTTGTGTACACACTCCCATGCTTCTCTGATGATGCCAACCAAGTATTCATCCCTCAAGGGGTACCCGCCTTCGGGGCGCTGCCGCCGCCGCTCTTTCCACCTTTCCTCACCTCCTTGCCCGCGCCCTTTCCACTCGGGTTCTCGCCTTGCGGCTTCGACAGCTTCTGATTCGCACCGGAGGCGTGGAGCTCGTCGCTGCCCTCCTTGCGCTCCGTCTCGGGCTGCGTCTTGGACGGGTCAAACGCCTCAGAGTCCTTGGCGGCGTCCTGGTCGCGCCCCGACTTGGTCGCCTCCGTGGTGCCCGTGTTGATGGAGTTGCGGTCTTGGGTGTCCTTGTACGGCAGGCGTGCGGTCGCCGTGCCTGTGAGGGCGCGTGTTGTCGAGGGAGCTCTCAGGGAGCCCGCTGCTGCGCGGAGGTTGACGGATCGGAGAGCTTGGTATGCCATACTGACGGACCGTGTGAGGATTTTCTCGTAGGATTGAAGTTAAGAGAGGTCAATTGAACTTCGATGTGAACTCTGATTTGTTTGTTGTGTGTAGGAGTGATGAGCTTCGACTGTGCTGGGAGCTGCTGCATCTACGTGCCATCATTCTTCGGCTCGGTGACGTCATCAATACGTCCGACAGACGAGACGGGCAATTGCGGCGCACCCCCAGCTCGTCGCAATGCTTATTTTCACATCATTCTGAGCCAACTCAAACCTGACGCATATTGCGTGCTGCATTGCGGCCAACTCTTTCGGTGCACTGGCCCGTGATGCAGTTTACCTCCCGGAGCTCTACTTGGGCCAGCTCCCGAGAGCTCCCCCGATGAGCCTCACCCTTCGCACAATGCTCTCGGAATCATGCTGCTGCGGGAAACGCTTTCCGAGTCGTAGAGACCTCCGAAATGATCCCCAGGGCTGATTGGACGGCGGTGACACCTCCGCGCTGCATTCGGCCGTCGAGCCTCGCCGCCGCATGTGGCAACTTCGCCTACCGGGTTATATGACAGTCTTGCTCCCGTCGGCCGTACAGCACGTCTGAAGAATGATGGACACACTTCTATACGTTGGAAGCATGCCTTGTCACATTTCTCCACAACAAGGCAAGACAGGCCATCCCTCAAAGACGACGAGCCGGCATGCATGCAATGCTACTCCAAGATGCGATTGTCTCTGATCTGAAGCTTCAAATCTCGACATCTTTGATGTTTTGAAACTGCACAGCCCCTACGAAGGCTTCCTTCAGCCCCCGGGAATGCCACTTGACATTTGTAGATGTTTCCTCGCGTTGCCCATCGGTCACCTCAATGGGTCCAGTTGTCTCGGCCGAAGCAGCAACTAGGCTAGCTATCCGCGGTTCGTGACATCTCGGGTGGCGCGGAAGGGCCACCTCTCCAGATCCGGGGCCAGCCTGCGCCAATTATATTGCATGCTCTTAGTCCCGCAAGAAGGCGGCATTTCCTAGAGAAGGCCCTTGATGGGAATCTTCGACCTGCCCGTCTCCTTTGAAGCTTTGTTCCATGGTGCAGCACGTCAAGCCACCGTCGTTTGCGCCTCCCGGTAACGATATTTGACATCCTTGGCCTGGCACGGGCAAGACAGGCCTCGCGGTGGCATCTGTCGTGTGTACAGATCCCGAAATGCTCGCGTGCGTTCTGGCCCGAGGAACAGGAGGCGGCACAGCGCCGGTGAGGGCGTCCCGAGTTTGCAAAAGGATGGTAAAGGTCGTCATTCTCGACCCTTGCGCAGCACTTGCTGGCGAACCGGCATGAGACGTGAAATGAGAGTTGCGGTCTGGCCCTGTCCTCACGACGCAACGCTGCGGCACAGGCCGCGAGTGACCACCGCTGGCCAGTGCGGCCATCTGATTGAAACCGCCCTTTGGTAATGTTGTTAATGATGAAGGGATTCCCGCAGGATGTAGCTTCGCGAGCCTGCTGCTGGTGGCCTCGCTCACACGGTTGACCTGTAGGAACGTCCGCAGTGCCCTGTCATTAACGAGGATGCATGTGGACGACGTCGGTCGGCTGAACCACGACACCGATGCATTGACCCAACGGAGGAATGTTGCCCAAAAAGCAATGGAAGAAGCCGTCGTCGCTGGAATGCGAGCCGGGGGATCAACATCACACCACGACGCCTCTGCACGAGAAAGGAATTATGGCCGGCCGGCCGTCACGGCCGATCCCACTGTGGCACTCCTCAAAGCCACTCGCGACTGCTTCCGTAGCAGCCGACGGTTCCACCTGCGCAACCGGCCCAGGGCACCGCAGGCCTCGTTGCTCCGTCACCACGTGGAAGCCGGCGGTGGACGTTGTACGGCGCCGTAGGTCTTCATCGGCTTCATGTGCCAGCGACTCTGCGACAGTCAGCAAGAACGCCACGGATCCGATGCGGAAGGTGAGCAAGCTTAAATATATTACCAAACGGGGGGAGGTTGAAATGAGGCTCTTGGTGGACGCGTCGAGACGTCAGTCAAATACGACCCAAGAAACGCGCGGGGGAGCCAATATGCGTGCGCACCCCTGAAATGGGGCCTGCCAAAGGAGGCGACAAGGACCGACTGTCGCGGCAGTCGTGTTTTGGGTTTGAATGCGATCTGCAGGATCAGCAGCGTAATCCAGAAGATGCCTGGACGCGAAGCCCACAGCTCTCGTGATTAGACGAGTAAAAAAGTCAGGCGTGTCGCGTGTGCTGCAAGTGCTAGCATTGCAGATGTGTGTGCTCCGTGTGCACAAAAGTATCGCCAGCTGTCAAATGTTAATAAGGGGCCAGTAAGGGATCATGTGTTGCGTTTGACGGAGATGACCGGCGTCGAGTGCGAACAGGTGTGCTCCTGAACTTCTCCATCCGGAGCATCTGAAACGAACCTGCAGAATTGGGATGATCTCTCTGTGGGAGGAAGGGGGGACCGGGGTTCGGCAGTGGGATGCTGCAGTCGTGGTTTGTCGGTGCTGTTGGCCGTTTGTTTGCTGCATCATGGATGATGGATGTTGCACATGGAAATTACGTTATCCATGGGGATTCCAATTCATCAACGATTCGTCTATTTTAGGCGTGGCCGGCGGGATATGTGGCTTCTCTTTACTTATCGTAAACGTTTCAACCTGTGCCTGGTTTGACATGCGTGACGAAGCGTGGCGTCAAACGGAAGACTGCCTTTTTTTGTTTCTTGCCCCGACAGCGGTTCCCACTGCAGCATTGTCTCGAGTTGGTTGATGTTCGTGCAGGGTCTTGTCAGTCCCGCGTGGCCGGTGGAGGGCGGACGGGAAAGAGACGAGTCGCTAATCTGGGACGGCGGCATGAATCTAAGGGGCAGAATCTTTCCAGAAGGCCGCACATGCTGCCGTTCCACATCGGGCTCCGTGTCTTGGATTGGTCCAGCCCTGCGCTTCAGCTGGCAGGCGGGATGACCGCGGCCTTGGATGGCGGGGGCGGCGGCGCAATCCATCAGCGCGACAGAACTTTGGAAGCAGTCTGATCAATCCTCGAGACGCGGGTGTAGCGCATCGCAGATGGCAGAGCCTCGGGAACCGAATGTCGCTTTTCGTCGAGGTGGGCACCGTTCCCCCGGGGCCATCCCAAACCTGCAGCGGGCGTACGACCGACTTGGCTGGGCCTGAGAAGTGCAACCTGGGCAGTTCGTGGGGCGAAACCGCCAGATGCGCCGACGACGACATTTCTGGCATGTTTAGCTCGACCCATGAGTCGGAGTCGTGCGGACCTGTCCCCCCAGAGCGGAAAGACGTCGGAGCATGGCCGCCAGCACGGAGCGTTTTCGCTGAAATGACCATGTGATTCAGACGGGAGGCCCTTGTGCGACATCCGCAACCGCAAGACAGGACTGACGGATCCCTTCTTCGACGGCACGGTAAGTCAGAATGACAATGTGTGCGGCAAAACTGCAGAAGCAACGTGAGGTTCAGCATCATGTTCGCCGCACGTGGTTGGCAAGGATGCTTAATGCGCCGTCCTGCGGATGCTCAATCTATTCCCGATTGCGGCCACACCAATGTGCGCCGCCCGTTTGCAAGGCGAGTTGGCGTGGACGTTCGACTGTGTCCGTCAGTCAGTAGTCGATATGCAGAAATCCGCTAGATCGACGCTGGGCCTCCATGATTCCACGCTTCATGATTCCCAGCCGTGTGTTTGCGTTTCCACAGTGGGCCTCAGCATAGCACGAAGCCGACGCTGTGATGTTGGTTTCCCAGCGTGGCCTGTTCCTGGTGGCTTGGAGCTGCTCAACAAAGACTTGTCCGTTAACGTGGTCGTCACGCCTTACAAGGTGCAATGGAGGCCATGACGACAATTGACTTTGCTGCTGACGGTGGCATCGATATCCTTGCTGGCTGGATGGATTTTGGTCAAGCCGAGTGTCCGCCGTGGGTTCGTCCGGCCACTAGGCAGAGATCCGTCGCAGGCGCAGAAGGGGGTCAGAAGCGGTTGACCTCGTGGCCAGAATGTTTTGGCTCCTCGATTGGACAGGTTATGGCATGTTTCGAGGCATTTCTCAGTCGCCGGAAGACCCCGGATTGGCGAGACAATTTAGCTTCTTCCGATGGGCAGCTAGTGGTACGGACTTGTCCTTCTAGGGCATTTGGCTTCTAGTCCGTTTGTTTCCAAAGCGCGGGCGTTCGGCAGTCGAGGGACCAAAGTGATTAGACGGTATGCTGCTGCTCCTGTGCTGTGCTGGTGTTGCCATAGACGAGAAGACAGAGTTTGGTGCAGTCGAGCACCGGCCAGGTTCAAAGTCTGAGAGTCGCAGAGTCGGGACTCTGAAGACTGCGCAACGGGGAAAGACGTTGGTAGAGCCAGAGTCGAGGTTGACGCCATTGGCCAGTTCGTAAAATGTCACGTACCTTGCGTTAGGTACCTTATCTTTAGAGGAAAGTTCCCGGACGTCAAGCAGCGGAACTGAGGCGGTTTTGCCATAGTTTGCAACTCGAACTGTGATGGCGGCAACCGCAATTGACCTGCAACTGCCTTTTCTGCCCAGCGCCAGCCAGAGCCAGGTGGCCAGGAACAGCCAGACAATCTTACTTCAGCGCACGTCCCTCAGCCTTCAAGAAATGAGGGTAAATTGGAGGTACATACGGCTACTTTTCCGTCACAGCGGTCCGTCAGCCGCTACTCGCGCGCATGTAGCGGCCGTGAGGATGCTGCTGGTGAGCTCGCTCCCTAATTTACCCTCGTCCTTGGGCGTGCTGTTCCTGCGCGGGGACGCCGCCGCGCCGCAAAATCAGGGACTCTGCAGCGCTGCAAGTACCTGTGCGGTAGTCGCCCGGCTGCTTCCTTTGCTCGGACTCTCCAACATCCACATCTCACTTGGCGGTTTGTGTTTTTTTCTCCCTCCACGTTCCTTATTTTACGACCTGGGCTGAGAAGGCCTGCAGCTCTGAGACCCTTGAATCATGCGCAAGATACCAAGACTGCAATAGTCATCGTCGACACGACTCGACATGGGCCGAGCAACAGAAACGAGGCCGACGGGAGGAGACGCGGGGCGACGACGGACGATCGACGACGACAGAAACAACGTACCGGGGAGTTGAGAGTGGTCGTGTGCCACAGTCCTCCACGGACGGAGATACACATTCGCTTTGCAGGTGGGAGTTTGGACCACATACTACAACCTCGTGCGGCTTGATGGGTGGCAGATGGCATTTTGACAAGCTCCTGCGGAAATCTAGAATGCCACGAGATGGATTCCCCCCTTGTTCGCTTCTGGAAAGCTGTTCATCGAGCTACGCTGCTACGGTCTGCGCGCCAGAGCCACGAGGGGACGGCAACGACGCTACAGACACCACCACGGCATTGTCCTGCAGCCATTCATCTTCCATGCCGGCTTCCGTACGAAGGAGCGATTCCTTGGACCTGGCTCGCCGAGACCCTTGACACCCATTCCTGAACTTGCTGCGGATTGCTTACGGCTGGTCTCGCCGTCAACCCCAGGCGCACCTACCTACACTGACTAAACCATCTTGTTTGCCTGCCCTGAGCTGAGCCATGGGAGATAGATGCAAGGTGCCTGACATCAAGACGACGCCTTGCCCTCTTTGGCAGACTTCTCGACCAGATCATCTGAAACCTGATGCATCTTTGTCTCCGCGTGCTGCGGCCATGCTCAATCGTCCCGGCATCTGTACGCTATTCGGTCTTTGAACAGCGGGCGGTTGACGACGAGAGTTTGATGCTTTCTGATGCTCCCGCTGCTTCTGCTGCCCAGACCCGATTTCTGCTGCCTCTGCATATCAAGACCATGGGAGTTGGACATGCATTTCCGAATGGCCCCAGGTGCAAGCAAGCTAAACTTTTTCCGCATGCAGACGCAGACAGGCAGGGATATGAACAAGAGAAGGAAAAAAAAAAGGAAGGAAAAAAAGCAAAGAGACTCTCGACAGGGTATCGTCGGTCGGTCTGCAGGTCAGGGATGGTGAAGTTGCTTCGTTAATTACTAGCATCATCCATCATCCAGCAACCCCTTCGCCATTGGCGAGCCACCGATCCCTGCCTCGTTGCACAAGCCTGTCGGTTCCCACAATGGCTCCCACTCCCACTTCCAATTGCGAGCCCCTGCCACACGCAAGCAATCCGCCGCCCACCTCCCACGACGTCGACCACCACCACCAGAAAACGTGGGAGACGGGACACAGTACCTGAGCCCACGGCACCATACCGCTTGGTACATGTGTCAGCCTGCGATACCACCCGCCGTACAGAGTACAGCACTAGGTAGAGTACTGCGTGCACCACACACGGCGGCGGCGACAGCAACAAGCACCGCGCTAGGCCGGCCTAACCTTACTTGACCTACATTACCGACCGATCCTGCGTCCGTCCCGATAATTTGCAAAGCAAATTGTCATGTACTTGGAGTGCCTGCCAGAGGCCCAGAGCAGGCCAGCCTCGGCGTCGTAAAGGTAGCCCGGCAGACAGTGCCCGGCTGAGATATCTCGCATGGCAACGCAGACCGACAGTCTACCTGCTGCGGTACGGATAGTTTCTCGCTGGACAGCACCGACAGGCACAGCGACGCTGCCGCCGACGCCAACTCAAATACACCAAACCCATTGAGCAGTTGCTTCTCAACACTAAGCCCAGGTGCGCTAACAGAGGGACGGAACCGTACGCCGCAAGGTAGCCGCTTGTCTCGCCCGTATCGTACCTGGGATGTAAAGTAGTGTATGTATCCGTAGTCTGCTGGTGCAGTGTATGCATGTATGTACGCAGTCACAGACTCTGGACTCTGGACTTGCGAGCAGTGCCCTGGAGACGAGCGAGACTTGTGGCTAAGGAAGGGTACCTATTGCCTGTACCCCCATTCAACAACGACGACGTTGTTTGCTTGCTTGCTCGATTTGTAGATGGTCCGGTCCGGCCTGGACTTGTCACTACTCGTCTCCCCTGGGCTGGGGGGGACAGACAAACGGACGGCAGACCATCAGACAGACCAGCAAGAGGCGAACAATTACCTATCACCCTAAACACACACATGTTCTCCTTTTTCTTCTGTCTCGTCTTTTTGTGTTATGTTATTTCCAGCCAGCCCTGGTCCCCGAAACAGGGAAAAGACAAAAAGTAGCACATCCCTTCTTCTTTCCGTTACCCTCGTCCTCTCCCGCCTCCGCTCTCTTCTGAGTCTGTTCTATCCTGTCCCATCCTCTCCTCCGCCGCCCGCCCTGTTTGCTTGCCTGCCCTGTCCGGTGGCCCTGTTCACTACTCACATTGTACCTTTTTTACGGTACTGGCCACTCTCTTTCGCTGCTCTCACTGGCCAGCACTTGCTTGGTCCGTACTTACTGACTGACCACTGAACGACGGCCCCCCCTCCCCTCCTCTGCTCTGCTCCACGTCCTCTCTCTCCCGCTCTCTCTCACACAGTCTCTCTCTCCTCGTCTTTCCCGTCTGTCTACATACCTACTCCCCCATCAACTCAGGTCTGCTGGTCGTAGCTCAGTCTCCCCTCGCTCCTTGACCTTGAACCCCCATCCCCTCCAATCCTCCACCACAGTACCACCGAGTCCCCGATTTTGAGACCATCACTCGAAGCAACTGGCCCTCCTACGGTGCCATCCCCCTGTCACCCCGTGCCAGCTGACTGTGACGGACTCCACTCCTATCTATCTGCCTCCATCTGCTGCTCTCTCGCTGGTTTGGGCTCTATCTCTCTCTCTCGCTCCGCTCATTGCCTTTCGCTCTCGTTTTGCCCCCGATTTCAATTCTGCGGCACCTTCATCCCAAAAAAACGACACACGTCTGGATCATGGTGCGCGACAGTCGACACTGTCTTCCCTAGATCCAACCAGTGCAGACGTGAGAGCCATTGAAGACGACTGCACGTCGCAATGGGCAATAGCCAGGGCAAGCCCATCGACTTGGATGGCGAAGGTATGTCTCGCTCCCAGCCTACCTACCCTATCTACACACAGCTCTGCTTGCTGTTCGACCCGTCCCGACGCTCCTGTCCTGTCCTGTCCTGTCCTGTCCTGTCCCGTCACTGAATGCACGGCGGCAACCACCATTTGCCGCAGCACTCGCCTCACCACCACGCCGCGCAGCGCTGCACTGCACCGCTCTGCGTGCCGCCGCCGCCTCTCCCCACCACCAGCCCGATCATCGCCAAGCTAACCGGCATCTTTCCACTCTGCAGTCAACCTCAACCATTTCCGCCTGCTACGAGTCGTCGGCCGAGGCGCCTTCGGTAAGGTCCGCATCGTCGAGCGAAAAGACACGAACCTGTCCTTTGCTTTGAAGTATATCCGGAAAGATGAAGGTACATACACGCACACACACCGCCTCGTTGCACGGCATCTTCTGGCCCCGATGGGACGCCGTGCACGACACTATAGGACCACCTAGATGCTGATACTGCCTTTGTCAAACAGTCGTACGATCAGAGAGCGTGCGGAACATCATACGAGAGCGCCGGATGCTCGAGCACGTGAACCACCCCTTCATTTGCAACCTGCGATACAGTTTCCAAGACATCGAATACATGTGGGACCGCCCTGCCATTGCTGCCCGACGATGCCTCTCGCTGACCACTCTCCAGGTATCTGGTTGTTGACTTGATGAGCGGCGGCGACCTCCGATTTCATATTTCGAGAAAGACCTTCACCGAAGACGCAGTTCGCTTCTGGATTGCCGAACTAGGATGTGCCCTCCGATACATTCACCAGCAAAACATTATCCACCGCGACGTCAAGCCCGACAACGTCCTCCTCGACGCAGACGGCCACGTGCATTTGACCGATTTTGTGAGTTTTGACTAACAATTGCCGGCGGAAGTGAAATACTGACTGGACAAGAACGTTGCCTCGGATATCGTGCCCGGCAAGGTTTTGTCTAGCAAATCCGGCACCCTCGCATATCTCGCTCCCGAAGTTTATGCTGGCAAGGGCTACGATGTCCGTGCAGACTGGTGGTCGTTGGGTGTTCTCTTCTACGAGTGCATCTACAACAAGGTGGGTCTACACTTATCGAGGCTTCGGATACTGTGATTTAAACGTCCTACAGAGGCCATTCGACGGCAATTCAGAAAGCACCCTCAGCCAGCAGATCCAGCTCGCGAATCCCAAATACCCCGTCACACAGCCCGCCGTCAGCCTTCCCTGTTTATACGCCATCCGAGACGCATTAAGCCCGAACCGCGACACACGGATGGGTGCCACCTGGGAGAGCTTCACTAAGCATGAGTTTTTCATGATGATTGATTTCGAAGCGTTGGAGCGGAAGCAGATCGAACCCGTGTTTGTGCCGGCGGCTGACAAGACCAACTTTGACGCCACATACGACCTGGAGGAGCTCCTGTTGGAGGAGGCCCCCCTCGAGGCGAGAGCCAGACGCCAAAAGCCCCGCGAACGGTTGAAGGAGGACGCTTCGGAGAAGGAAATCAGGGAGGACGAGCTCTACCGCATGATTGAGAACGAGTTCCGGCCGTTTGACTACACACTCGCCGCGTACAAGAAGTATGGCTGCGATGAACCCATATATCCTGACGTGGCTAACGTACATAGAATCACCGAGCAAGAAGGAGGATTCCCCAACGGCGACATGAATCAATTACACCCCAACAGCGGGCCCCAGGCATTGACCACCGACGAGGCCACCCCCGCTGCGATGGCCACCAACGGAGGGAGGAACACCATGCCCCCGGCACCCTTACGAAAGAGCACGAGCTTGGAGAGACGGCCCGGCAGCAGTCACAGCGGCGTGCCCCGCCGTCCAGCCGTTAAGCCGCCCCCGATACCGCACTACCAGCCAAACGAGTACCACAACCAGAGAGCCGCACCGCCGGCGATCGGAAAGCGTGTCACCAGCCCAACCGGCGGCATGTCAGTCACGTTGGACGGAGGCGGTAGTTGGTCAGAACTCGCTCGGCAGGACGCCACGCTTCCCACAGACGCCAACGCCACGGGTGATGGCAAGTCGGAGAGCTCAAGCGGAGTATTCAGTTTCTTTAGGGGCAAGAAGGGAAGGGGACACAGCCCGAAGCCCAAGGAAAGGGGAGTTTTGGGCAAGGAGGGCGCCAGGCAGGTTATTGGCTAGAAGACGATGTGGAACAGGTTGAAGAGACGGACAGACGCAACGAGGATGGATCGATACCCGAGAAACTCAGCAAAGCTCGAAGGGGACCATCAGGTCCGTATCCACGATCCCGCAGAGTCGAGGACGAAGGACACGGCCAGGCCGTGGCGTTCTGGCGATGGTTGGCAAAGCTAGTGCCCGTTCGCCCAGGGATGCGACACAAAAGTCGCAGTGTGAAGACGCTGCGACGTCCCGAGAGGAGAGGCCGCACTACAACGGCACGGGCTGCATGTCACATTTGGCGGGCCTCGTCGGCGGGCACCAGCAGGCAGCAGGCGAGGCGGCCTGTGCCGTGTGCAAACGACCAGAGTGGTCTCTGCGCCGCCGCCCTTGGCCGGAGCCAAGGCTGTTGTCTCGATTCACTTCATCGCAAGGTTCCAGGAGGATAAGGTACACCAAGGGGCAACCAAATTCATGAAGCATCAAAGACGGTATGGAGCGTGGATTAGCAAAGTGACATAGGACAACTCATCAAGCAAGAATATACCCTTTGTAATAACACAGGCCAATACTCTACATGCTCTCTCCACGTGCTGTCACAGTCGTTCGAGGCTACTGCTGCCACAAGGTTACCGCATCACCCCAACCAATGCAAAATAACTCCTTGCCTCGAGAAACGTGCGTCTGGTCCGTTTGACTACGATACTTTCCTCGCCCCGGACGGGGATTGGATGACGTTGGACGATTCAAGCAAGTCGGTCCCCGGTTACGGGGGTCGCCATTGGTCGGCTGGGACGCTGCAACCGGTAAGTGGTCTTGGGGGAAACTCGGGGGTGGGAGGGCTGCTGCTGCACACCTGCAGATCCCTCTTGTCGCCCCCTTCCCACCACCACCCACTTTCCATCTTGCCATCCGACAAGGACGCAACGTTGGCCGCACCGCACCGCACCGCACCGCATCGCAACCCGAGGATACGGACCTGGGGTGTGGGCAGAGGGGCGATTGCTTTCTTCTGTGCAATTGCCGAGTCGATACCGCCTTGGCGGCAGCAGCTGGGGGGCGGCCCTGGAAACGAGCCGACTGAGCAGGCAGGCAGAACAGCCAGCAGTGACTCGACAAGGGGTCTGATAAGTCTCGTGATTCTTCTTCTTACGGGCAGAAGCCTTCTTTTTCGCCTCCTGGTGAGGGGAAGGGGGACCTAGGAGGCTTGTTCCGGGTTTGGGTTTAGACCGGGGTTGTTGGAAGAACAGGCAGCATATCACAAACGCAGTCATAGATACCGGAGCAGATAACAGAAAGAACCATGGACTACTCATTTGCTTCTTGGTGAGCAGTAGACGAGAGGGGGGAAGCTTGTGCCGCGTAACACACCGCTCATCGCAACATGATCCTTACCGTGAGCGCAATCAGCATCACCCCCTCTCCCCATCCTTCCTGCCGTGTGCCATCTTTTCCTTTCGTTCTTCGTACGATTTTGCCCCCTTCTCCCACGTGCCGCTCTATCCATTCTCCTAGGTTGCCTGCCATGCCATGGGGTGGCGGCTGGGCAGGCAGCATCCCCCACGTCAAAAAAAAGGTGCTCACTGTCGACATGCCGCTGGTGGTGGTGGTTGGGGGGACCTCTCTCCGCTCCGTGGTCCGTCCCTCCCCCCTGGCGGCATGCACACACGACAGACTACCGGCCTCCCCCCGCCTTTCTGCCCGTACAACCCTAATGTGGCGTGTCCTGTACATGAGCAGGAGGGGGGAAGCCAGCCTGGGGGGGGGGGGGGGGGGAGGGGAGGGGGGAGGGAATCACGCACGAAAGAAGGCGCCGGGTGCGATGGGGGACGAGTGACAGAGTTCAACGTCCAACGGCGCAGGATCCGACCCTGTTCGCCCTCGGCCGAAGAGCTCCATCCCCAAAATCCGCTTCCCCGTCTCCGACCGCCCGCCAGAGACCGAACGCGAGAGACAGTCGCAACGCCGAACGCCGTCCGTCCGTGGTTCGTGTCGTGTCGTGTCGTGTCGTGTCGTGCTGCCCTCCCCTCCCCGCATGTTTCTAGCAGCATCAGGGAGCGCATGATGGAGTTCTGCTGCCAAGGAGAATTCGGATGCGGGATGCGGATGTGGGCGGGTGCGGGGCGGCCGCAGACCTCGGGCTGGGGCAGTTCTGGACTACCACGAATCGTGATATGTACTTCGCGCCAGTGTCTGTGGGGGAAAGGAGGGCCGGCTTGTTCCCGCGACGCTATTGATCGGTAGCTATCGGCCTTAGATTTACGTCGGGCGCAGGAAGTTCAGGAGGCTGACCGCTAGCTCGCGCGCCGGGTCCATCGTTTGTAGGAGACGGGCCGAGGGTGCTTATCGGGCCCCTGGCATGGGCAGAGTGATGGCATCCGCCGCGGAGGAGCGTGCTGGCCGGAAGCTCCGTAGTAACGACGACGTGGGCATTGATTACATTCACTTCAAGCACTCATCTGAAGTACTCGTCTCAACACATACAAAAAGTTCTTCCGAGAACCAATCCTGACAAGACACGAGAGTAAGTCCAACGTGGAGATTCTCATTCGCTCATTCACCCTTGGAACATCAAACTAGCCTATACTAGTAGCATATTACATCTGCAAAGAAAAACCAACCCCTATATGCCGACCCCTGACGTACAACCGTCGTGGTTGCCGCAAATCTCATCATCGTAGCCTTCCCAAAACCATTCTCGGTCGCTCAATGGGAGTCTTCCAGTCGGAAACAGGCCAGGGCCTATGAGCCGCTCGGCCGGATCTCCTGCTCCGCATCTAGAATTCCGGTGTTAGATGAATAACCATTCGCCTTGCCGCGGGTCGGAAGCTTACGTCCGCCCTTATTTTTGGTCCGTGTTAAAACGCCTGTCGTCCCCAGAAAAACCGACCTAATCCTGATATGCTTCCAAACCTGACCGCCTGACCTGTTGCCGTGAGCACGTGTGCAAATGTACATGGAGACGTCGGGTCCTTCAGGCCTTTGTCTTGTTCTGGGCCGCGAAGCAGGCCGCCACGTCCTTGCCCATCCACTTGTTGACAACAGCCTGGAAGTCCGTCTCGGACACGACGGGACCCTGACCTGAGCACTTGGCCTTCTTCTGGAGCTCGGAGCAGAGTCCGTCGAGGTCGAACTCGCCGCTCGCCACGTCTGGGCAGTTTTGCAGCTTCTCCCTGGGGTGGGTGTAAGTCACTGTGCCACTTGCTTGTCGGGGGACAACATACCAGATCTTATTGCAGTTGTAGTTCTCGGCCTTGACGGCGTCCTTGACCACGTCATCGTCGGCATTCTTGGCGGCATCGATTTGGTCAATGAGGTTCTTCTTGGGCACGGCGGGGCTGGGCGCCATGTTGTACGGCGTGATAAAGTCGGCGTCAAGGGCGTCATTGAAGAAGCTGTCGTCAAAGGTGCCGCCGCCCAGAATGTTTTCTTGCGGTTCGCGGTAGTCGCCAAAGAGCTGAGGATCAAACTGTCCGCCGTTTTGCTGAGCAAGCCAGTCGATGCTGTTGGTGTCGATGCCCGCAAACAACGACTGCTGGCCGGTGTGCTCTTCGCCGATGGTGGTCATCGTATCAACGGGCTTGAAGCCCATAGGGGACTGTGTGAACGGCTCAGGGGAAGTGCCGCAGGACGAACTGGGACCGGCATTCGACTGGGATGACGCTGATGGCGAGCTGGTCGATGTGCCGTTGTGCATGCCATAGGAGCCGGAGTCGACGCTGGCGCGCGACGTGGCGGTGCCGTTGGTGCCGTTCATGGACGGGCTGCTGAAGAGCGAAGTAAAGTTGGCCAGGTCGTCCTTGGTGCTGCTGAAGTCCAGTCCGTGGATAATGTGCGGGCTGTTGTTGTCCTTGGTGTTTAGGGGGCTGACGGGGTTGCTGCTGCCGTTGGTGTGAGGCGATGCCGACGCTCCTGTTCGTTGGACGGGCTTGGGCATAGCAGCACCAGGAAGGACGCCAAACTTGGGGAACTCGAACTGGAAGTTGACATCGCTGAGGTTGCCGATTGCGGACGCACCAAAGCCCATTGGAGACTTGCCGTGTGAGACGGAGCGAGTGCTCATGGCCGCGAGCTTGGTCTTGTACTCGTTGAGCTCGGCCGTCATCTTTTCAATCTGAGACTTGAGAATGCTATTCTCGCTGTTCGCATCCTTTGACGCCTTCTCCAACTCTTCCACCTTGGTCTCGAGGTCCTTCAGATGCTTCTCCTTGCGCTCACGGAATGCGCGCTGGGCGGCACGGTTCTGGGCCTTACGTTTCTTTACGAGTGTTAGAGAGATTGTCTACAGTCTAGGAGGTGGCAGAACATACTGAGCTCGGCTCGGAGGTAAGGGGCTTGCGTCCGGGCTTCTTGGGCACCTTCTCGGTGCTCTCACGTCTCTTGGCGCCGTTTCCTGGCGAGGACTCGTCGTCCTCGTCGTCGGGGTGGGCTCTCTTGTCAGAGGAATCGTTGTCGGTAGAATCTGACTTGGTGGAGTTGGCGGTGCCCGGGATATCTCCAATCATCTTGCCCTGGTCATTGAGGGAGTCAAAGTCGAAGCTGGAGTCGCCAAAGTCGTAGTCATAGTTGTCGAGATACGGGCTCTCCTGGAAGCCGTTGGCGGGAGCCTGGGCGGGAGACGTCTGGAAGGAGGAAGGCGACATGGAGGTGTCCTTGGTGCCCGGGGACTGGTTCGCCAGCTGCTGCTTGTTCGAGTTGAGGGCGGCGAAGAGCAGGCTCTGCTGCTGCGGGGTCAGAATGAAGTTGGTTGGGAAACCACCGTTCGTTGCGGAGGCCATTGCGAAGAGTATGTGAGGGGGCGAAGTGGTGAAGGTAAAGAGAAGTCAATTCGGTGCAGGAGGGCTACGAAGAAAGGTAAACTCGGGAGGCCGATTGCGGCTCGTGCCGGGGTCAAGATGGGATTCGGGTCCAGGCCGCCGGATCAACGGATGGTATCGCGGGGAGACTGGGTGTTGCTCAACAGTGTCGCGACGCCTGCGTGGTGCACTCGGCAATACAAGACGCCAAACTCGCCGTCGAGATGTGTAGGAGGCAAAGGCGTATGGAGATTGTTGGTCGCAGCAGCGGTGCTGTTGGTGGTGGTGCTTGCGGTGGTGCTGGGGAGTGACGCAAAAAAGCTGGGGTCCGGTGCAGAGTTGGTGCGTGTTCCGCCTTAAAGTTGCTGCCTGAGTCACACGGCGGTCGCCAGGCCACCAGATTTCTCAACAACAAGAATGGGATGCAGATGCAGAGATTCCACGGGATTCGGGGAAAGACGTGCTTGGGGAAAGGTGTGCGTGATGCGAGGACGAGCGGTTGGTGGTGTTGGTTTGGTCGCCGTGTCCAGTGAGAAAGTGAAGTGGAACTGAATAGAACGGCGGCACTCGGTGAGGGGGAAGATTCAGCGCCCTTTCAATTTGTCAGCCGTCATGTTCGACTCCAACGGGGCCCTACGCCAGTCCTCGATTGGCAAGGGGAGGAGGGGGGGAGGGAAGACTCAAGAGGATGGGCGTCGGGGCCCCGAGGCGCATTCTGACGCTTCCATTGGCAGAGGGCGCGCGCAAGCCCCGTTATCGCCGAACAGCAGCACACTGCACCGTCGTTTTCGCCAATTCCCTGGACCTGGCCCCTCTTTGCCCCAGTCTGCCCATGATGGGAATCCGGTCCCCCGGCCCCAACACTGTAAAGTGTCACCACTGACTGACCAGTGTAGTGAACTGCCACCTGCCCACTCGAGGACAAAAGTCACCTCAACCCGCCAAGTCCAAGGCACCAGCTCGCGTCCCCTGTAAAACCCGCCCTTCATCCCTCTAAAAACGGCATGTTCATCGGTTTTGCCACGCATCCTCTTTGCTGCCTCCTGCTTTCCGTGCTGCTGTTTTGGGGATAGCCACATTCTAAGCACCGCCCGCAGCAACAAGCGGTGGTGGGTGAGTGGAGGCTCCATGTCACTCACTTACATGGCAGCACTCCGCCGGACGAATATCATGAAGAGACTGCCTGCGTTTTACAACCGCTGCGTCTCGCGTCTTCCCTCTCGTCCATCGTTTCCGTCTCATCCACACGAATATCGGACCATCGCGACTTCGCAATCTCGCGTCCAAGGACCCCCCCCCCCCCCGCACCGGCCTGACATCTCAATATGACGGCCACACTACACCAGCTTCGGCCCGCCATCACCAGTCTGTCGCATGACGTGGGTACGCTCTTCGTTGCGTAACAATGCGAGTGGCGGGTCGTCGGCCAAGACCCAAGGACGAGACTGCGGTCAGTGGTGCTCACCGTGCCGTCACTCGTCCGTCTGTTCACTGTACGGGCTGTGCAGCACTAGCCCAGCCTGCCAATTCTTCAAACGGCGCGTCCGGCCGGCTGGCTATGAGTCAGGGTCATGCCAGCCTTACTGCGTAAATCCGCTGACCCAATATTCAAAAGCCGTGCTATCTGGCTATCCACCAGAGGTATCTCTCGTGCAGTGTAACCACGCCGATACCTCTCCAAGATGGTATTACATCGCGCCCCAGGCACCGCCAAAACCGCCATTCTTCCCACGCCATGGGACAACAAGCAATCCATGCTCTGGCTCACGCTTCCCACTCCCAGAAGCGTAGGAGACTGGCGTGACTGGCCGAAACTCTAATCGTTTATGGCCGTGAGACCGTCTTGGCCCTGATCAACTGTTCTCCAGAAAAACGAGAAACGGGCGTTGGTTTAAAAAGGGGCCAGATCTGGTTGATCGAGTTCCTGCCACGGCCTTGAGTCGCAAGATCTGCTCTGGTTGTCAGGGAAAGTCGTTGGAAGCTTTGAGCATCCGGATGACAAATGGCACTTTTCGGTGTTTGCTGCCATCACAATTGCCAGGATCAAAGGGACAGGAAACAGACGCAGTTCGCGGCACGAACCCGCCCCGGCATGACTGCATTTGTACTCTGCGCCCTTCGTGCCTCTCGTGCCGTTGTAGCGCGATTCCTAGTGACTGTTGTTGGTCAGGGACCACAACATGATCGGCCTGCTTACTCTCTTGGTTGCATAAATCGCCACGCCCGAGAAGGCGTCTAGACCCGAACTGCCCCATCCGAAAAGCTTACACCATAAGCCTCGGAACATGGCGAGGGGTTTGGCCCCGTGCGGCGGCGCGAAGGAACGAACCGCCTTTGCTGGGTGCACCTTTGTAGAGGTCAGGATCAGTTGAGTTGCCTCAGCCAAGTTGAAGGTGTACTGCGTAGAATGCAACGGTCTAAGGCCAATGACTGCTATTACCGTCTTCGACTACTGTCGCGGCTTCTGAATTGCATCGTAGGCGCACGTGAGCCACGGCACTGTTGCAATAACTCCGTTGCCACTCGGGATGGCACCACACTCCCGCTGCCGCCTCGGGTCTGGGGTAAGGTGTCGCGCAGGGTAAGCCGTAAGCTGCCGCCGCTGTGAAGGCGCTGGTGTCAGAGAAATCGTCGTGTAAGTGAACCAAGTCCGGCAAAGTTCTGTTGCAGGTCCCTTCGTGCAGACAGAACCACCCTCTCGGCGAGGGCGTCTATATCTCATTCCAACGGTGACGTAGTTTCGAACATTTCAATCTTACTGCGCACTTCCCAAGCTGCTTTCACGTCGTTCAGTGGTGGAATGCTCAGCTGCTTATAGACGCAAGCGCACGTGCGGGACGTACCACAACTCCCCGCACTGACCATCATGCAGCCGGCCATGGACCCCGCCCATCAGGGGGAAGGAACAGCACCAGCCTCACGTCAGTGACCATTCGTACGCCGACATCGAGCAGAACCTCCACGATCCGACATTGCCCGCACCAGCTACCTAGCCTCGCAACGGACCATCGAACACCCGATTCAACACCCGCGTCGACTCCAGCTTGGACTTTGCAGCCTTGCCATGGATCTGGCCTACGATCACATCCAGGAGAGCGCCCTCCCGAAGGACGCCGATAAGAAGAAGGGCGACTCTACGGACACCAAGAATGACCAGCCGCAGGCGTCGCTGAACGAGGACCTCCAGGAGGCCTACAAGGCTCTCTCGACGAGTGCTTGGGGCATGAGGATCGGCGGCTTCTTGGGGAACGCTGTCAAGCAGGTAAGAAGACGGCCGAGGCGTGCACACCGGAGGCAACGGCTAAACCGAGCGGCAGGGGCAATCCGTCTACAAGGAGGCGTCCAAAGAGGTGGCAGAGCTGGGCGAAGATGCCGCCAAGGGCTTCACGTCCATCGTCAACCGTACCCGGTCGCTCACCGTCAACACGGTGCAGGGCGAGCCTTCCGGGGATAAGGGCAAGGAAGCCGATAACCAGACCACGCCGACGATGACAAGCGACCAGGCCGCCGCCGCCGACGATGCCATGAGCAACTCGGAAACGTACATGACAAAGTTCCGCGCCGAGGCGGCGAGGAGGCTCAAGGAGCTCCAAAAGGCGGAAGACGCTGCCGACGAGGCCCTCCTGCGCTTCGGTACCAACATCAGCAACTTTTTGAAAGAGGCGGTCAGCATCGCGCCGCCCTCCGACGCGACCAACCAGAGCGGCGCCGTCCTGTTCGAGAGCAAGGACGCCCAGGGAAAGAGAGTCATTCACACATCGAGGCAGGATGCACAGCTTCACGTCATTCACACGAGCACCGAGAGTTTCACAACGGATCCCGCAACGGAGGAGTTTTCGACCTGGGGCAAGACTTTTGATGTGGAGTCCAAGACTGGGGACATTAGTGATGATCTGAAGAAATACCCTGAGCTGCGGACAACAATGGAGAAGCTGGTGCCCGATCAGGTCCCGTACGCCGAGTTCTGGAAGAGATACTACTTCCTCAGACACGGCATGGAGGCGGCCGAGGCCCGCCGCCGAGACCTCCTCAAAGGTGAGCCCGACTGACTAGGTATGAATGCCGTGATGCTGACGACTGTCACAGCCGCGTCCGCCGAAGACGAAGTTGGCTGGGACGAATCCGACTCCGAAGAGTCCGATTCCGACGAGTCCGACGCCGCTCCCGCTCCCGCTCCCGCTCCCGCTCCCGCTGCCGCACCCAAGGCCGAGCAGAAGAAGCCCGCCCGGCCGCCGTCGACCGAGTCCTCCACCACCATCCAGCCGCCCCCTGCCGAGACCTCCCAATCCACCCTCAAGCCCACCGAAGCCCGCAAGTCCAATGACGAAAAGTCCCAGGCCGATAGCGAGGCCAGCTACGACGTCGTCAGCGCCGCCTCGGGCGTCCCCAGCCGCGCCCCCAACAGCCCCAAGGAGGCGCGCAAGGCCGAAGAAAGCAGCGATGACAGCGACGACAGCGACAGTGACGCCGACTGGGAGTAGTAGACGTAAGAATTGCTTTTGCTGGCTGGCGTTCCCGGGGTTGAACTCTTTTCTGGCTCGTATGGCAGCTCTTAATTTGCGGACTCTTGTACATCACAGCCGCGGCCTTTAGTGCACCATCTCCATGAGACCAAGTCGGATTTCCTTCGCTTGTTTATCGCTTCTTCTTCGTGACCATTGTGAATCCGTCCTCATCAACCTCGGGCTGCGGCTTCTCCTTGGGGGCAGCGACAAGCTGTGGCGCCTCGTCCATGTCGACGTCTCCATCCTCGTCATCCTCACTGTCGTCCTCCCAGTCGGTCTCCTGGTCGCCGCCCTCAATCTTCTTGTAGAGCCCGTCAACCTTGGCGCCCTTGCGGCTCTCCCAGTTCTTGCGCAGCTCGTCGACGGCCTCGAACTTGCCCTTGGCGCAGTCGGCACGGATCTTGATGATGCGCTCGGCGACGTCGAAGCCCGTCTCGTCGTCGACGTTGACCTCGAACTCGTCGACCATGACCTGGAGGAGGAAGGTCTCGATGTACTCGGTGTCGGGCTCCTCGATGGCGTTGCTGGCGGGGACGGCCTGTCCGTTGGCGATCTTGGTGTAGGCCGGGAACAGCTCGGCCACAGCGCCGGCGAACCAGTCTCTCTTGTCGGCCGAGTCCGGGCCGCCCCAGTGGTTCTGGACGGCGAGGGAGAGGGCCGGCCACATGTGCAGAGACAGCGCCACAGCCTGCTCAAAGGTGGACTGGCAGGCCTCTGTAACAATGTGTCAGCATTTGATGATCCAAAAACATTAGGGTATCGACGTGTTTTGACTGACCTGCCGTGGGAGGGTTGGAAGATGCCATGGTTGCCGTGTTGACTGGTTGTGGTGTTCGCGGGGTACTTGGAGGGGCAGACCATTTCGGTGACAATTCTCAAAAATCACAATTTTTTGGGCAGATAGTGCGTGCGACATCCGGCACTGTGACGAAGGCTGTGTGGGGCGCCGCCGGGTCCGCATTCAGGCCTGGGCAGGGTCCTGTGCTGAGCTGCGAGATTGGGTTGCCGAATACGTGATGAGTCCCGCTGCCAGCAGCATGCTTGTCTGGCGAGAAGCTGAGGAAAACATGATCAAATTTCACTGTGAGCGTTCGAGAATTATTGATGAATGTTCGCTAAGCTCCCACGGTCACTTTCGTCTCACTGCCTGAGTCGCCAACCCAGCCCGTTCGTGCCCAACTACTGTTAGACTAATTGACCAGGACCGCGGACATTAACCATCCACTTGGTCTCCGCGTGATGTCATCGGTCCCCTATTCCGGCAGTGAGCTTTGAGGGCGGTTTCAGGGCCAGCTTTCTTCTGTGCTCATCCACGACGTGATGGTCTGTCCCCCGGGCCTGCCAATCACCCCGGAAGCTTCAAAAAGCTCCATGCCCGCCGTTGCCGACGGCACAGCAGCTGTCCTCGTCGCGAGCCTCATCAAGACGTAGTCACTATGAACCCCCTGAAGCTCAACACCACGTCGGTGTCGTTGGCCGTGACGCCGACCGTCGTCTCCACCCTCTTTTCACATGTGAGAGCATTCCTGCCCCCCGATCCATCTTCCCCAGATTCCGCATCAATGCAACCTGGAATCTACGGGCCGCCGTAAGCTGACCGTCCGTCCCGCTAGTATCTCAACCGCAACCCGTTGAAACAGAAGCCCACCGCCCACCTGTCCTACGACGAAGGCCTGCACCTCGTCCGATCCTTTTTGGAGTTCGCGTCGCAGCACACCGTCGAAGAGTTGCAGGCATTCACGGCCCAATGGGTCCCGCATCCGCAATGGGTCAAAGTAGAGGATGCCCAGGTGCCGGAGGACCACATCGAGAGGTCCGCGGAACTGATTGAGGCTCAATTGGGACCTGGGGGCGTTCACGCTGTTGGTGGCCGCAAGTGGTGGAGATGGAGACAGCCCAACAGCCCTCTCAAGGCCGAGTGGATCGAGATGCGGTCTGACTACCACGAGCGGAAGAGGAACGACGGCAAGACGACGCGCGCGATGCTGTACGTCCATGGCGGTGCCTATTTCTTTGGTAGTGTCGACGAGCACCGCTACCAGATGCAGCGTCATGCTCGCAAGCTCAAGGCGAGAGTGTTTGCACCGGAATACCGCCTGGCGCCGCAGTTCCCGTTCCCCTGCGGGCTACAGGACTGTCTCGCCGCGTACCTCTACCTGCTCACGGTCCAAGACCCCAGCACGATTGTGCTGGCCGGCGACTCGGCAGGCGGCGGCATGGTCCTGTCAATGATGGTCATCTTGAGAGACCAGGGAATACCGCTCCCGGCCGGCGCGATCCTCATCAGCCCGTGGGTTGACCTCTCCCACTCGTTTCCCAGCGTCTCTGGCGACAACCCCTTCGACTACATCCCGCCCTCGGGCTTCCACCACAAGCCATCGAGAGCGTGGCCGCCGCCGAACGAGGACGACATGGCGATGATGAGAGAGCAGGCCATCAAGGCGAGGGCTGGCAAGGAGAAGAACGCCACAAAGCTCAACACACTGGAGAAGAAGCAGGCCGCTCCGATTTCCTTGGACCCCGCTGCGGAGGGAACTGCTGTCAATGGTGCTTCGCAGACCAACGAGAACCCAACAGAAGACGCAGACCCCCGCAGGACCGCCCTTCAGCTCTCTGTTACCATTGACGGCAAGCCGACCACGGTCAAGGATCAAATTCAGGTCGGTGGTTTCGGGTTCATGAGGGACACTACTGACTGTTCTAGATGTACACGACGAATGCTCTTCTATCTCACCCAATGGTTAGCCCTATTATGCAGCCCACGCTCGGCGGCCTTCCCCCTTTGTTGATCATGGTCGGAGGAGGCGAGGTGCTCCGCGATGAACAGATCTATCTCGCCCACAAGTGCGCGAACCCCTCCAAATACACGCCCCCCAACCTCGACGAGGCGGCTATGCGACAAATTGAGCAATACAAGCCCACCGACGTACAGCTCCAGGTGTGGGACGACCTTTGTCACGTTGCCCCAACACTCAGCTTCACCCGTCCGGCCAAGTACATGTATCGAGCCGTCGCGCAGTTTGGCGCCTGGGCTCTGGCGAGAGCCCAGAAGACGGAGATTGAGATTCTGGACGACGATGACATTAGTGTCATTTCAAGCTCAGCGTCCGAGTCTGACAAGCCGCAAGAAGGAGAAAGCTCCGAGGCTGTCCCGCAGCAAGTCGGCAAGGCGGGTATGCCGCTGCCGCCATTCAAGAAGCACATGATTCGGCAAAGAATCACCCGGCATGGCGTGGTCCACGACCTCGTTCCTGAATCAGAGCTGCCTGGCTGCACCATCAAGCAGGAAGAGGTTGGTGTCGTTAGGCCCACGCCAGTCAAGAGATGGCTCCAGACGAAGGCTGCGTTCGATAAAAAGTTCTCCAGCACCAAGGCCAAGGTGCACAAGAACATCATCAAGGATATGGCGGCCGGGTTCGTGGACTTTGGTGACGGTGAGAAGCCGCCACCAACCGCTCTGGCTGGGCGACGCCGAGCCACGGATGAGCTGCTAGACCGCAAGAGAACCAAGAGCTTGGGTCTGGCTCTGTGGTCGCTCTGGGGGTCCAAGCACGACGAGATGACGATGGAAAGAGAGAAGAAGGCGGACTCGGAGGCGAAGACGTCCATGACGAGGGAAGAAGGCGGCGAGGGGGCCAGGTCGTTCCAGGACGTAGAGCAGCAAGACCCGGCACCGATCCAGCGAAGCGGTAGTAAGCGGCGCGTCGTTGTCGATGAGCATCAAACGTCACAGAACACCAGCTCTCAGGTCCTGGATTCTCAGGCTACCGACGTGGAAGAGACGCCCGTCGCTGCTCTCATCGAGAAGAGAAAGGAGCAGGAGAAGGCCAATGACCACCTCAGTCCGGAATTTGTGCCTGGAACCGGGGTGGCTGGCAAGCGACCGTTCCTCGACGGCATCGCCCTGCCATTCAGCCTCGGCAAGAAGGACGCAGAGACGGCGAGCATGATGACGCTGATGTCCGGCGCTGACAGCCGCCCCATCAGCCCCATGCCGCCCATGGACCAAGATCACGTCAGTTCAGGAGTCCAGGACAGCCAGGCCACCGAGGTCTCTCCTGAACCAACCCCGGCGGGCAGGAGCGAGCGGCCCCCCATGGACAAGTTCGTGACGGCGGCGGAGGACCTTCCCCTCAGCAAGGGCAAAGGCAAAGAGACTGCAAACGGCGGGGTCGAGCAGACGGCGTGATCCACGCGGGCCAGACCAGCAATACCCTAATGTGTATAAATAAGTTTTGGATGAATCTTGCATACCTCACGTGCCGCATGTTCCCAGCGTTTGGATAAGCGAAGCTGGGCGTGCAATCGTTTTACATATTGTTACAATGCTTCAAGGGTATATACAACTTTTGTGCAACTCAGCCGTCTTTCGCTGTCCGCTGGCACAGCTTCGTCTGGCGGCTTTTGTCCCATTTCTCCCCGCCGCTCGAATCGTGCCATCATTTGTCGGCCCATGCAAATTAGTCGAAGCCGTTCTTCTCCTTCCACGTGCTGAGGAACAGTGCTGGGTCGCGGGGTCCGGCGGGGTTGTTGGTCTTCTTGTACGTTCGTCCTGCGGGCTTCACTAGCTCGGAAACAAAAGGCGTGAGCTGCGCGGCATTCGAAGACGTTAGCAACTGCCGAGCTTGACACCCCGTGTGTGTGTGATGGTAGAAATCCTGGGGAAACTAACCTTGAAGTTTTTCAGGCCCTTCGGGACGACGTACGTCCGCACTTTTTTGTAGTCGATCTTGTATCCTCCGTACTTGGTGTGCTCACCCATGGCGCCGGTGCGGTTTCCCTTGTAGAAGCCCTTGTTCACGTCCTTGGTCGTCAGGCGCAGGTGCCTGAACTTGAGCACCTGGAGGATCGGGGAGGGCCTCATGTTGGGCGGGCGCGGCTCGGACGGGGGGTGGTGGTTGGCTGGTGAGAGGATTTCTCCCTCTTTTTTTTTCCGGAGGCTGTTGGAGGGGCAGCTGGTGTCAATTGACTGCGCTCCGTCTTTCGTTTGCTGGGATTCGTGCCGGTCGCGTCGGTCGGCGTCGTCGTCGTCGATTGAAGATGTAGCGGATGGTGTTTCCCAATTTTTGGCGTTGCGCCGGATAAGAGTTGGTCCGTTCTCCGATTTTTTCTTGGCCGGAGGGAGGGTGCACAGACCCGAGAAAGACGGCCCCTCTTATCGGGCTTTAAGGATCTTTCCGGTGCCGGTCCGGCCGGTATTGCCGTTTTAGGCTAATTCAACGGAAGCTACAATTGACTCTGAAAGAAGTGCAGAAATTGGCACTCGGAATCTGAGGTTACTTCCAGAGGATGGGTAGTTTTTAAATCAGCTCAATTTTGTCTCCGACGGGATTCATTTCCCAGATTGACAATGCATTCGTGTCTGACTCCTCACGATGTAGCTCATCAAAGCCCGCCAAGAGACCCAAGACAACAGTGAGGCTTCATCACTCGAGAGGGATCCGAAGTGCATCGGTACTATGTGTTGAATGATATATTACTTGTCTTCGGTGGTGACGGAGGGTGGGCATCGCAACAAAAGCGCCCACCGTCCTCAGTCAGACACGAGCTATCAAGAATGAGATTCTTACTCAAACGCTCCAATGTTTCCGTGAGTGGCTATTCAAATCGATTGAAGAAGATTCAAAGCACGTTCACCTGAAACAAGGCCGCTTGAGGTCTCTCACTATTCGATTCAGTCACCCGCAAGTTGGTCCTCAACCTTAACTGGAAACAACCCAGATTCATTCGTGAAGCTCACTAAAGGCTTCAAGAGCAGTCTTTCAACTGTGTTCTATCCTAATTTTAGACATAAAATAGCCAGCAACGTTCAAAAGTCTCGGTGCTTGGTCTTGTCGTAAATACTGCGAGAGATCAGACATGTCGATTTCATCGGTGACGTGTCTCGGTGTGACCAGCCAGGCCCGCGCAGACTTTGGGTGACTTTGGATATCCAGGCGGATACTTCTAGCTAATCGGGCAGTTAACTATCTAATTGATCTAATTCTTAACACTTTTGCTGTTTCTTTCCACTATATCTCTAATTTCGTTCATATTGTCATTCTTGTCGTCGTCCTCGTCCTCGTCCTCGTCGTCATTATCGTCGTCGTTATCTCCATTATCGCCTGTGCCCACTACGCGCCCGGATAGCAAGACTCTCTCGAGTTGGCTGTAGAATTCCTTTTCGGTTGCCTGAAATAGATATCGTCGGTTATCACGGCACAGCAATGGTGTTCTCGACAATCATAACGTAAAAAGCACCACTGCCGAAACATAAGCGAAAGATCATGCGAGCTGAGGCTGTGAGGATATGCGGCCAGCATGGCCCGCCGCGTCAGACGGAGACCCATCGTCGATGATCACAGCTTTGACACTCGAGCTGATGTGAACCCTTGAACGAGAAGGAAAGAAAAAAAGTCCGACGGTTTCCTCGGCCCCCGCAGTCAACTCATCCAGTCGATCCAGGACAAGAACCAACGGCGAACAATGTCAGTCGACGTCTAGTATGAGATATCAGGTGAGACGAGACTAGTAAGAGCCAGACCGTTGCAGCTGCAAAGGCCATTTCCATGCCATTTCACCTGTTTTCTTTTTCTGTTCGTTATCCGCGGCAATGCATCTGGAAAACATGATGGCAGCCTCACTTCCTAGAGTCTCTTGCTCGATTGGACGTTGCAGCGCACTCCGGCGCCCCGTTATGCTTACTCGACGACAGTCGAGAGCTGAGACAGCCCGACCCACGGCGAGTGACCGCAGCATGGTATGGGAAGTGGGAGAACCCCTGGATCGACGTCGAAGCCATCAACCGCACGTTCCTTTCGTCCCACCATACACCATGGGGGCCCTGCTCCTCAGCCATCGCCCGTGCTCTTCTGTTGCCCCCCTCGCTTTTGGCCTTCCCATCGTCGCCCCGCCAAGCCAAGCCCGGGGTCGACGAGCAAAGGTGCGCAGCCAAGTCTTTCGATGGCCGGGGAAAGAGAAGAAAGACTACAACGCGACAAAACTGCTTGGCTGTGCCGTCTCATACTGCCTTCCACCGCCAAGTCTGTCGCTTGAGCTTGGCTGGGGATTTTAGCTCGCGCAGCGTAGCATCTTTCACGACGCAGACGTTGGGAGACCAGATGCAAGCCAGCTTACACCGCCCTGTGTCGTATCTGTCGATGCCAGCCCGCCATCGTCGCCAATGCGTGCATACGCACCTCAGAAGGGTCTGGGACACACAAACGACGATGCCCTTGTGGGTCCTTTTCTGCAAAGCTCAAAATCATTACGCTTCTCTGGATGTTTTCCTCTATGTATGCCTTTTCTACTGGATGCACCATCTGCCGTCCGTACCCCCATGTTTGTTTCACGTCCTTCGGATGCCGCTCTGCGCAGAGCAGACCTCATCGCCCATTGTGGCTCCATGATTGTCGCAGGCGGGACTGTCTGTTCCGCTTGTTCCCGTCTGTTCCCGCTGTGGTGTGCAGCAGGCGGCCGGGGTCGACACGGGTCGAGTCCACAACCTTGCCGGAACGACTATCGTGGAGAGAGAGACAAAACAGATTAAACCAGATTATTGCGGCCCAAACGCCCAGCCTCTTCGCTTTTATTACTCGTAGTTTCCTTCCTCCAGGCCTTTTCCCTTCCCTCCAGTCTCTCTTCTCAGGACGAGTTTCGCCCGCTCGAGATCTCCGTCTCGACTACCTTGCTAGTGTCCTTCTTCGTCCGCAGCAGGATCTCTTTCAGCGTCCTCTTGGGCTTCTTCTCGACCTTTTCGTACAATGCTTTGTGCTCGGTCTGGATGTTGTGCTGGTCCTCGTAGTCAACGTGGACAAAGGCTCTCTCGACATCGCCGAGTCCTGTATTGTTTGTCAGCTCTGTAGCCACAGTCCAACGACAGCGGCAGACTCACCCTCGACCTTCCTCTGCAGCTCTTGCGCCACGTCGTGAGAAATCTTCAACGGAGTCGCCTCGTCCATGACGATGTCGATTTCCACGTAGTATTTCTGACCGGCATGGTACGCCCGGCACTGCTTCATTGTCAGAGACGGCTTTCATCATTTACTTGGCAAACGCCAACTTACGGTGTCGACTTTGAGAATCCGAGTGTCGTGTGTCATTGACATGTAAGTCAGCTTGGCGAGAAAGTCTCTTGGCGCGGACTTTCCGACCAGGAGCCAGACCTGCTCAAAGGCGTTTGCGACCCACGAGAACAGGATGAGCAGGGCAATGCACATGGCGCCGATCGGGTCGAGATACCACACGAAGCGATCGCCCACCACGGACATTATCAGACCAAAGCTATTGACGACGATGTCGTTGCGATGGTCAATCTACGCACACGCTATTATTAGCCCAACTGTCATCTGAAGGGACTGGACTCATGGGACGACCACGTACGAAGAAGACATGCACCGAGGGGTACTTTCGGTAGGCAAAGCAGTACAACATCAAGGAGCCCTTGGCGAAGATGGCAACGCCAACGATGACGATGGGGATGATGTGCAGCTCCTCAGAGGCCCGCTTGCCCTCGCCAAGAGCACGGCCTGACTCGACCTATCCCCAGATCAGCATCTCCAAACCCGACCAAGCCAAACCGTCACTTGGCAACTCACCAGCAGCTGTATGGCGACCGTGGTCATGAGAGCGCAAAAGAGAATGATGCCAATCGTCTCAATCCTGGTTCGTCCCTAGTTTTTCACCCCTTCTGTCAACCCCGGATATCCTATTGCCAAGGTGTCGCACGTGTTGTAACTCACCACCGGGTACTTGTAAACGCTTGGCCTGGCTGCCAATCTCGACGTGATGAGCATTACAAAGGATGAGACGAGGTCCATCTGGGCATCTCTTGGTCAACCTCTACACCAACACCTCACCGAGGGAAAAAGGGTCTACTGACGAAAGCATCGGCTGCAGTGGCAAACAGCTGGATTTCACGAGTCAACAGAAAGTCCGTGAGCACAGGGTCTTGGGTGCCTGTTTACCGATAGAGACCCGGTTGAGACGGCGGCATAGAGCTGAATGACAAAGAGGCAGAAGTTGACGGTGAAGGATGCGTTGACGGCGAACTTGATCTTGGGGCCCATCCGCGCATCCTCGTCGACCTGCTGCCTCTCTTCATCTTCGGCGCCCAGGAACTGGTCGATGAGCTCGTTCTGGCGGGTGTAGAACTTTGAGAGCTTCCTCTTGTTACCCTTGGGATGCTCAATCTTCATCTGTTTCTTGGAGACATTGTCACGGCGGTGTCGGCCAAAGTCGTAGGGGTCGGGCCGGTAGAAGGTGTCGACGGTGGAGGCGTCGGCCCCGTCAGTGTTGGACGAGACGCGCGCGTCCTGCTTGTCAACGGCTGTGCCATTCGTAGTTGAAGTGAAGAGCCCTTCTGTGACAGCTTTGTCGTCCGTGCCAGAGGCTGGGACGGGTGTGATGATGACCTGGTCGTCTTTAGGGTGTTGGCCTGGTTCACTGTTGGCTTCACCTTTCGGATCACTTTTCAGATCACCGACAGAGTTGCCTCGAGATGAAGTGACTGAAGCAAATGGTCAGCGGTCGAGTGGTCGATGGTGTAGTGGGATGAAGCAGTGGCCAGCGGTGGTCAGTGGGCAGGGCAATCCGATGCGAGTAGCAGCAGCAGGCGTCGCACATCTCAGCGAGGATGTGATGAACCAACCACAGCGCCCAGGGATTGGGTAGGAGAGAAGGGAGGCGAAGGCGAGGCCAAGTCAAGCAGTGCGAGGCAGCAGACAAGGCAAGGCAAGGCCAAGGGGAGTGAGTGGAAAGGGGGGTGAAGGGGGTGGGCAGGAAAGAAAGGTAAGGCGAAACCCACGTACTGGACGATGGTTGGACATTGTCCCGGGACTCGCGTGGAGTTTGCATTTTCGGGAAGCTATTGAGCTGGGTTCTGTTCTTGGTACTATGCAGTAGAAGGGAAGATGAGGAATAACGGGTAGGCCGCGATTTGCGAGTGGGAGTAATATATTAGACAGATCCGGCCGCCATGCCGTGCCATGCTATGCTATTTGAAAGGTATGTGGTTTTCATATAATGCCATGCTTGCTTCTGATGAGCCGCCTCCGCATTCCGCATCCGCCGGGGGAGGTAACCCGCCGCCCGCTGCAAGAGATGGACGGCCCCTTCTTACGTGGACGATTAACAGTAAGCTCTTCAATGCAATGTGCGGGCGGGCTAGAACGTGTCGAGAAAGAGGGGGAAACAACAGCCCCTGGCAGGATGACGGCAAGATTTCTTGATTTGAGTGGTCTCTCAGCGCGGTCTGCCGGTTGTTTCTTTGGAAAAGTCGAGCATCCAGCCAGTTGAAGAGCGGTGATGGGGCACGAGGTTTGTCGGTCAGGGGGCATCTATTTCGGTGTTCCTGGTCTTGGACAGTCGAGCCGGGTCGAGTAAAGTGTAAGCGAGGGGCGATCGTAGGCGGCAGGCGGAGTCGAGTGAAGTAAAGGACCACATTTGGGCTAGCCTGGAGACAAAAGGCCGACGTGTCCCTGCAACAGCATGTCACGACGACGAAGGTGCTTGTTGTGATGGCGCATGGATGACAGAGAGAGAGTCGAGGACGATCAGGACTGCGATCCGAGCACAGCGGGCAGCGGGGGCCGTGATTGGGCGCCATTGGCTGCGAGGTGCCGGGCGGGGCTGTTTCACACCGAACGGCAGCCCCAGGTGCCGCGTGGGTACACCGATACAGGAAGCGATAGTCCCTCTGCCAAGAGTTTGGGGCTGTTACAGGCTCCCAAGGTACCTTACTTGGTAGTGCGGGCAAGGTTCTGATGACAAAAGTTACGTAGTAGCTGTAGCGTAATCCAGAGCCTCCTGTTGGCCCGCCTGTCTGTGAGCTGCACACGAGACTCGGGTTGAGTTTGACGAGAGCAAAAGTCAAGGGCCTGCTCTGCCTAAAGGAGCTGAGTGCTCGGGACGTCTTGCATGTTTGTTTCCTCGGAAAGCAAGAATGAACGACAACCGACGCAATGGCCCCACTTCTTTTCGTCTCCGCCTTCTCTTCTGCATCACGCTCTCGGATGCAATAGTTGCTTTTCCATCCTTTGCTATACACACCACAGACACCTTGCGCCATACACACACCTTTCCTCACAAAAACTGCAAGAACAAACGGACACACACACACTCACGTCTCCAGCGTCCCAGACATCGACAGATACGTCGTCTCGTCGTCGCTGCGCCCAGCCTCGCTTGATCTCAGACGCCGAGAGAAGCTCCTCTTTTCCCTCTTTTCCTTGGCTCTCCAGGTTTGAGCTGCCCTTGCCCAGAAACCCGATGTGCGCGACCATTGACGACGTTTGCCCTCCAGCATGTCATCCCATCCCATCTGTGAGCCCATTCAGAGTCAGTCGCCTGCCTCGAGAGCTTCAGCCATCAGCTATGATGCATCAGCCTCCGACTAAGCCGCGACCCCGATCGTCGCCTGTTAGGTAAACCGCCAAAACCTGCCCCTCACCCGGCCGCCGATTAGTGTAGGCAACTCAGCACGTGAGACGAGACACAGGAGACGCAGAGAGACCCAGCAGAGACCCACGGCAGGGCTGGTGTGAACTCGAAAAAGAAGCACGCCAGAAGGTCAGTGTCAAGGGTGCTGCGGCGGCTGCTGTCTTGTGCTGCTGGGCCACCTCGACGAACAGACACTTGCAGAAGCTGCAGCAGCAACAGCCACAGCAGCAGCAACAGCGGCAGATGCGAGTGCGGATGCACACACGATCTCGGGGGCTAAGGCAGCTAGCCATCTCGCAGAGAGGAGACTCCCGCCAAGCTTAATTTCTTCGATGAAGAAGAATGGCAGCCAAGCGTGTCAGCGGCCTCTTGGCTCGGCTCTTGGCTCCAACGGTTGTGCCTGTCCCGCCGAGCCATCCCCTTCCTCCGCCTCCTCCATCCTCCAGCCCCCCCGCGCCGCCAACACCAGGGACAGACGCCTCTCCAGGGTCAAATCGACTTAAGAATTCTCCGACTGGCGACCCTGGACGCAGACCCCGGGAACCTCCCGTTTCACACAACCCAAATTTTTCATATGCCGGCAAGCCCCATTTGACGCGCACCCCACGTCCCACACCCCTGTCTTCTGTGGCCTCTTGCGTCGTCTTTTGTCCTGGGCTGGCAACTTCCCGATGGAAGATCGACCGTCGTCTCGTTTTGGATGGTTGTTCATCATTCGCGCCATCTAAGACTACACCAAACTAGACAGCAACCTGCTATGCAGTATGGCCCAACACCAAGCGCTGGCCGGCAACGGTGGCAGAAGAAGTCGAGACGAATTGCGGCCGATAGACACAACCGACCCTCCAATCCGCGTCTATCCGCCCACCAATTCGTTTCCAGTCCGTCAGGTCGAGCCGGGCTCTCAGACTCCCAGTCTCGTTCTGCCGGCAAATCATGCTATAACGAGAAACATGATCGAACAATCCGCCAACATCGGATCCGGTTGACGCCTGGGATCATCGATGCCCAGAGACAAGCTGGGTCTCAGGCACCGCAGCAAACTGCACCTTTGAACCGTGGTTGACTTAGCCTATCCTCCTCGTCCTCATCGTGACCCTCTCCCTCGCCTCCGTCCCATGCTCACGGCCGCGTCCCACGGACAACCTTGTTCCCACTCAGGTCCTCCCGCCTCCCGCTTCCCGCGAGGCGGACGCTACAGCCACGTACCCCATCGCGAACCCACACAAGGTCCCTTTCCTCAGCTGCCTCATCCTGGCCGCAGTCTTCTATTTCTGATTCGGCCGGGCGGTACTGGCGCAAGGGCTGTTGTCCCATGTCGACGTTTATTCTTGCCCTACCCGTTTCCACGCGGGAAGTAATGCGCGGGCTGTCATACATGAAGCATATTAAAGCAAGTCGAGCCCAGACTTTGCCCAAGCCTTCTTTTTCTGCTCGCCACAGAGCGTCAGGTCTCGTTCGATTCTTATTGCGCCCGTTTCTTCCTTCCCTTTTTTCCTTTCTCTTCTTGTCCTGTCTTTTTTTCCTTCCTTGCCCTCTCCGACAATTACGACAGCGGGGACTAGATCAGCACTTTTTTTTCGTCTGTTCTATTCATACTGAAGCCGCGGGACGGTTTCTCGTGTCCCCTTGTTTTCAGTAACATTCCTTTCTCAAATGAGTCGTCGTTATTAGGCAGCCCAGGACAATTGGCTGTCCCTTCCATTCTCAACTTCAATTCGCTTTTCTTTTGGGGCTACCAATCAAGTAGTAGTCCCTTTTAAAACAAAAAACTACCATTTTTAATCAAGATGGACGGTATGAAGGAGCCCAAGCCGCAATGCGGCGGCAAGAAGGGCGGAACCAGCGAGTACGATGTCGGTCTGCACGTCGCCGGTCTTTGTAAGTCGCAAACCTGGCGAACATCACCTAACCGAACAACTTGGCTAACTTGGCGCAGTCTTGGTTTTGGGATTTTCCATCTTTGGTACGCAATCAAAAACAAGCGACGAGGATCTCGTAGGGCCGGAAACTAACTGAGTGGATGCAGGAGCTGGATTCCCCGTAATGGCCAAGAAGGTCAAGTGGTTGAAGGTCCCTCCCAAGGTCTTTTTCGCATGCAAGCATTTCGGTACGGGTGTGCTGATCGCAACGGCATTCGTCCATGTGAGTGCATCACCACCGCGGCAGTCGTCAGAGACTAATACTAATAGCAATACAGCTGCTTCCCACCGCCTTTGGCAATCTCATGAACCCGTGTCTGCCGGACCTCTTCACCGATGATTACCCTCCCCTGCCCGGCGCCATCATGATGGCTTCCATGTTCATTCTCTTCACCATCGAAATGTGGATCAACTCCAAGGTTGGGGGTCACTCGCACGGCGGCCCGACTGGTGACGTTTTTCACGACCAGGGCGCGCATAATCATCATGGTGCCGTCGGAATGCCTTCTAGACCGCCGCGTTATGGCCGCAACAGCTTCGATGCCGAGGCCGACAGCATCGACTTTGAGAAGAAGGTTGCCCAGCGCGCCTACGACGAGAAGTTCCCGTCGTACCAGGAGAGCACCTATGGCGCGCCCCCGCCATCCAACTTGGCCGATTCCGACATGCCTCCTTGGTTTGTTGTCTTTTACGAGCAGTATGTGCGCCAGCGCATGGAGATGATGAACATGATCCGATCAACCCAGGAGAAGCAGGTTTCGCAGGTCGCTGTGCAGGAGGTCAAGCAGGAAGATCCGTTCTATGACGAGGAGGGGCAGGCCGTTGACCCCGCTGTGTATCGCAAGATGTCGCTCAACATTACCATGCTTGAGGGTGGTATTCTGTTTCACTCGGTGTTTGTCGGCATGACCATTTCCATTACCATTGACGGCTTCATCATCCTTCTCGTCGCCATTCTTTTCCACCAAATGTTCGAAGGTCTTGGTCTCGGTTCTCGTATTGCTGCTGTTCCCTACCCCAAGGGCAGCATCCGTCCGTGGGTCCTGGTCGTTGCTTTCGGTACCACCGCTCCCATCGGACAGGCCATCGGTCTCGCCACCCGCAACACATACGACCCCGACAGTGCCTTTGGTCTCATCATTGTCGGTGTATTCAACGCCATGTGAGTGCAGCTTTTGTCCTATGCCACTCTGCCTGCTAATGTAAACCAGTTCTTCCGGACTTTTGCTTTACGCTGCCCTGGTGGACCTCTTGGCTGAGGATTTCCTCTCTGAAGAGGCCAACCGCATCCTCACCAAGAAGGACAAGATCACCGCGTTCTGCTACGTTCTCGCCGGAGGTCAGTTCATCTTATCCCATTACACAAACCCCGCTAACTCTCTTGCAGCCGCTGGCATGTCAATCGTCGGTATCTTCGCCTAAGCCAATACCGACAACAGTGGGGATCCCCGATCCCCGATTCCCTCGGACACGCCTCTCGCGAGGGGATCAAACCCCAGTTCAGCCGAGTCGCCAGCCATGACTCCCCACGATACCCGACGGGCGATCGAACGGCGCAATCACCACCTCTACGACTCGACAGGACTTGATAGCAGAGAATGAACGCTCGTTATCTTCAATGCTGCGCCGGATTTTGTCATGCAAATCACAAGGGATTGGACTGCTTGGGGCTCTACCGACAGCGGTTTCTCACAAAATCTATCCACATTCGTTATTCTTGCTATCTCCGTCACCCATCCCCCCAACGCACGAGTCTGCAGTTGGGCAAAGATCCTTGTATAATAGTAGTGATGTGGCGTGTTCCCAGCTAACAACCACACGAGAAAGAGCGTACGGCAACACAGGTGCTGTTTATTTCGGAAATAGTTGGGATAATGGTTCAATGAGCAGTTAACAGTGTAGCTAATGACTTGAGCGCACACAATGTTTTTCACGAACAGCACGATAGAAGCATGGAACCCAGGCATACTCATGTACGATAGTTGCATTTTTCCCCCGAAAAAAAGGGGGCGGCATGGCATAAAAAGTAGATTGCATCAATACCACAAGTCTTATACCACACATATATGATCTCCAACTTTTTGCACGGGAGCTACTCTCTCCGCGCGTCGCGTTACCCACCCTTACATTGGGTGGATTTCTAAGCGTCTATGAAGGCAGACTGACGTCTCAGGCCCGAAAGCCCGAGGACGCCGATGCCGATGTGATGAAGGGCGACAGCATCTTATCAATCAAGGCCCATCAACGGCGAGGAGGAGGGATTAAATAACCGGTTTCCTCCTCATGGCCCCCCGTTTAGACTTTCTTCCCCAGACTTGAACGGCGTCTGGAGTAGAGTGGCAGTGAAGCCCGGGGGATGTAATAAACGAAAAGAGGAAGCGAAGACAAGATGCCAAGAGTGTATTGTATGCGATGTTGCAGCCAGGTTCGCGGAAACGAGCAGTCGTCGACGCTGGGCGGTAAGGTATATAAGAAACCCAAGAAATGAGAGGAAACACAAGAAGGATGAAGCGACGTTGAGAAAGGGTTGGCGTGCCTGGGAGCCGCAGGGGGTAGCCCGCCATCGACGACTGAGTGGGATGGGTGGTAGTAGTGATGGTGGTGGTAGCAGTAGCAGGCCGCCAGTCCGAAGGGGAAATGCAACCCGCGAATGTAGCGATGGGCTCGTTTTGCGCACTCCCTACTTTCTTTTCCTCTTCTCGTTTGTTTTACACACTCTTCAGCTTGCAGCGGCAGGCATTCCCGTCATCGACCGCAGCGCAGCGGATGGCGTTTCCGCTCCAGGGGGGGGCAGTGCAACCGTAGCTTCTACTGCAGCACCATGCTAGTAGGGGACTCAAGGTTGTCACGGGAATTTAACCATGTCTTGTATAAGGTTATTACACGGGCCGGAGGGAAAGAAGCGGGAGAGGGGGGCCGCCTGTGTCTCTGTCTCTGCCTCCTTCGTTTGCCCTTCTTCCCGCGCGCGACTATTGCAAGGGGCAACGCTACATTGCATTGCAGCTTGCTGCCGTGACGTCTCTGTCTGTCTCTGCGAGATGCGTGCGATGGTAGGCTGGTGGTGCGAGTGAGAGTCTGGCGGCGCTATTAATAACACCCCAGACGTTTTGGGGACCGGGGATGCGTCTCCGCGACTCCAGACGAAAAGAGAGACAGGGGGCAGGGGTTTGAGGGGGGAGGGATCGGGGTCGGGGCAGAGAGTGGGATGGATGTCATGGGGGAGGGTTCAGGCACCGGAGAATAACAGCGACCAAAAAGCATAGACTTTGAGTGGGAGTGGTTCTAGAAGTTTTTGTTGCTGAGGTTTTGTTTCTCTTTTCTCGTGTGGTGTGCCGTGTAGTACATGTAGGCTGCGGCGCACACGCAGCAGACCTCGCATGCTTAGGTGCGTATCTGCAGGAGGCACAGACGGGTATCGCGGCCAACGCAGCACCTTGAAAGTGAAGCTACTTTTTTCTCGACTCGAAATCTTGAGCCTCTTTGGCGGGAAGCACCGAGGATCTGGGGAAGATCCCCAAAAGAAAAAGCCTAAGAGATCACCCCAGAGCCTAAAGAGAAGTTGGGTTGAGGGGAAAAGAGAGATTGGCTTTTCTTGGCAGGCGTCAATGAGGGGACCGGACCAGCCAAGCAGGCACAGTCTTTTTTCTTTCTTTCTGGGTTTAGGCTGCTTGCGAGAACAAGAAGGTAACTGAGTCGGTCGAGGGCAAGATGAAGCGATTCCTGGGGAGGGGCAGACGACACAGCTAGCGCCAATTGTCAAGCACTGATGATCAACTCTGTTCCTCTGCTCTCCTCCAGAGAGAGATGAGATTGTTGCCTGTCTGCTCACGAGGCCGAATAGCCAGAGTCTCTCCGCTCTTGCCAGCTTGGCATTTCATGGTGGACTCTGGATGAGCGCTGACCCGACCGTGCGCTGCATCTGTTGTTCGGGATCTTCGGTGGGGTTTCTTTGGGTTTTGGTTTTGGTCTGGGTCGTCGAGTATCAGAAACCGACAGCCCTTACAAATTCGAGCCTTGGCGTCTGATGAAGACGGAACTACACACGTGCCGCCTGTATTTCTCGTTACCAAACAACATCGCTGAGTGGTTGACACCGAAGGACATACAAAGGGTTGCATTCTCTATGCGCTCCATTTCCTTATTGTTCGCTCCGGCGTGTTCCGAAAGGGCTTGCGTACGACTTGCGTGGACTGATGCAACTGTATATCATTACTTTCTTATTGCTGCTGCTGCTTTGTCTCATGGAACGATTTTCATCCGACGTTTTGAAAATTACTTGCATTCTGCTGACGGTAGATGATCATCAGGTCAGATACTAAAACGAGAACAAGAAAGTCGAACCGGGAGGTTGTGAGCCCGAACCAAAAACTGGTGATGTCGTTTATGTGAGGTATGAGATAATGGTCAGGAGGGGGGTTTCATTCGGGCATACTTGCCCTACGGTATGCCTCACTTTTTGGTCTTTTGCTGTCAGAAGGAGTGATCTGAATCACGACATGATTTCCAAATCGGGATGATTGATAAGGGTTAACACAAAAGGGGGGAGGTCGTGGCGAATTTCGTCATATAGCAAAGAGTTGAGATGAAAGGGATTGAGAAACGGCAGTGGAAACAATTTTGGGGGCACGAATTGGCGGGATTTGGGGCATTGGGCATTAGTTGGCGGCAACACATTGAGCTTGTCTACTTTTTGACTTTGGAAACACTACGGCGATTCAGGAGGGCAGGCCGAAACGGAATGCTGCGAAATCGGTGGTGGTGGTGTAGATGGGGCTGACGAAAGAGAAACGACGCATCTTTGGATGAAGTCTAGATGTCCGGCGGACACCGAAAGACGAGCCGAGGGCGATTACTCACGGGCATTTTCACACGGGTCGTTTTCTATCACCTGAAGAGAGAGGCAGGGCGTTTTGCTTAGCAGACTTTGCTCCAATGCGTGTCATTCCATCGTTGGTTTTTTCCATTCATTCAAACATTACACAATATGTACACAGAAGGAGGCCTCAAGTTGGCCAGAGTTCACCCCATGGAACCTTTTTGTCCCAAGATTAGAGGTTCGGACACCACACCTACTGGACAGTGACGGTAGTGTTCGCGCGGATGTCGTCGCTCGAGGAGCCGACGAGGATCTTGAAGTCGCCGGGCTCAACGACATACTGCATCTTGATGTTCCACAGTCCCCAGTTGGCCACGGGCAGGTCGATGTTGACAGTCTTGGTCTCGCCGGCCTTGATCAGGACCTTGGAGAATCCACGCAGTTCCTTGTTGGGGACGACGACGGTGCTGACGACGTCCTTGATGTAGACCTGGACGACCTCCTGGCCGTCGCGCGTAGAGTTGTTGGTCACGTCGACGGAGACCGTGATGGTGTCGGTCGCGGAGGGGGTCGAGGATGAGACGGTGACGTTGGAGTAGTCAAAGGTGCTGTACGACAGACCGTAGCCGAACTGCAGCTGTTAGAATAGGCACGCAAGATGACAGGCTGGGGCTTTATTACCTCGTATAGGGGAAGAGGGGTAGACAGGACGTAGTTGCTGCCAAAGACCAAGGTGCCGTTGGGGTACTCCTTACCCGGGTTGGGCCAGGAGCGGGCAGAGTTGAGGTAGTCGTAGTAGACGGGAGTGGTGCCAACGTCGTAGGGGAAAGCGACCGAGAGCTTTCCGGAGGGGTTGACGTTGCCGTAGAGGATGTCGGCCAGAGCGTGTCCACCCTCCTGACCCTGGTAGAACATCTGGACCAGAGCGCCGGCCTCGTCGGAGATCCAGGGCTCGGTGATGGGCTTGCCGGAGCTGAAGACGACGACGGTAGGCTTGCCGGTGTCAATGACGGCCTTGACGAGACGGCCCATGGCGCCGACGAGCTTGAAGTCGTGAACATCAATGTGCTCGCCGGTGGTGGCGTTCAGGCCAGCCCACAGCTCGTCCTGGTCACGAGACCAGGTTCCAACAACGACGACGGCAACGTCAGCGGCATTGGCGGCAGCGACGGCCTCCTCGAAGCCAGACTCGTCGTTGGACCAGCGCTCGGCACCCTTGGCGTAGGTGACCTGGCCCTCGCTGGCGGCCTTGATGCCATCGAGGGGAGTAACACCGTACTCCATGGCCGTGTGGATGACATAGTCTCCATACTATTTGTTGGTCAGCTCTTGCTCATGTAGTTCTCTTGTTGGTCTTACGTTGACGTATCCGTGAGCCATAGGTCCAATGACAGCAACATGTGCCTCCTTCTTCAGGGGCAGAGTGTTGTTGTGGTTCTCAAGCAGAATGATACTCTCGGCGTCGAGGTCGCGGGCAACCTTCTTGTGGGCGTCGGTGCCAAGGTAGTTCAAGATCTCGTCGTCTGGCACACCGGTGTATGGGGTCTCAAAGATGCCAGCCTTGAACTTGGCACGGAGAACACGGGAGACGGCAGTGTCGACAACGTCCTCAGGCAGAGTACCATTGGCGACAAGCTCGGGGATATACTGGAAGCTGTAGCGGCCGCCGCCCATCTCAACGTCGTTGCCGGCAGGGAGAGCCTGTTATGGTTAGAGACTTGCAGCGAAGCAGCTTTGCAGGGAAACATACGTTCATGGTAATGCACGCGTCGTCGGTCTCTTCGCAGACGGCGAAGGCGTTGCCCAGACGAGCGGTGCCACCAGCGTCAGACTATACTCGTTAGTCAAAACCAAAACCGAAGACTACGGCCAACTTACAATGACATAGTACTCGTAGCCCCACTCTTCGCGGAGGATTTCGGTCAGGAGGTGGTGGTCGGCAATGGTAGGCACTCCATCGTAGGAGTTGTAGGAGGACATGATACTCCAGGCGTCCGCCTCGAGAATCGCGCGCTTGAAGGCTGGGAGGTAGGTGGTGCGGAGCTCTCTGGGACCGCCGTGGACGGGAGCCGTGTTGACACCCTGCTCAGGAGAGGCAAAAGCAGCGAAGTGCTTCACCTGTGCAGTATTAGCACCAATCGACTCAATTGACTCGCAAAAATACCATAGCCGCCACATTGTTCTCTTGGAGCCCCTTAGTGTAGTGGTAGCCGTACTCGCCAACACTGCTTTTTGTCAGTACGAGTCGGCTTCACTGGTTCTTGTGCACATACAGGAAGGGATCCTCGCCATAGGTCTCCTCGACTCGGCCGAATCTCAGCTCGCGGGCCAAGTCGACGACAGGGGCGAAGATCTGGTTGACTCCGAGAGCCTTGGACTCAACGGCAATGACCTTGGCCATCTCCTCGACCAAAAGAGGGTTCCACGAGCAACCCATGGCAATTGGCGAGTTGAAGATGGTGGCATTGAGGGCCAGGAAGCCGTGAATACCCTCGCTCTGGATGAAGGCCGGAATACCTGCACAGTCTCAGCACCAATCGACCCAATTGGCCCGCAAAAAAACTCACCCAGAGTCGTGTTGTGGACAAGATAGTCTTGGCCAATCTTTGCTCCCTGGGAGATGGTCTCTGGGGTTGCGTAGAGACCGGTCCAGATGGAATTGGCCCTGTGCTCAGCAGCCCAAGCGAGCCCGGTCTGGTTGAGGCGGCCATCGGTCAGGTTGAGGTAGTCACGAATATCTGCCTGCAGCAATTGGGACGTCTTCTCCTCAATGGTCATGCGCTTGAGGAGATCCGAGACTCTGTCGTCAATGGAAGCTTTGGGGTCCTTGTAGATGGGCGTGCTGCTGTTGGATGTGCTGTTCTGGGCGCTGGCGAGCGCAACCAGCGAGGCGAGGGCGAGGGCCAGAGAGAGCTTCATGATTCCTGCTCCGGTGTCCGGTCAATGGAACTCAGGGTGACGTTCGGCTAGGGCTCCAGAGATCAGTGGACGCGACTCAGGATGACGCGCGCCGTTGGAGGGTATTAATACGCTCGCAATTGCTGGTCTGCACTCCGGCGAGTCGGCAAAGGCGAGCGACATGATGCCACGGCCAAGGAACCTAAGCAAATAGACGTAATTGCTTTGGGGCAAACAGCCGATGGGGAGAGTGTCTTCTCCGCATCGATCACAAATCCCTAGTCCACCCCGGAAAGCAATATCTGGAGCGATGTAATGCTAATTTGCTTGGAGCAGCGGTCTTCTCTGTTGTCCATTGGGTGGAAGTATACGACCCCTGACCGTTCCTGCACACGGCTTCTTGGGGACAGTGGCGGTGTTGGAGACGAACAGACGGTGACCTCACGAGGACCAGGAGCTGAAGGACAGCAGACTAGGAGCCGAAGCAGGCCATTTTTTCTTCCATTTTTGCCCGTGAAGCTGGCGATGTACGGCCTGTAGCATGAGGGGAAGCTGAGTTGGGGTTGAAGTTGGAGAAGCTGCGGGTGGCCCCAGATCTGCAGGCGCACGACTAGGGGTTCTTGCTTGGGGTGGGCGAATAGCCGGTGCTTGGCGGGTGGACCCTTGCCGGCTGGTTTCCACCAATCCCGGTGCTCGCGGCCCCTACTCATCCGGAGCCCGAGAACCGCCCAAACCCGACCACTGCGGGGGGATCAAAAGCTCGCTGGGACACGCTGGGCCGCCTGAAGACCTCGCTGAAAGAAGGAACGCTAAACGGCGCCGGGACGGCAGGGACCCCACAGCGAAGAGATCCAATGGCCCCAGATCTCCGCAGTCGCGGCAGAGTGGCCTGCTGATGCCTCTTTGCTCTCCCGCTCTCACACTCACCAACAAACTCCAGCCCACTCACGCAATCCTGCGCTGTCGGGCCGCTTGCCGCAGCCAATCGGTCCCTCACAATGGCTAAACTGAATCAGTGGCCTCGCGGCCGAGGCTCGCTGCATTGCGGATACCGGCGGGATTGAGAGCACCGGATTCGCTGGCGATAGCCCCGACAGCGGGACGCCGCCGTGCAACTTGAGCCTACTCCGCCTGATTCTTCTGCCCTCTCCCCAAGGCCGTCGTACAAGAGACGAGATTCACTCGGTCTTCATCAGCCTGGCCGAGCTGCGTCTTGATCTTCTAAACCTTTTGGTAGCTGCCAGACTGCCCGTCGAGATACCTCGTTTTTGACAAACACTTCGCCATGGTCCGCCTCCGCGATGGTATGTGGCTGCCCGCCGAGGGCACCACGACGGAGTATGCGGAGGAGGTCTACTACACCACCGAGATTGAAGATGGAAAGGGCCTCAGTCTGCTGTGTCCGACGAGGAAAATCAAGTCCCGTGGTCATACGTTGAATGCGAGCACCGTCACTATTGTAAGTCGAAGCAACGGCCCATTCCTGGAAGCCATGTCACTCATACCCAGACAGGATGTCAAAGCCGAGTTTGACGGCGTCATCTCAGTCGAAGCAACTCACTGGGCCGGCGCCCTCAACAAGGGCCCTCATTTTGAGCTTTTCCCTGATGGAAGACCCGAAGTTGAGGCACAGATCCAAAAGGGCGACAAGGGCACGACTTTATCCTCGGGTTCGCTGTCCGCCACCATCCACCCCGATTTTGACATCCAGTTCCACAGTACCGACGGCTCCAAGCGGCTAACGTCCCTTGGGAGCCGAAGCGTAGGCCTGGCATACAACCCTGCGCCAAGCACACCAATGCAGACCGGGGACATGCGCAACTTCAAGCACTACATGTTCACCCAGACCACACTCGGCGTCGGTGAAACAATCCACGGCCTCGGTGAGCGATTCGGCGCATACAACAAGGTCGGCCAGTCTATTTCTCTTTGGAACGCCGATGGCGGCACTTCCAGCGAGCAGGCTTACAAGAATGTCTCATTCTGGCTTAGCTCCAAGGGTTACGGCGTCTTCATCGACACACCGGGTAAGTTGGACCTTGAGATCGGAAGCGAGCGCTGCAACCGCCTGCAGACCGTGGTCGAGGGCCAGAGGCTCAAGTGGTATATCATTTACGGACCCACGCCCAAGGACATCCTCAAGCGGTATACGACTCTGACGGGCAAAGCCGGCAAGGTCCCGAGCTGGAGTTTTGGCCTGTGGCTCACAACGAGCTTCACCACCAACTACGATGAGCAGACGGTCAACACCTTCCTCGAGGGTATGAAGGCCCGCGGCTCGCCCGTGGACGTCTTCCACTACGACTGCTTCTGGATGAAGGCCTTTACGTGGACAGACTTTGTGTTTGATTCCGAGCGGTTCCCCGATCCCAAGGGGCAGATCACACGTCTCAAGGAATCCGGCCTCTGCAAGAAAGTCTGCGTCTGGATCAACCCCTACATCGCACAACACGGCGAGGCTTTCAAGGAGGCAGCAGAAAAGGGCTACCTCGTGAAACGCAAGAACGGCGACGTCTGGCAATGGGACCTGTGGCAGGCCGGCATGGGCCTGGTAGACTTCACGAACCCCGAGGCCTGCAAGTGGTATGAGGAGAACCTTAACAAACTCTTTGACCAAGGCGTCGACGCCATCAAGACAGACTTTGGAGAGCGCATCCCCACGCTGGACGTCGAATGGTACGACAAGACCATCGACCCCGTCAAGATGCACAACTACTACGCCTTCATCTACAACAAGGTCGTGTACGAGGCGCTGCAGAAGCGCTACGGTGAAAACGAGGCCGTCCTCTTCGCCAGGGCAGCGTGCGCCGGAACCCAGCGTTTCCCCCTGCAATGGGGCGGTGACTGCGAGTCGACCCCGGAAGCGATGGCCGAGTCCATCCGCGGCGGTCTGGGCCTGGGCCTCAGCGGGTTCTCCTTCTGGAGCTGCGACATTGGCGGCTTCGAGGGCTACCCGCCCCCCTGGATCTACAAGCGATGGGTGGCCATGGGCCTGCTCTGCAGCCACAGCCGGTTGCACGGCAGCAGCTCGTACCGCGTGCCGTGGGTCATTGACGACGACGACCAGAGCGAAGAAGGCTGCTCGCAGACGCTGGCCAAGTGGACCGCCCTCAAGTCGCGCCTCATGCCTTACATCTTCTCGCAGGCGCAGGCGGCCGTCGAGCAGGGCATCCCCCTGTCCCTGCGCGCCATGTGCATCGAGTTCCCCGACGACCCGACCTCGTGGTACCTCGACAGACAGTTCATGCTCGGCCCCAGTATCCTGGCCGCGCCCATCTTTGAGGAGTCGGGCGAGGTGGAGTTCTACCTGCCCAAGGGCAAGTGGACCTCCTACTTCTCCGGCGAGTCCCGCGACGGACCTGGTTGGTTCAAGGAGACACACGGCTTCGGCACGCTTCCGCTCTACGTCCGCGAGAACACGGTTCTCGTGCTGGGCAGCTCCAACGCCGTCGGTGCTGTGTACGACTACCGCCGCGACGTCGAGGTCAGGTTGTATCAGGCCAAGGAGGGCGCCAAGGCGGCCGTGGTCGACAGCGAGGGCAAGGAGCTTGGTGTTTTGGAAGTGGGAGCGGACGGCAAGTTGAAGGACATGACGCTTCTCAACGGGAAGATCACCATTACCGAGCTGTAAAGCGGAATGGTAATCATTTATGAAATTACGATGCTATCTGCATGAGATATCTAGGGTTAGATGGCATAGAACCGGTTCAAGTTCGGGATTCCTTTCAAACATGTCTTGAGATGCCGTATTAGCTCGCCGTCACAGGTCTGCCGGCCCGTCCCAGCGGTGAGCCAAGCGGGGTTTGTCGGATACCGGCTGTGTCCATCCATCAACTGTCCCCGCGCCAAGTGGCTTGACATCACCTCATCTCCGGTCAATGTCCCCTCTCATCTACGCTCGTTTTTGCCGTGGTCTGATGTAAACGAACCTCGCTTCTCCGAATCTGTTCTCCAAGCCCCTCTCGTCGCTAAGAAAAAACCCTAGTCGGCCAGAGTTTCCCCGCGAACCACGACGATCGATCCCCACCTTTTAGCCCTTTGCCGTTCTCCTCCCCGCCCCGCATCCAGGCCCCCCGACCCCAGATCCCAGCCAAGGCCAGTCAAAGCTCTCCAAGACCGCCGCTACGCATTTGCGGTGCTTGCAATGCTAGTCTTGACGTTTATGTAATTTGTGCCACGGCGGCCTAGATAATTTTTGCTGTTTGGCGCGGCTGGAAGTCGGCTTGCGTAGATGACGATGAACACCCCAAAATTCGGTCTCGGGCGGCTTTCTCCAAGTCGCGGGAGATGGCAAGGGTTCCCCAGGTATGCTTTAGGTGTGGGGTAGGAAGCTCAGGCATGTTTGGACGAAATGTCCCCAGCTGGTCTTCTCAGGCAAGTAACCTCAAAGCATATCAAAATATCTCTCAGTAATCAAAGAAGAAGTTGATTTGGGGCTGAAGCTTATTCGGTTCGAATTACTCGCTCTATCTTTAAATTAAGGGGCAAAAAGGAAGTGTGGCATGATGAGGTATTATCTGAACTCGGATCTACCACGTTCGGGCACCCAGATCGGCATTTTGAAAACTTCCGAAAGCGAGTTCCACCTGTGAGGTATCGCACCATCCGACAACGCAACTAGCTGGTCCTGACCCGAGGATGTGAGAACCTGGCAGAACCAGTGGATGACACATGTCGTCCAGTACGCTGGATCACCATGCAGGCACTGCTTCCTTGCAGCTTCACCCGAGCCATGTCAACTTAACTTCTGGAAGCCTCCGAACGGGTCTGATGCCCGGATCTCGGAGTGCAACTCTGCAGTACGACTTCAAGGGTCGCGTTTGTCCGTTCGCTTCTGTATGGAATGAGGGGAGTATCCGAGGTACAATATACAGCAAGGTAGCAAGGAAAAGGAGACCAAGTCACCCGAATCGCAACGGCCAAAAGGTAAGCACATAGATACTACTCAGCAGGATACTGAGACAGATACGGAGTGATTATAGAAGAAACAAATCCGATACCCAAGGTCTGAGAAACATCATTGGACCCCGTAAACGCCTCTATGTCGGAGATATCTCCCAGCTAGATCTTTGATATATAATGTAGATATCCTGATATGAGCAACTTGTCCAAAATCTGATGACGCAATGTCACCAAAGGGTATACCGGATCATCCTGAGCCTCCCATGACATTTCGCGCAAGAGGCTAGTTCAAATCAGTCCACTGCGTGTATATGTTAGCCAGTCCCATGGAATCTCGTATAGGGCAAACCCACATTATCTGGCGCATTCGTGACCTCCTCGTATGCCTGCATGATCTCAAATCCCATTGCCATGACGTGTTCGTAAGAGTCGTCTTGCACCTGTACATCGTTAACATGTGTGGGTTAGTCAATCGAGGGTTTACACACCCAGCTGAGCACCGTCTTGGCAGACTTGTGTGCCTTGTTTTGCCGTACACCCATCAGAGTTAGCCCCTGGAGCACGAGAGTGTCCTGCAACCCCGACTTAACCACCGGTGCCAGGACACCTCCTATTTCCTCATCACCAATCGGCACAAGGGCCGGGATGAAGTTCGACAGCGGATTGCCTGGTCTGCAGATGATGATGGTACCCAGGATCGCATCTCCGGGTCCCTTGGCCCTCACGATACCGCATGCCTTGGTCTCCTGCAGCGCAGACTTGTACAGTTCCAAGACCTCGGGGTTTGCGTGGGTGTTGACGAGGTCAAGCACCAAGTCGGCATTGTCGAGACCGTGGATGAGATCAAAGCTCAGGTTGGCCCGCTGGACGCTCTGGAGCAGGCCCTCGGGGATGATCCAGTTGCTCAGATCGTTGATGATCAGATTGGTCAGCCGTTTCGGGAATTGCACATCCCAGCCGTTGTTGGCGAACCAGTTCTTCACTCCGCCCTCGTCAATGGGAATGCCTAGGAAGATGCCGGGGAACGTCGTGCCCAGCTGCAGCTTCTTGACACCACGCTTGCCGGTCAGGTACCGTAGAGCTCGTCGATGAAGGGAGCGCCCGACCGAGACGTTCCGCTTCGTCGGGTCCACGAAGATGGCACCGAGAATGCCGATACCGTCGAGGAAGTAGGTCGCTGCAAAGCCATACAGGGCATGCGTGCTGCTGTTTCTGACCACGAAATGCGCCTCCTCGACGTCCTTGTTGAACAGTTCGAAGCATCCGGCTGGCATGTTCTCCAAGTGGCCCAAGTCGATGGTGTTTGCGCGAGCGACTGCCTTGATGAGCTCTTCAAGCCCCTGGGTGTCCCGCTCGCGGTCGAATTCTTCAACAATCCAGTGCTGCCGGGATTTGAGGACCTTCTTGCTCTTTCGCAGTGTCCCAGGAAGCGTCCCCTTGGGCACGAACACGCCGCACAGAGCGCGGACCAGTGCATGCATGGCGTTTTCTGTAAAGTCGAACGTGCAAATGTAAGTGCCGATAGACTTGTCCATGGCGAAGTCGTATGGTGAGCTGACGGCCACGACAATGACCGACTTCTTCTGGCCGCGCGTGCGCAGCATGGAACACATCATCTCGACGTGCTTGGTGAAGCCGGCTTGATACAGATTTCTGTTGGCATCGGCAGTCACGATGATGATGCAAGAGGCTCTGTGGATGAGGTTCTCGTGAACTATTCTCGTCAGATAGGCAGGCAGTCTCGGGTCTGTCGACTTACCTGGCCGGACTCCGTTCGCAGTATAGCTGGTATGGAGGAGCTTGCCATGTCGAGCTCTCGCCAGAGAACGCCCAAACTCTCGAAAGACGCCTTCTCCACTCATGATGGCGCCCTTTTCCCTGTGTAACCACTTATCGTGAGCCGTGGGCGCAAGCATCTGAGCGTCTTTTGCCTGGAGGATGCTCTTTGTCAAGCTCGACGCCGGCAATGGCTTTACAAGCGGTGTGAGGAGCAACAGCTCTTCCTCTTGATGCATGGACTGCGACAGAGGCAAGAGCTTCTCCTTATCTCGGATAACCGTTATGGAGTCGTCGTACGCCTTCCTCGAGAGCGCCATGTGACTCGGGTGCAGCTTGGACAGAAGCGAGATGCCAGGGGGGTTGAGAGCGGTTTGCCACGACGTGCAAGTGTCCTTCAACCGCAGCACCCTCTTAAGAGAAGTGAAGATCCGGTCTTTGGCAAAGATGCCGTTTTCCACTCCGAGTTTCAACCCCTTGATGGCTTCCAGCTGGACATCATAGGCTCGGCACAGTAGCACAAGGTCACAGCCAGCCTCGACAGCCATGACAACTCCGTTCTGGACGCCGAGGTCGTGTGCGAGGGACTCCATTTCGAGGCACTCAGAGATGGCGACTCCATCGAACCCCAGCTCTTCCCGTAGGAGATCATCCACAACCTGGTTTGATAGGCAAGCATGCGATACGTTCATGGACGGGTTTGAGATGCCACATCCCCCGACGAACATGGCATCGAGCTTACCGGTCGCGATTGCATTGCGGAATGGTACCAGAGCACTCAGGCTCAATTCTTCGAGGGTCTGAGTGATGATGGGAACCTCCAGGCTCGAACCCAGGAAGTCCAGATTGCCGTACGAAGGGAAGTGTTTTCCGCACGAAGCTAGTCCGGCATCCCGAATACCGTTGATGGCAGCAATGCCATACTGAGAGACTTCTTGAGGGTCGTCTCCCGTGGCGCGGACACCGATTGGCTGGTACCTGGCGTTCGACAAGACGTCTAGAACAGGGCCGAGCATAAGGTTGATGCCACATGCTCCAACTTCAGTCGCAGTAGCCTTTGACACTTCATAGGCTAGATCGACGCGCCCCGTGGCAGCCACGCCCATGGCGCTCGGGAACTGGCACACATAGTCCTCATCAAACAGGCTGTTTACGCCCCCGTTCTCCTGGTCCAAGGCGATTAGTAGAGGCTTCGGGTGGCCGGCTTTGTGAGCAATGGTCTGAAGCTCCTGGACCAGCTTGGCTGTCTCTTGGGCCGCTGAAAGGGATCAGCATGGATCTACGTACAGCCTCCGGCAAGTACGGAGAGCTAGAGGACAGAAAGGAGTGCTAACTCTTGAGGTTCTTGGCCGTCAAAATGATGGTCCCGAGGTGGTGGTCCTCAATCAAGGAGCGGATCTGGGGCGTGACCTCGGTGCCATCCCAGCCCATGATGAGCATCTGGCCAATGGCCCTGGACGGTGTGAGAGGACATGTCAGCGAGCGAATCGGGATAGGACCAAGGTGACAGGCTTCTAGAAGGTCCAACGGAGACCAGGCGACAGGGAAGATGACGTGGGGAGACGGGACCGGATGGCAGGGCGGAGGACGGAGGGTTCAGGCGCAACCTTCAGGTTGGAGAGAAGAAGCACACAAGAGCAGGCGGGTCGAGGAAGACGAGACGTACCAATCGAGATCCTGCCATAGTGGGTCGAGCTCCATGTTGAGCTGGGCCGTGGAGAGCGGTCTGCGACTCGTCACGTTTTGACGTGCATAGTACCTCTCGAGACTGCGAGGTGCCTTCAATGGGGAGAGGTAACGGCGACCCTTCTCCGACGGTGACGTTGAGTCCCTGCTGATGGATGGTCGCGAGTGCGGGTGCTGGTGGTGTCTGGAGCTGTAACTGGAGCTGGAGCTGGAGCCGGAGCCATCGCGCGTCGTCCGAGAGAGCGCGGACGTGGAGGAGTGGTGGTGCACCTGCGTGCGGGACGCCATGTGCGCCGCGCGGGAGGGGTGGTCCGGGCTTGCGCTGCCAGACACACGGCCCGATGCTGATTGGCTGCCGGAGGGCGGGGATATCGATTGGCCGATTCGCGCACGGGCCAGTCGTCGCGGCGGATGATGTGGGGCGGATACGTACCAAGTGATTCGAGATCCATTTCTGTGTGTTAGCGTCTCGATCTTCGGCCTCGACAACGGAACGTTACATGGAGCCTCACCACGTCAAACCTTCTTTTCCCCGTCTGCCCCGAAAGTCTGTGTGTTTGTGTCTGCGACGGTGACAGTCTGCCTCTGCCCGTCTCGTCCTGGGTCCCACGCCTCAGTCCCCCTCCGTCAGTGTGGGGCCCTACTCCGATTCTGGAATCTTGGGAGGCAAAGCAATGGTGTGCGCCGGTGCTTGGGTGCTTGCGAGTGAAACAAAGCAACAGAAACGAGTCCTTTGCCCATGTGGACCGGCCGTTGGTCAAGTAGTCTCTGACTCGGAGGGGTTCCAGAGGCACCTCGCGGTGCAACGGGCGACTATCGTGCCCAGTCCAGTGTCTCCAACGCTCCATCCCCCACCGACGGCACGTTGATGCGATTGCCCGTCGATACACTCGTCCTATCTCATACCACCATGTGTGGTGGCCAACTCTCTGTGACTGTGAGGGGCCATGACGAGGTTGCCAACGCCCTGGAACCCACGAGACTTCCATGCAAGCCGGGCCATGCCGGCACCGTTGCCTTTCGCCGCTCCGGTTGCAGAAGCGCCCTGCAGTGCCCGTGAATAATAGCCGGATCTTGCCCAGCGCTGCCTTTTGTTTCGGCTCTGTTCATGGCGTCGATATTGAAGATTAAGCCTGCAGCCAGCTCTCCCACTGCTCAACAACAAATCAGCGCACACCATCCAGTCTGACACCATGCCCATCGCCATTCCCAAGACGCCCAAGAATGGCATTACGAAATTCACAAACTGCCGCCTCGTGAAAGGCGACGCCCTGGTGCAGGAGGACATCTGGGTCAGCTCCGTCACGGGCAAAATCATCCACAGCCAGGCGGCCTTCTTCGATGACCTCCTTCTGCCAGACGAGACCGTCAACCTCAGCGGTCGCATTGTGTCTCCCGGCATGATCGACTGCCAGCTCAACGGTGCCTTTGGCTTCAACTTTTCCACGCTCCTCGAAGACATGTCTCAGTACGGCAAAAAGGTCCGGGAGCTCAACAGGAAACTGGTGGCCACTGGCGTCACTTCCTACGTCCCAACGCTCACCAGCCAAAGACCCGAGCTTTACCAAAATGCAAGTTCCTTTTTCTGTGTTGTAGATTTCTAGAATACTGACCGATGACAGGCTCTCCCGTACTTGGGGCCCTCTGGCGGCTCACAAGTGGCCAATGACGGTGCCGAGTCTCTCGGAGCCCACGTCGAAGGCCCGTTCCTGAACCCTACCAAGAACGGCATCCACAACGTCGATGTCCTGCAGCAGGCAGAGACATTCGATGATCTAGTCGAATGCTACGGCGCCGAGAACATCGAGCCTAGCGCCAACGGTGGCCCCATTCCAATCAAGATGATCACCGCCGCGCCAGAACGTGGGCGGATGACACAGATCATTCCTGAGCTGCGGGAACGAGGCATCATCTACTCCATCGGCCACTCGGAAGCGACGTATGAAGAGGCTTCGGCCGCGGTGGCAGCCGGAGCCACGATGATTACTCATCTCTTCAACGCCATGCGACCTCTTCACCACCGCAACCCCGGTGTCTTTGGTGTCCTGGGTATTGCAGAGAGTCTGGCGAGGCCATACTTTGGCATCATCTCCGACGGTATCCATCTGCACCCGACCACCATTAAGATTGCATTCAACGCTCATCCGGATGGCTTCATTCTGGTTACTGACGCCATGCACATGATGGGTCTGGCGGACGGCTCGTATAAGTGGACGAACGGACAAGACGTCAATAACATTGTCAAGGTCGGATCCACGCTGTTGTTGGAGGGCACCGACAAAATTGCTGGAAGGTGAGTTGTTGCATTTGACTACGAAACTGTGCACCACTAACGATCGTCAGTGCCGTCACTCTGATGGAGTGTGTCAACAACTTCTTGCGCTGGTCCGGCACCGGCATTCCGAAGGCTTTGAAGGCTGTGACCGCGACCCCTGCAGAGATGCTCGGCCTCAAAGGCATCAAGGGCTCTTTGGAAGACGGAGCTGATGCGGATCTGGTCATCTTCTCTGAAGAAGTAAGAGACGGCGCCACTCAGCTCGTAGTGGACGAGGTTTGGAAGGCGGGAACGATGGTATCGAGCCGGGAGGAGACCCAGTCGCCAATTGCATAGACTGTCCGAAGTAAGATAGGGGGGTTCATAAGACAAGATCAAAGGAAAGGGTCGAGCCCTACAATAGACTGTAAATTCATATCATAGAGCTGCTACCCAATTTTGTAGGAGCATAAGCAGGCAGCATTAGGTTTATGATATAAACGAGATTCAAAGATGATGGCCATGATGAAAGTGTCCTCTCAACCTGCCGACTTTGGCATCATCAGACCATTACGTCCTTCCCATAATCACATAAGTCCCTGATTACTTTACGAATTGACTGTTGCGGAACAGTACCTAGGTATCTCATTCGCAGCGCAAAGTAAGGATCGGCTTATGTGAGATGGAGACTGTTATACTACTCGCTGCACTGCGTACATAGTGACTGCTACGTGTTCATGACCAAAGTCCTTCCTGCTGGCCGGCACCTTGGGCATATAAAGAACATTGCGCATTTAATCCACTCGATAGCAAAGGCTACTTTTCAAAGTTCTTGCAGACCGTCTGAGTCGTGGAAACCAGTCCCTGTCCGCCATGGCTACCTCCGACGCGCCCCTTACCGCCCTTTACGAGGCCATCGAAAAGACTCTACGCGAGTTTCTCAACGGTTACGAGGACGCCTCGAAGGAAAACAAAGCATCACGGATCAATACAACCTTGACACCGGATTGCAAACGCCACTTCATGCCCCCCTCATTTCTCCAGGCCATGGGCGTCCCGACTGATCTTGCCATTGGGAATGAGATGTACGAGGCCAGGTTGGCCACCACCCTCCCGGTCTACAGCACGAAGAGGACGGAGATCAACAATGTTGTCATCGACGTGCGGAAGAAGACAGCTGCCGCTACAACGATCCTCGACAGCGAATTCATCGATGGGGAGTCCACAAAGCTGTATTTTGCATGGTTTATGCAGTTTACCGAGGACGGGTCACAAATAAAGGATGTTTGGGAGTACGCCGACAGCGTGGTACAACCCGGAATCTCAGCCAAGTGTCAGAAGCTCTTTGAAGAGCAGAAGGCCAAGGAGTGAGTGGACTGTGGCATTACCAGATATGAGTTTATATCGTCACTGCAAGCCATCGTTTTCTATATCCGGTTCCAGTGAGGACATTTAGTACCTGTGGTGAGCTCATGTTGTAAGCCCAGATGCGTGGGAAGACATCTCGATGTGTGAGGCGATGTTTGCTCCAACCTGGAAGCCGACAGACTCAGACAGAGACAATTACAGGGAGCTTCATTGTGCTCAGTGGAGCTCATCTCCCCCGCCCAGGTGCCTCATTCCATGCAGGTTCACTGGGAATGCTCCCAGTCGCGGTTGAAAGGCCCCCCCAGAGCAAACCCCATTAAGCGCCCCTCACTTGCCTCCACAGTGCGATAACGCCTGCAGCCGTTGACTTGCAGGCCAGCCAATGGCGGCAGACCAGCGGCCTGATAGGGGTTGGTGCGGCGTCTCTCCAGTCCAGGTCACCCACCACCTAACCTCCACGTCCACTCGGCTGCCCGTGGGTTGGCTCCAGACACAAGAGATCCCTCCGCTTCTGCATTTCCATCCAGAGTCGCTCGGACAAGACATTCGCTACATACCTCGACACCCACTCGCCAGCTTGCTTGCTTTTTGCAACAGGGTCTTTTTGTTTCCCGTTTGTGTCTGTCCTTCATTTTTTTTGACAACTCGCTGCCGGGCTTCGTCGTTCACTCGCCCTCTGGGCCGCCCAGCCACCTCTGATCGTCCATCGTGACGACGAGCGCAATTCGTCTGCCGGCGGCTGGCGCAGTCCTACCATGCAATGGCCGCGTTCCATTCATTGTCGTCCGGCGCGACGCCCGGCGATGGCATGAGTCTCAACAGCGCTGTCGTGGATGGCCTGGATTCCTCCATGTTTGACGATTCTCTGCTGTAAGCTTTCCGGGGCGGGAAACTTTCTGGAGGCGCCTGTCGCAGTTGGGATGGGAAGAAGTCAGACGACTAACAGTTTGCTGTCGCAGGGATACGGTCAACGGCGCCTTTCCCCCCATACCCTTCACTCCCACCTACGGATTCGAAGATTTCTCAGCCACGGGCTTCGAAGACCCCTTCGCATATTCGAACCGACCATTCGAGGCGCAGCCTGCCCCCGAGTTCAACCAGGACTCCCCTACCCAGGAGCTCGACAACAAGCTACTCGGCTTCTCGGCGCCCACGCTCAAGGCGACGGTCGTTGACGGGAATGGACAACATATGGAACCTGGAATGACGGCCGAGCTGTACGGCATGTTCTTCGTCGCGGAGGACGTCTTTGGCGCCGAGAACAACGGCCGCCCGCTCGAGCTTACCTGCTACCGTCGCAACCTGTGGCAGTGCTCTGGACAAGTCACGCTTCCGCGTCACATTACGCATGCGGTGGACGAGCAGGGCCGGCAGATACCCGTTTTCGAGCTTGCCGCCTCCATCGCGGCGATCGAGTCCATAGAGGGGAAGATTACGGAAATTATATCGATACCCTGGAAGAGCGCGCATCCCATCGGCGCCGAGGAGCCAAAGTCGTCTGGTGGCCCACCTAACATTGTTCTGGATCTAGCCAACGGCCAGGAAGTCGACGCGAATAGAGTGTCGCTGCCGCTGTCATGGAAGAGGCTGCAGTTCAAGCATGCAACGGCAAATAACGGCAGGAGGAAAGGTCTGCAGCAGCACTACCTGGTGCAGATCAGCCTCTTGGGAAAGCAGCAGTCGGGGGAGTACATCAAGATTGCTGAAATCAGCTCTGGCCCAGTCATTGTGCGAGGCCGTAGCCCGAGGAACTTTGACAGTCGCAAAGACATCCCTCTGACGGGCGACAAGAAGCTTGAAAGGAGGAGCAACAGCGATGCGTCTGCCTCTGCTCCGCCTCATAAAGACAATGGCATGGCTACCCCGGTTCCAAAATACCAACCACCCAACAACCTTCAGGTACGCAGAGCTGCTTCGACTTACGGATTCAAGATGCTAACGGGTCACAGCAACCTCCAGAATGGAGCACGCCTCAACTGTACAGAGAAACAAGCAACAGCCAGCCTCCCGCAAAGAAGCTGGCGCTGTCGCCGTCGCCAGGGATGTCTCGGCCACCGATCCCAGCGTGGTCTTCAGAGCCCGCGCGACAAGCGGCAAGGCCTTCAATGTCAAGCTCACGGCCTGGTATCTCGGGCCCCATCAACTTGTCGTTGTCGGAAGACGAGAGGAGCCCAAACAGGTCCAACTCGGATATTTCGAGCCCGCAGTTTGCAAAGTCCATTGCGGCTGCCGTGCACAACACAAGTCAGAGTCCCAAGGAAGAGGATGATTTGCTGTACGAATACTTTCCACTCAGCGTGGACGACTGGTGAGTCTCTCATAAATCCGCTGCCTGTACGGAAACTAAGAAACAATAGGATGCCGCCTGTGGAAGCCATCTACCGACCTCACGTCGTCCACCACACAATCGTGCCGCCCGAGATCAAGGCGCAGCAATTACGCAGCAAGAGCAAACGCATGTTCACAGCCGAATCATAATAATGATTTTAGACAGGATGTATCTGCCAGACATCTTGGTATTCATACCCCTCGGCATGTATTCGCCTCATAGGGATCTATTTGAAATGATTTAATGAAGCCAACTCATGGGTTTGAATGTATTATAAGCTAATCGGGGTCACCTGCTCGGCTATCGGAAGGCCGGGTCGTACAGGAAGGAGGGGCGAGACATACGGACAGCACGGAAAATAGGAAGGCGAGTCAGCGGTGGAACACGTGGTTATACCCGGATCTAGTGACATTGAATGATCAGAAAGAATATACTCACCAACAGCCTGCGTTGGGGCTGGACGATTCAACTAACCGCTGCTATTGTGTGATGGCCTCGTTCCGGCCAATCACATGACACGATGTTGGGGAACCAAACGTAGCAGCACAAACTCCAACTCAACCCCACAATCTATTCTCATTCATCTCATCTTTTCAAGGTAACGTACACGTCGAGCCCCGCTCTTCTCTCTTTTAACAATGTCTATGCACCATCTCCGTGTTTTATCCGTTCCTGCGATCCATGTCTCATGATTCCCTTTAATTTGGGGGGCCCTTTCTACTATGCTACATTCTGTTTGGCCCATCAACTAATCACGCGAGCAACCAATGCTCTTTGCATCTAGCGAGTGACTGGGTGGCAGCGAGTTACGGCTCGGCTTACAATCAATGAAGCGCTAACTGCCATGCAACCGGGCATGCGTTCTTCCTTCTTCTCTCTCAATCGATGTCTCATCGGCGTTTAGGCGCCAACGGCGTTCACCCGCAGCTGCTGCTCCGGGTTAGGAGTCAACCGCCGCGCAAGCGCCGGCTCGGGGATGCGGGAGGCCATGCGGTCGGGTACTAGGTCTGGGGTGTTTGATCTTGAAATGGACAACTGCTGTTGCTCGGGGTTCGGCGTCAGCCGTCTTGCCAGGGCCGGCTCCGGGATGCGGTTGGCCATCCTATCGGTGACGAGGTCGGGCGTCACGGCCCGGAGCTGTTGCTCTGAGGGGGTCTTTGTGCGGGACTCCATGCTCTCGAAGACGAGCTCGATGTCCGGGGACACCGAGCGGACGGGGTACTCCGTGGCGGGAGACGCCCTGAGAAGACGGGAGGTGGTGGGTTGAGGGTGGTGGATTGTCGGGGTCGAGACCTCGTCGACGACCGTCACGGGGATGGGCCCCGGGCCGGTGCGGATCTTGGACGGGAGGATCTGCTCGAAGCCCTCGGCCTTTGCGACCTTTTCGATGCTCTTGAAGTACTGAGGTTATTGTGTCAGCGGACAGTTCCTGAGACGCGTGCGAGATCTGTCTTACCTTGACAGTCTTGACCTGCAACTCCAGTGTCGCGTCCTCGTCGACGACGAGCATCGGGTGGGGGTGCAGCTGCAGGCTGGAGAGGGTCCACATGTGGTTGACGCCGTTCTCGATGCACTTCTGGAGGGCGAGGGCCTTGCGCGCGCCGATGATGATGGCGACGACCTCACGGGCCTCGAGGACGGTCTGGACGCCGACGGTCAGGGCGAGGCGGGGCACCTTGCTGACGTCGTTGTCGAAGAAGCGGGAGTTGGCGAGGATGGTGTCGTAGGCGAGCGTCTTGACCCTGGTGCGGGACGCGAGGCTGGAGCCGGGCTCGTTGAAGGCGATGTGGCCGTCCTCGCCGATGCCGGCGAGGAAGAGGTCGATGCCGCCGGCGGCCTTGATCTTAGCCTCGTAGGCGACGCACTCGGCCTCCAGGTTGGGCGCGTTGCCGTTGAGGATGTTGACGTTGTTGGGGTGGATGTTTACGTGGGAGAAGAGGTGCTTCCACATGAAGGAGTGATAGCTCTCGGGGTGGTCCCTCGGGATCCCGACGTACTCGTCCTTGAATGGTGTCAGGTTGTTGATGGTGAGGGCATCGGGGACGTCACGGAAAGACATACCATGTTAAAGGTGATGACATTTTCAAACGAGATCTATCAACAACACCGTCAGCCTCCTTGTTTGCCTACCAAGCAACAGCTAGACTTGGAGCATACCTCTCCGGCCTTGTACCTCTGAACAAGAATCTTATATACGCCCAAGGGGCTGCTTCCTGTAGGCAGGCCAAGCACGAATGGGTGTGCGGGGGTGGGACTGAAGTGCTTGATCCTATCGACGATGTAGTTGGCCACATAGGCGCTGGCAGCGTCGGCGTCGTCGCGGATAATCAGCCTCATCTTGAACGGGGTATCTACTGGAGGAGAATAGCGTGGGGTCGCAACGATACGAGGATGGGTGTGAGTATAAGCGCAGGGGATGATAGAAGAGGGTAGATTCTAGGCGAGGTCGATGTCTATTCTCGAGAAAGAGGACGGGGAACAGGACCATACGAGGGATGCAAGCTGAAGAGACCCTCCTTATGAGGGACTAAACTCAGCTTCGACGGTGGCCAAAGGTTCGGGCGGTTTCCCCATACCCTTTCCCTCAAACCGTCCTCCCCCCTTGAGGGGTTCCCCGTCGCAGCACAGCTGACATCACAGACTTTTTGCGGCAACGGCAATCTGCCCCCAGAAAGTCTGCTGAAGATTTGCGCTGTGGTGGAGGGATGGAACGTCACTGCAACTTGCTATCGGTGGTGTTTGAAAGTCCCACCACCCGGGCGTCCGTCCCACTGTGACCGGCTCGCGGGGAGGGGCCATTATCAACGTTGCCAGTCGCAGGTATCGGCCGAGTCACCTGGTTCCAGTGGTTGGATGTCGAGGCTCTGAACCGGAATCCGCGGACGGTTGAGAGTGGCCATCCATTGTGATAACTGGAGCTCTTGGATTTGGCAGGCAGTGAGCAACACACTTGTGGCACTCCCCCATTCTAGAGTCGGCCATCATCGTCATCCATCAGTTTAGACTCGCCATGGCCCGACGGCCGCGGGCAGGGGTCGGCATGTCAGAGTGGCGGTGGTGGGTGTTGGACGAGCCAGGTGGTCGGGTCGACATCCCAGACGTGTGTGGAGGCTGTTCGATGTCAGGAAAGTTCGCGACGCTACCTACTACATAGTAAGGTACGCACGGGTGGCGAGGCCGTCGTCGGCGCGCGGCGGGGGCCAGCACGTTCACGTCCGTGAGGCCAGACCCTGGTTTTACAACGACGGCCATGTATGTACGATCTGGCGGCGGCTGACCATTTTGCGCTTTGCATGCAACTGATACGTTAGACGTGGGGGACTAGCAACCGAGGCTACTGATGGCGATCCAACGTGACGGGTATAAGAGCCGTTTGCCGTTTGCCGCCCGCCGCGTGGGACCTGGGCCTGGCTCGGAGAAATACAAAAGGTGTCATGGTGGACGGCTCGTGTCAGTGGTTGTGTCCTTCTCTTTCTCTCGACGATTTTAGTTCAACACGTTCAACGCGAGTGAGATGTAGTTCGAGGGCCGCCAAGAAACGTGTTGATGGATGATTCGGCATTGACGGTGTTGTGAGACAAGAAGCAGATTGATGAAATTCCCCCTCATGTTGGACTGGGGACATGGCAATGCTGCATCGCCGCTGATCGCATCGACAGCTTTGTTGAAGATGCAGAGTCTCCGTCATCTGTCACAGCAGGACCCCTGTTCAATGTTTCTTGCTGGTGGTGTTGGTCGTTGCATGTTCCTCTGGCGGCGGGTCTTAACAATTTCCACCGAGGGTCCCCGTCCGCACGCGCTAAGCAGCAGGTCTTACACCTGAGTGGTCGCTGAAGAAAGCCCCTCCATGAATCCGCTTTCGTCTGATTTGGTCAGCCACCACCTGACGGATACAGTGCCCCTCCATGAATCCGCTTTCGTCTGATTTGGTCAGCCACCACCTGACGGATACAGTGCCCCTCCAATCGAATTCGCTATCAGAGGCAACGTTACAGCTGGAGGGGCGGCGCATCCTTTCCGCATTGCACCTCTCAACCACGCGCGGCGACAGCAACATCCTGCCAACCCAGCGGACGGGTTAAGCTGGTCTGGCCTGGCCTTAGCTGAGATGCCAATGGCTCGTCGTACTTTACGTGGGTGTCCATAGCTTACGGCAGTAACAATCAGTAGCCGGGCAGCGCACTTTGTAGCCGCGTTTCAGCACAGCATACACTCGTCTTCCTCTCTCACCTCATTGTTGCTGTTCCATCCCTCCTCCGTCTTGCTCCCAGCGTCCTGTAGTGTAGAGCAGTCTCTGGTCCTTTTCACTGCCGGCTCGTAGCAGTTGATTGTTGCACCGAAATCCACTGTGCTTCTCCCGGCGACCCAGTCTTCCATGCATCCCCCCTAAACACCATCCTATACAACGCTCTCGCATCCACCTGTCTCCGCCGCATCCAACCCCGTCGACGAACGGCATACGGCCCCCAAGGCAGGTGGACTGGATTATCGCGTCTGGGCCGAACTAGGCCATACGAACATGCCCTAGGACTGCCGTCAGTCGCCCCATTGCCTGTGCGACGTTGGAGAGGAAACGCGAGAGGCCCTCCTTGGCTGGTGGTTCCCGCTCAGAGTCTCACTCTCACCGTGGACCTCCGCATGGTCTGGTGCCCCCGAGGCCCTTCTCTCCGTACCCTAGCGGCCATCTCTCACCTCCTGTAACCACATTGGCCGTTGATCGCTTTCGCCATCGCCGCTCTCTTGTGCTTGTCCAGTCCACCGCCGACGCGCTCCAATACGACATCCAACCGGCCAGCTCGACGGACGAAGGCCAGCTCCCGGCAGGTTCCATCCTGCTCGGTGCGAGCTCCAGTCACCCTTGTTCCCCGGCCTGTTCCTGTCGATCCGCTCTCGACACCGTCTGGTGGCCGCCGTGGAGTGCTGTTTAAACCTCGTTTGCGACATCTCTGCGACCCTCCCTCTTCCTCCATTCCTCCGTCTCACTCATCTTGCTCCCGTCACCTCTCCGGGGACATGGCTCGTGCCTTGCTCCGTTTATTTACCTGCCATTGTCTCGTCAGCTAAATGATACGGCACCGTCCGACACCAAATCTCCTTCGTTCGAATCTTGGGTCCTTGTCATGCACCGAATCTCTCCTGCCATGACGTTCCCGAAATCATTCCTGGCTGCCGTCGTCAAGCAGCTGCTGCGGGGCAAGTCCCTAATACAAGCCATCCTCGCATTCTGGATCACCCCTCAGACCGTTTCCGGGAAGCATTCCAGGACGTCGTCAACAGTCGAGTGCTCCAAGTCCGCCGCGTCTCTCTACCCGCGGAGGATCGACGAGTTCCTGAAGGAGGCCGAGGACCTGCTGCTGGGCCCTCTCGCCGGCGATGGCCTCCTGGAGCTGTCCAACGCCCTGAAGGCGCAGTTTCGGGACAAGTTGCAGACCAGCATGGCATGTATGTTGCCGTCGTACAACCACCAACTTCCCGCCGGGTACGAAGTCGGTCAGTATCTGGCGCTGGATGTGGGGGGATCGACCCTGCGTGTTGCACTGGTAGAATTGCGGGGCCGCGGTGCCAAGGGTCGCGAGAGCGAGATCGTCCGCCTCAGTTCCTTCGTGATCGATGCCGACATCAGGAACCTGGAGGGCATGGCATTCTTCGACTGGATGGCGGAAAGGATACTGGAAACCATTTGTAAAGACGGAGAGGACCCGTCACGACCCATGCCCATGGCCGTGTCTTGGAGCTTTCCCATTGAGTAAGCACGTCGCATCGGACGTATGATATCAAGCTAATCAGGTGCAGACAAACGTCGCTGAAAGGCGGCCGTATTCACGGGATGGGTAAAGGGTTCCTCGCCGCCGACGGACTCATGGGCCAGGATCTCGGCGAAGTCATCGAGACCGCGTGTAAAGTCAAGGGCATGAACGCCGTCCTCCAGGCGATTGTCAACGACGGCGGCGCCACCCTACTCTCGCAAGCCTACATCCACTCCGCCACCCGCTTCGGCCTCATCCTCGGCACCGGAGTCAACATCGCCGCACATCTTCCCGTCTCCGTAATCGGAAAACCAAAATTCGGCGAGCGGCCGCAGGAGTGGTGGGACGAGGCCCGTGATGTGATTGTCAACACCGAGCTCGGCATGTTTGGACAGGATATTTTGAGCGTCACGCGCTGGGATAGATCATTAAAGCAGGGACATCCGAGGCCAGACTTCCAGCCTCTAGAGCAGATGGTGAGCGGAATGTACTTGGGTGAGATGGTGAGGTTTGCATTGATTGAGGCCATTAACACCACTGGGGTTTTTGGCGGCGTGGTGCCCAAGTCGCTCGATGAGCCGTACTCCTTGAAATCGGAGACGATATCAGCCGTTGAAGGGTAACGCTCGCCCCGTTTCATGTCGTGTAACGTCTGCTAACATGCGCCACAGAGATACGTCGCCACTATTCGCATCATCCATCGAAGTTTTCATCTCGCGTCACCCGTCATCGCACACCCCGACGTCATCTGACATGGCGGCCCTCCGCGACTTGGCGTCTTTCGTGTCGAGGAGGTCGGCGGCAATCATCGCTGCATGCTTGCACGCGGTCTGGGCACTGCGCCTGGAGGCGCTGGATGAGGAAGACGTGGAGTATGCCGGCTCAGAACGGTTAGAGAAGGAGTGTGGTCTGGAGAAGACCACGGTGGCGTACACCGGCAGCGTGATTGAGCATTATCCGGGGTACCTGGCGATGCTGCAGGAGTACGTGAACGGACTTGTCAACAGGGACGACAGGAGTATCGACCTCGTCCCAGCAAAGGAGAGTTCGTTGCTGGGCGCGGGTGTGGCTTTGGCGACGTGTGACGTTGCGGCAACAGGGGCTTAAAAAGACATCAACGGTCGCGGGAGGGGACGGTGAAGACGTAATCGTGGGCGCCCTTCACACGAGACGAGGGCAGCCTTAGTAGATCTGGAGTCGCATAATATCATAAAGCGGGAATCATGTTTTTTTCAGTCGCACATCGACCATGCCTCGTCGAAAGCTCATGTCATTGACCATGGGTATCGTGCCGTGCCCATTCCGAAACGCCCCTATCAGTGATTCGATCGTGAAATACTGTAAAACACACCGCCAAAGCTTTTGCTCCCCGCGCTCACTCGTCGTCATCGTCTATCGCCTCGACCTTGCGCTTTCTCCTTTCTCGTTTGACCTGGCGAGGGGCGTCTTCGTCGGCGTCCTCGTCTGGACTGCTGCTGCCTTCCTCCTCTTCAAGCCGCTGCAACTCCTGGGCGCGCTTCATCTTGCGCAGGATCACGTTGTCGTCGTAAAAGTCATCCACACCGAATTCCTGCTCATGTCAGTGGATTTTCTCAGTCTCGCCCGTGCCACTCTCATCAGACGTACCTTGGAACAGCCGGCCACGACACACTGCGCGCGTCTGTTTGGTGCCTTGTTCAACATCTCCGTGATCCACTGCTTCTCGTACGTGTGGTTGCAGACGCGGTTGCTAAAGGGCTCCTTCAACTCCTGCATCGATAACGGACACCTGTAATCTCGAATCTCGCCGGCAATAACCAGGTCCTCGTCCTCGTCGTCGTCGTCCGCTGCGCCCCCTTCGTCCTTAACATTTTGAGCAGCACTGGCCATGCGAGGCATCACGGGATTCCCCTCGTCGTCGAACCACCGCTTGGCATTGGGCAGCGTGGGGCCCGAGTCGCCGTGGACGGCGTCGTGCAGCAGCTTCTTGAAGCCGGCGTAGTCGTTGTTGAGGGCGTAGCGCTGGTAGACGTTGAGGTTCTGGTACTCCCGCGCCTTGTCGGCCCTGTGCTGACGCAGTGTGTCGATGACGGATTGCTCGGGCGGCGCCTCGTCCTCCTCCATCTGAGTGTCTCCCTCCCCGTCCTCGTCGCCATTCTGCTGCCGTCTCCGCCGGGCCCTCGCCGGCGCGGCAGGGAGAGTCTGGAAGTAGTCCGCCGTCTCCGCCAGCGCCTTCTTGTCGTCCTCGACCTCTGCCTGCCTGTCGAGCAGGTCGCGCAGGGCGGCCTCGACGTCCCTCGTGAGGCCCGGGACCTCGGCATCCAGGGCGGCGGCGTGCGCCTCGACCTGCTCCTCGCGCTGCGACTTTTCCTGGCTGCTGTCCGACTCGGCGCGCTTCGCGGCGATGCGCCGGAGCTGCTCGTGGCGGTCGCGGGTGGCGTCGTTGACCTCGGCGACGCTCTGGCTGAGGTTCGAGATGGACTGCTTGATGTGGGAGGCGTAGCGGTGGACGTCGCGGCTGTTGGAGAGCTCCGAGATGGCCCGCTTGGCTTGGTCTGTGAGGGGGCACGCGAGGGGCTTGTAGGGCGGGAGGTCGACACCGTCGTCGTCGTCTACGACCTGTCGTTCGGGGCGGCGCTGGGCCGGCCTGCGGCGTTCGAGGACCGGCATAGTGATAACACCTGGGTCTGGACGGTAGCGATTGAGCGGGGTATGTGAGGTGTAGATGGTGTCGCAGATGGCCGGGGAAGAGTGCCTGCAAAACTGACGTCGAGACAATCTAGATGCTGGCTGGAATTTTTGGCGGATGAAGGAGACGCGACGTGCCGTGGCGCGTTGGTGGGGTCGGAATTGATGCACTTTAAACAGCGGGGATGGCCCTTGCATGGCCCGGGGTGTGTCCGGTACGTATCGTTCCTCGCACTTCAACTACACCTCGACGTGAAGAATACAGTTCTGACAGTCTGTTAGCGATGTAAATGGCATCACAATTTCATCTTAGTACCGTTTGAAACCAGCGGTCGAATTATCAGGATCATATTTGCAAACTATGTGAGCCTCGGTGTTGAAATCTGGACTGTAGAGACTGACGAGGATGCGAAGCTCTGGTGTAAGTGGGTGATATTGGTCGCGATGTTGAAATTGTCTTCGGCTTGATCTCTGTTTCCAAATTGATTACCTTCAGATAATCTTAAATTCGGAGATCACAGTAATCGAGCTCGGTTACGTGTGAAAACATTGTTCTGGGAGGGCAGCCGTTCCTGTTACAGAAGCAAGTGAGTCCACCGCACCTGCCACTGGCGCGTTGTTTCCCTTATGACCTACTCACCTTCCAGATTCCGCAACAATGGGTGCGACCATCGTCGCAAGATAGCATAGTGGTGGATTGTATGCCTGGTTTCGGCAAAGCTCGGTGGTTCGAGTTCTTTAGGTGGCTCTACATATCTCCGGTGGCCGCCCATTGTTTTTTCTTCTTTTGTCCATTTTCTACTTTTTTTGGTATTGAGCTGTAAACTTGTCGTTGAGGCGACTTTAAACACACGAGTCAATTTGTTTTGTTACAGAAGTCAGACTGATCACAGAGGCTTGCCACTGTATGTGAGAGGCTTGACGTGTGCTTCAAAACAGGCTCGACCGTGGTGATGAATGACTTATACTCAGTTGGACTAACTAACCAGCTTTAACTCCTTAACGACGTGGAAATCAACTCAGAGTCCAGGCCTATCGCATTCACGGCAGCCCTCAATGTCATGGAAACACCCGCTCTCCGCCTCAACAGCGCGGCCATCAAGTTCATGGGCAGGGACCTGGTCAGCATTTCCAGTCACCTCATCTTCTTTCTCGCCGCTGTCCCGCGACTTCTCGTAGGCATCCTGGCGCTCCAAAAACTGCTCATTCGCCTCGTCCAGAGCTCTCTTCACCTCTTCCAGAGACGTCGCCTTGGGCCCGTCGTACCCCTTCTGGTTCTCCTCCTTGGTGGCCCCTGGCTTCCGACCGAGAAGACAGCACCTAACGCCATCAATCACCAACGCCTCGTCAATGACACGAGGGTCTCCAATGACAGCCGCGACGCGACTAATCTTGCGCCGGAGGTCCTCATTCTCCCTCTTCATTCGTACCATCCGGGCATCAATGTCGCGGCTCTGCTTCGCCCAGAGCGCGGCCTCGCGCTGCCCCTCCTCGTGCAGGTCCGCGCCAGGGAAGTCTCCGAGCATGAGTGTGGCGAAGGTGTTTGCGTCAATGTCGCAGATCATCACGTCGAGCGCCTTCTGGGCCTTGGCCAGCGTGTGGAGGGCGTCGGTGCGGGCGCGGAGCTTCTCGTGGAGCTCGTAGTGCAGGAGCAGGAGGACGGCCTGGAGGCCGGAGTGGTACTTTAGAGGCTCCAGCTTCTCCCTCGTGCGTGAGGTGCGCTCGAGGTGGTCGACTTCTTTGCAGAGTTCGTCGACGATGTCGAGAGCCTTGGCGGTGTTGTGGTTGACCGCCTCGAACATGGTCGGGCTTGAGTCTTTGGTTGGCGACATTCTAGAGCTTTCTGGGTGCAGTAATGTGAACTTGATTGGAGAGACAACCATCACCAGAAGGTATCTTATACAGCAAACCGCAAGGAATTACTGACGGAGTGACACATGCCTGCGGACTGAACAGCTACTGCCTGCCACTGATTCACCTGCACGCATCAATATGTTCCTGAACAGTTTAACTGTAAAAATATTTCAGAGTATTCTAATAACTCTTGATCCGCCTTCGAGGGCGTGATTCATTCTATGTACATGGGGCTCTCGTGTCTCCGTAGATTCGTTCATCCTCCGCAACGAGCCCGTTCAGGTCCCAATCCTAGCTTCTTTGTATAGCATACACTCGTAGATATCTTGCCGTCCCATGTAATAAATAACTAAAACAGATATTTGGAAAATGCTGAAAATCAAACGCCCAATGCCGGTAAAACTTCATGTCTCGTGCCCTCCCTTTCACCCTCATTATCTTTCATCCCAAATCATTTTTGTTTTCTTGACTGCCATCAGATCATGCATGTGCCCAACGTGAAAGTAGCGAGCCAGATGGGCTCGCGAAGTACGTTGGGTCATGTGGCCGTGACGTCGCAGTGAAGTAGCAGCAGCAACACAACGCAGTCGACCAACCCGCCGAGATCAGTCGTCGACAATCTCGTCACTGCTGCTGCTACTCGACCCAGACGTCACACTCATGCTCTGGCGGGCGACGTGGACTAATCTGTAGATGCCGAACGCGACACCGGCGAGGACGATGAAGAGCACGATGACGATGATCGCGATGACGTCGTTTTGCTTGACCATGGCTGCGGCGGCCGGGGTTCAGGGTTTTCCGTCGAGCCCGAAGGTGACGGAGACACCTGCGGAGGAGGAGAGTTTGATCGGGGTGGTGGAGAAAAGACGGACGGGTCCGATGAAGCGGAGTCGCCGTGGGCCGTGGAATGCGTGATGTGTCTGTGTGTCTCGGGAGACGTGCTGAGTTCAGAACGTAAGCCGTTGAGAAAAGTCGTTTTTTTTTTTTGGGCAGATGTCTGCAGTTAAAATTAGTCAATTGTCTCGAGGGAAAAAAAATCCTGGAAGAGGTCGTACCCAATGGTTGATGGCCTGCAGCTGTCTAGCTAGCTCCCCGCGGTGTACAAGATACTTTTGCGGCTTCCGTAGTATGGGCCCCGATGGTGGACGGCGTGGGGTGCGGGTTGACCGAAGAACAACGACAGTTGTCTGATCTCAATGGGCCGGGCAAAAAAACTTATGTTCGAGTCCTGGGTTTTGCGAGATCGTGCAGCATACCAAAAGGAAGAGAGAAAGCAAATCCAGGAAACCCCGTGTGGAATGCAGTCGGGCAGCGCAGCGTTAAAAGGCAGCGTTGCCCCGCCACCAGGTTTCCCAGAGAAGTCAATAAAATGGGAGAGGCTGGAAAACCCGCGACCACGCAACGCCAGCACCACACACACCACGACCCCAACCGCCCGCGAAACAGGGGTCTAAAGCTGCTTTTAGTGGGTCGCCCGGGCAGGGATTTCAACGCACCCAACCTCGCGGGTGCCGCATCCTGCAGGTTTTCCCCCGTCGTCCCGGGCTGGGCACTTGTACACTCACCGCAATCCTTTGGTGGCGGTCTACCTTTGCGGTCTGGTTCCTGTCCTGGTTCCTGCGTCTGACGGCGACATCCGCTTTGGACAGCCCTGTATCCTCTCTTCCCCTTTATGAACTTGAGACCGACAGTCACGGCTGACGTGGGGCCATTGGCGGCGGCGCATTGGGTGAGTCCTGGAAGTCAAGACCTGTCTTGTCTGCGAACTAGTGCGCCTCGTTCCTGGTTTGACCTGAAGACCTTGAGCTAGCTCGTGTAGACGTGACGATGGAGGCTACACCACATTCAGACATTACACCAACAAGGCCAACCGGGTCAAGGTGAAGCATCAAATTTTCCCTGGCACTATCCCTATCGCACATCGTCTCGCGCTGCCCCGCTTCAAGACCCAGGGCACACGTCTCCCGCAAACCGCAGTTCCTATTTACAGGTTGGGTCTGACGCGGATTCCTTTGAGAAACCCATGCGCAAGACTGATCGAAAAGAGCAATTCCGAAATCCATGAAAGCCTCCTGATAAGGATGCCATCAGCCCGAACGCCGTTCCCACGTAAAACAACTCAACATGTCGTCCTTTTATTGTTTCACATCTCAGCCTCTGGCGCAGTCTTCTCGGGGAAATGGTTATCAGCGTCCGCCTCGGGTTCTGACTTGACGATTCGGATGTGTTTCTCATAGAAGCGGAGCATCTGTGGCACAATTAATGTTTGCCCTCTTGAATAAACAATAGGAGAACTCACCTTCTGCGGGCATCGCTTGTACACCACCTCGGTGGGGTGCTTCGTCTTTTGGCCGTTCTTCCAGTTCAAGTAGATGACCAGCGCCCCCGAAACCTCATCCTGGCATGCATCGATGCTCTCAACATCCTCTTCCCAGCTGCCGCTGGGCAAGGTCCACGGCTTGGCCTTCGCGGCGGCGACTGCGGATGCGGGAGGGGTCGAGTCGGCCGGGTGGCCGTTGCGTCTGGACTTCTTGGTGGTCGCTGGTGGCGTGGATGAAGCAGCAGGGCGGCCGCGCTTCTTGGTGGTCTTGGCCTTGGTCTTCTGCTCGAACAGTGCCTCGCGGCCACCAATCGCTCTAAGGTACTCTTCCAGAATCTCGGCTGCGCCCTCCCTGTAAGTATGTTAGTATCAGAACTACAAGCATCGACCGCAGCATACGCTCGGCACGTAACGTACTTCAGCGAGTCCTCTGGCTCCCAGGTCTGATCCGCCTTCTTCTCGTAGCCCTCCCACTTTACTCTGAAGTTGACCAGTCCCTAAACACAAGTCAGCTTGGGGCCGCAATCAGCGGGCAGAGGGGTGCATACATCGTCGCCGACCTGGTGGTCTAGAATCTTCTCAACGACATATCTATGGCATCATTAGCGCCAGCGTCCCCCGGTATTATCTGTCGCGCGACACGCACTCGTCGGCCTCGAGGTCATCATCGTCCTCGTCCTCGTCTTCGTCATCGTCTCCGTTGGCGGCGGCAGCACTGCCATTCAGATCGCCGGTAACCTTGGGGATGTCAAGGTCGCTCTTAGTGTCACTAACGTCATCCGCAATGTCGACCGATCGGCTCTTTCCGCGGGTCTCCTTGACGGGGACGATGATGTCGCCGCCAATGTCGGACTGCTCGTCGTCGCTGATGGCTGCGGCGCGGGTCAGTGCCTTATTCTTTCTGCCTCGGGACTTTCTGCGCGTCATCTTGGGCGATGGGGGGTAATTGGGACAATGATCGCGTCGGGCGGGTGACTGTCGCAAAGCAGACGCGCCTTGGTGATGATGCGCGAATGGTGGTGTGGGGAGGATGGTAGCTTACCGGGAGGCATTGCGTCGGTTTTTTTTCAGGCAGAAATTTCTGGAATATCCAGAGAATACGTGAACGGAAGTTGCGCACTCAGGCAGGAAGCATCGACACGCGCAACAATTGGAAGGTGCGATTGAGTAGCTGTCCTAGCTTTGCCTCATGCTCGGGAGAAGGTGAGGCTTGTGCCGCGTCGTACCACTGCCACATGTGGCTTGATGCATGTTAAGTGATATACGTTCCAGCCACAAGCCGGGTCGGCGCATGCTTTCCCGACTTCAATCCCGATGCTTTCCTTCCACAAGGGACCCCGTCCTTTTGAAAAGAGCTTGTGTGGATCCTCCGAACCGGTGGACCAAGCTCCAAGATCTGTCCCGAGAAGCTTCACCAGGATGGGAAGTTGATCTGGTGTGATGGAAGAGGTGCGTCTGGGCTTGACTCTACCACTCCGATATCGTAAATTTGGTGCCTTGGAATCAATCTCAATCCATAAGGCAGCTCTACGTGCGATTCGCACACCTAGAGAATCATATCTCAGCTCTATCGACCTTGGCCTTTCAGAGGTCCACGATTTAATCGAGACTTAGCATGAGCATTGTTTGTTCGCCGCAATGTTTGTCAGCTCGGAGATATTACTGCACATCATGTCTCCTTTGCTACCGCCGTCCAATCGGTTCGGAGCTCTGATCGGAGGGTATCGTAGCAGTCGCTTGCATGTGAGGGACATTCCGCCGACTACGAGGAAGATGCACTGGCTATGGGGTGCACACGTCCTCCCTGAGGTTGAGGGAAATCAATGTACGCAACGCAAATCATTGACAGAAGCAGACAGCTTAATCATCCGGTTAGGATGTTTCCGTAGCGCCGACAAGACTGAGCTGTGCCGCTCCAACCAACAGACGACAGAACGCGCCTGCAGCAGTTGCAGAAGCGTAATGAGGTTTTCATCAAATCTCTGCAACGCAAAAGGGGCAGCGCTTTGCTGGAAGACAACCACAACCAACAAGAGTCACAAGACTTACTCCCAACAGCGGTCGACTCAGGGAAAGGCAAAGCGCATGAAGATGGATCGCGATTTAGCAGCTGGCTGGCAAGTGCCAACCCTGTCCCGCAGCAAGGTTCTTTGCAGGAGACCAAACTTTTGCGGTTTTTGTCGTCTCCCTCGCGTCAACGTATGTTCTCTGGGAAGCTTGTGGCACCTAAAAGTCGGAGGACGAACCATCTTGCGACTGTTGCTTTGGATCAGGTTCACACATGCCGCGCTCATCTTATGCGTATCAGCTTTTGTCCTTGGCTGCCACAGGAAAGGAGAGGCTGTTACGGGAAGTTATTGGTGTGCTGCAGGTTGGTTGGCAAACGACGTCTTGGACGGCCCAGACAAGGTGCACCCAAGATGCTGCGGCTACGGCAGATTGCACTAGACGGCAACGACCAGCCTCCAGGCCAGGGCCAGGACCGAGAGCCATGAAGCGGGCGACAGGAAGCCACAGGAAGCCACAGGAAACCGAAGCGCGCCGCTAGTAGTGGCCCTGTAGTCGCGAAATGATACAGTCCGTTGCACTGACAGTGTCCGCCCCCCCTTTTTGCCGAAATTGCGTATATATAATCCCTATATATATATATATATATATATTTGCTTAACGTTACGTAGATATTGGTAGTATAATAATTAACCTACTTTAATAGCTTTAATTAATTTATTCCTATTAAATCTTATAATCTAAGGGTATTATAATACTTTTTAAATATTACTATATATTTTAGTAAATAGATAATAACTTATTTAAGTATTATTTATTATTTATTATTAATAACATACAGAAATAATAATATATATAATAGTTAGTATAAGATATTACTAGAGATCTTTTTTAATATTTTATTTTATTATTAATTAGGATTATTATATTTATTAAAAAGGCTTATTAAGCTATTACTACTAAAAAGGTTATTAAAGAGGTTATCAAAGAGGTTATTATTATTAAAACTAATTTTGAAATTAATAATTTAATAGTTTTTAAATTTATATTATATATATAGTTTTAGGTAATAAAATTATCAAATGTTTAACGATAAATATATTTAAGTATATAAAATATATTATTATTTATTATTTTTATTAATAGCTATATATATATATTAGTTTTACTTGTACAATAGCTGAAATATATTATTAATATTTATAGTAATAACTTATAATAATAATATATTATTACAATCTATAATTAGAAACTTTAACTATAATTAATTAGAAAATATTAAAATAGATCATATGATTTATAAATTTAAAATTATAGTAATTCTATTACTTATATATATATATATATATATATAAAGTAGTAATATTAAATCTAAAGCTATAAATAGCTTTATATATATTTATTATATTAGCTAATTTTACTTAGTATATTATAGATTTTGTGTTTTACAAATTAATATAATATTAAAGCGTTAATATATTAAGATAACCTTAATTTACTTAAAACTAATATTATAAAGTTTTTAATTAATATTATTATTATTTCTTTTACTAATTTAGTATATATTTTTATATAAAAAACTCCTTTAACTTTTAATAATACAAAAAGAATTAGAGTAAGATACTATATTAGCGAGAGTATTAAACTACTCTTAATAATAAGTATTATTATTTATAAAAGATTTAATTAAGTTTTTAATATTTTCAATAAGATTTTAAATGAAACTTTATTTAGTAAACTAAATATCTAACAATTTATAAATTATTTATAAACTACTATCTATTTATTATAGTTTATATAGCTTTTTTTAAAAAACCTTTCACTAATATTATATTACTTATTATAAATAGATATAAATTATTTAATAAAGCTAGTTATTTAATCTAAAGCTTTTTAGAGTAAATCTAATATTATTAGTAAAAATAAATAAATTAGAAATGTAATATTTAGTTAATAAATACTTAAAAGATTTAATAATAGAAAGATTAATGATTAATATTATTAAATATTTATATATAGCTAATATATTAATAATAGTAATATTAATAGTAATAGCTATATATATAAATTAAAATATTAAAAATAATAATTTAATACATCTATATTACTATATATTATTAATAATAATATTATTATTAGTATTAATTAAACTAAATTTTAACTTTAATAATAGAAATATAATACTTTTAGTTTTTTCTATTATTATTATTATTATCTCTTAATTACTATTAACTTTAATAATATTCTTATTTCTCTTATTTTAGTAATTTTAATCCTTAATACACTAATTATAAAAAACCTTACTAAATAGTTCTTTAAGTAGTACTATATTATTAATATTAATCTATTTAATTATAATAGCTTTTATTTATTTCTCTATATATAAATATTTAATTTTATCATATTTTTAGCTTAATATATAATACTAATGAAACCTTTTACTGCTTAAATTATTTTTAGATTTATAATACGTTAAGTAAATATATATATAGAGAAGTTATCTATACATATTTTATTTTTAATATTTAATATTTATAAAATTATTAAGCTTATATTCAATTACTTATTATATATTAACTAAAATGTTTTTTTAATTATTTTTTAAAGTATTTATATATTAATTATTATCTATACATATTTTATTTTTAATATTTAATATTTATAAAATTATTAAGCTTATATTCAATTACTTATTATATATTAACTAAAATGTTTTTTTAATTATTTTTTAAAGTATTTATATATTAATTATTATTCTATTAGAGATTGATATAATATTATATTATGACTTAATAATAAAATAGATTTTACCTCTCTTTTTAGCTTATTTAAAAGAGAGAATAATATTAACTTATAAAATATTTAGCTAAATAACCTCTCTAATAAATAGATATGCTTAAACAAAAATTAATATCAATTTAAATATATTAATTAGCTTCCTCTAAGTAGTAATAATAATAATATTAACTTTCTTTAGATTATATAAATAAACTATTTCTATTTTAAATTAGATATTACTATTTATCTCTTAGCTTTTATTATTTATATTTAATATACTAATAAAAATAAATTTATTATATATAATACTTTTAATAATTAGATTATTTATAAATAAATAATTATTTTTAAACATTAAATTATAAATAACTTAAATTTATAATAAAATTAGTTTATTATTATTTACATCATTTTTTTACATATATTAGAGAATAATATAAATATATTATTAATATTATAATAAAAGCTATAAATATATTATCTATAAATTAAGTAGTTTAGTAAGACGTTAAATTAATTAAAATTAAAATTAGTTAAAATAATATTAATAAAAATAGAGTATTTTAAAGCTAGATCTTTTATAATAAGTCTTTTTTTATTTCTTTTGTATTATTATTACTTTTTAATAAAAGGATATTTTTAAAGCTTTTTATAATAATAGAAAAGATATATATGTATATATCACGTGGTTCATCAGTCAGCCAGCCAGACCAGTCAGCCAGACGTTTTTTTCCCACATACACAACAACATCTAGTATTTCTCAACCACAACGCATTAAATCAACTATTAGTTATCGCTATCAGAATCTCCTGAGGGTTTAATATCTTTAGAATAGGTTCGCACGTTATGCCCAGTCTCACCACACATACCACAGCATCTCCAAGCTGGCTGGGCTCTCTTTGATGGAACCCCCTCGTCGTCCTCTTGAGGTGCTGGACGTTTCCCTTTTTGTTTCCCTTCAAGCAAAACCTGAGATTCCTCTATACTAAGTGCCCCTCTAAGCTGGACCTACGTTTTTTTAGCCCTCTAACGCTTAGCAAATGCTATATTTATATCCTTAAGGGTATAAAGCTGATTAGTTAAAATAGTAATTAAGTGTGCTATTACTTATGCACCTTTTAATAATTACTTAACTATAGTAATAATTAGTGTTAGTAAGCTTCCTTAATAAGTAGAGATATAACTTTTAATAAAGTTAGACTATAAGATAGTTTATAATAGGTTAGAGGGTGTTTATAACTATTAAGGTGGAGGTGTTAAAGGGTTAGCTATAGGAGGTATAAGCGTCTATAAATATATATTAAGCTTTTTGATAATATGGTCTAGGTCTTATAGTGAAATTCTAGCGCTTTAGAAAGCAGACCTAATGTTTTCCTTATTAAAAACCTTATTTTACGCCTAGTGGAAGGTAATAAAGAACTTAGATTTAGTGATATGATGTATAGAGGCTTTAATAAATTAGTTGATTTTATTACTGTATATATGTTTTAAAGGTGAATAAAAAGTAATATCTAATAGCTGTAGTAGATATAATAAATATATAGGCATATTAATAGTTATAATATTGTTCTGCTTATAGTAATTGTTGAATTTGGCTAATAAATAGCTTTTATAGCTGTTGATAATAAGTGTCCAGTAGACAGACACTCTTTATTTGGTTTTTAGTGTGTTTATTAAAGTGTTTAATTTAGTTAATACCTATCTAATTATCTATCTATCTATTAGTAGTAAGTTTAATCACTTAGTTGCCTAGAAAACCTAATTCTATAGTCTAATTAGTAAGGTGATATACACCTTTAATAATTATAAACAGAGGGATATACCACCCACCTAAATTAATATATTTAATAACTATAGCTTATTTATAATTATTAGGCTGGACAGACTTTGCTTTACAATATTAATTAGCATATATAACTACTATTAACATAATAATTATACCTATTATAAAGCTAGTTTCATTAAAATTATATAGGTCCCCCTCTTAGATACTATACTTAGCTATTATATTACATAATAGCATAAACCACTTTAATATAACCTTAGGATCTTCTTAAAGAGCCCTTTAATAATTATATAGACAATTAAACTTGGTTTTCAGAGCAGGCTGTGAGTCCACAAACCGCCTGGCCTATCGCTTGCTAACAGGCTTGCCATTATAGGCTTGCGGCAGGAGATTAGCCATATCTTCCACACCGCTAAGGCGGAAAGGAAATCCTCTGGAATCCTGTTCAATAACATATTAGAGAAGTGTTTTCTCTTCAATCAGATCAAGTTTATATTGTTAGGGTTAAGCTTGTTCGCATCGCAGTCAGTTATTCATTCTATCAGCTAAGGTGCTCTTTAGGATACCATAGGTCTTTGCAGCACGCGAAATACTTAAGTTATTACCTGCAGCACGTGTCGATCGGATCGCTTCAATCGCAAGAATAACTTTGTCTTCTGAGGTATAGATTAGCATTATGGTTGTTGAGATTTTACGCGTCAAAGGTTTAAGTGATTTGGACGTAAGAGTGTTTAGAAAAAAACGTCCGGCTGACTGGTCTGGCCGGCTGACTGATGAACCACGTTAATTATAAATCTAATAATTCTCTATTTTATAATAATATAATTAAGATTTATTATAATTATACAATAAAGATTTAGAATACTTATTAATGTTAATATTTATAGTTTATTCTCTTTTTTATAGTCAAATATTATTAAATATATACTTTATCTTATTAAAGTTAATAAATAAATAATAGAAATAACTCCTAATTTAAAGTAGATAACATTTAATCTTTATAATATAATTATATAAATGTTCTATAAAATCTTAAATATTATTCTTATTATTATTATTCCATTTTAAATACTTTTTTTTAATATATTACTTTAGATTACTAAAATATCTTTTAATAAAATTAAAATTTAATACATATAAAGGTAGAAATTTAAGATTAATACTTAATATTTAGTATAAATCTTTAATTTAAAATTTATAATAGTAAGAGAGGTTATTTATAATGATAAGAGAGTTTAGTTCTAGAAAACGCTTATTTTTAGAATACAATTTTTTATAGCTAATAAAAAAAGCTATTACTATTAGTTATACTATAATATATAGTTAAATATAAAATACTATTTAATATAAAGATTAATAAGATTTATATATAAAAGTTTTAAAACTAATTAATCTCTATAGTTTAAAATATAATAAGTTTTGTTTAATATTTATTTAGCTTTTTATATCTTAATATTTTTATTAATATTAGATTTATTAATAAAAACTAACTAATTAAAATAATATTATTATGTAAAATATAAATATTTATATTATATTTTACTATTTTATTAAATAATAATAATTAAAAACTTTTTATTTATTTAGCTAGATAAATTTAATTATTAACTAATTATAAAATAACTAATTTAGATTTTAAAAATTTTAAATAAGAAATTTTATATCTTTTTAAGAGATAGATTACTATAATATTATAATAGTTTAAAAAGCTCTATGTAATATTATATTTCTATTTCTTATTAATTTTAGTCATACTTTTTATATCTCTATATTTTATTAGTAATGCTATATTATAATTTATATTATTAATTTACTCACTTAGTATAGCTAATAGTATTTATTAGTTTATAGGTTTTTTAGTTCTTAAATAGTAATATTATTATAATTATTAATAGCTATAGATTTAATGTTTAAGTATTATTATATTATTATTATTACTTAGCGTTTTTTTAATATATTTAATACAATCAACCATGAGTATACATTATTTAGTGGTAATAATTAGTAATTAAATATAATTTATATAATAATAAATTTTTAATTATAAATAAATTAAACTATCTAAAAAGTTATTATTTTTATTAACTATTAAAATTATTTACTTTAAAGAATTATATTAAGCTTCTTAACATATTTTTATACTACTTAGAGCTATATAGACTATATATTAAATAAACATATAAAGTTATAAAATAGGTCTTTTTTTCTATTTTTTAATAAATATTATTTTAATCTTTTATAAAAATAAAGTATATTTTTATTAATTAATTAATATAAAAGTAAAGTAACTAGCTAAATTAGTCGTATCTCTATAAATAAGTTAACTATTATAAAAATACTAAATATATACTTTATATCTTTATTATATAGTTATATATTTCAATATTACCATAACTATGGTAATTAATAATAATTAAGGTATTAGTAATAGATTTAGCGCGTTTTGCGTATAATGTGGGAAAATACATATTATAGCGTATAATAGGCTTTTTTTCATGTTTTTGTATAAGCGGGGAAAAAAAGGGGGGCGGACGCTGTCAGTGCAACGGACTATATTTATCGCTTTGCTGCGTCGCGTCCTGCAGATGCCAACCCCATTATTCGATGCAGGAAAACGGGGGCCCTGAGGGCCGGATGGTATCCCCGGACTAAAACACAGAGAAACAAAAGGTCGGGGAGGGGAAAACAAGTCGTCGGACTCTCGCCGAAACCGACCAGCGCTGTCCGCAACCCGTCTACTGGTGCTCCCTGATATCTCAATGAGCGAAACCAAAGGGGCGCAATGTCCTTGAGACGAAAGCTGTCAGGTCTGTTGGCGCCGCTGGTCCTTCACCGGCTCCCCTGGATGATCTCCCGGAATGCCCCTGAAAAAATGGATCGGACACAAGCCGGTGGGACCCAGGAGCCTAAAGAAACGAGCCGGAAATGCCAACGCGCGCCCCGGTCGGCCAGTCTAGCCAGGATTTATTTCATCCAAGATGGCCAGCTGGAAGATGTTAAGAAGAGCGCTGCGGTTGGGTGCCATCCGCGTCTTTGATGTTGGACTGGACAGGGTGCGGCTGTCGAGCTATCTAGGCACGGTATCATCCACCTCTGCGAGCGGCGACGGCTGTCAGTGCCGTCGCGCACCAAGTATCCGTCCATCTGCAGCGCAATATGCGGCCGGTCCCGATTTGTAGACCTTTTCAGGTCGCTCCGAGTCAGAGTCTTCGGCAGCCCAACTCGATTCGGGGTCAATAGGGCAGCTTGGCAGGGCAGGGCAGGGTTGATATGTGTCTTTCTGGTAGGGATTTCTCCTACGGAACCCGTGGGAGCCCTTGGACACCTGCTGGAGCGGGCAAGAGACAACAGTCGTCGGGCAGGGTGCTGGAATCAAAAGTTCCGCCGTGTACCCCCAAGACCGCTAGGCCAGTAAAAGTGATGCATAGGGCGGTGCCGGGCTGTCCCTCTCGTTTCCGCGGGCCAGATCAGCACTAACCGAACGACGTGCACATGTGAGAGGGCATGCGGCTGGAATGGAAGAGCGAGGAAGCGAGCGAGATGCTGAGCGGGAAGCCCGTGTGTCTGAACCATGAAGGGTGCAGGTTGGTATGTGAAATACCTCAGGGACCCTCGGTGGGAGGGTGGCCGCGGACAGGCAGTCAACGTGCTTTGGAGACATGTGCGTGTCGATTGGTTCAGTGGCCATGTTCTTGGACATTTGCTGCTGAACAGTTGGTGGGCACGGTAGGCCAACGGCGAGGCGTCATTGGGGCCCGAGACGCGATGATGATGCTGAGAGAAGTCCAGGAGAGGAATCCGTCTCGGTTGATCTGAGTGCGCGCCTTGGGGATAGAAATAGAAACAGAAGAAAAGAGAGTTGTTGGTCGATGGCCTTGGGGCGCCGTTGGTCGAGATGACGGGCGGGAGAGATGAAATAAGAGGTACGTACCGTGCTTGCTATTTGATTGGAGAGATGAACCCTACCTTACCTAGGTGCTTGGGTAGGTAAGGTAGGAGGTAGCTCCTTGCCGTGCTAGGTAGCGACGGGAGGTACCTTTTCACGGAAGGTGGTGGCAGATGTGATGTGCTAAGGTAAGTCGTCTCCATCGCTGAGCCGGGCTGCTGCTGCACCTGCACCAGCTCTTGCATATATCCGTGGCGTACATCCATTGTATAAGATACCTACTGGTGCAATTGTATTGGATTGAAATCGAGCCCCACGAACACTGGGCCAATGTGAATGAATAGATGTTCATCGACAGGTGCCTGCTGCATACGGGTACACTGACGGATGCTCAGCGGCATCAGGGCGAGGTGGGACCACCGTACGGCCCTGAAGGGGGCTTGATCTGGGCCGTCCTTGGCTCCGTCTGTGCTGCCACTGGCGCCAATCTGGGGGAACTGGATGGGGGGGGAGCTCGACTTTTTTCTGGCGCGGGTCGGTGGTGCTACCCCTGCCGTCCTGCCTTATTAAAAAAACTGCAATAATTAAATCCCGGGTGACATTTTTGCACTTCCCCTTACTCTGTACTTTACTTTCCACCTCCTCCCCGACTGCCCTCCTCCACCCCCCCTACCTCTTTCCACTCGATAGAGGTCTCGAGAGACTGCGAGCGTCCACGGATGAAATAGAGACTGCAAAAGGCGAGAGTCTTCCTTAATTCTTGTCACACGACTTTCCCGAAACTGAAGAATTCCTCTCTCTCGCAAGAGCCTCGCCTCGCCACGCCCCGACTGCCTCCCCGATCCGAACCGCCTCCTCCCCGTGTCCCCCGACTACCTGCCGGTCATCACCAGGATTAGCTGTGTTCTGTTCGCTCCGGCTTTTGGCAAGCATCTGCTGCTTCTCGACATCTCCCACCGACCTCCTTCTCTTACCACACTCGTTTAGCTCTTCAGCACATCATCTTTCTGTCCCTCATTCGTTCTTCTCCTTGTGTCGCATCCACTCCGTCCTTTCCACGCCCTTTTCCTTTCCTTGCCGTAACTATCACCATACAACTTTTTAAATCTTGCTTGCTCTTGTTTTTGGAATCTTTTCCGTATACAACTACACACAACCACAACTACATACATACCCTACCGTATGACCATCGACCGCATAGCTCCCCCGGAGCAGCTGCAAGAGCCCTTTCGCGCGAACGGCCTGTAGCCACGCTCAGAGCTCACAACCTCTACCTGCCGAACTTCGATCCGCTCATTACCTTACCCACCACTTCTTTTAGGAACACGCAAGTCGAGCGACAATGGCCGAAACCGCGAGCAACGCCGACTCGAACCAACAGAAACTGGGCGCCCCCAAGGACAAGAACTGTCAATATTGTGGCCAGGCGTTCACCTCCTCCTCTCTCGGCCGACATCTCGATCTCTACATCAAGGAGAAGAACCCCAAGCCCCCCGATGGAATCCACGATGTCGAAGCGATCAGGCGCGTGAGAGGAGGCATCACACGGAGACAGCCCAGGGGTTCCACAGGCGGTAGGAACGTCTCAACCCCGGCTGGCACACCGAGACCTGCGCCGGCCAAGCGCGATGCCACCATAGACTCCGAGCCGCAGAAGTCTCCCGCCCTTCCAAAGGACGGTCAATATGCTGTTGACTCCACGCTGAGCAAGTATCCCTGGACCCCTTCATGGGAGGCCACTGGCGTGATCAACAACATTCCCCCCAACGGCGAAACCGCCAACTCCACGGACGGGGAGGGCAGCCAGAATGCTGGAAAGAGACAGAGACAAGTGAGCAAGCAGGTCATGCAAAAGGCAAATTTCGATCAGAAGCACAAGCTCGCCGACGCCATGGACAATGCGCGCGCGGCGGAGCTCGCTTTCAGAGAGCTCTACAGTTCACTGAGAGCTGCAAAGTACGTCATGCTGGTCAGAGAAGACGGGCGTGTATACTGACAAGTGACAGGCAACATATCGACAATAACTCCATGCCTTTTGACTTTGATCCGCTTGCCCTGGACTTTCCTGCATTAACACTGCAATGTCTCGCCTCTCCGCCCACCCTTTTTTCCTCAACCCAGCATCCCACATCTACTTCCTGGTCTGTGCAGTCGCCAGGCCAAAGAGAGTATGATGCATTGCGGGCTTTCTTCCAGGAAGAGTTCAGCAACTGGAAGATCAAGTGCGCGACTGCTACCACGGCAGCAGTGGAGGAGCTGACGTACCCTCCCCGAGATGGACCCTACCGGGACGCTCGTGAGGCTGTTAAGAAGGCCGAAAAGTCTGCCGAGAACCTTGAGAAGCAGGTCACCGAACACTTGCAGTCGGCATTCACTGTCTGGAACTCTCTGCCCGTCCAGAGGCGTAACGAACTATGGCTTTTGGAAATGGCGAGGAGTGTGGGCAGAAAGCAGACGGAGATCAGCAAGATGAAAGACGCGCAACACAAGTTGGAGCAGGAAAACGCTCACTTGAAGTCTCAGATCGACCAGCTAAATCGCCTACAACAACCACGGGAGTTCAAGCTTTTCGCCCCTACCATGATACCCTTTGACCGTCACCACATAGCCCACGTGTTGGAGAATGGTGTTAGCGGCATCGGCCGCAGTGTTGGTTTGCGCCTGGAGGACAGGCATTCGGACATCAACGAAGTTGTTGAAAAGAGTATTGGACGATGGAAGACTGTCATCGCATCATCTCGTGTCGCCAGTAACGGTATGAATGCGCAGAGATCTTTGGACCAGACGAACAGCAACACACCCACCCCGACCCCGACTCCCCAACAGCAACAGCAACAACTCCAGCAGCAGTCACAGCAACAATTGCAGCCGCAACCTCCTCAGCAGCAGCAACAGCAACAGCAGCAGCAACAACAACAGGTTCAGCAGCAGGTGCAACAGCAGATGCAGCAACAGGTCCAGCAGCAGCCTATTGCTGTACAGCGGCAATCGACAACAAGCACCAACGGCCTTAGTGACCAAGGTGCATCGATCAGCGGTCCGCCTTCGATCGACGAGAACAGCGATCAGGATGCTGATGCCGATGCCGATGCCGACGCAGAGATGGAGGATGATGACAGTTTCGCAGTCATGAACACGCCAACCACAAAACCCATGCAGCCGGTGCAACGACAAGCCACTCTCGATGTTCCTCGGACGAGACCGGTGCAGAGGGGTGCGAGTGACGCGCGGTTCGTGCAGCAGAACGGAAATCCGAATGCGAATCGGGGCGCAATCAACATGAGTCGGTCAATGCCCAATATGCAGGCCACGATGCAGGCCATGCACGGCGGCGACATGGGAATGGTAATGTCCCAGGTACGGGGGGATCCGATGTATATGGATTGAATCGATGCTGGATACGGCATCTTCCCAATGTAAATGGATTGAGAACGCTCAAAAAGTTGAACCGGAGGACAAAAAGGCTGCGGCATTTCCTTTTTCTTTCTGCGCCGCAGCTCGCATTCAGGGCGACAGCCCGCTGTATAAGCTTACTTTACGGATTAGCATCTCTGAGGCATCCCGGATGGAGCCCAGGGTCACTTTTTGGCTATTAGGTGTTCTAGTACAAATCGCCTGTTGGGCAATACAGGAATCATTCTATCACCACATTGGATGCCACTAGCCACCCGCTTCTTGTGCTTGCCGACAAGCAGCCACACCAGAGGCAGCCCATGGACCGATCTACTTGGGCTGGATCTCAGCGGTGCCTGCCCGACCTACCCACTGGTTTGATTGCGGGCTGATGAAGATGATTTCCGGTATCTCATTCCGGATCCTGTCAAATTGCTTAGTGTTACCATTGTGCCGGCACGCTACGGTAAGGGTGGGGGCCTTCCTCTCCACTGTGGGATTGCCACGGCCCGGGGGTTCGTCACAAGTTGAGAGAGGCCCGAAGCATAAAGCAACTTCGTTTAACTCGTTAAGAAAGATGCGCCGAAGTGGGCCAATGAAAGTGAGTTGTGCCGCAAATTTGAATATCAAATTGTGAATCGTTGGTAAGTTGTGAAGCACACATGTTTATGGAAATGAATATGCCCCACAGATGTGTTGAATCTGGTCCCTTACACATAGCCAGGGTTCCGGCAACCTTGGCTCCCATAGACTTCAATATCTGGCTGATGCTACTCTGCATTAATGGGTCTTGAACTAATCGTTCAAATAGCGTCATATTCACGGATAACTCATCTCAAGCCCCAATGTCTCGTCTCGGTAGTCCGCCCCTCGTCCTTCTCACGATCTTCTTCGCCCCCATCGCCTCTCTCTCATCCCAACTCCCCCGCTTCTCATGTAAGCCCTGACAAGATGTACTTTCCCTAGAAACCAATAATACAACGTTACCGGTAACATTCCCCCGGTTCCGGGTGGAGAGGTTGTATTCTTAGCTCCTGGAAAACGGTCCCGGGTCTTCGGGAGATGGCCACGCGGGAAACGAGACTCTCATCTCGACTACCGGAGGCGAGCTCGGGTTGGTTCTACGGACACTCTTCATTCCCCAAAAGCCGGGACGGTGGAGCAGACCAAACGGGGACCTTCCACTGTCTCAGTCACCATGCCGAGATGGGGAACTCTCGCTTTCTGTGTCCTCCCCCCGGTTGTTGGTAATCTCACGACTACCCGCCGCGGTGGCTCCCCAAATGCGGATGTTCGACCGAAAGTGGTAGGGCCAGCAGAGAAAGACAGAGAGAGTCTTTGGTGGGCGGGTCTTTCCTAATAATAGCCCCCTGATCTCTTGGAAGCTTCTTCGGTCCTTCTTCCCCCTCTCCCTCCCACTCTTCCACCTCCTCTCCGCGCCTTGACCTCCCGCACGACGATCTCGTGTTCTGTGATGGCGACGGAGTGGACTCGCGCCAGCCTCTCCTGGAGGGACAGGAGCTCGGGGCGGGGAGGCGTCGTCGTCGTGGACTGCCTGCGGGCGATGGCGTCCTGGAGACCGGCGACCACGTCCTGGAACTGCTGGGCTATGTCGTGGAGGCGAGATGTTGCGACGGAGAGCTGGTGAGGGGTGCAGGATGCGTAAGGGGTCGTAAGGGTAAGTTCATCATTGTCGTCGTCGCCGCCGGCTTCATATCCATGAGGTTGAGGGGGATGGACGCCGCCGGTGGGAGATTGTGGTGACGGTGCCGAGGTGATTGGGGACGGGGGAGGGAGATGAAGGGTGCTGATGATGTCGACGGCGGTGCTGCTTTCGCGGCGCTTGCTGAGGCGCTTCTGTTCTTCGTCTTGGATTGTGTGGAGGTGGGTGAGCATGGCTTCCGGAGTGAGGCGTTTGGGAGATGGGAGCTCGGTGAGACGCTCGGCTCGGGGAGATTGAAGATCTCGTGGGAGGTTGTGCCGGTTTCTGGGTAAGGAGGACTGCCCGGTACTTGCTGAGCTTGAGCGCAGTGGAGGAGGTGTTGTGGTCAGAGCATATTGGGTATGACTTCCTTCCTTTCCGGCACCGTCGTTCTCGAGGACTGGGTCTAGCATGGTGACGAAGTTTAAGACGTGTGCTGCGATTCTCTTGGAATTGAGCCGTCTATTGTGCCTCGTAACTCATACCACAGCGTGTCTGGTTCTTGCGTTGGGCCAAGCGGCGTCTTTATCTTTTCTTTCCGTTTGCCACAGGAGGTTAGAAACTCATGGAGAGGGCAAACCAAACGGAGAGCACGCAGGAAACCCCTTTTCGCGGTCACCCAGCCGTTTTGCTGTATGTGTGATATATCACAAGAGCCGCGGCACGCCCGCTGATTGTCTCCTCATGATACGTCGCAAACTTGTCCGGCGAGCTATGTGTTGTGCGGATAGCAGCAGCCGTTCTGTTTGCAGTTGGCCCGGTCATCCAGTGAGATCACTCGTCGCCGTTTGCTCTCCCAGCCAGAGCCATGGATCTGGTAAGATGGTTCGCGGGTTGAGTTTCACATTTTCAGTTGTCCTTCTTGTCGTTCCTTTTCTTTTCTACTGTCGTCTCTCACTTCGTTGTCGGTTGATTGACACATTACTTTGGCGCTCATGTGAGCTTACATGAGAGTGAGGGGTACCATATCGAGAAAACAACTACCACGGGAAACGGTCATACAGCTAGAAACGGTATGAGATGAGCATCATCGACAATAGTGACTATGGCAATTAAGGAAGGCATCGCCTGATTTTCCTATGTCTTTGTGGCTAGATCTCTTGTGTACTTTGTCGGGTTGAAGTTTTACTTCGATTAAGGACCACAGTAAAGCATCGAAATTCAGAGACGGAAACGTCGACGGCAGCGGATCCACGGGAAGAATAATCGCTTCAGTAAAAGAAAAGTAGGAGGTAAGTTCAGGAATGTTGAAGAAGAGTATGTGTCAAACTTGTACTTCGAGCAAACAGCCAGCTACGACTTACCGAAAGACTGCGGGTATGCTATGAACAGGCTGCGCCAACCAAAAGATAGCAACGAATCTCAACGAAGCTCAGCTAGAGTGTGCTGCTGGAAGCATGCAGCCATAGACACCTTTCGAAGTTGAGACGGGTTACACCGGATCTTGTTCCTGGCATCGTCGGGGGATGAAGGCACTGTCGATAATAGTAGCCATCTCATACTCCACACTCATCGGCACCTTCTGGCGTCCGCTACCGTTCTTCATGAGTGAAGAAACAGGTGAGAAACATGAAGCCGAGGTTGAGCTGCAGCATGCCATGTACAGACAGATGACTGTGCGTTGGTAAGTTTTGCTGACAATTTCTTTGTCAAATCATCACATATCAGGGTCCATCAGCCGTCCGATGTGTGAGGGCACAGGCCATTGGAAGACGAAGTCATGCGGCCTGACAAGACAAAAAGCGCGAACTGAAGATTTGGTCCGAGCATCGTGGTCGTCCGGCAGCGGCAGGATCCCTGTCACACGGAAGATGACGTCTCATGGTCGGAGGCAGAGGCGGCCCGACAAGCGTCAAGCCCAGCGTCAGAAGTGTCCGGAGGCTCGGCAGCAGGGCGGGCGAGGGAAGCCTAGGGACAGTGGCCTTCCGGCAGTTGAAGCGACCGGAGTGTGGAGGGGGCGCCTTTTCTCATCCATGGACAGGGCAGCTTGAAACAAGGACGAGTAGGAGGCATGACGACGAGTGCCCGAGCTCTCTGACGGCAACCTTGCTCCGATGATGCGTCTGATAACGGTCCAGTGCATAGATTGCAAGAGCCAGCATAAATAAGGATGATTTGTCGCCGTCGAAGTTGCTTTTGATTCGGCTGAGACACGGTGAAGTGGGATTATCCGCACGATACTTGCGGCGATAAGACGACGCTTCCTCTAGGCGTCTTGAAAGATGCACCAAAAACGGGATTCAAGATAGACTACAGGCGAACGAGCCATGCGATTGCGAGAGGGAACCTTAAGAAGCCAATTGGTGGCGGTACGGACGCTCTCATACGCGGAACCTAGGCACATTCCGCTGTGGCATCCCATCCTCCCTACCGCGTCCTGAGCACCCGACTGGGTGGCCCAGGGGGGAGCAGAGGCCGCTGCAAGTTCCCGTCAGGTAGCAGATATACAGGCATTGGGCAGGTACGCCAAAGTATCGTGGAGTTCAATGCGGAACCGACGTGTTTAGCGGTACGCGACCTTGACGAGTTGCATTGGTCGTATGCAGCAGAAGAAACATCTCGAGAATGGCAGCAATTCAATTAAAAAAGTCCATGAACATGCCAAAGACTAGACCAGCCACAAATTAACGATCACCAGCCTCGAGTGATGAAGTGGCGGCGCTACGAAGGGGAACTGCTTAGTCCTGCACTACCTCGAGCCCCCAGACTGCAGCAGAAAAGATACTTGCGACATTCCCCCCCAAACTCGCAGCGGGTCCCAACCTAGGCTCTACTGCGGTACGCTACCTTAACGGGTAGGCTGGCAGCAAGCTACCCCCAAGAACACACAGCACAGCACACAGTACGAGCACAGCACTCGCCTTCTGCCTCGCATCACCACGACCTTGAGATCCCACTTCAATTTCGACCTCGACTTCGCCTCGCCCTCCCCAACCAAACCGCCATCACCCTCCCTTCGAAGTGCCCCATCGACCGCCGCATCGCCGTCCAACGTCGAAATAAACATGCGCATGCTGCCTCCCTCTGCCCGCCGAACCCCCTCATGAGTGCTCCCTCCCACTGCGACCGACGGCCCACACGGAGCAGCGAGCAGCCATGGACAACAGGGCGCAGCGATTCGAGGACGAGAAGCGTCGTATCATCGACAGCTGCTTCAACAAGAAGGACGTAGATGGATCGCGTAGGTTCTGCCCATTCCATTCCCTCTCCCTCGAATCGAATCCTTGTCCAGATGCTCACCCCGCTGCTTGCCTGCCCGACAGTGCTCGAGACATACATCACCCACATCCGAATCGTCGAGTACTCCTCCCATCCGACATCACCGCCGCCCCCCGAAGCACGAACACCCCAGTCTGAGAAGCCTCGAATCATTGTCGTCGCTGTTAGAAAGTCTGGCCGTGTGCGCCTTCACAAAACCAAAGAAAATGCCAATGGCTCCTTCTCCATTGGAAAGACATGGAACCTCGACGACCTGTCCGCCATTGAATCCTTCACCGGCCCCCCTGCCAACCCAACACTTCGTGAATATGCCGGGGACACGGGCTTTGTCGTCACCATTGGCAAACCCTATTTCTGGGATGCTCAGTCAGACAAGGAAAAGAAGTTCTTCATCGCCAGCTTGGTCAAGATCTATGGCAAGTACACAGGGGGAAAGGTCCCCGAGCTGTCGGGCTTCGACCAGGCCGAAATGGGACAGATCTTGAGAAACGAACGACGACCCCCGCCCGGCGCCCAGCCTCCGTTCAGACCCCCGGCGATGTCTCCAGATGCTGCTGCTAGTCAGAGCAGTCTCAGTGCTACAAATGTGCCTTCAAACTACGGGACTCCCTCGCCAGGACCGCCAGGCCCGCGACGGCCGCCACCTCTCAATGGTCCACCCCTCAACGGGACCAACTCACCTGTCGGCAGCATGAGCTCGTCTCTAGGCCAGCCAGAACCCCCGACACTGAGACGATTCGGCAACAAGAGTCAAGAATCATTCGCTCAGTCGCTAGGAGGACGAAGTGACGATGCAGGAAGCGTGCCGCCCCGCTCGAGGAACGGCATGCCCATCCCCGGTGCCTTTCCCAGATTCAACGACAATACGCCCGAGCCGATTCCTATACCCCCGCCCCAGCGCCCAGAAAGTCGAGGCAACCAGAGCCGTGATCCTCCCCCCGAACGCAAGAGACCTCCCATGGATCCGGCGCGGCCACAAGGCTTCTCCGACCGGGACCTGGTGCCTGCGCCCTTGGTGAGCCCAGGAATGCGACGAGATCAGGTGGCCCCTCCACCCAGGAGTACAGCCAGGAAAAATTCCCTGTCGCAACGCTCCGACGGCGGTTCGTACAAAGACAGGCCGGTCACTCCTCTGACCCCCGGAGACGCAGGAATACCGGATGCGCCGCCGGCGCTCAGAACTCCCACGCGGAATGGAATGACCCCGACCAGACAGCCTCCCCCGATGGTATCGCCGCCGCCTGAAATTCCCGTTCCTCCCGCACCTGTCTCCCCGATCGCACCAACACCGCCTCCCGCAGCCCCCGCTCCCCTACCCGAGCCGGAGCCGTTGATCGAGGAGCCCCCGGTCCCGCCAGCTGAGCCTCAGCCAACTCCCCCTGTTCCGCCTGAGCCTGAGGAAGAGACGAGGCCCGGCCTTGGCCCGATGATCAAGGCGAAGAAATCAAAGGGCGATCTTGCTGGTGTACTTTGGAAAGCCGCTTCTGCCGCCGCTGCGTTCAAGCCAAGAGCCGGTGGCGCGGGCGAGAGACTACGCTTGGCAGCAAACAAGAGCGCTGAGCCAGCAGAAGGAATCACAACCGTCTTTCGGCCTCCGCCTCGACCTGTCTCTTCTGATGGACCCAAGGAGGCAACGCCGGAGGCCACCCCGGACGCCGCCCCCGCTGCTCCAGCAGAGCCCGCCAAGCGGACGTCGGGCGTGCCGGAAGTCAAGGTTACAGTACCCAATTCTAGTCGCCCGACTAGCTTGCAACCTTCAGTCAAGGAGGTCAAGAAGCCCGAGGAACCTGCATCAAAGGAAGAGGCCCGCAAGTCCTTGGTGATCGGCAATGATGCCAAATACCTGGCATCCCTCGGTGTTGATCCGTCGGTCCTCGACAACAGGAGCACAGAGTTTACAAAATGGCTCGACTACTTTGGCTGGGTGCCTGGTGACAAGATGAGAACTCGTAATGTTGATGAAATGAAGATGGATCTAGAGAGAGAACTGAACAAGGCCCAAGCGGGCGGTTGGGTCGCACGTTTCCAGGAAGAGGATGACCGCGTTGAAGCAATCAAGCGCGGTATTGACACTGCAATTTCCGAGTGTGAGGAAATGGAGAATCTATTGACGCTTTACAGTGTCGAGCTTTCGGTAAGCGGTCAATCTTCCATTGAGGCCACTTCGCAATGCTAACATCACAGACTCTTTCGGACGACATTGCGTACATCGAGGCTCAAGGGCAAGGTCTGCAAGTCCAGACTTCCAATCAGAAGCTGTTGAAGAAGGAGCTTGAATCCCTCTTGGAAACGACCACCATCACATCGGCCGATCTCAATGCTTTGAGAGCCGCGCCCTTGGAAGATCTGGGCGGTCTCGAAGACATTGAGATGTCGCTGGTGACCTTGTATAAGGCCATGCTCAAGATCGATCCCTCACTGCTTAGCGGTGGCGAGCCCAGAAAGAGCGAAGACACCTCTGTCGAAAGCGACCAAGCTGTTGGTCTCGACAATACTGACTACGGCAAGATGAGAATCGTGCAAGAAAAGAAGGAGATGTACCGACAAGAAAGCTCGCTCTTCCTCAGACGACTCGTCGAGTACATGGCACGACAGTTTGATGACGCTTACAACGAGACCAACAGGGCGCTCAGTGAAGCTCTGTCAAGAAAGGTGGACTCGCGCCACCACGATGCAGGCCGAGATACGCTTTGGAAGTACAGCCCTCTTATCAAATATGCCAAGGACGTCGACCCGAAGAACTGGGACCGCATGATCCAGGTCTATCAGGACAAGAGCTTCCCGGTGTACAAGAACGAATTCCGGCAAGTTCTGGAGGCATGGAAGCGCAACGCGCGCAAGATGACTGCCGATGAGACTGAGCAGCTCCTGTTTACGTACGAGGTCGAAAAGCAACAGGAAGGCAGGGCGACCACCGTCAGGAAGCTTACAGTCAAGCGCAGTCAGACTTTGGCCAAGAGTTTGCGCTCGCCCATCGACAGCAGCAGCAGATCCAACCTGAAGGAATCGGCAGAAAGCCGTAGCCTTCCTTATGAGGTGTTTGGCTCCGTTATGGACGACCTTCTTCCTCTGGTTGAGATGGAGCAGAACTTCATCGTCGACTTTTTCCACGCCACCACCATGGAGCAGTCCGATTTCCCCGACCTCGTCACCGCCACCCGGCCCGGGGATCGCAGAGGAGGCGACCTGCGGCGCCATCGCCTGATGGAACCCGACCGTGATCTTGCTCGCAGAGTCACCAAGGCGATGGAAGTAATATTCTCCTTCCTGGAGCGCGAAGTCGGAAACCTAGTCACCTGGGTTCTCCAAGCCGATCCCTTGTAAGTTACGCAACTCATATCAAAAGAACGTACGCTAACAGCCTCGCAGACAAGGTGCTGGTGTGCTGGCTGTCCTTGAGCGCAGCCTCGTCGACATTCAGCAGTCCAACCAGGACTTCCTCAACGCCCTGTTGCAAAAGCTGCACGGCGCGCTTGAGGGACAGTTCAAGAAGTTCGTGGACGAACAGATCAAGGCCATCGAAGATACAAAGGTCAAGATCAACAAGCGCAAGGGCGTCATTTCCTTCATCCGCGTGTTTCCCCACTTCTCCAACGCGGTTGAGAACATCCTCTCGGGCATCGACCCGAATCTCTCGGTGCGCAAGACGGTCGACCGCGAATACGACCGCATTCTCAAGTCAATGTTCGACTCGCTCAAGATCATTGCCCGTGAGAATCCAGCAGTCAGCGTTGGAGCTGCGGGCGCCGACCCTGAAGACAAGGAGGCGCTCAACTTCCATATCCTGCTCATCGAGAACATGAACCACTTCCTCGAGGAAGTCAACACGCATGGCCTGGAGGTGCTCGAGGACTGGCGCGAAGCCGCCTCTAACGAGCTCAACGAACACATGGGCCTGTATCTGAACGCGGTTATGCGCCGTCCGCTCGGCAAGCTCCTCGAGTATATTGAGAACATTGAGGGCCAGCTGTCGTCAGGCAAGGCCGGCTCAAGCATTGCTGCGCAGCCCTCCAACTCCAAATCTACCTTTAACAAGGTGCTTTCCACATATGACGGGCGAGAGGTCCGCAAGGGCATCGAGACGCTCCGCAAGCGCGTAGACAAGCATTTTGGCGACGCGGACGACCCTGCTCTCAGCCAGAAGCTGGTGAACAAGGTGCTCCGCGAATGCGAGCGCTTCTACGGCGAGGTGGAGCTGCGCATCAGCCGCATCACTTCGGACGTCTACGGAGGAGACGTCATTTTCGAGTGGCCGCGCGTCGAGGTCAAGGCCGGCTTCCGCTAGGCAACGAAGCCGTTTTAATATCCCTTCACACAAAAGACGTTAGCATAGCAGCAAGCCGCCGCCCAACCAGAGATGTTTGTTTTAAGTGTATTTTGACGGATTACCCCTACCAATTTTGCGTGTTTTCCAAGTATGGCGGCGACAAACTGTCTCCCATCCGCGTAGCTCGCACATCCCTGGCTTCCGGGTTGGTTACTGGATGGAGGAGAACGTAGGGAAGGGGGAAGGGATGTCTTTCGTGTTGTGTGTGTGTTTCTATAGGGCGAGGAGGGCGGCGGGATTGAGGTTCTGGTAAAACACTTTTTCTTGCGCAAAATAGGGATAAGATCCTGTCATGAAATGAAACTTGTTTTATTGGTGCATTTCATAATCCGCGCAAGCCTTTGTGATGGAATCGGTGGCAACGTGTGAGTTCGTTCACCCATGACTTTTGCACTGCATGTGGCGTGTCCAATACGACACAACCTTCACAAATCTAACGATCCTTGATGATTCCACAAAACAAACAACATTCTAATTACGGAAAAGAACCCTATTTGCACTTTGCGTGACGCTTCATCTGGGACTGGTGGTTGACCCAAGAGACAGTGCCAAAACAATGCAGGAAAGAAATGCCTCGAGGCCAGAGCGTGGAGGCAAATTGAAATCAAGCTCTGACGCCTAAACAACCCTGTCATGCAAAGCTGGGCGGGATTTCATCCATATTCCCTCGCCCTTCAATCCGCCTTCCCTGTACCTTGCCAGGCCGTTACCATCCATAAAGTCTTTATTGTTAAAGGAATACTGTCATCAGACACAAAGGAGACGCCGTGTGTCTCCCTGATCTGTAGAAGCGCTGCCCTGGTTGGCGCATAGTGTGTGTTGGGGGCACTCTCACTGCGGTGGGCACATCGCCAACCCTTTCTCTTCATTTCTCTTCTTTTTTCATATGTTCCGCTTTTTCGTATCGGGTGAAGGATACACCGTCTATGAAAGATGGAATGCCCCTTGGCCTTCCTTGATCGCCGTAGACAGTTGCTTCCGCATGACGTTGATGCTGGTGTAGTCAGGGAGCTTGAGGTAGTTCACACACGTCATAACGCTAGGGAGGTAGTCGTCAGAAGTGTAAGGAGCCTCGCTAGGCTTGCAGACGACCGTGAACATGGGCGTCAAACTCTTGAAGCCTGAAATGAAGTTAGCCTTATTCGAGCCAAGTCTGCGGGACAACATACCTCCAATGGGGAGCTTGGGGCTGCCGGTTGTAAATTGCAAGAAGTCACGGCGCTCCGCAGGCGTCAGCTCGCTCATAGTCTGGAGCAGGTTCTTGACGCTATTGCTGTCCATGTTGTATCCGTGGTCCGCCTTGATCGAATCCATAAGTGCTAAAGAGGATGTCAGTGCTAGCTCAAATAAAAAATGAGGAGGTAATCTTACTCTCAAGGGACCAGTCTTCTTCGACTCTGCCAAACAACGTGACGAGCTCGTCGGGGGTGAAGGCGCTCAACGCCGAGTAAGGGAACACCTGAGAGAAGCCGGTGCGGAAAGCATCGACTTGACGGCGAACGCCAGTGCCCAGAGTCATGTCAATGACACGCTCCAGGTACGAATCCACGTTATCGATGGTGACTCGGACTTGGGCGCCATTGTGCATGAGCTCGATCTCGGGGTATCCCGGAAGGGTGAAATCCAAGCAGAGATCATCCAGCTTGACGCCGTCGATGGTGATGTCTTCGGTGTCGGCAACCTTTTGCGCCGGAGTGCGCGAAGGGTCCTCGTCAATCTCCTTCTTGGCCAAGGCGAACTTCTTAATGGTCTTCAAAGACCTAGCCAGGCCAGGGTCGACAACCTTGACAGCACCGAGGGAAGGCTTGACTCCAGGGGCGGCAGAGCTATCACCAATGCGGAAAAAGGTAGGATTGAAGTTCAGGTCGATGATGCGAGAGTCAATCATGGACCGAGCAACAAACTTGCCGAGCGTCTTGAACAGCTGAAGAATGCGCTCTCCGTTGGGAGAAGTCGAATCCTCATCGCTAAGCGGTCGAGGGAAGAGTCCACTGGCCCCAGAGATGTACTCTTCTGAATCGTTCGAGTCCATCTCTCGCCAAAGCTTGAGTTTCTTCTTGGCGAACTCCTTGGAAACGGTGGAGTAAAATTCAAGGGTGGGACCCAGTCCGGTGCCAACTTCCTCAAAGTACTCGACCTCAAGGATGCTCTGTGAAGCACCATAGAGTTCCATCACCTTCAGGGCAGACTCCAGGATCTTTGACCGCGAGATTCGCACCTTCTGGCGCTGGAGGCGACCCAGGAATGGACGGTCGTGATCGCGACGGTCGCGTCTGGCGTCGTCATTGGCGGAAGCGTTCTGCCAGCGAGTCATTGACCGGGCATACCCGAACGACGTCGATTGCAAGAACAGGTGTCTCGTCTCGAAGGGAAACAGGAAGGGGTACAGTCTGGCCAGATCCTCTACCCAACTGGGGATGCAGTTGCTTGCCACGATGAGGGGCTCTTCCAGCTGTCTGTTCAACTTCGCAGTGAGCTTGGTGTTCACAAATTGAGACAGGGGCTCGATGTTCAGTCGAACTGCATCCTTTTCGCTGTCTTCAACCATGACGTCTTCAATGTTTGCGTTCAAGTCGTGAAGGATGTTGAGCAGACGAAGGATAGAGGCAGTAGACGGGTGCTTCGCCAGTGACGCGGGCACATTTCCATCTCCATTTTCTTCGGCGTTGGCCTCGGTGTTGGGGCTGAAAGACAAAGTCTCTGCGGGTGGCGGGCCAGGAGCGCGTCTGAATTTGATGGGATGAACGGCAGACCAGACACTGCGGCTGAAGTGCTCATCCGAATTCAGAGCCGATGTGTGAACTGCGCGGTAGATTGTGGTTTCGCTCGGGATCACCTTACCATCAAGGGTGAACTCGATGTGCCAATCTTGAGGCACAGATTGGATGGCTGCAGCGTATGACAAGGCCCGAGAAGAGGCTGAGGGCGTGGGCGTGGGCGTCTCGTGAGTCGCTGGGGCTGGCAGTCCGCCAGTGCGGGTCGGAAGAGAGCTTTGGGATGGCGTTGGAACTCGTGTGCCGTCATCTTTGCGTGCAGTCACCTTACCGCCAGCTGCGACCTCCATGTTGACAGCACCTGGCTCAGGGCCGGGCGACTCGCCCATATCCTCATCCAAATCTCCGACAATGGCGTCGAGGGCACTGCTGCCGCCAATCTCTTCGTCGTCGGACAATTGCTTCTCGTCTGCGCATTCAAGAGCGTTCTGCAAGTCGTCGTCCTCTTCCGGAGGGGGTCTGGAGGGTGCCGGGCTGTCTGACGAAGCTACGGCACTACGGCGTGTCGATCTGCGGAGCACGGCCTTCTCTCTAGTGCTTGACGAGGTGTCGGGCGTTGCTGCTGTATCTGACTGCGGCGTCGACTTGGACTTGGTCTTGCGGAGGGATCGCGAGCCACCAGGTGTGGGAACGCTGGGCGGCGGCGGTACGGGGCTTGATGCGGACGCAGCCGATGCACGCTCAGCAAGTCTTGCTGCGGCGTGGCTCAACGGGAGCCCAGCCGAGCCTGCGAGTGAAGCAAGGGCTCTAGAGAGGTTGTCGGCTCTTCTAGAGCCTCGCGGCCTTTCCGACAAGCTGATCCTAGGTCGCAAATAGTCATCCAGGGACTTGAATGTCGCAATGGCGTGGATTGATACCATGATGTTACGGTAAGAACGGGGAATCTCTGACTCATCGTCTGCCACAAGTCTGAGCCGGATCTGCTTTGCGAGCATCGACGCTGCACTGCTTCGGTTGCCGTCAAAGGTGTTTTGATGGACTGTGATGACTTCGAAGTGCTCAGACCTACTGAGCAGATCCTGGAGTTTGTGGACCATAACACTGAAAGGGGTCGCAGGCGAGTCGGCCGTCGCTGTCTTGGGCTTGGACTTGACCGAATATCCCATGAAAACCTGCAAGAAGGTTGACTGTGCCGCTCGGGCCAGCTCCTCGTCCGGGTTGCTGAAAACATCGAGAAGAACTCGGACAAGACCAGATGCCAGCAGTTCCGCGCTCGTGACGCTTTCCAGCACATCCGCGTCGAATGACGAAGCTAGTCTCTTGAACAGCTCGGTACCCTTCTCTGGTGCAAGGTTGCTTGCTGTCCTGTGGACGTAGAATGCTTCAATCTCCTCGGCCAGATCAGAGAGGTTGGAGAGGATCTTGGCGGCCCTCTTCTTCATGGTCTTACCATGCTTCTCGGTCTCATGGTTTTCCAGGAACTTCTTAGCAACATCGCGGATTCTGGTTCGCATAGACTGTCCGTCTGATGACAAGAAGTGTTGAGGTGGTCCGTCGAGTGACATGGTAGACCCCCGAGAGCTGACCGGAGACCCAGAGATGTCGTCTGGATGAGCTTCGTTCTCATTGTCCTCTTCATTTTCACCATCGTCAGACTCCTCGTGCTCCTCTTCGTCTTCAGATTCATCATTATCTGATGAGTGGTCTCCAGATTCTGCTGATGCTTGTCCGTCCGTGTTGTTGGTCTCCTGTGACGCGCTTGCCTCTGCAGGAGGGGGCGTTTGCTCCTCTGCAGCGAGCTTGGTGATTTCAGAAATAACGCCTTCGCGGTAAAGCTGGTATCGGTAAACATCGTCCAGGCGACTGAGGAGAAGCTCTGTAGCTTGCAACGCCAGCATGACCAGGGTTGGATGATCCTGCTGAGACAGAATCGACGCAAGGAAGGAGGCGTAGGGAACAGTTTTCAGAGATTCTCCCAAAATGCCCTCGTCGAGGTTGGAAAGCATCTTCAGCTGTGCAGTGAGTACCTTTTGACGGACGTTCAAGTTCACCGTGCTCGAGAAGGCGTCTGTCAGCGTCGGGAACAAGATGAGAGCGAAGCGGCGGACCTCCGCTTTGCAGCCATTCAGCAACTCAATGCGCTTGTCGTTGGGCGACTTGCGTGCTTTGCCAGTAGCGGTCGAGGATGGCGTAATAGGCTCCGTGATATTCATATCAACAAAGTCACCGTAAGCGGGATCGGCGTTGCGAGGAAGGCTGGGAAGGAGTTCGCAGATGACGTTCAGTGTCTCGATGATTTGCTCTCTTGGCCGGTGGATCAACGCCTGCATGATGACAACGCTGTCGAGCTTTGAGGCAACGTCCTCGGTCCCGCTGGGCGGAGATACGCCCGTGAGAATTTGGTAGAGGGTCTCGACAATGTTGAGCTTGAAAAGCTCTGCTGACAACTGAGGGCTGGCACGAGCTGTAAAGGCGAGTACTCGGAGGAACTGAGTGTGGATGTTAGGCCCAATGAGGTTGGTGGTGCCTGGTACAAGTAGCCGAAGAACAGCCTTCAAAAGGTCCACGCTGACCAGCTCCTCGAGCTTCGTGGACTGATATTTGAAGCTCTCGACGATTCCAGAGACACAGATAGACGCCTGCTCCACCACACGCTGATCACTGCTACTGAGAACGTTGAGAAGAGTCGGCATTACGTCCCTAATGACGGGGAACGAGTCTTCGGGTATGTTTCGGCAGCAGTTTGCGGCTGTAGTCACAGCTGTTCTCTGGGTGCTTGTCGCGAAGAAATCCAGATACGACAGGCAGGCCGTCAGACCGCCCTCGCGAACAATGCTGGAGGGGTACTCGGCCGAAATCTTCTCCAAGGTGCTCAGGGCTTGCTCGGCGAGATCAATGAAGGATATCTCCAGCAGCTTCTGACAGAGGACAGGTACCGCACCTCCGTAAACAACGTTAGCGACGCTTGCGGGCAGAGCCTCCATCAAGTTGGCCAGGCAGCGGCAGGCCAGGAGCATAATCTCGGGGTTTTCCTCCCCAGTGATTTCATTAGGCTGCATCAGTATGACGAGCTCCTTGACGAATGAATCTGGCGAAAAGTGGCCGGACAGATTGTCCTCGTTCGAAACCAGGAGAATCTCGGAGAGTTCTTGTAGGGCGATCAGCTGCATCGAGGGGTCATCCTTTTGACGCAGGCTGCTCAACAGCTCGCGCAGTCGGGAGGATAAGCCCGACATCATGCCTGTGAGTGCTCGCAAGGTGCTGGACAGTCCTCCTGGACCTCCGGGTCCTCCAAAACCGCCGAACGGATCATCGTCGTCGTCATCATCGTCGTCGTCGTACCTCCGAGCATCATCGTCGTCGTCGTACCTCCGAGCATCATCGTCGTCGTCATTGTCGTCACTATCTTCATCGTCGTCGTTATGTTCGGGGGGTGGTGGCGGTGGAGGGGGGATTCCTTCCTTCTCTGCCTCGTCTGTGCCCGTCATCGCAGTATCTTGATCGGCGTTGTTCGTAGCGTTTCGTTTTGTCCGACGAGAAGAGCCTGATGTGTTGGCAGACGGATCTGAATGGCTCGAGTCAGTACTACAGTCCACGAGCCAACGGTTGTTTGAGCTTGATGTACCTGTTGCACTCGGGGCGGTTCTCTTGCTTCTGCTCGATTTGCGGCTCGAGGACCCTGACGGAACGGTGTTCTCTGATGTGTTCGCTGGGCCCGAAGGGGTGCTGTTGGACACTGTCAGGGTGATGTTTCCGAGATGAATTGAGCACGTGGGACTTACTCTGGGCTCGACATGGCTGCGGTTGCTTTGTCTTTCCTCTTGGAACGAGGAGGAGCAGGTGTTTGTGTAGAAAGTTGAGGTGGCGGAGGAGGCTCAGCAACTTTCTGACGCTTCGATCTTCTGGTCGAGGCGGTCGAGGATTGCTGCGTTCCCGGAGTAGGGCTGGGTGGTTGAGCTGGAGCCTTTCGTTTCCGTGACGCAGAGGCGGTAGGGTTTTGAGGACTGGAGCTCGCGGTTGCAGGGGCGTTCGCGGCGGGATCGGCGCCTGTAGCGGATTGTGTCGATGAAGCTGCGATATTTGCCGCTTGTCGAGCAGATGATCTAGTTATTCTAGGAGACATGAGTGACTGGTTTTTGCGAGGCATGGCCGACAGTAACGAAAGAAAAAAACGAGAATCAAGTCAGATCAGAGAAGGGTCGGTTGGCAGTCCAGAATGCCGCCAGCCATCTGTGTCTCCAGCCAGGGTCGGAATAGTGTGGGTGCAGGGTGGATGCTGGTGTACAGTGTAAGGTCTGGTGGATTTGATGGACCAGGGGAGACGAGGAGGGGTCGGTGGCATCGATCTAGAAATGACCCAAGGAGAGAAGATAGGCGGAAGGAACGAAGGAGGAGACGAAGAGAGATGTGTCGGGCAGAGAACCAGAAAAGCGGCGTCGCGGATGGTAGACGGCGCGATGCAGGCGTTGTTTCAATGTTGGGAAATAAGGCCTCTTTTTTTTTTCCCTGGCCCTTGAGGGTAGGTAGACAAGGTGCGGTGCAGTGTGGTGCCTGAATGTACCGAAAGGCAAGGTAGGTAGACAAGTAGACAGACCAGGCCCGCTTAAGTTGGAGATCCAACAGGTCGGGTACCAGGCTGGAGGCAGGTAGCTTTCTAAGCAGGCCAGCCGGGAACCCAGGTAGGTACACCAGGGTAGTCCTGAGGCAGAGACCGGGTGATTTGGTTTTGAGGATCAAAATAAAGCAAATGAGAAGGTGAACAGCGAGGGCAGGTGGTGTAGAGGCAGACAAGCAGGCAGGCAGACAGGAGGGAAGCCCCGATATGACCGGTGACCGGTGACCGGTGACTGGTGGTGACTGCCCCCGCGACACAACTTTGAACGCTCCTCCTGCTTTTGAGCAGCAGAGCAGGGCTGCTGCTTCTGCTTCTGCCTCTGCTGGCTGCTACTCGATGCCTCTTTCCTCTTTTGTGTTCTCTTGCCTTCTTCACTCTCCGATATCTTCCTCTCTTCGACTTCTCGCGATGCACAAAGCAGTGTAAGGGGATCGAAACAAACAACCCGGAGCAGGGGAAAAGAAGTGACCTACCTTTGGGAAGGCGAAGTCGAGGCTAAGGCGGGAGAGCCCGATCCTGAGGACGATATCGTCGGCGTTGACGGGAGGCGCGCGGGGGGATCGTGGTCGACTACCAATCTGGAGCGCGGATTTGCAGCGGCGATTCGTTCTGCCATGGATTACGCCATGAGGCAGGGCAGCTTGGAGCAGTGCTGGCGATTGGGACGGCGGTATATCGATGCTATGAGATGGGTGTGCGTTCGAACGTGATCGCCCCGTCGTTCGGAGACGGCCAGCGGAGCAAGGGCGTTGGAGAGAGTAGAGTGAGGGGAGGGGAGAGAGGGAGAGCTGTCGGCCGACCAAATCAACTGATCGAACGAGCTATCTTTCGGTCGTGGGGAATCATCGACAGTCGAGGGGCATTCGGCGGTCGCTACCAGGGGACGTCGCTATCGTCTTGGTCGTCGTTGTCGTCGGCGTCGTCGAAAAAAAGTCGATACTGCAAATGGGGAGTTTGCAGTTATGGCTTGAAGTTATGCAGGACTGGAAGCAAGCATGGAGGAAAGGTGACTGGCCCCGGATGGAACTGGCTGAACCTGGACCTGGACCATGCGGACACAGCTCGCACTGAAATGACTGATGGCCGACACCGACACTCTCTCACACACACCTTGGCACACACACACACACTCGCCGGATACCTAACGGTAGGGACGCCTTTTTCTCTATCAATCACGCGCACCACCGCTAAGAAGGCACTGGCCGGTAGACACACAATCCCTTCTCAGGCTTCAACACGTACCAAGCGGCTCTGATATTCCTCCTCGTGCCACCCATTCTTTGCTGCTCCTGCGAGAACGGCTCAGAGGTAGCAGCCACTGGGCGTGCGGGACCACCAACTCAACAGTCGGAGGGGGATCCCTGCAGCAAAGCGCCTTGGCTCAACCACGCCAGCCGCCCTTATGTCATGATACCGTCTCCCATTGCCACGCCCACCGTTTGGGTCCGTCCAAGGGTGTCAATCAGGGACGTGCCACCACGCTGGGCGCCCGCCCCAGGAACCCAAAGCCACTGCTGCCAGCGCCCTCCCAGCGTCCGACCGTACATCCTGACGATGCAGCAACAGTGCTGAGATTGGCAGCTTGATCCCGGTGACAGGAGGTTGGCAGTGGTTGGCAGGCCCGGAAAGCAGTGCAAACATGCCTATCGCTCCGCTAGCGCACCGCATAGCGCCATGTCATTACGGAACCCTGTCTCCGTTTGCACCTCCACATCCTGCGCTTAGGGCCCCAGATTCTGACGGAGCTGATTCAAGCAGAGTGGATAGACGGAATCTGCGACTCCTGTTGCGCCATCAAGGGACTTTATGTGGATGGGGCTGTCGATTTTGGTCATTTCTAAGCAACATGGACACCAAGAAAAAGGCTCACTGAAGCTCGGTCACCGTTTTTGGCATCTATTCGCTTATTCATTGAAAGCCCTACATGTCTGCGGCGCCGAGAACTCCGTCTGTGTAATTCTTGTCATACACCAAGATATCGCGTGAGTAGCACACCTCTGTCTACGCCTTCAGACTGTCCTTGCCGCCCTCAAACTCATTAAAATCATATTCGTCAGGGTACTTGTCGAGGTGTTCCCGCAGCTGCGTCATCTGTTGCTTCAAGTCCGGCGTCAGCTCTTCGTAAACATCTTCAAACATGCCCCGAATGGGCGGCTTCTTTTCGTTCTCAGCCTCCTTGAATGCCTTCAAGACCTCCCGTCTCGTGGAGTCGCGGCACTCCTTTTCCTTGTTTTCATCCCACATGCCCTTGGCCTCCATCCACTTGCGCAACCGCGTGATCGGGTTGTCCCTCCGCTTCCAGTCTTCCACCTCGACCCTGGCACGGTAGGCGAATGAGTCGTCCGACGTGCTGTGATGGCTCACGCGGTAAGTCATGGCCTCGATGAGGACGGGCCTGCCCCCGTTCTCTAGCGCCATCTCACGCGCCTTCTTGGTGGCCTCCCGTACGGCCCAAATGTCGTTGCCATCCACCCGGATGGTGTCGATGCCGTATCCCAGACCTCTGCTGGCGATGCCGTCTCCCCGGTACTGCTCCAGTGTCGGCGTTGAGATGGCGTAGCCGTTGTTCCTGCAGATGAAGATGACGGGACACGACCGCGTGGCGGCGATGTTGAGGGCGGCGTGGAAGTCGCCCTCACTCGCGGCGCCCTCGCCAAAGTAAGCCGCGACTACTCTCGGAGGTACCGATTGGTCCTGCATCCTTTGCATCTTCAATGCATACGCCGCCCCCGACGCCTGCGGCAGCTGCGTCGCCAACGGGGACGAAATCGTGTGCTGTTGATCAAATGGTTAGTCACGGCGAGGCAGTCAGGGGGAATGGAGAGGCACCCACAATATTTAGCTCCTTGCTACCGTAGTGCACCGGCATGTTCCTCCCTCTTCCGGGGTCCTTTGAGTTGGCGAACAGCTGGTTCATAAAGTCCGCCGTCGTGAAGCCGCGCTGCTTGAAGACGCCCTGCTCGCGGTACTGGCAGAAGATGACGTCCTCAGGCGTGAGCACGCTGGCCGAGCCGACGCTCAGCGCCTCCTCGCCCGCCGAGACCATGTAGAAGCTCAGCCGGCCCTGGCGCTGCGCGTCGAACATGATGAGGTCCATGACCGAGATGAAGACCATGTCCTTGTAAAGCTTCACGACCTCCTCCTCGCCGAGGTCCGGCGTGAACGAGTCGTCCACGATGGCGCCGTTCTGATCGACGACGCGGTAGGTTGGCACGGCCGGGTACTCGCCGGGCGTCTCGAACTTGAGCGTGCTCGTGAAGGCGCTCTTGACGGCACCCGGGAAGGAGACGTGGTTCGCGTTGGGCCGCTGGGAGAGGCTGCTCGCAGCTCGGCTCGGGGTTGCTGCGAAGGGCATCGTCGCGGTCGCCGGGGAGGCTCGTGGAAGGACCCCGCGCAGGGGTGCACTGCGAAGCATCTTGCAAGACCTCATCTCTGCGATTGAACAGACACACGGCACTCTCAATAGACTGGCAGCAGGAGAATTGGACACTCAATCCCACGATAACAAAGAGGGATCGAAGGAGCGGGAAGCCGAGACATCTAGCAGCAGCGGCTTGTTCACGACGGCGGGAGTCGTCTATCGTCGGCCGGCGCTGCGACGTCATGGCTGAGCCGAAGGAAAGCGAGCCGAGCTGCTGTCCTTCGTTTATCTCCTTATCCGCAGCGTCATCCCCCGGCCCTGTCCACCCGTCCCATGCCGCAACCCACCCCGCGCCCCGCGTGTGGCAGGAGCCGATAAGGAACCGAACGAACCTTGGACAGGGGAGGTGATTGCGAGATGCATCGTAATTTGGGCGCTGATATTAAAGTTATGTTTTCCCCCGTGCTGGATACACCTGTCTGGGGGGCGCTTTTGAGCTCAACTTTTTCTACTGTTTGAGGATCAAACTGACAGCCCGTCGCATAAATGAGGCTGTTTACCGTTTTTAATTGCGGTGAGTCCATGTCTTGCTGCGCTGGCGGTACGGATGCGGCACCGTAACGGTTCTTCGGTGAAGGCCGCAGACCGAATATCCGATGAGCATGGATCGTGAGAGTATTTGCACTGACATTGCGATGCATCCTTCACATTTGCTTCTTAGCCACAATATGGATGATTAATAGCGTTGACCAGAAAGCAAACGTTTGCCTCGATATATTAAGGGTATCTAGTAGGTGTAACGGAATCCCTTATTCTCCCAGTCCGTCTTATCCTGTCTCTCAGATTCGAGGCCAGCCTGGACCTTGTCTTCCGGAATACCATACTGTGCGTCGCGGCGCTTGTTCTCAAAAACACACAAGACGTAGTATGCCACGCCCGACACGGCCATGAGGGCAAACGCGAACATCATCGCGCCGATGCCCAGGGGGTATCTCGGGGCCTGGCTGGAGAGGAAGAGCTGCGGACCGATGATGTTTCCGATGGCTACGACACAAGGTCTATCAGTCTTCATTCTTAAACGCCCCGACAGGGTTTTATACGACTCACCATAGCACACGGCGACAGAGACACCCATGAAACTCTTCTTCGTCGCGCCCGCGGTGTTTGACGAGTTGAGACTCAGCATAAACACCCACGGAACGTTGTAGAATCCCATGATGTACACGCCCGCTGGGTTCTCATTAGTCTCGTTCTCCTATACCATAAAAAAAGGGTGGCGGCATCCGTTTCCGTACCTAGCGATGCGTTGCGCGCAGAAGTCACATCGAGGGTATGCACCATCACGGCGCCAGCGAGACCGATGAGGGCGGAGATGATCCAGAAGAAGCACCGCAGGTTCTGCACAAAGTGCGAGATGGCGGTCAGGACGGCGCCGGCCACCATGGCGACGGCGGCTTGCGGCGTCGCCATGAGCACCGTCTTGGTCTGGCTGAAGCCGTACCCCGCGATGATGAGCGGGTTGAAGTTGGTGATGCCCGCGTTGGCGATGGCGTAGCCGATGCCGCAGGCCCAGACGCACCAGCACTTTGGGTCCTTCAGGGCTTCGATGATTTGTTTCCTGTCGAATTTCTGGAGCCTTCTCGTTAGCAATGCTTCCTCTCTCGTTCAGACAAGGAAATTCCCATGTCACCTACCTTGTGGTTGTCGACACCCGTCTGGTTCTCCGCCAGACGGATGATGACTGCTTTTTTCTCCTCTTCAGTGAAGAACCAGGCTTTGGCAGGGGAATCCGGCAGGGCAAAGAAGATGATGAAGCCGGTGAAGATGGTGACGGCTCCGTAGATGATGAAGATGTACTAATATCAAATTAGCAGCATTCAATTTCCAGTCCGTGAACAGCACCCACCTTCCATGTAGACAACGACCCCTTGATGTTGCCGATAGCATACGACAAGATACCGCCAAAGACACCAGCAAATGTGTTGTGCCACAGCGCCGTCCGAAGCGGTTGCTCCTCGCGGCGGTACCAAGTTGAGTTCAGCACCAACATGCACGGCAGCAGGGCCGCCTCGAAGATTCCGAGAAGCACGCGGATGGTCGCCAGCCCGGCAAAGTTGTGGCAAGCCGCCATCAGGCAGATGGCGGCGCCCCAGAGAATGAGGCAAGCGCTGATGTACTTCCCAATGGGCACCTTGGTGATGAGCCACAGGCTGGGCAGCTCCATGGCCAGGTATCCAAAGTAGAAGATGCTGCCCAACCACGAGTACTCCTGACCCTTGAGGTTGGCGTCGGTCCTGAGGCCAAAGATTGCGGCAAAACCGAGCGCGTTCTATCTCAATGCCGGGTGTCAGCTGCTGGCATTTACGTTCGGTTTGGCGATTGGCATCGTCTTACCTTGTCGAGAAAGGCCAACGTCATGCTGATCACGAGGCAGGGCAGGACGACGAGATCCGTCTTCATCAGCAACCGCCTGTTCACTGCCGGCTTCAGCGCCTCGGATTGGTCGAAGGGCACTTCATCGTGAGAATCCTTGAGCACTGCAGGCTCCGTCAACTTGCTGTCGGCCACCGGTTTCGGGTCCATCTTGAAAAGTCGTCTCCAACGGTGTCAGATGCGGGAAATGCAGAGATGCCGTGTAAGTCGAAATGACCTCTTTTCTTACAAAACGTCGGAACCCACTGGCCGAATCGAAATAAGGAATGAAGCCGGGTAAAAGACTCAAAAACAGGAAACGAGAGGAATCGCCATGAAGGCCAAGATATTCAAAAGGGTATGCGCAGATATTTCACCTCGCCTTCTCACATCATCCATTATCTTGGGTAATGGAAATCCAGGTTGTCGTTTTCGATATGGAGAACGCGTTCAACACTGATTGACGAAATCGCACTACGGGATCACGCAATCAGTATCGGTCTCCACCGAGACGACGTTCGGTGATTGACAGAGATATCTCGGACCAGTCCGAATCCGAGTCATGGAGCAGCGCCCACTGTCCGCGACATGGATGATGTGGAATAATATGCCGATCGGATTATTGGGGAATCTCAGTCAAAGTCGGCCCCCATACGCTCGGTTGATGCTGTCACCTAACAAAACTTTTGGATGCGATTGGATGAGTCGTTCAGTCCAACCAATTTCACCCTTAGTCTATGGGATATCCGTTGGGTATGAACGGCCCCTAGGTAAAAGTTGGGAAACGACACAAGGAGTGTTCAAATGCCATATATATATATATATATATATATATATATATATATGTGCATATATGTATGTAATCTTGGTATCAAATTATCGATCATTGAGCGTAGCTGAACAGAAATTCACAACTTCAACCGCTTCAAGACACTAAGATCTCGAGGTGTCTCCAAGTCGGCCAAAATAGCCTCCCTTGGCCTGGAGACATCCCGCGTCACCTCTGCTGCGTACAACTTCTGAATGGCCGCAGTGACAGGACCCTTATTTCCATCCCCAATCTTCCGTCCATCGACCTCGGTGACATGGATCTGTGACGGGAAAGTGCCCGTGCAGAACGCTTCATCAGCTCCATAAACCTCGGTGAGCGCAAAATCGAGCTCCCTGACAGTGATTCCCGCAGCGCGGCAGACGTCGATGGTCTTTTGGCGGGTGATGCCCTGCATCTGGTTGTCCTTCGTCGGCGCCCAGACCTCGTCTCCTCGCACGATGAAGAAGTTGACCGAGTTGCAAGTCTTGACGAAGCCCTGCATGTCCAGCATCAACGCCTCGTCGACGCCCATCACGTTGGCACTGACACAGGCCTGGACGTCCGTGGCCTTAGAGATGTGGTTCCACTGCTCGTCCTTGACGTCGGGCGGGCCGCGACGCACCCAGGTCGTGCCGAGGCGCAGGCCACGCTCCTTCGCCGCGGGGTCGACGGCCTTGATCTCGGGGATGATGACGATAAGCGGCAGGCCGATGTTGACATGCGGGTTCTGGTAGGGAGTGGACTTGAGGCCGCGGCTGACGACGAGGCGGATGTGGACGTGAGGCTCGTCGCCCATGTCGTTTGCGTCGATGGTACGGTGCAGCAGAGATAGGAGGTCGGCTTTTGTCAGGCCTAGGTCCATATACATGGCTTTTGCGGATTGGAATAGGCGGTTGATGTGTTCCTTGGCGAATTGGATACGACCCCTGACCGCGCGGATTCCTTCCTGAGTTAAATCATCAGTTTGGATGTGTTGTGAAGTATCCATGATCATATACCCAAATGCCATCGCCAATGAGGAAGTTGGAGTCAAAGACTGATACCACCGCCTTGTCTCTTGGGACTAGGCGGAAGTCATTGGTGACGCCATCGCGAATACCGACCTGTACAGCATTAGCACTGCCACATTTTTCTGTCAACGAGACAAACTTACCAGAATGGTTGCATTCTTGGGGTTGAGAACAGAGGTGTGGCTGTTGGCCGCTTGGCTCTTCGATTCCGACTCAGGCATGGTGTCTTCGATGGTCCGGGGTGACTGTCAATGTAGTTCGATAAGCTCTGTGAAATCTGTCTTGGCGTCTAGGTCCGAGTTGAGTTAGAGAGGCTCGCAACTGATAACAAGACTTGGTTCACATTTATCCTCAGAAGTTACCCGGATTCGCAAGTTCAAAGCTGCAAAAAACGGCGACAAGGGCTCGGTCGACACCGAGAAAGTGCCTGGACTTGGCCGGCTTTGGCCCCGCTCTGCTCGGCCTCCACCGCGACTCCTGACTCTGGGGAGCGTCGCCGTCAATAAACCCGATAAGCCCGGTTGATATTATGAATCGTCATTTCATCCGAAAGTCATTTGGGCCGCTGATGCAATTCCACTAGCTCATTCCTGCTGGGCAGGTTGGGTTGGTTGGAATTCGTCCAGGAACGAACCATACCACGCCGTCAGGCCCTCGTCCAAGTTGACCTGGCTGCTGTCGAAATACCCCGTGACCTGGTTGACATAGGTTTCCAATCCCTCCCCTTGGAAAAAGAGCTGAGATTGCATGTCGTCCGGTTCGAATATGCCGAGGGTGTCAGCAGTACCAGCCGGCGGCCTCAAGTCCGTAAAACGTGTTTGAGGGCTCGTCGGTTCCCAGGCCAAGGGCCCGTATACTTTGAGTCTCGTGGCTTGCAGAAGATCGCGGTACTTGAGGAGATAGTCCTCTTTCATCCAAGCAATGCCGCGTTCAATAAGATCGATGCATGCAGCCACGTCGTTTCCATGGGCGTGGAGCACGTGTGCATCGGCATCTCGAGCCATAGTCTTGGTGTGCCTGAAAAGATCGTTAACAACGACGGCACAATATCGGTGACATTGAGGAGACTTACCAATCACAATAAAGCCCAGCCAGTCCTACCATCAGAACTCCATGCACATGACGGAAACACCGACAAACGGCACCTATGCCATGCTGGGTTTCTAGCTTCAACCATTGGCGTACGGTCCCAGATACAGCTCGAGAGCAGATTTCGACCATCTCCCGTGATGGAATCATGAAGGTGGGCGATGGCCGATACATGAGCAAGAGAAGAAGGCCGTACTCGACTTTCATCTCCGAGTATTCCCGCGTGCCCTTGACGTCCAGACCTTCAATATCTCGCTTCCAGCTTTGTAGTTCTTGTTGAATCTTCTCGATTTCATCACAAATTTGTTGAAATGTGGTCTTGGACGCCCGGCCATCGGGTCCTCTGGCGATATAGACTGACTCCAGCACACGGCCGCCGATTCGGCGTAGTCGAACTAGATGGTTGAAGAGTTGGACGTTGAGTCGGTGAGCAACAGGTGCCGCCTGTGCTTCTGAGCTCGAAAGATTATCCAAGCTGCTGAGCATCGGTTTTGGCGCGTCGATTGCGTGTTCGCGAACAGACAAGACTCGACCGGTGATGACCGCGACTTGCCTCTCCAGGCTGTATATGCACCACCACGTACGGTTACGAATTTCCGTGTCTTCGGTACTCAAACTGCCCGCGGACGATGACCGACGATGAAGACCCATCTCAATGGCAACAGACATGGCGTAGCGACTGAGATGCCAGAGGTCATCTCCGTGACTTCTCACATTCGAATCCATCATCCACAGACTCAGCAGAAGTATCGAATGCAGGCCTTGGAGGTCCCGGGAATGATCGTGGAAGTTGAGAAAGAAGCGCAGACCAGTTTGAAAATAGTCAACGGGGCTGTTGACGTCTAGCATGCGCCGGTATTCTGGGCTACCAGCCGAGTGTGCAGATGCCAGGGCAAGAACCATAAGGATCAGGAACCTTTGGTAGAGGCTGCATCTCGCTGGGTCCTCGTATAAGTGGCCGATGGTGCTTCTCAGAAAGGGAAGCGAGATGAATGGCCACCAGAGGTGAACTCGACGGATGTACGCAGCAAAAAGGAATCGCGCAATCGGCTGAGGCGGGAGTGCGGCATTGTTTCTGAACAGGTCCTGGTCTAGAGACGCGGATGAGAGCTGGGTATTCGGCGTGGGTGGTGCGAGATTGATTTGTTTGAAGAAAATGCGGGCAAATGTTGAACCCGTTGCACTGCCCACTGCGGTTATAGTCAATACGAATAGTGTCAATAAAACTCAGAAGCGACTCACTGTATATCCTGTCTGCGTAGCTATTTGGTCTCCCAATGGCCAAGACGCCAATCTCTTCTGCCTCTTTGCGCACGTCGCCAAAACGACTGACATCCGGGGCCTCGGCAGGCTGGGTTTCCGCATCTTGGGTGAGGCTATTGATTGTAGCCTGTAAATCCCTGATCTTATCTTGCAGACTCTTCACAGCAGCATAGGAATAAGTAACGCGCTCCGTGATGTTGCATTGCTCGTTGTGTTTCTCGCAGGCCGAGCATTGGGGGACTCTCAGGTCACACTTTGAGTAGTCAATCGCTTGGTTCACTAGCTTTAGTAGAGGCGCTGGGGTTTCTCAAACCTTCACTTTTCGCGCGTGGCATCTGTTGCAGGCTTTAGAGACAGTGGGCGGGAATTGTGCATCCCATCTCGGATCCATCTGACGTCGAAGGCATTCGGTAGGTGTGACCAGTGAAGATGTTACCCACCAACGCCGGAGGGGGCCGAGAGAGGTTTAAAGGACAGTGCAGAGAGTAACAGGGGTTAAATAAGTGTCGTCGCTGCTTTATTGCCGAGATCGCCTAATTTTCCTGTGTCTGCGCGGCTATATTTCCTGTACACTTGACTATTACTATCGAAAGCGATAGTAGCGACAGCGACGAGGAGGACAAGGACGAGGACGAGGACGACTATAACGACGATAACAATAGAAGCGACGACGACGACGACGATATCGACGGTGGTGGAGTAATTAGAGTATAGCCACAGGAAAAGTAGTCGCTTTAGCACAGGGAAAATAGGCGGTCTCTTATTGCCGCTGTGTCAGTTACTGCAGTTGTTTGTGATGCAAACGAAAGCCTCCAAATTCATTAGGTGTGCTGAGTATAGTCTTGAAACATATGGCATATTCTGTCATAATCCGGCAAAAGAAATGCAGAAGTTGTCTCACTTTTTTGAGGAGACTAGTCTCGACATTTCGAGGTTTTGATGCCTAGAGCGGCAAGAGAAATTAGCCCCTGCAACGAAGCTCTTTATCGAGGACCCCACTTGCCGTTATCAGTGTGTATGCGGATTGACAGTGGGGTGTAAGTGAGGCATCTCTCGACGGCCGTTGCGTGTAGGTGAGAACTCTAGGAGGAATACAAAGAAGTATTCGGAAGGCATTCATTTCCAAGAATGAGAAAACAAAAACATCAGACCCTTCCGAGCAACGCGCGACCAGCACAACTCCGCGTACCGAGCAACTGCACTCATCCCCTCCTCCACCAAAACTTGAGCTCATCGTCAACCTCACACAGCCAAGCACCTTTTACGACTAAACACCACATCATTACTCAGTATCCCCTTCGAAACACATAAAAATGGTAAGCCCGGCGGGAAGAATCGCCATTCTGGTTATTTTCATCACGCTGCTCCTCTGCGTCATCGCTTACTACGCCCGTCACCAAGTCCACACATTCGCCAAGTTGCTCGCCCAGCATCGAGCCCACAACAAGGAGCGCGAGGGCACTGAAAACGAAGAGACTACTACAGTCACCGCGACTGCCACTGTCTAAGGTGAGTCCATTTTTGTTTTGCCGAAATTCACATGAAGCATCGAGGTGATCGTCCCATTCCCCAGGAGATGTGGCTTGACCCCCTGTCCTAGACCCAGGAGACACCATTCTAGCGTCGCACCAGCCACTGCGAATGCTCCACCAAAATTTCTATCGAGAGAGCTCTTGATCGACTGACTTCCCGGATACCCAGGACCACCAGCGCTCCCTCACGACCATAGCCATTCAGTCACAATGGCGATCAGACGAGCCCTCCGCACGCCATTGAGCGTGCGCGCACTCTCTAAACAGTTCTCCTCCCCTCAATCGCTCTCCCGACCCTTCCCATACGCCTCCCGATCCATCAACACCGACTCCTCCGCCAATGGCACGAACAAGACGACACACTTTGGTTTCGAGACCGTCCCCGAGTCCGAAAAGGCCGACCGCGTCGCCGGCGTCTTCCACAGCGTCGCCGACTCCTACGATCGCATGAACGACCTCATGTCCTTTGGCTGGCACAGAGTATGGAAGTACGTCTCTTCCCCCTCCCTCTTCCTCTCTCCCACGACTAACACACATGCCCCCCAAAGGGACCACTTCGTCAACTCCCTCCAGCCGGGCTTCTCAGCAACCAACCCCCCGACCCCGCAACACATCCTCGACATCGCAGGCGGCACCGGCGACATCGCCTTCCGCATGCTCCACACGGCGCACAACATCAACCGCAACCCCGACGTCCGCGTCACAATCTCCGACATCAACCCCTCCATGCTCGCCGTCGGCCGCGACCGCTCAAGGTCCCTCCCGGCCTCCCAGCAGGCCGCCCTCTCCTGGCTCGAGGCCAACGCCGAGAAGCTCCCCGACGGCGCCGTCCCCGACAACTCCGTCGACCTCTACACCGTTGCCTTCGGCATCCGCAACTTCACAGACATCCCCGCCGCCCTGCGCGAGGCCCACCGCGTCCTCAAGCCCGGCGGCGTCTTCGCCTGCCTCGAGTTCTCCAAGGCCGACGACTACCCCCTCTTCAACGCCGTCTACAAGCGCTGGTCCTTCAGCGCCATCCCCCTCATCGGCCACCTCGTCGCCGGCGACAGGGACAGCTACCAGTACCTCGTCGAGAGCATCGAGCGCTTCCCCAGCCAGACTGAGTTCCGCGACATGATCAAGGACGCCGGCTTCGTTGTCGCCGGCGACGGCTACGAGAACCTCACCGGTGGCGTCGCGGCCATCCACAAGGGCATGAAGCCCATCAAGGCGTAAGCGGGAGGCATGATGACGTGAGGAGGATAGAGAAACGAACGTGGTCTGAAATCGGGGAGGCAGACGTGTACAATGCTGGATCTGTACTATATAAAAAAAAAAAAAAAGAAAGAAACGATGCTGCTTAGACGGTGCGGCTATCAGGTAGACTCCCTACACAAGATGAATGTAAATGAGATGGCCGCTGGCCTTGTACAACAATACCTTGGACCTATCCGGTGACCAGTGATGGCGTGCAGATCTCACAGACTGACTGTATCGCATCACAGGTCAACGGCAACAGGACATCGGTCGCAACAAAGGACCAGAATACATTAGACAGCATGAATTGCCTCTATCTGAAGCCCACCAGACCATAGTCTACCTCACCATCATCATGATGAAAACGGACGACAGGGGTAAATACTAAATCTGGCTTTTCTCTCAACTCCACCGAAGCCGTAAAGCCTTTTATTTCTCATCGACGAAGAACTCCTAACATGGAAAATGGGAAGCTGAGCCGAGGACCAACATCCCAAACCGAGAGACCTTCCCCACCTATTCATCTCATTAAGGTACGCGTACAAGAATTGGTAGCACTTATTTTCTTTGCCCCCCCTTTCTCCCTTCATAACCGAAAAAGAATAATCGTGTCCTTCATTCCCCTGTCTTCGAGGGGCCAAACTTGACCATTAAGGCTGCAAGGACGTCATTAGCCTTGGACAGACGGCGGCGCTTCCCCGATTCCGAGGAGCAAGTGCCGCCCTCCGCAGCACTCTTATCAATGACTCTGAGAGAAGAGTCCTACTCCGCCGGTGTGGCGGGGCCGGGGGCAGGTGAAGCTCCACCATCACCCTTGAGTCCACCTCGACCACGGCCGCCACGTCCCCGGTCGCCTCCACGGCCGCCTCGACCACCTCCACGGCCACGGCGGTTGCTCTCAGAGTCACTGGCTCCACCGGCACTACGGTAGCCACTGCCAGTGTTGGCAGAGTTGCTGCCGCCTCTGCTGCTTCCCCAGTTGCCGGCACCGCCACGGGGCTGGAACTTGGTCTCGCGGTGCTGGAACACCTTGACAAGGGGACGAGAGCGGTCTTCCTGGGCGCGGGTCTTGAGGTCCTCGGGCAGGCTGTTAAGGGCGGCGTCACGGTCTTCGACAGTCTTGAACTGAACCACCTTGTTCGAGTTACCCCACTTCTCAATCTTGAGAATCTTAGCCTTGTGTTCACCATCGAAGAGATCGCGCGTCTGCTCTTCGGAGCTGACATTCATAATGAACAGTCCGATGATGTCTTGAGCGGGAGTCTTGGGTGCAGGCGAAGAGACGGGGTCAGGGCCGTGGGCTGATCCGTTGGCAGCCGCAGGCGCGGGGCGCTCATCCTTGGGCGGCACTGCGGGCGGTGCAGCAGCGGCCGCGGGTTGAGGCGTAGCAGGCTTAGCAGGGGGAAGAGGTGTGGCGACAGCAGGCTTGGGAGGCGCTTGGGATGAGGGTTGTCTGCTGGTAGGAGGGGGAGCTGTGCTTTGGGTCGAGGGCGGGGCGGGAGCTGGAAGGTTTCCGGGAGCTCCAGCTGGGGCCGAAGCCGGGACAGGCGCCGCCGTCTTAGCACCCCTATGTGAGAAGTTGAAGCCCTGCGCACGCATCTCGGTTCCGATACGGCCGTCTTGGATCTCAAGAACCAGGTAGCCGAAGGCGGCATCTGCCAGGTTAAAGTTCCACATGTTCTTGAAGGCGCTCTCGTCGACCTGACCAAGCTGAGCTTGGCCAGCGACGGGTCCGCCGAAGGGGTTGCCACCAGCGGCCGTGGTAGGCATCTTCTCGACAATCTGGAGAGCGTTCTTGAGCAGGTTCTGCTGCGCCTCGTTCTGGGAGATGGCGGGCTCGACCTCACCCTTGACAGTCTCCCAGACGTCGTTGAAGGAGGCCTTGGAGGCGGCAAGCTTGCCGCGGTAGTGGTCGAGGGTGGGGTTGACACTGAACTCGTTGTAGGAGCTGCCATAGCGGAAGTGAAGGCCGGCGGAGATGGAAAAGTCAGCCTTGAGGGTGACGGAGAGCTGGTTCAGGATACCCTCACGGGCGGGAGAGGCGTGGGTGACGAAGACGCGGGTTTCGGTGGGGTCGTAGACACGGTGGGCAGTGTCGACGAGCTCACCCATCTGCAGGAGAGTGGTCCACATGGTGCCCTGGCCTCCGGCAATGGTGGTCCTACCTTCACCATTGTCGAAGAGCTTGTGCATGACGACAGCACCGCCAAGACCCAACAGACGGAGCTTCACTCCGCCAATCTCCAGGAGCATCGATCGGGCCTCGTCGATGATGTGCAGGTTGTGAACCTTGTACTCGCCGGACCGGAACTTCTCGAGAACGCGCACATCTTCGCAAGCACCCCATACGGTGTATACGGGGACATCGAGCTTAACCTCGCCGCTCAGAAGCTGAGACAGCTGGGAGAGGGGGAGCTCGTGAGGCGCGAATCGGCTCTTGACTGGACCGGGGCCGCCCTGTTGAATCTGCTTCTTGATATCCTCGTGGATCAAAGGCGAGTACTGAGCAACATGCTTAAGGGTCCTTCGTACCAATGTCAGAATGACAGCGGTCGGGTGTGGATTCGCGGAGGGGTCCTTACTTTTCAGCGATTCGCTCCAGGGAGGTGTCGTCGTAGAAGCCAAAGTCGCCAGTGTGGATGATGTGGTCGGCTCGTGCTTGTTGCGCCAGGTCGTTCAGAGATCGGAGGTTGCCTGTGAAGAGTAGGTCAGATTGAAGCTCTACAGGGGGAGCGGCTTGGCCCCGTTTGGTGGGATGGCAACGAACCTCGGACGTCAGCTATGCACAGGACACGGATTGGGCCAGTCTGGAGAACGCGACCCTGGTTGGGAAGGAGCGGCGCGGCGCCGGGGTTGATGGAAGAAGCTCCGTTGGGCATGTAGCCCGGGTTGTTGTTGTATGGACGAGGCTGAAGGGGCGATGACATGTTAGCACGTGTCTGCGGAGTGACGGAGAGAAGCTATCGACGACCCCAGCTCCGACGACATGGCAGCGCGACAGTGAGAGCAATGACGCAAACGAGGAGCGCAAGGACAGCGGGCGGTGTCTGACGAGCTGTTTCGTCCCCGGCAGATGACGATGAGGTAGGACGAGAAGGGGAACTTACAGCAGCCATGCTAGGTGGTTGTCCAGGTAATCGCGAGATGAGGTCGGGACTGGAGACTGATGCTGGAGGAGGGGGCAGATCGGTTGGGATCGGGGGGTTTCGTAAGCGTCTGGACCGGGTGCTCGGGTCGGGAGGTCGAGGGAGGGGAGGTTTTGGGTATCAACGGAGATGGAAATGAGGTTAGAAGGAGCAGACGGTGATGTTTGCGACGGAGAAAAGAACAAGCTCCCCTTACAAGGCTGGTGATATTTTTCTGGAGGTCAAGGTAGGGAAAAGTGCCAGGTGTAGGTGGAAGCAACGAACGGACGAATTGGCGCCCTGCCACAGGAGGCTGCCCTTGCCCCAAAGGGTTTAGCGCGGCTGGACAGAGCTGGCAGGGGCTAGAATTGCTCCTTCCGCAGAGCACCCGCCGCCCGCCTTGGACGTCTTCCAGGTAGGTCGTTTCCCGTCTGGAGCGGACAGCGGGACGCACCTACGCTGGAGAGCGCTGGCCGCCTCCAGGCACAGCGGCGGGGCTCAGGCAGCGAGCCCGCCTTCCTGGTTGCGCGCGAATAACCTACACCAGCCCGCCCCAAGCTGGACCTCTCAGGGAGAGACACATGCGCATCCCGACGTCAGGAGCTACCTCACCTAGGTCTCAGCTCACTTCTTGCACAAGATGAGGCTGCAGTCTCTCACTGTTCAATGACTCCATCTACAGCCTGTCTCATGGCAGACAATGATGGCGTAGGCAGAATTTCTTCATCCTCTTCACCTCACAGGCGTGGTCACAAACATCTCACGGATCCGGGCGAGACCCCTCACAGCAACATCATCCATGAACGTCTCGGGTAGGAGCAGCGACATCCCAACGACAACGACGACCGAAGAGCGAGAGATCCATCGTGTGCTGTGCAGCCTTGAACTAATTCTTCTTCCCTGCGCCCCTCAATGGAACCTAGGTAGCCTCCAAAAGATCCGCCGCTATGCTATCTGTGTACATGTGCTTCAACAAACTCCTCCACCCACCACGATAAGCCGGATAGAATAGTAGATGTGATGGGATATAACATGACGGAAAAATGGAGGCTGCGCAAAAAACTTCGAAGCAATCGACGCAGTCCTCTTTTGAATATATGACGCACTCGCACCCCCGCAAACTCCGCCATATGCACACACATTTGGATTATACAGAGCCACAGACCAAGATCGCACACCCGGCCTGCATCTGGAGGGAGCGTGTCCTCCCTTCGCAGCCTCACTTGCCTTGCTCAGGCGCCAGGATTACCACATGTCGTCTCGTCCATCACCGCGGCGTCTGCCGTCGTCACCGGCATCCCGCCCGTACTGATCGTGATAATACTGCTTGCCAGGCTGGGGATCGTAGCTATCAGGGCCGTCATAGCCATCGTCGCGTTGCATGTCGACGCCATGGTCGTACTCGTAGATCTGAGCGTCATCGACGTAGTCCACCTCGTCATGAGGATGGTCGCCGTATTGGCTGTCACCCTGTTTTGTGTCAGTGTGAATCCCACAAGGAAGCTTTTGGTTCAACTCACGCGATGGTAGTCAAAGTCGTACTGGCCCTCCTGATCTTCAGCCTCCTGAGCCTGCTGCATCTGCTGTTGTGCCAAGTATTGCTCCTCCTGCTCCTTGCGCCGGCGCTCCTCCTCCAGCCGCCTCTGCTGCGGCGACTGCGGGACTTGCATCTGGGGGTGCATGGCTTGCACAATGGCAAGGTAGTTGTACATGAAGTTGCTGAGCAAGACCTGACTCATCAACGACCGACGCGGGTTCGCGAGTTTAATGTGAGCCATCCGATAAATCGCTCTTTCCTCAAGCAGCGGGAATCTGGTCCAGTGGTAGTCCACATCGGGCTTCAAGGGCCTGTACGGCACCTCTTCCGACACGCGCAGATGCTGGTTCTTCTTGCTGCTGCTGTCCTTTTCGCTCTTCTTCTTGCCACCGCCGAAGAGGCCCGAGAACAAGCCTCCTTCCTTCTCTTTCTTGGATTCTGTCTTGCGACTTTCCTTTTTGCGCTCCTCGGCGAGCTTGTTGTCGACGTTGTCACGATCCACAATGATGCTCTCTCTGCCCTTGACGCCATCGATCGAGTTCTGCAAAACGTCCAGTCGCGCATTGTCCTGTGTCTTTTCCCCAGAGTGCTTCTTCTTCTTCTCCTCCTCCTTCTTCTTCTTATCCTTATCATCACTGCCGCCCTTGAGCCATTTGGACCATCCGCCCGACGACTTTGACGAGGAGACACTTGCAGAGTCATCGTCTCTCTCCTTGCGCAGCTTTCCTCCAGTCCGCTTCTCTTCTGGCTTCTTCTCCTCTGTAGGTAAGGTGGGAATGAAGGTCAACGTGTCAGTACGGTTAGCACCGCTGCCAGGTAGGGATGACGGGTGAGAGGACATGTCATTCAGGCTTTGGCTAGAAGCGTTCGCTTGCTTCATCACCTGCGGCTGTTGCTGCTGCGGCGATTGTGGCATCGTGGGCGTTGTCGGGCTTGGGGCTGAGTGCGCACTCTGGGCCGAGTGAGAGCTTTGCACCGAGTGAGCTGAGCCGGGACGCAGGTTTGAACGAGCCGGAGGCTCCTCCATAGACTGTTGGGATAGAGCCGGAGCATTGGCATGTTGCGACGAGGACGATCGCTGAGGGAATTGCTGGCGCTGGGCGTTTTCTTCAGTGACAGGCGACTCGACAATGGAGGGGACTGGCTGTCTCGTGTCTGCTGAAGCCGACGACTTCCTTGTAGGGTGCTGCTGAGGCTGTTCGGAACGTGTGTTGGTGGGAGACACGGGCTCCTCGATCTCAGATGACGTTCCATCGGAGCCGGCCTGTGCTATGGGCGAGTCCTGGGAGAACTTGTGCTGCCGTCGTACAGAGCGGTTTGGACGGGAGAAGTTCTCCGACACAGGCTCCGACTGTTGGCGAATGTGAGTGGGCAGCTTGGGCACATCGGGCACATCGCTCGGCAGAGGCGGGACACTGTCCGCCGAGTCAGAAGAATCCATGTGCCCGTGGCGATTGGCGACACGTTTCGAGAAGGGCAATCGGTCTCCGGATCGGACGCTTCCGTTCTTTCGGTACGTCGTCCTTGTTGAACGGCGGAGTCCCATGCCCGGGGCAACTGGCAGGATCGGCATGTCTTCGGCGCCACCTTCCGACTGGGTCTCCTTGGAGAGCTTTTGTACTACCTTGGAAGGGTCCTTTACAAGTTCGCTGAGGTCCAGTTCGGGAGTCGAGTAATCTCTGAGGGAGCTCTTTCGCGAAAGCCTCTCGGCGCCGTCAATGTAGCTGGCCCCTTCTCTGGTGTCTGAAGCATCAATGCGTCTGGATAGCATGCTCTTCTTTCGTCTCAACCCACCACCGGAGTCACTCCGGTCAATGCTGCCATCGCTGGAAATAAAGGACTCCCCTGACCGGCGTTTAATAGTATTGACTCTGTTTTCCAAAAAGTTCTTGAACTCTGACGGCGCAAGCTCGGGATGCACAGCTGCGGGCACCCACAGCAGTCTCGAAGGATCGTTCTCGTCGTCGTCTCCAGTTGGGGCAATAGGGGGCATGGGCATGAGGGAGAGGCCCGAGAACGGCAGCATGTCGGGGTCAGCATTATTGCCCACATCCATAGACATACGTCTCAGGGCTTGCAAGTTGCTCAGTTCCTGCGCGATGTCGTTCGGGTTCTCGATGTTGCCAAGGGGAAACTGAGAGGACTCGTTCTTGACGTCCCGCAGAGAGAGGGGGGGCGACTTGGGACCATTCTGTTCGAACGACATGCTTCGCTGGCTAGGGGAGCGCGTAGGCAATGTCTGGGACTTTTTCAGGGTCGGAGTGCCGTTTGGTGCCATGTTCAACCCCGTCTTGTCAGAAGCCGAGCGTATCATTTGCCTGCGCGGATCTTCCTCGATGGGCTCTGGCTCGGGCTCGTACTGGTCAGAGTATTGACCCAGCATGCTCATGCGTTGATCGTAATTGTCGTCTCCGTAGAGGGTCCCAATAGCCTCAGTCACATGGTGACTGGGGTCTGAAATTGACAGCTGGCTGGCATGACCGCGTCGACTCGCAAAGCTGCCACCAACATCGGCGCGGGGTCTAGATGAGGTCTGCATAGGGGGCAACGGGTTAGCGACGACTGTGATGTGGAAGAGGAGCGCAGAGCCACGAGCCGGAGCGGCCGAGACTGCCGTCAGGTGGTGAAGATGGAGAGGCAGTGACAAAAAGTCTGGACGAGAATCAAGGAGCCTCCAAAGCGCTGGGGAGTATCGGGGCGAGGGTTCGTGGTGGTGGGCGACGCACCATCATCTAGAAAAGTGAAAGATCCGCAGGGAGGCCGAAAAGCCAGCGATTCCCTTGAAAACACCACTTGTCTGGCAAGTATCTCGTTCTGAAAGAGTTTGTCGGCAAGCTCTCATCTGTTTGGGGTAGGTGGTAGCATAGGCGCGGCGAGACTCGGGGAGGAAACGAGGGTCGAGGGGGCGAGTTGTTGTTGCGGGTTGGGATACAGATACATGTATCTATTCCAAGGTTGGTCGCGGTGGTCGGGATCGCATGCGAGGGTTTATTGGAGCGGTGCGCAGGTGCCCGGGGTGTACGTGACTGGCGATAAGGATGGAAAGACTGGAGTAGTCGACCGTTGCGAACGGGAGAAAAAGCAAGCGGTAAAAGACTGTTGGGAGCGCGGAATAGGCGAGGACAAGGACAGAACAGGCCAGGACGGGGCACGTCGTCACGGCGGGTAGACGGTTGGCGTGCTGCTGCTGTGCTTGTTGTGGTTGTGTTGTAGGAGGTAGTAGTAGCAATAGCACGGGCCGTGGCAGCAGGAACCGTAAGTGATGGTGGTGGTGGTGGTGGAGGAGGATGTAATGAGTGGTTGGCGGTTGTCTAGTTTTTGGTGGTGGCCTCCATAGGTCTAGGTACGGATACAAAGTAGGTAGGTAGGTACGAACGACGAGATGGTAGTAGATGCCCAGTCCCTTGCCGACCGCTGCTTGTTGTTCCGCCGTCCAGTCTTTTTTGGGTTTTCGGGGCCTTGGGACTTGACTTTGGGGTCCAGGTGGTGGTAGGAAATGTCTTGGGAAAATGGGATTGGGATTTCCGTTCGGGCAGTGCAGGCGCTGGTGCAAGTCAATTCCACCCCTTACTGCAGGTGAATGTACTCGGAGAACGGACAGAAGACACAGAGCGAGCGAGAACGATGGACAGGCCGTGAAAGCGGCGCTACCAAGGTCGAGGTCACTTCGTGGAGATCAGGTACTTGGGCCGCCAGGTAGCTGGATACCTTCTGCAAATAGGTACTCGCGCCAGAGGGCCAGACCGACCCCTGAAGATGGGCGGTCGCGGGCTGTCGCGGGTAGGCGGTCTGCTGGGACCAACCAGGTGGAGGCAGCGGGCGACAAGTACCGAGTACAAGCCAATGGCAGCACCAGGCATGTACTCCAGCGTGAGGGGCGCCACCCAGACTGCATTAGCGCAATCAAACTGGGTGCTCGCTGCTTTGCAAAGCGGCCAGCCAAAGTGGTCTGCCTCGAATGGGCGCCTCCCTGTCACGTGCCCTGTCTGCCTGCCACTGGTCCGTCACTCGTCACTTTTTTACAAGTGCGTGCTCGTCCTGGTTTTTGAGTTGGTCTTGGGGAATGACTAGCAGGGCCGGCACTAAGGAATACCTTAGTACAGATTGATAGCGCGCTATGGAACAGGGAGAGAAGACCAACAGATCAATCAGTCTTGGTCCTTCTTTCTTCTGCCTGTTTTCTTTTTTCCTTTTTTTATGAATCGATAGAGGCCATGGCGCGAACCGAGGAACGAAAGAGGAAGGAAGGACGGCGGGAAGGGATGCAGACGCTTGAAGCAAGCAAGCACTCCCACGCTGGAGACGAACGACGAATTGCCTTTCACTCATGCAGCTGGCACATTGCAGTCAGTCAGGTACCGGCTCAGGTACACCACATTGATTGATGGACTGCCCTCCTCGGGTCTGTGGCCTGAGTTAAATCCGTACCGTCCGTTCCCTTACGTACATCATGGAGACAGAGCCCCCTGGCTGCGGCTTGCGAACTGACTGGCTGCCGTTATGCCATGCCCATGGAGAAGGAACCGGGGGCCGCCAGCGACACGACACGACAAGACACGACGCGCGACAGTCATCAACGGAACATGACTGACAACCGCACCGCTGCCTCATTTAAAAGAACTTCGTACCGCACATGACGCTCCCAAGCCAAGACCACACTGACACCGGATGACGAGGCAAATCAACTGCCTCCGGCTGACTCTACTCTGAAAGCCAGATGGCGACCCCAGGGTTCGGATATTTGAGTGGGCGGTGGTGGTGGTGTTGGCATGGATGATGCACCGCACAAGTCGTTCCATCAACGCCGTCAAAAGAAGAGACCACAGGAACTCTGCTTGCACAATCCGGCGCTCGGCCGTGAAACAAGAAAACGAGATACGAAGTCTACACTTTTTCTGTACGCGTCCTTCTCTAACCAGAGCTGAATCCGAAGCTGCTCTCTTCCCAAAGCATCTCTCGCGCCCCTCACTACCACGACCAACTTCTGGCCCGCGCAAGGGACACCCGACCAAAGAAAAGAAGCTCATGATGTGCAACCGGGACCAACATCACTGGTCCTCTATTTGCGGAAGCTCCTGCCGTGTATCAAGTCCCGACTTAGCCTCTGCGGCGACGCATGGAAACGATGCCTCTCTTCAGCCGATATCTCTGATGGCACCGCTTTCTCGCCTTTCGGCCTAGCTCTTGGTCGCCCATCGAAATGACATCGAAACAGCATCGGGTGTCGCTGCGGGCTGCTACCGAGAATCGAGACTAACGCGGCCCCCATTGGTGCCAAACATACGGGGTCCATCCCAGACCACCAACCTGGCCCGAGGCAACCCCCCAGAATAACTCGTCGCTTTATGCCAGGGAACAGCACCTTTCTCCTCAGCTAAGGACGTGCCTTTTTCTCATCATCGGGTGCTGCCCGCGGGTTGACTGGCGTGACTGGTCGAGTTCGGAGTGGGAGGAGTCACTCGCCGCCAGCGCAGTCTTCCGAATCTCGACTCCTCCGGGGCTTGAGGCTCGAGGAATGTTACCCACAGGCATGCTGGGTCTGACGGTCGACCCCGGTGTTCCATGTCCTTCTCGAAGAATTGCACGCTGGGGCGGAACTGGAGACGAGGGGCTGGAGGCTTCACGCCAGCGCGCTGAAGACTGGCCACCTCTTGGCCTGTGGATGTGGTGGTGGCCCGACGGCCATGTCACCAGTCACCGCCTCGGGCCCCTATTCACCACCGGCGCTGCCGGCCGTCGTCTCCGTACCCTCGGGGTCATCTCCCAGACTCCCACTTTCGCCCCTTGAGCCCCTTTGCGACCTTGGGCCCGGGGGTCTCTTTTGATTTCAAGGCCTAACCAGCCCTGTATCCACTGCGCCAGCCCAGGCCGACCTGAATCGGTAATCTCATTTTAAACACCGAGGCCTCTTCCACTGAGGTGGTCTCTGAGTGCACAACCTGCCGTCTTTAATCCGCATATACTATGTACTGCGGTATGAGGCGCCCGCCCCTGTTCGCCATCGCATCCAACGGCGAAGCGCCCTAGCCGGCTCTGAAAAGACCAACTTGTGGAACAGCCAACCAGAAGCAGGCCAGCTGCGATCGGAGCGTTGCATGCGGCATGCCATCCCATCCATCTGCCGCCTGCTGTCCGCCACTGATAAAGACCCGGCGCCGGTCGCCGCCCGTTGACCGTTGGCCGCCGCTGGCTACTGCCATCACGACCACGACCGGGTGTTGTGCGTCGTTCAACGACGAGCGGATTTCATATCCTCGGAACATCTCCTGTCGTCATCTTATCTTCTTCGCCTCCGTCATCACGTCCTGCACGCGGAAATCCCTCAATGACTCAAAAGTTTGCAATCATGCTTCGTGGTGTGTGCATGTTCCAGCGCGCGCAAGTGCCGTCGATCCAGCGATCAACCACCCCAATTCTCGCAGAATCCCAAATCCATGTGCCAGGCTGCGCTGGGTTGGCGTCAGTATCTGACTGTCGTCGAAAGGACGGATGCTCCCAAATAACAACACCGGACCAAAGAATCACACACACGCAAGACAAGTGACGGCTCGACCAAGTGGTGTGTGGCTTGATACCCCAAATGCGCACCCTCACAGATGCAACGCCCAGGGTCTGCGTTCTTCCTTGCATGCCAATCGGTCCATTCGGCGTATCGTTGGACGGCATATGCTGAACGATACAGACAGCCACTGGATGTGGCGGATTAAGAGTTGAAGGGGGGACAGAAGGTGGTCTGGCCTCGGCCTTGCATTGGTCATCCAGCGCGATCGACACTTCAGAGCACCTCAGAGTTCCCCTCTGGAGCGCACGGGAGGCCTTGGCCAGGCTGACGTTGGCTGGAGCAGTCTGGGTGTGGTGTGGCAGCTCCTGGCAGCTCCAAGCAGCAGAGCACCGCACCGCACCGCACCGCAATGCAAAGCACCATACATACTTCGTCATCACACCTCTCAAACACCCAGAATTGCGCAGCACAACCCATATCTGCATGGACGTCGCACGCACTGAAAAGAATGCCATGACTACGGATCCCAGTCAAATGGCTTTCCGAGCCGTTACGCACTGGCTTCAAAGTCAGACTATGCCGGTATTCTACTGCACCACGCCGGCATTCCGCCTTCGAATGCCCTCAGAGCTGCTCAATGCTGACCCGCCACTATTACAGAGCCAACTGAGCAAGGTGCTAAGCCAACAAACGCAACCCCAACCGCCCCAGCAGGCAATACAATCGTCGCAGCTCAATAACGACGAAAAGGAAAGTCACGACAGCGCGAGGCGCGCCTCATCGACGAACCTGTGGACGAAACCGCTGCCCCAGCTTCCGCCCCCAAACATGTCCCTGTCCGGGAAAGTCGCCCTCGTCACCGGCGGCGCGCGAGGCATCGGAGCTGCCATCGCGCTGAAGCTTGCCCGGGAAGGTGCCAGAGTGCGTCTACCGATTCCACTCTTCTCGCTCGCAGTGTGAACAGCGGCTAAAGTTAGTTATATCATTCGCGCGAGTAAAGGTCGCATTCACCTTCGTCAATACGTCCTCAATAGCAAAGGCGCATGAGGTCATATCCGAGATCGAGGCCTGCGGGTCCTCCGCCACGGCTATCCAGGCCGACGTCTCCAAGCACCAGGAAAAGGTCGTCAAGCGCGCCATGATGGCCTTTGGCGTCACCAAGATTGACATTCTCGTCAATAATGCCGCGGCGACGCTCACCGCGACCCTCGACGACACCAGCCCCGAGGACTACGACCGCATCTTCAACACCAACACCCGCGCCGTCTTCTTCATGATGCAGGCTGCAAAGGCCCACATCGCCCCGGGCGGGCGCATCATCAACATCTCCTCCGTGGCGGCCCGCGCCGACACCCCGGGCAGCATGGCCTACGCCGGCAGCAAGGCGGCCGTCGAGGCCTTCACGCGCGTGGCCGCCCGCGAGATGGGCCAGGCGCACGGCGTCACGGTCAACTGCATCAGCCCCGGGACCGTCAAAACAGAGATGTTCGACTCGCTGCCCGACGACCAGCGCAGCGCGGACCTGGAGCGGGCGACGCTCACGCCCGCGGAGGCGCGGCTGGGCGCCGTTGAAGACATTGCTGACGTTGTCGCCTTCGTGGCGAGCGATGAGTCCAGGTGGATTACGGGCACGGTCATCCCCGTCAACGGGGGCCGACTGATGAACTGACGAAGAGCAAAGGTGACTACATGCAAACGACGTTACGGCGGACCGACAGCTTATTTATGGGATTCCATTTCCTCTTCTGAACGACAAGGGTTGGTTGGGTTGTTACGGGTACAAAAAGTGTAAGATGTGAGTCTGAGACATTTCGGGTTCTTTTCTGGTAGGCGGGTCTTGGGTTTGTGTCATGGGATTCACCGGCCAGGTTGGGAATGCAGTCGGGAAACAAAGCCATGCAGTGTTACATACGGCTGGAATGCGTAGGATTCCCTGTGTCGGGCTTTACGATATATATGGTTCTCCTTTTCGTTTTTCTTATGTTTACGCCCTTCCGTACACGGCTGGAAGCTAGCATCAATACCATTTCATGATGTTCTGTTTGGAGTTTCGTTCCAGGCGGGGCCTCCCGTGTTTGGTTTCTGTCTAGGAATGGGCGACTGAAGTCTGTTTCGGTAATCAGCGAGAATTCCTGAGGGCCACCAGGATCCGCATCTAGATGAGCGCCCACGATGTACTCGATATGCAGGTCGTCATAACCAAAGCACTGTGATATTCCGGACGAGAAGTCTACTGAGACAGTCATGTCACACGCGGGCCTCGTAGTATCTCAACATCATGCAACTAACTCGCAGATCCAAGACAAGCAGGCGGACCCCAGGTGTCATGCCCCAGACCCACGATGATCTACTACATGCAGGCAGATGGATAGTATTCTGGCGTGCGTCCTCATCTTGTCTTTCCTGGGCACAAACACAATCCCAAGATCTGACCATTTGGTGTGCCACCCAACTTTCCGAGCTTACCTGAAGCCACTACCTGAACGGAAGGAGGTAGGCAGATGCTTACACAAAAGGACGTAATATGAGTCGGGGCAGGTTCTCAATGTTTCTTTCTAGATCCAAGCAACTGCCTTTACTCCATGGCAAAGAGCTAGCAAACACCGTGAGAAACAAGTCTGGTCTTTCACCATTGACGCGGCCAAATTCTCGGTGCTCTCTCTCTCTCTCTCTCTCTCTCTCTCTCTCTCTCTCTCTCGCCTCCATGCCTAAATAATAAGCCACCACCGTGAACCCCTTCACGCCCAGCCCGACATCGAGGCGCATCCCCTGTCCACCCTGACCTCGAGCACGGGAGGGACAGCACTATATAACCCCCTCCAGCGCCCCAAATCCGCAACAAAAATCAGGACCCAGATCCTCTACCCTTTAGGGCGTTCGACTTGGCCTGGCCGTAGTGGCGAAAGGCCTTGCTTGCTGGGTTGGCAGCAAAGGCACATGCCGCCGGGCCCGGTCGTTCGAATCAGGCTCGGTCCAACCGCCGGGCAACCTTTTTTTTACCGTTTTTCTTTTCTTTTTTGATATGTGTTTTTGGTCATCTCTTTTGACAGCCACGAGTTCTGTGTATCGGAACGTCTAGTGTGAACAGACAGGTTGTGGAGGAAACGGCGATGAAGCAGCCGAAATAACCCAAGATTTGTGGCGGTTGGGCTATTGTCACTGCGAGAGTAAGCAACCAACAGGTCAACAACGTCGTCGCATGTCAGAGCAATGGTTGGTTTGCTAATACGAATCGAATACATACTACTACCGACACCAGAGAACTATCTTACACGAATAGGATCCTCAAGAGAAACTTGCCGGAGATAATGTTACAATTAGGTTGATTAGAGACTAAGATCCTGTTGTTTATATGTAGGGCGGAGTTGGGTATCATAATTGTGTGTTCCAACGGGCAATGATCAAGACTCCAGAATACGCGCCAACTCCCTGAAACGCAATTTGAAAGTGTGGACGGCACTGGTCAACCGTGCCCTCTAAGCTGATGTTGTCGATCGCCGCCAAATCATGAATGCGGCAATGCCAGCACACGCCGTAGCGCCCAGCGCGAGGTACAGACTGGTCCTATCCGGAGGCGGCTCCTCGCTCCTCGGAAAAGCGGTGCTCGGGTTGGTTGCCGCGTCGGCCAAGGCGATGAAGAGCTCGCTGATGTTGTTCCACTTGACGGTGACGTGAAGCGGAGTGCTCATCATGAGGTTCGACGTGTACATGTCCGGCTGCATCTCGCTGCGCTGCATCGTCTTGTCCTTGTCCGCCTTCAAGGCGGTGTAGATGTTGGGGAGTTCGTCAAGCTGCGGGTAGCGTTTGCGCAGCTCGACAATGTGCGAGAATGAGTCGGGATCCGACGAGTCGTACGCGTAGCAAATCAGGTCGCAGGCGTCAAGCTTGGCCTGATTTTCTAGGATGGCAGGCTCCAACTCGCCGAGCTCTTCGAGAATCATGTAGCACTGCTTTCCACCCGGAAGCTCGACGCTGTTAACAGCCCGCCGTGGCTTAATCGTGGGCCGATACAGGTTGTCAAAAGGGCGGCTCAGAAACGCATCCAACAGCGACGACTTGCCAGCCCCAGAGGCACCGAGGACGTAGCAAAGCACCACGTTGCGCTCGACCTTGCCCGGGCGCCTTCTGCGCTTGCGTGACTTGGTGACTTTGAGAGCAGCGGTAGTTGTCTCACGTGGGTTTGCAGGCTCAAAGCCCAGATACGCAAGATACTCAAGCGTCGTCTTGGGCTCCATGAACGTCGTCATGCTCCACTGTGCCAGCCACCCTTGCAGAGTGACGTGCCCTGCCTCGTTACGTACAGTTGAAGATGGGAACGACGTCTCAACCCAGGAAACAGGAAGTCCGGGTGTAGGTGCGAAGAGGGCTTCCAGCTCCTTGTCGTTCAGACCGCCGTCGTTGTCCTTATCGAACAGCAAGAAAAGGTCCACGAAGAAGCGGTAGCCGGCAGGGCTCAGCTCTGCCGAAGAGTACTCTGGCACATCAAACTTGGGGCGCAAGAAGCTGTCCTCTAGGCTCAAGCTGTCGGTATAGCGGAACTTGCGCAAGATGATCCATATCGTCTCGTGGCGGCCCTTCTCGGCGTAAATCTTGTTCAGCTGCAAGAATCCTCTCTGGTCTATGCCCTTCTCTGCCGACCAAGCCGACAGTGTCTTCGTGATGGAAAGCTTGATGTTCTCGAGATCCTCGGCGGTCAACGGCTTATCGAAGCACCTGGCCTGGAACTCGTGCATCTCCTGGTCATTGAGGAAGCCATCCTGGTCCTTGTCACAAAGGTAGAAAATACGCTTCAATGCATCAACGCAGTTGGGCTTGAGGTTCCCCTCTTTGTAGTCGAATAGCGGGGCGATGGGGTGGGTGACGGCCTTCTGACACAGGAAGAAAACTTCGTTGACGTTCCGGTGCTCCCTCGCGCTCGACCTGATGCACGAGTCGATCTCGCGGAACTCGGCCATGACGGGCAGCATCTCGCCCTCGACCACCTGCGGTGTATTTCCATCGCCAGTCAAATCGGACTTGTTCGCACAGAGGACGACCGGGACATTGACGCCGAGGGATCGGAAGTACGGCATCCAGAAGAGAGCCACACGCTCGTAGCTGTAGTGGTCGGCGTAGACGAGGAGGATGACGTTGCATTTGCGGATTTCTTTCCTTAACGTGGTGCGGTTCTGAGGCAGGGCGGAGGTATCGACGATGGTGGTGGTAACGTTTTCGGGGGTCCCGAGCTGGGGAGGGATGGTGATGGAGGGGAGGACGGCCTGGATCTTGTTGGAGATGAAGACGTCCTTGACCAGCGAGGCGATGAGGCTGGACTTTCCGGTGCCCTCGTCACCGCAAACGCAGATTCGGACTAGATGGAGGCAAGACAAGTCAGTTTCAAGCTCGGAGACAAAATGTCGAGGCCGGGCAGAGCTGTTCGTCAGGCCACCTACCAGAAGCCATGTTCGTGATCGTTGAAGCTTAATCAGAGGCAGAGAGAAAGCTTTATTGCGATGCCATGGCAGGGCGGTCTCAGAATACTGTTGGAAGAGACTCGGGCGCACACGGCGATGGACGCTAGAAGCTCGAGGCTTGTGTGTACGATCGGTCGTGAGGAGTGCGGTGGTGGCTTTCTTCGGTTGAAGCAATGGAATGTAATCTGGGAAGCTCTGAAGCGGGTAGGACGGGAATCTGCAGGTTGACGGGGGTAGAGTTCGAATGACGACCTTAATTGCAAGGATGACTCTGGTGGGGGACAGCTGGAAAGGTGCTGCTGGTACCTTAAGGGATCGGTTGAGGTAGCGGCACCAGCGCCTTCGGGGATGCAAGACCCGCCCGAGAGAGCACCCGATCAGCGGATCAGCGCTGTGCGGTGCCTTGATAAGCGACCGATGTCCAATCCAGCGGGCTCAGTGCAGCACGACCCGACAGCAATGTCTTATCGTGCATGACTGTGGAATGTGTGCTTCTTGGTTGGTATCATGATTGGTGCCTTTTGCTGAAGATTTTGGAAGAAAAGGAGTCCTGAGCAGTTGTTACTCGGGCGGAAGAAGTGAATGAGTTCTCGATAGAGACAACTTTGCAGTGGTTGAGCTAGGGGAGCTTACCTGTGTACACACTCACACACAATACATTGCCCGTGGATTATGCACTCAGCTTCGAATTACCTATGATCGGTGCACCACCACCACGCATTGTTGATCCGCTCACAACCTCAATAATGTCTGATACCTATCCAAATCATCTGCTCAACTCCACCTCATGTCCAATGTGTCTCAGTTGAACATATATGTGCAGCATACCCCGTTCCTCGTAATGTGTATTACCATAGTCCCGAGTGGCCAAGCTCACTCAACAACAACTTGGTAGCAAATCTCGGTAACACGTCCCAAGACATATGAGGGAGGTGGTGCAGCAGACCGGTTCCAAAGATGTGTTTTGATGACGACTGACCCAACAGTTCGTTCTACTGACTGCGCCAATAAAACTGCAAAACCCTCCCCACCTCATGCATCCTGTGCCTGTCCAGTGTCGCTCAGGATGTGAAGCGACTGTCAATGGCCTCACAGCTGCTTCTCCAGCTTTTTGCTGCCTACCCCACACTTTTGCGCGGCCAGTCACCGAGTCGGACTGACAGCAGGCCGGCGATTGGAACGTGGACATTTCAATTAAACCCGGGCGTCAGGGACGACTCGCCTGGGCTCTGCAGCGTCACTCCAGAGGTGCTGCCACCCCCGCCAAAATGGAGCAGCCGCCCACCACTCACGTCGCAGCAATCCTTCTCCGGACCCCAGGCTGACCTTGACCTGCCCTCACGGGGCCCATGGGCAATGAAGCAGGTGCAGCCAACTTGGACGGCTTATCCTGGAGGACACACACGCAAGAACGACATGGCTGACCAGTGATCCCCAGGGCCTACCTTACCTGCAGTAGGTAGCGCCCCCGGGGCCATGGAAGGCGGGGACACGAACCAGAACCGAAAAGAAGGGAACCACCACCAGCACGTCGCTGGGTTGGGGTTGATTATCCTATCCTGCCCTGCCCTTTTCCACTTCGACACCTCCAGTTCCAGCTCCAGCTCCAAATCCAAATCCTGCTCCAACCAACCGAACCGAACCCAAGGAAGGCTCTTGTTCCTTGCCTTGAACCCCCTCCCCCCAACCTCGCCTGCGCCGTATTAAAGACTCCCGCCCTCGCCTACCTTGCATGAGGTCGTCAGCTCTGTCCAAGAACCTCTAGAGTTCGTCTGGTCGTTGGCGCAGCGCACCACCACTTCCTCCTCCTCGTCGCCAATCCTTCCGCCCCGACCTCGCTGCCATCCGATCAACGAACTTTCCGCGAAGCCTCACTTCCTGTCGCATACTGCGCAGCACCCTCTGTGCGACCTTCCCGAAGCGTCCGTCCTCGTTATCAGCCTCCACCGCCCCGGTGCCGCACCCAAAACCTCCCAAAACCTCCACTGCAGCTGCCGCCAGTGACGTGAGGCGGAGCCGACGACGAACCACCTTCCCGAACCCCGACCTGTAATCACCTCAATTCTGCTGCGACTGTCGCGTGCTTCCTTCCTTCTCGTCCAATTCGTAACTGCATTCCCATAGATCGTAGGAGTCTTAATCGCCCATCATGTTGTAAGTACCCGACGTAACCTCATCGTACTCTGCGTCCATCGGATACACGCTTCGTGTAACCTCGACGGCCATCCATTGCACAGCATCGCAGCACTATGCGCACACTGCCAAGCACTCTTACAGCACATTTCAACCTCATAAGAACCCCGGCTGACTGTCTGCCCTCGTGCGACCATGAACAACAGCGTCCTGCCCCCTCCCCCGCGATACCCATCGCATTCGGGTGCCTATGGCACTCTCGGCCCAGGCATCGCTCCCATGATCGAGACGAACAACATCCTTTCCAACCCCGAAGGCCCGGAGTACCAATTCCTGGTCGGAGAGGGAACTTACGTTCTCAAGGAGGACCTTCACCTCGCGACGCCCCCGCCCCATCCTTCCGAAGCTCCCGTCGTGAACCCGAACCCGCTTGCGACGAACCCACAGCCTGCGACCGCCGGCACGAAGCTCTCCCTCATAAGCCTGGACATGCGTGCCGCGCCGCCCTTCTTCTACAAGGGCTCGTCGGCCACGACGCTGTCCCTCACCGGCGATATCAAGGAACACCCCAATGAGGACCGGTACTCGACTGAGGCTGGGCTCAGCAGCGACGGTGGTGGCGGGACCTCGTTGAGCGATGCGCAGCCCAATTCCATGACAATGATTGCCGCGGCGCCGGCGTTTGGCGACGGCAACACGGCGCTCGCGCCAGCCAATACGAAGGACGCTGCGAAGAAGAAGGTGCCAAAGCCCAAGAACAACATGACTAAGAGCAACTCGTCGTTCATTTCCAGAGTGATTGTAAATGAGAGTCTCGCCAAGAAGCTTCAAGAGCGGCCGACGGACGGAGTCTTTGCTTTTGCCAACATTAACCGTGCTTTCCAATGGCTAGATTTGTCGTCGGCGTCAAAGGTATGGTTTGCGCCAACTAGCTTCTGCGCGGAGCCTACACTGACATGCGGCAGGCGGACTACTTGACTAAGATTCTGTTCACCAAGGCTCACTGCCTCTGCCACGACGTCAACACGATCACGAAGAGCATATCGCATATCGATGTCATTATGGGATTCTCCACTGGCGAAATCATCTGGTGGGAGCCAGTATCACAGCGGTACACCCGTTTGAATAAGAACGTAAGTCCCAGGTCTCTGGTGGTTGCAGCCAGGCAATTGACTTTATCAGGGTATCATCAATGGCACGCCGGTGTCAGAAATCAGGTGGATTCCTGGATCCGAGAGCCTCTTTCTGGCAGCGCACATGGACGGTTCATTGGTGGTGTACGACAAGGACAAGGAGGACGCCCAGTTCTCGCCAGAGGAAGAGCTCGCGGCCAACGGCACGCCCAATGGGGAGAGCGAGGCAACAAGTAACGTCAACCACAACCTCAAGATCCAAATCAACAAGTCGATTCAATCCAAGAATCAAAAGACGAACCCGGTAGCATCATGGAAGCTATCTAACCAGCGAATCAATGCCTTCGCCTTCAGCCCCGACAACCGTCATCTGGCCGTGGTATCGGAGGATGGCTCTCTCCGTATCATTGACTACTTGAAGGAGGAGTACGTCCACCAATCTTACCCTCAGGGTTCTCTGGGGACGAGCCCGCTGACATGTGATAACAGGCTGCTGGACCTCTATCACTCTTACTACGGTGGCTTCATCAGCGTCTGCTGGTCTCCGGACGGCAAGTACGTGCTCACGGGCGGCCAGGACGACCTAATCTCCATCTGGTCTGTCGAGGAATCAGCCATTGTGGCGCGCTGTCAAGGCCATCAGTCTTGGGTGACGTCCGTAGCGTTCGACCCGTGGCGCTGCGACGACAGGAACTACCGTTTCGGCAGTGTCGGCGAAGATTGCAGATTGTGTCTCTGGGATTTCAACGTCGGCATGCTTCACAGGCCCAAAGCGGTACGTTATTCTTGACCCAAAAACGCAGACGCGGGAAAGCTGACGAACGGGAATAGGCTTCCGTTCACCACCGGGGTTCCGTGTCCTCACGCTTCGCCAATCCCTTGCAGAGGCAGGAAACAGCGAACACATCAGCGAGCCGCATCCGGTCCAACTCAACCCTATCGGGCGGTGCCGTCGACGACGAAGAGAACACCGTTGTGCATGCCGTAGAGCCGCGTGCGCGAATTGCCATGCTTCCCCCCGTATCCGTATGTTTACATTTTGCTCTTTCCCTTGCAGCTGCTCGTTTTGAAGCTTTCTGTTGCTGACCTGCTTGCAGTCCAAAGCACTTGATACCCACCCTCTATGCTGGCTTGAATTCACAGAAGAAGCCATCATCACCAGCTGCAAGTCAGGTAAGTTTGACCTCACGTTGACAGCATCAGGAAGATATAAAAAAGCAGGCGTGCTGACATGGGTGCAAAAACAGGCCACATCCGGACGTGGAACAGGCCGACAGATGCTCCGGTGCCGAAGGAGGGAGCATCTTAGATGGCGTTGGTTTTACATTTTGTTTCGACGCAGATATACTAGAGCTCGGGTGTATGAATAGCAATTGCGCCAACAGTGGCTCGAAAAATCCAACGAGCAATTACGCTTCACACTTCAGGGTCCGACACGAGAGTAATTATGCACGCAGGAAACTATTCAAGTAGCAGGCGGCAGTGTTTGCGGTTCGAAATGGTGATGTACGCGTCTCTCATGAGGACGGGGTGATCATGACGTTCGCTGTGCATGTGAATGAGGATCAAGATGTCAGAGCTTGCCACCGCAGGACCCTTTGAGACAAAAGTCTGCATCTGCTGCACAATCGAGATGCGGCTCCGTGGTGGGCTCGACATGGCTGGCTGGACCCGCGGTCCCTTGGTCTCTCGGGTTACCCCTGGGAGGGAGCTCTGGCTTCTTAGTCTCTGCCTGCCTGCCACCAGGCGGGCGTGGGGGTTCCACCAACCGCCGCCGCCGCTGCTGCTTTCGTGCACTCGTGTCGCCTCCCATGTGGTTTGAGTGAAGAGAGACACAGGGCCCGGGTGCACTAAGATGCGGTTGCCAGGTGGTATCGCACGCGGAAGACCGGCCGGCGAGACGTCCTGGTCCACGCACGAAAAGAAGCCGGAAGGAAAGTCGAACGGTTCGCGTGGTTAAACGTTCTTAAGGTGCCGCCTACCCCCTGGTCTGATAGAGATAGGCGACGTCCAGAATTCTGCAACATGTCGAATGCAAATATCGAATGGGCTATGCCCTTTCCTCGAGGATTCGATTGGGTGCGTGTTGGTCTTGAAGCAAGGAAAGGTAATTCCCGATTCTCCACCGCGTTATGATATGCGACGAGGAATAGGGAAAAGGGTGTCGCGGTAACAACCAAGGGGGTACATTGGAAAACCACTCAAATCTTGTGAAACTTTGAAAAGCTTGAGCGGATACCTTTTTCACATGCTGTTGATACTGAACCCTGATACGGCGGCGACATAAGCTTGAGGCTGAAAGGGCAGAATGATAGGCTTGTTGGATGTCGTTGATGGAGACTTTTCAGTGGTGCAGCCGCAGTGCGTGTATTATGCAGTAGCATCGCGCAAGAGGCTGCCCTGGCGTCTTGAAGTGTATCCATATGCAGGCGTACCGGGAGATCCACGTGCATGCGAGGGACATTTTTGAATTTTTCTCCCTGGTTGGGTTTTGGTGGTTAGCCCCTCTGTTGGTGACAAGGCGTAATCGGAGGCGTAGGCGTAGACGTAGACAACGGGAAGCCGATCCACTTTGAGCGGTTTGTGTGCAAGTCCAAGAGTTTAAAAGACATGAGAGGTCGGAAAACCAAGCCAGGAGGCAAGGCTGAAGACTGGGTCCCACACCGTGGCTCGAGGTGAGCTCATGAGAGGTCAGATTGCGGTCTCCTGCATAGTGCGGCCGGCGGGTATCAAGGTTCACGTCTCGATGCTTGTAATCAGTGAGACGCGCCCCCTTGCTTTTTCACCGCTGCAAAGGGCCGATGGTGAGAGATTTCGGCGCGCGGTGGGGATGGGAAGCGGTAGTTGGCGAGATTTCAGATGGGGCTAAGCTTCGTGAGTCAGCTTGGTGCCCGAGATGGGCCATCGAGGCTCAAGATGGTTGAAACGATGGGCCTGTTTTGGTATTCGGACCTTTGCGAGCTCGTCGCCGTGTATGGCGACAGGGAGGCGCACGCTCTGCACAAGCTTCCAAAAGGCCTGCCGCACTTTTTGGACGGTCAAATTAAAACGGTGCGGTGCAAGATTTCCGGACGACCCGCCCGCTGGGTTCCGACGTACCTCAGTCGATTACGCACGCAGGCGAACATGAGCAGTGAACGATGCTCAGGCCATGATGTGCGCTGAGGCGAGGCCGGAACAGCCCAGACGAGACGACGGAGAAAACACATGCGCCGCACGCTGAGGTAAGGGCCAAAGAGACTGCGACCTGCGCAAGAGATGTCATGTTGATATCAGTGGGTCCCGACTGATCTGACATCAGGAGCAGGCATGATGCTATCTTTGCACACGCCCAGGGTGGTGGTGTAGTGGAGACCCGTGGCTGCGGATGCCATCTGCGGCAGTCGGCGAGCTGGGCCGTTGGGACGCCATGTTTGCTCAGAGCAACCTGAAAATTGCGCTAACCACACCGCGTGCTGTTGGAACCTCGATTCTGCCATCGTGACCCTGGACTTTCTTTGGGTTTTGGGCCTTGGTTCCTTGCAAAAAGTGAAGGGCCTCGTCTCGCGTTTCCATGAAACTTGGCCGAGCGGGCCAACCGCTCTTTGCAGGTGAACGTCCATTCGTGCTGGTGGTGGGTAATGGTTTGAGCTCGCTTCTGCTAGCTACCCGCCCTCTGCGCCGGTTTGTGTCCGTGGACTGGGATATCTTGAGCCTCGAGATAGTGCATCATGCAGCAAAGATATGCTGACACCATTCAAAGTCTTTCCGAATTGCAAGCCAAGGCAAAAGAGCGGGCGTTGTATGCGTGGCCAGCCTAACACGGCACAGCGTTGCGCAACTTCAGGCAAGACCATAGACAGGATTCACGGGAACCAAGAAAGCTTGACTGTAGCGACGGGTAGCTGCAGCCAATTGAGTTAGCATGGTGCCGGTCGAGTATGAGATTGAGGTTCGCCGTGACACAATCTCGACTAGCAGTTCGGTGAGGGTGTGCCCAGGCATTCCATCCCAAGCACGGACGGTCTGACTAGAACCAACATGGCCGGAGGATCACGGCGAATGACCGCCATAGACCGAGACTCATATCCGTATCTTGAAAGAAAATCGCTCGGCGTACGTCCGGACTCGGTGCGGATTCGGACCGCTGCACGGTGGTTTTGCGTTTTAGTGTAATTTTGCCGTTATCTTGGAGCCATTCCTCCTAGTGCGTTGCCTATTGGCTGCCAGCCACCGTGGGCGTGGACGCGTGAAAAAAAAGTCTCACACACTCGGAGAAAAAAAAAAAACCAAAGCAGGGTTGAAGGCGCCATCGCTTGAATTTCAGCGAAGAATCCACAGCGAGTCGGTGAACGGCCCGTTCGATTTTCGCTTCTGTCGGTCTTGGTTCCTCCTATTGGGAGGGTTCTGAAAGCCCTCGAAACTGGATACAAGTCGCAGCGTGAACGGCACTTGCCGCAATATCGTATGGTGATGAATTGATTCCTGTTTCCGCTTCATATGCTTCGTCATGCACGCTGAAGTGGCAGTCGAAGACGCAAGGCGCTGCTACCGCGGCATCGCGAGTCCAAATTGACGGCCGGGACTTGACGGGATGGCAAGACAGGCCCCCTTGGGCCCTTGGGTCGCGATCCAGGAGCAAAAGGCCCCTTCGCTAAGAACTGGAACGAGAAACGACGGGATCCCGGTTTGCAGGCAGCACAGGCTGGTGCTTATCGGTGGGGATTTCACCGAACCCTCAATCCAGGAGAAATTCCCATCGCAGGGCTCGGGCCAGCTGCCAAACTGCCTTCCGTGTCTCCTGGTGACGATCTCCCAAGCAGACTGGGTCCCGACCAGGGGGTGACAGAGCACTCGACGCAGTGGATTGGATCCCTGCTCCAGAACGAGATGCCTAGACCAGGAGACCGGCTCGGCGTATGGGCTGGAAGGTCTGGAAGGACCTTTGTCTGCTGAGAATGCTGCATGCGGCATACTGAACCGTGAAAACGGGCCTGACAGAGGTGCTGGATAAATTGGCCTGCATCGACTTCCCGCCAGCCTGCAGATGCCAATACGGAGGGGTCATGCCCCCAATGTGTGAGACTCTCTGGTTCATCTGGCAGCCAAGTTGCGAGACCCCCAAAAGGCCGTCATGAGGCGCAGAATCGTAGAGGCGCGGGACGGTGTTTCTGCTGCCGGGTTCCCCGTGTGATGGACTGCGCGGGATACCGCCCGCACTCCCGCCCGAACATATCGTGAGATTTTGGCCATCAGGTGCAGGCTGAGGTTGCGGGGATGGTTCGGTGAAGGGAAGCAATCTGCCTAGCTATACTGCAGGTCTTGATGTCGCACATGGCGATGGGGAAGCAAGTGCTGATCATGGTCTGAATGCCACTTCAGATGCGGGCTTAGGGACAACCCCGCGTCGCACTCCTCCTCGGTCTCCTGATTGACTCTGCCCATGACCGCCGGCTGCATCGCCTTGGAGGCGGCAATGCGAACCATTTGACCTCGACGTGTCCATCATCGTCGATATGGGTAGTGGGGGTCCGCCAATCATGCCCGTACAGAGCGCAAACAAGCGTCACTTTCGTTGGCTGTAGTGAGTGATGGGCAATAGGCATGGCGAGAACGGAACCCAGGCAAGGCAGATTGGCAGCTGAATAGACAACAAGCCTCCAGACGTCGAGCCTTGGCTCTTTCCGTTTCGTGAAGACGGGCGAGGCGGGTGCGAAGCCACGTTTGGTGACGATGGCGTTTTCGAGGCGGTCTGCTGGCACTTTGTGACTAGATTAGGCCGTTGTCTTAGCTACCTGCCCGCGATGAGATATCCGAACCAACAAGGGCGAGGCAGGGATCGGGCGGCGAGAGACGGTCTGACGGTCAGCGAGACAACTACTACCGCACACCGCAGGGCAGTACCTGGATTCTGTAAGGGACTCTGCGCCTACCTTCGTACCTTACCTGCGGGATGTAGGAACAGACGCCGGGCGAACATCGGATCCGTAATGTACGGAAGGAAGCTCGGGTTGCTGGATTGGGAACAGAACAGGGACAGGCAGGCGAGGCAGAATAGAAAACATCCCACGCAGACCCACCCAACCAACTTCTTGCTTCGAGAACGGGCGTCTTGGTGTCAAGCAGACAGGCAGTCATTACCTGGAATCATATTGCAGCGGGCAGGCGGGAGGCGACAGCATTGTGGCGGACAATCAGCTTGGCGCCGCCAGGCAGTTGGTGGAGGAGGGCAGAAGTCTGAACGGGAGGGAAGTCAAGCCAAGCAAGCGCGCAAGGAAAGATGGGTGCCACCGTGCCAAGACAATGGAAGCACACACTCACGGTGCAGCGCAGCTCCACAGCTTCCATCTGGCTTCCATTTCCATGGCACGATTCATGCAGGGGCCAATCAGTGGCGATGGGCGGTGGCAGTGGTTGGCAGCCCTCGGCCATCCGTCGCCTTATCCGTGATCCGTCAGATGAACGGCGGGAGGCGGCAAGACCGTCTCTTTTGTGTGTGTCCTTTAGGTTGAAGCTCGGCTGTTGATACTGACTCTTGCTCTGCTTTCCAGTAGCCAGGTTCTGTTGCAGCGATGATGAAGTCACCGCGGAATCTCGCAAATGCGGCCATCTATCGCAGTTCGCTAGAGGGAGCAAGAGAGCGCACAATGGGTTAGTTAGGCTTCGTTCGTGGCGGGCGCTCCTGTTCGGAGATTCCATGTCTTTCTCGGCGCGGTGCATCGGCGACTTGCACTTCTCACCGTGTGCTTTGCAGCTTTGCAGTCCAGCCCAGTCGTTAATTAGGTTGCCGCTGAAAAGAGGCGCCCACACAGGATCGCAGCCGGGCGCAGTTGCCGAAAAGCTCCAATCAGGCCAGACGCCAGACTCAGGGCAGAGCAGTTGCAGGCGCTCGAACCATGTGTTCCGATTCCAGTTGCTTTTTTCTTTCATCGTCACTCTCTTTCCCCTGTCTGTCTCTCTTAGGTACGCATGGGTTGTCGCATTTTAGGTAATTTTCTTGGTTTCGCCAACAGGCTAGCTGATGCATCGTGACCACATGAGCAACGGGAATTTGACGAGTTCCATCACCCAAATGAGGCAGAAATCTCCCAATCTGACGATAATCCGTTGTCACGATAATCGTAGATACGACCGACCTATCGGACGCAATTACGAAAGCAGGTATTTTGTATTACATTGCGCATCGTCAAAGGGAGCCGCCAAGCCGGACAGCTAAGGCAGCCCACCCCTCAGGTAGAGCACGCCGTGGCTGCGGGCTTTCTTTAGCCCACACCAGCCCTGAGCACCATCAGCACCATTCGCACCGTCTCCGACGCGGATGGAGGGAGGGACGGAGAGATGCCGCGCCTCGTCGGACCTCTAGTGATGGCGGTGGTGATGGTGGTGATATTGATGTGACAAGAGTCAGACACGGCAGAGACACAAACTCAGGCTTACACTTAGACTCAGACTCAGCACCAGCAGTAGCCGCACAGCCAACCACAAGACCCAGTCAAGAGGCCAAGCAGTGTGCATGCAAACTCACTCGTTGCGAACACTTGGGAAAAGGAGGTTGTTTGACCGAGAGACTGACCATGATTCATCCCACGCACCCCTGCTGGCGGCATCGTCACCCGCCTGTACATATCCCTCCCTCTTTCGGAGGACTGAGGCAAAGGAGCTCTGAAAATCCATCCCACTTCCCTTCCGTCCCTCAGCGATACGGAGTGCAGAATACACAGGATACAGGGCACATTCGCCGCCAAACCCACTGGCATCCATGATAGACGGTCCAGGGCAGGGCAGATGGCGCGCGCCTCTCTCACGCACACGCACGCCATTCACGCTCACTTCTCGACTCCTTCAAGGCTCGAAATGGATCCCGTCCGTTATGGCTATTGCTAGCTGCTGACTGTGTACTGTGCTGGTGCTGGTGGTTGGGGGCTGTAAACCAGTCGGTAACGACTCGGGATTCTCTCCCGCAAGCCACAATCTCTGACTGCCAGGGGGGGGAAAGAAAGAAAGAAAAAATAGTGACGCACGTACCACCCGTACCTTTTCTTCGTTCCCTATCTCGCTCCGTCTGCCACGCATCGCACGATACGTACTGATTTATCCCGTAATGCGTATCCGTCAACGAACCTGCTGCCGCGTCGACCCAGCCATGCACTTCCTGTCGTTTCTTTGCTCGCCATGGCCCCCCGGCTCCGTTTTGGGCCGTCCTCCTTGTTCGGTGTCTGCCGCTGACCCTCATCGTCCTCACTTTCGCCGTACCAGGCGCAGGCAAGCGCAGATGCCAGGCCCAGGCCTCGTCCCATTCTTCCCTCCCTATCCAACTCCGTTCAAGGTTCGGCCTTCTAGGGTCCCTGAACAAGGAACGGTCCCTCCAGCACTGGACCTTCTCTCGCTCTCCCGTCAAGGGTAATGGATCTGTTCCCGACCTGCCTCTGCCCCACCATCGATACCCACGTCCACGCCCTCCTTTCGCCATCCCACGCCCATGCCCACGCCCACCTCGTCAGGTTGTGGTTGTCCACCCCTCCATGGTGGGCTGCCCGTTTGTGAGATGAAGGCTCCGGCGCATTTTTTTCGCTGCCATCCCAGCTTGCGGTTGCTAATCGTGCTTGTGCTTGCGCTTTTCCTGCGACCAAGCCCACCTTTGATCTGACGAATGTACCCATGGTATCTTCGTACCCTGAAAGACTCCCCGTCAATAAATACAAGCCCGCCTCCAGACCTCCCCTTCCTCGATGTTTAGGCCGTTTCCCTCTTGCCAGGCATACTGCTTGGTTCATGTCATCTGAAGATGCCGTCATTCAACCCATTCTCGACCGTCACGGGCAAGCATGCCGCTTCCCTCTTTGAGATCAGGTACGCGCTTTTCTGCCCCACGTCTCTCCAATTCCAGGACAATTTTCACGGTCTCTGCTTCGAGAGCCCTCTCTACTCTCTGACTGAGCGACGTTAACTAACGGTGGCCATTCCACAGACTAGACAATGACTTCATTGTCTTTCGCGGGGGAGAAGACGAGTCTGCGGGCCAGATTCTCAAGGGCGTCGTAGTACTGTGTCTGCCCACTCCGCTCAAGATCGAAGACGTTCACCTCCGACTCACCGGCACCCTCCGATTATCGTATGAGTGCCCCTTATTCCCGGTTCGATTTTTTTGCAGATCGGCCAGCTGACCTGCCCCCCCTCAATAGGTGGGATTACTCCAAGAGCGCCGCTTCTGGCGTTTCGAGCCAAAAAGTCGACAAGACCACTACCCTGCTCCAACACCGCTGGGCTCCGTTCGTCGGCGGAGCTGGTGGCAAGAACACCATGTTGCCGGCCGGAAACTATGAGTGGCCGTTCGAATTCACACTGCCCGGTAACACGGCCGAGAGCGTCGAAGGAATCCCCGAAGCGAGCATCACCTACAAGCTCAAGGCTACCGTCGCTCGCGGCAAGCTTGCCTACGATCTGCACGCCTACAAGGCTCTGCGCATTATCCGCACCCTCGAGCCCGCCGCCCTCGAGTTCCTCCATGCCATGAGCGTCGAAAACATCTGGCCCAACAAGGTCGACTACTCCATCGTCATCCCCCAAAAGGCCGTCGTCTTCGGCGCCTCCGTCCCCCTCCAGATGCGCTTCACTCCGTTGTTGAAGGGTCTGGAGATGGGTGAAATCTCGGTCAAGATGCTCGAGATCCGCGAGTGCACGCTGCAAGGACCTACTGGCAACATTTTCAAGGAACACAGGACAGAAAGAGAGGTTTCCAACTGGAAGTTTGAGGTTGACAGGGAAGAGCACTGGCACGACACTATCGAAGATACTGGTCAGGAGGGCTGGATGGTGGAGAAGAAGTTGAACCTCCCCAAGAGACTGCGACAGTGTGTTCAGGACCTCAACCACAACGGAATCAAGGTGCGACACAAGCTCAAGCTTGTGGTTGCCCTGAAGAACCCCGACGGTCACATTTCAGAGGTATGTTGCTGTCACCTACAACCAAGGTGTAGACAGAAGCTAACAAACGCCAGCTGCGAGCCACTCTCCCCGTTTCCATCTTCATCTCCCCCAATATGCCCCTCGATGAGCATGGAGTCCTCGTCGACCAGAACCCCGGCACAACACCAGCCGCCGCCGAAGCCGCAGTCACCCGAATCGCCCCTCCTGGTTACGGAGAACACGTTCTCGATCAGTTGTACGAAGACGTCGACATGAGCGGCTTCCAGACCCCCGCTCTCCAGTCTGGCTTCAGCAGTCCCTTCTACGCACAGTCTCGCGCTGGTTCCTCCGAGAACCTGGCAGGTCTTGCCATGTCCAACAGTCATAGCCATGGTGTCGCCCCCGCAGCACTCTCACAACGTCTTCATAACGTGTCTCTCGACCCCTCGCAACGCAATACCTCTTTCAACTCTTTGAACGCCATCACCGAGGATGTCGCTTTCCCGACGTCGAACCCCACTGGCCAGAGTTCGCAATCGCACTCTGCGGCACTTACTCGTCAGAACAGCAACGAGGAGCACTCCAACTCTCACTCATCAGGCCCATCAGGCCGCAACTCCCCTGAGCACCTCGACTTCCCCGACATGGCTACTTTGAGCAAGGTGCCTAGCTACACCACCGCCATCAAGACACCTGCTCGCAGAGGCACCACCGATGCCCTCCCCGACTACTTCTCTGCCATGAGCGCCCCGAACACGCCCCCTGCGAGTGAGGCACCCGTCGCGGACCCGCTCAGCATGATTCCTGAGCATGAGGGTGGCACCGGCAGCGAGCCCACTACCCCGGGTGGCTCGCACCGCTCGTGGCATCGTCCCGCGAGCATGACTTCCCTGCTGCACGCAGTCCAGGGTGGCGATGACCGCAGGCTTCACCTCCTCCAAGGGCGTGAGCGTGTGTACTGAGTCTTCAGAACGCAACACATGCAAGATGTTCAACCTTGCTTCTTTGATTTCATTATACGTTATAGAGGGTGGCAGACACTACTTTACGGCATGGCACTGGCGTTGGAGGAGACCGGACCTGAGTGAGGCGGTACTTTGAGATTTACGGGTTTTAGATATGCGCCTTGAGGCACCAGGACTCTGCGGCTGCTTAACACACGTACACGGATTGCGATAATGGGCATATGGGGACCAATGGGACGGTACAGGGAAGACATTCAAACGGTTGTAAGATATACCCAACGCTTAGATCGCGGCACGTCGAATGCGAATTACCAAAAGGAGACTCATATTTTTCAAACGTCTACAAGTGAATGTATCCAACTCGTGTGACGCATGTGGCAGCGTGCTGCATCAAACGTCTCTGAAGTGACGTGAGCGTGCGAGACTCCTCCTTCACATGTGAACACAAATCATCCAAAACCGGTTCTGTGGATCTTCGATCATTGGAGGAATGAGTCATTTGCGCACCCGAGTCGTCGCAACACCGAGAGACGAGACCCTCGGGCCACGCCAGCTCGGAATAGGAGGGGCCCCCGCTAGAGTACCGAGGATGCGGCACGGCGAGAGGGTCCACTTCGCCGGGGACCACCGGCCGATGTCGGATTTGACCGCAGCGGCCATGCGAGATTCCAAACCGTTTGGATCGCGGGGGTAACACACACACACGCGCGCGCATGGTGTTAGTGGGTTAAATAATCTCGAGCCCGTTCAGCAAGCGCTTACTTGATTTGCGCGGCAAGAGAAGGGCGATGCATGGTGTTTTCGTTTTTCTGGTTATGGCGCCGATGAGCCGGGCAGGATGTCATTTGAGCGAGGCTTGTTAGGCCAGATACTGTTGGTTACGTTTGCTGCGTTTTGGAGGAGTGACTGATATGGCGTGTGCAGGATCTAGATGTGGGACAGGGTGGTTTAATTAGTTTACTATATGGACACCCTTTGGTAGTGATTGCTACAGGTGTTACCGAGAGTTACACGAGCTTCAGCTGTTTCACAATTTCTGGTGATATATCGCCTGATTCCCCCGTATGCATGGGACTGTATTTCTTACAGATACTCGAGGTTGAAGATTTTGATAAAAGTGGAAATAGGACCCAATACTGTTCTTGTGCCAGAGCTACTACTTTTCACGCGTGCTCGCCATCTTCGACGTCGTCGGTCGTTACCGTTGTCATCGTCGTCTTCTCTATTATATGCCGTCCATGAATGAAGTAATGAGGTACATAGGAATCATAGCCGCGCAGACATGGTCGGAATGGGTGGTCTGTTTGGTTTGCTTTTTGTCTCCATATCCACCCTCGTGCTCCATTACCCGCCTCATCTGGGCAACACTGTCACGAGGAGATACAAAATAATCATTGATTTAGAGACATCGATTTGGCCTTGTCCCCAAGACAAGACATTTCTTCGTGTGGAGGCCTCATGGGCTCCCGAATAGCGTCCCAACACCAGCATCCCCTGATTGGCTACAGATCAAAAGAGTCTTTGGGCTGTGCTTTTCGACCCAACACCGTCATCCGAAGATTCTTAATCAGTCCCTCCCAATACTACGATATTCTGTCATCAGGGTCTGGACCATGACATAAGACCAATCGGTTCGTGTCGCCGCCCGTCGACTTCCGTCCAATGCCTCCGGATGGATGTCCAGGATGCAACCCTGCTCCCGAATGCTGTCGGCCGTCATCTCAATGCCGCGCCTCTGGAAGATTGAAAAGCTTGTTCCTCCAACGAAGGGTACCCCAGCAAGTGCGACATTACCACGGCTTCGATTTAACAACATTGTTATTAGTTCCACGTGTCACTGGGCGGCCACGCTATCATCTCTGATGGCAGGACTGACAGGGGAGGATCGTCTAATCTCAACTAGCGCATTTCGTGTGATGGGAAGTAGGGGACTGTTCACTTTGTGTTGACGTCATAACTACTCGGAATCACCGCTTGGCTTCACTCTAGCGTGTCGCAATGGGGAACACCTGATGGTGCCAGCGCAAAAGGAAGGCCCTGGACAGCTGGAAGTTTCTCAGCCCAAGCAGGCGCGACAGATGTTGCCCGTCCGAGTTGGGGGTCGCTTTCAGCGGCGCCGGCACCCAGCACCAGCACAGCAAAATGAGAAAGCTTGGATTTGTGTTCCCCGAGAGAGTCGTGATCGTCACAGGGGGTCCAGACAACTCCACTTTTGGGGGACGTGCAAGCTGAGGGACTGGCGCTAGGGCCAAAAAAGTTGTCGGCGGCGGTGGAGAACGTCATTCGAGCGTGTTCGTGCAGGAGCTTGGGCGGTTTAATTACCAGCTGTCACTGGCGGGGAAAGGGAAAGTGAAGGGGGGGCCAAGGGACGACGGTCTGGACAGCTACACTGCACTACTGCCGCCCTTTTTGCGATATAACCTCGTCCACCCTGCATGCTGCACTTTTCCCTTGCCAATCTTTTTGCCAGGAGCATTTGAGCGACCCTGTTTACACTGCGATACCCATCTGTCGACCTGACAGCTCGAATACCCCACGCATTCCTGTTCACAATTGCACATCGAAACTATGGCGGACACCAAGGCGCTGCCGACAAGGTCGGCGACCGTGAAGACCACCTCGACCACCGACGATGCGGTCCCTGAAGTCGACCCTACCAGCGTAAGTTGAACTGCTTGGCCTGTCATTGGAAGCCAGCCGAAATCTACAGTCGTCTTGTCGATGTCACTTTTTGGTGTTGTCATCCCTCTTTAGCACGAGCTAACACTTTGCGCGCAGACCGCTGGCCTTCTCGCCGAGCGACTCCAGGCTTGGAAGCACGCCGTTGGATACCTAGAGGACTACATGGAGGCCGTTGAGAAGATCCACAAGGCCCAGTCGAAGGAGTATGAGAGAGCGCTCAAGGTCATCTCTCATCCCTTGAAGGAGGGTCACCACTTTGACCAGAGTCTTGGCGGCATTGCGGGCTACTTTGAGAACATGCGCTCCAATACTCAGGCTATAATCAACACCAACCTCGAGACGGAAAAGAGCATCAAGGGATCTGTTTTACCGGTTCTTGAGCGTCTCCACAAGGAGATCAAGCACAAGGGCAAGGAGCTCGCTCACGGTGCCCAGAAGAGTGCCAAGGAGGTCGAGAAGGCTCGCAACACCACCCAGAAGCACATTGAGCTCCTTGGCCAACAAACCGCTGCTTTCGAGTCGGCCGGCGGCAAGATGCACGGCTCAGACGACCCCTACGTCGTCCACCGGGGTGTCTTGCACAGACTCCACAAGCAAGTTTTGGAGGAGAACAACAACCGCAACGACCTGATTGCCGTCCAGAACAACTTCGAGGCCTTCGAGGCTCACGTTATCGAGGTTATTCAGCAGAGCATGGAGGCCTTTGTGCAATTGACTGGAGGCCAGGCCGAGAAGACTCGTGCCTTGTACTCTGACATGCTTGGCGCGGTCCAGCGAGTTCCTCCCGATCTGGAGTGGAAGGGTTTCGTCACCCGTAGCGGCGAGCGTCTGGTCAACCCCAACGATGCTCCGCGATCCGTCGAGTCTGTCACGTTCCCCAACATGGACCACTCTGGCGTCAAGCCCCTGATCGAGGGTTCTCTCGAGCGCAAGTCGCGTAACAAGTTGTCTTGGGGTTACACTACTGGCTATTACGTCGTGACCCCGGCCAAGTTCTTGCACGAGTTTAAGGACTCTGACAACACCCGCGCGGACCCCAAGCCAGATCTATCCATCTACCTTCCGGACGCTGTGATTGGTCAACCCAACGGGGACAAGTTCAACGTTAAGGGCAAGGACAAGAGCGGCTCAATGAGTGCCAAGCTCACAGGCAGTGCAGAACTGGCCTTTAAGGCGCATACCCCTGCGGATGCCGACAAGTGGTTTGAGATTATCAAGAATGTTGCGGGAGCTACTGGCCCTGCTGCTCCGGACTCGGTCCCCACCTCGCCGGCAATGGCCTCTGATGAGAAGTTCGCCGCAGTATCTCCCACAGGCAACACTCAGTCTGGCGCTCACCCAGGCCAAGAGGCCGGGGTCACTGGGGCCGATCCTACCGCCAGCCCAGAAATCTTGAGTCCGGTTGACGGTCCTTCGTCGGGCACCGCCATCCCTGCGACCAAGACGCCTCCTGTTGAGGAAAAGAAGGCTTAAGGGATTCGATGGCCACCATCTTTCTTCTCGTCGCTCCCCCACGCACACCCCGTCAGCCCCAGATTTCGACAGACGCCCGTCATCTTCCGCCCTACTTTGAAAGCGAGGCGGTGTTATGTTGAGAGGGTTCCATCCCCGGTTGCCTTACACATTAAGCCCGTGACGAGGCATACTTCGCCGCAGTCGTGCAGTAGTGTTCGGCTGATTGGCCCACCCCTTCAAGCTACACACAGCCTTACGCCAACATGCTTTCTTTGCTGCCACCTTGGCGCATGCGTTTTGGAGGATACCACTTGTTTATGGCAATGAATAGCTTTTAATGAAACAGAATTATTATTTGAGCCTTCCCCCATTTTTCCCTCGCTTCCTCCGTACAGAATACAGGATCTAAGCGCGAGTGAAAAGATCGATGGACGAGTCGGATACAGAAATCTGACGTCCAGACATTCAGATCATCGACTGTCTGCCTAGCGATTTGCGACGCCGAGACACGGCGCTGAAACCTGCAGGCGATTCACGTGGCCATCCACCATCTGTTGGGAAGCCTCACGGCATGGGTATAAGTGCAAAGCCGCCCGGTCTTTTTGCTCGACCCTACCGGAGTGGAATCCCGATTTGGCTAACGAAGAACAGGAGCACCTGCGACGTATTCTGCTTGAAGAAGAGGCATTATTATGAGTCAATTCAGGAGGAAGTACGGTTCTAATCGCGATTCGGTGATGACGACGGGGACCAGAATTTCAACACCCGCGCAGGTGCACATTGAAGCACTCAAGGAAAAGTCTCCAACGACCGACTGCCACACCTTGGTTGACCTGCAATGCCTTGCAGATTTCTCGGTGAGGGGTTAGGTGAGGGGGTAGGTCATGAATGGTGTGCTGCGTCCACACCACCTTCCGCGCAGCCTTCTGATCCCTTGAACGAGAGTCAAGGCTGCCGAGAATGAGAAAGGCAGATTTGCTCGCATCGTTCCGTCATGGTTCCCGCGCAATTGTGCTCTTTAGACGATTGAAGAACCATCCCTACCCATGCATTTGTTTTGTTTTGCAGCATGAGCGAAAGAGATGTTGTTACGCGAGAGGCTTCAAGGCAGATACACTTATAAGGAATTACCGTCGTCAGCCCCAACTTTACAGCCTCTGAACAGGCTAAGATCGCAGTGAGGATAAGCCAACAAGCACACCTACTACCAGGCCAGCCAGCCTGATTTGAATGTTATATACATGGTGCTGAACAAGCTGTTTCCTAATCCCTGAGGGTTTCCGAGCCAAACATCTTACAATCCATCAAATGCCACCGTAGCTAGCGTCACTCGATTCTTCTTTCGGTATCTACGCCCCTATCCATGGTTTCTTTTCAATGAACCAACCGTCAACTCGTAGAGTTCCTGCTCGGCCGGCGCAATCATGACGAAAGCCTGGAAGGAATACCGTGACACCATCACGAGGCTCTACATCACGGAGTCCCGGACTCTGGAGGAAGTCAAGGATATCATGCAGAGGGAGCATAGCTTCAAGGCATCGTAAGTTAACTTCCCTTCTGTTGGTCTTAGTCCCCACAACCAAATTGGCCACAACTCCTCCGAGGGCCTCTACAAGTGCAAAAAGATAATGGTGACAGTTGGGGGCCAGAGAAAGGAACCAACTAACCGTTTGCTCAGAACTAGGTCGTACCGCCAGCAGTTCGACAAGTGGCAACTGGGCAAATACAACTGCAAGAAACGCAACGTCCGCCGCCTGTCCCAGCAGAGCGGGATCCAGATAGAAGCAAGCCCGACCCTCATCGGCCTCGGCTCGCCGGACGACGGCGGCGGCCCCAACAGCCCGTCCCACAGTCTCGAGAGCATGAGCCCGGAGCTCGACCACGAGTCGTCGTACTACAGCCCCCAGGTCTCTGCCGGGATCTCCATGTACCAACAAGCCCACCACAGCTCGCAGATGCCTACCTGGGAGCATCACCAGCCCGAGAGGACGTGGGGACAGGTCCCCGCCGCTTCGCCCATGGGCTCGGGCCACCAGCAGACGGCGGGAGGCTCTCCCGGCCCGTCGCATCTCGATTTTGACGACATCCTGAGGCAGACCGCGCAGCAGACGGGCCACGGCGCGGAGATGCACTCGCCTCACCCTGTCCATCCACAGTCCTCGTACTCTGTCGTTCTCCGACCAGGAGAGCAGCCGGTTCAGCAGAACGCCAGGATCGCCCCTGAGTACCGATACAACCCGTATCCGTACCAGTCTGGCGCACGCTGCGGCTTTCGCAGGTGAAGCCTGGTTGGGGTTAGCATTGTCCGTGTCAGTCGGCCTTGCTGGCTGGGGGACTTGATGTGTAAAATTGTTTATTTCCCAGTCTGTTTGGGTTCGCGTGTTAGCTTTCCATGTTTTACAACCAGCGTTCACTTTGCTTTAAATGGCACAGGAGGAAACAAGGAACAGGAGGCTTGCTGGATCACAGGACACACAATGGCACCTGACTCCTTTCATTCTTTCTTTTAACAAAAAGGAAATGTGGGTTGGATATGCTTGTTTGAGCTAGGTCTTGATGTTCGTTCGTTTAGAACACACCTACTACACCCCCTTTATAAACAGAATCAAAATTGCAATTTTCCCCAGCCTACGTAACGCCAGCAATGCATCCACCGTCATGTGACCTTAAAGAACCGGAACCTATTTACATAAAGTCGTCGTCGTTGAAAGGCTCGTTCGTCTCCGGCCTCTTGTTTGAGAGATTCAGCCTCGCCGCGCTGTCCACCAAGCCGTAGGGATCGTGGACGTGCTTCTTGCCGTCGCCGCCTTCGGACCCGCCGCCGTCACCAGCCGCCGGCGCAGAGTTGGAGCGCACCTGCACCTTGACCTCGCCCGCGATACCGTCTACGCGGATGGTGGAGGTGGTGGTGCCGCCGGGCGGGGGCCGCAGGGAGGGCGCGGGGGCGAGGTTGACGAGCTCGCGGAAGAAGTTGTTGGCGGCCTCGCAGCCGTCGAGGAGCCACTTGAGGCAGATGGTGACGCGCTCCTTGGCGAAGGGGTTGTGGTCGTCGTAGGCGCAGCAGTTGAGGAGGGGCACGATGCCGTTGTGGTTGACCATCTGGTTCTGCACCTCCGGGTTGCCCGGCGAGGACTGGCCGGGCGGGGGCTGCAGGAGGGTCGCGAGGATGGTGAAGATCTGGCCCTTGATGCCGGACCAGGGGTACTTGTGCGCCGGGTCGGAGAGGGACGGCGGTGGCGGGGAGGGTGGGAGGCTCTCGTTTGTGGAGTAGGGGCGCTCGACGATCGGAGTGGAGCCGGCGCTGTTTTGCTGTTGCTGGTCTGGGGGAGTGGATGCGGGAGGAGGGCGGTTGCGGCTGGGGACGGCGTCGACGAGGGGCTTCTTGGGGACGCCCGCCTCGAGGCCGTTGAGGAGGGTGATGAGGTCGTAGACGGCCTCCCACTCGATGAGCTTCTTGCGGGACTCGGCGATTTCGGAGGCGGTGGTCAGGAAGTCGAGGTACTGGGCGAGGCCGTCCTTGGCGCGCTCCATGTCCCAGGTGTCGACGGGGAACTCGGCCGGGTCGACGTTCTCCTCGCGGATCTGGGCCTGGAGGTGCATGAGGGCGACGCACTCGGGGACGATGCGGGAGCGGAAGAAGCTGAAGAAGAACATGACGAGCTTGACGTCGCGGTCCTGGTCCTTCTTGTCCTGGGGCGGGTTGCTGATGCGGGAGCGGAAGATGTGGTTGACGAGGCGGAGGAGGACGGTCTGCGCCGGGGAGATGATGTCCTTGGGGATGCGGAGGGAGTTCCAGGCGTAGGGGACGAGCGCGGAGTGGTGCAGGGCCTCGATGAGCTGGGAGGTGATTTGGAAGATGAGAGACTGTTCGTCCTTCTCCCAGACGGCGATGAAGACGAGCATCTCGCGGAGGAGAGACTTGCCGCAGTCGAGGGCGAGAAACATGCGGCAGCGCGTCTTTTGGAGGTTCTCGCCGGCGTGGGTGAGGCCCGTGCCGGCAGAGTCGAGGATGCAGGATTTGACAATCATGTGGAGGGCCTCGATCTGCTTGGGGTCGAGGATGTTGGGAATCTCCGTGAGGAGGCCGGTCAAGGGTCCTTCGCCGTACGACTCATCGTCATCGATGTCGTCGTCGTCCATCATGTCGTCCAGGTTTTCCACGTGGTGGTAGTCCTCGGCATATTCCTCTGGCGAGCCTTCCGGGAGGTCTTCCGACTCCTCGACCTCGACAACCTCTGCCTCCTCACCCGAGCGCATGACGGGCATGGGTGTGTAGCGGTTAATGAGGTTGCTCTTGCAGTGCTCTGTCCGCTGCTTCGCAAAGTCGACGGAAGGCATGGCCACCTGCCAGCCTTCGTAGTTTGCGTCCCGGGCGCGCAACCACCATGTGTCGATTTCCCTCGAGACTCGGCAATACAGGCGGTCCTGCTCGAACTTGTCTTGGATTTCGGGGTCCCACGTCGGCGTCACGCGCTCGCCCTCCTTGTAGTTGTCTGCGCGAACCTTGACCTGGCCTTCTGGAAACCAGTTCCAGGCCAGGGGGGCAATCGGAGCCAGGACGCCGGGCGGGTTGTGAGACTTGTTCTGGGAGTAGTCTGTGAGGAGCTTGCGCGCCGTATCGCACATTCTGGAGTTGCGCTCAAGCCAGTGCTGGATTTCCGTCTTTGCGACGTCGACACGGAATCCAGAGCCATCGCCGAGACCGTCTTGAGGGTCGTCCAGCTGGGCGTCCTCATCAAAGAGAACGTCGTACCAAAATGACATTTTGTTCCGGTCGTTCTTGGCCGTCCAGTTGTGTGCTTGTTGGAGAGAGGTGACCAGAAGCTTCTTGTACATGTCTGTAATCTCATTCAACTTTGCGCGTGATGTCTCGTCCAGAATCTCGCCGTCGTAGCCCTTGCTCGTGACGTTAACACAGAGAATGATGGTCTGGTACACCATCTGGTCGAAGTGGACGGCGGCGCAGATATCCTGTGGAACCTCGGGCTCCGACGTCACCAGCAGGTTCCTCGCAATGTGCATGAGCTTGTTGAGGATAGAGAGGTCATCCTTGAGGCTGTGGTGGTTCTTTACAATGAGAGCCGTGCTCTCCTGCGGGGTGACGCCCTTCTCGGGGTCGTTGAGACTTGACAGCGGGCCTACTGAGCGTGTGGTGAGGCTGGGGATGGCGGCGCCGAAAATCTTTGTCAACCATATCCAAATCTCGACGTTTCGTGACAACGTTTCCCTGGTTCTTGTCAGATATGTCTCAGGGTTCCCAGGACGCAGAACTGAAGCAAGCTACCTCACATGCTTGAACGTGTGTGTCTTCTCAAGGGTCTTTGCTATCATGGATGAGACCCTGGCTGCGGTCTGGGGGCCCATGGGCGGTATGGTATAGTGGCCTTCGAGGCAGATGAGGGCGGCTGAGAAGCAGCGCTCCTCGATGGTCTCAGAGCCGGGCGTGCCATCGTCAAGTTCGAGGTCCGCCGGCAGCGACGGTGCTGTGTCTACCGTCATGGCCGCTGTGTCGTGAGATGGTGTGTGCTCCGTGGTAGTAAGGAAGTGAGTTTGGCAGTCACTTTTCAGACTAAAAGATGGGGTAGCGTGCGAGACTTGGTGAACATGGCAAGGGCACCGCCAGAGTAAATTCCAACAACCTTCGATTAGTAATTACGCTGGAAGTGAGATGAAGGCGGCGGAGGAAACTTTTGCATCAAGTCACAGTTCTCATGTAAAATCAAGATACGTCGAACGGGGTGGCGGCTCGAGGATGACAGACGGGGCAGGTCACCAACGAGGAAAATTTCCGCCCAAGTATCTTTGCACTCAAAATTGGTAAGCAGATACACACAGACCAACTGCCGGATCGAGGGCTCTGCTGAACCAGCGGAAGGTTCTAACAACGGGGAGACATTTGCCCAAGTTCAACTTGATCTTGACTTAGGTTGAGTTATTGAAATATTGCATCAGAAATCCCAACTTCTTCATGAGAAACCAACTTCATCTTGATCCATGCTACATATTCAACCTTGTGAGTCCTGTGCGAAGAATGCGAGCCTGTACGCCCGGATGCGACTGCTCTTCTGGGTTGAGAGCCCTGTGAAATTTTGGAGCGCCGGGCCCCCTGAAATCGGCCAATCGTGGGGCTTCTGCGCCTGTAGACCCCTCTATCGGCCGTGTCCGTCGTGGGCTCCGACGACCTCCCCTCGGCGGGGTAATTTTGCTGCAGTGTTCTGCCGTCCAACGCGAATTTGGGCCACTTGTGTGCGACGAGTCACGGCTTGACTCACCCGACAAGATAAATCCGTAAGTCCTCGGCCGTCAGATCTCGACCTACCGATCCCGCCACGATCTCGCTTCTTGCGTCTCGTCGAATTCCGCCGCAACTCCCCTCGACCACCGTTTACGACGTTTACGACTTTCATACCGACTTCAACATGGCGGAAGGCGCAACGGCCCAGGAGAGGTTCGCCCTCATCCAGGAGAACCTGGCTGAGGTCATGAACCCCGAGATCATTGAGAAGATTCTGGCCGAGGGACGCAACCCCAAGATCTACTGGGGTAAGCATACTTGAACTCTGTTCTTCCAGCTATGCTGTCATGCATTGGCTGACCAGATGCGCTGCAGGTACTGCGACCACCGGCAGACCGCACTGCGGTTACTTTGTCCCGGCCATCAAGCTGGCGCAATTCCTCGCTGCCGGCTGCGAGATGACGGTCCTCCTCGCCGATATCCACGGCTTCCTCGACAACCTCAAGGCCCCGATTGAGCTCGTCGAGCAGCGCGCCAAGTTCTACAAGTTCGCCATCACGAACATTCTCCAGGCCGTTGGAGTCTCCACCGAGAAGCTCAACTTCGTTCTGGGCAGCTCCTACCAGAAGAGCCCCGAGTACATTATGGATATCTACAAGATGAGCTCGCTCATCAGCGAAAGAGATGCGAAGAAGGCTGGTGCGGAGGTTGTGAAGCAGTCAGACGTGAGAGCACCCGTTCCATCGTGCCGGGAATTGGGCTAACACGACGGTAGAACGCCCCTATGAGCGGTCTGCTCTACCCCGTCCTTCAGGTCTGCGACGAGCAGCACCTGGGCGTTGATGCGCAATTTGGAGGTATTGGACCCTTTGACTTGTCTCTCACCACCCTCGACTGACTTCTGTAGGCATGGATCAGAGGAAGCTGTTCGCGGCGGCAACGGAATGGCTGCCCAAGATTGGTTACAAGGTCCGCGCGCATTTGCTGAATCCCATGGTTCCGGGTCTCAACGGCGGCAAGATGAGCGCAAGCGACCCTGGTAAGTCTGATGAGTGATTGCCGGCGTATGCACATGCTGACACGGCCCCTTAGACAGCAAGATCGACCTTCTCGATGCCCCTGAAGTCGTCCAGAAGAAGCTCCGCAAGGCTGAGTGTGTGCCCAAGGTCGCCGAGGGCAACGGTGTTTTGTCTTTTGTCGAGTACGTGCTGCTCCCCGCAGCCGCCCTGAAGGGCAAGAAGGAGTTCACCGTCGAGCGTGAGCGTGACGGCCTCGAGCCCCTGGTTTACACCGACATTGCTGCTATGCACGAGGACTACAAGAACGATGTGGTAAGTATAGGTTGTATCAACGCGGATTTTGACCGTACGCTAACACCCTGCAGTTGACGCCCCAGCTGCTGAAGCCGGCCGTCACAAAGGCTCTCAACGCGCTCTTGGCACCCATCCAAGCTTCCTTCCAGGCCTCCCAGGAGTGGCAGGAAGTCACAATCAAGGCCTACCCGCCGGTTGAGGATGACAAGAAGAAGAAGAAGAAGCAGCCCAAGGACAAGGGCTCTCGCTACCCCGGCGGAGCCAAGAAGGAGGATGGCGCGGCCAAGGAGACGGAATTGCCTGTGCGCCCAGCTGAGGAGAGCAAATAAATGACGACGCCCCGGTTTGCTTTGCATAGAAATGAATTTTGTCTGTATGTACTAGGGTTGGAGTTCGGATGAAGAACAGCAAAAAAGTCTAGAGAGCTAGATACCTCAGATGAAAAGAGCATATGAGAACCCCCCAACCCCTGTCCACAACCTGTCCGGAAGCTCAATTTTAGTGCTAACACCCCAGACCTCTTGATTCAAGATAACTCGTGTCTAGAGATGCATGCGCCCCAGGCATGATCTTCAACACGTGCTGAGAAGATTGGCCATCCAGGCGGGGGCATCTTGCTGACCATGAAGAAAATGCGGGACGCCCGGGAGGTCGCAATGGCGGGGCACTGAAGAAGTGCGTGGGATGGCGGGGTAAAATTCGGCGGGGTCCTTGAAAAAAAGGTTCGGTATTCTCACCATCCACCCAGGTCGTCACAATTCTATATCCGGTTGAGCTCGAAGCTGTCGTCTGTTTTGTCTTTGAATCTGTCATCTTAGAATCGTGATACCCCTTCCCCCGCGAAAACCAGCACCATAGACACAATGGCCGACCTTCCTACTACCTTCGACCGTAAGCAAGCTCCTCGACATGCTTTTGTCCCCTCCCTCAAGCTCCCGACCACGAATGCGCGCGCGCGCGCGACTGAGAACACGATGCTAACATCGCCTCACACCAGGCCCCGTCCACATCGCCGTCATCGGCGGCACCGGCCTCGGCAAGCTCGAGGGCTACACGCCCGTCGCCGCCCTGAACCCGACGACGCCCTGGGGCCAGCCGGCCTCCCCGATCATGATCCTCGAGCACGCCGGCGTGCCCATCGCCTTCCTCGCCCGCCACGGCCTGCACCACCAGTTCGCGCCGCACGAGGTGCCCGCCCGCGCCAACATCGCCGCCCTGCGCTCCATCGGCGTCCGCTGCGTCATCGCCTTCTCCGCCGTCGGCTCCCTGCAGGAGGAGATCAAGCCCATGGACTTCGTCGTCCCGGACCAGGTCATCGACCGCACCAAGGGCATCCGCCCCTTCACCTTCTTCGAGGGCGGCGTCGTCGGCCACGTCGGCTTCGCGGACCCCTTCGACAAGCGCCTGGCTGAGGTCGTGAAGAAGTGCGCCGCGCACATGCAGGGCGACGGCGTCGTGCTCCACGACAAGGGAACCATCATCTGCATGGGTAAGCAGTGCCTCCTCCCCCCCCCCCCCCCCCGTACGAACCGCCGAAGTTTGAGTCTTGCTGACACACACATCACACAGAGGGCCCCCAGTTCTCGACCCGCGCCGAGTCTCACATGTACCGCTCCTGGGGCGGCAGCGTCATCAACATGTCCGCCCTGCCCGAGGCCAAGCTCGCCCGCGAGGCCGAGATGGCCTACCAGATGATCTGCATGGCCACCGACTACGACTGCTGGCACTCGTTCGATGACGTCGACGTCGCCATGGTCATGAAGTACATGGCCGCCAACGGCGAGAACGCGAAGCGCCTCGTCGGCGGCGTCCTCGACGAGCTGGCCAAGCAGGAGCACAGCGAGATGGTCCTGGCCAAGCACTGGGAGGGCGCGTCCCAGGGCGCCGTCAAGTTCATGACCAAGCCCGAGGGCCGCAAGCCCGAGGCCATGAAGAACGTCGAGTTCCTGTTCCCCGGCTTCTGGAACTAAAGTTGCCCTTGCTGGCTGGGTTTGTTTTGTAGTTTGATGATGGAATTTCAGTACATGGTGTTAATATGGGTTGGCCAAAATGAGCGTGGACTTATATCATATGGACGCTTTATGAGCATAGACTTCCCCCGAGGCATCAACTGGCCGGGGTGAAAGATAGATCAGGAATAGAACAAGTTAAAGAGCGGTGCACATGAACACATGGTAGCGATGATGATGATGATGAATTCCGAGCCTTTTGACCCTGTTCTTTACGTGTACAATCAAAGGTCCAACGCCATGTCTAACGCCATTCTTGGACCCGAAGGAAGTCTACCTCAAAACCTCCGTTCCCAATCACATCAAGAGGTATAATGCCCGGACGCCCTTCTCCGCTGCCGCGATATGCCAAGGCCGTATATCCGTCCCCCTATCTACAATTCCCCTGGCCCGAGCTAGTGTACCAAGGCCCCTGAAATAAGTGAGCATCTCTCGCATCAGAGTCTCGCACAGCCGCGGGTTGCTATCCACGTGCAAGATGTTGACTTCCAAAAGCACTGGTGGATCTTCTAGTTTTGTTCCGCCGCGTTTGACTAGATACCCACTGATTATAGCAGGATTGAGCTCTCCTAGAGTTGACGAGTTGCTGAGTCGATGGGCAAGCACGGCACCCCACGTTTGATCCGTAACATCAAGAAGAATGGCGTCACCTTCGGCTGGTTCCGCGTTGCCGTCACCAGGGGTGCCTCCCGGCGTCGCGGCGTTTACGGGGTTGTTTTCCTTCATAGGTGTGGCGGGCGTCCCACTTTGCTCGGGAGAGAGTATTGATGCCTGCGGTGTTGACACCGGGGTGGTGTAGAATGCTGACGATGCTGTCACTGGTACTTTTATTGCCGGAGGAAGCAACTGTAGAGACGGGTTTGTGTCGACTGAGATCAACGTCAGGCTCATCGAGGCCATCGACTCGGTTTGCGCGAGACCTTGCCAGAAACCAATTTCCTGCTGGTCCATGGGCCCGCACTTTGTGATAATGATCCGCCAGTGTACCTTCCACTTGGAGATCAAATCATGTGTCGTATCCCATATCTCGTGGTAGACATCGTTAAGAGACGTTGAAAGTGGCTTGCCTTTGCGCCCGAGACTGTAAGATGCCGTCATTTGCTGGCATCCCCTGTTGTCGGTCCATGCTGCTGTAATCCACCTCTCGTCAATGCTTTGTGCATAAGCGATGTGCATGCAGGTGTTTTCGTGCATGACCGAAGACGAGGAGGTATTGGAGATCTTGAAATCGATGCCTCGTGGTAGTGACTGCTCCAGCATGATAGCTGGCGAGGGCATCGGCCCGCCAAACAATGTGCATCGATCATACGTCTCTATCGCTAGCTTGATGGCGTCGCTTGGTGTTGGTTCAACGATGCCCACAGGAGAAGTCAGAAAATCTAGAGGAACCAGCTGCAAAACAAGTTCATTGACAGGCGCTTGTCTCCTGTCAGTCAAAGACCTCTTGTGCATCTCGAAGAGCCGTTGGAACGCCGTGCATTCCTCCACGATCGACCCAGGGTGATCCGGAGGGTACACGAAGTACACAACAAAGTTCTTCTCCGTCACGTTTGCTGACAAGAGCCCCTGGTTCAAGGCCTCCATGCGATCATCCAGACTTGACCCAATGTGAGGGCTGACCGTGCCCGGAGAAGTAGCAATCTTGTCCGCTTCGAATGGCATCAGCCCGTCGGTCACCTTTGAGCTCGTAGGCAGGCGCTCGAACGAGCCCAGTTTCAGCAGCTCATAGACATTGCGCATCCGATCTAGGAACGCTGCGGCAACATCTGTCATGCCGTCCCAGTTCGGAAACACGCAGACAACGCTGACATTCTTCGTCCCTTGGGCAGGGCCGAGACCCAAGCTTTCCCAAAATTGAACGCTTGACGGAAGCACCGACAGTCTGGCTTCTGCGCGGCGGAGTTCCATGTGTGGCGCAGGGATTTGGAAAAGGTTGTTGGGCTTGGGCGGCTCAGCATTCGAATCTCTCTGCGGAACTGGCCTTGGGTGCAGTCTGTTAGGCTGCCCTAGCAACGGCACGTCAGGGACCTCCACGACACCTTTGAAGTTGCAGGTGTTGAACTCGCCGAGGCAAGCAGGGACAACTTCTCGCAGAGTCTGTAGAGCGGTGCGACTCAATGATGACAGCTGTCGACGAGTTTCTGATATGATGGCCGTGTTCAGAGTGTTGGCTTGCGAATCGCGGATCTTCAAGTTACCAGTGACCGCTTGCTCAGTCACAATCTGAGCGATTGTCACCATGTCCTCATCTGTTAGTGAAAGATAAATCGGCAGTGCCTCAGCATCCTCAAAGTACTTTGTTATCGACACCTCTGTTGCCTCGACTTTGGCTAGTTTAGGGAGTTCCAGGGCCAAGGTGGGATCAGAGTCTTCGACAGACTCAATGTCCTTCAACGAGGTAACGTGAGAAACCACATCGTCGTCGAAATTCAGTCTTCTAATGCTTGATTTGAACGGAGACGCTGGCTCATCTGTCGTTGAGCTTGCGTCATCCTGGTCAGACACCAAGCTCACATCGTCCGCATCGGATGCGAAGTCATCCATCTTTGCAGGACTCGTGTTCAAGGTTGCGTTTTCAAGACCGCCGGTAATCGTACGGATGACCACACTCGTTTGCTCTGAGTGCTTCAGCTGCTTCCTCTGTTTCCCGTGTCTCCGTAGGTAGTCGGTTGTAGGCGGACCTTGAGAACCAGGCTGCGTGATCGACTCTTGCACCAACCCGCGGGTGACTGGATTGCAGTCAAAACGGCCCCCTTGCTCGTACTTTTTGTTGACAGAGGGAAGCACTGGATCGAAGCCTACGCTGTCAAAGACGCTGCCTTTCCTTGGAGGTGTTCTGCTTGGAGCAGAGTCGATGTCTCCCAAGGATGCCCGGACCCTTTTGTAAACCGTATCGGGGCCAAAAGGGCTCGACTCTCTCTTGGTACCGGCAGCCTTTTCTGTGCTAGGTCTTTGCTTTCCCTCGTCCATGAGTGTGCTCCTGGCATGCTTGAGTTCGGGCTTGGTGAAAATTGGTGGACTCGGCTCGGGCTTTGTATACTCAATCGGGGGAGCAGCCATTTTCGCAGGCTCAGGCAGCGGAGGCGGAAGCACTGGAGGCATCGAAGGTGCATCTGACATGCCCATATCAGGGAGACCCGAGAGATCTAGATCATCGCCGGGTTGCTCATCAAAGAAGCTGAAATCAGCATCCGTTATGTCGGCATCGCCGAACATATCCGGGCCCATGTCTCCAAAGAGGTTGTCGCTCTCGCCCCCCAGGAATGAATCTGCTCTTGGCTTGTTGTCATTCGAGTTCCACCCGCCATCACCGTACGATTCATTATGTTGACTGGTATGCGGCACCGCAGTTTCAGGCATGGTGACATCTGCCATGGCGGTATCGATATCGACGATGGCTACGGTCGCATTCGGAGCCCCTGGGCTGGAGGTGGTGCCGTCTAGCGAGGGCGTGATTCCTAGAGGATTCTGAACTCCGTCAGGAGGGGTCGGATACATTGCACCTACGGCCGCTGCATTGCTCGCGCGCCTTAAACCTAAAGGCGAATGTCCATTGGGTTGCTGTGGTGGGACGGCCGCGGGAGTCTCTTTTGTTGCTGCAGTCTCCCTCTCCTTTTTCCGCTTGGTGACTTTTTCTTCTCTGTCAGTTCCGAGCTGAAACCAGGTTCTAGCTTCGCTTAGAAAGTCTGCAGTCTCCTCGTGGGCCAGCAATGCGGTATCTCCTAGACCATGATTTCGCGCCAGGATCACTGACTTTTTGCGGAAGCAGAGGGCAGCCGGCCATGATATCGTAGCCATTGTTGACGGGAGTGGTGTTGATTTGCCGTCTCCTGATTTTCGGCGGATCATCTGAAGTGCTATCCAGGGGCAAGACTGAAGCAACGTTGGGGACAGCCCACGGGACTGGAGGATCTTGATGCATGTGTCTCTCCATTGTGATGATTTAGCATCCGCGCCCCTCCAGAGTTGAGTATCTGGAGTTTGTCCAAGACCAAGCTCTGGATATGATAAGCCGCCGCCCATGAATCCTTGATAATTTGCTAGAACGCCGAACGGGGCCGCCAAGATCTGAGAGCCCAACACAATCTGCCCCGGACTTGATGGCTCGTTCACTGACAGCAGACCTTCACAACACGACAATGACAAGCTCATAACCAACGCACCCGTAGTCGTCAGATAAATGCGGAAGGTTCCGACGACTGCTGAATCAGAATCGAGAGCCCGGTCGGACTGGTTTTCGCGGGAGACTTTAGCGGGAAAAAGGACCGTTCGGTAGTTGACAGGTATCGCGCAAATGCGGCTACAGAAAGCTGCGGAAACGGTCGACAAGAGAGCCGTAACAAAATGCTCGTATGCGTCCTTCAGAGGCACAGAGCCTGTACCCTTCGCATCGGGTCCTCCGGCTGAGGCGGGCTTTGAATCGGGATCGGAAGAGCTTGGCGGCCCAGAGCCTGCGTTCTGCGAATTCCGAAGTGACATGTCAAGGGCCGAGTTACTTGATGAAGAGCTTGTGGGGGTATTTGCAGCTTGCTGACCCGGTGCGCGTCCTTTGAACAGACTGACCGGTTCGAATGAACCATCCTCGACCATCAACAGCGTCGCACCTTCGACTTCGATAGTGTTGCCCAAAGCCCCATTATTGTCGTCGGTAGCCGTCGCTCCTTTCCCCGGCACATGGAAATACCATAGCACGCGCCTGGTCGCATCATAGTAAACGATGTGGCCGCGGTTCCGTAGTTCGGTCTCGACATCGGCAGCAGCCGAGGGGAAGGTTTGCGCGTGCTCCTGAGAAGGTTCGTAAACTCGGAAAACGATCGAGGAGATGTTATTCTGAAGGAGATAAGTCAGCCACTTAAAATTGTGTAGGAAGTGATGTGACGCACATTTAATAAGGTATTAGTATCGTATTCGCTTGTGTCCATGTCGACGGTCAAGTCTCGCAAATGCGGGATTCGATCCGTGTCGCAACATCAACTCCCTCAGTCGCTAAAGCTCCCGGAGGCTGCAGGAGCCGGTTGAAATCCAAGAAAATGCAGTCATAAAATATCAACGTCTTTCTGGCATCGATTGGAGCGAAATAAGCGATTCAAGGAGCTTTCGGAAGGGTTGTCGGCTGGATTTCGCGAAGTCATCGACTCCATCTCCGTGGGTCGAAAGCGCGACCAAAGTACCGGCTGCTCGGCATCAACCGAGTCCAAGACTGGTCCAGTACCGACAGGAAGTATGCGATAGAAGTTTCCAGGCGGTTGTTATCGAGATGATGGAGCACCGGGAAGCGTCGATGCTCGATCGTCGAGGTCGTCGTTGGGGGGGGAGGTTGTCGGGTCTTTCGCAACGATTACTGCGTGTTCAGCAACCAGGTCTGGCCGGGTCGGGATAGCGGCGGAAATTCAGTTCAGCACGGTCACTGACAAGCAGCAGACTGGAACCTCAGGGAGCAGTTCGTTCGGCTGAACGCCTGTAATAGTGCACTAACAGGGTCCTGTTGGATCGGAAGACGGACGCGGTTTCAGCCAATCACTGCTGCCCACCCGCTAAAAGTCCCTGTCCAGCGGTCGGGATACACGCTAATGCAGCGTCGCCTGATTCGGCGGGGGGCCGGTCGGAAACAGGACTTACTTTTCCACCGCCTCACCGAGCTGGTGGGCCAGGTGTGGCTCCCGCCCACCGACGCACCGGCCACCGCGTTCTTATCTTATCAGAACTTTTTTTTTCTGGCTCCCCTCGGTCGCAGATTTCCTTCGTCCTTCGTCGCATCGTCGCGCAGAAACCGACCGACCAGTGTTTTCCGCCTCCGGCCTACAGTCAAGATGCAATTGACAAACCCCGGCACCGTTCCGGTCTACACCATCTCTGGTGCTTCGACAGCAAGGCCTTTGCCTGACTGGTTGGCCAGGCGCAGAAAGAGATCACTCAAGAACGACCCCGAATACGCAAACCGAGTCGAGCTTCTGCAGGATTTCGAATTCGAGGAGGCGAGCACATGCATCCAGGTCAGCGAGGATGGTGACTGGGCCGTCAGTGCCGGAACCTACAAGCCTCAAATCCACGTCCACAACCTGCCGCAACTGTCTCTCTCGTTCGCGCGTCATACCAACTCTCTCACGGAGAAGTTGGCCATTCTCTCTTCCGACTACTCAAAGACTCTGCTTCTCCAAGATGACCGACGACTCGAGTTCCACACCCCGATGGGCTGCCACTACACGATCAGGATACCTCGGTATGGAAGAGATTTGCTGTACGACAGGCATTCGGCGGAGGCCCTTGTACCGGCCGTCGGAGTTGATTCAGACGGATTGGGAGAGGTGTTCCGGTTGAATCTCGAGATTGGAAGATTCATGAAGTCGTTCCAGATTGATGTTGGTGGGGATGAAGAAGGAGCTGGCTTGCAAGGTGGCATCGAGGCCGGCAGTGTAAACGCTGCTGCTTTGGCCGAGAAGTCACACGGCCTGGCTGCATTTGGAACATCGCTTGGCACTGTTGAATTCTGGGACGCCAGGTCGAAGTCTAGAGTTGCACGTCTTGGTTGCCAAGAGGGAGCGATTACTGCACTTGACTTCAACGCCTCAGGCCTTTCGATTGCCACTGGATCTGCCAACGGCATGGTTCAGCTGTTTGATCTGCGTCGCCCTGTACCTCTTCTCACCAAGGACCAAGGGTACGGCTTCCCGATCAAGAAGTTGATTCACATGACAACTGCGTCTCAGGAGAAGAAGGTTCTGTCCGCCGACAAGAGAATCATCAAGATTTGGGACGAGACGGACGGCACGCCCTGGACATCGGTTGAGCCTATTGTGGACATCAACGACATGTAAGTCTAAGAGGCCGAACGGTGGAATGACTTTGCTAACCATACTGTAGTGCCTGGTGCAAGGACACTGGTATGCTTCTGACTGCCAACGAAGGCAAGCAACAACACTCTTTCTTCGTTCCCAGCCTGGGTCCGGCCCCGAGATGGTGCTCCTTCTTGGACAACATGGTCGAGGAAATGGCCGAGGAGGTCCGCACCGAAACTTATGACAACTACAAGTTCTTGACGCTGCCCGAACTCAAGCAACTCAGCATGGAACACCTTATCGGCAAGACCAATCTTCTCAGGCCATACATGCACGGATACTTTGTGGCCTCCAAGCTTTACGAGCAGGCAAGGCTCATCGCCAACCCCTATGTCTGGGAGGAGGAGAGGACGAAGCGCATCCAAGAGAAGGTCGAGAAGGAGCGTGCCAGCAGAATCAGAGGCAACAAGAAGGTCAAGGTCAACCAGAAGCTTGCCGACAAGCTGCTCAAGAGGCAGGAGAACAGAGAGGTTGTGGACACAAAGGCCGGTGTACTGGGCGACGAGCGTTTCGCCAAGCTCTTCGAGGACGAGGCGTTCGCCGTCGACGAGACCAGTTACGAGTTCCGCGCTCTCAACCCAAGCACCACCGTCGCCGCTCCGGATACTCACGAAGTGGGTGTCAGCTCTGCTGCCAGACCTGCTGAGGCGCCCAAGGTAGGATTGGGCAAGAAGGCTCAATCCCAGGCAGCAGAGATGACGATGAAGGTGTCTTCCTCCAACCAGAAGCATGGAGGAAGAGAAAGGGACACCGCGTTGGGTTCCCGTGTGCAGAAGTCGGGACGCATCGGCAAGATGAACCGTGGAGAGGCTTTCGGCGAGAAGCAAGTCACGTTCGTCCCGGACAAGAAGAAGAAGGGCCGTGGCCCGCCCCAGCAACAAGAGGAGAGCGCACCCAAGGAGAAGAAGAGGTTTGACGCAAGAAGAAGCGCAAGCACGAATACATTCAGAAGGCTATAAGAAACCGCTATGAGTATCCCAGGGTTTAAGTAATGGTACAAGAAAGGGCTTTTCTATCCCTCGAGCAGATCCCGGCTGCCAGATTTCGTCAATCATCCAGTTTCTAAACCCCGCATCAAACGACCCATTACACCGGCACCAAGCCAGTTGGCGGTCTTCGACCCGACATACCATTCCTATCCTTCAGCGTAGGGTTTACTTCCGACCCCATCTCATCAGCTTTCGCTTCTTCTCGGCCTGCGCCAGTCCCTTCTCGAGGTCCTCTGGACGGAGTCTCGGCGTTGGGGGCACATCGTCAAGTCTAGCGCGGCCGCGGTGGCTGCGTGGTGGAGAGTTCGACTCCTTGACTGACTTGGGAAACTCGGTCCTCCGCGGCGTGAGAGCGGTTACCACTTTCCTGGCCGACTTCCGCATAGTCTCCCTAATCTTCCACTCGCGCTTCTTGGCGATGTAAAACAGCACAGCCATTCCGACTGTACAAGTAAAGGCTGGTTAGCAAAATGGTTTCTTAAAGGCGTTGGTTTTTTGTTTTCAAAAAGGGTCCACATACTTCCGAGAGCACCAACGATGGAAACAACCACGATGATGGCAATCATGGCTTGGGATGAAAGCCCGACAGCGCCGGGGCTGTCTCCAGCAGCGCCGGCATCGTTGTCAACGCCGCTTGAGCCGCTCGCATCGCCGGCGGCATCCGGATAATAGGTCTCGGTCGCCAAAGGAAAGTAGTTGGAGGTCGTGGCCGCCATGGTGTTCAACTGCGTACCGCTCTCAGAGAGGGACCAGTGTACAAACTCAAAATGTTGGCGGGAAGAAGAGGCACAGTCAGGCTGGAAAAGGAAAAAACGGCGTCAGAATCGTATGAGTAGAGAGAAAAGCTGAACAAAATCGAAGAGATACCCGGCGCCACGAATGTGGCCCAACTCAGTATTTACATGTTCAACCACCGAGAAAACCCTTTGATGGAGCCCAGCGCCAATGGTTTCCCCCTCTCCTGCAGCCAGCCTACCAGCGTATTCCCCTCAAAGCAATGAATGTGATGAACGAGAATGGCCCCCATGGAAGTGCATGTGCTTTACGACGGCAGTTGAGCGTGACGTGGGGCACGTATGGAAGCAGGAACCGTGTTGAGACACCCTGCTGTTGCCAATGGGACGCCTGGGCCCAAGACGGTCGAAATAGGCTCGCGATGCTCCCATTGGTGTTGAGCGGCCTCGAAGCGCCGGCACACGGCGCTTTCACATCGGAGCCGGGGTGCGGTAGCCAATCAGCGGGCGGGGCCTGGGATTCGGGCGGCACGAATTTCAGGGGGCCAGGGGGGGACCTGAATCAACCCCGGCTTCCTTATTCTCACCACCTGCATAGCTCGCCTGCACGGTTGACGATGGGCACTCATATGCAGCCGGTCACGGCAGTGGCTGCAATATCGACAAGCTTAACTGTGTGATGGGGAGGGGTTGCGCATCTTGTTGACTTGACGAGCATGCGGTGTGATGGGCCGTTGGCTGGTGACTGTGGTTTTCTATCGCGAAGTCTCTGTTGGTTGCTCGCTCAGCGTTGTCTGTGATGGCTTATGCACGCTCTGTCACTATCACGACGACGCCTGCGGGATATCAGGATGACCAGAGCGGAGGAAATCAGCAATGCATGCACTCCACGGCGCATCGTTTGGCCGTCAGATTCGGCCTTCATTCGGCGTCTGGCGATGATGCCCTCAAAGTATCACTTGCCGCCAGTCTCTTTCGCCGTCAAAAAATTCTTGGTATATTTGGCATTCCTTGGCTTCCACGTCGGGATTCTAAAAATGGACCATGGCCTCGGCCGATCACCTCGGCGGACGACCATTCAAGCTGGGGTTTCGGTGCTGGGGCCGTGTCGACCACTCAAGAAACCCTGAATATCGGAGGTGGATCGCCGGGTCGGAGGTCGAGAGGCCTTCTCGTCTGTCTTACCTGCAGTCCTGCCCTCGGACTTTGAGTTACCCGGTGTTGCAGATTTAGGCCAGTCTTGATGGCTGTGGAACGATAATGCTAAGTTCACCACGCACCGAAATGTTATTCCACGATCTTGGGGATGATGCAGGCGGCCTCAGGCAATATAGCATCGATAGTCAAGCAGCATCCGACTAGCAGACGTGCGATTTCTCACAATGCCTCATGAGAAGAAAACCGTGTCTCATTGGTCTCTTCAATTCGAAGGTCATTCGCTGCTGGTGGTTATGGGCCGACTCAGTCCTGGTAACAACAGCCTTTCATGGATGCAGTTTCTTCTACAGCCAGTCACCGAAGACCGCTTTCAGTATTGTCAACTTTTCAATACTGATAAGAAGGAACACTGGTGGCCTGTCATGGTAGATACTCCCTCCGGAAAATGCTTGGATATGTCGGGGAAGGCTATCTAGACGTCGCAGCTAACTCAAAGGAGGCCCGGGTGCGCTTCTGTTCAATAAGGGAATGCTATCAATACCTTGCCTTCTTTTTGCAGTGACCATGGTATTATTGTTTCTGGGAATTGAGGCAAGAACATCGCCACAAGCATCTGTTCAGGAAGTTGCGATGACATTGAGAAGCTGCAGGTGGTGGGCGCGGATCGATGAGGTCCTTCCTACCGGATTGCCATGCCTTCTCTCAAGTACATGCAGGAAGAAAGAACGTCAACGTCTGATCGTGCACTGCAACTTCTCTTTCCACGTTTGGCTACCTATCTGTCATCGTACCTTCCAAATAGTTTCTGGCAGTCGTGACCAAATACCTTACTCATTGAGACATGCCTTCCGGTAGATGGAAAGCATCTTGCCCACACTCAGATCAAGCACGGCGTCCCATCCCTTTACACCTTAAGCCTTTGAGCGACGCTCACTCACTTACTTCCAATCCATCCGAAGCATCGTCATTTGGCGACGTCTCCGATCCTTTTTGTTCCGTTTTGCTTCCCAAACCCCTCGTTCCTGCTCTAAATATCACATGTTTCCTTGGACCACAGCTATAATCGACTTGAACGGGTTCTCTCGGCGGTGCGAGGCTTTCCGCCAACCTCAGCGGCATGAGTGGTCAATCCAGCCCCGATCCCATCTCTGAGGCACCCCAAGACTCCTTTCCTTCGACAATGACAGAGTCTCTTCCCAGAGGATCCAGCTCTAGCCATTCTCTGCTCAGTGACAGTTCCAGCAGAGTCTCGCCATCCACCGACGGACCTCCTTCAGCTCGGCGAAAGAACGATGGCATGCAGCAAAACCTGAACATCATCGGCCATCATGGCAAGAATGGGCAGCACGGCCCCCCGGGTACAAACCGTCACGATGATTCAGGCATGGTACTTGATGCATCAGAAATCGAGGCTACCAATGATGTCGAAGAACTTCCCTTTGCACGGCCGCCGAAGTTCAAGCCCAATCAGTTCTCGGGACCACAGCAAAGACTGCCGATTCATACTGAGGATTTCGAAGATCTGGAAGACCTAGCTAGTCTTCAAGACGAACGTCCTCAGAAGCTGAAGTCCATCTCGCACCAACACCAAGAACTTTCAGGTCGGCGCCATGGTGGTGGCCGCCATCGCAAGGACACGGAACAGTCTGATGGTATGAACACTGGTGTCAATGCCGAGAATAGAAACGGTTCCCCCGTTCATGAGGTCCACTCTGGGAAGACCACGGACGCGGGTAAAGACCACACAAATGTCGAGAGCCAAATGTCAGTCAATTCTTCCAAGGAGGGGGACTTAGTTCCATTGGATGGTCAACCAGCCCAAGTCAAGATAAGATCTCGTCAGCGGCCCACGGTGCTGGAACAAAATCCACCACCTAGTCAAGGTCTGGGCATCCGTCCTTTTCACGATGCGGACAATAGCTTGCCTGGTGGCCTAGGCCGTCAACAGGACCAGGAAACACCCCATGTGGAAGTGGCCGCCACAAGCACACGCCGGAAGCCGGAGAAAGACCGAGAAGTCAGACGGCCTGTCCTTGTTCCGCAGATGGGCCCTCCAGAAGCCGTCAATACCACAACCATCCGCTCGCCCACTGATCAAGGGGCTAATGTAACACCTCCTGAGCGTCAAAACGGTCTGCCTCAAGCGAGTAAACAGCACTTCGAATCGGTAGAGTCCCAGAGGCAGCGCATGAGTACCCCCGTAGGAGATCTGGAAGGCCCTCGGCCCACGCCAAACCGTGCCCATGCAGAAAGGCGCAACGAAACACCCAGAAGCACTCGCATGCCACGCAGTGGACATGTTCAGAGGCGCGAGCATGCATCTCGACGTGATAGAGAGCCAAGACGCGGGGACGTCCACAATTCGGAACAGCAATCCCGACCCCTGAGAGAAGAAGATCTTTGCGTCTCTGCCCCCCGAGTACCATCACGGCAGTCAAATGTGTCCAAAGTTAGGAGGAATCGTACTCAAGACAGGTCACGGAGCAGCCATCGAGAAGTGAATGGTGACCACCTCCGCCCGCGGAGTGGACAACGATCGAAAGACATAAACCTTTCATCAATCTGTGAGATGATATATGGATTGGAAGCAACAGAGGCGGAGTCTCGCAAAACAATTGATGAGCTCTGGCAGCAGAAACAAGACCTGGAGCAGCAAGTATACAGCATGCAACAAGCTCACAGAAGCCTCGTCGACAAATCATTGCAGTATGAGAAAAGCTACAACGAACTCGCCGCAGACTCTCAGCAGCGGGCCGCTCAGATGAGACACCAGGAGAACAGACTGAATCGTGTGCTAGAGCAGCGAGATCATCTTCGGGCTGAGACCAGCAAAATGCGGGCTGAGCTTGAAAGTTCTAGGATCAAACAGTCCGAATTACAGGAGCATGTAATCAGGGCTGAGGCCGAAATCGAAAAGGAGGCGGGCCGAAACCGGAAACATCGTGAACAGGCCAGCAAACAAACAGAGCTCGAGCTAATAGCTCTGAAGAAGGAACAGAAAGTGACCATCGACGGGCTGAAGGCGCAGCTAGAAGCGAAGCGAGACGCCTACGAGAACGAGAAAAGGGCCTTGAAGGACTTGCAGGTCGACTTTACAACGCTCAAAGAACATTTGTCCGGGGCAGAAGCGAAGGCCAAAGGCTTGGACAACCAGCTGACCGAGATCAAGCAGAGCAACGACCGCTTTCAGAAAATTGAAGCAATTATGGCCAAGATCTTCACGGGTATTGAGAATTTGGCTGAGAAGTCCGACAAGGCCGACGTGGTGCCACCTCAGATCGTGAAAAAGTGAGCGCGTGGTATTGCAAGACATTCCCCCCCGTAACTGACGATTGCAGGCTTGATGAAATAGCGGGATTTGCGCAGCGTGCGTCACGAGAGGACAACGATGGGACCAGAAAGGTCCTAGATGCCTTCCAAGAACAGCTGACATCCAAGTAAGTGTTACATTTAGTCCCTTGAGACGCTTGACTAACGATTTCTCAGGATTGGTGAAAAAATAGTTGATATGACGAAGGGGCAAGATATCATTCAGGGCAAAATGCAAAGCTTGGAGGAATGCTTGAAGAGTCAGTCGAGCCTTGCCGAGGCCGAACAAAAGAGACAACAGGAACAACAGCAGCAGCAAATCACCGAGAAGAGCGCCGAGAACGCGAGGCTTGCACATAATCTCGATACCAAGGACAAACAGGTTACCGAGCTGACGAAGGCTGTCTCCGAGATGGGCCAGAGGCTGCAGAGATTTGAAGAGGCTCTGGACTCAGTCGCGCAAGGAGCTGCCTCGGAAACAGAACTTCAGGCAGCCCAGCAGAGTCTGAACACCAGCGAGACTCGAGTCAATCAACTGAGAGCAGAACTCCAATCCCAGCGCGCGACCTACGAGTCTGAGAAGACGGACCTTGAGAAGCAGCTGGAAAAGGCCAAGGACGATTTGAAAAAGACCGAAGACCTTCTCAAGAGCTCAGCGGAGAAGACGGCTTCTGTAGAGCGCGAATTCAATGCAGCATCGGACGAAAAGCAACGCAAGTTGGAGGAGACGGTGAAAAAGGAACAACAAGCTCACCAGGAGCTGAAGCAAAAGCATGACGAGCTGTTCGCCGAACAGGCTCGTCTCCAGGAGGAAAGCGCAGAGACCTCCAAGCGTGAAAAGGAAAAGTTTGAAAAGGCTGAAAAGGACCTCAAAGTTGCCGAACAGAGGATCACCAACCTTACCATGAAGATCCGCGAGACCCAAACAACATCAACTACTGCGAACCCGAACGACCTTACATCCCAACAATTGGAAGATCAGCTAAAGATGGTCAGAGAGTGCCACAGACTGATGGAAGACATGCAAGCCGGCGGGAAGGATCTCTCCAGAGGAAAGTCTGGTGCCCCTGAACCTAGCAACAGTCTGCGCGATGAGAAGCAACACAGTCATGCTTCGAGTGAGCAGCAGCACTCTGGGGCCTCAGGCAATGCAGACGCCGGCAGTAATAACGAGGAACCCGAGCTTCCCGAGGTGCCATGCACAGATCCAATTAACTGGAAGGACATTCTCAAAATCAGCTCAAGCTCGTCGGATGGTATTTTGGAGGAAGACAGCCAGCAAAAGAGTGGAGACACCTTGGAGGAGGACCTTCAACGAAAGAGGATATTGATGAAGAGTCCCGTTGAGGCAGCAGACACCGAATTAGCGGCGCCTTCGGTTTCCCAAGAAAGAGCGCAGCGACACAACTCAACAAGCCAGGGGTCTCAACCCAGAAGCATTCTTCGACCAGGCTCGAGCTATACGCCAACGGCAGCATCTACAGATACTGCTGAGTCGGCCCGGGAACGTGCTCTCTCTACTCACTCTGGCCACACTGAGTATAACCGGCCAGTCGGAAGTCGAGATACGATCTCATACGCCCAGTTCAGTTCCTTTAGTAGCCGCAAGCTGCCGAGACCGCAGCTTCTTGATTTCCGGATAGAGCACAAAGGCAACAAGCGAGTTCGAACCGAGCCGCCACAGGACCGACAAATCAAGAAAATCAAGCACGTCAGTGACCCCAGGGATCGCGATGACGTTTTCACTGATCGCTTGGAGAACGCCGGACAGCCTACTGGAAGCTTAGCTTTGGAGCGAAGCACCAGGGCCAGCACTGAAGCCCTGTCGAACGAGTCGCAGGACAATTATTCCATGTCGCGCCATTTCCAAAAGGGCACATCGGCGAAGAATGACCATCAACCGCAGTCTAGACCACCACTTGCGGACAAGACTCCTCAGTCGTCCCAAAACGGCCCGTCTTCAACTGGACGTCGCAACATTACCCGAACTTATTCCAAACTTCCTGTCAAGACTTAGAAACCGCTGCGACGGCGGTGAAATTTTGAACCACATTGATATGCAACTTGCGGCGGCGCTATTGTTTTTGGAGGTCAAGCACAGATCGAGAAAGCGAACTCAGTTTGGTGGGATTTGTGGAAGACCTTTTTGGTGGCTTTTGGTAGAATATGCACTTAGATCGTGGCAGTCGAAGCCCATGCCATCATAAGTCTTTGCGTTTCGGTATCCCGTGCCACTTCCTAACCTCCTCGATGCTCTGTAAAGGGTGCAATCCGATGGCGCATTGCGTGGCCGTGTCATGACATCCTCAAAAACCAATTGCATACCGCCGTGAACGCCATTTGTGATGTTATCAGTGTTGGTACAGGTAGAATCGACTCAGGCAAGCGGATAGCTCATTTGCCCTTTTTCTTTGCTTCCAAGAACAGCACCTTCCGACGGACTGTGGAAGTGTTAGCTCGGCATTCCATTCAAAGTATTGTATCTTGCTCTGGCGCCAGGCGAGAAAGCGCGCATAACAGCTCGTGGGTAAGTCGTACCGATCGGATCGTATTTCAGCATGCTCATGGGTGAAGCCGTTCTGGGCCGCCTGAAGGTGTAGAAGAACCCGGTCGCGGCCATGGACACGAGCCGGACGATCGCGATACGAGACTTCGCTGTCGAGATGTTAGCGATTCTGACCTTTAATCCTGGAGGCTCGCACGGGAAAACACACTCTTCTTCGCCATCTTGGGGGTTGTGGCGGGGGATGGACGCTTGAAGCTTGCTGGCGACCAAGGTGGACGTGGATTGACCGTGGAGACGGGAATTTTGCGGTGGTGAGAGCTTTCGGTGCAAATAGGGCCGTTCACCGAGATTTAGTGGGTTGAGCTTCGGTGAGAGCTCGGTCTGCTCAAATTGAAGTCGCTCTCGCCCCAGCTGGAACCAACTGGGGCCATCCGGCCCGATTGCGGGTGAAGTCTACATCAATGTCTCAACTAATTATATCTCTCTGTCGACAAATATTGGTACCTTCCTGTGGATGATTGACTTTGTGACACGATGCGAATCAAGTGACCTTTCTCAGAGGAGCCAAGCAAAGAGGGGTGAGACGCGGCATCAGAATGACGACTTGACGGGGTGCGAAGATGCGGCGGGACACTGCGCCAAACATCACGGCCGAATTCACCAGTCGCCGAAGCACGTTTGAGTCTGGAATCCGAGTAACGGAGGCAGGTGGGCGGTGGACCTTCAGGGTCTCTGCAGATGTCGATGGAGCCTTTCCATCAATAGCTCACCCGGGACCTGGAACTTTTGGCAGAGCTTGCAGGGTCCTAGCATCGAAGGGGCCGTCGCCCGCCGCACCGGTGTGTTCGGACGGCGGTATCCTCATAGAGGCATCCGTAAAGACCTCCAATGTGTGAGCTCGCTTTCAACGTTGGGTCCAAGCCGGGTTGATGACGCCCTTGGAGTGCTTTCTCGCGTATATTCCTGCAGGATACACATCCATCCGCTGAACCTACGTCTATCTGACAACCAATAACCACGTTCACATTTGGGCTTATTCTGTAGCTCGCGTGGCTCGGTGCGGTGAGCAAGAGTGAGCGTGTGTGTTCAGGCCGTGCGTTTTGGCAGTGTTTGCGCGACCTTCCCTGCATGCGGCCACACACCCCCAGCTTTCCATTCGGAGTCAAGCCCGCAGGTAAGGGCGGTTTATCGCGAGGACCCCCGACTGGGCCGGCGGGCAGGTCGGCGACCCAGCCCAGCAAAACCAGTGTGCCAGGAAGGTAGGTTTATCTCGCAGATGTCTGGACCTGCTGGTGGTGTCTCTCAACGAAGGTAAGGTACCGGGGAGGAGCAGGAGGAGTAAGGGCAGGTAAAGTAGGTGTGGTGGGAAATGGGTGAGCGACTATGGGCAAATAAAGGGCAACAGATGTCCATCCTATCTTGCCTGCTTCCAGTGTTAGGATACACAATCTCCGTTTTTTGACTTTTTCTTTTTCCATGCTTTCTTCTTTGTAGACCACGCGCGGGGGAATCAGGTATTTGGCCGTCTCAGCCGCAGCGAACGAACGCAGTTTCCCCGCGAATATTCTTTATTCATTAGACTTTTGCCAGTCGCCTTATTTCGACTTCAAGCGTGTTCCGAACGATTGCAAACGGCTATATACCAACCGCGATATCGAGGGTCGACATTCCAGCAGGAGAGAGCTCAGAAGGCGCTTCCGAAAGCGATTATCACGATGAGCTCGACTGTGGCGGCGCGCCGGGTGGCTGGCGGCACAGCAAGGTCGCTGGGAGCGCCAGGGAAGCAGGTCGTTGCGGCGGCGAGCCAAGTCAGACTGATGAGCAGTCACAGATCAAACGGTACGTTGCAATGTGATTGAAGCTGAAGTTGAAGCTCTCCGCATTTTTCTTTCTTTCTGTCCATTCCTGTTTGTCGATCTGCTTCATCTTTTTATATTTGTTTCCTCCGAGTCCCAACCCTGGGCTGCCCGCTGCTACTGGTGGTGCATGGTTGGCCAGTGCAAAGAGCTTGCAGCTCGCGCAGCTTCGGGAGAAGCCAGGCGGCGGAAACCTTAGCAAGAGAGACTGGACGGGAGCTTCAGCTCGGGGCTCTCCAGCGCGGCTTCCCCCGAGCTGAAGGAGTTGCACCCCGTTTTTTTCTGTCTTTTTGGACGCCATCTGCAAACCCTCCCTTCACTGCTCAAACAATGCATTCTTGATCAACGATCAGTCCCGATCCAAGTCCATGGACCCCACGTGGAACCCCACATCTCCCTCTTTCCCGGCCACTGGTTGCCTGCCGTCTTGAAATGCCCTCGCGGAAGCCGCTAGGACTTTCAGTCAAGACTGAAGACCCAGGCCCGGCTGGCCCCTGGTCATACCGACCACCGGTTTCGGACACAGGCCGACACAGGCCTTTGAGGCAACCCAAGCCCAAAGGCGAGGCAAGCAAAACCAACCCGTACCAAACCACTGCCGGGTCTGATCCACGTCTTCGTCTGCCGTCGGGAACGCGCGACTAGCCAGCAAGTGCTGGCGCTGCCGGGAATGGCCAAGGAGGGGCAAACACTCCCACACACTCGAAGAGTCACGACTACCAAGGGGGCCGTCAGAGGTCCAACTCAACCCGCCGCCGTCCGGTCCTTTCCATGATGCAGGGCTGTGTCTCGTGGCCCAGTGTGACAGTTCCCAATAGGAAGCCCGACTAGCTTGCCCATGGCTCACCCTGAAGACATTGAATAAGAGCAATGTCTTGCATCGGACGATGACGGGAGGGAGGTGCGCTGATTCTGGGCCATTTTGCCTTGTCTCTTCCTTCTGCCCGTTTAATCCATCAATAACACAGAAGAGAACCGTCCATCGGGTGTCCATCCGGTGTAGTAGGTAGCTCCCCCGCGTCCAAGCTCGGTGTCGGGGGTCATTGCTTGCCTCCCCCCTCGCTGAAGAACAGGAGGAGGACAATAAAAAGCTATTAGTGTGGCTGCATACCTACTTTCTTAAAGATCTCCTTCAAAATTTGGTCTATTTGTACTTCACATCCGCACATCGTCTCTCTACCTCTGCTCCGCTTATTGCCGGGTTGTAGCCAAAAGGTGTTTTTCCTCTCGCTATCAAATCTCCACAGTTACCGTGGTAGAAGCCCTTTATCTAACTTTTATATGACTCTAACATAGATACCCCGCGGTCCCCTAAGATCTTCCTCTCCAATACCCCGCCATCCCGAGCGCAACTTTTCTCGAGCAGCAGAAACATTCGTTCGTCACCCCACCATCGAACCATGTCTTCCACGCCCACTCGTCGGTTGAACGCCGACAACATCAACCAGCATGTTGTCGCCGCAAAGTACGCCGTCCGTGGCGAGCTCGCCGTGAAGTCGGAGGAGTACCGCGCGAAGCTGGCCAAGGGCGACAAGGACCTGCCCTTTGACGCTGTCATCTCGGCCAACATCGGCAACCCCCAGCAGCTCGACCAGAAGCCCATCACCTTCTTCCGCCAGGTCGTCTCCCTCCTCGAGAACCCTCTGCTGCTCGAGCACGAGGATGTCCTGCTGAACCAGCTCGGATACAAGTCCGACGTCATCACCCGCGCCAAATGGCTCCTCAGCAAGGTCGGCTCCGTCGGCGCCTACAGCGCCAGCGCTGGTGTCCCCGCGATCAAGGAGAGCATTGCTCAGTTTATTGAGCGTGAGTTTTGTGACAGTGCAGTGCTTGCTGTGCCGTAGACATGATAACTGACAAAGATTTCCCCTGCAGGCCGCGACGGGTTCCCCGCCGATCCCGCCCACCTCTACCTCTCCGGCGGTGCCTCCTCCGGCGTTAACACCCTTCTGCACATCATCTGCTCCGGCCCGACAACCGGTGTCCTCGTCCCCATTCCCCAGTACCCTCTCTACACTGCCACCCTCTCCGTCTTGAACGCCACCTGCGTGCCTTACTACCTCGACGAGGCTTCCGGCTGGGGTACCGACGTCGCCACCATCAAGGCCGCCTACGAGAAGGCCACAAGCGAGGGCACCGATGTCCGCGCGATCGTCATCATCAACCCGGGCAACCCCACCGGCGCGTCGCTCTCCGAGGAGGATATCCGCGCCGTCTACGACTTCGCCGCCGAGAAGAATCTCGTCGTCATGGCCGACGAGGTCTACCAGACCAACGTCTTCGTCGGCAAGTTCCACTCCTTCAAGTCCGTCCTGCGCAGGCTGCAGAAGGAGACCCCCGGCAAATACGACGGCGTCGAGCTCGCCTCCCTTCACTCCATCTCCAAGGGCATGGTCGGCGAGTGCGGCCACCGCGGCGGCTACTTCGAGCTCGTCAACTTCGACCCCGAGGTCGAGGCCAACATCTACAAGTTCGTCTCCATCACCCTCTGTGCCCCCGTCATCGGCCAGTGCATCGTCGAGCTCATGGTCAACCCTCCCAAGGAGGGCGAGCCCAGCTACGAGCTGTACCGCCAGGAGTACGACGGCATCTTCAACGGCCTCAAGGAGCGCGCCACCGCGCTGCACAAGGCCTTTGACCAGATGGAGGGCGTCGAGTGCGGCGAGCCCCAGGGCTCCATGTACCTCTTCCCCACCATCAAGCTGCCCGCCAAGGCCGCCGAGGCCGCGGCGAAGGAGGGCCGCACCGCCGACGAGTTCTACTGCATGCGCATGCTCGAGGCCACCGGCGTCTGCGTCGTCCCCGGCAGCGGCTTCGGCCAGAAGGAGGGCACCCTGCACTTCCGCACCACCTTCCTCGCTCCCGGCACCGACTGGGTCGGCCGTATCATCAAGTTCCACAAGGAGTTTGTTGCGCAGTACAACTAAGCGCGTTTGTGCGTGAGCATCTTACGAAACGTCTTGTGTTTTTTTCATGACCAGTTACGGGGCGAAGGGGTAAATAGGGGGAGAGGTGCGAGGAAGGGCCAGCCGATTTATTGGATGAGACGATCTTGCAGAAAAAAGCATATCAGCGAGCGCGTTCGGGTCAATGATTCCTTTCGGGAACATTGAGCGCGTGCTTATCAGAAGTACGTCGTAGACAGACAGTCCATTGGATGATGGGTGGAAAGATGAGGGTTCATATACCAAAGAAAAAAAGAGAATGATTTGCACGCTATGATTTGGAGAAAGACAGGGAGGCCTTCTTGCCTTTTTGGCGCATCGTTTCGCATATTAGGGGACATTTATGGGGTGATTTCATGGTTCATGACGCCTTTCAGCATAGCTTGCGAGAATAGAACATATCCCGCTCCATACCTTGCCTCGAGAACGCAAACATGTCACAAAGCATCATGAAAGTGTCGAAGCCAAGATTGCTCATATTGGCCCGTCTATCCGTAGGTATCATACAGAGTTATTGTAGTAGCACACATTTGCTCACCCCTTGTTCTATTCGCCGCCGCGATTTCTACCTCTGCGCCTTACCGACCTTGATGGTAAAATTGGGTAAAAAAGGACCTGCGGCTCTCATCGGCAATATCCTCTCAGCATCCACGTCCCCTGCGCAATTATGCACGCTCGCTTCCCCTTAGGCGCACAGCCTGGCCGTACTTCTGGAGCTTGGTGATGAGCTGATCGCCCTGGCGGACAACGTCCTGGTACTGCTTGTTCTTGTCGTCTGGTCGGTTGGTCTCGATGACGCCCTTGCCGCTGACGCGGTCGATTGTGCAGGGGATGCGGCCGGCAGCGATAAACTTGGCAAGGTCACTGTGAGAGATGTTAGCATTATGGCGAACAAATATCCGCGTGCGACAAAACATACCGGTCGAGGAAGTCGACGGTGACACCAAAGTCGGTAGCCATCGTCTCCAAGCCAACCACGCGGTAGCTCTGGAGGAGCTGCTGGTAGGCGCGCAGGCGCATCTCGCGGATGAACCAGTTCTTGTGCTCGTGCAGGTAGCGGTCCTGCGTGAGGAAATTCTCCTCGACCTGGGCAAGGGCCTGGAAGAAGTACTTGTACTGGCCGTTGTACAGGCTCGTGACCAGCTGGGCCAGGGGGGAGAAGTCGATGGCCATCTCGGCCTCGGGCTGTTCGGTACTCGTTCCGAGGGTGGTCAGGTTGACAGCCGTCTTGGTGGCGGCAGAAGGTGCCGGTGCATCCTGCATGGTATCATCGGCACCGGGGCCGGCACTGAGCGCACCTGACAAAGCAAGAAGCTTGTCCTCTCCATCACCAAGGATAGCCTTGATCTCGGGAGCATCGACGACCTTGCTCTTGAAGTCGACACGCTTCAGGGAAACGGATCCGGCGAGGACGGAGTAGACGACGAGGGAGGAGTAGGTGCAGAGTTCGTAGCTGGTGAAAGTGGACAAGCTGTCGAGCAGCAGGGGAGCGGCGCTGTTGTAGGATCGCACGGTCAGAGAGTAGATACCCTCGTAAGCCTTGAGGCGGTTGCGACGGTCCCAGTCACCGCCGGACTCGACAAGGGTCTTTGCGCGCTCGATGTGCTTCTTGACAAGCAGCTTGTCGCCGTAGAAGAGACCCATTCGGACTATTGCGAGCACCAGGTCGATCTTGGTGCCCAGGATACCCGTCTTCTCGAAAACGTCCTCGTATGCGGCAATCGCCCGGTCCTGTCCGAAATCATCAGCGGTGTGTCATTGATCCATCGACAAACGTAACGCACCTTGTCACCAACTCTGGCCCAGAACTCCGCCCTCTTCCCCCGCGCGGCCTGGATTTCCGTCTCACCGGCCTTCTCGACAGCCTCGTCCTCCTCCTTCTGGAACTCCTCCAACTCCCGGTCATTATCGGCCTTCAGCTCCTGGTAGCGACCCTCGTCCCAGGGCAGGTTGACGGCGGTGGGGACGCTCTTGGTGGCGATCATGCCGGCCAAACTCGACTTCCGACTCAGTGGCTTGCCGGGTGTCTGGCTGCCGCCCTCACCGAGCTGGTTCAGGATGCCCTCGAGGGGATGAGCAAGGTACCGGTAGAGCGGTGCCATCTTGTGCTCGGTGATGGCATCGTTGAGAGCTTTCGCGGCGTTTTGTTGAGATGGCCGGGAGGCGTAGGCGTTTGTGAGGGTGAAGACATGCTGGGCGAGCGGGAGGAGGGGGTACTTTGCGTACTGGGGATCTGAGCCCATCTTTGCGGTTTATCTCACGACGGCGGACTTTGAAAGAGAAGGAAAATCGGGCGTTCGAGGTCGGGGAGAGCAAGTTGAGGTCGTGGGATTGGGTACTGGGTGAGCAAGAGTGATGTCGTTGTTTGGAGGTGTTTAGAGCTGGAGCTTCCCTGCAAACCGCAAGCGGCCGGTCAGACTCTGACGTGATTGGCCCGCTGGCGGGAGTGAGCTTAGCAAATCCAGCAAGGCTGCAGTGCGACACGTATTGGGCCTGCCTACCTAGGTACCTAGCATCAACCCGCATCACAGTAGAAGCGAGCGCAAATGTTACAGACAGCTACTTCTACTTATGTCTAGCTTTCAGACGAGAGAAGTCATCATGAATTTTCTTTTAATAAAATGTGAATCTCCCTTGGATTACTTCCAATCAATAATGGAAAGAGCGGATGAACTGCACCTGCTGCTTCCACGCGCCACACCTGCCGTGAGCTGAGCCAACTATTTAGTGGGGCCCGCGCCTCACCCTGGCACCATTCAGTTCCGCGCGCCCATGATCTTTCAGCTTCTTCCTCGACTGTCAATACCAGCAACAAGACTTTCACCCTTCAATTCTCATTCCAGAAGCCTTGGCTTCGAGGTGATCTAGAAATTTTATTCTGAGAAAACTCCTACTCTTCAATCGATACAATGGCAGGCTACGACGACGACGAAGCCTACGACGCGCGAAAGCGCAAGCGATCCCAATCCCCGGCCAAGAAAGGCAAGAGACGTGAAGACGAGAATGATCAACTTCCTCAACCCTACAATGCGAAGGAACTCCAACCAGCCAAGAGACGAGCGGTCTCGCCTTCCGAACAGCCGCGCAAGCAGAAGAGACCCGGCGCCCGCGCTCGCATCTCTGAAGCAGAGAGAGAAGCCATCCGTCAAAGAGCCCTCGACCGCGAGAAGGCCTTGGAAGCCCAAGCTCATGCCCAAGCCGAAAGCGAGCGCCAGCGCAACATCAACGACGTCGTAACGCAGCACTACAACAGTGTCCCTGAGCGCGGTAGAGACTGGAGACGTACCGATAGCAAGATCAAGGGGCTCCGCGCATTCAACAACTGGATCAAGAGCTGCATCATCCAAAAGTTCTCACCAGACGAAGATCACACCCCTGGATCTCGGGAGCAGGGCGTAACAACAGAAAACCAGCTCCTTGTTCTCGACATTGGCTGTGGAAAGGGAGGTGATCTGGGCAAGTGGCAGCAAGCGCCGCAGCCCGTTGAGCTCTACGTCGGTCTTGATCCCGCAGACATCAGTATCGACCAGGCAAGAGAACGTTATCGCCAGATGGCAAGTCGGGGAGGCGGTGGTAGAGGCGGAAGGGGTGGGTACAGACGGTCCTCCAGGCTGTTCGAGGCACGCTTCCAGGTCAAGGATTGCTACGGCGAGTCTGTGGAGGACATTGAGATCGTTCGACAGGTCGGTTTCGACACCAACCCTCTCAGCCGTCGCGGCTTCGATGTTGTCAGCATGATGTTCTGCATGCACTACGCCTTCGAGACGGAACAGAAGGCCCGCATGATGCTTCGTAATGTAGCTGGTTCGCTGAAGAAAGGAGGTCGCTTGATCGGCTGCATCCCGAACTCGGACGTTCTGGGCGAGCGCGTCCGAGAGTTCAATCAAAAGGCGGAAGAGAAGAAGAAGCAGGCCGCCGAGGAGCCGCCTGCGGACCCGGAAGAGGGCGAACTGGAGGACGGAGAAGCAGAGCAGTCTGCGGAATGGGGTAACTCCATCTACCGGGTACGCTTCCCTGGCAAGACTCCTGAGGATGGTGTCTTCCGGCCTGCTTTTGGATGGAAGTACAATTTCTTCCTCGACGAAGCCGTCGAAGAAGTCCCCGAGTATGTGGTGCCTTGGGAAGTTCTCAGAGCCCTCGCCGAGGATTACAACCTGGAGTTGCAGTACCACAAGACTTTCATGGAGATTTGGGAGTCAGAGAAGGATGACGAGGTCCTCGGTCCTCTGAGCGAGCGCATGGGTGTACGGGAACGCGGGGCCGGAAGGTTGTTGGTATCGCCGGAGGAGATGGAAGCTGCGAGCTTCTACACTGCGTTCTGTTTCTACAAGGTCTAATGGTTCTCTGGACAATTAATAGCATGGCAAACTTTGGAATTTTTAGCACTCTTAAGCCTCTCGAGATGCTGTGGAAATGCCTGAGTCATATTCATTTCTGAAGGCTCATTGCACGCCAACGAGGATGGCAAGGCTATCAAGCCAGCTGCACTCCATGATCTAGCACTGGCTAGTGATAGCCGTGCAGACCTGGAATTTTTCAGTCAGCCTGTAGGATGAGACGCAGAGAAAAGCATGGACACCACTTTCACTATGGTAGACACTGATGCTATCCCGGATTGATACTATCCTGGTAAAAATGGGCCATTGGAAACACCGATAACTCGGCACTTCACTGTTTGGGACACAAGAAAGATTGCCACATCATGTTTTTGGTGTTTGTATATGTTGCATATCATGAGTTCGTGGGATTTATGTCGTTGAGCGAGTGTAAGAATACATAGAGAGAATGACTGAAGTGAAAAGGGGCGCTCGTGTGTGTCGACCCCGTCTCTCTCAACCCCTTCTGGTTCCAAAACTTTTGTCCATTTGACATACCCACAAAGCACTCCGCCAACCAAAATTTCTGGTCTGTTTTGCTCGACGTCGCGGGTTCTGTGTTTGTCCCCGATGGGAAATGAAGGCTGGAAGGCGGTCTAAGGTCTCAGGAAAAGTCAATGGAACGACCGTTACAAGTAGTAGAACATGATAAAGGGTAAGTTACCTGTGCCAGTAGCAACAGATAAGTAAATCATTGCACTGATCAGAACCAGTACAGAACGTATGTAAAGAATGCCAACACTGGCGTGTCGTATATATATGTCCTTGCCGAGGGCACGTAAGTTGATGCTGCCCGGTGTGACGACAAGGACGAACGTTTGTGGTCTACAACAAGGGGGATTTAATCACCTTGTCGTGGGTTTCAGAGATTTCTGAACTGTTCGGACGTATATGAGTCAAAATTGAGGAAGTCGGAGTTGTCAGGAAGATTGTCCAGGGTATCGAGTGATAATTGAGCTTCGGCTTGTGTTGTTGATGCTTGACCAGGAACCCAGAGATTCGAAGTTTCCTGCCAGTTTCGTCCCAGGCGGTTAACTTCTTCAAGTGTGTTCATATCTTCTGTAGACACAACACGAAGTTCGGGGTTGCTTTGCGTTGCAAACGGCGAAGGCGAAGTCTTGTTGAAGCTTGCCATATGCAAGTTGCCTAAATCAGTATTGGGGCTCGTGTAACCATGAGACCGGTCTTGCAAGAGACACGGGTCAATTGTCGCTGAGTATGAACCTGAAGATGTACCGGTCATTCTGAATGAAGTGTCAGGTTGCGCACAAGTTTGCTTTGATGACTCAATATCCCCGGTAACGTAGTCTCTGGTAGTTAATTGTCCGCGGTGGGTTGGCGTGTAGACGTTCTGCCGGCCACTGTCCACATAGCCTTCCCCGAGATAGGAGCTCGTGGCCTTCGGTCGATTGAAATCAGCCAGTAGGTTGTTTTTCGAGGTTTTAGCTGACAACGTGGTTCCTGGTGTTGAGCAAGGTAGTCCGACTACCGATGACGGATGCGAATTGAAACCGCTGTAGGCACTGGGCGGCGCTGAGCCAAAGACGTTTGAAGGAGGCAGTAGAAAGTTTCCGAGAACTTGACTCCCTGTGTTCAAGCTCTCCGTCCCGGTGTCTTCTTAACACAGTAAGCATCAGTGTACTAGTTGATCGGTATTCACACTTACCAGTGGCATGGTGGCTCAGCGAAGGAGAAACCATTGCCTGTGACTGATTCTGTCTTTTGTAGATGTCTACGCGAGAGAGAATCTCCTTTGGCACTCCCGACTCCTCCAGGATCTGGATGATCTTTCCCCCAAGAATGAGTTGCACTCCTGTCGGAAACATGTAGTCTGGCACCACCATCACGTGCCAGGATTGAGAACATCGGAAGCCTCCGCCCAGCCAGCGCACGCTCGCATCAATCTGAACATACGATCTTGGTTGTAATACGCCAACTTGGGTCCCATTGTTGAATCCACTTGGCGGACATGGCAGTTCTCGAAGCCCATGCCTCTTCGCACAAGATTGGCTCATCATTGATGCCGTCCAGTGAGAGTCCAGAATGCAACAAGCTGTTATGAAGGGTGCTCTCTGTTGTATCTGAGGCTCTCCATCGAACAATGACTGACGTATGTCAATGACGACTTCTTTCTGCGATAAGTTGTTATTCATAGAACGTCTCAAAGCCGTGGGTTGATGGACATAGCCAACGTCAAAAAGAGTCCGACTTGACAGGGCTTTTTGACGTGATAGATGCTCAGCTTCTGTCTGAATGTCCAAGGGGTAGATTTCTTCCACGTCCTCAGTATCAAAGGCGTTCAGTCGGTACGAGTGTGTGGGCTCGGCGGCGGGTCGAAGGGTTCGAGGCTGAGATGTGTTGAGGATCGAGTGGGGAGGAGGCTTCGGCTGCGTTACTCGAGTTGATGCCGACGACGTAGACTTGAGCTTTTGACTGGGGGCTTTCGATACTCGATGAAGACTTGATGTGGCTCTCGTGGTAGGCTTTGGCTTGGAGCTCTTGTGGGTATGGCTGCGGTAGCTCAAAGCGCGGGTCAAGGCTGTCGTGGGAACCTTTACTTGAACTTGGCGAGAGGAAGCTTGACCATTGCCGTGATCGCTCTGTCTTGGACGGTCATTGTGCCAAACATCGTTGTTTCCATCTGGAATTGGGGCAGTTCTGGGTGGGCATTGTACTCGATCATCGTGACGATCAGCTGTTGAGGTCGTCGGAGGGGGAAGGGGTTGCTGTCGATGTCCTCTAAGGAGTGCCCATTCTTCGTATCTTCCTTCAGTGGTGAGATTCCCTCGAACGGCCATGTTAGAGAATTCCACTTCTTCCACCTAAAAATTGAGAGCTATACCCCAACCAATGCACAGTCTGATCTTTGCCGGGACTGCGGTGTTGATGTGACGATGCATTATTGCCCTGGTCGGCGAGGGGGGAAACAGTCAAGCTCAGCGCGCTCTGAAGGCGGCTGGATGGAACTTCTTAATAGTAATATATGAACCAAGTCTTGAAAGTTGAAATTGTGTTTGACGTCTCACTGATTGATCCTGGCCCGCAAAATGAGTTGCAGAAAATGACGGGGTCTGCTCAAGAAGAGCTCGGCGGGCAAAGAATTCGTCAGACACTGGAGAACAGACGACGCATACAGAAGAGCTGCAGTATAGCAACCCGTAAAGTCTTAAAATCCCAGGAATATAGCAGGTGAGAAGGGGGATGGACATGAAGAAGCGGGTTTATCGGCAGCCAGGTTGGAGCAGTAAGTCTCCAAGAGAAGTAAGCGTACCAGGCGAACCGTTTCTAACATCCGCATATACAAATCCACAGCATCAAATAACAATACCACTCCATAACTTGAAACATTCGTTATTCTTGGATGGTATCTTTCCGCAGAGCATCACTAGGTGCACTCAGCCTACCGGGCGGCTCCCGGGGAGGGCAGCAACTTCACTGGCTGCACCCGTGCATATCTAGTGTGTTGTTTAATCAACCGGGCTTTCTTGAGGCCCAAGATGCAGGGCAGATAGGCAGGCGTTTCCAATGGCAATCTTCACTCTTGGACGTAGACCACATCGGCCGTGGTGGTCGGACGCAGTCAGTCCAAGACGGCCAACACATCATGACCAGAAACTAGCATGGCTACAGTAGAATTGAAACTTTCAGATAAACCTAGTAATAAGTTACCGAGTAATAAGTTATCGGATCTGAAACCCCATGAGAGCTGTCAAGTAAGCGGAAATCCCCATGACGCCTGTCTGAGCTGTCATTCTCAGGGTGGCAGGCTTTGCCTTCAGTGATTTACAGCGCTGTCTTCACTTGCAGCAGAGACTTCGTGCTGCATGGCCGTGTCATTCGCCCGTTGGAATTCTACCCACTTCAGCTCGATTGGTATTGGAATTGGAGCATCTTATCCCTTGCTCGCCCCTCCTTGCTTATGGACCAGACAATAGCTGCAACTGCAATTGGATCCAGCTCAATTGGAATTACAATGCAACCCTCTTTTCTTTGCGGAAATTCCAATATTTTACTGCAATGTCATGCAAAGCCACGTCAATCTCATTGTCTCATAACCACACAATTAGTTTCAGGGCTGCCATCCATGCCCCGCCGAGCTGCTCGGACTAACTGCGAGCCAGTTTGGACATCGCCGGCTTCATTCCGGCGGACTTTTCAGTGACTCCCCACCGAAATTACAGCGCTTAACAAGCAGTCAGGGCCGGTATGGTTCTGATGAGGATACCTTATTAAAGAGACAGAACATCACAAACCAAAAGAAGCATTCTATCACCCACAACGCCAGTTCTGACAGTTTCCCTACAGAGCATTTTGATACATCGAGAACCTTTCAACTGAGTGTTTCCTGACAACCACACCCCACTACTTCGAGCCCCTTTCCGTCAAATTTTGAAGCTTGAAATTTCTTGCCCGACAGCTATGTCATGCTACCGAGTAAGTTACGCCTCACATCCTATCAAGTCTACTTGCTCACAGCCTGCAGACCGCGTCAAGTCCACGACTTACTTGCTGCCAGTACTCCTCAACGATGTGGCAACACATGAGTTGCTCGGCGAGGAGGACTCATCCTCACAGAGAGAATATCAAACTCAATCTATCGACAGTTCCCTGCAATCATTGAGGAATTCAACGTTCAGCATCCGCAGAACTGGGACTTTCAATGACAGCGAAGAGTCTTGGCCTTGCGACAGTCATCCAGAGGATAACACCAGCGATGATAACTGTGAGCGCACTGTATCGCCTCCAACGCCTTTGGATGAATGCTGGGTACTCCTCGATGATGATTTCTTCGAAGCACAAGCATTCTTGAGCGATGTGCATCAAGAAGCAACGCATCATTCCGCTCAGCAGCAGCAGCAGCAGTCATGTCAAACGCTATCAGCAAATGACAGCCACACTCATGTCGTACAACATCAAAATTCAGCGCAATGGAAAACTCAGTTCTCCGTAGATGATCTGCAAGAGCAAACGGGAAGCACCCAATTTGACGCGGAAAAAGGTCCATCTTATGAAGAATTCAAGGAGGATCCAGCGCACAACTTCTGGACATGGGATATTGGAAAGCAGCAATGGTTTCATCGGGACGACATGACAGGCGCAATGATTTGGTGTCCAACGGAGCTAGATTGATATTTACTTTTGTTCAAATATCTACACTTATCTCTTCCGGGCTCACTTGATTTCAACCCACATGACGCGGTTTCACAGGCTAGATGAATCTTAGGCTCAAGTTGAACTCACGTAAAGATACTAGGATCCCTCTTAGGAGCTCAAGGTTGAGAACTCCAATATATCAAATTTCAGACCGATGAAAATGATCAGTAACTGGCAGGGATGTTTACTTCATTGGCCTGCGACAGGGAGTTTCGTACTTGATTGAAGAGATGCCCTTGTGTTTGCCGGTCTGAGTGATGAATTTGAAGGTTTCTAACAAGTCTCCCGGAGATTGCCTGTTTCCATGGTTCTTCCAAGATCTCAAAGCAAATATCGAGCGATAATGAAGAGAAACCAGAGGCTACCAAAACATGTTTGAGGCGAACAATGACTGCACCGAGTATACCTACATGTTTTGGATAGTAAGTCCTGCGTCTTAGTTGTCGTTGGCGTTCTCTGCGCCTGGAAACGCCGCTAGCTGGATTGATAACAACTACCTGTTCGCCAACCTCAGTGACATCTTGAGTCCCCTTCTCCCTTATGTAGAAGGCGTAAAGAGGGAATTGGGGCTTCGTGTTGGTACGGTGGAACTTAAAAACCTGCTATTGAAGAAACTTGCCCCGGTAACTAGACGGACATGTCGTCGGCATACTGAGTGCTATTTACATGCTTACCAACACCGCTTGAACCTCTCACAGTGCTGCCATAAGTAAACCCCTCCCCGACTTCCAAGTAGCTTGCCACTTGGCGAAACTTCATCGGAAAGACTGAGGAGTCAGCGACTGCTCATCGAGGCTATCTTGGTTGTCCAAAGCTCTGGCTGATGTTCCCGGGTCCAGTCCATAGGTCGAAACTTCGCAAGAGCAGAGCGACATGTCGTCCAGGTCTACTGACATTGGAGGAGATGATCTCTGCACGTCAGGAAGAGAAGAAAGTGTTCGCCCGCCCGCGCTGTTAGACTGAGGTGAGCCTCCCGGCGCCCGTAAGCCGTCGCATCTCAGACACTGCATATCAGTAGGAGGCCCCCCGCCTACTGTAGCACCCTGGAAGTTCCGACCCAACGTGAGTCCGCCAAAGTCGTTCGGCGGGCCACCTGTAGATGAAGAAATTTGAGTCAATCTGTCCTCTGAGGATTGGCATGTTGCTCCGGCTTGCTGGAGGCCTGTCTGGTGAACCGCGCCATACAGAGCGCGCCGCAACATATGCATACGGCCTATTTTACTCTGTGCATTCCCTCCGATACAGACGTCTATCCCTGGAGCAAAAGCTCTTTGGTCAGGAATACCAAAAGCGAGCGTAGTCACCTCCGCAGACGCCGTTTTGGCCCCGATGGCTTCAACAAATGTAAAACCTTGCAGCGGTAAGTCGCCCGCCGGCGTGGAATAAAGCCCCAGGCTGCTCGGAGGTACAGGCAAAGGGGCGGCTCCAAGGTCGCGGACGAGATTGGGGTGAATAAGTGAGCCCTTCTCGCCGACCTCCAGAGCCACTCTAGGAAGCGTATTTCCATGCCTATCTTCTATTATGATGTTATAACTTTCGCCAGAGATAGTCCAGGTGATCGGCCTCGTCATGTCCGAGGTTGTATCGACCATGGGAAAGGGCTGGCTGCTCGCTCCCTCTGAGGTAGATTCCGTTGGATAGGTCGGTGTTGTCAAATCCTCTTGAGAACTTTTCCTAGGATTCGGCGCCATCGAAATCGTGTATCTAATTCTTTTGTTTTGTTTTTGGGGGTGTGTGGCCTTGATCAAAGAATGCACACGAAGGATGCGTCTGGGTCGTCGTGGTGTTATGCTGTGTTCGGGTTTGATGAGCTATTCTTGGGGACACTGATGTTTATCAGCGGGTGCGACGGAAAATAATGATGATCGGATCTCGGGTCGGTATTGTTTGTCAAGCTAAGCTCGCTCTTCGGCAATACAGCCACCGGGTGAAGTAATACTGCAATGAGAGCCACGCGCAAGGCTGCTGTGGCGAAATTTTGAAATTGGAAGTTGACTTTCACGCACTTCGGAATTTGGTGAAGCACCCGCAGACGTTATAATAGAGCCTGCGGCAACAGATCATGTTCACCAGATATGGCTGAAATAAAAGCTACCGAAAGGAACTCTTGATCTTTGTCTGACCTGTCTGACCGCTTATTCTGTTTGTAGGGCAGAAATAAGGACGCGGACGACGAGATTAAGAAAATGAGGCGTGAGTGGAGTCGTGTTGAGCATCTATCGTCCATCCAGAACCGCAGCTGCTTCAAGTTGCCTCGTCTCATGCATTCATACCTGAGTGCTGGCAAAGAATTGAATCTCTCTGATGAGCAGTGCGAAGCGGTTCTAGAAATCCAATCCGAGCAGAGTCCCGGAGAATTTGAGGTTACGACGAATTCCAATGTGGGATGGAATTCCCATGATCCGAACGACACGTCGCCCTGTAAGATGATGCTTAGCTCGGACGCCTTGCGCTAAACGCATGCACATGTGTACCGGGGTTGCAACACTCACAGCCTTTTTCTGAGTACGACGAATAGGACTTCGTTACATAACTTTGGTGCAAGGCGCAGTCAGACACCGAGGGTGAAGCTCGATTGCTGAGACCGGGTCCGCGAACACGCAGCCATATGAAGAAGTGAGGCACGCTGCTATTCTTTTTATGGCTCGTATCTTCGACCATCGTGGCCAAATGTTCCAAGATTAAGCTAGGTCACATTGAAGGAACTATTTGCGACAGCTTGTAGTCTAAGTAGGACTCAAACCAAATGAGGCGGTAAAATGCCACGTCCACATCCAAAGAAAAAGTTCTCGCATGCTCTCCGAGCTCACATGTTCGCGTACTTTTGAAGTAACGCAACTTCATACAACAAACGGGACGCTTGTTTTCTAACGGCACAGTTTTGGACCCCGTAAGCCCCCACGCTGTCATGGTACACATGTGAACCGGTGTGCATAATGCACTTATTCTACACCGATGTTTGCCTTGTGATGAATTGTTCGATATTGCGATAACACTAGCTGTTCAGCAGGAATAGTATATAAAACATCCATGGCATAAGTCACTCTCCTTGTTCAGATAGCTCTTTGACTTTATAGCATACCCTCAGAATCTCACATCTAACGCTACGGTTAAATTGAAATTTGACTCCAAGCTATATGTCAATCCATAAACCAACCTCTCTGGATTCTTAAAAAAAAAGGTCTTCCACGAACAAGCGTATTGGTGTTATCTGTAAGCGTTCAGCATTTCGACCACAGCACTATGCTATACACACGGGACTAACCTGTGATAGATGGGTCTGAAGAATTCTAGCGTGTTCAGAACTGTTAACGAATGGACCATGGGTGTCTACAACCGTCCTTCAGACAAGATGGTTCCGTTGGAGCGAGACCATCATCAAGCCCATCTACACCAGTACCAATAGGAAGTGTTTCAACATCTGGATGCTCTTCCAGGCGCCGGAACAGCTTCTCTGATGGATCATCAGGATCTATCACGGCGTCGACCCGTCTGAGTGAGGGGGTATCATCCGCCGGTTTGGAAGCAAATCACTCGAAGTATGCGCGTTTTCATTCAGAGATCAAAGCTATCTCAAAGAATGATTCAGGAAATATAAAGCGTGGAGAAGTCATTGGACCAGTTCAGAGGGAATTTGAGATGGACCCTGCACACAAGTTCTGGAAATGGAATACGGAGACTCAGAACTGGTTTCACAAGGATGAGTGCACAGGTTTTGTACTCTGGGCTCCTAAGCAGCTGGATTAGCCAGCCCGCTGTTTTAGGATTCACAGCTTCCTTGTGTACTGCTTTCTATGATCTCGCTCTGATGCCAACGCATCACATCACCCTACCTAGAACCCCATATCAAGTTGAATCACATACTGTATAGATTCAATTGTTACTTGCAAAACCACTTGGCCTGCTTGATGGAAAATTATTGTTTGACTGTGCCATTTATAGAGAAATCAATCCGTTCAGGTGTGCATCAGGCTGATATTGGCCCCGCGTTCGCGACTAAGGTCAATGTGGGAATCGGATGAAGGGAAAGCGCCTTCGTCTCTCAACTAAACGATTACCGCGAGCCTAGACGTCATCATTTCAAGCGATTGTTTCTATTGCCTAGTCCAGCAAAGTCGTTGAAGCCGGGAGTTGAGACGTCCATTTCCGGCGCGACCGCTATCGCCACGGACTCGACCGGGGCCGCGTTGTGGGGCCGATTCCAGCTAGCTCCGGCGCCGGGTCCGGCTTTTTGATTTGAATAATGAGACGACCGCAAGACCAGATCAAAACGGGTTGATGCACTGTATGTGTCTGTTTTTGAGTGGAAAACGGGTAGCTGTTGCAAGTCAGACTCTAGTAGGCCCGTCCAGGACGTGCATCGATCGGTGGCGGACAGACGATGAATCGCTGTGGTAAGCTGCAGAAAGGGAAGGAGGATGGCATGGTTGAACATTTTTTTGAGGCTCTGCGAATTGATCGGCCATGCGAACCATGTGAACCATGCTTGACGCATTGAAGCCCGACCGCCCCATGTCGTTGCCTAGGTTAGCTGGTCACACAGCTGCTTGGTTCGCTTCACAGTGGCTGAGCTGAGGATGATTCACAGCCAGCACATACTGTAATTTCATCTAAACCCTAGTCATGTTCCAGTGGCGTACAGAAATCGGTTATTCGAATTTCGCCGCAGCGACGCAGTGGATTTTTAGCGAACATACAGGAATCACCGTTGAGCAAGTAAAGGATCTGCCTAGCGGATCGATTTCCGGCACGTCCGCGAGACTTATCGAAGCTCCTGAGGCACACATAGAACTCTGCCTCTCTCGGAAGATTGATCTTGACCAGTAGGAAGGCGAACCGTTGTCCCCCGTGTTCACTTTCGAAGCGCAAATCAGGCAAGAGACACTCATTCCCATTCATTGGCGAATGACCTGGACCCTGGGGAAGAACCGATGAGATGATTATCGTGTACCTAGAGGTGTCCAAAAAGGTCAATCAAGGCTGCAATAGCTTTTACAGGCCAAGTTTTCCAGTCCAGGCGCGTTCATGGTTTCCTTCCAATCAACCTACACATACATCTTTCAGAAGCTAGACCTCGTGAATGTCAAAGGATTGTGTGGCATTGGATAGCTATTGACTTACAATTGTTGTCCTTAAATGGGGAGTTAATTGTTGGGAATCAAAGAACTTGTTGTCGACGTTCAAATCACACGATTTTGACGATATCACCGCAGGTGCATCGCATTCGTAGCACCCCCAGAATGAAGGGGTCGGTTCGGGCTAAGAGGTCGTCATATATTATCCATCTACATTAACCGGAGACTTTCTCTTATCATTCGGCATGAATGTTCACTATCATTAATCGACATTCATGAGACACAAATATGAGAACACAATAGACCTTGAGCACCATTTAATGCTTAGCTATGAGTTGCACCAAGCGAAGTTTGATGACCAGAAATGAGGGTTCTGTTCGCCCCTAATGCGCCCAAGAATACATAGGAAATTTCGCCACGTTGTTCTCACTCGCTCGCCAGTTGGGCAATCCTCCGGTGCTGTTGAGATGCAAGCCTGTTTTGGGATTTGTATAACAAAATGACAGGTAAAGAGGTGGGAGGGGGAGAGTTTTGGGCAGTGCCCTCAAGGTACAGAGGTAGCAAGAGGGCCGGCACCAACGCCTTGACAAACGGAAGGACTCTTGCCGAGGATCGGGTCTCAATGTTTCAGTCTTTCTGAACTGCAAGCGGTATCAGAGGAATGAATTTGGGTCATCGTTTGTAGTGCTATCGGGTGGGCTCGAGTTTCTTTGCGCGCCCGTCCCGTTAGAGACAGTTTCGACACGGATTTCCGGCAAGAATGTAGCAAACATCGGCGAAGGCGCCAACATCATGGAAAAGGATGGATACGATGGTCTGCAAGTCCACCTTGTCATGCCTTGTTGTTCCTCAGGAGAGTCCTCGGAGATGGATCTGTCGTTTTCTTCTGAGTTTGAAACAACAGCAGGGTTATAGAGGGATTGTGAAACTTGAGACATGAAAGAATATCCTTGGGAAGCCATCTGAGCTTCCAATATTTGAGATGAGGGTATGGGTATGCAAGAGTCGGCAAAGCCAACACTATCATAGCTCATGGTTGGTGAAGCAGCCGTGGGTTGAGGTACGCCCATCTGAAGTGTGGTCTGAATAGCGCCTTGGCTATAGACGGACTGGAATGGTGGACCATTTACGTCTCCTGGAAGACTAAAGTTGGAACTTTGGTTCTGGTCTCCCATGCTATTGAAGCTGTTGCAATCGTCGTCGTAAAAGACTTGATTCAAGCTACAACTGTCATCTTCATACGGTAAAGACTGTGCGTCTAGGATGGATGTCCAGGTTGTCGAGTCCGGCGCAGCATCATTTGCGGAAGAAAACGATGGCTCTACACTAGCACTGATGTAGCTTGGCACATATGGAGAACGTGTTCCCATACCAGGATGGAGGTAGTCAGAAGCACCGCAGAGCTGGCCATTCTCCAAGAGTGCCCGTTCCCAGTCTTCTTCACGAGTCAGCATTCGTCTTCTATGTAATTCAAGACTTGGAGCTCACCTGATCCGTCCGCCATGGAAGGCATTGTCCTGGGTCGATCCGCTCCTCGATTAAAGCCGAGGTCGATCTGGGCCTGGGTCTTTTCGGAAAGTGAATTCTTGAGCCTGAGCTTCTCAAGTATTCGCTTGCCCGCGAGCAATTCGATACCCTTGGACTCAAGAATGTTTCCAGACACTACCGTGACATTGCATTCCCCCAGCTCGCTATCTTTCAACCATGTTGTCTCAACATCAACTTTGACGAACTCCTCAGGCTGGAAGACGCCAAAGTCCGTCATGATTGCCAAACATAGGTTAGGTGTGCACGGAAGAGGCCGTAGTCCCAGTCTCAGAGCCGCAGTCTTTGATATGAGGGAACTGTTGCAACTCGAATCATAGTGAGTGACCACTGGTTCGGCATCTATCGCGACTTTGTGCGGTCGAATCCATAGTGACTCATCGGGAGGTTGGCTTCGCAACGTCTCAATAGTGGGTGCATTCAAACTAGATGCACTTCGCCCAGACCTAGCAGGAGACGGCTGGGTACCGACACTGTATGCTCTTGCCCTGGACACTCTGCGCGATCCATTCTTAACAGTAGTTTTCGCTTTTTTCGGCCGCGGGCAAGCAGGAATCGATGATCGAGGGGCCTGGGCTTGTGCTTTCGGCGTGACTAATGCGTGTGTATCAAAGCCATTATGACTAGGCCTTGTCAGAGACGATTGTCGACGCAAGTTCTGGGCTTGGTAGTTAGCGTGCCGCTCTTGGAACGAAGTGGCTTGACGAACCAAGGTCAGCTGGGACAGCGGTCGTTCCTTTTGGGTCGTTTCGTAATGACCTCCAGTAGAGAAGTTGCCTCTCATGGTTAATTCTTCGTGGCTGAGATCGTATGGGTGTGTACACTCCTCCACACCTCCCAGTCTTCCGACGCGTCACTTGTCTCTGTATAGGTGGCGGTCAGAAAGGACAACAACGGGGTTCTCCGGAGTACTGAGTACAAAGAAGGAAAGGGAAAGTGTAAGGCAGGGTGGCTGACCGATTGCTAGGACTTTTTTGATAATTCAGCCCCAACTAACGACCACCCGACTCTGTCAAGAGAGTGGAGGCTGATGAAGAGAAGAGCAACAAGCAGAATGAGGCAAGACTTAAGTCCTGTGCATCTGTGAAGAGGGATATGGATATATCTCAAGGTCGGTGGGAGGAAAGCTACAGCTTCTATAGCGAGCGGTATAGCCTGCTCAGATGGTAACAGAGCACTCAACAGACTGAATGTCGGCGAGCACAGCCAGCACCGCCCAGTCAGAATGCTTCGAAGGCGTAATGCAACATGATAAACTACAAAATCAATGGAACTTTGACCTCAATCCCACTTATTTCGTCCGGGTGTGGCCCCATTATGCTAGGCATACTCGAGTGATAGCTCCTCCTACCCGCCTCACCCAGCCTGCTCAGCGTTCTGCAGTTAAGAAGGTTTGTGGTCTCTCTTTAGGCTTCGAAGGAGATGGGGAGAAAATGATGACGTTGGAGTCACTTTGCAATCGAGAAACAATAAGCGGTATATACTTTTCGATTCGAGATGTTGGACTGAGAAATATTGTACAAAGGTATTGCGCTTCTAGCCAGCGCGTGGAAGAAGTAGCGTTGTCTTTCGAGATTCGAAGGCATTTCGGAAAGCCTCGTCTGATCGCCCGTAGTCATACGTGGTCAAGATCGTACGGGAAGAGAGCTTCGTGCCTGCACGTAAATGGGGCCTTTCTACCCCCCTCAACATCTTATTGAGTCTACCTGCAGCGATGTTTTCGGACCATGCATGTTCCCCACACACAATCTGTCCCTTATCATTGTCATCACTGGTTAATTCGCGCCCAGCGCTTGTATTTACGTACGGCGAGAACGATTTGGGCTTCTTCTGGATATCTCCTATCGGCATGACCGTCCATTCTAAGTTCACGTATCATCCCATTGGATGCATCGGTGGTTCATTGGGGTAAGCAGATCTGCTTGCAGTTTTTATCATTGTCAGCCCTTACTATGAATGCATGCGTGTGAATTCCAATTCCAATTCCAATCCCAAAAGCCTGCAGATTACGAAAGCCACTTCAGCGATGTCATCACTAGGGCCACTCCGTCTCGTGTTTGCGAACATCAAGCAATCGGGATTCAGCGAACTGACATTACCGAAAATAAGACGAGGCGATGTTCTTGATAACCACTACAGCCAGCCTCACTTTCAGACCGATTGCGATTCGCACAGAGCTGCTCAAGGCCTAGTACGTATCGGATGCTCGAAAACGCCATTGCAACCGTGGATTCCTTTTAAGACGGATGAAGGGTGACAATACTTGCCATCGATCTCTCCAATGGCCGGACCATTGGTTCTGTTTATTCAATCTTATTCGTCAATTGAGAACATTACATGATCTCCTACCACATGAAGACTCCAACATCGCCGCCATGGTAGAGTGCACATCAATCAACCGCAGCATCAGCGCACCAAATCCTCCCTCCCAGTCTCAGAAGCTGAGATGGCATCAGCCGAATTCTCAGAGATCACACGCAATGTCGACATATGCACTGCAAACTGAGTTCTTACTTCCGTCGCCACCAGACTCACCCGTTCCCTGGTCAGATTCATCTGAGACAAAGTCGAGAGGGTTGGGTTCCGACAAAAGCGAACTAGATCGAGGTCAATTCTTCAGCGCAAGCAATACGAGGCCCAACGGTAAGGCGGATAGCGATACTTCATATCAACCGTCTGAAATCAGCGACAGTCCTCAACAACCTTATGAGGCCGTACGCTTTGCTGCTTCTGATGATCACTTAATGGGAACCTGCCCCTGGGACGAGACAATCTCCGCCTTCCAGCCATCACAGGCGCTGGACGGCCTCATTCCATGCCTCGAGAGTTTCAAATTTGATCAGGTAGCTGAGCCAGAGCGACATATATCATCGCCCGCCGAATCAGCTGAGTCTTATTTTCCAGGCTACTGCTTGGATGTCGATGTTACCAAACAAAGGAGCAAAGAATCTCCATTCGACGACAATTTCTGGGGGCAGAGCCAATCTTTGAAAGACTTCCAAGAAGACCCGGCTCATAAGTTCTGGACGTGGGATATCGGGAGGGAACAGTGGTTCCATCGCGATGATGACACAGGCTCCGTCATCTGGTGCCCAACGGAGTTAGATTAAGGCATGTTAATACACCTGTCGCATAATGAGAAGTCGATGGTATTAGGGATGCCACCGGCTCTAGATCTAGCATTTGATTTCCGTAGTGTAGGTTCTGGCAACATCAAAAGGTTCTAGGGGTGTGTACTTGTGGATAAGCATCAAGGGGCGTCGGCGTTTCGTTCCTACACTTCTATGTCTCATCATAGAATTTCATTATAGCATTTATTTATCTACATTCTACTGTTTTAACTTGGATTGAATTGAATCTTTGAGTATGACTTAGATGCCGACAGTGACCTCGGATTCTGCTACCAAATTGAGGCACACATCGCAGTGTATGATCTGCTCGGGAAATGAGAATATAGCGGATGCTTCTGACATAAGAATGCTCTTTTATATAACGAAAAGATGATCACTCTATTGACTATCTTGTTGCTGAAGTCGAGTTGATTCCACTGCCACCGGTGTCTTTCAAGACACGATCGAGGCCCATGCTCAATGTAATCACAGATAATCTTCTATAGCCCTCATAGTTAAACTTTATGAGACGTATGCAGTGTGAGTCCCTTTATTCCTTAACGCCCATTTCATGCAATAAGGAAATTGACCTATCTTGGATTAAAATTCTCATCATTCGCAAGTACCTGGTGAATGCGAATTCCTCTCCGGTAGATATTCTGGCGCTTCGTTGACAGTCTGTGCGCTCTTCCCGGGCAAGTCGTCTCGTAATGAAGTTGCGTTGTGGGAAAACGCAGACTCCTCTTCCAATTCTATCGCCGAGGATGGCGGGGTGGACGCATGATTATGCGTGAATAGAGACGTTGCCTCCAAACGGGTCGTAGATCTGGATGGCCGAGAGCGTCTACCGGTGCCCAAACGTTCCGCGTCCGTGCCGGAATCCGGACCTATCTCATCAGCTAAAGTGCAGATTGGTCTCGGACAGCCACAAGGGGCGGTTCCGGTTGTGGTGATTAGCGGAGGCATTGGAGTTGCTGTTGAGTCTCTTCGTTCCACAGGTTCTACAGGGCTCTCAGGTGAGAGGTTCGAGACATGTTTGTCGGGCTCCAAGAGCTCCCTAGCAACCGTACTCTCTGACTTGATCTCTGATCTCCTCCGAGCGACCTTTCTCCAGAAGTTGGTGCCGATGAATAGATGTTCCTCTCGTTCCACTTCTTCCGAGCCTAGAACGCCAACATGAATGAGCACAAATTGATGGATCCCAGAGCATGGAGCCCGGATCCGCATGTCGACGTAATCCCTCAGGTATTTGATACCAAATGGCGTATGGTATGGATGTTGTCGTTGTGTAGGTGTCATTGGGATCGTCCTGAGACCTAATGTGTTGGCAAGCATGGCAGTCACAACCGAGAACACCCAACTGGTGTTGGCGGCCATGTGAGTTCGAAGGATGCCACTGCCCGATTCGATCTCTACGTGGAAGAAGCGACCTTCGATACTATGTAAGGGTGTCTCAGTCGTGTTTAAAGTCGATATCTTGTTTTGTTCGGTCGGTAGTCCACATGATGTTGTCGACATGATTGGATATACTGTAGTACGCCACTGTACCACGACTGGTCGATTTACAATTCGAGCCCGACTTCGTTTCTTGTGCAACTTGAGTTAAACTCAATGCCGCTTCGTGCTGTTGCTCGGGTGGTAGCTTTGCACCAGATCTCGCTCGATTTCGTGCTGATGTCGTTGGGTTGTGGAAATGATTAAGATGTCTTCGAACTGACACTGGATCTCACAGGCAAGTCCCAGTCTTTGGACGGTCTGACATTCGCCTTGTCCTAATGAGTGTGGGAGATGTATCTGTGTGATCGCTCTCAGCGGGTGTGGTCGCCTATGACAATCGTCGGAGAGAGACGCGATGATAAACAAAAGAGCGGACGAGAAAGAGTGCACGGATGGGACCAGAATACTGTCAAGTTCAAACGTAGCACAGCTGAAATGCCAAAACTCCGCCCCGGAGTTTGTGCTTAAATCTAATGGGAAACCGTGATGCTCCCTGCCCGGTTGCCTACTTTCCTTGCGGACTACTAAGGAAAGGCAACCTGGAGAGCCTAGGCAGCCCGTTTCATACCCTAGCACGTCTCCCGAGTGAGGCTGCTGAGCGGACTCTATTCACAGATGTCTGAACTGCCAGGACTTTGACCGAAATCTGCATAGGTTCTTCGTGTAGTTGTTAAGGTGAAGACTACTCCAGACGTGACGCTGCGTATCTATCGATGGAAGTCCAATTTGTAATTTCAGCCCGACCCCGCAGTTGAACTCCTAGAAAATGCAGCATGATCGCATTCGACGGTCATGATCATGGTGATGGCCCGCTGGCCTAGGTATTCACCCCGCTCGCCTGCGTCTTGCTTTCATGCCAACGCACCCATGCATACAACACTAGAGCGACCTCAAAAAGTGAGGCGGACCCGAAGGCTCACGAGTTCTCCTTTTGAGCCATTATTTGGAGGTGCATCATACAGCATAAGCACCTCTCAATTGTAATTTCTTGGAGGGTGGGAAAGACGCACTGCTGGCACCTATAACCATCTTACTAGCCGGCGTGGCTTGCAGATCTACTGCATGAAGGTGTAGCTTTCGATTACTGCATCTAAAGACGCAGCTTGTTGCGGCGCCATGTCCAAACGACCTATGGGATGAGAAGCCGTTAGTTGGCCCACAACTTGTCAACAGGGCCTTTTATCGGTTGCAAATATTCCATGGCATGATGCTGCATGGTCTTCTTACTGGACAGATGCTTGAATATGCGCACAACAATTCAGTTCTGGGATGACCCGGGAGAGTCTGTGGAAGTTTGTGAATGAGCAAGGAAGGATGTGAAATCCTCAGGTTTATCTCTTGGTCCCCCTGCTGTCCCTGGCAAATTCAATTCAACTTCCATGAACGTTCCTCTTGCTAAGAATTCGACAACATACAAGAGTCTTGAAGAAATTCAATGCAGACTTTGGCTGTGTGAGTTCATGTTCGCCATTTGGCTGGTAATCAATCACTCATTGATGCGATTGGATACTGCAGATGCTCAAGCCCACAAACGACATCTCCAGAGTGATCACCAGCCGTAGGCTTCGAGCGAATGGACTATAACTCCGCACATCAGTCTTACGGGAACGGCCGGCATCATGTACCAAATTCAGACGAAGACGCCCATCGGAGTGATGTCTGGACGAAATCCTCCTACTCCCCACGTCTGGGACATTCATCCAAGGCAACGTCGTTACCAGCAACAGACTTCACGATGTACAGTGGCCATGTAGGGACAGCTGCGGAGAAACGGGGAAAGCGAGCCTACTCTTCTTCGAGAAAGCAGTCTGTTCCGGCTGGCTCGGGCGAGCGACAGAGTAAGCATCTGACTGAGCCGGCCATTTCTGAGAACGGTGTTGGTGAAAGTCAGAGAGAGTTTGAAATGGATCCTGCTCACCAATTTTGGAAATGGAGCGTTGAAAGCCAAAATTGGTATCACTTAGACGAATCCACTGGCTCAGTCATGTGGGCACCTCGCCAGTTGGACTGAATTTTCAAGTCTAACCTTCACCCCTTATCGGCACACGGCAGCGTTTCTTTTAATTATTGAATATGTTTTTATGATGTAGCAAGTCATAGTGAGGACAAAAGTGATGGTAAACTACAAGCGCAACTCGGAGAGAAGTCGGATACTGTTGTTGATAGCAACAAGAGAGTCCTATGTGCAGCTCTGTAGCCTCTGTCGCAACCTTCAATCCGGAGCCAAGTGGAGAGGCTTTGCATGTATTGTAGCCCAGTCCATACAAACTTATGGGGGACTGGGTCATTATGCAGGAATGCTGGGGATTGGGCCTCAACAGCCACGCCCTGGCCTGAACTTCCAGCCATCTGTCCGCCACTTGAACAATCTCAATCTGATGTTCACAAAAATCCGTGGTTCAGAACAAAATGCCTGTGCAAGATGCTGCTGCCATATACCAATCGCCACAGCCAAATCACATAGCGAGTTTGAGAACAAAAGACGCGCTCCTCGCGGAGCCCAAATCCCCTCAACAGAAAACAACTGAAGAAACAGAAACATCGCACCAGAGTTGTCTCATCAGGGACTCGCACGATTCAGACCATGAGCCAAATATCACTGAGTTGAGGACATCAGACGTCGGGGCTCATACAGAAAGCAGACCTTGCCCACGGTTGTGGGTCAAATCACTCAAAGACTCTGGCAACTCTATCCCTCTCGTCACCAGATATGAGCCAGCAAGTGAGCAGTCGCTTATTACCAGGTCTACCGTCAACAAGTTAGGATTGCGAGTTTTGCCGAATAAACCTACCGGACGAACAATCAAGACAACCTTTGGGATACTCGAGTGCAAAGCGTTCGTCAGCATCACCGTTGAGTCGCCATTGGCAGGCGATTCCCGACTTGAAACATTCAATGTTGCCGTCGCCGAGGATTGGCTTGTCGCAGCCCAAGGCGTCGAACTTTTGGCCGGACGAAGGATAATCGCAAGACTTGAGGAACTTGGTGTCAGCCACCCAGCCGCCATCTCTGACAGACGTCCAGAAGTGGGCTTGAAGCACCCCTTACCAGAATTCTCAGAAACGTCATCGTCGTCTATAACGGAAAGAGAGGACCAAGGATCCCTTTACTATTCTTGCAAAGATGTTCAGCAACAGCGCGCAACAGGTCTTTTCGACAACCCATTCGACAGAGATGACTCAAGCCTTGATTCATCTGAAGCAAGCACCCATTTGACCGAAGGATCTGAGAAAGACAGCCCATTGAACTGGAACGACTTTTCCAGCGTCAGTTGGTCCAATGGATCAGACAGGAAAACATCAATCAAGTCGGAAACCCTCAGCAATTTCGGTCGTACCTTCATACTGCGGGATGAGAAATCCGGAGAACGTGGCTCAGGTTTATACAAGGATAATGGTCCTATGTATGACTCTCTACCAAGAGGACTCGAAAAACGCAAACTCCCCGATTGGGCCAATTTCAACACAGCCCGAGCCGTCAGCACTGAGGAATCGAACGATGATGATGCCTTGGATCCCGCCCCGGCCGGAAGTACGAAGTCACATGGCAGTCTGCCATCAGACATTGTCCCTCGAGCCCCTCAGTGCTTCCAGGCAACCGAGGGAAGTCATCGAGAATGCGTCTTGGGCCTCCGCTCGCGGGAAAAGATTTCAGAAATGATGGTATTGCTATACGCCCTGTTGGGCTTCATGTCTTCGCTGGCGTTCTGCTTCGTATACTGGCTCGAGATCACGAAGTACACGTCCATGTCTGGAAATGAGGATTGAAGATATCCTCATGTCTTCCGAAAAGGTGGTGTACGCATTCCCGTACACCACTCGTGCAAGAATCTTGTGGTAGCATAACTCATGTAGTGTTATCGAATGAGCACAAAAGATCATCGTAAATGAGCAACACAGCGTTTGTATCCGACGTGACTGTCATCGACTCCAGCCCGGAGGGGACCGCGCTGTAGGGCCGATCATTATGTGCCAGCTCCGGCGGCACCACCGGTACGGTACGCTGAGTGCCAAATAAACGGGCAGGTGTACTGAACTACTCCACTGTCATATTGATTCAGCACATATTGATAGCTTTTGCATGCCAAATCTTAGTAGGATAGGCCACGATGTGCATCAACTGGCACCGAGCGGATGATGAGCAACAGCCACAGGCTGCCGAATGGAGATAGCGACGAAGTGGCATTTTGTACTCTTTCTCGAGGCTCTGTAGACTGCCCAATCAGCTCCGATCCATGCGAACCATGTGAGCGGCGCATTGAAGCCTGACCAGCCCAGGCCGCTGCCTTTCTTTTGGCGCTCTCTTGCCCGCACATGTTGTAATCCCTCCTAAACCCAACATCACGTTGTCGCTGGTCAAATTCGCTCACTCGAATTTACCACCTGACACACCCATTCTAAAGAACGAATTCCTCACCGACAAACACAACCCATCGGGAGGCATCTCAACGATCTGCTTAATGTTTTATGTGTATCGAAGAGTGATCATCCACCTAGCGGTTTGATAGCCTTGTGGTAAGCGCATTTCGTTGGTCTTCCGTTTGCCTATTTCTTAAACCTCGGCCCATCTAATCAGCTGGAGGAAAGTTTGAGGTTAGTCACAGCAGATTTGTAAATCACCCTAGTACTTTATCTGATTATACCCCTAGTTATGGCAAAGCCTCAGCGTCTACTATCCCCTGAAAATTGCGAGCTCTTCAATCAAAACCTAGACGACAGGCCAACAGGTGTAACCGTCGACGTCCCTCTCCAAATCAGGGTTGAGTCGGGGCAGGGCGCTTTCGAGACGCGCCTTGCCGCGCACACTCGCTTCAAATTCTCACTTGCAACCCCTTTGCTTGCGCGTAGCCTAAATCTCAAAACGCTACCGCTATCTCCAAGTCAACGCCGTCACATGTACGAAACGCCGTTTGGTCTCATGAGCTTCAATTCTTTCGTTCATCTGTCCGTCCAAGCTCCGGAAGCAGGCATCCCCTGCATGACTGTCAACGTTTTAGTACTCGAAAATGACCACCAATGGCGCAATGTCGACCTTTTTCTTGGTCAGAACTTTCGCACAAAAGCTATAAATGCCATAGCATCACCAAATGTTTCCTCATGTCAGAGCCTAAAAGACCAACAGCAGGTGCAAGGTGCCAGCCATGTAGCGGTCACTTCTCAGATGCGTACGCCAGCGATCGTCCCAAAACCCTTGCCAACAACCCCAGAAGCTTCGACGGGTTTGATGGGAATAAGTAACCAGCGCTCAAGTCAGCCAAATCAAAGTAGCCTGGAAGCCCATTGCATCTTGGATGATGATCAAATGTCCGCGTTTGTCACCCCACCAACATCCCTTAAAGAGGCGCAACACAACAGGGGCTTGATATCAGAGCCTCCGAAAGAGACTCCATCGCGTATGATGCCAATTGGCGACTCAAGCAGCAGTACCGGAGCTGAAGAAGCAGAGCTATCCTCTGGTTTGGAACATACGCTGGCTCAGTTGACTGGGAGAAGTGAACCGCTGATGTGCCTCATCTCAGAGATTAGGCACTCCAGTCCTGTCAAGATGGTCATGAGAACAAGTTGCAAGACTTCCTGGACGGATCATGTCAAATTTGCCTTGGAAGAGTTGACAAAACACCGATGGACCTGGTGGCCATTCACACCCCCAAAACAACCACCGAAAGACAACGAATGCCAGTTGGAATGGACGTGTGTAGGTGGACTTTCTGATCGTATTCAGACCTCGGGACTCTGACCATTCATAGAGCTGCGGCGAAAAAAGATGGGAAAACGTCCCTTTCGACTTCGGGCAGGTGCTGGTTGAGTTCGTACGCCAACACAGCCCTAGCGCGAGAGCCTCCGAAACGAAGGCTGCCCCAGTAGTGTCTACTGAAGGCCGTAATTATGGCGGCAAACCTTCAAATATTGGTGGCTCGAATATACTATCAAGTCCAGGTGGCACATCCTACCCAGAAACGATGGTCCAGAACGAAAGTGATGACACAATCGCTGATCAACCCCAAAACGTGGATACGCGAGAGAAACATATCTTCTTAGTGGCGTCCTCCGGATCTCTAAATCTCCATCAGATTATCTCAACCTCACAGTGCACTATGGACTTCTCTAATAATCTTCGTAGAGGGTACCGCCAACTCAGGGGTTTCTGGCGCTACTGGTTCTCCATCTACAAGTTCTCGCATTGCGATTTCTTCGAGTTTGAAAAGTTCTGTTCTTCGACATTCTCGGACCTTGGCCCAGGATTGCCACCTGAAGAGTACCCCTATACCGAAGACTACTTCTACAAACCTCGCCCAGCGAGATCCAAAACTCCAATCAGCCCGAAAGAGTTCGAACATATTTACTACCACTACCGAAAGACTTCAGCAGCCAGAATCAATACGTGGTACCAGCCATTCACAGTGATGGCACAAGCGCCCTTCTACTGGCCTCGTTGCTTCAGGCAGCCACCCCCGCTCTTGCAGCAACAAATCGACGGCAACTTACCAACCGACACCGTCCCCAAGATCCCTCAACGCCTGACCCATTTCGACGAGCTCAGCAACAACAGGGAGACCTTCTGGGGGCTTCATGCCCGAGAACAGATTTCAGCAATGATGGTATTGCTATACGCTCTCCTGGCCTTCATGCCTTCGCTGGCGTTCTGCTTTGTATACTGGTTCGGACTCGGGGACAAACAGCCGGACATGCAGAACGCAACGACGCCGTTGACGATATCTTTGACAACGTTCGGCTTATTCATGGCGTATCTGGTGAAGCACTAATGAGCTCTCTTTTTCCCCTGCGTCGTCGTATTCGTCTCTGTTCTCGCCATCCTCGCCCTCGTCCATTCTCCGGGACCAGTGATGACGGACGAATCCGCATAGGTCATGGAAGTAATGGAAGCGGACATGGAGGAGCTCGGAGCCATAGGAGGCTACTCAATTCTGCGTTACTATAGTGCTCATTTCTCATGAAGTCATTTGTAGTTCCAAGAATGGAGGATTGACTAGCCTCAAAAAAGACTGACGACAAATCAATATGCTCATAAATGAATTGGTGATAAAACCAAGCATTTCTCTTTTGTACAGTAGTTTATGGACTTGGCGCTCTTACACAAACACAAAACCACACCAAAGGCTTCAAACTAGTTGAATAAGATGCATGGAGGACATTCGACGTCAACCACCTGACTCAGCATGCCCCCCAAAACAACGTTTCAACCCGCATCTCCAACCTTCCCCGGATCGTCGTCTCATGAAACATGCGAACCACAGTCACACACACACATTCCCCCCCTCCATTTACCCCAGGATCCTCCCCAGTAACCGCCGGCAAGCGGCAAGCGCCGATCCCCCAACCCCCCTTCCCTGCCTGTATCTGACGTCGTGCCATTGTCGTCGCAACCGTCGACTCTCACAACAAGCCGAGGCTCGCGATCCCGGCATGGCGGGGGAAACGCGACGGGCATTAAACACCAAAGAGTGACATGCATATGCACCCGTGCCCGCGTCTGTGCAACAACGGGACCTCTCACTAACGACGGGCGGGGAAAGCGCAGACCAAATTTGTCACCACACGCAGCTTAAAGCCAGGAAGTAAAGGCCTTGTGTGCAAAATGAAGGAAGCTCTTCTTTTTCCCACCTCTCACCAAAACCGACGTTTATGCTGTGAGACTAGAATGAAGAGTAAGGGGTAACCCGACATGCCCCTTTCCAAAAACGCCAAAGAAGTCGTGGATAATTAGGAGAGAAACCATTCGTCCTGAAAACAGGAAATCATGGATAAAACAGGATGGAAAATACCATCCGGAGTATCATGGAATAATCAAGAAAATAAAAGCGCTCCTCTCTGTGTCCTCCGTCTCTGCAGATGCAATTTGACCGGGCAGTGACCCAAAATGACTGAAACTTAGGTTGGGGTATTCAAGCGCGCATTATATCGCCCCGACGATTCTCGAATCTTATTCCTTCAGCTTGACATAGTTGCTGGGGAAGATGCCGTGCCTCGTTCCAATCATGCCAGTCCTGCGCAGGTTGTCAGTCTTCGCCATGTGTGTGAATGGAAATTCGAGAGATACATACCACCAATCAGTCTCGTTCTCAGTCTTCTTCAGCACCGTAATGACATCGCCCTTCTTGAAGCCAAGATCACCGGGCTGGTCAGCCTCGAAAGTGAACAGCGCCACGGCCTCGTTCTTCTTCAGCATAGCAGTCTTGGACGCAAAGTTGGGCTTCGGCGCCGCAGGTCTGCCGGGCGGGCCTGTCTTCTGATCCGACACTGCACCAAAGTTGGGGGACGGGTTGTCTCTGTAGACGTAGCTGTCGGCCCCTCTTGACGCGAACGTGTTGGAGCGCGAAACTCCGCCGAAGCCGGTGTCGCCGGTAGGTCGGTCGTAGACGTCGTCCTGCCACGTGCTGGATCGCTTCGGTCCGCCAAACTCGCTGGCACCGCCGGCGCCGCCGCCGTACATGCTGCTGCGGTTGTTGTTGAACTCCCCCTCGCCGTATCCACTTCCCCGGCGACCGTTCCATACTACGTCATCGTGACCCTGGTCGTAGACGGGGACGTCGTTGTACATGGCGTCGTCGGCCTGGCCCGTGCGGCCGGCGTTGAAAGCGCGCGAGTTGAGAATGTTCATGAGGGGCGCGGCCTGGGAGGGCGGGCGGACGCTGCCGGTGAGGATCTGGGCGGCGGTGTAGCGGGTGCCGTAGAGCTTCTCGTTGGCGTCGCGGCGCTCGATGATGACGGAGCCCTCGAGCGAGACGCCGGCGAACAGGCCCTTGGTCTTGGAGTAGGAGAAGATTCCGGCGACGGACTTGAGGGAGGCGGCGCCTGCTGCCTCGGCGTTGCGGCCGACGGGACCGGCAGCGATGGAGACGTTGCCGCCGAGGGTGAGGGAGCCGGCCTGGGCGAACGTCTTGACGGCGCTGGCGTCGTTGAGGATGAAGACGAAGTCAGTGAGCTCGAAGCCGATCTGTCCGCCAAAGCCCGCACCTGCGGTGCCGATTGCGCTTGGCGCACTCCATGATCCGTCGGGGAGGCGCGAGACGACGAGACCGCTGCCGAAACGGCCGGAGCCGAGGAAGCCTGCCTTGAGGACTGTGAGGATCGCGAGGCCCTGTTCCGCGGGGATTAAATCAGCAATCTGTATTCTACTGTGGTTCTCTTTCTTAGGGGAGGGCGTTTTCTCGGGAGGCCTCCTGCTGGCGTTTGTGCGCCAAGGCGGGGAGGAAGGATCGCGGGAGGGCGGGGTGTGGAATATGGCTCACCTTTGCGTTGGCGAGGATCGAGGGTGGAATGATCTTGTCGGGACTGAACGCTTGACGCGGATCGATGAAGGAGGTCAAGATCTTGCCGCACTTTTTGCATTCCGCTGTTTGAGAGAGGGGAGTCAGCTCGTGTGTTCTCGTCGTGATGACGGGCGAAGCGCCGGGGCGCGGGATCACCGGCACAGGGCAGGAAGAAAAAGGTGGACTTACACGCCATAGACGACGGCAGCGGGTTGTGGAGGCCCATGACGATGATGCTTGACGGCGCGAGAGTACGGGAGAGTCGGCGTCGTTTCCTTCGGAGAGGAAGAGAGGTTGAGGAGAAAAAAAGTTGAAGGAAGACGGCGTTCACGGACACGAAGAGGTGCCTGGATGGGTATTTGGAGGTGATTACCTTAGGAAGGCAGGTCCTAGGTGGGAGGTCCAAGGTCCAAGGTCAAGGTACATGCGTAGTGTATCCGTACTTTCGACGGTTCCGCAGCTGCGCCTGTCTGTGATGACCACTGACCCGAAGAGCGAGTCCACAGCTCCACGTAATAGTGATTTAGTGGGGTCCGATAGGTGAAGAGCCGCCTAGGCAGGCCTGCGCCTCTTCTTTTCGCCTTGTTTGGGAGGAGGGGGAGCTCTGATTGTGGTGTTGGGCTTGGCTCTCTCGTTCGTCGGGCAGAGGCCGTGGGCGCCGGGACACGGCACTCTTAATGGCTTTTGTCTTCCTTGCTTTCTAACCTTTTTATTGCTTTCTTCAATTTCATTACTTGTTCGGCCGAACTACCTTAGATTAAACATGCAGCCATTGGACGATGCTACGGGGCTTGCTTCATAAAAGGCATGTTGCTGGGCTCCCGGCTTCTCAAGGAATAAGCCAGCTGGTGCATCTTGCTCTTTTCACGATGTTTATGTTTCGTCTGGGGATTGGGGTGCCAGCTGACAACATGCAGCCAGCTCTGGGATCGCCGGAAGAGACAGAACGGAAAAAAGTGTCCAGTAAGCTCCCGTCACTTTTTCAGCCCTCCATTTTCCATGTCACTGCTACGGTCCAGTGGCAGTGGTACCTTGCGGCGCTGACAGTGAGGTAATTGCCGCCTCTAGTGCAAAATTCGCGGGGTACTGACGTCCAGTGGCTCGCGGTGCACGCAGCACTGGACCAGACAAAATGGAGGGGGCACCGCTGCTGGCTCGGGTTCGGGGGGCCGTGTGGCCCATGGCCACTGTGGCGCAGGAACTGACGCGCAAACCCCCACCAGCAAGGGTACCGATCCGAGCAGTGACACTGGACCTGACCCTTTCAAGGTTAGGTTCCCCTATGCTCAGCGTAAGCAGCTAGGAACCTACCTACCCGGGATTCTAGGCCCCCGTCAATCCCGCCGCCCCCGTGGTGGTCTGCAGCAGCGACGAAGAGTGAGGTGCCCGTCCAGCCTCGCTCGCCTCGACTGGCCTCTCAGAACGCCCGGGCCGGCCATCGTCATTGTTTCGCCGCCAGCTAAACACCAACCACGCCCGCCGCAACCCCCTTTGACAACTCCCAACCCTACAGACCTAAGGACCGCGCGAAACAAACGAGACCATCAGCTGGGCAAGGGAAGAAAAGTACATCTGCGCACCGCTTCCCCAACAACACCGCCACAACCCAAGACTACTCCAACCTGCGCGGGAGGCGATAGTACGTCCTGCGACACCGACAACGACGACGAAGCGATCCCGCCGCAGTCGACCTCCAAACCGGAACGTAATCCCTCATCGCCGAGCCCGACGGCGTCCCGACCAGACCTCTCCGATACTCTCCGGCCTTGAACTCTCTGTGAGCGCACGAACGCCGTGATCGCACCCGCTCGACCCCCTATCCGTCCCGAAACCAAAAACACCACCAAACCAAAAAACCGCAAAAATGTCAGAAGCCTACGAGCGCGAGCGCCAGAACAACGCCCGCCTGGACGAGCTCTCCGCCAAGGTCTCCGCCCTCCGCGGTGTCACTGTCGACATCTACGACAACGCGCGCGCCCACGAAGTCATCGACAGCACTGTACGTCCGGCCCCCTGCTGCTGCTACCCTCGCTCTCCCCTTTTCCGCGTGTGAAAACCGCCAGAGACATAATCGCTAACGTCCCGCCCCCTCCGCGCAGTCCGAAACCTTTTCCTCCATGTCGACCCAGCTCAAGGGCTCCGCCGGCCGCTTAACCCGCATGGCCGCCTCCGGCAACAAGGTCGCCATCCTCAAGCTGTCGGGCATCATCATCGGCATCTTTATCGTCCTGTTTTACATCTCCAAACTCTTCTTTTGAAAGAAATGACTTCGAAACGATTCTTTGGACGGGAAAAGGCGGGGCGTGTTTTCTTTGTTCTCTGGTGTGGTACGATAGACCAGGGCGGGACATGATCAACAGACCCAAGAGAAACGACAGGAGGATGACCACTGGGCGGAAGACGAAACACGGCGCCGGCTGCACTGATTTCCGGAGGTCACCGTGGGCTGGAAAGACGGACCCTCTCGACGGCGCAATGGAGACCGCGTAAGAGAACATACGGCGAGCAAAACTTTGTTATGATGGCGAGGACGTTGGGCGTGGACGTTCAAATACCCTGCGCGCATGGATACCGGAGTTTTTCTCTTTTTTTGGACACTTTGGGGGAATAGCACGATGACTATTGACTGGCCGATTGTACTTACTGTAGTACTGCACACAATACATTATATGGTATCATGAATGTTCAACTTGGCTTGCTCAGTCTTATTTGCAAAATAAAGAAAAAGAGTATTCATCTATGACGCTTTTGCATCCGAAATACAGACATGTCACATGAAACCTCCCCGTCCGCGTGTCCGTGATGCCATCCCTTACTTTGAAATGTTTATAGACTGGTGACGAAACGCTCCAGGGCTCTTGAATCTCCCGCCTTGGCCGCAAATAGCTCTGCAACTCCACTACGTTCCGTCCATTTACTGCCAGACGTTGGAAAACAGATCCTCGTTGCCGCCGATGGGCTTGGCTGATCCTGATCCGGCGGCCGGGGTCGTGCTGCTCGTCCATCCTCCAAACTCCTCGTCGGCCGCAACCTTGGGCGCCGTGCTGAATCCACCAGATGCTCCGGGAACGATGGGCGTGCTGGCAAACGAGCCAGAGGCACCCCATCCGCCAATATCGGCGCTGCCACCGAAACCACCAGAGGGCTTGGGAGCCTCCGGGGCCTTCACAGGAGCGGGCGCTGCCGCCGCGGAAGTATCAGGTGTGCTCCATGCGTTGGATCCCCACACGTCAGAACCTGACCAGTTGCCTGAATTGATGGTGCTCGTGGCAGCCGCTGTTGGGTTGGGCGCAGGAGACGGAGCCTTTGGCTGGCTCGAGAGGTTGAAGACGGAGCTGGAAGCGGCGGCGGGAGCAGGGCTAGGGGCGGCGGCGGGTTGAGAGGGCGAGGAGAGATCGAACAGGTCTCCCATGCCAGAGGATGCTGGCTGGGTGGGCTTTGGTTGCTGAGCGGGTGCTGGGGCAGGGGAGCTGGACCAGCCAAATCCACCGAAGCCGCTGTTTGATGGTTGCTTCTGGTGTTGAGGGGCGGGAGCGGCGGCGGGCTTGGAGTCGAAGAAGCTGCCTCCGCCGAGGCCACCAAAGGCGTTCGAGGAAGCTGGGGGCGGGGATCTGCTGCTGACGGGACTGGCTAAACTGGCGAACGGGTCGGCTGCGGCGGGTTTGGGGCTGGTGGTGTTGGAGAAGCTGAGGCTGCTGAAGGCGTCGTTCATGCCACCAAAGGACTGCTGCTGTTGCTGCTGGCCAAAGGTGGGAGAAGGCATGCTGCCAAACTGCCCACCTGGGACCTGAGGGGCTTGTTGCTGCTGAGGTTGTGGCTTCGGGGCAGAGGCGTAGAGCGACAGGATCGACTGCTTGAGGTCTGGCCTGGAGGGGGCTCCCATGCCGCCGGCGTTGTTGGTGCTAGCAGGTCGTGGCGGAGCAGCGGGCTCTCCGAAGAAGTCCAGGCCCAACAGCGAATCCTTCGTGCTCGTGGCCTTGGGGGGAGCCGGATCAGACTTGGGAGGGACGACCTTTCCGGGCTGCGGGCCGGCGGTGCTTGCCCGGGGGATGGGATCACCGCCGATAAGATCGACCTGCGGCTGCGGGGCAGCGATGCTCCTGGGAGGGGCGGCAGACTTGCCAACCGAACTCTTGCGAACCGACTCCCGCCTCTCCACGTTCTGCTTCTCCTTCACAATGCTCAGGGGAACATCGTCGTCGCCGTCGGCGTCCAGGGTGGCGGGATCGGGAATGGGGCCGTCCATTTTCCATCTCTTGAGCTCGTACTTGGTGCGGATAAAGTTCTCAATCTTGGATTCGGAGGGAACGTGGCCGGGCGCCAGCTTGGCCTCCCAGTACTTGTTTGCGCGCGCATTGCCCCAACTGAGGATGCTCTGGAGTTGTTCGTCGGTCCAGGAATCGAGGTCGACGGACTTGACTCTGCTGATGTGTGTGCCCATGCCGCGGTGGATGCCCGAACAACGAATGCAGATAAAGACACCGAGGTTCCAACTGGCCCATCGCGGGTCTGTCGTAGCGCGAGAGTCAGCGGGCAGACTTGAGGTAGTCGGGGATCAGACAACGGGATAAGACTCACGTTTGTTTCTCTTGCAGTCAGAACAGACTTTGTTGCACTCCAGCTTCAACAGGCTCTTGATGGTCTGCGAGTTTTGGGCCGCTCTTTCGGCGGCGGGATTGGGCGGCGGTCTTCGAGACATGGTGGCCTTTGTTCGAATGCGCGAGTTGAAGGATGGGTTGTTCGGATTGAGGCGAGCGATTGGAGTTGCAAATCGGCGGGCGAGGTGTTGTAGTCGTAGCAGGTGTGATCGGAGAAAGGGGAGGGCGCAAGATCGCAAAGATGACCTGTCGGTTGGGTCTTGAACGTCGTGTGCCTGGGATTAATATTATGAATTAACCGTATCCACGCGGCGCTGATACCAGCCAGGTAAGGGGCAACTGGGGGTCGAGACTGTACAAATCGTCCCTGCCTAAGGCAGTGATGACGGCAGTGGAGGTGGGGTCCTATTCGCTGTGGCTTTCACCTCTCAGCTTGCACTGGCCACTGGACGGCTGCGGAAATACTGCAAAGTGCCTAGCAGACGGGAATGGCCGGACAGGTGGCGGTAGCATCTGACAGGTGCCACTCAGTGGCCTACCGAATTGTCACTGGACCACTTACACATGTAACACTCAATGCCTTCAAAGCGTTTTGTTCTCGGTTTATTTGACCTTCATACACGTCTCAATCGCAGCTCACTTCTCCGTCTTTCAATCAGCCCAGACCAGAGGAAACACGTCGTTACAACAACCCAAAAGGCGCAAGGCTTGGCGGCGGTCTTGGCCACAGCACGCTCTGACCTGCCAGTATAGTTTGGAAGAAGGAAGGTTCTGTGTGGAAGAACCAAATAAACATCAGATAACGGATCTAAGATTCAATCTCGTACTCGAATCGGATTTCCTCAATGTGGTGAAATTCTGTCATTTTGATATCATCAACAGCCCCGGCACGCAGGCAACGGGATTTCCATCCAATGGTGATCAATCGCATGCCCAGCAGACAAATGTGACTGCATCAGAATGACCGGTGCCTACACACGGCATTTAGAACTAAAATGCTGCCTACCATAGTCAATATTGAAGAAACGCAAGACCTGCTGACCTGGCTTCTTTATCACTCCAGGCAACTCCCCCCTCAAAAAAGAGGCCAACTTTCAGAATTGGTTCATTGGGTTATGGGCTCCTTGACACGTCTACGATTCTACTAAATCGCTCCAACTTCGGACTCCGAGGACCAAACCTTTTGGGTCACAATCTGCTATTGATTGAATTGTCACTGTTAGCATAAACTCCGAGCACGGCGATTTTTAATCACGCATCCTCAGTACGGTAAGATGACGATCACTGGAGTAGAGTCAAGTCTCCCATCCAGGTCCTCATCTTTTGTAGGGAAGACCCTAGAGATGCATATTGTGATTCCAGCTCACAGAAACATCCACCAATCGCGAAAACCGAGACCCTCGACGACATGGCCGGATCCCTTCCGACTGCTTCTTCAAGTTGCAATGAGGCTGCTCCTCCAACGTGTAGGGCACCGGCAGCGCTTACCGCAATTGACTCAGCCAGCATCAATGGCCGCAAGCAGACCGCTGCCCCAGACATCGATCTCCTCAGGCTGACCAGTGAAGATGCGGGGGCGGGATGCCGCTACAGTAGTAGAACGTGGGGGAAGTGAGGGGTCGCGCGTCCTCACGCCCAACTTACACTCTAAACCGTCGCATCTTGGTGTATCGCCGGGCGATTCTGCCTCGTCATAGGTAGGGTGTGCTCTTGAACCCGCGTCTGTTCGCCTTGCAACGTGATAGTGCAGCTCCTATTAGCACATACCATTAGCTGGGGGGCTGCCATTGACTGCGTGGAGGGGCTCGATATCGCCTCACGAGTCACTGCCACCTCGGAATAGCTCTCCTCGGATCCGAACGAGACATGCAGCTTCCCGCTCTTTGTAGCTCCCTGGACTTCAGACGTAGTTAACGTTGCTATGAGGGGTTTTGAGGGGGTTACTTTGTATGAAAGCTTAGCGGCTGTCGCGTGTGTGAGGAAATAAAGTTGATGGTAACCCGCGAGTACTGGCTTTCGCTCTGTCATCGTCAGTGTTAACCACTTCGTACCAAGCCAGCCCAATTGAACCAAGTATTGCACATTGTGCCACATATTTGCAATGGCACCGTCGGCAATCGAAAAGATAGCTTCGACTATAACCCCTTTTGCCATCGACCGTCCCCGGATTCTGGTCCCTGAGAAAGTGTCTTCCGATGGCCTTGCTCTTTTGAAGGACAAGTACGACGTTGACAACCGCATTGGCCTGTCTGCAGACGAGCTTGTCGAAGCGATTCCCAATTACCATGCCCTCATTGTCCGATCCGAGACGAAAGTGAACGCTGCCGTTCTCGCGGCCGGCAGAAAGCTTCGCGTCGTGGCCCGAGCAGGCGTAGGCGTGGATAACATCGATGTGGACGCCGCCACCAATCATGGCATCATCGTCGTCAACTCGCCTGCGGGCAACATTCTCGCCGCAGCAGAGCACACGATTGCCCTCCTCCTCGCAACAGCTCGTAACGTCGGACGCGCGGATACCACGATGAAAGACGGCAAGTGGGAGCGAGGCAAGCTCGTGGGCGTCGAAGTCGGCAATAAGACGCTCGGAATCATTGGGCTCGGCAAAGTGGGTATGAAGGTTGCTCGCATGGCCATTGGCCTCGGGATGAAGGTGAAGGCGGTAGATCCGTACGCCAGCAACGAGATTGCGCGTCAAGCCAACGTCGAGCTCGTGGCCGACCTTCAGACACTCTTGCCGGTGGTCGACTTCCTGACGATCCATACCCCGCTGATGGCCAGTACGCTGGACCTGTTGAAAGAAGAGGAGTTTCAAAAAATGAAAAAGACGGCGCGAGTATTGAACGTTGCTCGGGGAGGCGTGTACAACGAAGCAGCACTCCTGCGAGCCTTGGATGAAGGCTGGATCGCCGGAGCCGGTCTCGACGTGTTCACTTCCGAGCCCCCCAAAGCAGATTCGACGGCAGCCGAACTGACCAAGCACCCGAAGGTGGTTGCAACCCCACATCTGGGAGCGTCGACCGTGGAAGCCCAAGAAAACGTCTCGATGGATGTTTGCACCCAGGTGGCCGAGATTCTCCGAGGCGGTCTCCCAACGGCGGCCGTCAATGCTCCGTTGATCATGCCGGAGGAGTATCGCAAGCTGCAGCCGTTCGTACGTCTCGTTGAGAAGATGGGCGGGCTGTATACGCAACACTTTGTCGGCAGCAAAGGCGGCATGGTGGGCGGTCGGAGGTTCGAATTGATCTACCAAGGCGACCTAGCAGGCACCTCCAACACCCGGCCGCTCTTCGCAGCTTTGGTGAAGGGTCTTGTGTCGTCCATCACCGACTCTGGCGGGCGAGACGTGAACATCGTCAACGCCAGCCTCATCGCCAAGGAGAAGGGCATGATCATCAGCGAGACGCACAGCGGAGAGGCCAAGAACGCGGTGTATGCCAGTCTGGTGACTCTGCGGTCGCACGGCGAGGACGGCGAGCAGGTGATTGAGGGATATGTGTCGGGGCAGAGCATATACATCTCCAAGCTGGACCGGTTCAGTGCGACGTTCCAGCCGCAGGGGACGCTGCTGGTTCTGCACAACTATGACGAGCCGGGCAAGATTGGCGGTGTCGGAACGGCGCTGGGACGGCATGGGATCAACATCACCTTCATGCAGGTGGCCAGCTTGGACGGGGAGGAGAGGAGAGCAGAGGGCGGCAATGAAGCTCTCATGATCTTGGGTGTGAAGGGAGAGATTGGTGGTGGAGTTGTGGAGGATTTGCAGCGAGCCGAAGGAATCCTGAATGTGAGCCTGGTGAGGCTGTGAGGAGGTGCCGTTGGTGGTGATGGTGATGATGGTGGTGATGGTGGTGATGAGTGATTATGTGTGTAAGTGAGAGCTTGTCTCTAGGGCGCTCGCAATTGAGGAGAATAAGGTCAAGTGGGTTGCAGTTGCGAGGAGCCACTTGAGCAGCTGCAGGAGCTGTCATTGAGATGTGAGGTGGCCCCCCACGAGTTCGCGGAGCTTGGCAAAGGTTGAGATCCTATTGGCGAGTTGAGGGGCTCTATGAACGCGTTGGAGACTGTTGGCACAGGGCAGTGCAAGAAAAAACGTAACTCAGACAAGGCCATTTGAATGCCTAACTAGATAGGTAGACGGGAACCCTGAGCAACAAGGTTTTTGGCAATTTCGCCGATGCAGGTTGTGCCACCATGTCTCATTAACGAGCCAACAATTGCGTGTTGCAGAGAGTTGACAAGATTGAGCTCGGGTGCCGGCAGAAGGCGGGCAACGCAACGTTGTTTCTGATTGGGTTTCGCCCGGCTCAATACCTCCGTCGGCTGGTGCAACTCTTGCGACAACCCACAGCCCGGCAAAGGACGGGACGCACAAGAGAAGAAAAAGCAGGTGGCGCGGAGGATTTCTAGAAGGGGGATCGTTCACAGCTCAGGGTCTGTGAGGGAATGACGCAGGGTCCGAGGTTGGTGACAACTCGCTGACTCCATGTCAGTTTGGTCTGGACAGCTCAGTGGGCACGTGGGCGCTTTTCATGTAAGTGGACACTCAGATAAGGTCGGGTCACTTTAAGGCAGGCCACAGCATGCAAGCCGTTATGTACCTGGATTGTGGACATCTCATCCATGGATGCATATTTTGTACCCCTGCACCACGCGATTAAGGTGAGGTACCTGCTGGCGAGCTGTCCAGAGCCGCCCGCTGAAAGTCGAGAACTCGGGGTCAGGGACAGGCCACTGACAAGGAGCCCCAATCGCGCCGAACTGAATGTTAACCATGACTCCGGGTCGAAAGCTTCTGATTTTGTGTCAGTCAGCACTTTAGCTCTGTCAGACGTGTGTGTCTGTTTATCTTTCGTGTGTCCATGCAGAGCACGACCCGAGATAAGGATTGGTAGGTTGGCCAAGACATGTGCTGTCTGTCTGTCGTCTGCTGTAGCTACCTTTTAGCTACCTTAGGTTGTCAGCTTTGGCAAAGACTCAAAGCGACGGGAGGCAGGTATGCACAGCACACTCAATTACCCCGGATTCTGCACAAATGCTTTATGACGAGACATGTTCCGTTCTTGCGCCAAAAAGAAAGGCGGGGGGCCAAGCGAGACGAAGGATGGGCTTTTTGGGTTTCTCGCGCCAGCCGAATAGCCGTCCAGCGCAAGTCCAACAGTGCATGCCAGTCAGATTTAACCCTTGTGTCTACAGCAGAGATGCGGATACATGCCACTGCCAGTGCCGGTGCGGGAGGTTGAAGGTCACTGCGGCAATGATGCATCATTCGCGCTCCTCGCATCGCTGCAGCCCGCCCCCCCTCGACCGTTGATGACGCCAAGCTTGTGCGCCTCCGCAGGTCTTGATTGGCTGGCTGCCCGCCGACAGAGGAAAGCTTCCGGCAGCGAGCACTGGCAGTGGCAGTCGACCTCCACTAACAGACAAACACTGAACAGACCTCTCTGATTTTTTGTTTTTTTCTTAATTCTCATCCATCTCCGGTACTTACCTACCGGTCTATACCTACCCACACCTCAAACACCCAGCTACCGTACCTACAATCCTACGATATTTTCTTCTTCATCGCTCCCCATTGCTTGCCGACTGCTGCAATACCCGCGCCTCGAACCACCACCCACTGTTGACACCCACCTGGTCTTCCGATCTTGGCTCGTCAGTGGAGCTCACCCGCCTTGCCTGGTGCACCTGCGTACGCACCGCAGCTGCAGGTAAACACAGAGTGGAGCCGAACCACCCTGAGTGCACCGAGAATCCACCTACAGCCTGAGGTCGTGCTGCCCCGTTTCTCTGTTGCCCGCGTCCGCCGCATAAAATGTGCGCTTGACCTTGCGTCCTCTTCACTCGCACTCTCCACGTCTATTACCACGACTACCGAATCTCTCTTCAATTGACGAGCTGACTATGGCCACGACACGGCCGAGAAGCTATGGCGGCTCCTTTGGCACCATCCGCACCGGCGTCCTTGGGATGTCCAGGGCCTTGACCCTGGGCATCTCTTCAGTCGCCGCTGCCCCCATCTACGCGAGAGGCGAAGGCGAATCCGAGGGTCCAGCAGAAGGCGACGATGTCTGGATTCTCTACGTTGCTTCCATGATTCTTGTCCTCGCCGGAGGCGCCTTCGCTGGCTTGACCATTGCGTAAGTTATTAATCCAACTCCTATTACTGATTGCCCCCGTACCTAGTTGCTGACCTTGGCAAAAACAGTCTGATGGGACAGGATAGCATCTACCTCCAGGTCCTCGCTGGCGACCCCGACGAATCCCAATCCAAGAACGCCAAACGCGTCTACGATTTGCTCAAGAAGGGAAAGCATTGGGTTCTGGTTACTTTGCTATTGTCCAACGTCATCGTCAACGAATCGCTACCTATTGTGTTGGACCGCTGTCTCGGTGGAGGTGTAACCGCCGTTGTTGGCAGTACCATTCTCATCGGTAAGTTTTACAAATCCCCGGCTCCGAGCTTAACATCAGCTAAGCATTTGCGCAGTCATTTTCGGCGAAGTCGTTCCCCAATCCGTCTGCGTCCGTTACGGTCTTCCGATCGGTGGCTTCATGTCCAAGCCGGTGCTCTTGCTCATGTGGCTTATGGCGCCCATTGCTTGGCCCATTGCTAAGCTTCTCGACTGGGCTCTCGGCGAGGACCACGGCACCACATACAAGAAGAGCGGTCTCAAGACGCTTGTCACCCTGCACAAGTCTCTTGGCGCGGCCGGTGAACGTCTGAACCAGGACGAGGTCACCATCATCAGCGCCGTTTTGGACCTGAAGGAAAAGCCTGTCGCGAACGTCATGACCCCCATGGGCGATGTTTTCACCATGGCCGAGGACACCGTGCTTGATGAGAAGACCATGGACATAATTCTGTCCGAGGGCTACTCCCGCATTCCAATTCACGCCACTGGTAAGCCCACCGATTTTGTCGGTATGCTCCTGGTCAAGATCCTCATCACCTACGACCCCGAGGACGCCCTGCAGGTCAAGGACTTCCCTCTCGCCACCCTTCCCGAGACACGCCCCGAGACGAGCTGCTTGGACATCGTCAACTTTTTCCAGGAGGGCAAGTCCCACATGGTCCTTGTTTCCGAGTACCCTGGTGCCGATTATGGTGCCATCGGTGTTGTCACTCTCGAGGACGTCATCGAGGAGCTCATTGGAGAGTGAGTAGTTTGTCTGGCGCTTCTCATATTGTGCTAACACGTTCACAGGGAAATCATCGACGAGTCTGATGTCTATATTGATGTTCACAAAGCCATCCGCCGTTTGACCCCTGCGCCCAAGGCCCGACCCATTAAGCGATCCACCGAGCCGTCGCCCCGGGTGATTCCCGAGAACGGTGATCTCATCGAATTCGATCGCGAAGTTCCCCACGAGCGCAATGGCTCTGTCAGCGCCATGAGCGACGCGCCTCAGCACCTGTCCAGCAGCCCCGGAAAGATGACGACCTTCTTGATGCGTAGGAGCTCCGCCGGCCCGGATGGGCGTCTGACCTCGACCGCCGTACCCGTGAAGGCCACCTTCGACGAGGCCAAGCAGCACCTGAAGCACCTTGGTCCTTCGAACCGCGCATCGAACCCCAAGAACACAAAGTCCACTACCGTCAAGATTAAGCCCGTCCAGACTGGTGCACCCCTGCACCAGGTGCATAGCCCTCCGCCTGCATCTGCCGGTCTTCGCCCTGCCTCCGTTGCTGGCGACATATCCGAGGAAAGGCATGAAGAAGAAAACGAGAACACCCCGCTCATCCGACCCAAGCTTACCGGCAAGGGTGGCGTCCACGCCGTGCGTAGGAGCTACGGCGTTGCGGGCATGAGCGACACTCAAGCCAGGCTCGCCAGCAGCTCACCTCACCACGAAGATGACAAGGCAGCCGATCAGGTGGACCTGCCTCCGACTGTGCCTGAGAATGGCAGCAGTCCCGAGGCCAGCCGCACGGATTTGACGATTATTGTTTCACCCGGGAAGGCCAGTAACTCGCCCAGCGTCACCAGCGTCATTGAGGACGGATCTTCGACTCCCAAGCGTAGGCCTCTTGTTCGAAGCGGTAGTATCAGCGAGAACGTGGTTGAGACAAGTAGTGGTGTGCGAAAGATCATCATCCAGGCCGCTAGCTCCGACTCGGAGGACAACGGATCTAAGGGCTCCTCTGGCCACCGCTCGCGTACCACTAGCCAGTCCAACATCCTGTCTAGTCAGGAATCCGAGGCACACGACGAGAATGAACACGGCGAAGCATCAAGTACAGCGCCGAGCACAAGTACTGGCGGCCAACAAGCCAGCAAAAAGAAGAACAGACGGAAGAAGAGAAAGGGTAACAAATAGAGGAAACGTGCGTAGGGGATCGTCGAATTTCGTGCTTGTATGATATCGATAGTAATTTGAGCGGCTACCACGGTACGCCTTTTCTGTAACCTATACAACGGCGCCGCGCACATTACACACCATTGCATCAATCTGGTATTCAATAGTTATCATCAAATTTTTGTATTCTTGTCTTATGTGATGTGTGAACCCAGCATCCGGGGCTCTCTATATCCAAACATTACCCATCCTTCTCTTTAGTCGTACCAGATGGCGTTCATGCCGAAACCAGGCTCAGGGATGCGCAACCTCGCGACGCGGCCCAGGAACTCGTCGTGCCAGCGGTAGATCTCGATCCAGCCCTCCTGGTCGTCGGTGATGGCCAGCCACTCGTCGCTCCAGTCGCACGGGCTGACGGCGTTGCTGTGCCCGCCGCTCGTCGGGGTGGGGTTGAGGCAGATCTGCCTCTCGATGTGGCCGTTGTCGTCGAGCTTGAAGGCGGCGATGTAGCCGGTCACGTCGAAGCTGTTGGAGCGCGCGGTGGCGAAGAGGTACTTGCCGCTGTGGGAGAGGGTGCAGACGTCGGAGCGGTACATTTTGCTGTTGGCGCCGGGGATGCCCGGGGGGATGAGGGGGAAGGCGCGGTGGGTGTAGACGGGCAGCTTGGTGGCGGGGTCGATCACGTACTCGCAGAGGCGGTTGCCGGCCTCCATGAGGGCGTAGAGGTACGCGCCCGAGGGGTGGAGGGCGACCCAGCGCGGGTGGTCGCCGGGGTCCGGGGCGTCGACGGAGCCGACGAGGTCGAGCTCGGGGGAGTCGGGGGCGCGCTTCTTGTGGACCCAGAGCTTGTTGGCGGTCAGGTCGGCGGAGTAGAGGTAGGTTTCCGTGGGGTCGAAGACCATGCCGTGGATGCCCGTGTTGGGGTCGTAGGGGTAGTTCTGGACGTTGGTCTCGAGCTTGCCGGTGGGGGAGACGGAGAAGATGTTGCCGTGGGAGGCGTGCTTGTAGAATGGGTTGCAGTAGACGGCGTAGGGCGGCTTTTGGGCTGCGAGGAGGAATATTGCGCGGGTGTTTGTTGTTGAGAGGGCGGCGTTAGCTGTGGGTGTGGGTGTTAGTGATGAGTTTCTGGGAGATGAGGTGAAGGTGGGCATACGGTCATGGGTCATGTCGTGAGAGGCCTCGTGGATAATCTCGGAGGGGCTCTTGACCGCGAAGCTGGACCACTTCTTCATGGCGGCGCCGTAGAGGTTCTTCTTGTCATGCTGTCGACGAGGTTATGTAAGCCAATTGGTCAATGGCAGACAGACACTCCAAAAGGAGAGAGAGTTCAGTCACTCACGCTGAAGGTCATCCATGATATGGGCTGTTCCTGGGGGATCTCGGTGCGCTTGACGAGCTCGAGGGTGAAGTTTTCGTCGTCGAAGGCGACGGTGAAGATGGCACCTGGGGGCGTCCAGGTGCCGATCATGAGGTGGTGGATGGTCATTTTGAGCGGCGTTGTCGAGAAGGACCTGGTATATGCAGCAGCCCGATGACGTGTGAAGAGGCGGGATGTTCTCGACAGGAGCATGGGCTGGATGCGTCACTGAGGCGCGAAAGGATGTAAGAGAGGAAACACGTGAAATGGGATGGGGGAAAAAAAGGGAAGAAGAGGGAAAAAAGAGAAAAGTCGCGTGTGGTTTTACGGTTCGGAATGACTAGGAGCGAGGGTTACCGGGTAGTCCCACCGAGGCAGCAGTACCTTGGAGCTCCGTCCTAGCTGGCTAATGGTTGTGAGAAGTTTCCACCTTGCATCGCAAAGCTCTTTAGGCCAGAGAAGGGGGAGAAGAATGAAGCTCTCTCATCTGCCCCTCGTTTCCGAACCCCGGACGACGAGGGGCAGCGGTTGGCGTGCGCATGGAGAAGGGCGACCCGCTGGGATGTGGGGTTTTTGGAGAGTTGGAGGGGCCGTTCGGGAGATGTGGCGGTAATTGGGTGCTGAGAGGTCGCTTTCCGGCAGAGTGTTCTTCCTCCGCCTGAGCTGGGTTGTCTTTCGCCCAAGAGACTTTGCTGTAGTGCCGTCTTCAGGAATTATGATTTCACGGTCCGGTGGTGATGGGTGAATTATAATGAGACGAGACTGGTTCGTTCGATTTGATCGGGGCTTCTCACAATGTGCATCTTGACATATGCTGAAGACTGGCGGTCGTCTGAACTATGTCTCTTCATGTGTGTTCAATTGCCGGATCTCGACCTTCTGTCATTGGCATCATGATTCGAGATTCATGACCCAGCAAGCGGTGAGGAACCTCTTGCAAGCTGCGTTTCTCCCCGTACCCACGGCGACACGGCAGTGACACCCGGCTGCTGGACAGGAACTTGTCGGTCGAAAAGACTCCGTCAGCGGAGCCATGGCTAGTCAGTCTTCCGAGGTTCTCATCGTATCCCCATCCAAACCCCCTGTTCCCCCGGGTTCTCCATCTTAGCTTCGCAAGTGTGGTTGAAGCCAGCCACTCAGGTTCGGGCAGAGACAAATAACAGTGTGGTGGGGAGCAAAGACGCTCGCTACCTAGAGGAACTCATCTCATAAGAAGTTGTGTGCGTGAGACAAGCGAAGACTTCGCCGTCGACAACTTTAAGTATATCTTCAACGGCATCGGCATAAACCAGCATCTGAATTGACTTTCTTCCCCTGCAACGTTGGCTCGTGTGTTTTGTCTTGGGTGATTCGAGGGTGGTTCCATTGCGACCCGCCATGCAGAAAGTTTAACACACTTCGCAAGTATTAATCAACTCAATGCTTCCGTTCCGTTTCCCGTTGCGATGTCTTGGTCTGTTCTGTGATTTCGGTGTTTTGCCTACTTTGAAGCTCTGATTGCAACATGTTGCTCGCATCTTCTTCAAGAACACTCGTGTTTAGTTGCCGTCAAGCTGCAACACGTAGTCTTCGTCAACGGCCGCAACTCACAACCCCCTTGTCACTAACACAACCCTGCGCAAGATGGACTTCGAGTGCGACAAAAGATGGCGCCGGCAACAAACAGCCTCCTGCCCATAGATTTGACCCTAACTTCACCCAACGTGTCATCGATACCATGGGTCCCAACATGACACCTCGAAACCGACAGATCATGAGCTCCTTCATCCGCCACCTTCACGATTTCACCCGCGAAGTCGAGTTGACGATGGACGAATGGATGACGGCTGTCCATTTCGTCAACTCCGTGGGTCAGATATCGAACAAAACTCGCAACGAAGCCCATCGCGTGTCTGACATCCTCGGTCTCGAATCGTGAGTCTGAAGTCGCTGTCCCAAAATGAGTCTTACGTTTGACAATAGACTACGTAAGACTCGTCGATGAGATTGCGAACAAAATCGTCACAGAAGGCGGCCTCGACCCAACTTCGTCGTCCATTCTCGGCCCCTTCTGGTCGCCTGAGGCGCCTTTCCGCGAGCTGGGAGACAGTATCATCCAAGATCCAGCGCCCGGCGGTCGGGTTTGCAAGATGCACGGCACCATCACCGATCTCAGCACGGGGAAGGGCATCCCTGGAGCGGTGTTTGACATTTGGCAGGCGTCGTCGAACGGCCGCTATGATTTCCAGGACCCGGAGAACCAAACGCCCAACAACCTTCGAGGCAAATTCCGCGCGGATGAGGAGGGAAGGTACTGGTTTTATTGCTACCATCCGACGGCATACAGTCTTCCCCGCGATGGTCCCAGTTTCAAGCTGTTGAACATGATGGATCGGCACCCGATGCGGCCGGCGCATATTCATATAATGGCCAGTAGCATGTTTCCCTGAGGTGATCCAACGTGGTAAGCTTACGCGATGGCAACAGGTCACACACCCAGAATTCAGGGGATGCACCACCCAGCTGTACCCCAACGACGATCCCTGGCTCTCAACCGACACCGTCTTCGCACTCAAGGACGATCTCTTGTGCGACTTCAAACCTCTCAAGGGCGACGACAAGGCTGAGCTGGAACTCGAGTACAACGTCATCCTCGCTCCAAGGGATTACAAGGCCAAGAACACATAACCCGGCCCGCAGGATCAGGCTGCGGGCACTTGGCCCTGTGCTTGCTGATCTCCAATTCTTAGCCAATTTTCCAGTATGTCTTACACAAATAATTTAGCATGACCAATAGAAACACACGAGATGTCTCCTGAAAGTAAGCCTCGGAGGAAGCCTAGGAGGCGCACGCTGCAGGCGTGTTAGACAAGGCTCGCTTAGTGCTGCTGAAGTCGAGACCAACACGCGTGTTGCCAAGTTCATCATTCTGTCCCCGTTCATCCACTTTCTCTGCTTGATTTGATTCGATTGATGCTCTCTCGTGACGGTTGGCGCGACTCATGATGGAAACATTGGAGGATACCATTGAGGGTCTTTGGTCTTTCTCAGACCACAGCGACCGGCACCATCAAAACGTCGAAGCCACCCATCCGGAGACGTGCCAGTGGGTATTTGGCAACTCGACGTACCATGAGTGGGAACAGGACGAAGGCAGAGCTCTTTTTATTACCGGTCCTCCGGGCATAGGAAAGTCATTCTTAGCGTCTGCAGTCATCGAAGAGCTCCGTGGGCTGAGATCAGTCGCGTACTTCTTTTGCGACCAGTTCCCCGCTGCGACAGCTGATTCCTTTTACAAATGCGTCCTAGCACAGCTTGCGGGGGATATTGGCGCCAGTACAGACGTTCTGTCTCAACTACACCTTTTGGTCAAAGAGGCTGGTGAGAGTGTTCTTGACGAGGGCCAAAGGCGATTTGCCTTGGATCTAGTAAGACGCAAGAACGGCTACCAGAAAAGTCCCTGTTTGATCATTGATGGGATACATGAGCTGAGAGACGACAGCTTGCTACATCTAATCTCGGCGGTTCGAATGCTTCAAGACGAGTACGACTTCAACATTCTAATCACTTCAAGATGCATATTTCCGCAGCTGGAGGTCCTCGATTCTGCCAGCACTCTGGAGATTACCAGTAAAGATACTGACGATGACTTGACACGATGCATCAAGCATCGTCTTGAAGACAATGAAGAGCTGTGGCATAGATCTGCAGAATTTGTGCCTTCTATAGTAGAAGGTGCAGAGGGAATGTAAGTATCCCCTAAATTACAAAGAAAAGACAGCTAAAGGTTCGCAGATTCTTCTTCGCGACCCAGATCGTGGACTGTGTGCTAGAAGCATCTAACACCTCAGACGCCCGAAGCCCCGATGCGTGGAAGACCTTGGGCAGCAGCCTCAACACTCTCTTCGACGGGCTTCTTGACAGCATCTTGAGTAGACCGGACGCCAGCACTGCTTCGTGCGCATTCAACTGGCTGGTCTACACAGAAAGGCCACTTTCCATGAGAGAGCTGCAACATGCGTTAGCCGCCAATGCCACAAGGCACCTATGGAACACGAAAGAACCTCTCCACCAAGCCGTCGAGCCTCTGTATCACACCGTCAATCCCAAGACGATCTTATCGGCTCTGAGAGGGCTTGTGCAGGTAGACAAGGGCACGGGAGTCGTTCGATTCTTTCACTCGGCGGCGGGAGAGCACTTTCGACAGCACGCTGAGCGGTTCCCCAGTGCGCAAGAGATGATCACCGAGGCTTGCGTCAGGATACTGGCATTTGCATGCCTTCCATGTGAGTAAGATTTCGTTCTCATTGTAGAGTATTTTCCGCTCGGCTACTGTAGCTTGATTGGACGACGATATTCATGACTACCTACGGAGAAGACGAGAAGGAACAAGGAGCACTCTCTTCCCAGTCGACTGTCTCTGGCTTGTAAACAAATGTTCTACCCAGGAAACATACTGATCTCTTCCTCTACAGCTCCGAGCGAAGCCAACTGGGTTATCGAAGATTCTTCAAATGAACCCAAAAGACCATCCTCAAAGTCATCCCACAACGAACCCGAGTCATCCGAGGCGACCTCTGAGAAGGCTTCATCCCGCAGTCCCTGGCTCCCTCGCATGATGGACAAGTTATACCACTCATCTCAGTCGTACTCTAACTCCTACCGGCCGCAACACAACCCGTTCCAGGTCAAGCTACAGATGCCGGCCAACCAGGGTTTCTTCAGGTCAGGTAGGGAATACGAGGAGAAACTGCATGTACAGCCGCTGCTCCAGTATGCCGCATGCAACTGGGGTTATCATGCTCGATCGTGCCCCATGGATGACAACATCATGGACCTCTTGCAAGACCGGGTCAGACTTGATGGGATATGCCAGACGCTTACATATGAACACAGCGGCTACAACACAAAGTTCCCCAGAGACGTAACTGGCCTTCACCTAGCGGCCTATTTCGGGCTCAAGGGCGCAGCAATACGCCTATTAGACGCCGGGGTTCCTGCGAGCTCGAGAGATAGTTATGGCCAGACACCGCTGTGGTGGGCAGCCAAACACTACCAAGAAGAAGTCGCGCGGCTGCTCAGTGAGAAGGACAAGGTCACGCTCCACCTCCTCATCCGGGCGAAGCAGACTTCCCTGGTCGAGTTCCTGCTTGACGTCGGGTATAACGTCAACACGACCGACATCGAGAAGTGGACACCTCTGCACGCTGCGACCAAAGAGAAGGATGTCGAGATGGCAGAGCGGCTAATCCAAGCCGGGGCCGATGTCGACGCCACGGATGTCAACGGGACGCGGCCGCTCAGTCTAGCTATGGAGATGCGCAACTATGAGCTCATCCATATGCTGGTGGCCAACCAGGCTGACACGAAGGACCTTGATCTAGGAAAGATCCGAACAGTGTTTGGTCTGCAGTCCGGCGATTCTCTTGAGATATACGAGGACAGGCATCACGGCACGAAGATTATGAGGCAGATTCCGAGGGAGTTCTCGTGGACGTCGGATATGCAGGCCGACACTGGACGCTACTCCATGTAAGTGAGCGGTGTAGATGCGCAGGTTGGATTAGGTCATGTCAGCTCACTATAATCACAGGAACCTCTCAAAGTTAAAGTCAACCAAGAAGATTCCTGGTATTGAGGAGCTGGGGCTTAACCACCTGTTGGACTTCAAGAGAGAGCAAGCGGTGCCGTTTGTGCTTCGAGTGGAACAGCTCACGGAGAACACACAGGAAGGAAGTGTTTGGATTTATTATCTCGAGATCGCGTTGCCATCGGCAGGCCGCGATCATGAGATCCATATTTGCTGGAATGTGACGTCCCATACCGACAAGAATGGGCTGCAATCCTGGAGAACAACCGCACATCTGAGCAACCTGCAGAGACTCTGGCTGCCTGAAAAAGGCATCGAGCTTTTTCAGAGTTTAGTCTCGGAGGTTCAGAAGCGGTGGAGCTCCGTTGTCAGGAATACCATCAACAACATCAACGGACAGGTATGCACTCAACCCCTCTTGGGATTATTAATTTCGAGCTAACAAGGAGAAAGCGACGCGGTGAGGTTTTGGAAGCAAACGGCAGCGACCCAAACCTCCTAGGCACATTGCTGAAAGACGCATTGAGACCGGTCCACTATCGACGCCGGTTACAGACCACCGTTACCGAGGCACAAAAGTTTGCGACTGATTACTGCAATCGTCATGACGAGGTTGCTGACCTTGACGGGCTTCTAAAGCAGATCGAGGCGTTCTCTGACGATGTTGGTAACTATATCGGTCAACTAGATCAGATTACAAGGGATCTAATCCAAATGGTGGGCATGCACCCAGGATCTACACGCCCCATACTTACACTCATTCAGGAATTCAATCTGGTCTCCATCAATGAGGCTCGGCAGTCTGTGAAGATGGCGGCGAGCTTGAAGAGATTGAGTTGGATTACGGTAAGTAAACCTCGATGCACATAGAGGCTGTGAATGCTTACGACACGTCTAGTTCATCTTTCTACCTCTCACATTCATAGCAGTAAGCGGTATTTCATTCAGTTATCCCGTGACAGCTGCTTATCAGACCACTCTACAGACATCCTTTGGGATGAACATTGATATCCTTTCTGATGATCCCCCCTGGTATTGGTATCTTCCATTTGCCGGAGTCACCATCCTTCTCACTTCGGCGGTGTGGCTTCTCTTCAAGTACAGCAGGGTAAGCATTCACATGTACCGTTTTCTTCCGTGCCTTACTAATACATTAAAATCCAGTTGGAGGATATGATCGAGAGGTCGATGGGTAGAGTACTGTCGCGGAAACAAGCTGATAGCGATGGACGGCCAATGTTTCATTTTTGAACGTTGGATCCCGCTCAGGGTTCATGTAGGATAATTTTGAAGAAAGGAGTATCATTCATTATAATTACAATAACAGAGCTGCGACGTCTGCATGTTGTATAACTAGTCTTACACTCTCAATATTTCGGCTCAATCAGACGTGGTAGATGAGCGCTCATACAACGCCTTGAACGCCGAATTCCTCTCAAGGAGCTCTTTCGGCCTGCCATACTCGACCAATTCGCCGGCATCAACGACCGCAACTCTGTCAAAGTCCACAATGGATTCCAGCTTATGTGCGATGGCGATGACGGTCCAGTCCTGGAACCACGATCGCAAGACCTCATCGATGACGTGACTTGATTCGTCATTCAAACTGCGGGAAGATGTAAGTGATTTGTCACACCTGAAAGTAGATAGCAACATTACCTGCTCGTGATCTCGTCGAGAATCAGCACCCTGCCCTTCCGCAGCATGGCTCTGGCAAAGACCAAAAGCTGCGCCTCACCCTGCGAAAAGAACTTGTCGTCAATCAACGCATCGAGGCCGCCTCGTTCTTCGACCTTGCCCCAGAGCTGCACCTTCTCGAGGGCCTCGACGACATCAGAATCTGGCACGGTCCCGGTCGGGTCGATGTTGAGCCGCACGCTGCCGTCGAAGATGTACGACTCCTGCGGCACGGCGACGAGATGGGAGCGTACGTATTCGTGGGGGAGGGTGGAGAGGTCGATGCCGTCTACGGTGATGGAGCCGCTGTCTAGATCGAGCATGCGGAGGAGGGACAGCACTATGGAACTCTTGCCGCTATCGGCCGTGTTAGAGAGGCGTCCACGAAACTTTGACTGAATCAGAAGCTCACCTGCCGGTTCGTCCGCAAATGGCAACTTTCTGTCCAGGTTCAATAGACATGGATATGCCTTTGAGAACAGTGCCCCCTGACCTAGAGATGAAGTCAGTGTCAAATCCATTTCGCTGCAACGAGACGGACTTACAGATACGACGCTGTAACATCACGGAGCTCGACAGCACCGCGACTTGGCCACTCCCCCTCCGGCTCACGGAGCTCATCTGTGGCATCCTCAGGCTTCGTGCTGGCAGCAAAGTTCCTCACCCTAGCCACCGCGCCCAGCGACACCTCGAGCATAACCCAAGACGTGATAAGCGCCTTGATCACGCCGCTGAAGGAGAGAACATTGTTCAACGCAATACCGATGAACGCAGGCCCGATCTGCTCTCGGAGAGTAGTCACGAGGACGATCAGAATCAAAGCGATGACTGTAATAGTCATGTCCACGGCGAAAGTCAGCCATCGCTGGAGGCAGCTGAGGAGGTAGCTGGGCCGCTGCGAGTCGTCCAGGCGATGCATGTTAGCCGCCTCGAAAGCGTCTTCCCATTTGAAGGCTCTGATGGTAGCGAGACCCTCCAGCGTTTCGATGAGCTGCGTGTAGAGAGGCGCCTTGTGTTCGATGTCGAGGAGGCGCATCTGGCGGGAAGTGCGCAGGTAGAAGTGCTGGAGGGCGTAGAAGACGGGGACGAGGAAGGGGAGGGTGGCCGCCATGTAGCGTGAGGACACGGACATCATGACGAAGCGGGCGATGCCGAAGACAACGCCGACGGCGACACCGAGAGCGGCGGCGGGGAGCTCCATGTCGATGAGCTGGAGGTCTTGGCTGAATCTGTTGACGGTGACGCCGCTGTCGACGGAGCTGTGGAATGACATGGGAGCGCTGGACGTTGTTAGTTTCACTGCGCAAAGAGTAGGGGATGACTTACCGTGATGTGGTGTCCAGAAGAACGCTGTGGAAGTAGACGCCAGAGTGGTTTATGATGACGATGAAGAGGAACCTGTCGTAGGACATGAGTAGGAGTAGAAGTAATGGCAAGGAGGTGTCCGTACCATATGCTGATAAAGAACGAGACAATCGATCCCACGCCGAGAGCGGCGTAAACGCCCACCCACTTGCCGAGATCTTGGTTGGGTCTCTGTTCGTTTGCCTCTGTCCACCATTTGAGCCAGATGTCTGCAGAGCTCTGGATTAGCGAAAGGAGGATGATGGAGATGGAGTGGGCGAGTCTTACCGGGGAATGAGTCGAAGAATGCAAACACGATCATGAAGCCGGCAAACATAGACAGGCTGAACCATCCCGCCGCTTTGGCGTAGAAGCTGTACATGGCCCAGTCGCCGAGTTGCCGGGTTGCATCCGCCTGTTCCTCCAGCGCGTTGATGACCGCCTCTGGGGGCTTTTCATTCCCCAGGCCAGATGTGTTGGCTGCGGAACCTTTCGCAGTGTTCATCGCAAATTTTGGCTGCACCACGTTGGAAAGTTGGCTCGACGTTGATGCGAGTCCTGCGGCTTTGATCTGGCCGTCTTCGTTGAGGAATACTTCATCGTCGGCAAAGGAGAGGCGACGGGCTTCACATTTTGTGTCAGCTACAACTTGACGCAGAGAAGAAAAACGACAACTGACAGTCTGATGAAACCAGGACCACGGTCGTGTCATTATTGCGTAGCAAGCCTTTGCTACCAAGTAGGTTGCCGAACACGCTTTCTTCTGTGCCAGAGTCAAGACCGCTAAATACGTCGTCAAGTAGAAGCAGCTCTTGGCGGGCATACAAAGCTCTGGCAATGGCCTGTAATGGTTTAGCAGGGTGCTTTTACTAAGGTAGCGAGATGACAGTAAAGAGCGTACCAAGCGATGTTTCTGACCGCCGCTCATAGAGATACCCTTCGTCCCAGCCACTGTCCTGTCGCCGTTCGGCCAGCTCGCGATGTCCTGTTCGAGGGCACATGCAGCAATCACTTTCCTGTACCAAGACTCGTCAAAGACTCCGTGGCCGATAACAATATCACGAACCGTAGCGTTTGGAATCCAGGCCGATTGACCGCAGTAGGTAGCCCCTGAGAAGTTGGTACGGATGGTACCCCTGAAGGACGATAGTTCACCTAGAAGAGTTTTGAGTAGCGTGGACTTGCCGCAGCCAACGGGCCCCAGAACCAACGTGAACGCCCGACGTCTAATGTTCCAGCGTTCAATGTCAATGACAGGTTTGGCATCGTCAGACCAAGAAAAGGACCCTTTCACGGAGGCGACGATGTTCTCTGGGAGGCTTTCGCTGCATGCCTCGGATTTACAAATTTCTGAGAGCTCAATATCCTGAATCGGCGTGGAAACTCTCATCGAGGTTTCTGATGTCACGAAAGGTTCTGAGCGTCTCTTCTCGCTTACCGTGGCTACTCTGGTGTCGGCCCTCTCTTTCCCGTTCAGGAAGTCCTGAATGCGCTGGAAAGAAGTGACCGCGGTCGCCGTGATGGGCAGGGCCATGATGATGCCCGCCAAAGGCTGGTTCACCAGTGTCAAGATGGAAATGGCCGTGAAGGCTTTGGAGATTGTCAAGACATCGTCCGATCCAGAGGCGATGCCCGCAAACGTGCCGAGCGTGAGGATAGGAGACCATATCGGGGTGCAAATCACTTTCTGCGTGTAAGCTGCCACGAGCGCACAGCTAGGCGGGTGTGGGCTTACTCAACATCATGGAGATACCAAGGAGGACCCTGTACCTCTTGGACACGACCAACTCAGTGCTGCGGAGGTTCTGTATGACGGAGAATGCGACCTCGTTGAGCCCGGACACCTTGAGCCACTTGATGCTGCCGAGGGTCTTGGAGGTCGTCGTCACCCGGTCCTGCGAAGCCTTGATCCATTGCGCTGATGCTTTGCCAGTAGGAACTGCCAAGAATCCCATCAAGATTATGGTGGCTTCAAGCCGATTAGCTGTCACATCCGTAAAGGAAATTCGAAGAGATTACTGTACCAAAAACGAGCGCGACTGGCATGGCACACGCGGCGCCAAGCTGCCTGTAGATCAAGTAGATGCCGATGCCGATCTCGACGAGACCGCCCCATATCTCGTGTAGCTGGTTGACGCCCTGGCTGATCTGCTCGCTATCGGTCCCGACCAACGTCAGCGCACCCGCAGGGCTGACGTTGGGCGAAGTCAAGTCCAAACGCAGCGCCTTCTGGTAGATGAGGGCGGTGGTGCTGCCCCTCAACATGGCGGCCGTACGATGCGTCCGCCACTCATACTGGCCCGTCGAAACCTGCGACGCAGCGTGTTAGTTGCTTGCAACAAGAACAGAACGCCATCGAAAGATCCAAATTTGGACATCCGGTTCTAGAACTCCCTTCTGAACAAACTCACTGCAATACCGGTGTAGACGAGGACGTAAGCGCCTATCAAGCCAAAACCGCGATTGCGGTATTCCCGGGTCTGGGGCAGGCCGGCGAGCTCGATGGCCTGCTGGATGAGCAGCGGCTGTGCGTAGTTGAAGCCGATCTGGAAGAGTTTCGGAACGACGGCCGCGGACATGGGTCCTGCGAACACGCGGAGCCAGGTGCTGAACAGAGCGCCGGGCCTGGTCTTGTCGGGGACTTTTTCATGTTGGCAGATAGATTAGCCCGCGGAAAGATCTTTTTCGGTCCTACGACATTGACGTGGCCGTAGCAGCGGGAAATTAATTACCTTGGTCCCACGCGTCCGCGAGTTTCTTGTATAGCGGCTCGGAAGCCAGCTTCGGGTCGAGGGGGTACAGGTCTTCTAGCTTGAGGATGTTTCTGTACCCGTTGATGAAGAGTGACGTCAGCCAGAAGAAGACGGAGCGGTTGAAGGTGCCGCTGGTCACTTCCTTGGAATATCCTTTGTGCTGCGGGACCAGGATGCGGCGCTTCTCGGTCGACTCAAGCAGGATCATCACGGCCCTCAAGGCCAGCGTGCAGGTGAAGATGGCCGGGATGGTCTGGTTCGGGCCAAGCATCCACAGAGTGCGGGCACGGGCGGTGTCCAGCAAGACGGACAGAAAGAGGTACGTCGAGAGGACGAAGGACGGCCTCACGGACCGGTCGTGTTCGAGCCATGATAGCAAACCGACTCCCAGCGAGGCGAGCAGACCTAGAACAGCGGCTGGAATCGTTGCTCGGGTGTGGGTGATGGCAGCAGACGAAGTGGTGGCCCAGAGAACGAGCAGAGCAAGGTTGAGGGCTACCAAACAGATGGATGCACACTTATTTTGCACGTTCTTCGTCAGCTAGAACACCCGAGAGGGAATTGACAGGAAAGTCAAATTTGTTTGCGGCGGCAGAACGAACAGCTTTGAGAGCACGCTGGGTGCTGGCAACGACCTTGACATCGGCCCCGGCTAGGCGCAGGGCGCAGGCGGGAAGGACCAGCAGCAGCAGACAATGCAGGGGAACCGCGAGAACGGCCTCCTCGAACAGCAGCGTAAAGTCGAAGCCGCGCCGGCACTCGTCTCCGGCCCACGGGCCGAGAGAGTCATCGACGCCGGCAGGACAAGCCGGTTGCGGGCCCCGCATGTGCGAGCGACGGCACGCTAAGAACGGGACAGCGGCTTCACCTCGTGTTTCAAAAGACTGAAAAGGGGAGGGGGAGCGAGATTTACTTCAGGAGCGGTACCCGTAGCAGATCTCTTTTTTTTTTTTTTTTTTTTTTTTTTTTTTTCAAACAAAACAACGACCGAATGTAACGTTTTGCTACTTCGTTTACTTGAGGTCCCTTCGTCGCGAGTAACTTGGGGTCCGTTGGGGGAAGAGAAAGGGAGTATCACAACTGCTTCACTGAGGGATGAGATTTCTGGTCTCCCTCGGGTTAAAAAGGGAAAACGGCTCAAACAAAAGATCCTTCTTTGAGTCAGAATACGTTGGAACAACATGGCAGGTAGGTAGGCAGGCCATCATGCAGCCGCCGTATTTTGCGAATTGCAATTGCTGCAATCACCGTAATCATAAAGCATCAGCCTTAGGCAGAGCTCGCCATGTTCCGTAGTGTTTCGTCGTTGTGACAGCGCCGCTGCTCCGATGGTGTCGGGTGCCTTTCCAGGATCAGGATCAGGATAATGGACCTCTCGGTAGGCGGCACAGCGCAGGCTGCACAGCCACCCTGCCAATTGCCTAAAGCGGTAGCGGTCTCATCTTTTGCCTGATGGACCAGATGACACTCTCCGTCTGTCTACCTGCATACACAACGGTGCAAAGCGCGAGAGCGTCGGGTAAGAAAAGGGACGGAGAGACTGGATGCCTAGAACACCCCGAGAAATACGCAGCGTTGCGCGAGAAGGTACAGCATCAGACGAGTCGGCGTCGGTACTTCGACGTTGGCCGTCCTGTTGCGGGAGCGCAGTGCAGTGCAATCTGGGTGACGATGACAGTGACGATGATGGACCGGCGGGCGCATCAACTGTCTGAGAACCGTCCGAGTCTTGGGAGGTTCATCTTGATGAGATGACTTTTTGGGATGACCGAGGCTGGTCTCATGTAAGTGCAGGTGGCGTGTGCAAAACGGCGAGGCGGACAGCTCTCAGCTCGTTCGAAAGATTGACATAGCACCTTGGGCATAGTCGCTGGGCTTCGGTTCCGGTTTGGCATGTTGTCGCCTTCATCAGTCGTCTGAAGTCGTGAAGGTGGGTGGGTGGCCGTCTTTTGCTAAATACAGACTCACACGATTCAACCCCAGACAAGCGTTTGCGGAGGATAGAGTCATTTGGAATGGGTGTCTGGTCAGGACTGCTGGCGTTGCCGGCGAACGCCAGCACCTACACGTGGGAACGACGTGAATAAGAAGGGAAGACCCGACCTATTCTGAAGTAGAGGACTCGTCAGCTCCCACGTGACCTTCGTGATGCACTGAGGCCATGGCGAGCTGAGCATCACGGCGATGACGGTCAGAGGAATCAGATAGACGGCCGCCACGTGAAGTTGATAGACACCGCCAAGACGGGATCCGTTGGGGCATTCCCTTCTTCTCGGGTCAGCCAGCACAGCCTGAAAGATGGGCCTTTTCACTGCAAAAAAGAGGAGATGCTACACGGCAGCGAACCACCCTGAGCACCGGCACTTCTCGTCTCCTCTCCTCTCTGTCTCTCCGTCTCTCTCTCTCACATGGGGGGATGCACCCGGGGGAACCTGTGGCAAAGAGTGGAAAGAGTGGGAAGAGTGGACGCGGTGGATGACCCTCGACTTCATGCTCTCCTGCGTCTTGGGTGCTGTCTGATTTTCTGGCTCGCCGATCATCGCTGATGTGCTCCCGCCTCCTGATTCTCCATGATTTCCCAAACAGGATCGCAGCACATCCGTTCATCCCCCCCCCCTCGCTAAGAAACTTGGCTTTTTTGTCATTCCCAAGCGCCCCAGTGATCCCCAGAATGTTGCTCGAGGATTTGTGGGATCATATGCCAGGAAGAGAGAAGGGGGAAGTTGCTGGCGGCGCTCGCCTCGGGCGCCGAGGAAAATCTCGACGAGGGACTGCGAACCCAAGCATTTGGAAACCGAGCCTCTCTTTTCGGAGGCTGAGACTCGACAAGGCCACAAATGAGGCCAGAAGCATCGCCATCGCCGGGGGCTCTTTTCTTGGCTCCTCCATTCTTAGCCTTTTTCTGTTGTTCTCTTATTCAGACCGCACCCATTCTCAGCCTCTTGCGAGTCTTGGCCGTGTTGCGCGACCATCTCGACCCCAACAACCTTGGTTCATTTCTTCGAGACAGCAGCCCTTGGCATTTCGATGCACGAGTTGAAACACCGTGCTTTCTTCGTTCTCTCTCCCACTCTCTGTCTGTCTCTTCCACAACCTGCCAGGTTTCGCCAGGCTCGACCGGTTTCTGTCCAGGTCAGGCCCAGTGACAGGGGTGAGGGGGAAGGGGAGGGGGGCCCATTTTGCAGCGTCGCCTTTTGTTCTAGCCCTCGGCATTTAATGTAGGAAAAGGGGAATAAGGAACGGACGGGATGGGACGGAATGGCGCAGCAACCGCGGCATTGCAAACAAGCATCTCGCTAGGACTTTGACGGTTGGATGCCCGAATTTTTCTTGATTGCACCAGGCGAGCGAGCAATGTTGCAGCAAAAAGGAGATGACTTGCTACGTTGATCAAGGAAGAAGGACCCCGGCAGGGGACGTCAAAGCCAAGCTTCACCGTATCGGCGCATCGTACAGTAGTGCGGCTCCGAAGACAAGCTCGTGGGGGAGCGTCTTACTTGACACACGCTATCCTACCGCGAACGGCCATCGAAGCCGGTTTACCCAGCTACCCAGTCTGCCTCTATCTCTTTGTGTGTCTGTGTTGCATTCGAAGACGACAGAGGTAGACCAGCAGGCCGCGGAATCCAGAATGTTCGCCCAAAGAGCAAAGAGCATGCCGCTTTCTTTCGCTTCTGCAACCATCTAGGGGCTTGATCTCCGTCGCGAGAGATCCCCCTGCTTGTCAAGAAACAGCCCAGGGTGCACCGTTGTAATTGTGAAATTTAGACTTTTTCGCTTCGTCCATGCCCATCCTTCAGACATCATCCATGGCCCAATAACCCACTCTGGCGAGAAGCGGATTGATTATTGGATCATTGGATGAAGAGAGAGAGAGAAAGCGTGTGTGTGAGTGAGATTGGCGGTTGCAAGAGACAGAAATGGCGTTCGCGACAGCAGCCAAGCGCTCGTGTTGGGCGTGTTTCATCCCAGGTTTGACAACCTGTCCTCCGATCAAACCGCCCAACCTCCAAACCCTTCTCTTCCCAGCAAAGTCCCATATCACGCCCACCCCCGGTGGCTTGTCCCAGCACCCAAGCAATCGCATCATGGTATCGAGTCCCTACTATAGACAGGGCTGGAAGGGTTGCCGACCAACCAATTTGGGCCAGGGTGCATGGTTCTAAGTGCTTGTCGCCGCACCTGGGCAGCCACCGAACACCACCACGGTCTCTACCGTTTCCACCTCCATGTTGTACTGGACCTATCGAGTCCCCCCGTTTGCTGCTAACCGTGCCAGAAAGAGTACATCCTCCGCAAATACACAGAGAAAGAGAATGAAGAGAGAGAAACCCGCTACGGCGGGGCCGTTCTGAATCACCAGCCGTCTGATCAACCGTCGCCCTTCCAGGGCGGCTCTCTCACCGTGAACCCGGCACCATCAACCGCAGACGCACGGTAGCGATGCCCATCATCAATCGGCTACTTTGTCCAGCTTTTGCTCGTTGCGTCGTATTTTTGGGATATTGCCTCGTCTCCGCTTTCCCCGGCTCACGTTTCCTCCGGGGTGCTGGCGCGACATGGCGCCGTCGTGATGCTTGGCACACGCACATCCCATTCGCTCGCCAACGTCCTTTCCCTCAAACGTCCCTCTCCTCCCCCGTCCGTCTCTGCTCTGGGCCTTCCATCTCGTTGTCCAGACTCCCCTGACTCCACCACCCCATGGCCCCCCCAGCAGACAGACAGGCGGGAAGGAAGGGGAGTGACATGGAGGAGGAGAACAGAGGAGGAGGAGGAGCATAGGCCAGGCCCATCATCTCTCTTGCACTGCCCTCCCGATGGAGCAGGATCACAAGTCTGTGACATGGCTTGACATGGTGACATTGGGCCTAGATAGTGTTCACCTCATTTGTTTGACAAGACGTCTCAATTCCTTGGCACTGTGACCTCATGGTTGTAGCCAGGGCTCGCCGTCTATTCCGAAGGGGGATCCAGGCACCAGATCCGACTGGGAGATTCGCAGGCAAGCTTATACTCTATATCTATCCCCATCCCGATCCGTTTTCCTTCCTGCCTCTTCTTCTCGGCACTCTTCAGTCCATCAACAACTTTACAATTCTGGTTCAGGTCCTTCTCTTTGGCTGGTCCAGCTTTTTCCTTCATCTCATTTCATTCTCTTTGGTTCTGTGAACCATCTTTTTTCTTGTAGATTTACCAAAAAACCGTTTCCTTCTCCCTCCCGCCTTTTTTCACACACACAATCCTTCATCAAAATGAAGAGCTCTTTCATCCTCTCCATCGCGGCCATCGCCGCCCAGGTCATCGCCCTCCCCACCCAGACCGAGGAGCGTTCCGTGACCCTGCCCGTCCGCGACGTGGAGTTCGCCGCCAACATCGACGTCCGCCCCAAGCTTCGCCGCGGCCAGAGAGCCGCCGTCACCGACATCGAGGAGCGTGACGTCGCCGAGGACGACGAGACTGGTAAGCATATCGAACATTTGTGGTCTTTCAGAATCACGGCCAGCCCCGACTAACACCTGATATCAGAGGACGACCTCCCTGCCGCCCTCTTCGCCAGGAAGAAGGACAACGCCGCCGCTGCCGGAGGAGCCACCGGAGCCGCCGCGGGCAACGCGACCGCCGGCGCCGGAGGCAAGAAGAAGGGCAAGAAGGCCAAGGCTGCGAAGGCCCAGGGCGCCAACGCCAAGGCCACCGGAAAGAAGGGCAAGAACGCCGCCGCTGGAGGTGCCGCGAACAACGGAACCGCCACCGCCGGAGGCAAGAAGAAGGGCAAGAACGCCGCCGCTGCTGGAGCCGATGGAGCCAAGGCCAAGGGCAAGGGCAAGAACAACGCCGCCGCCGGAGGTGCCGCCGCCAACAACGGAACCGCCAACGCCGGAGGCAAGAAGGGTGGCAAGAAGGGCAAGAACGCCGCCGCCGGAGGTGCCGCCGATGGAGCCACTGGAAAGAAGAACGCTGCCGGTGGCAACAACATCCTCAGCAGCCTTCTCGGTGATGTAAGTCACTCACTCTCATGACGAGAACTCATACCATTTGATGATGACGGGTGCTAACTCTCTTGCTGCAGCTCACTGGTAACAACAACGCCGCTGCTGGTGGTGCTGGCCAGAACGACCCCCTCGCGCTCCTCAACGGCCTTCTCGGACGTGACGAGCACTCTGCTGACGTCGAGGAACGCCAAGTCGAGGACGACGGTGCCGAGCTCGAGGACCGCCACGTCGAGGCCCGTCAAGCCGCGGACGACGCTGAGGACGAGGAGTAAACGGGAGCATCAATGCTTCCCGAGGGGCCTCTTAGGTGCCAAAGTCCAAGGACGGGGAGGCGGCCGAGCCGGAGACATCTGGGTTTCGGCTGCCGACGGCCAGAGGAAAAGGCAGCTACGCTGGTAGAGCTGTTGCCCAAAAGCGTTGTTCATGTGCGTGTGTTCTAGGAAAACCGAAACACTTTTTTCTTTTGTGGTGCGCGCAAATAGCCTAGCTAATTCTCAGAATGTGAGATGGACAGCGGCTGTTTTTCTCCTGTCGTTGCCGAGAACAGAGGAAATTGTCATGGGTTTGAGACGGTGATTTTTTCTTTGTATAAGGCTTCTGCGGGGGATATCACTCATGGACGGGATCCTACTTCGAAAAGGCATCATGTTCATCTCTGGGTTACAACTTTGTAAATGGATGGATGGGTGGCCTTGGAGGGGGGAGTTTTAGGAAATTGAGTGAGGCGTGCACTGCAGTTTCAAGGGCCGGACCGTCTTGTTTTAGTGATGATAGATATGATACCAGAAAAACGGAAATCAGACAATAAGTTTTTCATACAACAGATGAGTTGCATTGTGTGAGCGCGTGATATTGGTTTGGCTTCTATTTCGGGGGTTGTGACGGAGATGGGAGTCTGAGTACTGTGTCAAAGTCGATGAGTGAGGTCATGAGTGAGTGACTGGTTGAGTGAGTGAGTGAGTGAAAGCAGCAAGAGACAGGGGCAGTCGTTAAGAATTAGGGACCAGGATGCAGCTCCGGGGTCGGCTTGCAGTCATCCAGCACGTGAGGCCAGTGATTGGCAGGCGATAAGGCACAGATTAGCGCCATAACTCAATCAATTGCACCCCTGCGAAAGCTGGTCTTTGCTCCGGCCATCTCCTGCCATCTCCTCCGCACCTCCACCGCGACAGCAACATCTTCCCACCACTCCCGGCCAACAAGAGCAACTCACCACGCGTCCACTCGACCTTGGGTTCCTAGCCAGGGAATTGGCCCGGCGTGTCGTCGAACTGGCGACTCATTGCCTGTCTTCTCATAGGCCGGGTCCAGCAGCTCCTCGGATCTCAGATGGAGTTGCCGGGCAACAGTTGTATATTGCCCTGCCACCCTCAAAAGCAAATGCTTCTCTTCGCCTTGGACGTTATTTCCTTTCCCCCACACCCTTCTTCTTAGACTTAATATTTCCCCACTGGAGCTAGACACCAGCTAGGCGACTCTCCCGCGCTCGCAGCGACCCTTCACCTTCCCGATCGAGCAACGCCCTTGCTCCTGAACGGCTGAGAGAATGCCGCGAAAACGTGCCAGGCACCGCCAGCTCTAAGAGGCCAATTGATACGCCCCCTGCCATGATAGACAATGCCCGTGATGCTCCCATCCAGTCAGAGGGTCTCTCGAGACCTGCAATATCGGAGCTGGCCGTTGAGTCGTCATCGATAATCCACAGAGCACCAAAGAATGGCATCCGCCAAGACGCCAGACTCACATGCAAAGGAGGCAGCTTCCGCGATGCAAGGGCGGGTGCGCCGTGGGACCCAGCGATGCACGACTCCATTCGCGCCTTCGATACGACCTCGTCCAGGGGGGACACGAGGGGCAGATGCGGCAGAATGCCAAGAAGTTGAGCTCGATCGCTGTACATAAGGATCGGGACCCCGACGGGCAGCCGCTGCGATGATCTTTTCTCTCTGCTTGGGACGCCGATCCAGAGGAAGAGCCTTGTGACCGCATTCTCACACGCCTCTGCGCGCCTTCAATTGGGACTCTTTTGACTCGTGACGCGCCGCGCCTCGTGCCTTTCAAGATGAAGATTCCTTCCCTCTTCCTCTCCGCCGCTGGCGCCGTCTCGGCCCTCACCATTGCCGAGATCAACGGCAACAAGTTCCTGTCCCTGTACAAGGACCAGACCGTGACCAACGTCACCGGTCTGGTGCTTGCCAAGGGTCCCAGCGGCATCTGGATCCGTTCCACCGAGCCCGACGACGACGATGCCACTTCCGAGGCCGTCTACGTCTACGGCAGCTCTGTCGGAACCAACCTCACGGTTGGCGACATTGTTACTCTGGACGGCAAGGTGGCGGAGTACAGGTATGTAGCTTGCCTGCGCAACTGCTCTGTATTATGCTCTTAGCTCACAATTCTGACAGGTCTGCCACCAACTACATCTACTTGACCGAGATCAGCTCTCCCAAGAACGTCGTCGTCGTGTCCAAGGGCAACGAGGTCACCCCCCTCGTCATCGGCGTTGACACCCTCAACCCTCCCACCGAGCAGTACACCAGCCTCGACGGCGGCGATATCTACGGCGTGCCCAATGCCGTCGCCAACATCTCCACCGAGAACCCTGTCCTGGACCCCAAGTCCTACGGCTTCGACTTCTGGGAGAGCTTGAGCGGCGAGCTCGTGACTGTCAAGAACCCGGTCGCGGTCACCCGTCCCAACCAGTATGGCGACACCTGGGTTGTTGGCGACTGGCCTGCCACCGGCCGCAACGAGCACGGCGGCATCACCATGACTGCCAAGGACTCCAACCCCGAGGCCATCGTCATCGGCTCCCCTCTCGACGGCACCAGCAACCCCGAGTCCAAGATGGGCGACCAGCTTACCGAGATCACCGGTGTCGTCACCTACGCCTTCGGCTTCTACCGCATCCTCCCCCTGACCGCTATCACCTTCGTCAGCGAGGCCGCCAACAACGCCCCGGCCACGACCCTCACCAGCAGTGGCGACTGCAGAGGCATCACCATCGGTGCCTACAACGTCGAGAACCTCGCCCCTACCTCCGCCCACCTTCCTTCCATCGCCGCCCACATCGCCGACTACATGAAGACCCCCGACCTCATCTTCGTCCAGGAGATCCAGGACAACACTGGCCCGACGAACGACGGCGTTGTCTCCTCCAACGTCACCCTCTCCACCCTGACCGCCGCCATCGAGAGCCACACCAACGGCACCGTCTACGACTTCGTCACCATCGACCCCGTCGACGGCCAGGACGGCGGCCAGCCCGGCGGCAACATCCGCGTCGCCTACCTCTACAGGCCCGATGTCGTCGAGCTGTGGAAGCCCAACCCCGGCGGCAGCACCGACGCCAACGAGGTCCTTGCCGGCCCCACGCTCAAGTACAACCCCGGTCGCATCGAGCCCGCCAGCAGCGCGTGGAGCGCGAGCCGCAAGCCCCTCGCCGCCGAGTGGCGCGCCATCAACGGCCCCCAGAACAAGACCTTTTTCACCGTCAACGTCCACTGGGCGTCCAAGGGCGGATCTTCCTCTCTGCACGGCGACCCCCGTCCCCCCAACAACGGCGGCGTCGACGAGCGCATTGAGCAGGCCGAGGTCACCGGCGTATGTCTCCCTCGTCTCCCCTTACTCAAAGACAAAAGACTAACACAAAGAACCAGGCCTTCATCGCCCAGATCCTCGCCGAGGACCCCAACGCCCGCATCGTCACCAGCGGCGACTTCAACGAGTTCACCTTTGTCGAGCCCCTGACCACCTTCGCCTCCAAGTCCGGCCTGCTCGACCTCGACGAGGTCGTCGGCATCCCCGTCAACGAGCGCTACACCTACGTCTACGACATGAACGCCCAGCAGCTCGACCACATGTTTGTCAGCCCCGCGCTCTCCAAGGCCAACCAGACGCACTATGAGCACATCCACGTCAACTCCTGGGAGCTGTACGACAACCTTGTTAGTGACCATGACCCCTCTGTCGCGCAGTTCAACGTCTGCGGGTGCTAGAGTGTGGGAATGGCTTGAGGAAGGGATGAAAAGTATATGCGGATAATGTAGTAATGTTTGAATATATGCGCTGTATCATCTTATACCATGTTGCACATACTTTGGACCTATCAATGATGGACTGTCAATGACGATGTAAAAGAGACAGCCTATTTTTCCTGTGCTGAAGCAACTACTCTTTCTATGTTTATGCACCTCACTCTGCCTTACTGTCGTCGTCGTTGTCGTCGTTGTCGTCGTCTTCCTCCTCGTCCTCGTCAATAATACGAGTATTCAAGTACAAAGGAAATAAAGCCGCCCACACACAAGAAAAAGAGGCGGTTTCATGTGAAAGACTACGGTCGGCTTGGACATACTACTGGCCCTACTTCGACGGTTTTATTCTATGAAAACTAAGCAGCTCGATGCATCTGTAGAAACAAGACTGGGCGATTCAGGAACGACCCATGAGCAAACGCACAACCATACTAGGTGTTGAACCAGACATAAACAAAATGAGTGTTGAAGTCCATCAGACAATGTACACATCCTCCCACTTCATCTCTTCCGTCTTGTTCGCGCAAGTCGCGCCCCCACGCTGCCTCTGAAACGCGTTTTCGAGGGGAAGCAGATGCGCCGTGGTTTCTTGAGCAACTTCAAAAAGCATATGCCACGCTCTTTCTTCGAAGCCCGCTTTGAAAGCCCACATTCCAGCATTAAGCTCTTCCTCGAAGATCTTAATCATCATTTTCTCATTGCCCTGATGCATTTCATAGACCGTATGTTTCGGTATATGTCCCAGTGGTTGTTGATAAGGATCCGGTATCCCCTCATAGACCATTTGTTTCGGTGTACCATCGGAATTCAGCCCAGGCCGCCAAGATAGCACCCCCCAAATTTTGCAAAAGTAATGAGCCCATGTCTTCGGTTCACTTTTGTTGAAATGCCATTCGGGCTGCCAGTTGCGATTGGGAACAAGCTCCAATGAGTTTCTGATCCACCTCAGAAGCGAGACATTCTCTTCCTCCCCTTTGAGATTCATGTGAGGGTAGTAGTAATGTAGCAGCCCCTCAAACTTTCTGGAATTGACCGATAGTTTCTGGCCGATCAGCCGCCGAAGGAAATTTTTGGCGGATTCGTAGCCAGAGTTGTCATAAGTTATCTCTGATCGCAATGCAGCCCCCAACCGCTGCCAAAACCTCTCGGCGGAGCTGTCTAAGCACCCAGGACGCCAAAGAAACTCATTCCCAGATTTCCAGTAGTGGCTTGGCACAGGCTCTTCATCTTTGAGACTTTGGTCTTCTCCATAGTACCAGCAGATCGGGAGCAACAAATCCGTGAGACCGATTTCGATTTGGTCCTGTCCCCCAGGGGATTTCGGCTTTATGCGCAAAGTACAGCTGTCCTTGTGGCCCGGTTTAGTGTACTCTTTGCGTGACTTGTTTCGCCGTTGTCGAAAACGATGCAGGGCTTGCCGAAGATCCAGTAAGGGATTCTTGTGAACTGTAAGATATGACAAGATGGTTGAGTATTCGGCCGGCTCTGTTAACTCGTCGTAATACACGCCTCGACGGAATCGTGATCCGCCTTGATAGTACATGTGTTTATAGTACTCCCATACTGCGCTTGGCATACCGTGGGGGCCCTTGGACCATTCAACATATGAAAGGGAGTCTGCTATATTTTCATCCCAATGTCTCATTGTCGGTGCCCACTTTTCAAACTTGCAATATGTTTGGATTAGGCGACAGGCATCTTTCAGGTCGCTCCATGCCTCCGGGGTTGACCAATCCTCGATGCCAAGGTCCAAGATTTCGTTCCAGGTTGAGAAAAGGAGGGCCTTCTTCCGGTCCAGAAGATTAATCAGTACGGCGGATAATTCTGTGTTGACACTCTCACAAATGCCAACAAAAGACTGCTTGTTTGTATATTCCAATGGCCTGAGGATAAGCAGATGATCGCATAGACCTTTGATGGCGTACAAGTTGTCACCGTTGCGGGCCCAACTCGAAGTCTCGAGCTGCAATTCTCGCTTTTTCTTTGAGGCGTATGGCTCATATCGAATACCTTTGATGATTCCGGAAGAGACTTCTGCTGCCTGCTTCGTGAGAGTACAGTTTGCCAGAGTCAGAAGAGGGATGCCTTTGAGTACAAGGGTGCCGTTCTTGCAAAACCTTGGTGTCGCACCGGGAAAGGCAGGACGCCGGGTTCGCAAACCTGGCATAATCTGCTTTCTATTCGTCGGTTTGGACCAGTCAACTGCCCAATTAGGCCGGTCGCCCAGAGAAGATGGACTGGCCATGGCGAATAGCAGCGGCCATGAGCGAGTATTCTGCTGGAAAAGGAATGCTGTAAGGCCAACGAGCACTTGAGAGAGGCTGAGAGTATAGTCAGGAACCAGTCCGGCGTCCTTTGTACCGATAAAAAGGCCTAATAGAGCAAAGACCTTGTCTCTCGGATCCGACGCCTGGCACCGCTCCGTTGCGAATAGAAAGCTGCACAGCTCCTTCAGGTTCTTGTGTCTTGGTTGACTGACAAGTTGAAGCCATGGATGACGAGCCTTGAGGAACTCATAGTTCATGATGCACATTGACCTGTAGTCGATGTCGTCGGTGTCTGGGGGCTTGAGGAAGTCGTCCCATCTGGCTCCTTTGGCTCCAAGAAGGATCCAGGCGGACCGAGCTGAAGCAATTTCTTGAATTACCCACACTCGCGTGAAGTAAGGTTGCATTCTTAGATCCGTGCTCAAGTCAAGTGTATTCCCCTGGTTTTCGTACTTCCACGGAACAAAAGTTCCTGGGTCGGGCTCTTCTGTTCCCTCACCTAAATAGACGAGGACTCTCTCGGCGGCGGCGTATATATATTGCATGATTCCAACCTGGTGCGATCTTTCTTCATTGTTACCCTGGTTGATGCAAATCGCATCTACCCACAGCACTCGACTCATGGAGGGAAAACGAAGCCGCCGGAGGGCTTTAGCACAGTTTGTAGTGATGCGCAGGATGTTATGATGGCCTTTGACGTGCAGTGTCTCTGACAAGGAAGTATCCCCATTGGAGTCTGCCCAGGTATATGAAAGCGCCTCGTATTCTGGTTTGCTTTGCAAGTCGACAACTCGTATATCGCAGGTTATAGGATCGTTGTATTTGCCGGGAAGGAGTCGTATAAGGCGAATCTTTCGCGCATATAGGGACGTGTACAGTGACGTCTTCGCCAGGGCGGTTGTGTCTTTTCCGAAATCAGTTGCCGCAGTTGTTGTTTCCAGAGTGACCCCCTCAACAGCTGAGTTTGAAGCAGGGCTGATGAGGCTTGGTGGGCCTACTGAGCCATTATCGTCGGCAGCATCGTCTATGAAGGGCAAAGAAGTGGGCCAACGAAGGTCGAAATTTCTTGCCACATTCGCAGAGGAAGATTCGGCGACTGTGTCAACTCCCCCGCAACTGAAGCACGCATGAGCCTCTAGACCGGGCAGGAAACGAAGATCCGGCCGACGACATGTTGAAGCGTGCCAGTCGATCATTCTGCAGTTGAAGCGAATCGTCGAAAGATGCCGGCGTCAGCAACGCAGCAGGCAAGATGTTGGATCTGATCAGGAGACGAACTGGCGAGGACGGGTTCGAAGGCATAATATATCAGGCTCCAATGCAGTCGAGGCTGTGTCTGTCTGCCTTACTACAAATCCAATCACGGTGCTTGAAATCGCTGTAATGCTCATTGGTCGATGAATTTTACTTGGCACTGCAAATAGACGACCACGTATGAAGCTGGTGCCACCCCCATATCGAGCCTGATCGGTCTTTTTCAAATGGATAAACGTATTATCGGCCATTCATAACGTCTTGCTGAAAGGCCGATCATTCATGCTTCACAGCCGGTTTAGCAGAAGAGTCAGATACAGATCTCAATTCGTCGCTCGACATTGTTGCTAACCTGTTTAGTCAATTCGTAGGGAAACAGCCCAATCATCGCCGCCAAACATCCTCTGGTGCTTACATGAAGATGGTTCCCATGGGGAAACGATCGAGAAGCTGTCGGAAAGACCGCAATCCGCCAGGGCTTCCTCGGTGTTTTGCGCCATTCTATGTCATCAATATAGTATCTATGGATCATCTTCGAGAGCCTTCGGCAGGATGACGAATGCTGACTATGTAAGCATCATCATAGAGGTGCGGATCACGACTGAAATGTTCATAAATTAATCTGACGTTGCGCGATGAATCCATTTCTACAAAATTCGTAGCACATGAAAGCTCAGTGTCCTCTGCACAACTCATCATTTCGTAACAACCATCAAGGTTCCATGACCCCACGCGTTGTGCAAGTGATAGCCGAGTGTAGCAAATTGTCTTCACCAAAGATCAACTTCTCATTTCGTCGACTAACGAGCGCCGAGGATATCAAGCCTAAGAAAAACTCCATCCCTTCATCCATGCTTTTTACGACTGCTTCTCTAAAATGCAACTCTCCTCTCCTATTTGCCTTAAGCAAAACCAAAGCCCTGCGCATTCTCCAATGCCATAGAAAGCCTCTCTCTCAGGACCTCCTTGTCTTTGTACTCGGGCAGCAGTAGTGTGCCATAACATGTGTACGCGGTGGGTAAATGTCCGCCCTCGCCCTCTTCTTCGCCGTTTCTCTGCACTACAAATTGCAAGTTCTTCATGCCTCCCACCGGGACACGGTCCGATGCCGTGACGAATTCCAGTAGCTTCCTCTTCATCTTCTCATCATAGCGCTTAACGATCGACCAAAAGTCGCGGACGCTGCGGTGGCTGTTGTCCCAGCCGACATATCTAGCGTAACGGCGCAGCTCGCTAACGTCAATCTCTTGGACACCCTCAACAAGAGACTGGAGGAGTGACGGTGTCAACAGTTGCAGTGCCTTCGGGTGTAGGCACGCGCGGAAGCCACGCTCAAACGCCTTGTATTGTGGGCGAACAGAGACGTCTGTGAGGTATCTGATGTAGTCGCTCACGTAGGCGTTTCTGTTTTCGTTGGTGACCAGCGGGGCGTCCTCAGGATTTTCACTTGTGAGTGATTTCCTCGCTGTTGCGTCAAACTGCGGCCAGCTGCTAGCCTTGGCGTCCATCTCTCTTGACACGGGCTGTCCAAACATGGATACCGAGAACTCGTAGGTGCGTGCGAAGATGTCCTCCACAGCTCCGTTGCTCTCGTCCCACTCCAGAAGAGTCGTGAGGCCAATGGCAAGGTCTGGCCAACCGTCGGCGATGTGATACAACTCGTCGACGGGTTCACCTAGAAGCTTGCGGTAAAGAACCTTGGGAAACGTGATTGGCAGCGTCAGGCCGTTGTATACGGCCAGTGACATGAGCAAGCCCAGGATTTCGAACTTCCAGACAGGTACGATGGAGCCGGGGACGAACCAGGCCATCCGCGTTCGCTCGTCGACTGTGAAGGCGCCGTAGTCCGGGTTGAGACACTCGGCCACTGCAAGTCTGAAGAACTCCTGCTGGACACCACCAGAATCAAAGCCCTCCTCGCCACCTTCCTCACCAAGATGAATCTTCAATGGTCTGTGAAGCTCTCGGTCCTCGCGTTGCCACAACTGATCGAATGCGTCTCTGATGACATGCTTCCGGCTGATCTCGAGAATTAGGTACTTTGAAGACGCCGTCTTGAGAAGATCTTGCAAGACCAATTTGTGATGAGGATTGGTGATGAGGCCGCCAGGAGCAACTATCGCCTTCATCCTCGTCTGAAGAGAACTTGACTCTTCGTAGCTTCGGCTCATCTTTGAGAAGTTAATCGATCGGAAGTAAGAAACCAGCGTCGATGGGTCGAATATGAAGGGAAAGTCCAGGAGGTGCTTCTTTTGTCTGTGGGATGTATGGGAGAGCCATGCAACTGGCATGTTGATTGAGTCCAGCCTGTCGGCGAAATAATCCACTCGGAAGTGGGCGTCTCCAATAAGAAGGGACTGTCGTTTTTGATCTGTCGAAAGTTAGCTGCAATGTTCAAGTCGCTGGGTCATACACCACTTACACATGGCGGCTATGAGCGACAAGGCTCCGCCAAAGGAGCCATCGCAAGAAATTTCCGGCTTGCCATCCCATTCCTGGAGCAGCACCGTCTTGGCCCAATCCAAAAGTAGAGTAGAAACCCTGGTCTCATGTCCGGCTCGTTCAAGCTGTTCCAGCTCGGGATTTGATGCCAAGTCTCCGTTGAGAGAATCCAACTGCGTAAGGAGAGGTCGCAGAGCATCCAGTTCCTGCTCGTCGTCATCAATATCGTCATCCTGAGCAACCATTTCTGCGAAACATTTGCGAGCTGAGATCGCTGCGAACAATCTTCTCGCTAGCCTCAGAGCAAGGTCATTCGAGAAGGCATCATCGTAGAGAAGGCAAAGCCAGGCTGGTTGCCGTGCCAGAGCACCACTTCCAGCCACAGTGAGGCCGTTGGACCGGATACGAGACATATCAAAGAGTGTCCTCGAATCGGTGATCAATGGAGCCGCCGCAACCAGAGCATGCAAGCAGATTGACAAAAGCTGGCCCGCCTCCACGTTGGCAAGCGATCGCTCCCGACGAAAGACTCTTGTGGTGGGAGAACGAAGCGACTGGAGCGATTTTGGCGCGCCAAAGAGACTACCCGCGGCCAGCCACAAACTGTGGAAGACGAGACTGGGAGCGACGCGGGTAAGACGCAACATGCAATACCAGATCGTGTGAGAGTCTAGAAGTTCATCGTCCTTGACGAAGGATGAGACGAGGCTTTGCGGGTCGCTGAGAATATTGAACAGGGTCTGCTCGATGAATAACTTCCACTGCCTCCGCAGGCGCTTTGGGTAGTTACCCCGAGATGTCCGTTTCCTTTCCATCTTTGGCCGATCCTTGAGACCAGAGTATGTGCTGGTGATCTTGGCAGGATCCAATAGGTGCAATTCTGAAGTGCCGTCGTCTTGGAGGATATCGCATAACAGGTCGACAACCTCCACATTCAACGACGTCAAGGATTGCGGGAGCAGACTGTCGGCCATCGACATCTCGACAGGCTCTTCGATCTTCTTGCAGTCGTCGGCAGGGGCCTCAGTACCGACTGGCTCGGTTTGCGGAGGACTTTGAGACTCCGCTTTTGGTGCCTCAGAGGGGGCCCCTCCGTTGGTCAAAGCCGGTTTAGATATTGTCTCTGGTTCCTGAACAATCATGACCGGTCGGTTTTGTGATGGGACGTTGTCGAAGAACGACGGTGTTGACGGAATCTCCGGGATAGCGTAAGGGTTGATGTGCGATGCTTTTGGCGGCCTAGGCGGCTTCTCATGTTGACTACCATTGACCCTGGGAGACATTAGCCCCGAGGTGACATCCTCCGAATACGATGACGTCGGGTATGGTTCGATAGACAGTTTCCTTTTCGGTTTTGAGTTGGCACGCACTCTCGCACTCGAGCTCCTCTTAGATTTGCCTGGTCGCGAGTTGGGCATGGTTGGGTTCGAAGCATGGAGCTTCTCGGAGGCCTGCTCTAAGGCAGCGTCTGGCCCTTGTTCTACCGTTGGCTCCGGCAAGTCGTTCTGATCCTCCGTATCGGCGTATATCACTGGCGATATCGCCTGAATTGGTGTCGACTGTCCGGACGGCTTTTGAGATCTGAAAAGCTCCTCCCTGCCAGGACTGGGCGCAGCATCCGCCTCGAGAGCGGCAACCTTCTGGGACATGGCGTCCAGACCAGCTGGAGTAAGCCATTCCAGCATTTTGAAAGCAACGCTACCGAATACGTTGGCGGCGAAAGAGCGGTAGTCTTTGCTGATGGGTCGCTCGGTGACCTTGACAGGCATTTGAGCGGTGCCAGTGGAGGAGTCGAAATGCGACCGTTCATTGTGGGCAGATCCCGGACGACTGTTGCCCTCGGCATCCGTGGAAGCCTTGTTGGAGTTGCTGCATTCGCCGTTCACGCGAACAGCAGAGCCTGATTTCCGGCGGCGGGGTTCCTTCGGGGTAGAGGGCCGTTTCGAGAATGGGTCGGTAAACGCGGGGGCGGCGGGGTTTGGTGAGAATATCAGCGAGTTGACGGCGGCTGGTGGCTCCTTGGACGGCTTCAGGTTTGGGCACAGTCCTGTTTCTGGGTTGTCCTGGCTCGCCAAGTAGACAGCTAATGTCCTCGCACTGGTGGTGTTGTATCGTCTGATGGGGGCCTTGCCAGCGAGGCGCTTGCGACAGGAGAAGCAGGTGGATGTCGTACACGTCTTGGAATCGCAGCCGTATCGCAGTTGGAGGATGTATCTGTAAAGGACCCAGTCAGCTCGTGCACCATAGGAGAGTCAGAGCGACAACTTTGGCGGCTTACATCTCGACGAGGATCTGGAAGTTGTGCCGGCGACTAGCACGGTGGATGGCGTAGACGCGCTTGGGGTTCTCGATGTTCTGGACCATGTCCTTCAATTCGGGGGGCGCATCGGGAGGCAAGCGCGCAAATGGCGCGTCCTCCCACAAACCGGCAAGGACATCGGCATCGAAGTTGTTGTCAGGCTTTGGCATCGTTTTCGGGGTTGGAGGATGAGGTGTGCCAACAAAAGGCAGAGAAATATCCCTTCTTCTGGGCCTCCTGTTGTAGGGTGAGGGTGACCCCGACGACGATGACGGCGGCGACGGCGACGAGCCTCTTCAGTAGAGAATTTGGATGGATTATGACGAGGATGACTTAAGTATCTGTATGGCGCTAATGCCCACGCACTCGTGGAGTTGGATCGGGGCCTGTAGAAAAGGAAAGGATTAAGTGGTTGTGATGTTATGGGGAGAAGCAGCTGCCTCTGCCGACAAGCTGCGTCTGTATTCGTAAGGTAAGCCAGCGAGACTCCCTTTTGTGCACCCCATGGGTTGGGTGTAGAGGCATCTCCACTATCCTGGTACCCAGCGCCGATGACTGCTGACCCTCCTCATCCGAAAGTCAGCAAAGCGTGCCACCGGATAGCGAAATGCTGTGCTTACGAAAGCATAACCCAAGAGTACAAAATAACGGAGTTAGGAGAAGGAAAAGAAGAGGAAAAAGGAACTGAAAAATTGGCAGGCCGAGGATTATGAGAACGAGGTTGTTACATCTGTATGTGGTCTTCCGCAGGTTTCAACAATGTTCTTGTCGGAGCGGAGGTAGCATTCCGTTGGCAAACAGCGAGGAAAGAGAAACGTAATCAAGAGGAGTTGGACCATGGTGCAAAGGTAATTACTAAAGAGGCGACTTGTTTCGCATCTAATCACTTCCATGTTTCTACATGCGGTTTGAATTTGCATTCGTTGAGTCTTACCTCATATTCGGGAGGAACACAAGCAGCTGGACATCAGCCTTCAAAGATCCAGTGGCTCCACTGCAGAAACAGCACGCACCCGGCGAGAAAGACCCCCGCTCTCCAGGGTCCATGGCCAACTGCCAGGACGGGACGCGCTAGAGTTCAAGCCTTCCCAGTGGCCAGACTCCTCAGATCAACCCAAGCCAGGGCTCTGGGCTGAGTGACGTGCCTGGACTATCACTGCCCTCCAAACCCCCGCGCTAACCCACTAAAGCCCTGGAGAATTTTCCCTTTTAAATTCACTTTCCCCTCCGTTGCCTCCGACACCCATCACCCTTGGTCGCCCAGTCTTTTGCCTCGACCTCTTCTTTTCTTGCGCGCACTCTGCAAAATCACATTTGCGTGCGCTTTCTCCCTATTGCAAAGAGCCGATCAAAGAGTCGAGAACCGATTTCAATCACCAGAAAAAAGAGACCACTTTACCTGCACGCGACAACTTCACCATGGAGGTGGCAAGCGTTGACGTCGCTGCCCTTGGTGCCTCTCCTCCCAATGGAGGGGCTACCGCAGCTTCGCACCCCTACACCTGCAACACCTGCGCCGTTGCCTACCGAAACATCGATCTCCAGAGAGGCCACATGAAGAGCGACTGGCAGTAAGTTGTCCTCATATTCCCACCTGCTTTGCTTCGTTTGTTGTTGCCGTTTTCTGTTTTCTCATCACCCCGCTATGACGCCTAGACCAACTGACATCATCCTTGCAGTCGCTACAACCTCAAGCGCCGAGTCGCCTCCCTTCCTCCCATCGCCTCCGAGATCTTCAATGAGAAGGTTCTTCAGGCCCGCGCTGCGCAGAGCGCCGAGGCCGAGAAGGCCATGTTCGAGCGCACTTGCGAGGCCTGCCAGAAGTCCTACTCCAGCGAGAACGCCTTCCAGAACCATCTCACCAGCCAGAAGCACAAGGTCCGCGTCGCTGCCATCGCCCGTCGCAAGGGCCCAATTGCCGACGATGCCAGCTCCGTCATGAGCTCCACCTTCTCCCTTGGCGAGCCCATCGCTGTCGAGAAGGAGCTGGATTCCGAGGCCGAGGAGGAGTTCACTGCCGTTGTCGAGGGCTTGAAGAAGGCCAACATCGATGAGGCAAAGGATGAGCGCCCCTCTCCCGTCAAGCGCCCTTCGAACCCTCACCTGTCGGCTCAGGGCCAGCATGCTGGCGAGGACGTCAACATGAACCGCGACTCCGAGTCCGCCACCCCTGTTCCGTCTAAGCAGGAGATCGCCTGGTCTATCAAGTCCTGTCTCTTCTGCAACTACGAGTCGCCGTCCGTTCCCCTCAACGCCAACCACATGGAGCGCTTCCACGACATGTTCATCCCCGAGAAGCAGTACCTGGTCGACCTCGAGGGTCTGCTGCAGCACCTTCAGGAGCGCGTCCACGAGGGCCACCAGTGCTTGTACTGCTTCAAGACCAAGAAGACGGCATTCGCTGTTCAGACCCACATGCGCGACAAGGGTCACTGCAAGATTCCCTACGATACCGAGGAGGTCCAGCTGGATATTGGCGATTTCTATGATTTCCGAAGCACCTACTCTGATGGTGGTGACTCAGACGATGAAGAGGAGGCTGATCAGAACGGTGGAGCGAAGCTGGGCCTGAAGCGTCCCACTAAGCTGGTTGGTGAGGACGGCGAGGAGGTTGAGGACGGAGCCGAAGAGGGCTGGGAGACGGACAGCGACGCTTCATCGCTCGACTCTGAAGACCTCACTGCCTTTACCGCGGATGGCAAGTACGACCAGTTCGAGCGCTTGGACAAACATCCTCACCACTCTCGCGAGGATCCTCGTGCTCATCACCAGGTGGACGGCTGGCATTCTCATGCACACAAGCACACCCGTGCTGTGTTCTACGACGACTACGAGCTGCACCTCCCATCTGGCAAATCAGTTGGCCACCGCGCCCACAACCGGTACTTCCGCCAGAACCTGAACAACTATCCCACTCCCGAGGAACGTGCTGAGCGGGAGCGCCTGGCGATTGAGGCTGGCTCCGGTGACGAGATGGATGTCGACGGCCAGGAGGTGGCGAACACTGGCAACCCCAAGTCTCGCAACGCCCGCGCGATTGCTCGCAGAGATGCTGCGGGCATGACTGGTGTCTCGGACCACGCGAAGCGTGTCGCCAAGGAGGAGGCTACCAGAGGACGGAGCGCCGCCACCCGCTACGAGAAGAGAAGAGACTACAAGGTCAGCGAGAAGAACAACAACCAGAAGAACTTCTACTACCGCTACCAGGCCGGTGGTTAGACGACTCGCAGTTGGATTGGGGCGTTGGACGGGTTGTTTTCTTGTTTTCTGGGATGCGCGAGCCAACATGGAGTTGGCATGCATGATGAGGTATAACGAAGGTAGACAAAATAGAGGCCATTGAAGCCGAGAGTATCGTTTCTTGTGAAATGCGCATTTATGACGGCCCAAGTTGAGTGGATATGCAAGTATTGAAACGTCAAAATTGCGTACATGCATAATTTTAGAAGTGAATCTAGTAACTCTCATCATGACTTTCATCCGTCCATTAATCCAACTGATCTCATACTAATCAAGAAATTCAAAACTTCAAATTCTATACGCCAAAACCATGAGGTCAGTCGCAGGAGCGCGGCGCCTCGCATCCAGGCCCGCCACGCAAAATTTGCAGAGACGTCGAGCCCTCGATGACAGGTCTCCCACCAGCGCTCCCGCCCGGCCTACACGGTTTCGCCAAGACCAGTCCTCCTATCGCGGTGCAGACAACGATGTGAGAAGGCACCGCGGGTTTAATGAAGATGCTGCGAGGTCGCGCTTCCAGGGCGCGCGCGATGGGCCACCGAACCGCATGAACCGCCCGGACCCTAGGAGTGGCCGGGATGGCGTGCGAGATGAGCGGCGACGTCAGGACTTTGGAAGCCGGCAGAGGGTGCCATCGACTACTCTTGAAGTCCCTGACAACTTTTTGGCCCAAGAGGAGCTTGAAAAAATCAGCAAACCCGAAGACATCTGGGAATCAAACACAATGTACTACGTCCCGCCGCCCCGCGCACCTCCAAAACCACAGCCGAAACCGACGAGGCCCCAAAGGAAGAAGCTATCCGCAACGCCGTCATCCGACGACGTCAAGTCAGCCATCCTCGGCTTCCCCCCAAAAGACGCCGCCGCCGCCACCCCTCCACCCACGCCTACCGCAGACACCCCCACGGAGAGCGGCACAATCACCGCCACCAGCAGACTCTCCGCCGCCCACGCCGACGCAACCTCCTTCTTCCGCCAACCCCCGGCCTCCTTTCTCTACTCGGCCCAATTCTGGAAGCAGCACCCGATCAACACCACCACCCCAGAACTCTGCATCATCGGCGCCTCCAACTGCGGCAAGTCCTCCTTCGTCAACGCCCTCACCGGCGTCGCCGAGCTCGCCAAGGAAAGCTGGAAGCCCGGCAAGACGGTGATGATGAACGCCTACGGCGTCGGCAAACCACCCACGCACTCGCGCAAAGTCACCCCCGACGAGAAGACCGCCAACGCCGCGCGGCAGCACGGGCTCGTCCTCGTCGACACGCCGGGATACGGCCATGCCAGCCGCCGCGAGTGGGGCGAGCAGATCACGCAGTACGTCAACAAGCGCACCATGCTCCGCGGCGCGGTGCTGCTCATCTCGGCGGAGAAGAAGGTCGGCGCGCAGGACGAGGCGGTCATGGGCCTGCTGGCGGCGAGCGGGCGGCCTGTGGTGGTGGTGTTTACCAAGCTGGACAAGGTCAGCGGCGCGGGGCGGGGGCGCGAGAGGAAGAAGGACGGGGGCATCGTGCGGCGGTTCGCGGAGGTGGAGCGGTGCTTTGGGAGGCTGGGGGCCGGGTTGTGGGTGCCGAGGGTGTATCTTACTGCGGCGAAGATGGAGAGGGTGAAGGACGGGAAGACGTTTGCGGTGAACGCGGCGGGTATGGCGGGGGTGAGGATGGAGATTTTGGAGATGCTTGGGTTGAGGCAGGCTGTTGCGCCGGCGAAGGTCAAGAAGGAGAAGGCGACGGTGGAAAAGAAGGAGACGGCGGAGGAGGAGAAGAGGGTAGCGGAGCCGGGGAAAGCGATGGAGAGTGATCCTAGGGCGTGGTCTGGGAAGACCATCTCTTTCGAAGAGCTGGAGAAGAAGTTTGGAGACTGGAGCTCATGAGCTGGTCTGTACGATAGTGTGTGGGAACCCAGATGGATTAGATACCCTCTAAAAGACATGCAACTCACTGTTTGAACCCGAACGATGGGGCATCTATCATTTCAACTATAGGTTGGCAAACGGCTGGCTGTAGCAAGGAGCAAATCGTGAAGCATATTGTACGAGCTACTTCATGTGGGTATTCTAGCTAATTAAGACACCGTGGATCATCCTTCCTTCGAAACCCGTCCAGAACTCCGCCCATAGCAGAAAGAAAGTCAAGTGAGTGACTTATATAATACAGTGTTACGAACAATCGTCGTTCCATCAAGCCTTCTCAGTTTCCTTTTCTTGCCCCGTCGTAGCAGCGGGAGCCGCCGTGGCTACTGTCGCTGCCGATGCAGTCGAACGCGCCGTTCCCGGCCTACTAAGCGTCCTACGGATCTTCTTCGCATTCTTCGACTCGAACAGACTCTTGACTCTCCGCAAGCGAGCCCACCGCTCCTTGTCCTTTGCGTCGCGGGACTTTTCGTCATCTTCGCCAGCTGGTTCCGTAGCCGCACTGGGGGAGTCGTATGGTCCGCCCGGGGTCGTGGGCGCGCCGCCACCCTTGCGAACAGGTGTGGAAGGTACTGACGCGCCTCTGCTGTGCCAAGACTTATTCTTTGGGCGGTCGTCGAGAGCTCCACGTAGATAGGCGTCGTTCTTAAGCACCTGCGCTAAGCACTTCCACGCCGCCATGTCCGACTCAGATCCTGGCTTAGCGGTGCTGAGGCGCTGTGCGACCGGGTTTTTCCAGGGGCAGAAAAAGCGATGCTCTCTGATGGGATCGAGGTGGTCCATTGGTGCGGGGACGAGGACCTCACCTTCGGCATTCACCTCCTTGCTCTTGAACATCCACAGGCCAAGTCTTCGCAGGCACGTGTGACACGAGGCGGAGTTTGGTACAGCACCAATACGAGGGTTTGTCAGACCTTGCCAGCCTGTCATAGCAAGGGCGAGAGCGACCTTGTTAGGCCGTTTTGGGTCCGGCGAATCTTTGGCGGGCGGCGGGTTTGTGAAGAAATCCTCTGGCAGTTGAGCAAGAACACTGTCGATGCTCAAGCCCTCAGGAAGTCTCAAGTTGAACTCGTACGGCAGGAACGGTTTCCTGGCGCAGAGCTCGTCGTATCTTTGTCGCAGCGCCTCCATGCTCAACTTAGCGTTCGTGAGAGATAACCGCAGCAGTGAATCTACAAAGTCAATTAAGGGCCCAACCCGGCATCTGCAAAGACTTACCATCGCATCCCCGTCTCCTCCAAAGACACTGATCAAGATGTGCTGTGACAATCAAGTCCGAGTACTTCTCCACCAAGGCTTCCTCTGCTTTACCAATCAGTTTAAATACCAGAGTTCAGCAAGGGATACCGTGGACCTACCAACGTCGGAAGCGACCAGTACGGGCACTTCCTTGCCATCGACCTCACGCTTGTTAAGCTTGACGACGAGCTCCTTGTTGCAGAGCGAACAGCGCACGCGATCCTTTCCCTGGCACACCCAGCCCCTCTTGGCCCATTCGATCTCGTTGACCCTGTCTGGCTTTGGCGTCCAGTCCGTAATCTCTTGGAAGCTTGCTAGCCTCTTGAGGAGCTCGTTTCGATCGGTCGGGGAGTATTTTGACGAGACCTGGACGACTGTCTCCTTGGAGTTGAGCGTCCATTTTTTCAGGACGACATTCGATACCTTTGTCGCGGCAACGCCGGTTGTGGTGTTCTTGATGGTGGCCCTCTCCGTCACAGCCTGCAGGCGCCGGCGCTTCAGCAGGATATCCTCCTCTATTGACAGGGGCATCTTGGCGTTTGAATCCGTATTCGTGTTCGTCGTGTTCGATGTGCTCGCGGTCGAGGCTGGCAGGGACGTCGTCGAAGGGCGAGGAGATTCGGCCGGTAGACTGGAAAAGTCATCGCTGGACTTGGTCGACGTCGAGGACCTGCCCATCCCCTGGATCAAGGCATTGAACTTTCGTTTGGTAGCGTTCATCTTGAGTCAGTGGTTCGATGAGACAGCGGCTGTCGGCGTTTACGTCGGTTCCAGGTTTGGTTACAGAATCGGACGGATGATGGCGAGATGGATGAAGTCGACCACAGAACAATCCAGCTTGCGAGAACGACGGTTCCGACTCTCTAGTGTTCGAATGAAGGCTGAGTCGTCATCTGCGTAGTGTTGCACTATGAAACGGGCCCCAAGAATAGGACGGTGCTTTGTCGCTAGTCGCAGAGGTAGCCGCCCACATTGAAAGTCAACAAACGGCTGTTGCTGATCGGGCAATGAGCTTGCACCCCTGTCGCGTGGCACGCTAAGGAGGGGAGCAACCAACAGGCAACTGGACGGTCTGGACCAATGAGGTCCTACGTGCATAAATTCATGTATCGAGGTCCACGATAAGATAAGAGCATCTTTCGGATGAAAAAAAAAAGTCGCGGGGCAGGGATGAGGGACTGGGATAAGGAAGCCGCAAAATTTTTGGAGCGCCGACTCGCCGACATCCACAGAAATTTTCCCAGGTGAAGACCGCCGCCGTCAGTTCCATCTCTCACCGAGGAACTTGCTTCGCGACTACAGACTCAATTGCTTTATTTTGGGGCTACGCCACACCACCAAACCTCCCACGAACCCGACGCACATGTCAGCCTCTGGTCCTCCCTCTTGGCTTTTCTCAAATAATTCTTCAAAAGCCTCTGCGACTACCCCCGTTACCGCGACACCGCAAACCCAAGACAAGATGGTCAAGAAGGAGAAGAAGGGTAGCAAGGCCGCCGCTGCGCCCGCCAAGCAGTCGCCCCCCGACCAATTGATGGACCTTGTCGACGCCTTCCTCTCCGACAACGCCTTCACCTCCGCCCACCAGGCTTTCCAGAAGCAGCGCTCCAAGAGCGGATGGAAGCCCTCCAAGAAGCAGGCTGCTAGCCCCAGCCTGGTCGCCGTCTTCGAGTCCTGGCAGTCCACCGTCAAGGCACCCGCGGCCAAGGATGACGACAGCAGCGATTCCAGCTCCAGCTCCGATAGCAGCGACGAGGAGGATGTTGACATGGCTGACGCCGGCGCCGAGAGCGACAGCTCCAGCTCAAGCAGCTCCAGCAGCTCTAGCTCCAGCAGCGACTCGAGCAGCGAGGACAGCGAGAGCGAGGACGAGAAGCCTGCGCCCAAGAAGGTGCTGAAGCGCAAGGCTCCTGAGTCCGACAGCGACAGCAGCAGCAGCGAGAGCAGCAGCGATAGCGACTCTGACAGCTCCGACGACTCCAGCTCCGAAGACGAGGCCCCCAAGGCCAAGAAGCAAAAGACAAAAGCTTCCAGCAGCTCCTCTTCTGACTCCGATTCTTCTTCCTCCAGCTCCAGCGAGGAGTCTTCTTCTGACGAATCTTCCGATTCGGACTCTTCCGACTCCGACTCTGACTCCGACGGCTCTACGGCCGCCAAGGTGCCCCTCCCCGAATCTGACTCCGACTCCTCCTCTTCCGAGTCTGAGTCTGAGTCCGAAGACGACAAGAAGGTGAAGAAGAACCAGAAGGCAGACAAGACGAAGGAAGCGGACTCGGCCTCCAACTCGTCCGTGACTCTGGATAAGACCTCCCCCGAAGTTAACAGCGCCGCCGACCCTCCTCTGCCTCCCGACCCCGTCGCCTTCCGCGCGCAGAACAACCGTGGCAAGAACGCCAACGGCAAGAAGGTCCCCAACAAGCCCTTCTCTCGTATCCCGGACGTGGTCCACATCGACCCCCGCTTCGCCAGCAACGAGTACGTTCCCAACGACTACTCCAACCGCGCCCACGAGGACCTCATCGTCACCAAGGGCAAGGGCTTCACCAAGGAGAAGAACAAGAAGAAGCGCGGCAGCTACCGCGGCGGCATGATCGACATCACCAGCAAGAAGGGCGTCAAGTTTGACTTTTAAGTCTGCTAGCAGCCCAGCGTTTACATCTGCTCTTTTGGCCCTGGAGTTTTGGAATCCCCCAAAATAACGTTTTCGGTTCATTCTTGCGAAGAGATGGGGTATTGAAGGGGGTGTGGTTGGTATGATTTAGCAGTTTCCATGTTAGCATTGCACTTCCGGACAAGAAGTTGCTCTTTTCCACTAAGAAGACGAAAGAGCTTGGTACGCGAAATAATCATGATTAGAGCCGGCGTCGACTTTTGCGAGCGATGCCGTGTAAATAGAATAAAAGTTCTGTCACATTCCTCTACATTTGCTCAGTTCCTCCTCTCAGACATCCAATGTCAAGAGCGATCCATCCATATCCCAAACATCATGGTATACTTGGTCTTGCTGCTTCGCCGATTTGCCTCTCCCGTTTGCCACAAAGCTCCTTCATTTTGCTGGTCAAGCATTCAGAGAGGACCCTCTTGATAGTCTTGCCACGAACCTCATCGATGCCCATTTGCGCCTCGACCTGCTGTTGATTGACAGCCCGCCACTGCTCTGGGGGCCTCAGATCTATTTCATCCACAGACTGTCTGCAATAGTACAACACCTTCGACATGATGTGGATATCAGCCAATCCGGCGTCCTCCATAGCAGCCCGTAGCGTCCGCCTGTTTGCGCTCTGGAGATCCAAATCAGCCTTTTCGAGAAACCTCCAGAGAGTTAACAAAATGCGGTCGAGATCTTTGATCGAACAGTATTTGGTGATGCGTCTCAAGACAATGCTGCAAAAGTCGATGCGAGCAGAAATCACCTTCTGTGTTGGTTCGGGGACGTCGGGGTCGGATGATAGAGTCAATTCGGCGGAGTAGCAAAGGGTGGTGTAGCTGTTGGATTCATCCATGCCGTTGGCGTTTTCGTAAGCCCAAATCATATCCCAGAGCATAGAATGGTACTCTGCATTGGCAGCTGTGTAGAGAATTGGTGTCATGCCATCCACATCCCGTTTTGTGACATCGGCGTGATGTTCGATCAGCTTACAAACAACGCTCTGGCAAGGGTGAGAGCTCATTGTGGCGTATGAGACTGCATTCCTGCCCAACTCATATGTCTGGTTCACATCCGTGGCATACTTTCGTCCCAGCAGCTGTTCGATGAGATCCGTGTCCTCCTCGCAAAATTCCCCTTGACATTCTCCGAATCTTCTAACGCAACGTTCAGCTGAGGCCAACCAAGAAAGAGCAGTCCGGCCTGTTGCGTCTGTCGTAGTTCCTAAACATTCAATTGAAGGGGCCGAGAGAAGAATGGTAAATGCATGGATAATTGCTCTGGGGAACGATTGACTCTCTGTTTGGAACCGGGATACCAGGAGTTCGCGAGGGAGAGAACTCATCCTAGGTAGCAGCGCCAAGAAAAAGCAGGGGTTCTCGTTATCGATGGCAAGTTCTGCGAGCAAAACTTCCACGGACCTAAACACAGAACCATGGGCCACTTCCTGACCGAGACAATCCAGGAGAGGATCGCAACCGTATTCAGCTGCCTTGAGAAGAAGTCTGCACAAAACAGGGTTGCCATCGGCATCCGCAGCATGTATATCCATATCTGCCTGAATGAGAACACCAAGGATCTTGTACGATGCCTTATTGCTGGCGCAATCAAGAACACGGTCACATAGGTTTCGCCCGGATCTAGGACTCGAGCCATGCTCGGTTGCAATGAGCCACTGAAGCGCCCTTATATGGGGGTCCTCGTCTGGCCACGATGTCCCAAATACCGATCTAGCACGGCGCAAGGCCTTCATTCGGAGCTTTCTCATGGACTCCCGAGGAAGCTGCGGTATCACTTCCCAGTCCCCCTCGAGTAGATGTCGTACCACGCCATCAAATCCAGAGTCAATTGCCAATGTCAGAATTCGAGTCAAGTCTTGAACGTTCGAAACCACTCTCAGGTCGTCGAATCGAAGAAGAACGTCAATGGATATTTTGTCGGCGGTTTCCACTGCTCGGCAAAGCTCGCGCCATGCAATGTTGTCAAATGAGTCCGCAGACCCAGCCTGCTGTTCAAATTGATGTAACAATCGGAAAACAGGTTGTCGTTTAACGAGATCATTGGTGGCGCAAAAATCCGGGAATACCACTTGATTCCACGAATCGGTCATCCCGCCATACTTTTCAGCTAGGATGGCAGGGCATCGTTTTCCATACGCTTTCCACAAATAGATGTGAAAATGAGCAGAGGCATGTTTCAAGAAAGGAAATTCGTCAAACACTTTTTCGGAGCGCTCCTGGTAGTCATGGTAGTCATCTATGCGCTTCCAGTAGTCACCTTTGCGCTCTTGCCTGCCACGAGGTGCAGTCGAGATGGTTGCGAGAATGGCAAGGTGCAGACTATCCTGGGAGAGGTAGTAACAACAAGCAGCGGAGAGCACTTCTAGTGCGTTAGGAAGGTATGTCTCCAACACCTGACCACGGCGAAGGTACTGATCGATAGTGTCGTGGGATGGACGAAGAACCGAGTCGCCGTCCAAAACTAGGAGACCCTGACAGCACTGAACGATGAGATCAATGTCCGGTAGATCGTCCGACTTCACATCGTAGCCGTAGTCGGAATAACTAAGAGTCGCTAATGCGTGTTGAACTTCTTTCATTGCTAGCCGTGGGGTGGAGTTGTTGAAACGAGTCGACCCAAAAATCAATGAAAGCGTCTGTTCGGCTCGTTTTCTGTCAGCCTCCAGCTGTTCCCGAACCCTCTTCATCGTAAGATCGTAAGCATCGTTGACCGGTAAATATAAATAATCTGTGGTTAGAAGCAGATATCCCTTTGAACCGGCCTGCGAGAGGCTGCTCATGTAACGGCTCGCCATCAGAAAGCTATGGAGTTCAAACATTAGCGATTGCGGTCTTAGGATTCTTATGTATCTGCGTACCTTCCATTGACCTCTTTGGTTACCTTGTCGACTATGGACTTTTCGAGCCCAGAGTCCGTGCCAATGATTGTGCGCAACCGACTCTGGAGACTCACTTGTTTCCGCACGAAGATTGAGATGTCGTCGAACGCAGCAATCTCGATTTCGTCCGTCGTTGCAAACATATGCTTGAACTTTGGTAGGCTTCTAGAGGTGCAGAAGAGACGAACGTCCTGGAAGGGCAGATTCGAGATTCTGTCAACGATCAGGTCTTGTACCTTCTCGTTCGCTTCATCCAGAGCATCCAGGACTACAAAGGGTGTACGAGACATCGCAGATGTCAATCTAACAGCTGAGCGCAGCTTCTCAAGTGAAGGCGGAAATCCTCTTCTTGTGTCTCTATGAAGCTGACGCAGCTCCTCGGGAAATGTCAGATAGTCGACCGAGGCTTGATGAAAGATACTTCGCTCGAGCTCATCCAATGTCTGGTCTGCCTGAAGTTGATGATCGCAATATAAGACTGCCACGCTCATGTTCGGGTTTGATTGAGAAAAGGTGTTGTTCAAGTAGTCAAAGACAATTGCGCTATATGTCATTAGCTAATCCCCGTGGATCATTTGGCTTACAGGAGCAACTTACGCAATCACTGATTTGCCAGCTCCGGCTACAACACAGTTAGTAAGAAGGGTTCTTAGTGGTTCAAACGGATAGGTTTGGTACACATACGCAGTCCATGACACCACAAGGTGCTAGATGGAGATTTCAGCCAATTGTTGAATTTTGGGTGACGAAGAATCCATGTGCCCGTTCCAGTATCCCTGTCCCACGACTGGAGAATACTCTCGTCACGTGGACCAAAGTTGAGTCTCGTGATCCGGTGCAACGCCTCGCGATCTTCTCCCTGTTGTATGCTGCGTTTCACCACTGGAGTTTGATGGTTAGCCCGATGAACACACCGTTCGAAGGTCCGCATCAGCTTACCGTCGATCTCCTGACACGAAGTCCCGCAGAGACCTTTGAGTTCTTTGAGACTTTCGGTGTTGTTTCCAACTTATGACGCTATCCTATCTTGCAAAATCCTGGAAACACGTTGGTCAGCGGACGTGAATTGTTGATGCCCTTGCATGTATACAAGCGAACCTGCTGTTGTTGTCCAAAGCCAGCGACAACGATGCCTTCTGACGTTCGATCATGTCGAGAATTTTCTTGATTTCCTTCTCCTCGAAAGGCCACTTCAAGACGTTCAGGCCGTGACGAAACCCCTTGCTCGGACTAGCCTCTCTCGGGGTCAGCTTCTGATGGAGAGAAAGCAGAGTCTCCTCCAATAGCTTCAGAGGTCCTCCATCCCCCACCAGGACCTCCATCGTCGCCTTCCATACATCGTCCGCAGAGGCATTCTGGAGTTCGTCAATGACGGCTTTGCAGAACTGAATTTCTGCCGCCAGTCGGGCTCTGTTCTTGGTGGCGTCCTTGACTGTCCGGTACAAGGCGATGCTTTTCACGCATAGCTCCGAGATCGCGATCAAGCTGGCCGTGAGGCCGATCGCTTCGGCAGCCATGTCGTTAGTAATGAGAGGTTGAAATGATCATAGTTCTCTGACGACTGTTTGCGAGAAAATAAGAAGAAAACACGGAGTCTGGAGATGAGGAAGAGAAATGTAGGTAGTTGGAGGAGATGCTTGGATAAGTAGACTTATTGCCGAGCCAACGTCTGCATGCTGCTTTTCAGATATCAAAGCTCTATGTCAATGGTCACAGACAGGAGCCTTTGACGCGCCGGTTATCCATGCAGTGAAGCTGCAACTTTCTGCAAGCCCAGCAAGTGCTCCACAGAAGCACCTCCGTTGTTGAATGGTGCCAACAAAGGAATGGGAGGAAAAGCACCATTGGACTGAAAATTTTCGAACAGTATAGCTGCCTGAAGCCCGGAAAAGAGAGACGATGTGGCCGAAAGATCGTCCACTAAAGGTCAAGGGGGACCTTGAAAGTCCCTTGCCGTCAAAACTTACAGAAGGGCCTAACACACAAGGACAATAGGTCTTTATCGCCTAAATTTGCTGATGAGTTTTGCTATCCGGGCGGATACTTTCAGCTATTCGGGCGGGTAGTCGGCATAGAAGAAGACGACGGCGACGACAATAGGGATAGGGATAGAGACAGATATTAGAATAGAGAAGATAGGGACGACAGGGACGACATGGACGATAAGGACGATAGTAATAGTAAGGTAGTTTAAATAAACAAACTGTTAGGCCTAGTATAAGTAGTTATCCGCCCAGATAGCAAGATTCTTGCTGATTTTAGTCTCTCAGGCAGCCCAAGATCACCTATTTCCAGCGAAATTTCGTCAGCAATATCACGGACACCACCGATCAGGATAGCCTCATTCTTAGTGTTGATTCTAGCCTTGTCCTCGGAGCATGTTGAGGTTGTCAGGATATAACCGGTGCACATTGCTGAAAAGTTTAGAATGGAGAGAAGCCTGGCCGTCCGGCTGAAGCTGACTTACATGCCATTCCCGCAGGCAAATAAAGAAACCAGGCTAAGCTCTGCCTTTCTTTGCATAAAACTTTAGAGTAAATACTCGCTCGTATATAATCAAGACCGCTTAAACTTCCTGTCCCTGCTCAGCTGCATTTCTTGTGTGCTCAATGTCTCCTATCGAAGGCGATAGTAGTAACGAGAATCATAAGCACGGAGACGGGGACAATAACGACAATAACGGTTCCAACAACGAAGGCAATGTAGAGTTATAGCCACAGAAAACTCAATAGCTCTAGCACGGGAAAAGACGGCGATCTCATATATTCCACGGTATCACTGAACTACTACTGTTTCAGTAATGCCTTCTCCCGAAAACGCCTCGTGGATGCACCTAGACTCCAGCATAATTTCAAAGCTATCACACCGCTGATAGACAAACACTCAATCTAATGATTCAAACATCTCCTCGCTTGCATCCTTGGGTGCTCAAACGTCTGACTCATCTCTCTTCCTCTTCCGCGACTCGCTCTGACCACGACTGGCCAAGATCTCGTGGAACCGCGTCAACACACGCTCTTTGAGACCTCCATGGTTGAGATCGATTTTCGCTGCTGAAAGGTTATGGGTAGCGACCACCCGAGCAAGCGCGGCTCTGCGTTCAAGCCCCAGCTCCTTCAATTCTGGGGGGACATCCGTTATGACTTGTTCAAGAACCTGCCACAAAGCAGATCGACGATAGTGCCGGGCCTGTAAATCCTTGGCCATAATCTGATGTCTAAAGTATCCAAACATCGGGGTGATCACGCTGCTAGCCTTCGGGGGAGGTCGGCTTGGAATAGCTGGGAGACTGCAATCAGGGAATCCGCGGGTTCCTCATTTGGCAATGAACGCGAACGCCTCTATCAAGCGGCTGTTCCTGCTCCCCGTAACGTCTCTATCAACATCTCTCAACTCTTCCCAAGTGAGATAGCGGCGTTGCTCCTTTGGTTCATCCATGAGCCCGAACTGCCTCAACATCCACGCATCGATCTTGAATCTGTTCTCGTAGCACCAGTCGACATCATACCAGCCATCGAGAAATTCGAAGTCGTTGTGTGTAAATCGGTCGAACGGATGGAGAGGCTTGTCACCTCGTCGCCGGCGATCATGGGCGTCTTGGTAGTATCTTTCGCCGTCCCAACGCATGTACCGCATTTCCGTGTCCAGGGTACCGAGCAGCACAGCTTGCGGCGTCTCCAGACGCTCTCCACGACTTCGTAAAACCACCATGACGTCTGGCGCGTCTAACATTGTTTGTCGCACGCCACTATGCTCATTGGTGACGACGCCATGCATGAGCTGCATCGTGATCTCATGGCGGACTTGGTAACTGGGGTCAACCACGATTACTCCGCCATCGGTTGCATCACGTAAGACTGGGTTCGAACGTACAATCAGCCTGCCGACTCCGTCATCATCTTTTTCACGTTCGCACAATCCGTCAATGCTCTCGCCCTCGAGATGCTCCCTGAGTATAACACCGATATATCTTTTGTATCCGGGAAGGTTCGCCGCACTATCGTACGCCTCCAAGACCCATGCGCCATAGTATTCAGGGTTAATGGTTCCAAACCCGGTTGCAGTAGACCTGTGAAGGTGTTCGAGGGCAGCAGTCCGGCGACTAAGATGCCAGTCGGCCCTGGCAGAGTCTCCGTAGCAAACTGCATCAACGACTATGGCCACGATGCATTGCTTCTTGTTGCCAAATACGGGAATAGGCGAATATCCAAGGTTTGTGCGAGGGGCCTCGTCGACCTTGCAAAGGAGGATTTGCCGGTCCTCCTTCGCTCCGCCAGAGATCGTTCCAACAATATTGAGTTTTAGTAGTTGGTCATCCTCGTACTGAATGGTCGGATCGAAGTTGCTAGGCTGCTGAGCGGTCAAGTCTTCGAACGAGCGGCCGTCGGGTGTCGTTTCGTTGCGCTTGTGAGAATTGGGGACACCAGGGTTCGGGAAAGGCCGAAGTATCATGTTGTTACCTGCGGTATACTTCGCAAGCGCATCGTGCAACTTGGCGGACACCATGATGATGCTATTACCAACACACGTGAATGAAATTGTCGGCCTGTGTCCAGCAGGAGGTGAGAGATGTCTGCCAAAATCCGAGGCAGGGAAAACCAAAGAAATACCCATACACTCTGACCGCACAAGGTGCAAACGAACCGTACCTTGGGCATCCAACCTTGGTTTGCAGCGCCACGCAGAGAAAAATCCACGTGAAAGCTTAAACACTATCAGTTGAGAAAATGCGCGCACTCGAAAATTCCACTACTGGATCCCTCCAAAAGACGGAAGATAAGTGTCCTCCGACCTGGCGTTGTACAAGACAATAGTAGCAAACAAAACGAACTCACAGACCACACAAACGAAAAGAACCAGCAGAAGAGCGCGCAGTACTAAGAAACCTGCTATTGTATAATAAACTCGTTTCCGCCAACTGGAGCCAGCATCAGGCTGTCATTTGATACCACCTCCGTCACACCTGTTTAGCTTCACAATTGATCCGATGAAGGGATTTCTGCCGTAGGCACGGGGAGGCGAGAAAGAGAAGTCTCGAGGTTTGGGATGGGGAAGATGGAACAAACGAGAGCTGGGAAGATGAGATCTTGACAACTAGAAAGGACGCATGTCCGACATGGTAAATGGCCACAAAGACTCGACCGCTTGAGCGCCCGCTTCTGAGGAAAGTAAGCTCAATCTTGCCCAACATATTGTGCCTTCCCGGGTCTTATACTCCCACCCCTTGTCTTCCAGCTTCGGATGTCGGTGTCGCTGGCCTTCATCCTTAGCTGGTTGACAGCAGAATCATCGCCTCATTGAAAGAGCGGTGGTTCATTTCCAGCAGAGATGCGTCCATGTAATCATTGAAGGATATTCATGCCGCGGGGGGTCCTGCATCGTAAATTCGAACCCATCCGGCCCACTTGACCTCAACACAAGACTGCGGAACGAAGCAGCCCAAATACCTGGAGCAAGAGCAAGCACAAGTCTTCCTACCACTGACAGCTCCGTGTCAAATGGCGTGACCGAGACGCCACTCCTACCGTAACAGCCAGGCAGATTGCAGTGGCCTTGCAGCCAGAGTACAGAGCATGGCCAGAGACTGTCTGTAGATAGAATAATCGCTGGTGAATTCCAAGGTATCGCTAAACTAGTACTGGTGAGCTTCAATCATACCTGCCCCCGCAAACGCCTCGCAGATGCACCATAAACGCCTTGGCAGCACGTTGGAGCCTCACTTCTTGGCTCTCCGCTTGCCCTTCTTCGCAACGCTAACGCTGCCTTCAGCGACCTCACCAGCCTCAAGCTTGCCCTCATTTTCCAGTTCCTTGAGCTTCTCCTGCCCAGAAATGAACATGGTCAAGTCGCGGTTCATCTCCTCCAAGTCCGCAATCTGTGCCTTGTACTCGCCGTCCTTCTTCTTCAAAGCCTCGAGCTCGGTGTTGTTGTGCTCCACACGCTTCATCAGCCCCTGAGTGACCTCCTTTTCTTCTTGTAGAGCATTGCCGAGGTTTCGTGCGAGCTCCTGCGACTTGGTGGCTTTGTTTCTGTCCCGCTCTGCGTCCCGTTCTAGCTGTGGGATGACTTGTGTCTTGAGATGATTGAGTTCTGTCTTGAGAGTCTCGTTCTCTTCCAGCGCAGCTGAAGCCTGTGCGGAGGCGGATTCTGCCGTTGCGGCGGCCTTTGACGCCTTGTCCGCGACCTTGCTGAGCATCTCCTCAAAGTACACCCGCTGCGACTCAAGTTGACTGGTGAGAAGATGCGTGTACTCTAGACCGATGCTATCCAACTTTGCTCGCGGCACTACATCCTCGTAGCCTCCTTCCGGTCGGTGGTGCTGTCCATTGCTACCTGGCAGCTCGACGACCTTGCCGTCGCCCTTGTCGCGGATGAGGCGATGGACCCAGGTATCGCCCGCATAATCCCAGACATGCTGCGTCTCGAGCTCAAGCGCGAAGCTGTGTGCCGTCTCTTTCCAGTGATCTTTTGCGTGACCACCTTTGTATCTACCGCAGCCGACGTTTCCGCAAATGAGGCAGATCCAGAGGTCGTCTGGTGAGTCGCATGAACTACAGAGATTTGACACGGAGGAACCAAACGGTTGGGTATACGGGTTCGACGGGTCGTATGTGGTTTCAGGGTTCGTGTGTCTGCAGACGGGACATCCTGAGCCCTTCCAGTTCTGGAGACAGTTGCAGTGGAAGACGTGCTGGCAGGGAATCGTCATGAGACCGGTTGTATCGTCCATACGTTCTAAGCACACCGGGCAAGTAGGTAATTCGACGAGGTTTGGTGTAGGGGGAGGGAAGGGTTTGAGGCTGCTCGACGCGGCGACAGAAGAGGACGGTGTAAACGGATCGTGGTTGAGGTCGGGGAACGTGCGATTTTCTCTTGTCGGCGTCTCAAAAGTGATAGATTTGACGAACACTACGTGACAAACCTGGGCCTGGAACATATTAGTACGACCGCCACGTCCTATGCCGATATGACTACTCACCTCCATGCTGTTGAAGACCTTGCCGTCAAACTCCCTCTGCCACTTCCGCGCTCGCTCGCTGTTGCGGAACTTGAGCAGGACCAGATACCGGTTCATCCTGGCGGTCATGACCATCCGGTAATGGCTGATGTCGTTCCGCCATTTTTCACCCACGTATCCTAGGAAATCACCTGGTGTGAGGTAGCTCGGCACTGCCGGTATGCAGAGGGTTGTGCAGTCTACCTCTTTAACTCCATCGTCTTCTGACGGGTCAAGACCTAACTCTGGCGTCTCCTCCTCCTCGCGATAGAAGTGCACCACGCCCCAGCCAACCTCCGTGTTCTTCGTCTCTAGCGGCACGTACTTCGCCTTCGTTGACGTCCCCGCGAACGTCGGGCCCACGCCGAGCGCCGCCGACGAGCTAGCCGCTTCCGCCGTCATTTGCTCTCGCTGACGCTCGTCGTGCAAGTCGATGCTCTGTATGCTCAGCTGCCCAAATCTCCAGTCTCTAACAGCCGTTTCAGGCCGTATCGCGGCGGACGATGGCGGAGGTGGAAAGCTCTGAGTGCGCGCTCTCCACTGCCTTTCGGTCAACCGTTCGACGTTTCCACCACTGTCCTCCTTTACAGGTGCTCTCGAGGGGCCGCAGTCAATCAGGCCAGCGTTGCCGGAGGTATTATGCGCTGATGTGTTCGCTCGGTAGGTGTCGGCGGGAAGGGGTGTTTCGTATGACTGCAACGGCGAGGGTTGCGGTCTGTGAACGTAGGATTTCTTTGCGGATTTCCTAGAATGTGTCGGAAGCTCGTCGAAGATGTCGATCCCTTTCGGCGGAAGCCAAAATTCTTTGCCAGCCGAGGAAGGATGCGTCTTGCCTTTGAATTGGCTGTCCGTTGGGCTGGGAGTCGGGTAGAGCTCAAACTTCAAGTGGTAAAAGAAGGACCGCATAGCCTTTCGCAACCCTGCGGGCTGACGCTCGTTTGTGGTGCTTTCGTAGTCGCTGGCGTGTAAATCGGCTAGCAAGGGATGGTATAGAAGTGAAGTGTATTATGGAGATAAAAGCGAGTGTCCCCGAAGCACTTCGTAAGGTTTGCTTGAGCTGCTCATAACAACGAGTGGACGGAGGTGTATTTCGGAGGAATAATTTAGGTGCAGGGTCTCTGTGGAAGGTGTTCCCCCACAATGGAACCCCACCGCGGGCACGGGTCCACTGGTCACGTCACTGATAAGGCGCCTGCGTTTCGCGGCCGAACCAAAGCGGTGCTGGACTGTCACTGCAGACGCTGTGTTTCTTTTTCCCGATGGATACAGAACCGGTCTAAAAGTAAGAAAGCTGCAGCGATGAAGACTACAAAAATAGCAAATGGAGGTGCGGGCGACCACAGCACACGATAATAGACGCTAGAGACGGACGATGATAACGGGTAACGGATGACGGTAACGGACGACAGTGACGTTAAAAGACTACAGTGACAGGCGACAGTGTTAGACAATAGTGACGAATAAGAGTGATGGACGATGGTGATGGACGAGGGTGACGGACGCGGATGATAGATGACGATAGTGACAGACGACAATGATAGCAGACGACGAAGCAGGACGACGATGACGGATGATGACGGGCAACAAGGGCGAAGACGACAACAGATATGGACATCACGAGAGGGGACGAAGCTGCGCGACGAAGCAGAACGACGACGCAGGACGAAGACGGACGACGATGACGGACGATAACAAGGGCAAGGATGACGACAATAGATACAGACATCACGAGAGGGGACGAATGTAGACTTCAATGGTCTGTATTGGCGCTATTGAGCGCGTGGTGCCTGATTTACCAGGCCCTAACTAAGATATCATCATGCCAATGCCGTAACCCATAACCCATGAACGCCGGTGAGGAAAGAGCCGCCGCTTACTGGCCTCCACGGAGGCGAAGCACCAAGTGGAGGGTCGACTCCTTCTGGATATTGTAATCGGAGAGGGTACGACCGTCCTCAAGCTGCTTGCCAGCGAAGATGAGACGCTGCTGGTCGGGGGGAATGCCCTCCTTGTCCTGGATCTTGGACTTGACGTTGTCGATTGTGTCTGACGACTCCACCTCCAAGGTAATCGTCTTGCCGGTCAGGGTCTTCACGAAAATCTGCATACCTCCGCGAAGGCGAAGGACCAAGTGAAGGGTAGATTCCTTCTGAATGTTGTAGTCGGAAAGGGTACGACCGTCCTCAAGCTGCTTGCCAGCGAAGATGAGACGCTGCTGGTCGGGGGGAATGCCCTCCTTGTCTTGGATCTTGGACTTGACGTTGTCGATAGTGTCGCTAGACTCCACCTCGAGGGTGATGGTCTTGCCAGTGAGAGTCTTGACAACTGGGAATTGTCAGTACGGTACTGGGTGGTGTAGGGTCGAGGAAATCGGTTACTTACAGATCTGCATGCCACCGCGGAGACGGAGAACCAAGTGAAGGGTAGATTCCTTCTGGATGTTGTAATCAGACAGGGTGCGGCCATCCTCAAGCTGCTTGCCGGCGAAAATAAGACGCTGCTGGTCGGGGGGGATGCCCTCCTTATCCTGGATCTTGGACTTCACATTATCGATGGTATCGGAAGACTCGACCTCGAGGGTGATGGTCTTGCCAGTGAGGGTCTTGACGAAGATCTGCATGATGGCGACTTCTGAGTGGTTGTGATGTGATTGATGTAACTGGTGGTGGATGTAGAAATTGTCGCTGATGGACGAGTGCTTGTGTGGGATGGAAGATGGGTGGATGTGAGAGGAAGGACAAGTGTGGTGGAGGAGAGGTTGAAGTAGTTAAATAGTAGGAGGCAGAGGAGGTACTGGGCAGGCAAGAGGCGGGTGGTGACTGACCGCGGCGAACGGAAGGTAAGGGAAGGCAGTGGGGGGGCGCGGGCGCAGGTGGAGAACCAACCTGGAAGGTACCTTACTGCGTCCTTACCTGACGGTTATGCGGTGCACTGAGGCAGTACGGATATGCCTTGTGTCCTCGTCTGGGGGAATGGCGAATGATTCATCAGCAAGCAAGAGCGCTAAGGTAGGCAGGAGCAAGCCGGAACCCTCCAGAACCAAGTGGACCAGGAGGGTGCGGGAGGTAGCCAGTACCTTCCAGTCAGGCATGGACGGGTGACGATTTCATGTACTCGCCACTTCTTATCTGCGCCATCGGGCCACTTCTCCCGCCGACCTGGAAAGGCTGGAACCCAGTTCTGCTGTGCCTGGTGTCTCAGTTCGCAGTGCTGGGCCTACCGCTGGCCACTGACCACGACGGTTGGCCACTCGCCATCGCCGCTTCTTTGATCAGATGGCCTCGCTCATGCCGCCGTAGCCCCGAGACGCCATTCGACGAGTGGCTGCCGAGAGATCAAAGATCTGTTGTTTGTGATCAATGGCAGTTGCGAGATGCGAATCTTCAAAGAACTGGGAGGCGGGAGCGAGCTCGGGGGCCCGTCGGCAAGAACGTCTCGCGCAGGAGGGAGCCACTGTTTACTGTTTCCCCGGAGCCTTAAGCGTTAGGCAGTCTGTCACTGATGGGTCGCCGCCCCATCGCAACTCGCAACCCCTGCACCTGCTCCGCCTCTGCCGTCCACCTCGGACTGTCTTCATCAGTCGTCATCGCAGACGACTCAATCATGGCTGAGAAGCGTCGCCGAGAGCATTCACAGTGTAGGTCACCACAGCTGGAGGCTGGAATGTTTCCCCCCACGAACGAACCAACCTGCCAAACCGAGAAGGCGGGCGGTTAAACAACTGGCTGTCTTCGTTCTCGACGCTGGGCTAGGAATGTGTGTCTCACCCAACCGCACCGGGAACACCACCTTGACGATGGATGGCTGCAAACTCAACCAACTCACAGACGCCAGACCGACTCAAGACCACACACTATCATCCAGGCACTGACAATGTGAATGCGGTGGCGCCCCACCCGCCACCCGGATGCCGGCCATTTTCAGAAACACGGCGACGCCTGACTGGCAAAGCGCGTGCAATGTGTCACTACCACCACCTTAATCGCCACTCGCGAGCCTCCAGTCAATCTTTTCCTCGTCCGAAGAATCGCCTGCCAATCCACCGATGCCTCTAAAGCTTCTCTGGACCTCATCGCTTACCTCTTCCGACGACTCCATCGGTTGTCCGTCTGCCTGCGTTGGCCTCGCCCAAGATGGCTTCATTTCCACATCTCAGCGCGCCCGCGGTCGCCGAACAGTCACACCAGACCCCGACAGCTCACCCCGGTATCGCTATCGCTGGACCCCCGCATTTTGGCGCATGATGACGCTAGACGTCATTCCCCCCAACCTCTTGAGCGCCCGACCCTGATTTTACCATCGTTCGTGACCGACCGACGAACTGCAACCTCTTCGGCCTGCCTGTCCAACAATGTCCTTTGAATAAATTACCCGGGAGGAATGGGTGTGTGAAGAAATGTCTCTTTCACTGTTTCGGGAGCAAGCCACATGGATCATGGTAGGACGAGACCGATCAGATCCAGTCGAGAATGCTCCCCAGTGACGCATTCGTTTTGTCGGAGAAACGAGACAGAGGGATTGCGACATCGCCATTTCGACGCTCGGCCCTCGTCACGACGACTCACGGTCGGCGCCAGAGCCCGTATTGGCCAGCCGACCGACATCGTGGCACCAAAGTGCGAACGTGGCAGACTGGCAGTTCACGTCTGCAGCAGACGAACACCACCAACTGCACTCCTCGCAGCCAGCCACCGTCTTATTGGTTTGGCCTCAACGTGCCAAACCGCCAGCGCTGTCTCTGATTTGCTCCGATAAGGGTCCCCTTCCCCGACTTAACCCCGCAGGCGTTCGCGTTCTTGCGGTCAGCAGGCCATGAAGGTCAGTCAATAGTTCCAACTCAATGTCGACAGAAGTCAAAAAAATTGTTCAACGGGCGGAGATCCCGTGAACGTCCCTGAAAACAATTCCGCGACCGGCATGGGGAGCTCAGTCAGCAGCAGTTGTCTGAATCGCATCAACCAGTGCACTGTCGGGAAGATTCGCCGCTACAGTCGGAGCAATAAACTAGGACCTCTGTAATCAACGGCGAGGCCAATTGACTGAGAATCCAGGAGCCAATCTAGCCTTCGGAAAGCCTGATGTTGTCCTTAGATTCACAGCGTTACTTTCAAGGGCTGTGTTGACTGCAAGGGTCCCGCTAGATCAGGCCACGTGCCAGACACTGCGAGACAAGCTGCACGACCATCGTGAACCGCAGTGTATGCTCAGTGGTTCGATAGAACCTATGCGGCGGCCATGAGAGCGTTGACAACAACAAGCAATCTCAGGCATCTCCCTACAGCGCCTTTTGTTCTCCGCTACTCTCATGATTGGGGCCTCTCAGTTCCTGGGACCACCAAACCTGCCTGTGAAGACATGGGCCTGGCGACCTGGCCCGTAATTGCGGGTTGGCTCACCGCTCCAACGCATCGTGAAGGGGGTGATTGCGGTCAACTTCGTAGAGTATAAAGGGCGTATCGTCTGCCCGTCCCGTCCATGTCCGAATGCAACCTGCCAGGCCCTCGCTCCTCGGACCGAGCAGATTGGCAAGACGTAGCCGTCCTGACTTGCTTGTTGAGTGACGCTGATGTTGGGTGCTGCCGTCTTGCTCTTCAAGCCTGGAGAGACCTCCAGGCGAAGGTCATCTCTTGTTGTCTCGCTGGCTGTCACAGCCGCGTCAAGACACGTGTCGACATGGCGTGGTCGACAAACGGGCCAAGAGACAACGAGGAACTCACGTTGGTTGCTTCAAGGTGTAACTGATGTGAAGGGCAAGAAACAATCTCTTCGATATATCGAATTTTGGCCTAACTACAACGGACATAAAAATGCCGAACCTATTCGGCCAAACAGAGCCTCTCCAAAAATTCTAGAAGGCGTTTTCATCCAAAACGGTCCCTTCTGCCACCCAGTAATTCCAAAAATGCATATCGTAATCGTCTATGCTATGCTGTTTCATTTCCGTGCCTGTCGTGCCGGCATAATCGTCTCCGTTAAATTTGGTAAACAACAAAAAATATTCTTTATAGCGCATTTGTCGCGTCTCTCTTCGCCGCAGCGCAGCCGTCTAGCCAACGCGCAACTCCAGACCTCTCCACCACGTTGAAAGCTTCGAGTCATACATTCGTAATGAATCATGAAAAAGGGTCGTAAACACATCGAGACGAATCGTGTTGAGAGGTGACCAGCCGCAAAAAGAAGTGAAGTCAGAGGATGTGTGTGTGTGTGTGTGTCTGAGGGAGATCATGTGTAGTATCTCGTTCAACGCCGTCGCTGTGACCCGTAACATAGGAAACAATGCCCACCCGGGGGCTTTTAAATGACCTTCCGAGAAACATATATCGCAAATTATGACACAAGATGGTTAGTTGGCGCGGATGACCAACTTCGACAGGAACTTGTTGGACAAGCAGTCAAAGTCGTTGCGGTCAAAGGTGGCCTCGGGGCGAGTGCGCAAGTACGACTCTGTGGCGGGGTTAGTATCGTCGCTTTTGGGTGCCTAGTGTGATGAGACTTACCATGCTTGATGACGTGCTCGCGGACCTCGGTCATGGCCTCGCAGACGGCGACGTTGTTGTTCAACAGGTGGCCGTGCTTGGAGGTGTCCCAGTCCATGAAGGCGGGCAGCTTCTGGGAGATGGCGTGGAACAGGCCGACAATGACACCGACGGGAGTGGTCTCCATGTCGCTGCAGAACTTGTTGACGGCAGCGGGATCGGGCACGCGGTAGTGGCAGTCGAACTGCATCTCCTCCCAGACGGCAAGCAGGATGGAAGCCAGCATGAAGATGGTGGGCCAGTTCTTGAGGCGCTCACCGCTGTAGACACTGGAGTACAGGGCAGAGAGCTCCTCAAGAATCTCCTTCTGCAGCTCACGCCACATGTCGGCCATGGCGCACTTGATCTGGAAGTTGATCATGACGGGGGCGACGGTCCGGCCGTAGTACTTGGAGTCCTCGTCGTCGATCTGGCCGTCAAGGCTGACCTCCTCGCCCTGGTTCTCAACAAGGGTGATGTGAAGAGTGAGGTTGTAAGCCAGGACAAGCTTGAGAGCCTTGCGGATGACAGGCATGCGCTCCTTGACGTAGTAGCGGTGAGCGGTCTTCAGGATCTCAGTGATGAAGGGGGTTCCCTCAAAGTGGTCCTCAATGAAGTCCTCAAAGCCGCCGTCAATGTGCTTGTCGAGGTAGTCGGACAGAGCCTCGACGGAAACGCCCTTGGCACCGACGTCAAGGTTACCAGTGCGGAGCTCAAAGTCGATGGGCTCCTGGTCGGTGAGGCAAGACTCAACCCAGTCAGCCTGGAAGCAGCTGTCGTCGGCGACAAAGACCTCGCGGACGTAGACGGGGAGGGCAAAGCCATAGCCGTGAGTGATCCACATCAGAGTCTCGCTCTGGGCAAAGCCCTTGACGTTGTAGACGGAGACGCCACGGCCAAGGTGACGCTCATAGTCGGCCTTCCAGTCCTTCATGAAGTAGCCAATGTCCTTGATGTCAATGCGAGTGCAAGGAACCTGCCACAGGCGGGCGTGAGAAGGCTGGCAACCAGCGCAAGGCTCGCCCTTGTCGCAGGTCTTCTTGAGGAACTTGCAGCGGAGGCAAGCACGGAGCTTCCTGATCTCGCTGGCCTGCTTGCGCTGCTCAGGCAGGAGAGGACCCTTTCTACGGCCAACCTTCTTGACCTCGGAGCCGTCCTTCTTACCGGTGGAGGTGCGGCGGATGACGGCCTTGGTAGACTTGGCAGTGACGGGGCTCCGTCTCTGGCCCGAGTTCCTCCGGGCGCTGACAATGGGAGGCGAGGTGGCACCGGAACCGCTGGCGGGCGTAGGCCGGGTCGGGGTGGTCGTGGTCGTCGTCTTGATGGGCATCGGAGCAACGGCGGACGCAGGGCTGACTGTGTCGTGGTTGTGAGCGTGGTTGTGGTTGTCGCCGAAGCAGTTGCGGTGGGATCCGGCGTCGACATATCCATCGGATTCGGGGGAGAAGGGCGAGATGGGGAACGGGGGAATCTCCTCATAGCTGCCGAGCTCAAACGAGTTGGCTCCATCCGACGAGTCCGAGTTGGTTCGCAGATGCAACGTCTGGCTGGGGTTGAAAATTGCCGCGTTGGGCTGGGGCTGCTGGAAGTGGTCAAAGCCAGCACCGGAACCCTGCTCGACAACCATTGACCATCCCTCTCCGTTGCTAGAGCTAGGCAGAGACAGAACCTCGAGGAAAGTACCGGTGGGCGAGTTGCTGCCGATGCTGTGGGAGAGACCCTCAATCTGCAGAGCGGAAGCGGCGGCCTGAATGTCGTGCCAGCTCTCCATACCCATGTTCCAGTTCATGGCGGGAACAGTCTCGTCCATAGGCGGCATGGTGTTGAAGGCGGATGCGAGCTGGAAGTTTGCGGCCAAAGCTTGAGTCGTCGCGGGGAGGAAGTCGATGGTATTCGCCTGGAAACCCGGGGCATAGGGGTTGTAGGTGACGGGCATGTAGGCATCGGAGACGAACTGGGAAAAGTCCTGGACGGGGATGTGAGGCTGTTGCTGCTGCTGGTGCTGGTGTTGCTGAAGAGCCCAGTCGGTCAAGGAGTTGACGGGTTGCTGGTAGGGGGAGTGATGGGAGTGCTGGCTGAGAGGCGAGGAGCTGTGGGAAGGCGAGTGTGCTTGCTGGTCTTCGGGAGGACTCGAGACAGCGGGATTCGAGGCCATATCGAGAGGAATGGGCCAGATCCTTTGGGCGGGCATGTTTGCGACGCTCTGGGGGCTGTTTTGCGAGGAGGGGATTTGGGAGGCGTAGGAGAATCGGTCCCGCTGGTCGAACGAGGAGAGGTCGAGGAGGTCGCCTCCACTCGAATCGAAGTTGACGTTCATTATGGGTTGGGCTGGGCGGTTGGTATCAGTCGTTCGAAAAGATCGAACGGGTAGGTGTTAGTCGAGGAAACGGGACTTGGAGGAGTGATATGGGCTTGGACCCCAGGACACCGCTCTTTCGTCGGGGGCGTCTGGATGTGGATGAGGAGTTGTCTGACCCTTTCTTCTGCGGAAGAAGGAGGTTTTGGGGGAGGAATGGTGTGGGCTGAATGGGATTCGGGTGGTAAGAAGGGCGAGAGAACAGGACGGGGCGCCCCAGATGCGGGCATGCGTGGGTGAAGAGGAAGGACGACGAGCCCGCGAAAGAAGCGGTGAGAGCTGCAGTCGAACGTCCAGCCCCGGCCGGGAGGAGGAGCCAATGAACGGGGCCGGTGCTCCTTCTGCAGCTGCACGAGTGTGGAGCGGGGGAGGCCGGGGTGGTTGCTCCAATGGAAGCTGCTGCGGCCGGTGGTGAGCTCTTGGGAGACTGGAGTTCACAGTGTTTGGGGGGGGGGGGGGGGGTCTTGGGGGAGGCATGGTGGGTTTAGGTGGAGGACGATGGAGGGGGGAGGCTTGTTCACGAGGGCCACTTTTTGCGACGGGGGCACCGGGGGGGGGTGGCAGACGGACGGTGGACGGGCCAATCACCAGCCGCCACCGTGCGAGGCAGACGGTGTCTCGAGGGAAGAAGCACCGTATTTTGCCGGGGCGAGTCGACGACCACCACAGTGGCAGACAGGCTGGCAGCAGTGAGTGGGCTGGCGGTTGCAAAACGTGTGTTAAACGTCGTGAATGGTGCCAGGCCCAGACAGGCTTAGCGCCGACGGCTACTGGACGAAGGGCCCCCGTTGAAAATGGCTGGCGAGCCCAGTTGAAAAGCCCAGATATTGGACCAGACGGTGCGAGAGACGAGACTAACGGACGCTAAGGGACCCATCAGATGGAGTACGTACCCCAGCCATAGAAGCCGCGAAGCGACAATGGAAAAGTTCCTTCCGCCTTTGGCGAGCTTCTGAGATGTGGTTCTGCCTTTCCGCGGTCCACCGTCCACTGAGCCTCTTCCTCTAGGTGCCTAGGTACGAAGCGAGATGCCATGCTAATGCTCTCGCTCAAGACACTCGCGGTGGAAGAATCAAGCAAACATGACTTCCGTCTTCCATCTCTGGAGTGATCGTGCAAGGTGACGATGGTGTACCTGTGCTGCTGCTGCTACTGTTGCAGTGGGTTGCAGCTAGCTGCTAGGTCCTTTCGTCGTCTTGCCTCGTCCTCGACCAAGTCTGGCTATCGTCTCACACACAGTCGCACTCACACCCACGCGCACCCAACCAACCCGGTCACCACTCCTACTCCCACCAGTGACCACCACCAGTGACCACCACCACCACCTGGCACCACCAATCCTGCCCCTCCTCCATTGCGCAACTCGCAGCTGGCAAACCACACTCATCCCGTCATCCACCCCGCGACTCATGGGCTTTGCGGCGAACACACACGCACACACGAGACATCCAATTATCCAAATGGCTCCACAGGCTACACGCGCAGCTGTCGTCGTGCTGGCCTCTGTGTCGTCGACCTGTCCCTGGAATAAGACTCCAAGACCTCAGTTGCCTACCTGATCCAGCGCCCACATTCCAGAGCCCTCCTCGTGCCTGCAGCACGCTGCCCGCAGAGTCAATCGTTTAAAACAGGAGGTTCCGGATGGCGATCTGCTCTGGTCTGGTGGGCCTTTGGTCGTCGTCTCTCTCTTTCCGAACCAGGCACGCCAGCAGCAAGGCCTTCTTTCAAGGGTTCAATCTCCAAGGCCTGCCAGGTACCAGTCAACCAGTTCAGACCCCGAGCTGCGCGAGCTGGGACCGAGCTACCTGGGCTTGGATGGAGCTGCTGGAGGAACATCGGCAGTTGCAGGAACCGACGACCGGTTCGGATACGCGACCAGAGTGAGGTACCTCGCGAACTCGCCCGCTCGCCCTGCAAACCGCACGCATACGCTACACACGCACTCTGCAGGCCTCGCAGATCCTGGACTGTATCTTTCGTACGCTGCTGCTGCTGCACTGCTGCACTGCTGCAAATCGACGGCGACCGCGATGGCGACTTCGCCTGCGACTGCCACCGTCTGTCCATCTTGCCTCTCGCTTCACGCTGCTGCAGCCGCCACCGCCGGCCATCTCTAATACGCAGTAGCGGTTGTCACCAAAATTCGTCCGGCATCATCCATTCATCACGCTGACGAGGTTCCCCCCGATCACCAGCGGCACCTGTGCGTGCGCAGGACCGCAGACGGCGGCTAGCCCCGAGGCATTGGTCTGTTCTTGTGCAACGACACGGACGACACAGCCCACGGACGTTGGCCGGCGCCTGGCCAAGGCTCTGCTCTGCTCTACCTACTTAGTAGTACTCTACTGAGGTGATCAGCAATCGACCGTGCTCGCTACCGTACTACACACCATTCACAATTCACAGTTACGTGCTGTGGCCTGCACGGTGAGTGGCTGTCGCCGCTGCGGTGCAACCGCGACGATATGTGTGGACTGTGGGCTGTGGATGTGTGCGCCATGCACCAGAGACAACGCACAGTGCAACGGCGCGGGAAAACATGCCCACGGCTGCTGCTGCTTCGTCAAAACAGGGGAAACGATCAGCTCACACGGCACTGGATCGGCTGTCAGCGGCCAACTCTATCTGCACCTCGCGTCAACGGCACATCGGCCCTCCCCTCTCACCTGTCAGTCAGCCTCCGCCCAGGGTCCAGTCCTGGAGCCCACTACCCGTAACGTCCGTATTGCCAGCGTTTTCAAAGAGTGGGATGATTGATTCCAGAACTGGGTCAATCGACTCAGGGAAAAACACGCACTATGGATATAATGCCATTGTTGCCCTGTTTCCTCAAGCGGCAACACCGACTACAAGCGTCCAAAGAGGACAACTGCCCGCTAGCAGCCTCGGTCGTTTGCTAAACCCTCGCCCGCGGGGAGAGAAAAACCTGGCTTCCCACTGCTCCCACCATGGTGCCAAGGCGACAGTGGCTGGGGGAGAGTCAGGACGGACCACAACTTCTCACCAGACCCTTCGGAGTTTTCAAGCCGCCCCCTACCACCGCAGAAACAGAGCCCCACGAACAAGGACCAGAGCCAGCCATTGAGAGGACACCTGTTGCGCTAGCCTTCGATCGCAAGTTGCCGCGGATCTGCCATGGCAGCATTGGCAAACGCAAGGATGAAAATCTTCTCGTACGGGCTCCAGTCGATTCTGGGTCTGGAGCTCAGACGCCGGCACCTGCCGTGGTAGTGGACGGATACCTCACGCGAGTACCTACTTGATGCCCGCAAGACGCCAGACGACGCAACCCAAGAGACGACAGCGCCGCCCTCGCGCTTGTGGTAGCCGGCTCAACAAAACCACCATCCTCACCACCACCGCCCCTTGTACACTCCCGTACAAACTTGTTTGTCGTGTACCCCTCGACCGATAGACCACAGACGGGCCCTACCTTCGCGGTCCTCGCCCCAGTCCCCGCTGCAGATAGACGATGCCGCTATTGGCATTGGCTCAACCTGCCCTGCCTTGCTTGCTCGCCACAGGTGTCGCTCTCACCACGACGGCGACGCAAACTTCAGACCTGATGTTTCCGGCGCGCCTGTCTCCCCACAGACGTGGGGACGACGTGCATCCGATTTCTCCTCTTTGCAGACCCCGCCTGTTGCTGGGCTCAGGCATCTGAGCCTCGACAACGACGACTCCTGCATTGTTATTGTTGGTTTGCATCAGCCGGGCTATTTTCGAATGCAACGATGCCCTCGTCCTTGGCCGTCCCTCGAATTAAGATGCCTGGCCGAGTATTGCGACCTGGCGATACGCCGCCGCCGCCTCGATACGGGTTACCAAGTATACCGTTTGGTGGGGAATCTCTCGCGGGAATAGTTTCTTCCTGGCGGATTTCTGAATCATGTGTCCAGTGGTCCGACGGTTCGCTGTCACGGTTGTCACCCTCCCGGTGGTTGGCTGCAATCTTCAGTCTAAGCACGCGGTGGATCGCGGAGAGCCGGTGCAAAGACCATGGTGAGGCTTCAGCAGATCTCCCTCCTCTAGCTCGAACGACGATGAGGGGCACTGGGTGCACAGCCCGCAGCCTGTCAAACGAGCCAGTTGCAGATGACGAAACGGACAGTAGCACTCTGTAGTCTGTACAGGGTCCAGGCATCTTGCACGAAAAGACCGGACTTATCGCGCTGCAGCAGTGAGCGGCCAGCGGCCAGCAGCAGTTTAACACGACGCCCGATTCCCCACCCGTATCACGGATAATGTCTGAAGAGGGCCTCGCGATTGTGCGAGACTGGCTAGCAATCAAGGTACATCCCGACCTCGACACACGCAACAATGTCCTTTGCCGTGACGGAGCGATCAACGTCGCAGGCGGGAGGTTCTTTTAGCCCTCGTTGCCGCGAGCGCACGTCTCCCTTATTGGCTTCGCCTGCAATTAAGGCACATCAGATCTACACCAAGATGGCCGTTCCCAGCTTCCCCTCCCTCCAATATGGGCGAAGACTACGACGACATCCAGACCCTGCACCCTGCATCGTTTTTCGGATAGTGGACGGACAAGACGATAGTTGATCCGGTGTGCCCACCCCGAGATCTGCCATTCTGGACGACGATTCGTGCCACCTTCCAGCTCTCGGCAGCCTGCAGTCAAGGCATGAAAAATGGCACATCATCTTGCATACTCTACCTCTGACCAGGACGGTTTCTTGTGAGTGCACTCCTCAGCGGTTGGCTGCTTCCCACGCCGGCCGCACGCTTGTTCGAGACCCAGAAAATCGAATTGGCGCGTGGTATGAAGCAGACATCCGCACAAGCCGACGTCGCACGAAGCCTAGAATCCCATGCTGCCAGATAGCTGTCTGTCCCGTCTGAGCTGCGAACCTCATGCTAAGCAGCTAAGGTGAATCAGTTCCATGGCCAAACCCGACCTGCGCCGTGTGGGGGGCGGCAGAGGGACAGCGAATCGTCCGGCAGCGATGCGAGCGAGAGTCATTTTTGAGTCTGCTATTGGTGCATCTCCGGTACCAGCAAGGGGTCGCTCAGGCACAGTCGCGTCTCCCCGCCATGCCCCGGGCTTTCGTGGACGGGGAAAGAAACCGGCTGCAAGCCATCCCCTGAATCTCGAATGTGCGGTGTGAGATTTTCTGTTTGATTGAAAACGCCTGGACTGCAGCATCAGCCAATGGCCTGCCATATTCCCGAGTGAATATCGGCCGTTGGCGGGATTCGTCCGAGGGCTCTGTCGGCCTAACGTCTTCCTTGCATTACGTGATGCAAGTAATGCCTCTGGAGAGACAGGAGGCTAGGCGCTGTCAGATGCCAGAAGGCATTGGCGACGCATTGGGGCGATCGAGAATTTGATCGGTTCGTTGAAATCCAGCCATGGTTCTGGACTTGTCTTGTGGCAGGCTGCGAACAACTCAATTCGGCGAGACGATCTCGATGCATCTTGGAATGCGGGCGTGAGGCACTGATACCAAGCGGCTGTCGGGAGCGCCCACTAGTCCGACAAACGCGGGGCAATCCTATATTATGCCAAACCCCTCTTGACATCAGGCATGGAGGGGTTATCTCGACTGACCTCACCAGCCATGCAATATCTGGCGGGACCTAGCGATGAAAGGTGCCCATCGCCGGCCACAGGCACGGCCGATGGTGGGTAGGTCGGTCTCACCGTCCGAGCACCAGCCGGCGTCGAAATCCACGGAACCGTCCGCCCTTAGTGGGACGCTCGGAGCATGAGAAGTCTTGACCGCTTGTTCCGCGTTGAGTAGTGCGGCCCGGAGCTGAGAGCGAGGGAAAAGTTTCCTCAACGTCAGGCCTCTCTCCCATCGTCGCCCAATTCTGGGAGGAGGGGTTGGAGGGGTCGTACGAGGGGCAGTTCAAGGCAAGCAAACCGGATTAAACTTTTCATTGTATGGGATTGTCCAGCTGAAGAATGGGTTCTTTGAATAGCGCTCGCTTTTCCAAAACAATCCAGGAATGGATTTTCTGGGGCCTCTTCATATGCAACCTTGATAACGATGTGTTGGCTCCAGTCGCATCCCGGGCAGGCAGAGTTGACCGCCCAGGGAGGGGGGGGGGGGGGGGGGGGTACATGGCCAACGCATGCATCTGGGGGCGTTTCGCAAGTCACGCCACGAGGCTGCGTCGTCTGCGTTTTTCTTTCGCGATGCTTTCCCCATAGGACTCGTGGTTCGAAGAAGTTCTTCGCGCCCATGTGGATTGATGATTGATACTGCACGTTGATGGGAATCTTCAATCGGGGCGTCGTCGTTCCCCATCATTGGAATCGTTTCCGGTTGGTAGGTTGAAGGAGACACTGGAGAGAGAGAAAAAGTGTGTTGGTCCGCTGGGTCCGGAGCGGTCACGATTGCATCATGAGCTGTGCTGGTGGGTTGACGATTTGTTTGGATGGGGCCGCGGGCCGCGCGCAGGTGTCATTGCTGTTTCATGAGGGTTAGTCTTGTGTGCAGCGCGATCTCCACGCGGGACGAAGTGCGTGTTCCTGGCGATGGCCGGTGCGCTGGCTGTGGGTTATGGGACTTTGGGTCTCTTTTTTTTGTCCGTTTGATAAAGGTTGTTCCCTCGTGGTCGACAGCCTTACGGGCGTGTGGTGGTTCATGCCCGACGGAAGGTTTTGTGAGTCATAGGGGGAGAGAAGCAGTTCGGGGTTCTGGGTGCTGGAGTTCGTGGGAGGGGTTGGGGATGTTCCTTGTGAGATGTGAGGGACGTGAGAGAGGTGTGTGCTTGTTAGTTGTGAGTGAGTGAGGTGAGTTGATGACATTTTTGCTTTTGTGAGGTCTCGTTGCCTTGACGTGTAGTCAAGATTTTTGAGAGTTCGGCTCATGTGCGGTTGTGTCATCTCGCATGGCTTCGATGAGATGAACGCAGTGTAGGTGAGGGGTCGGATGACGGGTGAGGTGTGTGAACTTTACCTTGAGCATGGCAAGATGTTGCGTGAATGCGGTTGTGATGAACGTCCTCGAGTCGGGTCGATGGTAGATTTCAGAGTTGGGGTTCTGGGTGTCAGTGATCATCGTCGATGTCCTCTTTGACTTGCGAAATCTGCTGGGTTTGGTCTGCAGCCTGTGTCTCAGAGCCCGCCGTCGTCTCAAAATACTGTCTCTGTTGCTAGAAGAGACGTTCTTGGGGATGTATGCAACGGTCTCCCGTCACAACGTTGGCACAATCTGCTGATCTGCTCATCAGTTTCTCCAAAACGGACAGCGGTGTTTTCCTCATTCTCAGGGCAGAAGCTTTCTCTGTGAGGCAAAATGGGCCTCACCAGGCGGACTCGCCTGCCACTCGGATGGTCGCGAAGCTTATTCTCTTCTGGTCCGTGAAGTTGGACGCACTTTCCAGCGGACACACTTCATCCCTAGATTGGGAGCTTTATACATCTTGCCGGTGGCAGTGTAGCGCTTTCCACGTCTATTGAGTTTCTTGCACAAGGTTCAACCGCCGCGGATGTAGAATCGGGGTGGAACCGAAAGGCTCAATATGACCGAGGCGAGTTTTGGGATCATCGTGGGAAATTCGGACCAAGGTGAGGAGCTTGCTTGCGGCCTGGCTCATGGACGGCTCCACTCAATCATCTACAACATGAAGGACCCCCATTCTATAACCATAAATGGAGCTTGGAGTTGCCTGCAGCGTCTATCGGAGGGTCTACTTCGAGACTCTTGGCATGGACTCTGGGTCAGTGCTATCTCGCGGTTGGGAGTCTGGTGATGGCCGACAAAGTGCTGCGATTGCACTTTCAATACCTTGGTTAGGAACGTGACGAATCATTGTTCAATTGTGAAAAGCACTTAAGCTGCTTCCTGGAATAGATGGCCCTTCTGCCTGCGTGTCTGCGTCCACTTTCTTGTCCGTCCTGCCCACCTCCCATGGTATGTTTGCCTGTACCCTCAACAATCACCAACTTACCCAGAAGTTTCGAGAGCTCTTCTAGAGGAAGGACTTTTGGCTGGAGAGATACAAATGCAAATCACTTTCCTCGTTCTCAAAAACTTTGGCTATCCGGGCAGTGTCCACCACACAAGTGTTCAACCCGCATGTCTTGCTGAGACCCCCTCTTTCCCTTGTGCTAAAACAATGCCCGACTAGCAAAAAGATTCTCAAATACTGTATTCGATACATTCTTGGTCAACTGGGAATATGTCATGGCTGAAGGAGGCCTCTGTAAGCATGCTTTGAAACCGAGTCACTTTCCCATGCGATATTAAGCTTTCAAATGATTTGAGACGATAGACTCGTGAGATTTGGACTCGATTACAGGAGACCGTGGCAGCCGCCGTACAAGGACGGACGGAATTCGAACAGGGAGCAAAGTTGGCGGTCTGCACCTTGGACGAAGATGTCCACAGCGTTGAGCTATCCCCCGTAAACCCTTCGTAGGTAGATGTAAATACGATTCAGACTTTTGAGAAAGAAATTGTTTTGTACAAGGCGCTAGGGCATAAATATTTGTCTCGAGCCCGCTACCTCGTCCCGCCATCTGCGCCGGTCGACGGTTCACTGCGAACATGTTGATGTCAAATCTCATTACGATCATAGAATACCCTCTGAAGATTCAATAGCCTTACCATAGAGATAGTATTGGCTGATGTTTCTCTTTGTTTACTAAAAGAATGAAACTTTCTTGGTGACACCGCGAAGACGTGGCATTCGGGGCTTTCCTTCCCGGGCCATATGGCTATCTCGATGGTGGTTTGGCTGACTTTGATGAACTGGAATACATTCGCGGTTCGATACTCCGATTCATGTGTATTGTTTGAAAACGTGTTTTCGCGTTACTGCAACAGCCATCTGTAAAGTGTACTATACACATTCAGTGTATTTCACCAATGGGGGAGAGCTGACGTTTCAAAGAACCCAACTCCATGGGCTGGCTAGGACATCGAAACTCTCAATAATTGTCAATAAGCATGGATTAAGCAGCTATCGACTTGAGATTTCCAAGCCCAGACCGATTCCACAAGTGCTTGTGAACCCCAATCCATCTACCGCTTCCACAGCGCTCTCGGAACTGTTCTTTTCGAAATGGCAATTATTTTCACTCAAGACCTATTTGCATCTTGGAACAGTCATTTGAGCACCAAATCTAAAAGGAGAACGGGATTTGCGCGCCCAGACGTTCACACGAACCTACAACCTCGTTGTAAACATCGTGAGATGACGTCTTGGTGGTGACAGAAGCTCAGGCCGGTAGTGGACGACAGGGGTCTAGCTCCCAGCTCAAGCAGCCAATCAGACCGGATATGACCCACTTAATCGAACTTCCTTTCAGAAGCACCAGCACCGACAGCAGCGAGTGAGTGCGAGAGAGGGGCACAACCAAACCGCCCTCTCATCGCCCGTAACGCCGCCTCACGATTCAACAACCAGACAGCGATATACGACACTACGAAATCCCCGCCGACGATGGACACAGAATTTACCTCCTAATTTTATACAAAAAGGCTCAAAAAACCACACCCCCCGCATCTTCTGCCAGAGTGAGATGAGACCCCGCATCAAACCTCTCAAACGCCGTCCAAAAGTCACCTTCAAGCGCGCAGCAGCAGACATGGCCGCCGCATCCCAGCCCCAGAACCAACCCCAGGACCGCCCGGAGAGCGACGTGGACGAGGAATTCATCGACTACGAAAGCGAGCCCGAGCCCTCGCCCGCCAGCCAGCACAACCCCGCCGTCCCAGCGCTCTTCACCACGCCGCCGCCCGTCCGCGACGCCCTCCCAACCGCCACCTCCAAACTCCAAGACGACACCCTCCGCCAGTGCCTGCCCTTCCTCGCCGCCGACCCGGGCAGCACCGCCGCCAACCCCGCGCGCAACGCGCACGGCGTGCCCGCCCTGCTGCGCGACAACCACGTCAAGTTCCTCGAGAAGCAGCTCGGCCGCTTCCCGGCGCCCTACGTCGCCGCCGACGCCAGCCGGCCGTGGTTTTTGTACTGGTCGCTCAACGCGCTCGCGCTGCTGGGCTACGACACGGCCGTCTACCGCGACGACCTGATCGCCACGGTGCGCACGATGCAGAACCTGCCCGGGGGCGGCTTCGGCGGCGGCCACGGGCAGAACTCGCACCTCGCGACGACGTATGCCGTCGTCCTCGCGCTGGCGATAGTCGGCGGCGAGGACGCGTACGAGGTTATCGACAGGAGGGCGATGTGGCGGTGGATCTGCTCGTTGAAGCAGCGGGATGGGGGCATTCAGATGACGTTGGGCGGCGAGGTGGACGTGAGGTGAGTTTCTGCTTTGCTTTCTCCTGATGGCGGACTATTCAAGCTTCTCTCTACTTTTGGGCTGAGTCCCTTGTCACAACTGCTTTTTCTGACCACGCAAGGAGCCGTTCAGGGGAGCATACTGCGCCGCCGTCATAGTGACCCTCCTCAACCTCCCGCTCGAACTCTCTACCGACTCGCCGGCCTGGACGCCTGAGCGGCCCACGCTCTTCACCGGATTGGCGGATTATGTACGCAGATGTAAGTCATACCTTAGCCCGGTTGCCTCGTTTTCTTATGTGCGTGTGTGTATATGTGTATGTGTCTTGTTTGCTATGCTTTGCCTTGCCTGCCTGCCTGCCTGCCTGCAGCAGCCGCAGCAGCAGGACGCTGCTTTCTATCGCTCCATCGCTCACACCACCACCACTACTCTCAAGGCCAGACGTTCGAGGGAGGCATATCGGGAAAGCCGGATGGTGAAGCACACGGGGCCTACGCCTTTTGCGCGCTGGGTTGCCTCTCGATTCTCGATACTCCGCATCGCATCATTCCAAAGTACGTATCAATCCCCCAACCTCTCCTGTCCCTCTTCCTCCTCGTTCTCCGGCGCCCGCATAGACGCGGCCAGATGTCCGGATCTTTGCATCCCCTCCGGTCCACTGAGAAAGTGACATGGAAGCGCAAGAGAAGGAAAGACAAAAAGACCGCTCACCTTGCATGAGACTTTCAAAAGTAATAATGAGAAACTGACCTTTTTGGTGTGTGCCTGGCCTGCCTGCCCCGGTAAAGGGGAGGGGGGCACACGCACGCACATTTCTGCTTGCGAAATAGATACCTTGACGTGCCACGACTCATCTCTTGGCTCTCGTCACGGCAGTATGCCCCGGAGGGTGGCTTCAGTGGGCGCACGAACAAGCTGGTTGATGGCTGCTATAGCCACTGGGTCGGTGGGTGCTGGCCGCTGATCGAAGCCGTGCTGAAGGGCGCGAGTGAGCTCGAGGAGGAAGAGACAGCGGCTGCGGATCAGCAGCAGAAGCAGCAGCAGTCGCGGACCACCCCCGCGGAAGGCAGTCTGTACAGTCGTGAAGGGCTGATCCGATACATCCTATGCTGCGGGCAGGACTGTAGCAAACGTGGCGGTCTTCGTGACAAGCCGAGCAAGTAGGCGACATCTCCCTCCCCCCCCCTTTTTTTTTCCCTCACCCGAACCATAGTCGTGGTCGTTTGCCGCCATTTGATTGCTGACGATGAAATGTGGCCAGGCCGTCGGACGCATATCACACCTGCTATGTGCTATCTGGACTGAGCTCGGCCCAGCATCGGTGGGACCTCACATATGTCAATGAAGACGAGACGATTCTGCCAGAGCCCAAGTGGGTGGTGTCGCCTTGCGCCGAGGGAGCACAGATTTTCGACGAGGAGGACCGCGTCGGGACGATCCACCCCGTCTACACCATTCCTCAGGAGAGCGTCGACGACATGAAGGCGTATTTTGCGGCAAGGCAGGGATTCTAGAGGGGGGGAAGGAGTTCGGATGCAGCAGGCGCCACCAGGCCGCCGGAGAGGCGACCGCCCTCCCCCTTCTGTATTATAAGTCAGGAGAATGCGTCGGAGCTTCTTTGTGTCACGTGGGTTGTCAGAGATGAATAGGGGGTCGGTTCCGTGGGCGGAGGTCCTCCGTTGGAATTAGACTCCGTTGAAACGCGACGCGCCTACCGACGGCGGATCATTAAAAGGGGTGGGAATTGCGGAACGAACACGACGGGCCTGCAGCTTCGAAGGCCCGGCGTAAGAGATCTTGAACAGGGATCGTGCGCGGAGGGTTTGGACAACTCATCACGGCAATATAACGGCGCAGGCCACTCTGCGCGGGTTGTACATGTCGAGTTCCAGACTGGGTCTCCGAAAGGATCGAGGTGCATGGCAAATCCGTGCGCCATCTGCAGCACGCGAATCGACATATGATGGCACGGGAAAGGAAGAGTCTGTTAATGGCAGGTAATACAACGCAAGCGACGATTTGTGGCCCTCCGAGGATGTTCTGCCAGATTCATTAGTAGGCACGTATTGTCAATGGGATGCCCACCTTTCCTCCCGTCCTGCATTCAACATTCAACATCGCGATGGAAGAGGCTGTCTCCTCGGCGCCACTGCGTGGTGGCGGCAAATGCACATCATCCCCAGGCCGGGCCAATCTGGAGTCGCGAGTTCCTGCAACACGCCACTCTGATGCCTTGCCGTGCGGTTCTTGTGCGTGGCCGCCTACGCCTGTACTAGCTGACGGTTTGAGAACGACGTGGATGATTGTCTTGGGGGGCGGCTGGCAAATTTGAGACACGAGGCAGACCAGCCCAGCCAGCCCTGGGACTCAGACAATACTCCCAGATAACCAGAGCGGCAGGCTGAAGAGAGACATTTTCTGCGCGCATGGTGGATGATCCCGGTAGACTGACCTAACCCATGGCATCCACGCAAGGCTCGATTGGCGCATCTCGCTTTACAGCAACTGTGCAGGGCCTAGGCGCAGATGTCTTTGCTGTCATGCATGAACAAGATGCAGGTGGCCCCTCTTTTTTCTTATTCTCTCTGTGGCTCCGATATCAAAAAGACCCGGATGCCGTGTTGTGGCCGCAAAGCATGGCCGCTTTGTGTCTCAAGGAGACATAATATTTCCCACTTATCGTTGAGGAGGAAGTACGCGTTGTCGACTGATACATGTCGACGAAGCGACGTTTAGATTGGGTCCCGCCCGGGCGGACGTCGACGGCCAGCAGCATGACGCTAGACGTTCGCTGCTCTCTCTCTCTCTCGGGCGTTGCGTGAAGGGGAAGACTGGTTCCGTGCTGGACCAGACGATGGCGTGGCCATGGCTGCTGCGAGCAGAAAGATAGAACGGCGGTCTGGTCTGCAGTGCAACGTACCAACGCGGGGTCCAGTCAGAGGAGCCAATCTCTCATTCTGTGCATCGCGTCTGGAGAAGCGTCCTCTCTCGGGACCGTCGAGGGTCCAATGGCAGATATCGAAGGAGCATGTTTGGAGCGGATGACGTTGAAAGAAGGCTAAGCATGTTTGTTTCTTTCTAGCGGGGTGTGGCAGAAGGTTGGCTCGGACAGGTCCCTGATGTCTCGCCTCTCACACCCCTTATCGCCAACATTGGAACCCTAGGAGGGAAGCTCTGCGGAGGGAGGGGGGTGTCGGGGCAGGTAGGATGTAGACGGTACACAAGAAGGGACAGCAGCGCAATCATGGGCTTGTATTCCCGAGCCACAGGATCCCGCAGGCGGTGGTGACAACAACCCGACGGTGGGTATTGGAGTCGAACGAGATGGAGACTGTGCAACGGGCGTCGAGGGACAGAGGAACGGTGAGGCCCATGATGGGGAGTCACGAGCTCTGGTGAGGCCTCAATGGGCCGTGGAGGGCCGGGGGATGATACGAGAGAGGACGAGAGTTGCGGGGGCTCGAGGTAGCGCTGGCAGTGTTGGCAGGGCTGCGGAAGAAAAGAGGCGCAAAAGACAGATGTCTCGGGAGAGGTTCCGGAAGCCGTGAGGGTATGCCCCAGGTCCATGTTCCTTGTCGGTGGTCCGGTTTGGTGATGGACGGCCGTGGTCCGGATGGGTCGTTTGATCACCGGATCTTGGATGACTGGGGGTAGCCCGATGCTTGATGAGCAGTAGAGTTTGGATCTGGTGTTGCTCTGTTGCTCTGTTGCGGTAATTGACGGCAGACATTTGCGTTGACGCCTATTTGTCGAGGGCATGGCAATGTGTCATGGAAAAGAGAAGCTGATGTATGTAGCCGTGAAGGTCACGTCACTTTCAGTCACCGCTGGGGACTTTGCGCAGCAGCAGCAGCAGCAGCAGCAGGAGTCGGAAGGTAAGGCAACCTACCTAGGAACGGCACTCCATCAGTGAGGTGTTAGTGGGAAGCTGCGAGTGGGAGAGCTATGGATGAGGTTGGCGCCGATTTTGAGGGGTTGTGGGGACGGTGGGACGTCGGAGGGGCGGTCGATAGAGATGGAAGGGACCAGACAGGGTTCTGGAAGGTGCAATTGACGAATCAGAAGACAGGGTGGCGTCTACAGCGGCGCTAGTAAAGCTGTGATGGCAACCTGGAGCTCAGAGGCAGGAGCTACCCAGGCAAAGTGGCAGGAACTGGGGGGCTGCACCTGCGATGAGAGAAAAGATGGAAGTCGCACCTGCCAAAGTTGCCTTACCTCACCTCACCTCACCTCACCACATCAAGCAAGCTCCATGTCTCGTGGGTTCTTGATATCGAAGAGACACGAAGACGCGAAGACTCGGAGCCGCTGGCGCCTTCTTCAGAGTTCAATATTGTCCTCCACTCCCGTCTTTGACTCTGATTACCTAGATCTTTGGCAGGAGGGCACGGGCGATTCGCTTCACGTTCCTTACCTTACCTGCCACCGTACTTTGGCGCCCCTCCCTCAGGTATCTTAAGGAAGGTAAGCACGACCTTCAAATGATGCACCTGCACCGCAGCTGCCGCCTGTCAAGGCCACTGCCTCGGCGCCTCCCCGACCTCTTCTTGCCTCAACGGAATATTGAACACAACTCCATCCGGACAATGAGGAAGAGTTCGTCCGCGGCAATCGCAGATTCACGTCAAAAGTACTGGTACAAGCACGTCGGCAAAGCATAGGCGCCTCAGGTATGGATACCTCGCCTACCTCACCTGCGCTTTCATGTGCAGAACAGGGTACGTTCCCGGGGAGGGTATGATGAGGTCAACGGTCAGGCAAGGTAAGGGTCGTCGTTTTATGAGAAAAGTACCGTACCTGGCTTGCCATTCGCAATCACGACTCTCACTGGAAGAGAGAGCGAGAGAAAGAGAGAAAGAGCGATATGGCTGGCAAGCTGGGTAGCATCTCGAGGCATGGAACAAACTGGACGTCCACCTCTGGCGGCACTGCCAACTCATCATTGCATGGCCTGCATCGCTAACGCTCTGGCCCTGCGCTTCTTTGCCTAGTTCTGCCTTCGCGCGCGCACCAGTTGCAGCGCTGCATCTGCCTGCTGTCGCTAATGCTGCAGCACCACCACCACCACCACCGTCCACGACTCCTCTTCCTCAGTAAGGTACTTCTTTCCTTGGTACGAACACTCCTCCGGTAGAAGTACCTCCCCATATCGCTTTCTTGCCAGGGGTACATCTCGACTCTCCACTCCTCCCCACGCTCTTCTTCTCCTCCTCCTCACTCACCAACAACGCTGAACCACAACCACAACCACAACCACCACCACCATCGCGCCCACAGGCCCTCACCATGGCCACGGTTTTCCCCCCTCCACACCTCCTCACCTCACCTTGACCTCTCGGCTTGTCCCTCTCCCTCGTCCATTCAGAACGTCGCCTCCATTCGCCAACGCGATCCTCATTTCTGATCTCCCACACCTTTCGGTCCTGTCGCCGCCACGACCCCCTTTGGGCTGTCCAACGGTCTGCCTTCGCGTGGCTTTTGGCTTCTTCTCTCGGCCCATCTGCGCCCTTCCCTCCGCACCCATTCCGCCCATCGTCGGATGCACATCTACCTGCCACTCTGGCCTCACCTACCTACACCGCAGAGTCCATGAAGGCCTCTCTGGCTTGCCCTGCACCGCCATGCCCTGGCAATCTGCGGCATCCGCAGTAAACAACAGACTGACGGGGGGAAATAATGGAGAGATGCAGATGCGTCTTGCAGATGGACAACTGCCTATTGCAACGATAACGCCGCGCCCCCCTCGCCCTTCCAGGTTCTTCTGGCCATACCATGCTGCTCATCCCACCTTAAGGGCCAAGTCCAGCCAGAAAGAAGCACGCTGTCTGTTTCCCCATGTCAATGAATCTCGCCCCCGTCGAACCCACTTCCAGTAGTCTTCTCTCGGCGCTGGCAACTGTTCATGCACGTCGTCCACCTCCCTCGTCTCTCACAGCGACAAGAGATGAGAGATGACCTCTTCACCGACCTTGCAATCTCGCCCGCGCGTCCGCTCTGCCGCCCGCCGGGGATGGGGCTACGCTCTCAGCGTTGGTTGGTCACCGCACGCCTGCCCTGAGTCCCTCATGTGCCGTTGAATTCAGTTCCCAAAAAGAACGACGCCAGTCCCGATACTCCAATCCGCCAGCGCCAGCACCGGCGTTAAACGGCACCGGCAGCACCAAAACCACAAGAAATCATCTTCAATCAGCGTCTCGCCGCCGACCGCTCCGCTCGTTCGCGTACACACCACTCGGAGTTGAGATGGCCTATTTTAGTCGGCACCCATGCTGACGCCCCGAGCCAACGAACGGCCGGCCGGGCAACAAGCGCTGATTCGCTGCTCCGGCCTTGTTCAATCACTGCAAGGAACAGCTGGACGGTGTACGGAGTACCGGTGTACATCACTCTACGGGGAATTTTCTCTATTTCCTCAGCCGCTGATTCGTCCAGCGCACGCAGGGCAATTGTCATTTTTGCCATCTCTGACTGGGCACAGCAGCTACACTACGACACGAGACTGGCCAACAGGCCGTTTTGACTTTGATGATGCCGTGCGAATCGCCCGCCATCGCTGCACATCATTGGGAGCCACCGGCTGATCCCAAACGTGGCCCCGGCGCCTGGTCTTGTTCTTGCCCTGTCCCAGCTAGCATCATCGCATAGCATGGCCGGACCTTTGCCTGACATGGCACAGACACAGACGGACGAACCTGGGTTGTTCTGTGGCTGCCGCTTCTTCGGCTTCTTTTTCCTTCGTCCTTCTGTCATGGTCTCACAATGTCACCTTCCAACTTGCCGGCGTTGTCCTTCCAATCCCCGACCTCGCGTCTCGCAGCACAAGCGAGCAAGCGACAAGCGGGCCAGGGAACGCACAAGGGACAAGCCAAAGCCACAGGGGGAGCAAGCACTCAATCTCGACGTTTTTTTTTTTTTTTTTTTTTTTTTTTTTTTCCCCTTGTTTCTCTCGAGTCCGAGTCCGGTTCCATTTGCCCCCCGCAGTAACGGTCGTAGACCGCAGTCAGTACATGCACGCAAGCCCAGCAGCCAATGTACATGGCCTCATCCGTACATACATGACGATACTGGCACTCTCTAGAATGCGAGACGATGCTCGGCCCGTGACAAGGAGACGAGCAATTGGCGGTGGGAGGCATGAGCAGCACCAACGACAACGACAGAGCAACAACACCAACGGCAAAAGGACGCACTTCTGACATGCTGCTAACGAATTGTCCACACACATGCTACGACTGCTAACCGGCCCTTTGCGCGCTGGCCGATTGATTGCAGATGCATTAGTCGCCGCTAACACCACATAGTGATAACTCGGACGTTCGATTTCACATCGACAGGTCGTCCTTTGTTTCTTCCTCGCTCGTACCAGACAGGCATAGGGCCTCGCAACTCTAACCGGGCACATCCCTCCACGGAAGCACCAGAGAATCAAATAAGCATGCTCTGGCGTTTTGACTCGCCGTCAGCCCGAAACGATTCCATCAGTGACCAAGGAAACCTGGCCGAGGGACCAGCGTATGCCTTGTCCAGAGTTACTTGGCGCGTATACGGACATATGGCTGAGGGTTTGTCTCCGAGAGCTGTGCGCCGCGGTTACGATTGCATTCATCCATCGAGGCCAGACCGGCGCGCCAGATTGGGTCCTGCCTCTCTGAATGGTTCCATTTCGCCACCGGCTTTGCATATTCGCAGCCCTCGTCATTCTCTTACTTTTTCCCCCTTCCTCTGCAGGCTCGTTCGTCTCGAATTTGCCCTCTTGGACTGCTGTAGCCCTAGAGGAGCTAAAGCAGCCCAACCTGCGACCCAGCGGGCCACATGGTCGGAGGGACTTCGTCCAAAGTTTCGGCCATGTATGTTTGCATGTATCCGTACATGCTTCGAGAGGCGCGCGCCTTTGCTTGTGACGATGATGTCGTGGGCGACAGACTGGATCCAAAACAGAACGAAGTCTAAGTCGGCGGCATCACCGGCGGTAGGGTAACCCATATTGGCTTTACTCGACTAGACCATCAAGCGCCACGAGCATTCAGAAGCCAGCAAACCTGCAATGGTATTGTGGTTTCCGAGGCCTCTCTCCGCTCACGGCCAACTCCCGTGCTGGACGACGTTTTCGAGATACCTTTGGAACGTCTACCAGAAAGCGACCGCCACAATACATGGGGAGTAGAGCTCTCAGCCAGAGGCAGATCTTCGCCTGGGCTGCCCTGGAGGCCATGGCCCTGGCCCTGCTCCTGGCCATGACCCAGCGATGATGCTGGTACCCCCCTCCCTCCTCCCGGTCCCCTCCTCCCCAATGTGTCGCGGTGGGGTGGCCTAGTCTCCAGCGGTTTTTATCAACTGGCAACGAGACGAGCCAACGCAGCAAAGCATGGGTCACACTCTTTCGAGAGCCGCATCGCCGCTTGCATCTCGAACCAAAATTTCAAAGAACCACCCCATTGTTCCATTTCTCGTCGAGCCCGTTTTTTTTTGAGAACTTTCATACCTTGCCCAGTCGGCGCTTGTCTTTCCAGTTTCTCCAGTAGACGGAGCAAGCAGAAGCAAAGCAAAGCAAAGCAACAGCAAGTGTTTCAACCAGCAGGTCGTTCGTTTCCACGTCCCTGGTCTACTCTCCTCTTGTTTCCCTCCGAGTCTTGTCCCCTCTTCTACTAGTCTCTCCTCTTTTTCTCTCTCTCCGTTCCGGTCCAAAGTACTGTCCCCCCTCCTCTCGCCTGCCCGGTCCCTCATTTCCTGCCGCAGCCGCTGCCGTTGCCGCCGCAGCTTGTTATTACCACACGCGCTGCAACTGCACACTACCTCCATACGATCGTTGTCAAGTCCCCATGTATGATCTAATGTACCTTTACTTATGTTGTTGATGTTGGCCCTGGATTGGATTTGACCTATTGCTGGACCACCCCTCCACCCCCTCCCTGCCCCCGCACTAGCTCATCGTCGAAGCCAGAGAGAAGGTGTAAAAAAAAAAAGGGCAACCCTTTGTTTTCTGCAATAAAGCACACATGTCTCTCCGTCCATGGTTCTGATGTTTTCCTGCAACCCAAGAGACGGAAGAAGCCCTGGATACGTAGCTTAACTCACAACACCTCCCACACCCACCTGCGTCCACACACACACACACACACACACACACACACACAACGCACACACACTTTCACCAGTACAACACATCAACCACCCCTTCCGCCGACTTTCTTCATCTTGTCCCCCCATACCTCATCAGGCTCAAATTCTCCCAGCTTGGAAAACCACGAAAACAGCTCAAGACTTGGTCCGGATCCCACCTCTTTTTCATTCTCTTTGAGCTACCATACATACTCGAACCCACCCCGAATTTCTGCCCTACGCCTTACATCACAACACCCCAGAGCGCTCTGGCGTGTGGTGCGTAGAAGTCCGCGTGCGAGACCCCCCGGCCGTCCTCGACCATAGACTTTTCGCTCGCCTCACCGTTGGGCTCGATTGCATCCCAAGGCCGCCTGGATCTTGGTCCTATTGTCCGGACAGCAGTTGTCTATTCTTCAGTTGCTTCACTTTCTTTTCCTTCTTCGGTCTGAGACAACATCGATCTCCCCCCTGCGCCCGAATCCGCATCTCGGGGACCCTGCACGTCTAGGATCAAGAAAAAAAGATTCGACCCGCCGCATACAATCCACCCATTGGGGAAAAACGGTCAACATGGGAGGATTTTACATGCAGTACCTTGAGAGTAAGTGGTCAATTGACTTTTCCAGACTCGTCGTTGAAACCCAATGCTTCCCTGAACCTCGTTCCCATCATCAATTGTCCGTACAAGTGGGGCTGAGCCGTGATGAGCCCTGGTGAACTGGGTCAGATCGTGTGTGCCTACCCCTGCATCTTGGGAATGACATGCGTTTGTTCCCAGGGCCCTGACATTGCCTGGCGAGTCGGGATGTGGCCTCGTGCCCGCGGGATCGACGTCAGCTTTATGTTGCGGCTCCCAGTGTACGAGTTGCAATGGCCAAAGCCGGGGAAAACAGAGAAATGAATCGGATTGGGCTGGAATGCAGCTCGCCTCACTTCACCGAGGGTGCTGATCTCTCAGCTGCGCCATGATCGAATACAGAGATTATCAAGGGCTAATCAATCCAATCTAGGTCTTTGCCGCCGCCGAGGATGGAGGGATCCTTCGTACGAGTGCTACCGTGATCACAGTGGCTACACGTGCCTCGTTCTTGTCAACGGCCGTGAGTACCAGACGGACCTCGCCTACGAATCGGATTCGTTGGCGCAAGAAAACGCGGCCATGCGTGCCTTCATGGTGTGTCGCAACTTCTCCGTCAACGGTGGCATGCTTGCCCGCAACGGAATCGTCCAGGGGCTGCCCGCCACCGAGACCAGCGGCACCGCCCGCCGGTCCAAGAAGAGCAGTCGCCACACGTCTTCGAGTCACGGCTCCAGGGACAGCCACCGCCGATCTGGGCACCACTCCAGCAGTTCTTCCACGGCTTCGTTCGACTGAGTGGACAGCTTTGCTGCACCATGAGTTGGCAGCTGTAGGCTCTCGGTCCCGGCAGCGACACATGGCGGAGATAAAAGGGACTGGACGCACTCTGGTCACAGCATGGAGGACGACAACCGTCCTCGGGAGCTCGAGTGAGGAGGGGAACAGGAAAAAAGAAGCGAAGATATTGGTACCAAGAAGTGGGCCAAAGGAGTGGGAAAAGCGACGCATAACTTCCATCTGCGACGACCTCATGACGACTTTATGACCTAGATTACGGCTTCCTGCGCGGCACCTCTGATTTCGATTTCATTCCCTCTGCAATCCGGCCGGTACTCTTTTGATTTTCCAGACAAGGCCATTGGGCTTGATGACTTTCTTCTTCCCCTCCAGAATCAGCATTCTATTATTAAGACCTTTTCTCTTTCTTCTCCTTTTTGATGACCAGGCGCTTTGGCTGGGGATTGTACAGTACCAGCCGCTTTTGCCGTTCCCTGCTTCTTTCAACCGGAACCATGCCCAGAGGCGACTCTGGCGGCCGCCTTTCACTTTTTCTCATTATTGGACATTGGAGGTTTATGATCTTGCTTTCCATCATGGGGCCAGGGACGAAGGAGGCTATCTTTCTTGTTTTCTGATGACACGAGCCCTCCACACAACAAAAGATTGCTACGAAAAAAGACCGCGGTGGGGGATGCTAGACTCTTTGGTTGAGCGAGAAAGAGAGACAGAGAAGGATGAGACCAAAAATTGGGAAATGGTAGGAAAAGGAGGAGCGGGGGAGAGAGCGAAAGAGAGAGAGAGAAGAGCTTTGGACGATGCGTACGCGCAACAAGCCACTCCCTCTCTCCTCCGTTTGATGTGCCTCAAAAGCGAAGCATTTTCTATTCTGCATTTTTTGGACCAGCGTGGGAACATTGGTTTGGACTGGCATCTTGATTTTGCGCCATGAGAGAAAGAGAGAGACAGGGCGGAGGATGTATTGGGACGGGGCGGGATTTGCCGCCAACCTACGGGGGATGAGAGTGTTTGGGCCCCGAGAGTTTGTGAAAGCGAGGCCAATTGGGGATTTTGGACAAGATGGGAGGAGGAGGAAGGCAAGAGGAGATGTGGACTTGATGAAGGGAACCACAACCCCCCAACGCGTTGCTCTGAGGACATGCGGCTATGATGAATAATGACACCACCAAGACTTTACGACAAGCTTATGATGATATTTACAAGACCGAACAAAAATCAATAAATAAATAGCATTCCAGCGGCCTTTTCTGCACAATTATTGATATTGCTTACATGCGCACGTGAACGGCGAGCGTTACATGATGTCGACTTGGTCCAGTTTGTTGCCCCTTTTCTCACATCCCGCTCCTAGGTACCCTGGAACTGTCAGGTGCAGGTGCGGGATGGCGGTTGGAGGGATGGTGGACGTGGTGGCCGTGGTGGCCGTGGTGGTGGTGTGACTCGGAAGACGCCGGACAGCCGCGCGGGTTTCGGGGGATGGTGGTGGATTGGGTGGTGGTGGCCCGGAGCCGATGTGGAGGGCGGACGGGAGGGACGCGGACGCGGGACGGGGCCAGCGTGAGACGAAGCCGCATTTTACATATGTACTACTTATGTATACACGGGATCGCACGGGGCAGATGATCAGATTGACTAGCTACCAAGGCTGGGCAACCGCGGTCTGGGCTGGGTTGGGTTAGGGCGAGTGGGCTTGAGTTTTCTAGAAATTAGATTTTAGATTCACGCTTGGTACCCGTGGATGATGGGGAGGAGATCGAAGCAAGGGGGGGCAGGCACTTTGACAGCGGGCGCGGATTGGAGACGGGTTTGGAAGCCAAGAAGTGAGGAGGACGGATGAGAAGGAAAAAAGTAAAGAAGGTGCTTCCTGGCATCCCACGCGGGTCGTTGTGTTCTAGACACTTTTTTTTTGATTGAGTTGTCTGTTAGACTGTTTCGCTAGCGTGATTTCACATCAAGAGGCAACGTGTTTTGTTTGGGGATGCGGCTGAATCAGGGGAGCTTTGCTCGTGGTCTAATTTGGAGGGTGGTGGTTGGGATGACGGGATGTAGGTCTGCCGAGGTGTTTGTCTGGTGTTTCCCTTTGCATATGCCATTGAGTTTTGAGTTTTATCTGCAGGTGGCATATTCGGATGATTTTTTCTTATTGAGAGGATCGGAAGTCGGGACACGCGTGGCAGATGGGAAGGGGTTTTGCCGGGCGGGAGTCCGTGTGGCGGACGGGTGTGCTGGGATTGCGGATGTTGTTACAACTTGACGGGGGTGCGATCACCCTTCAACTTGACCAGGTTTTTCGCAGTGAATTATTTCTCTGCTGGCCTTGAAGGAAAAATAGCAATAGAGGGCCATCCGGAGGGTCCCGGGATGTGGACGGCACGCGGCCGTGGTTTGTTGGATACCTACCTACGGATAGAGAGGACTGAACACGTACGTCACGTCGCAAGTTGAGCAAGAGGGTTCCCACTTCTCCCGGTCTTTCTCCCGCGCTCTTGATTGAAGTGTAGGGATGGAGGCTTTTGTGGTGAAGACGGGAGTTGGCGAGACTGACGTTACGCAAGTGTGGCTTTGCGGGCTGGACCCGGTGTTTTCGGTGGTCACGAGGAGGTGATTTTTTATGGCGATGCCACGATGGAGGGGTCCCCACTGAGGCGTTTTTGAGGCGATGGGAAACTTGGACATCCGTTGCTTCGGTATGTTGGTGACTTGTTCTTCCTGCATTGACGATGGCAATTGGCAAAGTTGTATTTTTAGGCGTCACCAATCGGAGGGGAAGGCAGAAAGGCAAGGGAGGAAATGGAAGGGAGAGAGGTGACATTGGAAGAATTCCCATGTTACGAGGAATGAGGAAAATCTCCGGGGGGTAGTATTTTTGCGGCGGCATAACACGAGGTTTTTTTTTTTGTTTTTTTTTTTTTTTTTGTGCTTGGTTGCCTGACTGCACTGCGAAATGTGACTGTGACTGCAACTGCTTGTCAGCACCGCTCCGTCAGTTCGTAACTGCCCCCATTCACGAGGTCGTCAGCAGAGGCAACCCGAAGAAGGCGGCGGTCGCGAGTTGAGTAGGGGGGACGGGTCAGATGTCGGTCCCATGTAGGGAGGGACCCGGTTTCGAGGTTAGGTGCTCGGCCGGGAGAGAGTGTGTGATGGCGGATGTACGCGCGGTCACCGGAGCGCGGCGGCGGTCCTTTTGGCCAAGTTGTTCAACTGTGTTTTGAACAACAGTTGATCAGCTGACTGAATGCCACGGTTTCCGTCTGATTCACCCATCCATCTAGAGAGAGAGAGAGTCCAGACACAGAGAAGGCTGTTCAGTGCCATGGCTGGCTTTGAGGCACAAGCAAGGGGGAAGGGGAATTGGCATTAACAATTTCGCCAGGGAAATTGGGGGAGCCGTGGTCTGTCGATTTCGCAGGTCGGGGCTCCCCGCTTTTGTGTCAATTGCGCATTTCAGCAGATGGTTCGGAGGACCGAGGCGAGGCGTGTCCCCGGTGCGGTGGTACAAGGCCAGGCACGATTGACGAACTGACGACGACGACGACGACGGGACGATGACAACCGCCGCCGCACAAGCCCCAGTCTACTCCGAAGTAGCTGTCCAGCCAGCGTCTTTGAGAGAATGGAATTGGAAGAGAGAGTGAGGGCCCCTGACAGCTGGGCGTAGCGTACCTTTACCTAGCCTCTTCTCCCACAAGGGGGCCGCCGTTCGGGGGAGACACGGGATTGGATCGTGAGATCACATGGGGGGGGCCACCGAGGATGAGGGGAGGACGGTGATTGGATGAGAATGGGCATTGGCCGTTGGGTACGTACCTTTTGCTTGTGGCGCAGTACATGGGATATGCGAGTGGGCGGTTGAGTGTGTGTACCTCTGGAAAACAGCAATGAACCTGTTCAGCGCCCCTCGTATGGGGAGCAGAGGTTTTTGTTCGGGCGCAACCATCTGGACTGGCATCACCTTCGAGTCGGTGTCTCGTAAACGTGCAGCCTCCCGCCGTCTTGATTGGGACTTGTACCTGACGCTGCCCCGAGAGTCAAGGGACGGGTATGTGTCAGACATTTGGAGGCTCCCATAGTGCTCCTTGCTGCGCAGTAGTGTCCAGAAGCCCGGCCGTTAGCGCGCCTGTTCCAGGGGGGGAGACATGGGCCGGTTGGCGGGATTGGGGGTCCAGGTTCGAGGCGGTGCCCTGTGCTCTGTGCTCTGTGCTCTGTGCTCTGTGCTGTGTGCTGTGTGTGCTCTTGCCTTGCTGCGCATCACCAGAGGCAGGCCAGCCAGCAGCGAGAGGATTCAGGAGACGGTACTCTCTCTACTGTGCTGGTAAGGTATGTCGTGTCATTTTGAAAGGTACCTTTACTCTGTAGCGTACCAACCAAGTACCGCACCTGCACCTGCACCTGCACCTGCACCTCCCTTTGCCATCCATCCATCCCAACCCGTCCCATCCCCATCCAACCCCATCCCCATCCCATCCCATCCAGGTCCCTACTAAGGTACTCAAAGCCCAGCTCTCGCAACCTCATCTTCCCGGCTTCCTCCTCCCTCGTTGACCTTACTTTATTCACTGCGCTCGCTCTTGCAACTTTTCAACCTGCTGCTGCCGCTCCACAACCCCTCTCCCAGGCTTCCGTCATCTTCACCCCCAAAGCCTCAGCACATCCTCCGGAGGAAGGCTCGCTCTTTGTACCAGCTCTATTAATTTTTTCTCCTTCCCCCCTTCGCGTCCTCGACCGTCGTTGAAGCTCGGCCCTTCGTTGTCAACCATCGTCATCGCATCGCCAACCGCCCTCGTCGCACCTTCTACCGGCCTCGAGAACTTCTACGCCCTTTCCCCATTCATACACTCGCTTGTTTCGCGCGCGCACCTCAAGGGAAAGCAATCGCCTCTCCCTTTCTGCTCTTCACCAAACCAGAGTCGATTCACGCATAACCACAACCCCCAAACTCCTCCAACATGAAGGGTGAGTCTTGCCTGCCTCCTGCCCCCTTGTGCAGCCAATGCCCCAGCTGGCCTCTGCACCGGGTCATGATGCAGCATGCTGACGCGCGCAATAGCTATTATTCTTGTCGGTGGCTTCGGCACCCGTCTTCGCCCTCTTGTATGTCCTCTATGCCCCTTTCCAGCTTGACGCGCGGCTTTCAGGAGAAGACCATCACCAGTTCCTCCAGCTGCAAGATGCTGGGCGAAAAGCAACACCCAAGCTGACCGCAATGCCAGACCCTCACCCTCCCCAAGCCCCTCGTCGAGTTCGCCAACAAGCCCATGATCGAGCACCAGATCGAGGCCCTCGCCGCCGCAGGCGTCACCGATGTCGTCCTTGCTGTCAACTACCGCCCTGAGATTATGGAGAAGCACTTGGCAGAGGTGGGTCCCATAAGCTGACGATCCCCTCCGAAGCCAGCTGTACTGACGATCCTCCCCAACAGTACGAGAAGAGGTTCGGCCTCAACATCACCTTCTCCGTCGAGACCGAGCCCCTCGATACCGCCGGCCCCCTGAAGCTGGCCGAGAACATCCTCGCCAAGGACGACTCCCCCTTCTTCGTCCTCAACTCGGACGTCATCTGCGACTTCCCCTTCAAGGACCTCGCCGAGTTCCACAAGAACCACGGAGATGAGGGCACCATTGTCGTCACAAAGGTCGAGGAGCCTTCCAAGTACGGTGTCGTCGTCCACAAGCCCGGCCACGCCACCAAGATCGACCGCTTCGTCGAGAAGCCCGTCGAGTTCGTCGGCAACCGCATCAACGCCGGCATGTACATTCTCAACACCAGCGTCCTGAAGCGCATCGAGCTCCGCCCCACCTCTATCGAGAAGGAGACCTTCCCCGCCATCGTCCGCGACGGCCAGCTGCACAGCTTCGACCTGCCCGGCTTCTGGATGGACGTCGGTCAGCCCAAGGACTTCCTCACCGGCACCTGCCTGTACCTCACCTCCCTCACCAAGCAGGGCTCCAAGCTCCTGGCTCCCCCCAGCGAGTCCTACGTCCACGCCGGCAACGTCCTCATCGACCCCTCGGCCAAGATTGGCAAGAACTGCAAGATTGGCCCCAACGTCACCATCGGCCCCAACGTCGTCATTGGCGACGGCTGCCGTCTGCAAAGATGCGTCCTGCTGCCCGGCTCCAAGGTCAAGGACCACGCCTGGGTCAAGAGCACCATCGTCGGCTGGAACAGCACCGTCGGCAAGTGGGCTCGCCTGGAGAACGTCACCGTCCTCGGCGACGACGTGACCATTGGCGACGAGATCTACGTCAACGGCGGCAGCATTCTCCCCCACAAGAGCATCAAGGCCAACGTCGACATCCCCGCCATTATCATGTAAAACCAAAACTCCACTTTGAAAAACTATACCAGCGTCTCGGATCATATCCCCGAGGCGCCCCCCTTCAGCAAAGCTCTTTACACTTCTTGTCTGCGCGCCTGTTCTCATCGACTTTCTAATTCCAAGTTGCGATACGATTCACCACTCCACTCACGAGTCTCGAGCTTAAAGAAATGGGGGGCGGAACCAAACATTCTACATTTTTGGCTGGCGTCGGCAGGGGGAATCCATTTGGCGAGCACGAAAAGCACTTGGCTTTGCAATGTTTTTTCACACAGCTTCTTTTTTTCTTGGGAAGATGATTGTCCCATTTGCTACGAATGCAGAGAACGGTATCGAGGAACATGCCCGTGATGGATATGCCTCGATCAGCCGTGCACGGAGGGGCCCGGATTGTGGGTTACCTCTGAGACAGATGACAATAAAGACGATACCTGTGGATTGCGCCCCAGATCTTATTGTGTTGTGTGTATGTTATGCGTCTATCTTGCTAGTGTCGAACGACTGTCGGGTCTGGCGAATGACATTGCACGTTCCCCAAGTGGGCAGACCAACTGACTTGATAGGTAGGTATCCATCTAACCAAACATTCCTGACATCATCCCACGCTTTTTCTATTCTTCTATACATCCAACTCCGGTTTCCAGAAACAATAAAAAACATTCAAGGTTAGATTCTTACTCTAGATTGTCACGCACCCAGCCCCTCGACATTTCAACCGCCTGCTCCCACTTTTTGAACATCTTCAGGTTCTTCTCGCGCTCGGCGGATGGCGTGAACACTTTCCGGCCGGTCTGGTTGACGTTCTTCAGGTCGTCGAGCTCGTTCCACACGCCCAGCGCGAGGCCGGCGGCGATGGCGGCGCCGAGGGCGGTGGTCTCGCGCATGGCGGGGCGGTCGACGCGGATGCCGCTGATATCGGCCTGCGCCTGCATACACAGGTCCGAGTTGGAGAGGCCGCCGTCGACGGCGAGGGACTCGAGGGCGTGGCCCGAGTCCTTCGCCATGGCGTCGAGGATGGCTTTCGTCTGGTAGCAGGTCGCCTCGAGGGTGGCGCGGGCGATATGGCCCTTTTGGGTGTGCTGTGTGATGCCGAAGAGGGTGCCCTTTGCGTCGTCGATCCAGTAGGGCGCGAAGAGGCCGGAGAAGGCGGTGACGAAGACGACGCCGCCGTTGTCTGGGACGGAGGCGGCGAGGTCGGAGATGTGGGCTGCGGAGTCGACGAAGTTGAGGTTCTTGACGAGGAACTTGACGCCGGAGCCGGCGACGGCGATGGAGCCCTCGAGGGCGTAGACGGGCTTGCGGTCGTTGCCGAAGTCGTAGGCGACGGTGGCGAGGAGGCCTGACTTGGAGATGACGGGCTCGTGGCCGACGTTGTAGAGGAGGAAGCAGCCGGTGCCGTAGGTGTTTTTGGCCTGGCCCGGGAGGAAGCCGCACTGGCCGACGAGGGCGGAGGACTGGTCGCCGAGGCAGCCTGCGATGGGGACGCCGGCGAGGGGGCCCGAGGCGAGCTTGCCGAAGGCGGTTGGGTGGGAGGAGGGGACGATCTTGGGGAGGGCGATTTTGGCGGGGTCGATGTCGAAGAAGGAGAGCAGGGTCGGGTCGTATTTGAGGGTGTGGAGGTTCATGAACATTGTGCGGGAGGCGTTTGTGGAGTCCGTGACGTGGATTGGGGGGGAGGCGGAGGCGCCGCCGTTGAGGCGGTAGATGAGCCAGGAGTCGACGGTGCCGAAGGCGAGGTGGCCTTCGTCGTAGGCTTCGCGGACGCGGGGCAGGTTGTCGAGGGCCCAGCGGAGCTTGACGGAGGAGGGGTAGGTGGAGAGGGGGAGGCCGCAGAGGGGCTGGAGGGCGTCGGCGCCGGGGCGGGCGCGGAGGTCGCGGACGAGGGGGGCGGTGCGGGTGTCGGGCCAGACGATGGCGTTGTGGAGGGGCTCGCCGGTGCGGGCGTCCCAGAGGACGGCGGTCTCGCGCTGGTTGGTGATGCCGACGCCGCGGATGGCGGAGGCCGGGTGGCCGAGGGCGGTGAATTTGGCGAGGGCGGCGGAGATGCATTCCTCGACGGAGGAGAGGAGCTCCAGGGGGTCGTGTTCGTGCCATCTGGCGAGGGAGGTGTATTAGTGAGGGTGGCGGGAGAGGGGGAGGAGGAAGGGGGGGGGGAGTTACCCTGAGTGAGGATAGTGGTTCTCAAACTCGATCTGGTGCATGGCGATGGGGTCGCCGAGGCCATTGAAGATGAGGAAGCGGGTGGAGGTGGTGCCTTGGTCGATGCTGCCCACGAACCAGTGTTTCTGGAGCTCCTCGTCGGTCTCGGTGATGCCCGCGGGGAGGTGCTCGCCCTCAGCGGCGGCGACGCGGGCGCGTTTGGGGTCTCGTTGGTCGGACATTGTGTGTTTGGATCTGTGGTTGGTATGTGTGAGTTTGGGGAAGAAGTCGTGAAAAGGGGAGGGCAACAGGAGGGATGGGTTATAAGAAGAGGTAGTGAAGGCTGGGGCTATGGGGAAGAGGGGTTATCACGCGCGCCGATGCAGATTTGACGATGGGGGTGTTTAGCTCGAAGGCGCGGAAGCAATGGACTTGGATGGCGGGGCGTGGGAATTTTACAATGGGGAAACGGGGAAGAGGCAAAGGTGAAGTAAGTACCTGGTTAAATACGCCGTCGGCCGAGGCTGGTGGTGAGAGATATTCCCGGGAGGCGTGGTCCGCGTCGTCCCGCTGGTCTGGGACCTGCGATGGAGCAGCTCGGTCTGGATTGATGCAGCAGAGCCAGAGGTCAGGGTGTGGATGGGACGGGAGCTGCTGACAGCTTGCCGTGGGGCAGAAGTAGCAGCAGCGCCGGGATGGTGGTTGTGGTAGCAATATGCGGCTGCGGTGCTAGTCGTGCTAATAGACGCATGCTTTCTCAGGATCGCCAGGGTAGTCGAATTCAAATTTCGGACGGACTGGCGCGGACGGGGGATGACGTCGGGCAGCTTAGCGGGCGGGGCTGTGTGATTGGAGGAAGAATTGAGGGGTTGCTGGCGTTGTGTCTTGCTGCATGTGCTGCTGCTGCTGCGATTCAACGGCTGCCGCTGTCGTGGTAGCGCGGAATAGCAACGAGGAGAACGCCATGGCGGGCGAGCAGACAACGGCGCTGGCGGCGTTGTCGGAGACGGCCTCGGTGAGTGTGGAGCTGTAGCAGTCGTTGCCCGGGCCGGGTTTCTGGTTTTGGGGATCGCCAGGGGTCGTTGGATTCTGGGGAGTGATTGGGGAGCAGCAGTTGCAGCTGCCCTGGGGAGGCGCATATTTTTTTTTTTGGTCCCTTGTGATGGGTTTGCAGTGATTTTGCGACTGCGGTTTTCCGAGATGCGTTTTTGGGTGGGGGTTACGGTCGGGTCTTTCGGGGTTCTGGGACCGAGGATCCATTCAGGTTCATGGGGTACCCTTGTGGGGAGGATGGGACGGTTCACCGAGGGGTCCTGGGTTCGGTGTGACGGGCCGGGGTTGAGGGGATCGTGATCGCGATCGTGGGGTTTGGGGGTTGTTGATGATTTAACTTGGTGAGAGAGGTATTCGGAGGTGGTGGGTTGCAAGCTGAAGATGGCCGGATTGAAAGCTGCCGAGAGGGTTGATGTAGTGGTTGACGACCTGGTCCCCCAACAACCGAGCAGGAGTAAGTAAGTGGCCGTGAATATGCCCAGTAATGGTACAGCAGATATACCAGCTGAAACACAGAGATCACGCTTATCCTCTCAGGACTTGGGTTTCATTCTGGGTCGGTTCACGTTTTATTTCGTTTCTGTTGGCTTTTTGCCCTTTTTCTGGTTTCAACAAGTTTGCAAAGCCATCATCATCCCGGGCCTGTCCTTCATCACATCCAGTCTTCTCGATTCGGAACCGCACAGTCTGACAACCGCCGCCAGCATAGAACATCGCTGGAAGAAGACAGAGATGTCATCCGCATCAAGGATTTCGAAATGCGCTGTAAAGAGTGATAAAGGCTTTGCAGACGTGCGTTTCTCGCTCCTGGTGTCTCAGATCTTGACCAAGTGGGAACATTATTTGTTCTGAAGCGGTACTTTTGTTGTCTCCTAAAGCCACACTTCCGTCAGAAGCAGAAGGGAGCTGTCGGCTTGCTAAGAGGAGGGTCTCTGGCCTGCGCCAAATATCGACGGCTGCTCAGAATCGTGATCGCCGACTTCAGGCATGGTATTTGTACGTCGGTCTGGCCATGGAGGACAATGAACAGACCGGTGGCCTTCCAAGTGAAACATCCATAATACGCAGCATCAGTTCCAGCAAAGACATGATCAACACTCGTAGTATTTTAATGGTGTCAGCAAAATTGTGACTCCTTTTCTAAATGATAATCTACTTCGGCTGGCTGCTCTTCCAGCCCTCTCCCAATCTTTCTATTACCCCTTTCCCCATCATTCAGCAGCCTTCTATCTACCTTGCAACCGACCCATGGTCTTTTCTCATCAGAAAATTCCTTTGAGACTATTTGAGGAAGGAAGTAACTGCTATGGATAAGACTGGCACCCGCCTCCGTAGACTATTAGGGCAGACATCGTGAGCGCTGAGCACACACCCTGGATCAACCACCCCGCGGGGTGAAGAGGGTTGCTGGCGGGTCCAGCAAGCAGTCAATGACTTTTTTTGTTTTTTCATCCTCTCCTTCTCTCTGGAGAGTTCGATCTTTTTCCAGAAACACGTCGCGATCTTGCCTTGTTTGCTGTCGAGGGCACACAAACCAAGCAAACACTACCCGTTGTCTTGACCAGTCGACGGACTTACAAGGTAAGAAAACCCCCTCAAACCCACGAGATCTGGATTACCGAGTGGTATTTTCGACTTCAGTCATTTTTCTTTACGTCACGTTTTTATTGCGGTTGCGGTTTTGGTGGACGTCGACGTGGCGTTGACGGCTTCAACCGTCGGCGATGCGTCTCGTCGGCTTCATCTCTGCTGTTGCTTTCATCGCCTTGGTCTTCAGATCAGGCGTCATTTTGAGCGTCCCCCTATGGTTTTTCGGTCAAATTTCCCATTGTTTCTGCTTGTCCAAAAGTACCAGTGCTGAGGCGAAGGACGGCGAGATCATCCTCCAGAATGCTGTTCTAACATACTATCAGACACACATTCGCTCCTTTACTTGCACAAGATTGTCCATCGACTCCAACATGCCCTTCCACAAGCCCGTTCGACACAGCCCCGGTCGCAGTGGTGTTGGTAGCGGCGTTAGAAGACACCATACTCGAAGTCAGCCAGCTTCGCCCCTCTCCCCTCGCAGGCCCGTTACTCCTGTTGCTGCTATCAAGAAGAAGGTCCGGTTCGTCAAGACTCAGAAGACTCAGGCCAAGGCTGGTACCTCCACTTCTCTTGCCCAGTTTTCCTCTACTCAGCCCGAGGAACTCTCTGAGAAGGCCATTGTCGACAAGATGCCTCTTTCTCAGGCCGCCGATGGCGGTAACATTGTCAAGACCGCCGAGAAGGACAAGAACCCCGTCACCTTGGCCATCAACACTGACAACACTATTGCTTCTTCTTCCGGCCTTCTCCTGAAGCAAGCTGCTTCGACAGTCATGAACACCAACGGCCTTCTCACCCCCCAGCCTTCTCATGACACTGTCCAGACCGCTCAGAAGGGCGCTCCGGCCAGCATCCTGGCAAAAGGCCTCGGCCAACAGTTCGACCTTGTTGGAAGACCCATCGGCCAGTCCGACCAGACTCCTGTCGACCCCCTCGTCGTCGTCCTTGACCATTGGATTCGAAACACCAACGACGGCAGCATCGTTGAGGCCCCCAAGCTCCAAGGCTGTGGCCCTTGGGAGGTTCCTCTGCCTCCCGGAATGGACCCCGCCGTCCATGTCAACCCCCATTCGCCCCTTTTGTGCCGCTACCTCGACTGCTGGATTATCGGTCCTGAGGGAACTCCATTGCTGAAGGTTCACATTCATCCCCTCATGCGAGGCCGGCATACGGAGGAGTATGTCGCCAAGAAGTGGACCGCGTGGAAGATGATGTTTGCCTGGGTAGAGCACCTGGAGCAGTACGGCAAGAATGATGCCCGCGCCCCCATGGATATCGTCTCCTTTGTCCGGAACAGAATCGTCTGGGAGGGGAAAATGGCTAGAGAGGGGGCCGCGAGAGCCATAGCGAATCGCGAGGGCAGTGCCATGTTCGATGGCAGAGACAAGTGGTACTTGCCTGCCGTCCGCAAGGGCGGACCCTTTGACAATATGTTCCGATCCATGATTGGCAGCGCCCTGGTCAAGGTTCACAATTGCGAGGCTCTGAAGAAGGCTGCCGCTCACCCCCCCGGCGACAACAGCATTGCCCACATCATTGCCAGATCGAAGTACGTCAACACCGACGCAGGTATCAAGGATCCTGTCCTTGTTTCCGCCGCCAACGACGCCCCCGAGCAGCCCAAGGAAGCCATTTCTACGGCTGGTGTTAAGCGTCCTGCTCCCCAGCCCGATGCTTCCCAGCCGGCTGTCAAGCCCGCCCCGAAGCAGCCCCTTGAGGTCATCGTCGTCGACGACTCTGAGGACTCCAGCTCCAGCTCTGACTCGGAGGATGAGCCCCTGGCCAAGCGCGCTCGCAAGAATCCTCAGCCTAAGCGTGCTACCAAGCCTGCTGCCGAGAAGACTGAGACGGAGGTGAAGCCTCGCCGCAGAGGCAGACCCGTTGGCAGCAAGAACAAGACCACTGCCAAGAAGGCTGCCGGCAAGAAGGCTGACAAGAATGAGGCCAAGGCCTCTGGCAAGGAGACCGATGATGCTTTCGACGAGAATCTCGACAAGGAGTCCAACAAGACCGACGACAAGGATGCTGACAAGCCCGTCCGCAGAATGATCCGAATCAAGGTTCCCGCCAAGGCCGCCGAGAAGCTCGCTGCCATGGCCGACGCCGAGCGCGACGACGCTAAGCGAGAGATCGAGTCCAAGGGCGAGGGCAAGCCTGCCGCCGATAAGTGAGAGATTACCACGACGAGTAGCTGCTTTTAGTGGAACTTTGGCGACAGAGTATTGGCAACGGGAGTAAAGGTTGGACCAAGTGGCTACGTGTTTTGATCAGATTGAGATTTGCTTTTGGACGACCAGGTTTAGGTTCGGCGTATGGACAGTTGGGCCAAGGATACCCAGAGCAAGTTGGGCTTGAGTTCCGAATTGTGTAGCTACAGACATAAGCTTTTCTCTTTAGTAACGTATAAAAGGGAGTTTCCTTCAAAGTGCCGGTGTCTTTTATCGCAACTAGTGTGGTCTTGTTGGTTAGTCTTCATCCTCGCAGGTTCTCGTCGTCTTTGTGCTTGAGATGTATTCATATTGTTTGTTATCTTTATCATTGCCGTCGAGGTTTTGCAATTGTTTCTTTAGAGAAGGTATTAATACCGAGATTGCAAAAGAGTGATCATCTTCTGTGGTCTTCGTCACGATGTGTTAGGTCTTTATTTCCGTGATCCGAAGCAGATTGTCGAGAATTGCCCAACTATTCAAAATCTGGTGCTCACTTGAAAAATTTGGCGTTGTAGTGAATACTGCTGCCTCGGAGAGAAGGGTACTTGAAGAGGCTTCCTTTGGGAATCTGTCACAGCGAGTAGGGAAAGTGGCTGCGGATATGCCCAGTGATGGCCTAACGTGTCAGCTGAACGCGAGATTCCATGTTACCCTCGCTTTGTGTATTTTTTTCAACTCCTTCTTTTCATTGACAAAAGCACTTTTCTTTTTATGGAAAAAAAAAAAAAAAGAGAAGAAGCAGAAACAGACCGGGTTCCAATCCTTTGATCCCTGGTAGCCACCCACACCACTGGTCGGTTGACCAGTTGAGCAAGTTGGATCCGAGGCAAGTCCGAGAGCGCCAATGACAATCCAGCCATCCAATCTCACCATCAAGCTTCCAGGCAGCAGTGGCGGTGCAAAAGCGGAAGGTGCGAGATTAGGTGAGCTGTGTATGAAGGCAACGTGAGTTGGGGGTTAGTGGGCAAGCTCAGCTCACCAGACATCCGAGTTCTAGACCTCAGCCGTATCAAAACTAGTCAACTGTTTGCTAGGCATTGAATTTTGCAGCGAGACATTGTGTAACTTAAACGTGTCTCTTGCCTCACAACTCGTCCGTAAGTGGGATCTTGTCCCGAGATTTCTCAACACCTTTTCAGTAGCAGGCATGCAGAGTATCATTCATTGGACCGGTGCCGAAGTTGACAAGCCTCTAGGTAAGGCTGTAGCTGACAAAAGGAATCGGCCTTACCATCTACGGCAAACACAGGTACTAGCCAAGAAAAACGCTGACACCAAGCCTCAGTGGCTGTTCCCAATCCCAGTCGAAGCTTGAACTACACTTTCCTCAGGAAGTTGAAGGTAAAGAACAATCTAAGATGTGTGTATTAAAACACCTCATCTCCACGAAACCCCTGAAGATGGCGAACAGTTTTAAAGCAGGCCGTTTCAGATTGTCAAGACCCCTTCAAGTCTTCGTGCTGCTTGAAGGATTGGCAACATGGGCAAAATCAATATCGAAAGCTGCCCCAAGCTCTCCATGGAAGAAGAATCAATGGGCTTCCATCTTGATGAAAAGGTAGGCAGTGGTAACTCCTTGACGACATGTCAACCTATGAACTCAATCTCATTGTGACATTGCAACTATACTGACCTTCTTGCAGGAAACGCTTTCGAGGTCTCGACGATCTACACTTTACCACCTTAAAACGCTCTACCTCTTCACAAAAAGCGACTGCAAGACAGTAGTTATTCCGCAAATGCTCTTCGCAATTTCCAGCATTCTTACCAACGGCTTCCGGAACCTCGACACCCTGCCAACTCTCACTTTGACCACCTTCTTCAAGCCCCTGATACACGCTGTGATTTGGATCTATGCCAATCTTCTTCTCGAGAACCTCGCAAACCAACGTCTTCCGGGATCCATGATTGAAGATGCCGCCAACAAGTCTTGGCGACCCCTGCCATCGGGCCGGATAACGGCAGACCAAACCAGACGGATCGCGCTCTATCTCGTGCCATCGCTCATGATCTTCGGGGCATATAGCGGCGCTTTTCGCGAGACGACGAGTTTCATTGCGTTTGTGTGGATGTACAATGATCTCGACGCTGCTGACACGAGCATATGGTGGCGGAACATAGCGAATGCCTTAGGTCTCATGGCGTTTTCTGCGGGAGCCCTGGCGATTACGGGCGGGACGGTTGAGTATGGCTTGAAGAATGCGGCAGTAGTATGGATATTGACGACGGGTGCCGTTGTTCTCACGACAATACATGCCCAGGACTTGCCAGATGTTGTTGGCGATAGAGCCAGGGGGAGGAAGACGGTGCCGCTTGTTTATGGGGATGGAGTTGCGAGATGGACTTTGGCAATGGGTGTCATGTTGTGGTCTGCCGTTCTACCGATGTTCTGGTTCTGGGCCCTTGGCTGGGCGGGCCACGCCCTTGTTCCAGGACTTGGGTTGTTCATAGTCTGTGGAACGCTCTGGAGAAGAACGGTGGATGACGATGAGGTAGTTTGGAAGCTTTGGTGTGCTTGGGCCGGATTGATGTATCTGTTGCCTTCTTTGAAAGTCTTGGGGCTTTGAAAATTGATACTTCTCCTTAGGAGGGCACTCAGAGAGTCGACTGTGTTACATACGGACATATCACATTACCTCATTTGTCTCGAAATGAATTTATAACGGCGTAGGCTCAAGATAGAACATGGCTGTATAACCTAAAAACCAGAAGAAAGTAAAACATAGAGATTCACACGCAAGCGCAGCACTTTATTGACGCTTTTCATTCGTGTTCAACTCGTGGCGCCGATGATTCCTCAACCAACCCCTCAATCGTTGCAATCAAGAACCTCGTGATACGGTTCCTCAAACATCCCCTTTAGACTAGTAGCAATCTGGAAAAGACCGTTGACTTCGGTCAAATTTAGTATGCTAACCCCACCGAGGAAGGCGAAGATCTAGACCTAAGGATCTCATTAGCTTTTCCCGACGTGGGGGTTTTTCATTTTGGGGAATGGCCCGACAGCACCCATCAATTCACATTCTATTTACACCACGAAAAGAGCAAGGCTCTATGGACAACTTGTCTAAGGCAGGTCTTCCAAGACAAACAATACAGGCAGCATTCAATAACTCTGACCTAGGAACAAATATACCCTGAGAAATGGGATCTAATTTAGGTTAGCCGACGTCCCCGGGTTTCTTGAACCAAACATTTCCTCTTGTGAGATACGAGACACAATGGCCCAATCACTCCCGCCAATGATGGGGAATACTGCAGCACCTCGCTTCGCAGCTCAGCTGGATCTATTTATCTAGTGTCTATAACGTACTACGGGGATCAGAGTCCCTAACGCTTTATTTTCCCATCATCCATTCATGACCGAGCAAGTCTTGTTAATGAATGCCCTTACATTGAACAGCATTCAAGTACCATTGCTGAGACATGCTTACTATCACTAAACACAAGAACACAACCCGAGATGACTTTATTTGCTCAGCCAGAGGGAGGCCGTGAAAGAGCCTGCGATGATTCCTAGCGGGAGAGTGGTCGCTAATCCGTCGATCATCGGCCCGGATCCTTCAAGAACTTTTCCGAGGAAAGACATCCCGAAGAAAATACTGCAGAGAATAAACCTGTTAAAAGGTTAGACCTCTGAGGCATGGTGAAGCTCCCTTGGAATGGAGAACATACGTGTCTGTTCGTCCCGCAAATCTCCACCAGACAAAGGCAAGAGAACTGCTGGTTATGGTAGCAAGAGACCATAGCCTGGATCAAGTCAGTTTCGTCACTGTTGAAGGTTCTCAGATATCTGGAACATACCCTGACCAGAATATGTCTCCGAATCCACGTTGTTCGCTGTCCCACCAAAGATAGAGTGAAACGGCGGCGGTGGATAAACCCGTCGCAGTGCGTATGATTAGCCCCCAATCCCAAGCTCGGAGACGACGTCCCAGTACTAAAACTCTATTTTTGAGCCTGCCGACGAAGGTAAATGTTAGACTTGTTTCTCATAGAGGTAATCGCACAAGGGATCGAAGAAGTATTGAAAGCGTACCAGGGTCTCAGAGCTTCACGTTCTTGAGGCCGACCAGGCCCTCCTACGACTGGAGCCGGAAGACCTTGAGCAGTTTGTTGGGTGACAGGAGCGTTCATTTTACGTTCAGCCTTGTACGCTGATCAGTCGACAATCTATATGATCCCGTGATACAAATGGAGGTTCAGCTGAAGACAATAGATGCAGATGAAAACTGACATCTCGTTCGAGGAAACCTTTACGGGGAATGAAAGGGATCTCATATGCACGCTGCAGGCCCCTGAAAGGCCCCGACTCAGCCATCGGGTTCAATAAGGGATAAGTGTGGTAGGACAGCCCAAGACATCGGAACGCACATCCAATGATTACGACGAGAACTCAATATGAGGCGGGAGGCAACCCATGTGGAGGCTTAGAAAAGAGGTCAGAAGAAAAGTCGAGTATGCCTTGGCAGCCGGACAAAAGTTGAGCAAAGTCCTCCCACTAAACCAGGTCTAGGGGAGATGAAGAGGGACACCTTCACCGTGTTCATTTCACTCGATCCCGGTACCGATGGACTATGTCAAGAAACTTCAGATGGCAGTCTTCGCTCTTCGAAGGCCCAAAGAGCACTCTGGAGAGAAAGGAGAAAGCTTGAGGTGCCCGTCTTCGAGATGCAACCCTACCCTCGGAAAGTTCAAGCCCTTTGCGACCGTTTCAAGCCTGAAAAGACACTTGAGAAGTAAACACGGGATGTATTATGATGTGGAAGAGTACGTAAACCAAGAAGTTTTGACCGTGAAGAAAGCAACGGACTTGCTGACTTTATTCTGTAGGCACCTAGCGCTGCTTGGCAAGACTGCCGCTCAGACATCCATTCAACGACGGACCAGGCAGTCTGCGAGAGGAATCAAAGGCAGCCTTTCAAGGACACTTGCAATCATTCTCGGAAGCAACATCATGGCCTGGCCGTCCTTGGCCATCTTGAAGTCCTTTGGGAGGGATGAAGAACGGCTTCGCATGGCCGAGGATCCTGGGCCGACAGCTTCGCATGGTATTAAATTGCAACGCATGATGGGAGGCGTAAGTATAGACATACATCCAAGCAAAAGACAAAGATATACTAACATTGCTATTTAATCAGCTAGATCTTCTCCTACCAAAGCCTGATCCCGGCATAGCTGCAATGGCCATTGTTGCTTTCGGAGCCGGAGTATGCACGATGTACCATCTCAATCGCGATGATGAACTCCAAGACAAAATTCTCGCTGCGGGAATGACACTCGCGTTCATAGCCGGAACAATTCTTGGATACGATGCAGAAGCCATTATCCTGAACATACTTCCTTGGACGATCCTACTTGCTCTCTCGCTCAGTGCAATCGTGCATCAAATCTGGCGTTACATGGCGTGGACACCGAGGAGCTGCGATAGTGGCTTGCCCATATGGACATACTCTTGATGGTCAATGCATGACAAAGGAGGCGGCTATGGGTTAGTTGAGAAGACGCGGTCACATGTGTGGTGATGTCTATTGCGAGTAGTTTCATGATAAGTTTTAAAAATTGTTCTTGAGCTTTCATTCGTTGTTTGTCTCACTATACCGAAATTCGTTTCAAACTTATTCAATAGAAAAACCATGTTGTAGATGATGAATAACGCCGTGGTTTGGAACGAGAATTCGACCTGGCCTGGCGAAATCAAGTCGCTCTTCTGATGTACTTCTATTGGCTCCACACCGAGCACACCGAGCCCGACCAGGTCCGACCGAGCCCAACCCCACCAACCCCTCCATCCAAGCTTCCGGCACCTCAGCTTCGACTTCAAATCTCCATCTTCCACACAACAACCGCCCTCAAAATGACAACAACCGCCCCTTTCCTCTTCCCGCGGGAATACTCCTTCCCGCCCTTCTTCACCCGCCAAACAAACCTCACCACACACCACGCTCAGCTCGTCAAATGGTCCGACCTGATCCTCGCCTACTGCCGCCACAACCGCATCTTCAAGCTCTCCCTCAACGCCGCCATCCCCTCTGCGCCGACCGCCGCCCTTCCGCACGCGCTGCCCAACACATCCACGCCTTCCATGGCAATCACCGACCCGACCCTCGGCGGCACCTCCACTGCGTCATCGGGGGCTGCCGGCCCAGAGGAGCTGTTCCACAACAAGACGCTGAACAAGCGCCTCTCGCTGGCCGACGCGCGCGAGGTTCTCGAGTTCATGAAGAAGGACGGCCGCGCGGAGCAGCTGCCCGCTTCGCCGGACGTGTTTTGGGTGTACTGGCGCACGCCGGACGAGTGGGCTGCGGCGATCGAGGCGTGGATCGACGAGACGGCGCAGAAGGGGGTTGTGTTGACGTTGTATGAGCTCACTGAGGGCGAGGGCACGAGGGGGACGGGTGAGTGTTTTCTGGGTGTTTCCTATGATATGGAGGGATTCAATACTAACGGTCGATTTTTGCAGATTTCCACGGCCTCGATTCCGACTTACTGCAAAAAGCGCTGCAGGTCCTGGTCAAGCGAGGCAAAGCTCAAATCTTTGGACAGGAGGACTCCCAGGGTGTCAAGTTCTTCTGATTACCGATCGACGATACGACGGCACGATGTAGCTATTCTCCCATTCGATTCTCTTGAAGACGTAACGACATTCATACATTATACATCCGTATACCTCCGTATACTTCCGCAACGATCAACACCAGCGACACCGACAACGGCACCGACACCGACGGACCGTCGGCGTTTCTACTTCCCGATGCAATGACCTTCAACTCCTTGCGCGCGCGGGCGGCTATTATGTACAAGAGCGTAGCAATATTCAGCAAAACATCATGACTTTTCGAAAAAGTTCTTGACGAGGTACTTCTCGTCAAACGTCACCTGCTGGGTCATGGCCACGTCCAGAAGCCAGTCGGCGGCGACGATACGAGGCTCCATGTGGCCTTTGCGGGCCATCTCCTCAAACTTGGGCCAAAGGGCGCGCTCCTGCAGACTGTTGGAGCTTAGCAGATAGACGGGTTCAGGCGCGGCGCCGCCATCTTCCTCGGCGGTCGTGGGCTTGATGGTGGTGCCGCTGCGTGCGCGGTAGAGCTTGAACATTGCGCCGTTGGCCTCTGCGATGGCCTTGTAGCTATCAGGGCCGTTGCTGATGTGCTCCGTACAGTAGACCGGTACCGTCCACAGGAGTTTGCCGAGATTCGCCCTAGCCCGGGAGACAGCCGTCTCTATCTTGACTCCGAACTTCTTCTCGTTTTCTTTATCGTCGAGAAGGAAGTCTTCAGGGTCAGGAGCTTCACCCTTATCGAGCGCTTCGTCGATGAACTTGGACGAGAGAATCGTAGGCCCCTTGGCTAAGGTCTTGAGGAACTTGACTGTCCGCACCATGTGCGGGGCGGCGAGGTAGTCAGAGGGCTTGTCGTCCTGGACTATGAGGATGCCCATGTCGCGAAGCTTACGCTGTGTGGTGTTAGTACCTAGGCATAGAAGAATGATGGAGGAACTGAGACAACTGACCCTTTCAACATCCTCCTTGTGCTTGTTGTTGACCCATCTCGTAAACCCGGTCAATACAACCCTCATTTCGACCTCTGGACCTGCCGACTTCCGCTTCTTCGTCGGGCGTCTCTCGTCGTCGTCCTTGTCGTCATGGTCGTCGCCGTCGTCCGCCTGCGCTGGGCTTGACGTCCGTCCCCGCTCCTTGTCAATTTGGTCCGCAGCACGCTTGCCACCCCAGGGGCCGCCCTGCTTGGCTCCCCGCTTCTTCTCCTTCTCGTATAGAGCAATGTCTGGCGCGATGCGTTGAAGGTTGGTGAGCGCCTTGCTCTTGGCACTTCTTGCGCTTCCTGTGGACATAACAGAGGGGGTATCATTCTCCTTGCCGCGGGCACCACCTTTCTTGGGACGAATAGGCGTCATAAAGCTGTCGTCGACCGCATCGTCCTTGGTTCCGTCGTCCTTCTCCTCTTGCCTCCCAATAACGACACCCTCGGCAGGGCCGTAGTTGTACGAGTTGTCCTGGGCGGCTTCGAGAATCCTGCGCTTACGCTTGGCACCGGGGGACAAATGCTCTTCTCCACCCGGGTAGTACGTCTCTCGTAACCTGGATTCGTCGAAAAAGGTCTGGCCAATAACCTCGCCGAGATTCGTACGGACGGGAAAATGGGAATATTTGGCTACGGTAACGCTTTGCTTCTCGCACTTGGCATAGCTCTCCTCGATCCACAAGTGGTTGACAGTTTCGATGTTCCAGTCCTTAGCCGCCTCGTACTTTTCGCTACTGCTGCGGGCAGTAATGAGATGGGTGTTCTCGGCCTTCATCGTCTTGGTATACGTGGCGCCAGTTGCCCGAATAAGGTTCTCGAGATAGATACGAGCGTCGCCACCGTAATTGGAAAGGCAAATCTTGAAGTCCTCGAAGCCTTCGATGCCGTTTCGGGGGACAGGGTAGTGGAGTAGTCGTCGCAGGGGCGAGGTCCATTCGTTGTGAGTGATGAGGTGGTAGAGCCACGAGAGATTTCCGACATCCTTGCCCGATTGAGCCGCCTTAACATACTGTTCGCCGTCGCGGTATTGGCACACGAAGTAGTCGCAGTCGTCAACATCCTGGACCACTCTGCCGCCTCCATTGATGACGAGTTGCTTGACGATTTCCAACGATCTCGGGGTGATACTAAGGTCCCACGAGAACATGACGCTCTTTCCTTGAAATATGGTGGCAGCCCTGCGTGTGCTATCGACGAGCTGGTTAGGCATGGTAGCCGTTGCTCCTTGGAGGTGATCGTACTTGGGCATCTGCACTTCGGCTTGCAGCTCGGGGTTTTTGAGGATTTCGGGGTCGGGTAAGGTATAGGGGCCCTCATCGATGCGCTTGCCGAGTTTGAAGCAGTCTTCGAACCTACTGCGCGTAAGCAGGCAACAACGGAAGGACTCAAGATGAACGCAACTGACCAGTGTGGTAGAACAATCTTGCATTTGAGTCCCTTCTCCTTAGCAGTGACACATTTGGGATGCTCCATAGACAGCGCGCAGATGTGTGTGGTCTGGCGGGTGACGTCGGCAGTCTCCATACCGCCCATAGCGAGAGTCGCCCCGATTATTGTCTCCTTGTCGATTTCGGGCAGGTCGGCGCAGGTGATGTTGATTTTCGAGAAGAACATGCGCGGGTCGGGCGAGTAGGGACGGACCTGGGCCTGTTTGTTCCTGTGGATGGAGGCTTTGAGCCAGTTGGACTCGACAACAGGGATCATGAAGGCCTGGGTTTCTGTGAACTGAGGGAAGTCGATTGTGTTGGAGACTATGTGAGTAACTTGCTCGAGGCGTATTGAGCCGTCACGGCTCGGGTCGAGGACTTCGCCGCCGCGGCCTATAACGATCTCCGTAAGGTCGCTGATCTCCTTGGGCGCCAAGTAGGCGGACGGCACGAATGCAAAGGCGCATTCCGCAAAGAGGCCTTTGGCGTCGGCCATGGTTGTCGTCCGTGATCGTCGTCCGTGGGCGTCGTCGTCGTCGTCGTCGTCGTCGTCGTCGTCGTTGGCGTTGTTGTCCTTAGGCGTCGTGGTCGTTGCCGTCCGGGTTGTGTAGGTTGCAGAGGCGATATTTCTTGCCCTGGTTGACGCGACTGGGCTTGACGCGCTCAAGAGAGGCCCACTACACCACACGCGAATTGACCACTACAGCACATGACGTTGAGAGATACCTGCATTTGTATGTAAACCCCACTATAGAGTAAGTAGCTACCCATCACAGTACTATTAGCGCGTAGTAGGCCATTAAAAGCGCGCCGTGTGCACGGGCGTCTGACAGGCACCCGACAGACTCTGCCTGGGCGGCACACCTGTCAGCCAAAGCACCAAACGAGATATGGACGACGATTATGGACGACAACGAGGACCCGGACGGTAGCAAGGACAACAGAAGAAAGTACCGGGACCAGTCATTCATTCACATCATCTCCAGTGTAACCAGCTCGAGCTCCGGTGAGCAACCATTTTACACAATTCAAAATCGGCGGGGCAGCGTAAGATCAGAGAAAATGCGTCCAAGATCATTTCGACTCACTCACCTGCTCGTCGGCCGTATGCCTAGAATGGCAAGCCTATTTTGAGAGACGCACCTTCTATTGCCTCTCTGATGGTTTTTGACAATAAGAGCCGTACTCTCTCGCGGGGTGACACCCCCTTCGAGGACTTCAAGATTGGCCTCTCCAGATACGATGTCGACGTTCGTATCTATCTCGAGAATCTTCTTTCTATTGCCTCGTTCTCAACACACTTGCCGACAAAAAGAAGTTCGAGAAAGCCACACGGAGCCCACATACGACCGGGCAATTGCGGGTGAACAAGTACAGATACATTGAAGTTGTGGCATCTGAGGTGTTTCACAATGTCGCGGTACCTGGCAGCTTTGACGCAGCTGGTCCGACGCGGATCGGGCCATCAAATAACTCGCAGCCGCTAGCAACTTTATTGCAACTACCTACAAACGACAGCTCCATCTGCTGCCGTCTTGATTCCTTCGTCGGACGCTGTCAATCTCTAAGGGCCTGACCGTCCACGCATCATTTCGCCCTTACTGCTGTTTGATTCAATCACGCCGACCATGTTGCCCCACTAATTCCCAAAATAATCAATCTCTCTTCGTACAGCGAATTCGTCTCGCTTCAAAACCACCAAGAAATGCCGGTCTGCATCCAAACTTTCGTGAATGACACTTCGCGAACATGATACGATCCCTCAGAGGCTCGACTTGATAAGGTCAGCAGCCTTCTCAGCGACCGCGTACACGGTCGCCTGAGGGTTCGCCCGCACCGTGATGGGGACGATACTGGCGTCAGCCACCCTCAGGTTGCGAATGCCGTGAACACGCAGCTTCTCGTCAACCACGCCACCGAGCTCGCGGGGCATCATGGAGCAGGTGCCCGTGAAGTGATGAGCACCCACAGCAGTCTTGCGAACGAAGTCCTTGGCCTCCTCCAGATCGGTCAGAGGCTTGGCCGGGACACGCTTTCCGCCCGCCTTGAGCTGGCTGCGGAGAGGCTCCGTGGACGCAATCTGCTCAATCTGCTGCACGTGTCTGGCCAGAAGCTCAATATCTAGGGGGTGAGTCAGGTACCCGGGGTCAATGGCCACCGCTGGCGACTCCAACGACGCCGACGTGATGTGGCTCGAGCCTCGCGAGAGCGGGTGAGCCAACAGCAGGCCGAACGCAAAGAATTTCTCGTCGCCGGGAGGTGGCGCCGCCATCGTCCCGTCCGGGTTGAACAAGGCGTACCCTGGAAATGATAGGTAGTAGCCGGAAGGCTCCGATGACGAAGTGAGGACCGAGCGGACGAACGACTCGAGCTTTTCGGTAAACGCAGGTGTCGATCTCGTCTTCGGCGCCTCCGCCTTGAGCTTATCGAACAGCTCCCCGGCATTCTCGGTAGCCGGCAGCGGAAGCTGTGCCGTTGCCGAAGTCCCACTTCTGGAGAAGGGGCCCGATTGCTTGCCGTACGCCTCCATGGCTGCCCCGACCGCCGCGGGGTCTTGGCGGACGATCCCATCCATGGTGTCATGCTCGGGGAGCGTTTCAAAGGCTGCCCCGACCATGACATGGTTTTGCAGGTTCTCACCAACGTGTGGGTTGTCCAGCACAACGTCGATGCCAAGCCCGCCGAGAAGCTCAGCGCTTCCAACACCAGAAAGCTCCAGGATACGAGGGGAGTTCAGGGCGCCGGCGCTGAGGATGACTTCCTTTTGCGCCGTTGCGACCTTTTTCTCGCCGTCCTTGGTGTACTGGACACCCTCTGCGACAATATCGCCAGCGCCAGTCTTGAAGACGACCTTCTCCACAAGCGCTCCGGTCTCGACGGTCAGGTTCGACCTAGACTTGGCGGCTTGCAGATACGCGCTGCCGGCATAACTCCTCGTTCTTGTCGCAGAGTCGACAGTGTCAGGTGTGAGACTGCTTCCGACGCCCTGCCCGCTCAACGGGTCGCAGACATTGGGAAAGCCCAACTCGCGGATGGTGTCTTGCCAGACCTTGGGCCAGAAAGAATCGGCGTTGTCAGGCAGAGACAGCTTGAGGGGACCGCTCTGTGCCTCATCAGAAGCAATGGAGTAAGTCTTCTTCTGGGCAGCACTGAACGAGGGCCAGTCCCAACCCTCATTGCCCAAGCTAGCCCAGGACTCAACGTTGGCACGAGTCGTGACAGTGAACGACAGGCCGTTGAGAGCACCGGAACCACCTAGCAGGCGGCCTTGAGGCACTCCAATCTCACGACCACCGAGGCCACTCTGCATCAATAGTCAGAACCAAATGCAAGAAGCATCCCACCACATTGTTGGAGAGACTCACCTGTGGTACCGTCTTGAATTGCCAGTCAGATGGTGTCTTGACCAGACTGGGCCCCAGTGCGGGAATATTGACTCTGGGATCCGCCGTCTGGTCCTCGCCCGCCTCCAACACCAACACTTGGATATCGGGGTTCTCAGACAAACGGGAGGCAATCACCAAGCCGGCAACACCACCGCCGACGATAACGAAGTCGTATTTTGCAGACATTTTGACAAAGATATGAGGTTTGGGCAACACAAGTGAACAGCAGGCCAGGAGGATTTGCTCAGCGGAGCTCAGCCAGTGTTAAATCATCAGCATGAAGGAACCAACAATTAGCCCGAGGGGACCGGTACGTGTGCATTGCGGCACAGACGTTGGTGCATAGCAAGAATCACCATCGCGCCGAGCTATGCTTCCGGCATCTCCCCCGCGCCGCCGTATTGGACCAACTCTCGACGGCGCCCCGACCAGCCGTTTTAGGTACCGTCGGATCAGGTCCCACTGCAGAGTTGCATTCGTACGACGACGTTTCTGCACCATGGACCCGACGCATTTTGGCGCAGACCCATCCACTTCTCCGGGACCCCTAGTCCATGAGTCGCGCACCACTGACCGGGGGCCTCCCAGCAGGTACCCGGATATCAAGGTTATCGGGATGCCCCAAGGATCACCGCGGAGCCGACACGGGCTTGTACTTTACATCAATCCGTACAAACTTCTCGATGGTATGATGGGCGTTACACGATCGTGGTGATTTGCCATCCGGCCATTGGACACTAGTCAGTCGCCGTGGGAATCTGTGACCCCTCAGGTAACTCACGATAGATTGCCACGGATGGCGACTAATGGGGCTAGACCCAGCACTTAGAGCCATGCAGAGCTCTATCACAGCTCGAGGGCGGCAGATGTAAGCCAGCTCGAGTCCAGACATGAAAGAAGGTCTTCGAGCGGTCTGCCGTTGACTTTGGACTTGGAAAGTTGCATCAACGACATAGTCTTCATGATGGGTGTTCTCTTTGACTCTAGCTACCAAGGCATCCTCGTCTCCGGACTTGGAGTGCTCTGCGGTTTCGCCGTCCACCATGCCCTCTTCATTCACGGAGAGTGGCATGTACAAGCGCCTCAGATTGCTCTGGGCCACTTTTGGTTTCTCTTTTGCTTCATTGCTTCAAGCATCTACTACAAAAATACCTTGATTGGCGAGCTTTCTCGGTGTCTGTTGACGCTGTTTGCTGGCTATCTTCCCGGTCTTCTGGCCAGTATCACTCTCTACAGAATCTTCTTTCATCGTCTGTCTGGTTTCCGTGGTCCGTGGTACGCCCGTATCACGAAGCTCTGGCACGTATGGGCATGCAGAGACTGCAAGAACCACCTGGTTCTGGAGGACCTGCACGAGCAATATGGAGACTTTGTCAGAACAGGTGAGAGAAACGACTTGTCATGACCATTTGTTTCAATACTGACTGTTTCAAAGGTCCCAGTGAAATCACCGTCTTCCACCCCGGAGTCTTCATGGCTGTGGATGGCCCCCGATCGGAGTGCATCAAGGCAGAGTGGTATGACATTCTGCATCCCGATCGCGCCCTCGTTACCACCCGCGTCAAGCCAATTCATGCTGCTCGACGTCGTGAATGGAACCGTGGCTTCTCGGCTCAAGGTATGTCTCCATAGATCTTCGGTATCGTGAGCCTATCTGACGTGCCGTGCCGCGCTGCAGCCCTTGTCCAGCACGAGTCAAAGATTCTCAAGTATATTGAGCAACTTGATCAATGCATCGAGGCCAATGCCAAAGCAAACAAGCCTTCCGAAGTGCGGGACCTCTTCTTCTGGTTTGGGTTTGATGTCATGGGCGATTTCGTCTTCAGCAAGTCGTTTGACATGCTGCATCAGCAGCAGTGGCACCACATCATTGTGCGTCTGCAGCGTGCCCTTTCCCTTCTTGGGCCGTTCAGCCCTACGCCGTGGTTGATTCAGGTTTGCTTCAAGCTCGCTCCGCGTGTGGGTGTTCTGAAGGACTGGTTCGACATGGTCGCTTGGTGCGAGCGTCAGATGCGCGTGAGACTAGACGACGCATCTCCCAAGCCATCTGTCCCTGACCTCGCCCATTACCTGATGGAATTGGACGATGGGCAGACTGAGATGAAGGACCGCTTAACCTGGCTATTCGGTGATAGTCTGCTTGCTATTGTGGCCGGAAGGTGAGCATACTTTGACGGGTTTAGGGCAATTAATACTGACATGCACAGCGAACCGACTGCTGCCGCTCTGATTGGTATCTTCTGCGAGCTGGCAAAGCACCCGGAGCACATTGACAAGGTCTACGAAGAGTTGAAGGATGTTGACGTGACAGACCTCAAGACCCTGACGAGTCTACCTCACCTCAACGCCGTCATCAACGAAGGTCTCCGACTCTACCCGGCCCTGCTCACGGGCGGAGCCAGGAAGACGACCGAGAACGGTGCAACCATCGGCGGCACCTTTATCCCGCCCAACACGACCATCATTGCGCCTCGGCATGTCCTTTCCAGAAGTGAGTCCAGTCTGGTCGCGCTCAGGCCTTCTCTTAAACTGACTATTGCTTCAGGGGAGGATTGCTTCGAGCGGCCGAATGAGTTTATCCCCGAGAGATGGAGCACCCGACCGGAGATGGTCCGAAATGCATCCGCCTTCGCACCTTTCGGTACAGGTATGGAGCCCTCCCGCGTGTGGTGGTTGCCGGATATGGAGACTAACTCGTGCATCTGCAGGTCATCACAGCTGTCTCGGGCGTTTCCTGGCCACCGACTCCATGAGGTTCGTGGTGGCAAGGTTGGTCAAGAAATATCACATTCGCCTTGCTCCCGGTGAGACTGGAACTCGGGTTTTTGACGACATTCGGGATCAGTTTACTTCCAACCCCGGCCCCTTGTCTCTCTGTTTCGAGTTGAGGTGACTGGGGCTATGAATAGACGGAACGCTTGACTACACAGCCTCTCAGTACACTTGTCATAATTTAGAATTGCCATGAACACATTTTCTTGTTTTATCATTCTGCATACACTTTAAGCACACTGGACATGATCTAAATCAAGTTATGAACAACCCCTGGGCTGAGTGTTCAAGCGAGAGGGGAGAATGGCCACCCGTTGATGCCGCTGCTGTAGAGCGGGCCAGCTTCAATCGCTTTCGCACTCTTCTTGAGCTCCTCCACATCCCAGTTGGCCCAGACCGAGCGTCCGTTCAGGAAGGCAGCCTCCGGGCTGGTCAACCACACAGCAAAATGGGCCGGGAGTTGGACTTCATCATGGCACGGACGTTAGCCTGGTCGGCCCACAGCGGAGTTGCAGCTCGAAAGAAAGCGACCCAGGTGGTGAGATATGGGTATCTGACAGGGACAGCACGCACCTTTATCCATCGGCAGGGCCTCCGCCTTGGCACCGCTCTTTTTGAAGATGTCGGTCTCTACCATGCCCGGGTGCAGAGTGACGGCGAACAGATTCGGGTTCTCCGCCGCGAGGAACTCGACGATTTTGGTCTGCGCCAGCTTGGACGCCATGTACGGCGACAGGCCGGGCACCATGGACACCGGCAGTGCCGTGGTGCCGGTCGTCAAAGCGATGACAGACGCATGCGAGGGGTTAGCCGTGGGCAGGAACGACTTGGTTACCAGGTATGTGCCCTTGGTGTTCGTCTTTTCGTCACATGTGAGTATGGAGTCGCAGCTGGCGTGGGGACCTGTGCAGAGTCGCAACTGACCTCGAAGTTCAGCCACCATTCGTCGGAGGTGGACCCCGCGATGGTGGAAGGGGGCGAGGTGTAGCCAGCGGTCAGGACAAGAATATCCCACTTGCCGATCGCGGCTGCCACCTGGATCAACGTCTCCTCGCTCGTGATATCGGTCACGAACGTCTCGGACTGAACAGACGGCGGCAGAGAGGACTTGGTGGTGCTTAACGCGCTCTCTGAGCGGCCAAGAAGAATGACTCGGGCCGCCCCGGCAGCAGCAAACGCTAGGGCAGTCTCTCGGCCAATTCCGCTCCCCTTTGGGATTGAACACAAGAGTTAGAGTTGATGATATACAGATGGAGGGGGGCTGGAGCTGTCTCTATCGGGACAAAAGCTGTGGGATGAACTGGGGGGTTATGAGAGGACGTACCGCTCCGACTACAATGGCCGTCTTCCCCGCTGCGCTCAGCTCCGGACGGGAGGGGGAGATGGCATCGTAGGTGTCGTTATGCCATGTCGGCGTGGCGGAGGGCAGAGGGGGTTGCATTTTGACTAACTGATTTCAACGGAGATAACGACCGAGGCAGTCTGGATCCTGGAAGTGGCGATTTTCAGGTAAGAGTCGATAGATTGGGGGAGGACAATGAGCTATCACTGATGGGATGCAATCGAATAGGACATCGCGAGCCCAGGGCCCGTCTTTTATCCCCAGGAAACGGAACTCAAAAGCAGAAGCAAATGTTGCCCAGCCCGCGAGCCCCACGCCGGACGGATTTAAGCAGCTGGGAGGTGCCTTAACGCAGCGACGGTGCCAGAACACAGCCCGACAGGAAGGCCTTTGGTGCGGGATAGCGTGCGGCGTCGAGAGAAGCCAGCGTTGCGCCTGTTGGATTGGTCTGATGGTCACCAACGCAAGGTGCTGACCGGTTGACGACAGTACCTACATCCCCGCTGACAGACATAGACCAATACCAACGAGGCAGGCAGAGAGAGGGGAGGGGAGCACTGCTTCTGCTGATGAAACTCTTCAGCAGTGACACCTGTGCCTTGCATAAAATTACCGGAGACGCACCGCATCAGACGGCGGCCGTTCGGACTCGGTGCGACGCCACCGGCGGCCTTAGGCAAGGCGCGGCATTTGTGTAGAAGGTCTACCGCGGTTGAACAGGCTTTGGGAAATGGCTCGCTGTAACAGGACAGCAGACGCGCTGAAGGTGGTGTTGCTGCTGCTGCTGCTGCATGCGAAGACTTGCAGCAAGACAGCCCTCTTCTCCTCTCTCACAGGTGGGTGGATCTCGGTCAGCTTCGTTGGACAAGGGTGGGAAACTCTGATATATCAACTCGCAGAGACTCCACTTTGAAACTCCCCCCACCTCCAAAACTGAGAGAGCACTTCCTGGAATGGGTTTCCACCCCTGCAATAACTGTCTAAAGCGGAGACTGGAAGTTGACGAACGAGACAAGGGGCCTTGAACATCGCAACCCTGGGGGTGGGCCGGGGTCAGTTGCGAGAGTTGTGGGGAGTTGCACAAAGTGATCCCTCTCTCTGCTCTATCTAATCTCTCCCAGCCCGGCCTCAAGAGGGAGGGAACCAGGTCCATCACGTAACATCATGCCGTGCGTTTCCCGATCACATCTGAGAACGCAGAGATGGACCCCGCCTCTCCCCTCGTCGAGAGTGGGAATCTATGATCCCCCATATCGATATTATCCACACGTGCAGCAACACCACGCGGATGGTTGGTCCTCCAAAGGACTAGAGATACTGGTATTGCTTTTCGCAGTGCAAGTCGTCGGCGAGGCAAGGCAAGCGTAGTGGAGATGGGCGCATGCATTGTCTTGATTCATGTCCCACTGTCATCCCATCTTTCTTTAACACTAGTGCAGCTGTGTCTCGATCAGATGAGGCATGGAAGGAGGTGTTTTCCTGCAGCTTTACCTTGACGGCGGGCAAAAAAGAAGCAAGCCCTAGGGAACTAATGGCACGGCAAAGTAAGGTACAGTATGCAAGTGCGGTACTTGGCATCTCATATGACCATATCCGAAGCTGGGAACTACCGCGAATAGGGTCACATCGACTGGTGTCTCATCGACCGGTCCCGTCCACTCTTTTTTCTGCGCCTCTACCGATATGTGATTGATATTCACGGAGTCCACGTTTCGAAAGAAGGTGCTGCTGGTGGGATGGTTGTGGTGGGCAGCCGAAGCAAGGCTAAGCCAGCCCGTTCCCCATCGCTTCTCTCGGGTGTGTGAGATGTGGCCCATGGATTCGGGAGAAATAGTGTGTTAAGTGTGTTCGGGTCTTTTCCTGCTTGTGTGCGAGTGTGTGAGATAGATCGCTTGCGCCCTCCATAAGTTGGATGAATTCCCCCTCCCACCCGGAGAGTCTTGCGCCACGGCGGTTGTCGGCTGAGAAGATTGTTCAACTTTGAAGGTTTTGATCCGCACCAACAGACGTTCGCAAGCGCGCTTCTCACATTTGTCCCGTTGGTTGGGATTCGGCTTCCGCTGCTACTAATAATACGTGCTTGCTTGCCTGCTCACCATGCCTGGCGCTGGTTCGAGGGGCATTGCCCTGTTGGTATGGATCGTCGTCTTTACCGTCATTGACGCCGTGGCGTTGGCCCTGCGCTTCTGGGCCGGGCGCATTATGCGCAGAGGCTTCTACTGGGATGATGGAATGATTGGGTTTGCGTTTGTAAGTTGGATGTCCTGTCTGCCTGCTTGGGCGCTGGCTAACTTGGACATAGGCAAACATCATTGCGCTTCAGGGCGTTGTCGTTTGGGCCATCTACAACGGCCTGGGCAAGCACACCAACGAACTTACTCTTCCCGAGTATGCGGTTCAGTTCAAGGTATATTTTCCACTTCATCTACATCTTCATAGCCCAGGCTCGACTTACACCATCATTCAGCTCATCCTCGCCAGTGGCGTCACCTGGCTCCTCGGCACCATCTTCATCAAGTTCGCCATCTTGTGGATGTACACGCGCATCTTCGCCACGGCCCAGTTCAAGCGCTGGTCACGCATCCTGATGGGCGTCGTGGGAGCGTACGGCGTCGCCTTCCTCATCCTCTTCATGAGCCGCTGCACGCCCATGTCACAGCAGTGGGCTCCCGTCGAGGGCGGCCACTGCCGCGACATTACCATCGACCAGATCGTCTCCGTGACCATCAACATCGTCGTCGACATCGCCATGACCGCTCTCCCGATGCCCGCGCTCTGGGGTCTCCAGATGCCCCTGCGGAACAAGGTTGCCGTCACCGCCATGTTTGGCATGGGAATCACGTAAGTCGCATACCAAATGCGCTATACCGATCGAATCTCGACTAACTTCCAGTAGCACCATCGCCATCATGGTCTGGCGCCTCATCAACACGGTCACCACCATCGGCGACCTCGACTTCGTCTACAACCTGCACGACATTGGCCTCATCAGCCTGCTGGAGCTCTGGATCGGCATCATCATCGCCTGCCTGCCCACGCTCGGCCCCCTGCTCAAGACCTACGTCAAGCCGGCCGTCTCCAAGATCGGCTCCAAGCTGACGAACCCGTCGACGGACCGCGGCAACATCCACCTAAAGGACTTGAACAGCACGCAGGGCAGCCGGGTGCACCACCCGCGCAGGACGTACGACAAGCTCGGAGATAACGTCTCGTACGTCGACCTGGAGCGCGGCAGCAAGGACCCCGCCGTCACGACAAAGTGCCACTACGCCCCCGGCGCCGACGCGCCCAGGGATAGCCGGCCGGTGATTTACGTCCAGCAGGACATTACCACTTCACAAGATTCGTGGGAGAGGAGACAAACATGAGGCGGTGTGGGATAGCCTGGATATGAGGGATGATTGTTCTATTACGAGACATGCTGTACATATTACCACTTCTTGACATTTCATCTTCTTTGTTACAGTTTTTTCTACTTCTCTTTTTGTCGTTTCTTCTCAAGTTTTATTCCCAACCCGTTGTAGTTTATTTTCCTTCAACACACAAATACCCAATGATTCACAACCAGGATCTCAGATTGCTTGCATCAAACCCCTTAAGCACCGACACCGCGAAGAACACAGACCAAAAAAGACTTCCGGGAGATTTACCAATAGATCCCCCATCCCATTACCCGCAGACAAAGGCCACCTGGGCAGGCAAGCAAGCCAGCGGCAGGCCCAAAAACCGCAACCACGGTCCTGTCGATCACCGCTTCGGAGAACGGCAGTTTGACTTTGGTTGGCGCCCAGAGGGGTTCTCGTCTCCAGGACATGGTCTCCCTTGCGAGAAAGAGGGCGGCGCGCGGATGGGCCAGGCCACAGACACGCAACCCAAGGGACCCAAAACCACGGCGGGGGTAACCCACCTCCGCTCACACTCAGGATATCCCGACGGCGAGTCTAATGAATCGAAATGCTGGGCGTGCGGCGTGTGTTTTGTCAACAGCTCCGGTTAAGCTATCGGCCCCCCGCTTACATAGTCAAAGCAAACGGGACGGCGATGGAAGCCATGGTCGCATCCGACGGGTACACGTGCGCAGAGTCTCGGATAAGGTGAGAGAGTGAAGAGGAGAAGGGAAGGGAAAGAGGCAAGAGATCATCGGAAGGCCCCCATATCGTGAATCGTCTGTGTGATTTACATACACACGTCCCTTTTACCAATACCCGTTTCGCGGGTACCTTGCGAGAACGAGACGAACTGAGTCTGTGTGTGTCTGTTTCTCCACATATCTTGGTAAATTGTTCCCACTACCTGCCCTGTTCAACATAGTTTAGACGTCCATGGATCGTGTTATCTAAGAAACATGCGAGTTTCTCTGGCTCTCGACGACTACTTCGCGCGGCATCATCCATGGGTCGAGGTTTAATCACGCTTGCTACGACATTGGTGTCGCACTACCGGTGAAGCTCAAGCGATCTCCATGGAGACTGACCGCATCACTAGAGGCACCTTTAATCCAAGAGGACGAAACCCACAGCGACATCCACAGTGGCCCTACTATAAAACCAAGAAAACCAAGGCCACGGTTATTAGACTTTGGGAATGCGTGCCCCCGGCGTAAGGTAGCCAGGTTAAACGGGGTGGAGTTTCGAACCCAAATCCACGCGCCAAATGCGACGAACTCTTAAACGGAAACCGCTTCAAGGAACGTTTCCCAACGGTGTCCCATGTTGGTAATTGCTTCACGGCTGCGCATGCGCATGCCATGCCGCCATGCCACATGCCATCCCATGGCTCTGCTGCACTCAATATTGTCCACGAGGTTATTTGCCTCACCTCGTCGAGGTATGATCGCTCAGGGGGCTCTTGCATATTGCCATGCCGCCTGCCCGCTACGGCTTGCTGGCTGCGGTGCCCATCACATCCATGGAATGCGCGGGTTCTGCGTATGCCCTCACGAGGACCCCTTCATGGCCGGGGGGAGATGAAGACGACCCAGATGTACCCCCTAACAATTTAGACATGAAGGTCGTTCCTGGAGGAGTTGGGCTCTCATCACGACCGTGACTGTGTCATGGACGTCGGTTGGATGAATGAAGCGGTGGACGTTTTGCCACGGTTCCCGGGGACAAAATGGCCGACGATGGAGAGAGCCGCCTTCTTGGGGTCCAGTCCAGTCCAGTCCAGACCCGACTTGTTGGAGGTTCCGCCTTTATCTAGAGCCCATGGAGACTTCTTCCAAAGGGCACACATGAACAGAACCATCTCCATCTTCTCCGAGCTATCGTACCAGACTGTCGGATCACTCTCAGTCCACATCTCATCTCCCACCCCTTGAACAAAGCTCAAGACTCCGCGGGAGACATACATACACTCGCATACACTCATACATTACCGATCATGTCACAACCGGGTATTGGGGAGCACTCTCCCCTTACCTTCAAACGAGCAGCGTTTGAAGAGGACGCAGCTCCCAGCAAGTCGTCTTCCTCCTCCTCAGCCACCAGCACGGTAAAGGCCCTCCTCAGTATCCCCCGTCTGATCTGGGACTTTACCGAGAGCAACTTTTCCACCTTCGTGGCGCCCAACACCGCCTTCGGGCTCCTGGGCGGCCTGACCGGCTCGCCCCTGACCTCGGGGCAGGCGACGGCGCTCGCCGTGCTGCAGCGGTTCCCCCTCGTGGTCGCCTTCAACTGGTACAGCGTGCTCATCTTCGACCTGGCCAACCAGAGGGGCTCCGAGTCCGTGGCGGAAGACCGCGCGAACAAGCCGTGGCGGCCCATCCCCGCGGGCAAGGTCACGCAGGAGCAGACGCGCGCGGCGATGCTCGTGGCGATCCCCGCGGTGCTCGTCTTCAACTACGTGCTCGGCGTCTGGAGCGAGGGCGTCTTCATCCTCATCCTGACGTGGCTGTACAACGACCTCCGCGGCGGCGACACGCTCGCCCGCGACGCCATCATCGCGGTGGCGTACTTCCTCTTCAACACGGCCTCGCTCAAGATCGCCATTGGAGACGTTGCCGCCGCCGCTGCTTCTGCCTCGGAGGGCGGCAACAGCATCACGCGCGAGGGGTATCTGTGGGCGGGCATCATCAGCGCGGTGATCCTCACGACGATGCAGGTGCAGGACCTCAAGGACCAGGCGGGCGACGCGGGGCGCGGGCGCAACACGATACCCCTATTCTTCGGGGACTTTGCGTCGCGGGCGTCGCTGGCGGTGCTGGTGCCGGCGTGGTCGTGTGTGTGCGTGTACTTCTGGGGCATCCGGTCGTGGGGGGTGCTGCTGCCGGTGGTGTCTGGCGCCCTGGTGGTTGACGGGGTGCTCCGGACGAGGACGCCGGAAACGGACGCCCGGGCATGGAGGCTGTGGTGCCTGTGGACGGTGTGTCTGTACTCCCTACCGCTGTTCGGCGGTGCAGTTGGTGGTGGTGGTGACGGTTTCGTGTCGTTGGAGCACGTGTGAGAAGTGACTGATGAGACGGAGGACTGTCACTTTCACTGGGCCTGTTGGCAACGCGTTATTTCCCGGGCTCTCTTGCGGCGGGTTGCCCTTTGCTTCCGTGTGTGAAGGAGTTGGTTGTGGCAGGAGGAACAAGTTGGAACCCTTGCCAATGCTGTCGAGTGCGAGTCATGGAGATGGACAGGACCGCGGATAAGACTCGGGCGAATGCTGATTGAGTTGAGGGGGCGAGAGGTTGTTATCGAATAGTTGACGTGCGTGATCTAGGTTGAACAGGGGTCACGAGTCACGCAGTGGCAGGGAGCGGCCCGCGGGAGGCCGGGGTCTTTGAGCGCAACAACAGGGGCGTTGGATGAACACTTATTCATGACAGCCTGCTTTAGTGTAGAGTTACCGGAGGAAAGGCACCGACTAGCAACAGAATTCACTCGCATTAGCTTTGGACGAGACGATACGATTCGATTTGGCTCCGATGTTGTCAGACGGGAAGGATCACTTAGCTCCCCTCCTCCTCGGTGTTTTAGTGTGCCAGTCGGCTGGTGTTCATCGGCGGTCGGATGTAGTTGTCACACGGGGCTTAGAGGCGCCGGCCTATTGGTCTGTCCTCGCCGTTGCGGGCTCGGGTCTCGTCCGTCAACCCGGAGGGCCCGGGGTAAACCCTCCTCCATGCGGTGCCACCCGGTCCAACTGCCACCTGCATTCAACCTTGTTGCTGCAACCACACACACTGCACGTTTGGATGAACCGTATGACAAGCATTCTCCTTCCTCTCTAGCACGATGTTCTAACAGCTTTTTGCAGTTAGAGGCAGCCGCACCACTGGGGACGCTTGGCGTACTGCGTACGCATGCACCACCACCAGCGAGGTCCCCTGCCCGGATCCGATGCGTGTTAGTGCAAAAGGCTCTTGTCTATCCGTATGTCTGCTCTTGTCAACTTGGCAGATAACGTTCAATCCTTGCTCATCCCACAACACGCGTGTCAGGGACGACCCCTAAAGAGCAATGTTGCGATGTTACCTGCCTATATTAGCTCACATGAGCTGTTGGAACCTCAGTCGTATGCCTGCCACCTAGAGCCACCGTTTGTGAGTCTCCGCATCTGGGAACTGTTCCGTGGCCCGGCTGTCTGTTGCGGCAAGCCCGACCTACTCGGCCCCTCGGGCTCCCTCTCTTCTTCTCTCTTTAGTCCTTTCCCCCTCTTTAGTCCGTCCTGAGCATGCACAACTGACGACTTAGCCACGCGGCTCCCGTCTCCCGGCCCTGCTACGGTCAATCTTTCTCTCGAACTCGCCAGCCTGCGCAGGGAGCAGAGTCAGGCCCGCCGCAGTGTAGGACCATTCCGCCCCAATAGCTGAAAAGTTTCTTTCCCCAAACATCGCACAGGCGTAGGCATCGTGGGCCATAAGAGCCAATATTAACATGGGTGCTAATCAAACCCATCGTCAGAGTCTCCCGGTCTGGTCGGCATCTCATTTCCTGTCTGTATGCGTTGTTTATGGTTCGTGAGTGAAGACGTCCTTGGGCCAAGTTAAATATGTAGCGTTCAAGACCTAGAGTTGCATCGTGAAGTCTCCTTCTCTTCCTCACCTCCCTCACCTCCAGTGTCTCGCTACCCCCTTTGTGCTCGCGGCGGTTCTCCCAGTCTCAAGATGGTGTCCTTCATTAACCTCCTCACACTCGCTCCGGCGGTCGCTTCCGCCCTCTCCGTCGGCAAGCCGGGAGGCTCCTTCGGCAGCCCCCTCGAAGAGAGGGAAGACTCGAACGCCACCTGCCGCTGCTTCCCCGGCGACGACTGCTGGCCCACGGCAGCCGAGTGGGATGCCTTCAACACCACCGTCGGTGGCCGTCTCATCGCCACCGTGCCCATCGGCGCCGTCTGCCATGACAGCTCCTTTGGCTCCTACGACGAGGCCAAGTGCACGGCGCTTCAGAACGCCTGGGGCCAGTCCGAGACGCACATCCAGACCTCCTCGTCCGTCATGGCCGCCTTCTTCGCCAACTCCAGCTGCGACCCCTTCAACCAGCCCATCGACCGCTGCATCATCGGCACCTACGTCCAGTACGCCGTGAAGGCGACCAGCGCGGCGGACTACAGCGCCACCATCAAGTTCGCCCAGGAGAACAACATCCGCCTTGTCATCCGCAACACTGGTCACGATTACCTCGGCAAGTCCACCGGTGCTGGTGGTCTGGCTCTGTGGACGCACAACCTGAAGGATATCTCGGTCGTCGACTACAAGTCTACTTACTACACCGGCAAGGCTGTCAAGGTTGGTGCTGGTGTTCAAGCCGGCGAGGCCCAGGACGCTGCCCACGCTCAGGGACTCGTTGTTGTCGGTGGTAACAGCCCGACTGTTGGACTCGCGGGAGGATACACCCAAGGCGGTGGCCACGGCCCTCTTGTTTCCAAGTACGGTCTTGGAGCTGACCAGGTTCTCGAGTGGGAGGTTGTCACTTCTGGAGGCCAGACGATTGTTGCGACTCCCACCGCTTACTCTGACCTCTACTGGGCTCTGAGCGGTGGCGGCGGCGGTGTTTACGCTGCTGTTCTGTCCATGACCGTCAAGGCTTACCCTGACATGATCACCTCGTCTGCCAACTTGACCTTCACCAACACCGGTGTCACCGACGACGTCTTCTACGGCGCCGTCACCACCTACCTCAAGACCCTGCCTGACATCGTCGATGCCGGTGCCGTCAGCATTTGGCTCATGAGCCCTGGCGTCTTCCTCATGCAGCCCACCACCGCCCCCGGCCTCACCAAGGCCGAGCTCCAGGCTCTGCTCCAGCCCACCATCGACGCCCTCGACGCCGCTGGCATCACCTACGGTAAGCTGGCTCACTGAAATTGCGTTGAGCATATCGTGCTAATGTCACTTAGACTACCACATCAACCAGTACGACACGTTCCTGGACAGCTACAACGACATGAACCCCGAGCCCGCCGTCACGGAGTTCAACATCGGCGGCCGCCTGATGCCCCGCACCCTTGTCGCCGACGATGCCTCCGCCACCACGTTCACCACCGCCCTCAAGTCCATCATCGACAACGGCGCCATCATCTCCGGCCTGACCATCAACGTCGCCCGCGACTCCAGCGCCACCCCCAACGCCGTTAACCCCGCCTGGCGTACGGCCCTTATCTCCGCCGTCGTCGGAACGTGAGTTACCCCTATCTCTACCCCCTCAAGAGCTAGTTACTAACAAAACGCAGTGCCTACGACCGCGCCGACTTCTCCACCCTCGTCTCCGGCCAGACCACCGTCACTGACACCATCGTGCCTATCCTGGCCGAGCTCACCCCCGGCGGCGGCGCCTACCTCAACGAGGCCGACCGCAACCAGGCCGACTGGCAAGACGTCTTCTACGGCGGCAACTACGCCAAGCTCAAGGCCATCAAGAAGATCTACGACCCCTGCAGCACCTTCTACGCTCTGACCGGCGTCGGCAGCGACGACTGGACTGTTCAGAGCGACGGACGTCTCTGCAAGGCGTAGATGTTTGAGGGGCGACGACGAGTGATGATGACAAGAGGCAGTTACTTTGCATAGCGTTTCATAATCGTATTTAATACAATTCAATCTTCTTGCCTCAGTATACTTTGCGTCTTGGTAGTGAATGGGAATGAAAGCAGATCAACATTCCCTGGGAGTAGGGAAACGGCTTGATGCAAGACACGACTGGGTTCGTCTAGGCTGACCGTTGATGTTGGCCATACTGAGCGATTTCATGTTTTTGATTCTGATAGATTGTAAAACCAAATGCTAAGAAGTCAAAATACAAAGAGGTACCCTGCGTTCTTATCATGAGACTAAATGTCCGTTTGTTCTATGTCCGCCCTTGCTAAATGAAAGCAAGGCTTGAGTCCCAGAGCCAATGCCCGATGGCGCTTACTAAGAGCGTCAACAGTACTGTCCAGGGAAGAACAGCAAGAAGAAGCGTGGAAACGCTGGTCTCGCTGAAGCATCCGCAGATGATGACAAGCGAGATTGATCCCGCTAAAACTTTAGCCTGATACCTGTCTCGAGAATAGGCGAGATGGTATATTACGGCAGCGCTGGTTCCGTAGGCGATCATGGATGGAACAAACGTCCTAGACGTCCATGTCGACTACTTACGGTCATGAAACATTAGCCTACAAATATTGGAATACCGTTTACAGGTGCAGGTTGTAGAAGTCGGCCACATTGAGACGTGACTTCGTTGCTGTGGGGGATGTTTGCAGATAACTTACATCCTGGGGCCCTTGGTCATACCAAGAGGTAGGATGCTCAACTGAATGAGCATGGTGGCTCAGGGCGTATGAGCTCCCCAAAGCGCAGGTGTAGGCAACGCCATACCCAACAGCTTGCGACAGGCTGTGTCTCGAGCCACTGCTGTCCGTAGTTGAGTGCCCATGCCTCAGCCTGCTTGTTTCAGTTAGATATCAAGGTGAACGAATTCTTCAGACTCCGCGTACCTTGGTTTTCGATCTTTTGATTCGGACCAAGGTCCTGCATTCTCAGAGGTGGGGTCATCTCTGTATTCGAGTTGAGTTCCAAGACGTGGAGCGGCAGGGTCATCACCGCTCGAGACATGGAGAGGATGAACATTCGTCGTTGCGTAATGGCCTGCTCGGCTCGCCGAGGATGAATAGTGGCTTGAAGACATTGCTTGGAGTGTGAAGCACAAATAAACTGCACGAAGATGATTTTAATAGAAGAATGATCTTGAATCCTCAAGTATACCTACGCTTGCCAAAGCAAGAGTCTCTCGTTCTGGTACCACAAGAGTCTATAGCTTTGGTAGTGTAAGAGGAAGCGGTGTTGACAAGATTAAAACTTTTGAAACGAAATCAAGCTTGAATAAAAAGGGGACCGATTCTGTTATGACAAGTTGAGACAAAAGGGGTAGATGTCTGGCGTCGACTGCGGCGCCAGTCAAGACGCCGGTGAAAGTCAGGCTTTGAAGAGCGACTGCGAGGTATTTGTATACTCCTATTGAGCGTCTGCAATGCTGCCCGAAGTGCCACAGGTCGCCTCATTTTCAAAATGGAAAAACATCAATCTGTACACAATTGGCTGTCTCCCGATGCTGACCTCCATCTTCTGGAAGCCTGCATGTGAGTGGTGTGCAGCAAATCAGCCGTGTTGTACTCTTGTTATCTAGATTCTCATGCCGAAGCTCAACCTGAGATGAAAAGGCCGTCGACCCCGCGACCGTCTTTCCTCCCTCTCTGCGGTGATAGCCAAAGTAAAACTTCCCTCTTGATTCTTTTTGACGCTGCCAAGAAACTTCGTCGATGAACATGGGGTCCGTCAGTTCTCAACCTCACAGTCCGCCACAAACAACACCGTCCAAGCAACAGAAACACATCTCCATGAGACAGTATTATGCTCCACTTCTTCCTAAGATCACAGACATAAGAACTAATTGCGATCTAGTATCAAATCCTGGGAAACAACCAAAGAATGGTTGCGACATAACGTTGATGTTAAATCAGCACTGGCTGTCGCAGCTGCCGTCAGTGGTATGACAGCATCTACATATGTGTGGTTCGAAAAGGAGAGGGCCGGACACACAGACGCTGCCTGGATCAGGTTAGTGAATCAAGTTGGATGGTTGTGGAAGTCTAAGCTTCTGCCTCTAACGCACTAAACGAACAGCTCTGGGACTTTTGCTACGACCGCAGGATCTTCGGTGTCTATATACTGGTCTTGCAAGTCCCCGCAAGCTTACAAGTAATCACGTCAGCTCTTCTTAAGGTTTCTTCGAAAAGTTCTAATAGTGTACATACGTCCAGATTCTTCTTTTGTGCAATCACTATCGCGCTCGCTATCTCCACCAAACTCGTCGAAGAAGCTAGGTCCATAATTGAAGATATCCTGCCCGCGATCCCGCTCGCTATTATCGGGGGCGCCTTTTTATCACATCTGTATGTCAACTCTCATGTGCCCACGTCAAATCTCCCCAAGGGAGGTGACGCAAATGCGTCAAACCAGGAACAGGTTTAGGGCATTGCGGAAATGGTAGGCGGTAGTCATTGATGCATTGGCTTCGTTCAGCGTAACTAGCTGCTGGCGTGAGGAGGCGGGACTTATTTCAGCCCGAATTTCGTTCAACGTAATTAGAGATCTGGTGTGGAACCAAGATAGATTCGCGAATTCAGTAAAATTCATTGGGCCATGAGAAAATTTGTTCTGCATTCGAGAGTACAATCGTGTGGTGAAATGATGATGAAGTAGTGTCAACTGCGGACAGATCTGCGAATGCCAAAGTCGCAACATTGAGCGCGGCGGCGGAAACATCGGCATTCGATTTTCCAGCTCTTACATCAGGGAGTGGACATTTGTGCGCTCTTCTCACGTGTCCAGACACAGATTCATCCTTAGGATAGCTTGAACCTTGGCCACCACCGAAGTTACATAGGCCAGGACGCCCCTTCTCCAGCTCAGCCACTTGATCTTTGGACTTCTTACAAGGTGTGGTAACGTTAAATCTGGTCAAATTCTGCTGGCCCGATCATTGGACTCAGCTCAGCCTGTCCGCATGACCGCATGATCACAGAACCGTGTAACTGCCCGCCTGCCCACTGCCTTCCGAGAGGTCAGCGCGGCCTACGTATGTGGTTACACAACAGGTGAAATTCGGTATTGAAGACCTCTGATTTAAGCCATTGGATACGATTGAGTAGGGCTGTTTCCCAGCCACCTCGACTTTCACCGAAATCCTCGCGGCTCCTTTGCCAACTCACCAATGCATCAATCATCTTTCCGCATCGCAACAACACGTCACTTCAGCCGCAGGTTCATGCACTTTCATATAACTCTCTGGTCATTCTATTGGCAGGAAGCAGACTGTAGTGTGTGCATACATAGCTCTGCCTTGTGAAACCATCCACTTCAGACTTCACTCCCGCCGGGTTAGGCTTCAACACATGCGACATGCGACATGCGGCAAGTAAGCTGCTACATACAAAGTGTAAAAAGCTGCTCTCGGCATTTTAAACGTCTAAATTTCTCACCATTAATATGATTGTGTGAAAATATTGTCAACACTGCCCCGGGCAACATCACCGACATGCCCTCCATCGCATTTCATGCCCCATTCCGGGTAAAGAACCTAATTGTTAATTCTATGGGTCGATAGAGCGACTCTCAGAGAACCCCGGACTCATCACCCGACATGATGGAGCCAATCACATTATATTCTCGAGGTCAGCCCAAAGCCACCATCGCTTGCCACGCGTCGGCCGGTCAAGATATGCAAGTGAATCGAGAACAACCTTGACAGACATGTGGCAGAGAATTGAAACAATTTCATGAGGGTCGGCTGCAGATTGACCTTCGTACCCAACGTGCTAGTGCTTCTTGTGCTGGCACTGTTGGTCTCAGCGGTGTTCTCGCAGCTGCGTGCCGACGTGGACTTCACTGTTTCCATTTGATGATATCTAGGCATTGCAGATATCCTGCAGATGCACACTCCGAGTATTTAAACCTAGCAGGTGAGTTGCATCCGGCCATTCCAAGGTGGTGCTGTTGCTGAGTCCTACCTTATCTTCAGGAAGATGCGACGTCCGCTACCTCGTGACCAGAGAAGGCAAGACCAACCTCCGAGGCTGTGTAGCCGGGCGTCTGCATCATGCAAGACAATCTGTAATCACCATAAAGAGAATTGTCATTAGCTTGTCGATTTGGTGAGAAAATGCGTAGGGGCGACACATCACTGGCGGGGCTCTGCCTTTTCCGTCTGTCACACCTCCAGTCTGTTTATGCCCCTCACTATCGGCACCTCCGATATCCATTGTGATTTCTGCTCACTGCGCAACACTGGTTGTCGATATGATCAGGGGGTTGTGCGCGTATTTGGCAGCTTTGAGTTGGCCATAGGAAGGGGGTTCGGAGGGTCTCCCGCGGTCATGGCAATGCACTGTGTGAGATGACTGTAGACTAAGTTTGGGCTAGCGATCTTTTCTGCGCGGATGGCTGAAGATCTCTCAATGTCTCAGTGGAATAATTCAAGACGAGTCGGAATGGTGGCGAGGTTCGCGATAGTCTTCTCTTGCGAGCGAACAGTTTACCAAGCTTTTGCAGTTGACGACATTGAAAGCAACAAACCCACCTTTTGCGCTCCCAAGCAAGTAAGAGCGATCAAATCGACCAATCAAGTCAATCATTGATGAACTTGCTAGAGCTATTTGAACAATCAAAGCAGAGTCAAAACAAGGAAATCTCCATTTCCGATGCCCTAGCGGCTTGAGCCAATTCCAAGAACTCTCTTGGGAAGCGTGTACATGTTGCTAGGCAAGATTCAACTGCATCTGTTCTGATCCTCAAATAGTCAAGTCAGTCAAGTCATTCGCATGACACGCTCGAGCCAATCAAACAAGCTAAGCAGCTACAGAAGAGAATCAAGTCAAGCATAGGACCACTAAGCAGCTCTAACAAATTGAACAATCAAACAAAAAAAGGGTGGGGTTTGGACTTTTTGACCATCAGCTTGATTGATTGATTGATTGATTGATTGATTGATTGATTGATTTAGATAGATTTGAATGCCAATCAATTTTCAATCAAATCAAATCGACCGCGATTTGCCAGCAGACAACTTGACTGATTTGGTTCAGCTACAACCAACAAGTCCGAGACCATCAAACCATCAAGTATTCGTAGAACGCAAGCAACCAGGTTTTCCCCATGAAAATAGCGATCACAAACTACGCCATCATCACAGCGATTCTTTCTTGTCGAACCTGCTCAATTCAGTCATTTGATTGGCTTACTGCTCGCGTTGCCCACGGCATGATCAGCGCCACAGCACTCACAGCAACCACAAGTACCTCGAATCCGTATTCGCATTTCTCTTATTCGGCATCTTCGGGACCAATCAACAGCGCCATCAACAGATCGGATCTGCAGGGTGAATCTGACAGGTACCGATTCCTGCGCCTCAATTCAGCTTATCCAGGGCCGGAAACAAAATGGCACGATATGGAAGAGATTGATCCCGGGATTGCGTTCTAGGTGTTGCTGATGTCGAACGACGCGGAACAGTCTCAGCCGCTGTGCGTCACCTGTTTTAACAGTGACAGTGACCTAGTGACTGACACATGCTTCGACCACTGCAAAAACGTGCCCGGGGCCCAGAAGGACCCACAGGAGCATGGAACACTGCGAAAGCACCAAAAGCACTGAGCACAGCAATTCGATGCGACTTCCCAAAGGGGAAGCAACCTTAAAAAGCTATGGCTGGCCCTGGCTGGGCGCCGCTACGTCCCGTCGCCGATCCGTCCGAAATTTGGAGCGTGTGCACCGATAATTAAGACTCTCTTCTGCAGTCTCACCGCCAAACCTCAAACCCGACGACATCCCTTCTTGCGCTTTTCCTTCTTCTCTTCTCGCAAAATCTTTTTTTGTCATTTCTTTCTAGCAAGACCCAATTGACCCGAGACAACCATGATTGCGGCACCCTGGGACAAGGTTCCGCCCCACGAACAGCTCTTCGTCCTCGTCACCGGCGCAAACAGGTGTGACATGCCCCCTTTTGACCTCCCGACTGCATCGCAACTGACAATACCCCCCCACCAGTGGTGTTGGCCTCGGAATCTGCGAACGCCTGATCGACGACTTCCTCGCGACCCGCCCCCTCTCCGCCCACCTGATCTTCATCCCGACGACCCGCTCCGTCCGCAAGTCCCGCGAGACAATCTTCCACCTGAAGCAGCACCTCGCCCAGACGGCCACCACCTCCTCCGCCCTCCGCTCCCGCGCCGGCCCCGACTACCACCCCGACGACACCACCGCCCGCGTCCACCTGCTCTCCGTCCAGCTCGACCTCTGCGACCTGCCCTCCATCTACGCCTGCGCCACCACCCTCGTCGCAGGCCACATCGCCGACCCGACCGCCCCCGAAACCCACCCCTACAAGATCCCCCGCCTCGACTCCCTCATCTTCAACGCCGGCTTCGGCGGCTGGACCGGCCTCGACTGGGCCGGCCTCTTCACCTCCATCTTCACAAAGGGCCTGCTGCCCGTCCTCACCTGGCCGAGCTTCAAGCTCGCCCGCCCCGGCGCCGTCCTGAACCAGCGACCCGTCCGCTCCGACCTGGTACCCAACGAGTCCCCTGATAACCCCCTCGCCGTCGCCTCCGCTTACGATACCAAGCCTTCCTCCCCCGTCCTCGGCGAGGTGTTTTGCGCCAATGTCTTTGGCCACTACGTCCTCGCCCACGAGCTGCTGCCCCTGCTGAGCCGCGAGTCTGCTGACCAGAGTCCTGGGCGCGTCGTCTGGACGAGCAGCATCGAGCCGCTGGCGCGCCACTTTAGGTTAGACGATTTCCAAGGTGTTGAGACGGAGGGTCCGTACGAGAGCTCGAAGCGGCTTACGGACGTGCTGGCCCTCACCTCCCACCTGCCGTCGACTAGGAGAATCTCAGAAAAGTACTTCACGCCCGAGGAGGAGGAGACTGCGCAGCGCCTCCCCGTGCGGCCGTCTTTCTATCTCACCCACCCGGGCGTCGTCGCCTCAAATTTGTTCCCCGTGCCGTTCCCTTTTATCCTCTTCTATGCATACAAGTTCGCGCTGTACCTCGCGCGGTGGTTGGGCTCGCCGTGGCACCCGGTGACGTGGTATGGCGGCGCGGTGGCACCGGTGTGGCTCGCGCTGCAGGACGACGAGACGTTACAGGAGCTGGACGCGAAGAAGATCAAGTGGGGCAGTGCGGCGAGCGTAACGGGCCGGGCGGAGGTGAAGAAGACGGAGGTCGAGGGGTGGGGGTGGGAGGGCGCCGTGGAGGACCGGGAGAGCCTCGCGCGGGATCCGGCGACGGGGGTGCTACGGAAGGTTGTGGGCCGGCATCCGCAGGCGCGGGACCTCACGCCGGACCAAATTGTGGACTTTGAGGAGCTGGGGTGCAAGGTGTGGGCGGAGATGGAGCGGTTAAGGAGGCAGTGGGAGGAGTTCTTGGAGATTCGCGGAGGCAGTATGGCGCAGGCTAACGGGAAAGCATAGAATTGTACAATGTTCATGACGGGGTATCGATACTACTACTACTATAATGCTAATCACACACGCTCCTACTACTGCTACTGCTACGCCGCCCGCGTGCCCGCCTGATCTGATCGCACACGGCGGAGGCTCACTCTATCACTACGCCCAAACAGGCCCAGCATCATGGGCAGCGGCACAATCAGGACAGCAAGAACAGCCTGGAAGATGAGCGCGTTCTTCATATTTCTCGGCGGAGACGCCGTCTCGGGGGCTTGCAGCGCATCAGAGATGATAATGAAGATCGCCCCGAGGAGCTGGCCGCCCGCCCAGGCGATGGTGCTCGTGACCTCGGGGGACACCGGGTGCGACAGCTCGATGAGCAGCTCGAGGGCCACGGGGACGAGGGAGAAAGACGCGGCACCAAGCACAGCAAGAACGACGTACGGCCCGGCGATGTTGCGCGTCTCGGGCATCCAGATGAAAACCAGGTATGCGAGCCCAATCACTGGGACGGCGGTCTTGATGGCAAGCAGGAAGGCCTTTGTGCGGTCGAGGATCGGGGACGTGATTGCCGATGCGACCAGCCCGACCACAATCAGCAGCGCGCCCGCGATGCCGGCCTCCTCGTCGGAGAAGCCGTAGGGCTGCATCATCTGGTTGAGCAGCGAGGAGACGGAGTTGAAGAAGCCGACGTAGAAGGCGTACGGGACGAGGACGAGCCACAGCTCGAGGGAGCGGGAGACGATGGCGAAGGACTCGCGGATGCCGAGCTTGAGGGTGCGCGAGGAGGGGGCGACCGGGGTGGGGGGCCGCGCGGGGATGAAGAAGGAGGGGAGGGCGGCGACGGTGGAGATGATGGAGACGTAGAGCACGCCGTTGGACATGTCTTGGGGGGAGGACACCCAGAAGGGCACGATGAGCTGGCCGAGGGCGGCGCCGAGCGGGTTCGCGAGGGAGGTGAGGGCGGTGGCGGCGACGCGGCCGCGGGTGGTGAACCAGAGGTCGGAGTAGCGGGTGGGCGCGGCGAGGACGAAGGGCTGGGCGAGGCCGGTGAGGATCTGGCCGAACATGACAACGCCGAAGTTGCCGCCCGTCGGGGACTTGGAGTGGGAGCCGGCGAAGCGGACCCAGTTGCCGATGAGGATGAGGGCGGCGGCGGTCATGAAGGAGGGTTTCGGGCCGCGGTGGAGGATCTTGATGGTGAGCGGGAAGATGGCGACGAAGGCGAACATGAAGGCGGTGGAGAGCCAGTTGATGGCGGACTCGGAGACGTTGTAGTACGTCGCGGCCGTTGAGGCGACGGGGCCGAAGGTGAGCCACTGCGGATGGGTTAGTTTATGCTCTTACTCGGTTACAGGTGAGGTGAGAACTTTAAGTAGATGTGGCTTGCGCAGGCACGAATCACGATGTATCGATCCCCGTGTCTGAGACGGCAGATGAGCGTAAAGAGACAACATGAGAATACACTTACATCCCACGACACAATGACATTCAGCAGCGTCAACTGCGCCAGCCCGAACCAGCGGCGCTTATACGTGCGGTACTCCGTCGCCGTGCCCTCCATCACGGACCCGTTGTCGTCGCCGCCGGCGACAGCATCGGAGTAGGGCTGCTGGTGCTGCTGCTCCGCGCCGGGTGCGTTGTCGCGGGACCCGGGCGTGTCCACATTGCGCAGCTCGTACTCCTCGTCGCCCAACTTGCCGAAGCCGGGGCCGGCGGGGCGGAGGCCGCTGTTCGGCATCGCTTTCTTCTCCCCTTCGGACGTCGTGGTCGAGGCGTCTTGCTGCGTGATTGTCGTCGTCGCGGCGTCGGTGATGTTGTTGTCGTCGGTGGCGGGTGAGACCTTTGAGGTCTTGGGACGGAGGGAGAAGGGCATTTTTCAAGACGCGGAATTTGGGCCTAAGCCTAGGCCGCTGTCGACTAAAACAGGGGAGGGGGGTAAGGTGGATTGGCGCTGGCGCGGGAGATGAGCTTAGGCTCGTCTTGGCGGGGGTGGTCCTTGAGTGCGCTTGTCGATTTCTCCCCTTGCTTTGCGTGCGTCCGATGTTGGCTTTCGTCTCAGAGTTCTGGGTCGGCACGTCGTGGAGGGGGGCGGGAGATGGGGTTCCCGGCGCAGATGGCGATGGGAAACATGGGAGAAGCAAGCCGGAGGGGGAGGGAAGGCCAAGAGAGAGAGAGAGAGAGAGAGAGAGAGAGAGAGAGAGAGGATGGGAGGGTTGGTTGATAAAGGTGTTTAAAAAGGGCTGAAGATAGATGGGCAGGGGATGGAGGGGGAAAAAAGGGCCCTGCAGTTGCATGGTGCTTTTGTTGGTGTTGCATCCCATCTGTGCTCTTGACTGTTCGGGGGAAGCGTACTGGTATGGGAATAGTCTTGCACATGTAGCCGAGATGATCCATGGGAGCGCTGGGCAGAATAGAGATATGCACATTGACAGAGTCTGGAACCGAGACGGCTGAGGCATAGTGTACGGTATCCATACATATCCATACATACATACGTCCAGACAAGTAGAAAGACAGAAACACAGACGGGTTGGTTTGGTTCGCCCACTCTCCCACAGCGGCAGCACGTCCCGGACGGTTGCGCTCCAAGTTGAGAATATGAATTTCACCAGGGGACCTAGCGCCCGGTCCGAATCCACCTCGCGTGTCCCTCAATCAGACTGCGGTTCGATTTCGTAAGGGAAAAGAGCGTTCTGGGGCGGCGCTAAAGTGGCTTTCATTGTAAAACAGACCACCGCAGAACCAAAAGTGAGGCGGAACGGCTTTAGGGTCGGTTCATGTTCATGCGAAAGGGGGATAGACCATGATCGCTGGCACGAACCGGTGCATAAAGACACTCGAACCGCTGCCAGAAACCCAAATTGCTAGACAGCTCCTCGCAGTGTGTGAGCGGGCCGGAAGAGAGAGATAAGATGCTCACGCTTCACATGTCGTGTAATGAAACCACCTGCAGAACAGCACAACCACCACCAACCAGCACACTCAGGGACGAGGAGATTGGGGCGTCAGATGGCCCCGTCGCAGAAGACGTCCGTTGGCTGGAACCGAAGTCCTGCGACGGGCCTAAACGGGCATAACCAGCTCGACATTGCGGGGAACGAGACCGGGGGGCCGGCTTGCGTGATTGGCCCGCTTCTCGGCCGATTTGATCGCTTTTGGGGAGGGTTCCGGGCGGAGGGACGGAGGGGGGAGGGTCAGCAGGGACCGGCAGGCTTGCCGAAGACTGAAGTTCTTTTTTGATGTGCCTGGTCTGGACTCTGTGCGCCATTGCAACGACGGGAACTCTACGGCGCTTTCGATATGGAGCTGTTCTTTCTTGGACGATGTTGCAGAAAGTTGAGCGGCTGATATCAGGAATGAACATGTTCCTACTTTGAAGACATGGTGCGAAGATCATTTGGTGTAGGAGTTTTCTCAATAGAAACCGTCGATGCGGTGCTTTGCCGCAGGGCAGCAGATGCCCTACCACAGGCTCCATTTCTTCGCTCCTTCATCGCGCCATCGATGCTCGTCTAGGGTTGCTTTGAAGGGATCTACCTTCTGCAGCCGCTCCAGACAATCATACGAGTTTCCTGATTCGGTCTTGTGGTCGTGATATCTAAAGTTGCCTCGTCTCTGATATCTCATCACGGATAACGTCTCGGGCCAGACCAATATCTCAAAAGTCGTCGACTCTCAGTTTGTAATTGGGTGAGTGATCATAGAGGGATCACCATCTCATCTCACCAAAATCTGCCGAGCAACCCTGCCTCAAGCAGGACAAAGCACCACGGCCTCAGCGACGCTGCTTCTCACCATCCAAATGGCCGCGAGTAAATCAAGAGGAATCTATTGCGGGCGATGCCTATGGTACAAAAGACAAGGGGGTTCTGGCGCCGCATCAAACCAGCCGGGCCCGTAACAGAGCCGCAGGCCAAGCTCGACGCACACACCTATTGCGATACAGATTTGTCGATCCCGCCGGCGGGGGGAGGGGGAGGCGGGACCGAGAATTGTGCTTTGCTAAAACGGTCGTCTCGTCTCATCGCGGCATCCGCCACCACGTCTTCACATCGTTACGGCCCATACCTTCTATCAAGATCTGAATGCCGATGCCGCTCCCGTTGGTGTCGTTATAACCGACACCGTGAGATGAAACTTCGCTGACGACCGCTGATTATCGTGACTTGCGAAGGCACGTTTACTTGAGCTGGGCCCAGAGCTTGGGGGCGGCGCATTGGGTGGCGCAGTGGGCGAGGTGGAAGACTGGGAGACATGTCAGCCATGATCCTGTTTGACGGCCTCTTGATGTTTCCGAGGCCTCATTGAATATCCGCCTCGCAACTTACACTCCTCAACGCAGTCCTCCTGGGCACCGTCCTCGGAGTCGGCGGCCGCCGTGACGCGCTCGACGCACTCGTCGTAGTGGTGCTTGGCCGGTGCGCAAGCCTTGGACTCCTTGCACGCTGCACACGCCCAAATGTCAGCATTTCTCATGTCCTCCAATGCGATGTGGTGTTTTCAGCCCGTCTGCGCGGTGGTCCGATGACGTCCGCGTCGATATTGCGGCATGTACGCAAAATTGCTCATGTGCGTCATCGACTGGTATCGCGATGCGTAGATTCGGGTTCGACCGCGGGGGGCGGGGTAGGAAAACCGACCTTCCTCGATGGTGTCCTTGGGGTCGACGACCTCGTCATCGTCCTCCTCTTCCTCCTCCTCCTCTTCCTCCTCCTCCTCGTCGTCCTTGGTCTCCTCGGCGGGGGTCTCCTCCTGCGGACATGGTTAGCGGATGCCCTGTAGCACTGCAACTGCACAAAATAGCTGCCGCAGCCTGCGTGATCGAGGCCGTTCGAGAACCGCAAAGGGCCGTCCTTTTACTCCGGACTACGGCAACAATTTGCGCAGAAAGCTCGTCTCTGTTTTTTTTTTTCTCTCACCTCTTCGGCGGCAGGAGCCTCGGCCTCGACGGTGGCCCACGGCATGGCGGCCTCGGCGAGGTCGGTGATGGTGTCCCAGATACCCATTGTGGCAGAGGTTGTGCGGCTCACTCAATGGCTTGACGTGATGTCGTCGTAGATGGCGTGGATGGAAAAGGTGGTCGGGAGCTTTCGGCTGGTTGAGGACGAAAACTGGGTGTCTGAATCGGCTCGTAAGTTATTCCCAATTGGTCGTTTTTGATTGGCTACGGTGGAATGGCTCATTGACGAATGACTAAGCGGATAGTTGAGTTGCAGCCACAAGCGCAGAAGACCAGCAGCGCCAGCCACATCACTCGCCAGCTGCCACCACCTTGGGTGCACTGCATTTCGCGCCTCAGTTTTTTTCGTGGTTCAAAGCTCCAAGCTATGTACTGTCACCGTCACATGAAAAACGCTGCGCAGCGCGGCCCAGACAGGAAATCTTATCGCGTGGTCGCGCATGCTTGCGTAAAAGCTCCAATGTTAGAGCCGGTCGTGGCGGCCCCGACCAGCTATCTCTTACAAGTCACCGTACATACAATAGAAGTGCCCGTTGCCCCGGGGCATGCACCGTCTGCTTGGCCATATCCATTCTCTACTTTGATGTTCGTTAAGAAACACAGGTTCCGCCGCCGCTAGTGTAGATGCTGTCAGGAGAAGGAAAGTAAAACGGAAAAAGTACAATTCTGTAGGGAGCGGAATACAGCAAGGTATCGATGCAAAACGTTAGTCATGAGCCGTCCCGGCAACTCATCATGATCTGTCCGACTCCTCGCGAATGTGATCTTCGAGTCGCATGCTGAGCGTCTGCGCCTGCGCCTCGTCGTAATCTGGTGGCGGCTCGTCCGGTCGTCGGTTCTGGCTGCCCGAACTTGCTGACCTGCTCACCGGCTGCTGAGGGGCGAGGTTGCTCGATGCTTCGGCGCCTCCGCCCTCCGTCGCCTCGTACGCCGGCAGCGGCTCGTCCGGGATGTTGACCGTTTGTCCCGTCTCCTGCTGTAGTCGCCTGACGTGCTCCAATCGCTCCTTCAGCTCCTCGAACCTCTGCCTGAACTCGCTGTGTCCACCCTCCTTGAAGCTCAGCTTAAGCTCGACCCTCGGAATGTCGGCAGGTACGCCACCTCCAGGGACCGGCACGACGGTGGCAGACCAGTACCACGCGCCGAAGAACGGCGAGCCCACATACGTGTCGACACAGTTGAGAATAGGCGCGTGAAACGACTTGAACTCGGGGGTTGGCCTTGCGGGAATATAGATAACCTGGAAAGAGTTCGTCAGCCAGCGCCATATCTTGGGAGCCATCGCGAATTACGTACCCGTTGCGTTGTGATGTATACCGTCCCGTCACTGCTTTTTTGCGTGAATGGCGTCCGGCCTTGTTGCAAAGCCTTGGGTACAGACAGGTCGAGGCTGATTTTCGCATTGGACCTGTGTCTGATGTGCTCGTGAGGTAGAGGGTTGATGTCACCCGTCTGGGTGATCATGACCCAACTGTCGCCATGGTCAGAATCCAGTCGGGCCTGGGCGAGCTCTCGTTCCCTCTGGACGGTGCGGGCAATGGTAAGGGCATGCTGCTCTTGCAGATACTGGTCCGTCATGGTGGACGGGGACCGTGTGGGGTGGGAGAGCGAGCAGAAGAGGTTGACGGCGGGGTACCACGGACTCTGACCGGGACGCCGGCGTGGTGATGGGGCTTTTGCGGCGTGGGACGGAAGGGTGAAGGGGAAGCAGAGGCAGAGGCAGAGGCAGGAGTAGAGGCATAGGACAGGACCCGACACGGAGGGACGTACTTTATTGACATTTTGAAGGGGAACGGCTCTCGCAGCTGCAGCGCAGAGCTTCCTAGTTCGTCTCAGCAGCGAGTTGAGGGTTGCGTGGGAGTGGGCAAGGTCGGTAGCGGCAGGGCTTGCAGAGAAGCTTCGGAGATCTGGATGCTTGTGGTGGGGTGGATCCCTGAGGCACAGGGGAGGTACCTAGTAGTAGCAGTGGGCGTGGTGCCGCGTTCTGGGCAGCGGCGGAGGCGGCGTCCGCGGCGTTGGCGGGTGGTGGTGAAGGGCCTTGGACTCTGATACAGGTTGAGAGAGGGAGGAAGCAGAGGCCGGTCGATAGCGCCAGGTAGCTGCGGATAAAGAGGGCAAGGTAAGGCAAGGTGAAAGTCAGGTCGGCAAGGTAAGGTATGGTAGGGTTAAGGCCGGCAGGGTTAGTTGCGTGAGCCGTGAGGTATAGAGGTAGGCAGGTACACAGATACTTGGAGAAACAGCGCCAGTAGGAGTTGAGGTTGGAACAAGGCAGACGTTTGGATGAGGCACTGCTCTGCTCTGCCTGCTAGTAGGTGGTGTGTCTGTCTGCCCCTCTAGGCCTCAGAAGGGCGACAGTCCGAAGCTGCTAGTAAGACGACGGTGGCTGGGGAAGTTCGGATGCGTAGGTAATAGAGGTGGGGGCAGGTGCCGTGACAGACAAAACAATGGTGTGATGGGATGGGATGGCCAGGCGGGCAAGCAAGCTTGTAGCAATTGACGCTCATCAACCTGAGGTGAGATGGGCGTGTATGCGGATAAGGTCGACAAGGTGACAAGGTGATGGACGAGTGCGTGCCCTTGTTGAAGGTGACGGGACTAGGTGAGGGAGGAGACGGGAAGTACCTGGCGGTACGAACGAATGCTGCCCGGATAGACAGCGGTAGCGGTGCCCGGACGGAAGACTGCACAAAACGGGCGGATCCAATGGGGACGGAGGGCGTGGTTAGTGCTCCCAGGTTGAGGTGACTGGCTGGTGTCTCTGTATGGCTGAGTCTTTCTGATTCTGTTTGTCTGGGTCGGGGGTCCTGGTCTGAAGGTTCTGGGTTTGGGTCTGGTTCTAGGCCCAAATCTGGAGAATGTTGGCTGCGGCACCGTGCTTTGGATTTTTGCGGCATGGACGGGAAGTGACGACGACATTGATCGATTGGGAGTTGTTTGATGCCTGGTGCTTGGTTGTCACTTGTTTGCTCCTCGACATATCATCTTTCCCTCTCTCTCCATCTACCGCTCTGCCTGCGTGCTTACTGCGTCTCAGAGTTTGTTTGGCAGTTGAAGCTCTCTGAGAAGTGATTGCCCCAGCTTGTCCCCAACCTTTTTCCCACAGATGAAGAATGATGTAGAGTTTGGTATCCGTGCGAATAGAATCCTTCTCGTTCGTCCGCCAGCTGCAGCTGCAGCGAGAGAGGTGTGGACGAGGTGCCAGCGACATGGGCCCTGCTGGTCAGAACTGCTGCAGCCCAGAGAATCTGGACGAATAGGCTGGGCGCTTGGCCGGGGTTGGCTGGGCCGGTTCTGTGCGACCGCTGCACGCGCAGAACCTGGGAGACTTTACTTTTTGTAGCGGCCACTATCCTGTGTCTCCTCCTGGGCTGGCTTCTGTGCCTGTGCGCGCACACTGCGTCTGCAGCAACATACATGGCGTCCCACGTCCGTTGTTAATGCAATTTTGGTGAGATGCGGAGCTTGAGGCGACGTCGTCCCTGCAGCCGGCCAATCGACAGTGCCCGTGGTCTGTACTTGATCCAGACGTCCTGCGTGGTAGTCGAACCGCAGCCAACCTGCCTGGCGGCGCATTTGTGGAAAAGGTGCTCAAGCTGCCCCGTCTCTTCTCCCAGGGAGCCATGTCCATATTGATTGCTTGCCGTAATAATAAGACGTGACTAAGGACCGAGGACGGCGTCATGACTTGGGGTTGGGATCTCTAATCTCCAATACCCGGCAGGCCTTGTCGCAAGAGTGACCGCAGACCGCAGGACCGGAGACAACATGTCGCGACTACCTATCCGCACCGACCGAAGGTAGGCGTTCTATCGTGTATCTGTATCTGCAAAGGTACGATGGCCTGCGAACTAGGGACCTCGGGATGGACGCGCCGATCCTTTCGCACCCAACTTGAGCCAGGAACCCTCGTCTTGAAACAAGGCCTGCGAGGGGCAGCCGTCATGTGCAGGCCGTCGCATGGCATAGCATTGCGTTGATGTCGCCGCCGCCACGTCTGGATTGGCTCGGTGAGCCGCACTTCACCGTGATTGCAACGACAGTCAATGGAGGCTTCCGTTTGTTGCTTCGTGCCAAGGCATGGGCGTCTAGCTTGTCTCGTCGGATTTCCCAGAATGGAAGTGAACCATGTCGCTGATGGATTCGCCGAGATGATGGCCGTCATGTGAATCCAGGGACGTCGCTGTCTTGGTGCCTAAAGCTCACGAAGTCCTAGGGCAGACGACAAGTACCCGACGCGGGAGGATGACGGCTTGATAGCGAGGGAAGATAGCAATCTGGGGTGATGAAGAGACACCAGGAGGAATCTGATATTGGGCACAAGTCTAGTGTTAGACCTGAGGCTTCTGTAGCGGCCTCCGAGTGTAAGGTGGTGGCTATCGACGCCCCAACGCCTTCAAGCCGACGCAACGCGTGGCGCGGCCTGTCTCATGCGGACAAATCCCAGAGTTGTCAAGTCATCTTGCGTGTTTTGGAAAAAGAAAGAATTCGCGCGCCTCCGAGTCCTGGGTGCTGACTCGTAAATTGAAAGGCAGCGGTTCAGATGCAGGTCCAGCTTGACCCTCGACGCCCTTTCGAGTCTTGCGTCTTCTCTAGGTCTCTAGACTCTTCAGTAGGGGAAGCGGGTTGTCGTCCAGTGTTTCGCCGTCAGACACGAGGATGGTCTTCAGCGGGCCGGGACATTCCTTGACATGTCGATTGGCATTGGGACAGATGCACCATCGATGGGCCATACGTTGGAGAGAGACTCCAATGATGGGGGCAGATTTGCGGTTGCGGTTGCAGTGCGAGGGCCATGCCATGGGCGCCGCCAACGAGGTGTTTCGCTCGGCAACATGGCTGGCCGATCCAGTGACTGGTCGACTGGACTGGACCCTGGGCATGTCCAGCACCAAGGGCTTGTCCATGTCCATGTCCCTGGCGAGTGAGCGTGGGCGTCGTCCCGCTTAGAACCCGGCAACAAACGGAGATCTCTGGGGGCGTAAGCAGGGCTTGGATGAGTGGAGGTCGAGGAGCAAGACTGGAGGTGGTTGACGGTGCCAGACGGGCTCTGGAGGAGAGGACGTCGATGGGGTCAGTGACGAGAGTCCTTGTCATGTCGTTGGAGTCTCTGGCGACCTGGTATCTCCCGTCGATGCGCGATTGGTTGTAGTTGGTGAGGGGTAGGGCCAGAAATTGAGGCCAGTGTTGCATTGCCAATGATGGGCGAGGTCGATTTAGAAGACCAGGTGCAGCGGTTGCAGATTGCAGGCCGGTGAGGTGAGGGCGACAGCAATGCATCACATCTGAGATCTCGGTCAAGAACTCTGTCTAGGAAGACCCTCCGCAGCAGGTCCAAGGATGGGATTGGATTGGATACCACACTGCAGTCGAAGTTGCCTTTACTTTTTTGGCCTTTACCGAAGGTGTGCGTGCGCAGCTACGGAAGGTACTTCCAGACAGGCCCATTGGGTCGTTGTTTCCGTTTGCTTTTGATTTCCTCAAATCACGGCAAGAACTACGGATACCTGGGCATGTACTTCACTCCATGAATAGCAAGAAATGGAAGGGGGCGGCACCTGGCCAACACCCGATGCAACCGCTTTCTTTCTGTGAAAGGGAAAGGAAGGGGAGGGGAGGGGAGGAAGGGAAGCCGCTGCTCCTGCTGGTGGATGTGATAAGTGCAACTGCAACAGCAACTGCGACTGCAACTGCCTGTACTCCGTGGTGACTTCCACTTGGAATCATGAAGTGTGCGGTGCATGTGGATCTGCAGGTGCGTCCGCCTATCGCCACGTGAGGCCGGCACGATAAGATTCTTCTTTTCGGAGGCAAGAACATGGACTCTACGGATACGTATGTAGGTCTTTCCATGTCTACTATGCAATAGAAGAGCAAGTGAGGCCGGAACCTAAGGCAAACAGTCTTCTTCCCTGCCTTGCTTGCATCCCGTGATCCAATCCGACCAATTGCTTTCTTGTTCCTGCACCGCCATGAGTTCAGCTCGGCTCGGCTCTGCTCTCGCACAGAAAGGAAGGGGCGATAAACTGCTCCTGGCCGCCAACGACGGGAATTGCAGGGTGTGTTGCTGCTCGTCTCCATCTAGCCGCAGCAACTCCCACAACCAGACGAGGTAAAATCTAATACCTCAAAGGTACCCGGCTTTCACCAGCGGATCCAGACGAGTCCGCCCTGGACCAGCCAACTCATTCTTCGTCTCTTCATTCGTCTGTTCCAACTTTGACCGCCGGTCCGCCTGCTTCTGCTTCTGCTCGGTGCAGGTTCTGCCCGCCCCCTTCCAGGAACAGGAAGACGTTCCCCAGGCCACAGTCTCCATCTCGGACACTTGCAACGGTCCATTTCGAAGACGACCTCTCGACTCGTTGACCTTGCTTGGCTGATTCCCCGTCTGCTTACTCGACTACGGATACTTCCAACAAAATCTCGTCGTGCGGCGCAGCGAGCTGCATGGGAAGCGAGCGCACACAGATTATCGACTTTGCGCATTCCCCCCGCCATACAAACCTCGCTGCCATCAACAACCAGCGTCAAAACCACTCCCACTTACACCTACACCACCACCGGGTTGCCACTCGCCCAACCACCAGTCAAGTTTGCCAAGGACGGATAATACCTTACACAAGCACGGCTCGCAACACACAACACACGTTGCTCGGACATAATCCGCCAATGGCTTTGTGTGTCATGTCCAATTGAGCAGTGCAGCAGCCCCCGATGCTGCTGCAAGTTGCAACTGCACTCCAACTCCACAGTCTCACTTCGTGCTCGCCCGCGCCTATGCCTTTCCGGACTCTATTCCGGTCCGCGTCTGTCCCCTAGACCCGGTTGACGGGCAGCGGGCCACCGCTTGCTTCGGCAGCGCCTTATTCGAAGCCAATGCACCAAAGTCGGGTCGCCTCTCTCGCACCACAACGGAAGAGTCGTCGGCCTGCTTTCCCCTCTAGGCCGCCTTTACCAGGCCAAAGCTGCTGCAACGAACGTCAACCAACGCCCCTGCAGGGAACAATTGCGCGAAGCACCTGGAAGGCCGCGCACCCGTCAAGGAGACACTGCATCTGTTCGAACCTGCCGCAACGTGCCTTCCACACGTCCGTCTCCCCCACCAAACATAAGCCTCCAACCTGCATTCCAGCAAGTCCACACTGGCTTCTGGAACCCCCTCTGATTGGGCACCGACTGCCTCGGCGGCTCCCGAGCGTCGAGGATCCCCGAGCCCCGTACCGTAGCCGCGGCCAACTTCAGAGAGCCAACAACGCCATTCAATGATCGTTGCTTGTTATTGCTGAATCCTTCTCCAAATACTTGCTATCAATACCGCCTGACCGATCCTGCTGTCTTGATAACGCCATTGTCAAAGTCCAACTTTCTCGGCCGTCTCTCGCATTTCCTCTTCAGCTGTCCACTTGTTGTTGCCTATTGGCCGCTTTACGTCATAATGTCCGCCACGGAAGATGCCCGCATCGCAGCTCTCCAGAAATACACCGCCTGTGACATATCAGACGCCCTCGTCAAGCTCAAAGTCCCTGGGGCTGGATTCTTGCCCGACCTCCAGCTCCTCGGCCAATCAACCCCTGCAGCTGCTCCCATTACCATAGCACCGGCGTCCACCATACTATTTGCAAGGAAGGGTGAAAAGCTGGAGTCGCCCCCGGCCAACATCCCCAAAGACACTCATTGGGCAGACATCACCGAGCCAGGAACCATTGTGATCATCAGGCAGCCCGATGGTCAGAAGAACGCCGGCTGCGGGGGCATTATGGCCGTCAGGATGAAGGTCCGCCAAGCCAAGGCGGTCGTCGTCGTGGGTCGTGCGAGGGATCTGGACGAACTGACCAGTACGGGCCTTCCCGTGAGTTGAGTCGATTCATGTTGCGTCCGGGCGGACAGCACCAACAGTGGCTAAATGACTGCAGATCTGGTCGCGAGGCATGTCCACCGTCGGCGCAGGGGCGGAGAGCTCGCCGTGGGCAGTCCAGGTGCCAATCTCCGTTGACGGGACAGTTGTCAACCCTGGCGATCTCGTTTTTGCTGACCCAGTCAATGGAGTCGTTGTCATTCCCAAGGACAAGACCGACCAGGTGTTGGAGCTCCTGCCGAAGCTGACGGCAGCTGACGACAAGGTCAAGGAAGAAGTGCTGAAAGGCACGAGCGTCTTTGACGCCTTCAAGGCTCACCGGAGCAACCTCTAGCTCCTGTCTACTACTGCTGCAGGTTATGATTGGATTATGCAGTCAAGTGTTTGAATAAGGCGGTCAGACAACAGAAACATGCTCTGAACGAAGACGATCCCGCCAGCCACCGCCGACTTGTCCATTCAAAGCCCCAGTGCCCGTCACCGCGCTCCTGTGCCGTTGATCCTCCGTCATCGACCTGCTCTAATCACCTCCCGAAGAGGTAGTTGAAGGAAAGACGTCCATCCCGAAAAACCTCCCGTCTCCGCCCAACCAGCCAAGACCGCTTACAACCCTATATCCCCTGCCCGCCCTTCGGTGCCCCAAGGAACGCACTGATCTTTTCTGTGTATTGGTATCCATCCCTAGAACCCTACCGAGTCCCAAAGGTCCCTTTTGCCAAACCCAAAACCCCGACTGTTGCCGGCTTATTCGGCAGCTGGGCCCTCGTCGTCGGGTTCCAACACACCAGGGTCTCCAGGGTACCTGTCAGATATCACATTCCCAGCGACGGGGAGTAATATCGAGGCCAGGGCGCTAGGACGTGGAAAAAATCCCTCTCAAAGATGGGGGAAAAAAAGCACACACAAAAAGGCTCCTCTCGCTTGACAGAGTTTCGATTGGCATGGTTACCTGATCACATGGGACCGGGCTGGTCGACGCCCTCCGACTCATGGTTCCGGGGAGGGGGCCGAGATTGATATCACTGCCACTTTTCGGGAGTCGTATCCTCGCCTTTCCGTCCCGCTGTGTGCAGCTTTTCAGTAACGTAAACTCTTTCATGATGCTCAACGTTCCTGACGTTATTGTGTCTGTGTTCTCTTGCCTGACCATCAACACTGTCCCATGATGCTCGGACAATCGTCTCGTAGGCTTGATAAACTCCAACCCAGAAGGCCTCGGTAGCTCACAGAAAGAGGCGTTGATGTGGCAAAGATCGTCGTCAAGGACCGTAGCCTGGTCTAGTCACACCTTCCGGCAGATATGATACCATGCAGCAGTCGAACGACCCCAAAATCTATAGTAGATACTACCGAACCCGCCCTGTCACCTGTCCTCTGTCACAGGCACGTTCACCGGACCCTTCGCAAGAGACAGCCTAATTCTTCCAGCGGCTGCCCGGCTATCTTTCCTGTGTACCATGTACCCTTAAAACTATATGTCGATCAAGAACAATGGCAGTTGAGACGACGATGATGGAAACAAAAATAACGACGATAGTAAGGCAGAGTACACTTGAGCCCGCAAAAATAGGTAGCAGGTCATTCGTCAGTCTAGCAGCAGCAGCGGCAGGCGACAGAGTTAAAACAACGCCATCACAATCACTAAGCTTGTCTTCGTGGACCTCTGTGCCAATGACGGCCGCGGCGCCCGGCGTCCGAGACCGCGATGTGACGGAGCTAGACAAGTCCAACGACGTGAGAACGCCAAAACATGCACCGTCATCCCTCAATCACTGTACTCGGCAGCAGTAGCTCAATTAGTCTTGAACTTGACTCCCACCGTGACATCTTACGCACACGCAGCGTGTCATACATCATCACCACACTGGAAAGTAACGACACAAGCTTCATAAAAACGAACGGCGCAAAGTTTGCTTTTTCTATGTATGATCATCATCAATTCATAAACGTTGCCCATTTCATGAGAAGCATTAGGCAGCATGATGGCGGTGGCGTTGGCGTTGGTGTTGTGTCCCTCTCCGTGTCCATGTGTGTGTGTGTGTGTTTGTATACAAGGAAAAAAAAAATGGAAAAGGAAAAAACCAAACTCTGCCCAGTGTTCCCAACACCCCAATGCAAGACGACACACACACACACACATCACACACACACACACAGGTAGAAGGAAACCAAGCGGGGAGGGGAAAAGGGAGAAGAGACCAAAAGACCATGAGACAAAAACACACTCGACATGAAAACTCCCCCAATCTCCCCAAATAAAAAAAAATGTGTTCCTAGCAGAGCCAGCGCCGGGCTGAGCCGCGATTCGCCTCCAATCGGAGGATGACGAGGGGCCATGGGCCTTGGGCGGTGGTGCTCTCGAGGCATTACTGACACTGAGGGGGGAACCGACTGTGTCAAGCCAGCTCTCCCCCCCCATCCTGTTTGTTCATTTTGGTCCGGATTCATCTGATGTACAATAGTTGAGAGCGTTTTCCGGGTGACTCTTTCGGGGAGTGACGGCGTTCCTATGACAGCCAGACGTCCCTCTCCTTGACGGGGGTCCGTCCCGGCTGGCGGTCCAACCCGAAATCGAGCTTCGGGATCTCAATCTTGGGCGCGGGCTCGGCGGGCTTCTTGACCGGGCTCTTCTTTGCGGGACTAGCGCCGCGCGACTCCGGGGGCGGGCCGTAGCGGACATCCCTCGCGTCCCAGCCGTCCTCGGTGGCGGCGGCGACCCAGCAGCGGAGGGCCTCGTGCACGCAGCCGTAGAACTTTTCTTTGCAGAGCCGGAGACTGCCGCCGAGGACCTTTTCCCAGCCGGAGATGCGGAGGTCGTTGCGGAGGGTGTTGCGCTGGTCCGCCGTCGGTGTGCAGGCGATGATGGCGTTCATTAGGTCGAGATGGGAGGCGAGGTAATTCGTTGCGTCCCACTCCACGCCGCCTACGTATGGAGCAGCCGGGACGGGCGGGCGCTCCGAGGGGAAGTGCCTGTGCATATAACCATAAGGCTCGGGAGTGCTGCCGTTGATAATGGCGCTCAGGGGTGCGCCGCCCTTGGTTGACATTTCCGAGGGCAAGGCGATGACGTTAAGGTGGTGGAGGAAGATCCAAAAGACCTCCTTGGTGACGCTGACGACCTCCTTGTTCCAGACGGTATAAGGGCGGTCTTTGCGCATCTCCAAAACGAAGCCGAGGGGCCGCTCTTCTTCCTTGGGCTGGGGGTTGCGCAGGTAGCTGAGCATCGTCTTGGCGCGGACGACACGCTCTGGCGGAGTGGCGGACTCGATGTATGTAAATAACACTGACGTGATGATGTTACGCGTGGTGAATTCACTTGGACCCTTCTTCTCGGGGTCGAATAGCATATGCAAAAGTTTCGGGAAGAGGTCGGCATGGATGGTGTGAAGGTACTGCAAGGCCAGGGCCGTGGTGCACAGGGCCTTCAGGCAGAGGAGGTTCTCATGGAGGAGGGCATCTTCATGTTCCTCTCTGTTGCATGTTAGTCCATCATCTTAGACATTACTAAAGGGTAAACGTACCTCCACTCAACTGCCAGAATGCGGTTGAGCAGTCCGACAATCTCCTCCATACCGCCCTGCTTGATGAAGTCCTCGGTCCAGGAGACCGTCTCATTCCTCAGCAGCAGACGCAGCTTGTGTAGCTTCCCGACCTCGACGAGTTCCGGCTTCTGCACCTTGCGGAGGTACGAAACATAGTCGCCCGGCCCCTGGCCGAACTTGATCTTAGAAAGAATGCCGTTGCTTGCGGTGGAGCTCGCCGCTGACACTGGCCGCTCGCTCGTGACGCTCTCCGTCGACTTGCTCCTGAAGTGGCGGCCGATGGATGAGGAGTCGCCCTTGGACTTCTTCGTCGGCGAGCTGGACGCCGACTGGTCCTTTTTGCGTGACAGGGTGAAGCTCCTTCCCCTGCTGCGTTTGGACTGCGGGACCTCTTCCTTGTCTGAGCCCCCATTCGGCGCAGCAGAGGCTGGCTCGTTGGCGCCTTCGTTGCCGGCTGCCTCCTTTGCCGCCATCTCGGCCCAGTCTTGGCGGATAAACTCCATCTTGATCGTGTCGGCGAGGTTCCGCATCTTGTAGCGCTGGTTCTCGGGGATGTTGCGCCGGTCGAGCATAGCCTCCAGGTGCTGATCGATCTCCTTGGGATCGATTGGCCGGTCTGGGGCCTCAATCGGTGATTTCGTCTTGGTCGTCTTTTGCGACATGGCCGAGAAAGCCGTGAACAGCTTTGGCCGCTGGACTTTGCTGGTGATCCTCTCTGACGAAGACGGCTCCCGACCGTTAGCCGGTGGCCTACTCCGCAGGTCCTGTGTGGATTCGTGCTTCGATATCGCCGTGGACGGATGGTACGACTTGGGCCGCTGCTTCTTTGGGGCCATGGCGTCATTCGACGACGCCTCGCTCCCGTATCGCCCGCTGCCGTGGTCAAACGACTGTTTCCCTCGCAGCCCCGTGCTCCCGAGATCCTGGCTGCAGAACTGCGCGTATATGGGCGGCGCGGGCCCGCCGACGCCGTTGGCGGACATGTCGGCGCTCGACGTCGAGCTCGGCGGGGTGCGGTTCTCCTTGTCCTTGGCCATGCGGCGCTCGTCCTCCTTCTCCTTGGAGGAGGTCTTGTTGAGGGACAGCGTCGACTTGGGGCGCGACAGGAAGCCGGCGAGGTTCGTGCTGGACTTTGTCTTCTTGGGCTTCTCGGGGGACACGTCGCGGGACTTGCGGGCTTCCTTGGCGAGGCCCTTGAGGGACAGGGTGCTGAAGGTGGATTTTGTCGGGGAGCGTGATCGGTCGCGTCGGTCGTCGTCTGGCTGCTTTCGCGGATAGCCGCCTTGCTGGGAGTTTCCGTTCAGCTCGCCGAGGGCGCCGAAGCCTTCGGTGCGGAGGGGAGACGGCGGGGGCAGCATCTTCCCCTCGAGGCGGTCGTAGGCGGCTTGGATGTGTTGGGAGGAGGAGGAGGTGGTTGTTGTTGTTGTTGTTGTTGTGATCTGGACGGACGGCGGGGAGGTGAAGAGCGCGGAGCCCTCAGACTGGTTACGTCGGTGGATGAAGCTTTTGAGAACGGAGGACCTGGGGCGGCGGCCGCTCTCGACTGGTCCTCCCCCATTGTTATCGCCTTCGACAGCGGAGCCCATTGTCGTGGGAATGGGCTTTGGCTCGCGGGGGGTGGTGGAGGAGAGACAGGGTCCTGCTGGTTCAGGTTTGGATGAAAACAATGCCCGGATGGAATGCTAGCCAAGTTTCTTGTGTGATTGATCGTCGCCCGTTGCCTAGTCTAGCGGAAAGGATATTGGAGAAGGGTGGGCGGCAGTTGGAAAGTAAAAACAACAGACGTCAGTAAGTCCAATGCTTTCTGTGTGATGATGAAGTCTCGCCCCGAACAGCTGTTGGTGCTTCGTTCGGCTCACACCATTGTTGGGGAAGAGGAAGAAGATGATGCTGCAACGCTCTTTTGGGAAGAGGGAGATTGGCGTAAAGCCAGACTGTCGACCCGGGTTGCGGAATTGCTATTGTTTGTCGTTGCAATAGGAAAAGTTTCGGGGGGAGGACGACGGGGGGAGAGGCGTAGGTAGGATTTTGGGGGAGCGGCAAGATGGGACACACACACGGGTAACGGGACGGGCTGGCAGTGCGGTGCTGTGCTGTGGGTGGTAAGGTAGGTAGTCGGTGAGCTACTCGTGCAATGTGGTTGGTAAGGTGCTCGATGGTGGCCAGCGATGTTTATCCTGGCCCGTCGCCTGGGTGACGGGTGGGCCTTCCCCCCGTTGGACGTGCCCGCCTTATCTTATCGGCCGTGCAACGCGCCTGCAGCTTGGGGTTCACTGCATTTTGGTCTGTTTTTTTTCGTGCGGGGCGGCCCGGCAGGAGTGGGGCCGCGCCGGCAGAGTCGGCGTCGAGACGGAGGTTGTAGTTTGGCGGGGGACCTTTCGTTTTGTGTAGTTCTTCCAACGCCAGAACGTCATCAGGGTCCTGGGTCTTGTCTGACGGGTCTAGCAGCATGACGTGCAGTTGATGATGATTTTGTTGGTGTTGTACAGGATACAAACCCATGTTTCGTGAGCTTGCACAAAGAAGTAGGACTCATAGATTCGTTGTTCAACAATGCATTGTATGTTGCCCTTGGCGGACGGGTCCATATCTGGTAGATGCGTTGCATTGTTCTCTGATCACCACAGTAATTTCAGAATGAAAATGTCACGATCGTTTGCGACGCTGGCGTAGAGCTCTAAATCTTGAATTACCATCTGGCCTGCGAGGATTCACCGAATCCGTGTCTATATCCACCAACGCCAACCCAATGGTCCGATTCTAATTCCATACCAACCCGCCAGTGCCCGTATCTTCACAACCCATGGCCACATTTCCTCTGGAATAGTGTCTCTCTATCGCCAGTATTGCTCAGCGCAGGTCTACCAACTCATCAACCCCTTGGCCCGATCAAACCCGCCCCTCAACTGCGTCTCCGGCTTCACAACCTTCCCCTGCAAAATCGTATACCGCACCAAATTTTCACAGTCCTCCGGCTTCACCCTCGCCAGCCAAATACACTGCGCCGCCCCCACGTCCTCCTCTTCCGGCAGCACCACCTTCGGCGTCACCTTAATCTCCTCCCCCTTCGCCCTCTCCACATCGTCCAGCCCAAACGCGTCCGGCCGCCGGTACACCATCACGTTCGCACTGTACTTATGCCCGCCCACGTGACTGATGAAGTAAATCCCCACCCCGCCAGGCCTCTCGTCGTCCATGTCGCGAAACAGGCCCAGCGGGCGCAGGTGGCGCTCGAGCTCCTTGCGCAGCAGCGGCGCCGACTGCCCGCAGCGCGCGTCGCGCGTCTTCTGCGAGCAGAGCAGGATGAGCGCGCTGTGCGGACACGGGCGGCGGGACATCTGCGGGGGGATCGCCAGAGAGGAAGCGTCGCCGGTCTCGGTGCCGTTTGTGGATGCGACGGGGACGGAGGCCGGCAGGGCCAGCGGCGCGAGCGGGTCCGTGTTCGTGGGCGCCTTGTCGACGAACTCGGTGATGAGCTCCGGCACGCGCTTCGGGGTGACGTGGTCGATGATGACGAAGGCGGGGAGGAGGAGGACGGTCGTGGGCTCGGCGTAGTCGTTGTGGTGTGTCGGCGTGGGGATGTTGGAGGCAGAGAGCATCAGTTTCTGCGGCGGTCAGCTTTGTTCTTCTCCTGCACATCTGTTAGGCAAGAAACGGTGACATACCCCATTACTAGGCGCAGCAGCCCTCCCAATCGCCTCCATCACGCTGCCCTTCTCGTCCGCCACGTCCCTTACCCAGTCGCTCTTCCCCGTCGCCACGAGCGCGTGCGTCGCCCACCCCTTGACGTGCCCGTACAGCTCGTCGCCCTCATCGATCTTGAAGCCCTTGGGGTACTTGACGTGGCAGCTCTCGCAGTCGTGCTCGCACTCGTCGCCGTCGACGGTCGGATCCGTCTTGGCGAAGAGCTCCGTGGCAGGGACGCTGGCCTCGCCGAGCGCAAGCTTGCGCGCGCCGTTGATGAGGGTTTTGAAGACCATTGTTTCGTCGTCGTCGGGATTTTGCCTGTCGGTCTCCCTTGCGAAAAGAAGCAAAGAATATTGCTGAATGGAAAATTGCCCCCCTCCTGAGCAGAAAAAGGGAGAAAGGAAGTCGGGGAAGGGACTCTTGGGTCCTTTAGGGTCGAGAGCCGCCTCCTCGCCTCAGGGCTGAATCGCGCCTGCCTTAAGCCCGTGGCGGGGGAGGAAGGCTCGGGGAACGGGCGACTGCGGCCGGCCCACCCGTTCGGACACTGGAACACCCTCAGGTCACAGTAGTGCAGTGCGTATCCGTTACCGTAGCTGTAGTGGCGGGAAGTGGGGTGGAGGGGGAATTGCGAACAATACCGACGGGATGATTGGACAAACAGCACAACCCCTCCAAACAAAAAACCCCAACACAACCCACGACTCAAACGAAATCCGGAGGTAGCTGTTCGGCTTGTTCAACCGGCCGGTGCAAATGGGATCTCCGCGCGCCGAGCCAATGGCCGTCTCCTGCTTTTTTATCGCCGGGTCAGAGACAATCGCAGTCTTCTCTAAGGCACTTCCGTCAGACGGGGCCAACTCCCGCGCGGCTCCTTATTAATGCTTCCCTTCCCCATGGGGGCCTCGTATCGCCGAGTCTGACTCGGACTTATCTTGCTTTCTCAAGCCAAGAGACGATCTGCGAAAGAATGTGGCTCACTACAGCCTTTGCGCCGGCATTCCGTGCCGGGTCGAGGCCACGCGTGCGATTCGTCTCATATAGCGTCATACCAGCCACTCCCAACCGTCTCGAAATGTCCGTGACCTGGTGTGCCTTGGGTCCTTTTGAGTTATCAGATCCTGCCAGACGGCGGAGATGCTCGGCGTTCTCTTTCTCCATCGCCGGGGTTAACTGCGCTTTCTTCGTTGTTGCCCCGGTCATTCCCCGTGGATAACATTACCGCCGACGATGTCATCTCCAAGCATGCCATTGGCTCTGTAACAAACAACTTGCATGTTGCGAGCCGCACGTTTCAAAACACGAAGCCGCTTACTTCTCCTTGGTTCAAGTTTGGTCATTCAACTAATGCTAATTTGCAGACGAAAAATGGGAATCAATACCGTCCAGTGTCATCGCTGTCTATACACACACAACACCTCTCTCCCAACCCGTTTTTGTATTAGTCGCACCATTTCGTGCACCTCCCCTTACATCCCTTAAATTTTTGAAACCTGGTCTACTTTATGTGTTCTTCTTGCGCGCCTCATTGTACTCCTCGTCTTCGCTCTCGTCGGCACCCAGCTCCATCTTGTGATCTCCGCTCTTCCTCCGACGAAGCTTCATGGCTTCGCGGATCTTCCTGCTAGCCTCGTCAAATCCACCGGCGGAATCCAGCGTGGTAAAGCCGCTGATGGGGAAACCGCCCGAGTTGAGACCGCCACCACTGCTGCTGCTGCGACTTCTGGACCGGGAAGGAGGCCGCGTAGAGAAGATGCCAACACCGCCAATGTTGCTGTATGATTCGTTGCGGGGAAGGCTGCGGCTGGACTGTGTCGTCGCCCTCCTCGCGGAGGGTGGGGTGGCCGAGTCGCAGGCGCTGGATGCGTCGCTGTCGCGGCGCGCCGGAGGAGTGCGCGGTCTGTACGGGTCAGCGACCAGGCGCGTCTTCTCAAAGTCGGGGAACATCTCGGGCCCGAGGGTGTTGATAAGATCGGTAACCTGGACACTGAGCTCCGCCCGCTTCGCACGGAGTTGGTGGATGTTGTAGCTGGATGTAGGGTTCAGGCACAGGACCAGAGGCCTGAGTGACTTGAAGATGTCCATGCCGACCTCGCCGAATCTCAAAGCAGCGAACGTAATGCCCACCATCAACGGCCACATGACAAGGTAAGTCGTCCACCAGGGCACCCACTCGGGAACGTGTCCCCAGAGGTGGTCCTTCCACACCCTGTACGTGACGATGGCCGAGTAGAAGTGGTACAGCGTAGGGGCGAGGAAGATGGCCACGAGAAGCTTCCACGTCGCCATGACGTCGCGTCCCTGGACCTTGACCGTGGAAGCAGCCAGTGCCTGCTTCGCCTTACGAACGCTAGTGACCTTCGATGCGATGAAGACGGGGGCAAACAGTACCAGGCCAGGGAGCACGCCAACCAGGAGGACCAAAAGCTTTGCGATGCGGTAGAAGAGGGTGAAGATGACCTTTGGGGTAGACATCTTGGCGTACTGGACCTGGTGGTCGCGGAGGTTGACGTAGCGGAGCTGCTTGTTGTATTCCTTGACCGACTTCATCACGTCCTTGATGCGCGGGTCGTCCTTGTATCGTTCGTATCCCATAGCGAGTCTGCGGTTCAGCTCTACCACCACAGGCAGTGGCAGCTTCTTTCCGGTAGGGTTGTAGAGACGGCGAGCGGCCTGGAGCATCATCAAGGTGTCGTAGTCGGGCGTGGAGACGGTGACGGCGCTCAAGGACTGGTAGACGGTGTCGAGAAGCTGGCCAATCGCCTCTCTTCTCTGGTTGTTCTTGTACTTGTCGACCAATTCAGGGGGGATCTCGATGGGGGGGCCGAACTCGATAACGGCACGACTGCGGAACTTGTGGGCATGGAAGTAGTTCATGCCAACGGGCACGATCTTCAGGCCACAGTCGGGAGACTCGGCAAGGGCACCCAGAGCCATGATGGCGACACCGGCCTTCAGGGGCAGCAATTCAGTACGGTCGTGGCTTCCGCCCTCCGGGAAGATACCAACGCAGCCGCCGGATCTGAGGCGGTTGAAGACGGCCTCGTACACCTTGGTCTGGTCAATGTGGGGGGCAAGCTTGTACTTGGTACCCTGGAAGCCCTCGGCGCAGCCCTTGATGTTCTTGTTGGTGAAGTTTCCATTCTCGTCGATATCGTCGCGGCCGGTCAGCTGTTCCATGGGCAGCTTGCCCTTGAACGGGCGCTTGAGCCGAATTTCCTCGGGACCAATGATTTGCGCAATATCAACACTGGCGCCCGTCTGCTTCTTGGCAGAGGGCAAGAAGAGCATGCCGTGGACCTCACCCTCGCCCTGGCCGAACTTGGTGCCGACGCCGCGGATGAGTGTAGGGTCGTTGATGGGATCCGGGAGGTAAATGACACCGGAGGCGGGCTTGGCGGCATCCTGGGCGCGTCCGACAGGGACGGAGCCGACCTGGCGCGAGCCCCAGCCGATGAATCCATGTACAGATTTTTGGGCGATGAGCAGGGAGACTCGGCGACCGGCTTCGTGGCGGAGGGTGCGCTGGAGGATCAGAGCATCGACAAACTGCGAAGCGAATAAAATCGGTTAGCATGTGATGGACGAAAACTGGGGCAGGTGCAGGGATCATGAAGAGATCATTCTCGAGGGCTCGACCTGCAGCGCGCGGGAAGTTGAAGAGCTATGGGCTGCGATGAAGTGCGGCTGTCTGGGCAAGCGTATCCGGGTGGAAGACTCCAGACCAAAGATAACAGGGAGGTCGCATGAACCAACCCAACAGGGTGGAAAACAGGGACGACAGGGAGGGGAGTCACCAACCTGATTCGCGTGAGGCGCGGCGACGAAGAGGATAGGACCCGTCTTGGGAACCTTCCAGGAGCCTCGAGGGTGAACTTCACGGAAGAAGAGGTCGACGAGGACACCAAGAACCCAGAGGAAGAGGTCGTACTTCCAGTTCACCATGGGATAGAGCTCCTTTGGCGGGGTCGGGTTTGACACGCTCTGCGGCGCCGCAGCGGCGGCCGTTCCAGCGTGGTCGGGCATATCTGCGACGGCGCGTGTGTTCGTATGGGCAGTGTTCAGCGAGGGGAGCCGATATATGAAAAAGAGAAAGGAAGAAAAACTTTCGTGCGCGCCGGTGGTTTGCTCGAAAGTTGCGCCACTCCCTTAGGCTCTCATCCTCGGTGGTGCGGGAACCTTCGGGCTGGGCGGCAGTGACGGCAGATAAGTCTTCAAGCCCGTATCAGTCAGTCGTCAGAAGAGTAAAGGCAACGGATGAGGCGGCGACGTCGACGAGAGGCGGGTGGAGGAGGGAAAGAGAGCGGGCGACTGTCAGCGCCGTCGTCGTCGTCGTCTGGTGATGTTCGCGACAGGCGATGAACAGGAGATGGGAAGAAAACGGGAAAGTGACGAAAGGGAAGTTTCCCCAAATTTTGGGAGGGATGTGGCCTCTGGCGACCAGGGAATGCGCCGATCAAAATTAGGCCCGAAGCCAATTGGTCCCGGTCCGGGGGGCCCCTCTCATGGTGCCCTTCTCTTTTGGGACGCCTCTCTTCAGAAGGGGCCGCCCTTCCACCTTCCATCTTCCACCTTCCACAGCAGCATCCACCTGCTCTTCTTGTCTCTTCGCTGTTTTTCTGCCTGCTTCCAAGACACAAACCACGCGTCTTTGGCGTCTTGCTTTCTTCTTTTTCTGCCTCTCCCTCTGCTAAATCTCGCAAGTGGCCAGCCTCACAGGACCCTTCTCAACTGAGGCTTAAGGTTACTTATGGAAGTATCTCTGCTGCAAAAAAGCCCGGATCATCTCATCAGCGCTGAACAATGCGGGGGAGCTGAACTAAAAATACGGAGAAGCTCCCCCCCCCAGAAGTCCATCGGGTTACAACATGCACTGCACGCGAGAAAGCTGGAGGCGAATTGGAGACACGCCGGGATCCTGCTGCTAGCTGCATCACTACCACTACTAAGTGCGCCCAGTGTACCCCTCATTCTCAACCGTTACCTTTTTATGCATTTTGTTGGGACGTCGCAGACTCATTGCTTGCTTGGTTTGCATCATTCAACAACTAAGCAAGCTGCAGTCCCCCAAACAGGCCACCAATTCCGCGTCCCGAGAGTTGTCGCGAGCATCGTCTTCCGTATGTCCGTCTTTCGGCTGCGGAGCGGCACACACATCACCTCGGGCTGCAAAACACGAGCCCGCCCGCTCTGAATCACTCTTCTGCCGTGTCTGGAAACGGCCCTGCACCTGATTGGACGAACCTCCCGTCTGTGCTGCCATTGTTCTCCTGCGCCATCATTTGCAGCTAGATCCTGCGCCTACGCCTGCGTTAACGCTGCGAAGAATACGCCGCGAGGTCATTAGTACGTCAGACTTGCGTGCCAGGGGCCGCACAATGGCCAACGGCCCTGCGTTAGACTTGGCGTGACTGGTGCTGTTCTACAATGTGGTTGGCTGTGCAATCCGGCCAGAGATGAACCTGTTTTGCTAGTCTATGCTGATGTTGGCCAATCTGCACGTCGAACCACATAGGCTGATCAAAGCTATGTAAGGGCTAGGCGTAGAGAACATTGACCTCGCATGCATCCTCGACCTATGTCTTGGCGCGAGATAAAGGAGATTCAAGGTCCACGACTCTCGTTGGATGCTTATTCAAGCTACGTATGCCGCTATCGTTGAAGCTAAACTAGCTATCTCAGCATGGATTTCAGGCCGAACAGATGATCTGAGATCGGCTCGTTTTTCCATGTCTGCGCGGCTACATATCCTGCGTATTTTGCAGGAAAATATTAATAAGGATGTCTCTTGCTACAAACGTGGACATGTGACTGAACAGGATGCTCTGCGCCCGAGTGATTGAAGAAATGTTCATATTGTAGGCCTGATAAAAGACGCAAGAGCGGACAGCCCGTGTCTGTATAAGATGAATGCGTCGCTGCTTCAACAGCAAGCTTATTTTGGAAAAAATATCAAATAAGTCCTCAAAGCCAGCGTTCTCTCCCAATGGACGCCACAGTAGGGCGGACTTGAACGACTTTGATTTGTCACAGAGGCATTGAAGCACGATGTAATTGAAAAAGCGCATCTTCGATTCTGTTGTCAATCTTCACTGTCTCATGGGTATTCGTGATCGCGCCAAATCAATGAAGTTGATACCCGACACTACCAAATCACAAGACTCACAGTTTTCCCTCGTGTTCTATGTCAAGAAGTCATTATAACAGATATAATTGCTCCTCAAACCTCCATTTTCCGATCAGAAAATCTCTTCACAGTCCATTGGGTCTGTCAAGCTCGAAAGAGAAGGTCAAAAGCCCCTTTTAACGGAGCGTCGCTCCCGTATTCATGAAGAAAGGCCACATCGTGACATCCCTCATGGAATAACATCATTCCAGAACGAAATGCTTTTTCAAATCTATCATAACTGTGCAATTCTTGTGGTTTGCTTTACGGAACAGAAATGTGTTGCTCAGGGTTCTTATTAGAAGGCCCATGAAGAACACTGACAACGTTTTCGCAGCCGCAATCACTAATCTCCCTCATGAAACGCATCACTGGCGTCAAACCCACCGACAATGTTGTCGGTCATCATCCTACTGTTATTCTTTCTGTGGATTCACGAGCAACATCCACGTGGGCCGTATCATCTTAAACAAGCAGCGCACATCTCTATCTCATGGCGCATGGACAGTTACAATTTTACAAACAGGGTCGCTTGCGACGCTTGAGAACGATTCTCTGTGTGGCCAAGATAAGCTCACGCCAGAGGCTGGCTTTTAAAGAATGGATCCTACCAGACTTACACGTTGACCTGGGTTGACGAGTTAGTGTGCCTTGGGGAAACTCCCCATATCTCAGCTCTTTTCCCTTTATTTAAATGACTAACACGCCGAGAAGAAACCCACTTCAAGCACGGAAATGCAGCGTTTTATCGCTTTGTGTTATCTTACTCCATAATCATGAACTGAATGGATTTCTTTGGCGATGCCCTTTGGAGGTGTTCGTCGGACCGAGAGAACGCGGGTCTAATGTCCATGCAACCCAATCCATTGAAGATTGCAGTGGCCAATTTCTATTTAGGGTACTGACAGTCATCTTGATTGACTACTTATTCAAGGAATTATTCTGATCGGATCAAGTTGCATACATACCAGGCACTACACCTCCACCATTGCTCCCAGGCCATGGTGGTTTCAACGGTCCACGACGCACGCAAAACAACAAAAACCCAGCTTGCTGGATATTTCTTGGATCAAATCATCCATTCGCTGGATAGACTATGGTTAAACTTTCATCACGAGTTTATAGTGCCCTCAGAAGCAACGTCGTGTGCAGCAAATAGGATGAACAAACCACATACATCTTCAGCCATCGCGCATGACTCAGGCAAGTAAAAGCAGAAGTCGGGCTCTTTCTTGATGGCTGCAGCACCCAAATGTGGTGTCTGTCGCCCTTGACATGGACCAAATGAATTCTACAAAGTCCAAGAAGATTGCAGTTCGGGGTTGTTGCAAGCGAGTCTGACAGATAGCACGTTTCGTCTCGACTCTTGAGGGCTGGTCTTCACTCACTTCCTCTTTATGTGAGGTGAATACTTGAACGCAGCGGGAGAAAGGCAGCACTCCTGTGTAATTATTTGTCCAAGTAGATTCATTACCTTGGTGTGGAATAAAAGAACGTGACAACTCAAATGTGCCTTCAAGATGCGTCAGAAACGATAGCGAGAGATCATTGTGCCTGCCGAGGCCAAGAAAATGCACCTTTCAAGCTTGAATATATAGTGAAATAATCTCAAAGTCTCATTGTGCTCAAGAATAGGCCCAGGCGAATTGCATTCACTGGCTGTGTGGCTACGTAGGCGGTAGGGTGCGACTGAGACGAGCCAAACACACTTGCTCTTGCTTTCTTGAGCACTCAGCACCAGCTTGACGGCATGACTTACAGCTGGTAATTTTATGAGATCCGTTCTTCGTTGTCTCTTGTTTCTTCCTTTTTGGTGATTCATGCACATACGGCGTAGAAGATGTCTCTTGCCACGACCTGGCAGCGTGTTGATGTCCTCGTTGCGTCACTGGTGAATACAATCTCGTAGCCACCATAAAGCCACCCAAACCTTGAGATGAGTGACACGGAAACCCACATTTAAGTTGAATGATTGGGAAGTCGACGGTATATATATATTCATGTACACTCTTACTATCCGGGTGAGTGGTGATAATGGACAGCAGGAATGAGGGTTTCGAAGGTAACAATGATATGACAGTAATGACGACGAAGACGATAGTAACAAAACTTAATCAGCTTGTAAGTAATATCTATGAGTAATAGTCCGCCCAGGCAGCTGGAATTAGTCGCCCGGACAGCAAATGTCTTCTAAAAATATTCATCCTTCCGCTGGACCGCCGGTCCCGATCCCGAGTCCGCGGGGAAATCTCCGGGCACGGCAGGACCGCCGCCGCCGCCACTTAACGGCAGAATTAGAACAACACCGTTCGATGAAGCTCATGTCATTACTAAACCCCATCCACGATTCGGGGCCGAGGGATTCTGGCCGACGATCTCTCATAAAAATCACCAACCCAATTACTCCTCCTCGAACTCCTAGGCGACCGAGGCTCTGAAGTCAGGGAGCACCGACACGGCACAAGCACCGCGTTCATCCTGACTGCCTCCCTCGAAGGAACAATCCCTCCGGGCGGGAGCTCGGCGACCGTTCCTCGGTACGGACGAACGAACTCAACGTCGATGCACATCACCACCAACCAGCCAGAACCCCGCGTCCTCAGATCCATCGGTGCTCCTTTAACCAGTATCTGTTCTCAACCCCGCCGACCGTGCCTCCCTCGCAGCATCACCACGCACCGGCACGGTCGGCGCATTGCACACAGCCCGCCTGCCCAAGCTTGCGTCTTTCCATCTGGACGTAGTAAGCAAACGAAACTTTATCACAACGTTGAGAAGCCCCGGCTCGTCCAAGCCGTGTACTGTCTGCATTGTGCAATCCGCAGAACATGCTTTGCATTCACTACAGCCCTGTTCCCCCTCTCCGGCCGTGACGGAGCCTTTCATCCGGTGTACAGCAAACAAGCACCATGCAGAGGCAGCTTACGTGCATGTCATGTCCAAGCTCCGGTCAAAACGGCCCGGGGCAATGTTCTAATGCAATCTTTCCGTCTATCATGGGACAACTTGAGAAGAGGGAGCACAAGCATTCATGGTGAAGTATGCTCTGTGTATGGCCCTCCCCGGCCTGCTCCATCGAGTTCTAGGCCCTGAAACTATCGTCAAGCTCTCCATGGGCTTTTCCCGCATGGTTCCCTCGCATTGATATACCCAGGGGGCAATAACCCGCCCGAGGGAACATCCTTGCTCCAAACCTGTGACAGCAAACAACTGTCCCTCATCACCACAATAATGTACACAAGTCACCCATAATCAAGCATGAATTCAGACCCGCATGATGCGCTGTAAATCATAGGATAACTGTCTTGGTATATCAGAGGAAAAAGGTAAGGACAGGCATCTAGATGTCTATCAACGCAGCCTCCCCATCCTTGGCCATCTCGTCCTTGGCCCGCTGAATGACGTCAACCCAGTTAGGCGGCCTGCACCGCTCCTTAGCAAACAGCTCCTCGGCGTCGAGCCCGAACTCGAGCAGGCTGTGCTCATCCGTCCACTCGCCCATGCCCATCAGCCCGACGGGGACCTTGCCCTCCGTGTCGGGCCCGGCCTCGCTGCCGCCGCCGGGCCGGTCGTGCGGCACGACGTAACCCGCGGGTGCCGTGACACCGGGCAGCCCGCAGAAGTTGCCCATCCAGACATATTCCATGCTGCGAATGGTGCGGTCGCCGTCAGAGAGGCCATGGGTGAGCTCTGACTTGGACATGATGGGCCAGCCGGCGCAGGCGGTAGTGGGCGTGACGATGATCATGCCCGGGTACGTCTGCCAGAGGTGTGCGAGGTGCTGCATCAGCAGGCCGCGGAGCTTCTGGGCGAGGAGATAGTCCATAGCGGAGGTGACTCGGCCGATGGCGAGAAGGATGCGGTTGCCGTGGGTAAGGTTCTTGGTTTCCGGGAGGAGGGTGGCGCCGTCGGTGAGAACGGTCATGGCGTGCGCGGACTGGCCCTCAACGAGGAAAGGGATGTCGATGGGGACGGTGGCGTAGCCATGGCGCGAGACGAGGCGAGCGATCATGGAGCGGCACATGCGCTGGATGGCCGGGTCGGCCTGGGCGAACCAGGACTCGGGGACGCCGAGGATCTTGCCGCGTTTCTCGGAGGGGGAGAGGACGAAGGGGGAGGCCTGGATGAAGTTGGAGTCCGGGTGCGGGGCGCCGATGGTCTCGAAGCAGGTGGCCAGGGACTCGATGTCCGCGGCGATGGGCCCGTTGACGGCGCACGAGTTTGAGTGGTTGGGGCAGGGGTGGAAGGAAATGCGGCCGTGGGTGGGCTTGAGGCCGTACACGCCGCAGAGGGACGAAGGGATGCGGATGGAGCCGCCGCCGTCGGAGCCTAGGGCGAAGGGGACGAGGCCGGTTGCGACGGCGTAGCCGGCGCCGGATGAGGAACCGCCGGTGTAGTAGCCTGCGTTGTACGGGTTGCGGGGTGTTCCGTAGATTGGATTGTTACCGGTTGTGTCTTGAACGATTAGTACTGTGAAACCAAAAGGGGGTGGGGTGTACCTACCGAGGCCAAACTCGTGCATGGAGAGCTTCCCAAGGATGACAGCGCCTGCAGACTCCAGCTTCTTGACGCACCAGCTGTTGATCGACTGGCCGGGCTCGACCTGTGTGGTGTAGTCGTTGCGGGAACCGAGGCAAGTCCGGTAGCCGTCCATCTCGTACTCATCCTTGACCGCAGTCGGGACGCCGTCCAAAGGGCCCAGCGGCTTTCCCTCCTTGTACCGCCTCGTCGAGGCCTCGGCGGCGGTCAGGACCTGGGTGACCTTTGTGTCGAACCACGCGATCGAGTGCTCACCTGGCGGGGCGGTGTCACGGCGGATCAGGGGCAGGATGGCGCGGGCGACGGCGAGTGGCGTGACCTCGCCCGAGAGGTACATCTCGTGATAGTCGGCGGCGGAGTAGTACTTGAAAGGCCGCGGCTTGGACTTGACGGCGCTCTCACGGTGCAGGACGGCCGGGTCTTTCGCCTCGTCCATGGGAAAGGGCAGGACGGTTGGGTCGTAGCGCGGTTCCGCATCCTCAATGTGTTTGCGGATCTTCCGCACGCCGCCAAAGCCCGCGTTGCTCCAGATGAAGGCGCGGATGAACCAGAGATATTCCATGCTGTGACGGTCAGAGACTTGAACGTGCCATTTCGCGTGACGGACTTACGCCCATGCTGCCAGCACCAAGAGCCAGCCCTTCAAGGGCGGATTGCTTCCTCGCTCATTCTTATACGGAATGGGTGGCCTGGCGGAGACGAGTCAGTATCCTGCGCTTTTGTACGATCTCGACACGAACGGTGGTTCGTGCATCGCGGCGAACACATGGTCAAGACGGGCGAAGCCTGACACGAAACAGAGCCAACCGAGACAACTTACCCGGCTAGAGGCACAGGGTAATTGATGAACTTCTTTCTGACTTCGGAGCTCATGTTGGACCTCTTGCGGACCGAGCTGGGAGGGGAGATGGAGCCAAGTCCGGCGGCGTCATGAGGGGGTGGTCGTTGGGATTCGGGATCAGACTCCAGTGTTGCCGATGAACATGGCATGGTGGTTTCGATAAGGCTGGGCGCCCGCGATGTGATACTCTGAGACGGATGGGCGATCCGGACCGGGACAAGCTTATATACCTTAGTTAGAGCTACCCGGCTGGAGCTTAATGCGGCGGTGGAAGAAGAAAAGAAAAACCAAGGTTGATGGGACGCGGGCTGACGCTGGGATGCAGGCTGCGCCGGGACCTCCCTCGTCTGCGGATGCCGGGCTCGACCATGCAACAGGTTTGCGCCTGGGCCGTGTGATGCTCGCCACGAACCAACCGTCAGGGAGGGGCGAGTGGGAGGGCCGGATGGACAGGGGCAGTCTCTCCAACGGTCGAGGCCGTCTGATTTTGGGGATCCAATCGCGGGCAAGGGGTCGGACGGGCAGGATGGCAGCGTTGGGTGTCGTCCAGTCCGGAGGATGTCGGCCGGGACGATCAGCAGGAACCGTCAAGGTGCATACGGTATGCCGGCGGCGGCGGTGGGCTGTTACTATGTAAAGCTGGTTCCCGGGTAGATCCGAAAGTGAAGCTCTGGGGATGTGTTAATGCTGATGCAGTGGGCGCGAGGCTGGACGTTGCGTGTTCAGGTTGACTTTTTGATGCTTGAGTTCGGGATCCTCGGCCGGCCGCATTGGGAAACCCCTGCTCTTTGGACGTGCGGCGGTACCGTTCTGGACTCCGCGGCCTCGGTATGGGCCCGGATAACCTAGGTGATGAGGTGAGCGAGCGAGCGAGAAACTGCTTGGTACTGACGGGAGACTGAGCCTCTGGAGACGAGGCGGGCCCAGAAGGTCATGTCATGCAAGGGAGATGAGTTGAGGCGACGTGAAGGTGTGTATCCGCAGAGGTTAATGACTGGCGTGAGCTTGTTCGGGTTTGGCTCTCCCGCTGACGAATGTTCGGCCGTGTAAGTGTCTGTCTCTGTGTAAGGTAGTTGTGTGGGAGCTGCATGTCTCACTGGGAAAATAAACACGCGGCGCATTGCATCTCAGCAGATCTTCGTCCGGTGACAAGCTTCCATCCAAGGACAGGGACGGAGGCAGAGACAGACGTGGAAGGGGGCATTAGTCGCAGTGGTGGGCAGTGAAACCGTGAAACGACCAGGCACTAGGTAGGCACTCGGGAGCGACGGATCTCGCAGAGGACTCCCTGCTGCAGAGCCGTGATCGCCGCCATTGTTTCTTGTTTGCGGAGGCTGTGAAGTGTGAAGTGATGTGTTGTGTTCTGGCAGTGGTTAGTATGGGTAAGGTAGGTGGCATAGCATAGATAACAACCGATGGCATCCCAGCTGCCCGTCCCAAAAAGAAAAGAGCGTAGCAGTTGCGGTCGTCGGGTAGCTGCTGCGTTTGCCAGAGATTCAGTGCAGCGGACATGGACGCCGGACGAGACGATCAACTGCTGCTGCTGCCCGCTGCTCGGCCTTGGGACGGCAACCGCTAGCGTTGCACTAAAGCCAAATGGGAGCTTCTCCACAAAAGCGGGCCACTGACGTCGTGCCACGGTGCACCTCACAGAAACACTCCGCGACACTAGTTGGTGATTGGGCGCCGCACTGCTGGCATCAGCCACATCAAGCGGGCGGTATGAGCCACGTATCTGATACCGGGCAACCACAGCACCGCACGTGCCATGGCGGGGCTTCAGTCTGTGTGAAGGGTGCGGTGCTGATGGCTTTTCCTCCGTGCTGAGACTCATCGAGGCGACCCAAGGCAATGACGGCGTGACCCATCCTCCTGGAACCAGCAGAGTCATTGACTTTCTGCCCTGAGAAAATCGGACTGGGGAAACATGCACCTCGACTTCGACAACCCTATGAATCATCGACGTCTTCCGCGAGCGCGTGTTTGAGTTTTCCAGCGTCCTGGTAGCGCGAGTCCGGCTCAAATTTCGACGTCTGCACCCACAGTCGGAGAAAGCCCCGCAGCGTCATACTTCACTGGCGTCGGCCATCAAAACCCCAACCAACCTCATCGCCGTCCATTGCTGTTTGCTGAGCTTGTATCGCATCGTACTACACCCCGAACAGGACCACAGCATAACCGCCCTCTGTCGCGATCGGCCAGTCTCTATCGTCTTGGCCCGACCAACCCAGTGAAACACCAGTGTCTTTCTCCGTCTCAGTATGAGTAGCTTGCTTCTTTGGATTTCGCGACAATACCTCGAACCCTGAAGCCTACCTAGATCTAATGGCATTATCATCAAAACTCGACGACCTGGTGGTAAGTCTTCCATGGCTGATGCGTGCATACTGCAAGCCACAAACATCTTCTAGACTGTTGTTAACCGCATCCCAGGCGGAGTTTCCCCTCCTAGACCCCACAGTTGTCATTGCAATCGCAAGTGAGCTGGACCTCAGCGATGCCGGCCAGCTCAACGACGTCCGGGGCATGCTGCAGAGCCTTGCGCAGGACGTTCTGGCTGAAGAGGCCAGCGGCTTCAACGCCAGTGGTGTTCCCGATGCTCTCAGCTCTAATGACGCTGGCACGGACACCAGAGACAGCTCGACCAACATCTCTGATGGTCTCCACCTGAGAGACTGTGACTCGGCGAGAACCGGCGTCACGAGCCCCCCTCCCCCAGATGAGCTGGAGTATGACGTCCCGCGCATCAAGACCTTCGACGGCGACTCAGAGCAAGAGAAGCTGGTGCAGCTGCAGGAGATGTTCTCCGACCTGAAACCCCACGACGTCAGCTTTGCTCTCAAGAAGGCACAGGGTGATTTCCAGTCCGCTCTGGAGACGTTGCTGAACATTCAGTTCCTCGAGTCCATCGGCGAGCGGCCCAAAGGCATCGATGGGTTCTTCCAGCCGGAGCAGTCGAAGCCGTCCGGCAAGAAGAGGGGCAAGGGCAAGAAGAAGAAGGACCTGCATACTGATCTCTCATCGAGCTCCAGCAGCATCAATGACAGCTCGCCAAACAATGAAGATAATGACAGTAGGTTCAACAGCATATTGACCACGGGCTGAAACTAACTTGTCCCAGGAGTTGAAAAGATCCTCTTCATCGTGGAGAAGCTTGACCTACCCTTTGAAGAAGTCTCTGACGTGTTCGACTCCCACAAGGGATCCGTCGAAGGCACCATCATCGAGTTCCTGGAACGGTACATCAAGCAAGGGGTAGTCGTCGACGACAGTGACAGTGCACACGGAAAGCAACACGTACACGAGTTGAAGAAGCAGTACCGCCATATACCTGAAAGTCTGCTGTCCCCGCTCGTAGAAGTCACCCGTAGCGACCATCAATGGACCGAGGAAGTTGCTGCCTTGTTGAACCGGTACTTCGGCAAGCTTCCAGCGCAGCGCTTGAACATCAGCTACAAACTGGCCCCCCTGGCGAATGAGGAACTGGAGGGTTCGTCAGAGGGCTGGCAAAAGGTTGCATCGCCAAAGACGTCACTCATGTCTCCAACCGGGCGACCGCTTAACAGCCCGACGCTCATGAACAGCCCAACGTTCGGGCCTCGCACTTACAAACAAGCAATGGACACCGCCGGTATTCACCGCGATGCTAGCACCCATTCGTTCAGCACCGCCGGCCAGGTTTACAAGAAGGGCCACTTGTACAGACAGGCAGCAGGATTCTTTGCCGAGCGCGGCCGCGAGGAAGCAAGAAGCTTCGCCAAGGCCAAGAGTGCTGCTGCCGACATACACGTCGGCAGCACGCGCACCGCAAATGAGATCGATCTTCATGGTGTGGAGGTGGCCGATGGTGTCCGCATCGCACGGGAGAGTGCGTGGGACTGGTGGAACAACCTGGGTGAGTATAGGGCGCGAAAGGCTCAGGAGGGCTTCACGATTGTTACGGGCCGCGGCCTCCATAGCGCCGGAGGCGTCTCGCGACTGAGGCAGGGTGTTATCGCCGCTCTGGTCAACGACGGGTGGAAGGTCTCAGTCGGGACGGGTAGCTATCGCGTAACCGGGCGACGGTAGCGATCGGTTGGAGCCGATTTGGACAGCGGTTGGTTTGCTTGCGTCACTCCAACTTCATGCGAGACGCTCGGAGACTTTTTGGTGCCAGGCAACAGCATTAATGCCCTGAAACTCGCATGTACCGCCGGGTTCTGCGTGATTTGACAAGAGAAGGGATTTAGAGCAGCGTTTAGTTTAGACACGACGGATGCAATTTATCATCAGCGAAGATACCACTGGGTAACGACTGTTAAAAGGAGAAGGCACATACACTGGGAAAGATGGACTACATCAAACGGATATACTTGGACGACGCCTTTACACATGAAGTCAACAGGTTTTACAGCAGATCCGTTTGAATTTATTGGCTGTCATTGTCATCAGCAATGCTATCACGCTCTCCGCCTTACAAGTCTTGATCATCGCCTTTTCAGCCTTATCTCAAGTCCTTTCGATTCCTCCTGGATTTTCGCTCAGCAAGTGATTCTGCCTTTTCTCAAGTACGCGTGTCACCCCCAACGTTGCATGGCTGAAAATGAGGCAAAGCAGGGGGGACTTTGGTCGTCGATCACCACACTAACTTGCTTCCCACGAAGACAACGCAGTATTCTCACCACCATCACAGCAACACAGCCCGTTAGACACTCGACCGCTAACTAACAACAGCCAACGTCAAACAATGGCGTGAACGGAAAAGAGTCCCTCGCCCCCTTGCACCGCCCAGCACCCCGCATCCGCCGCCCGCGTCCAATAAGCGACCTGCGCCGCACCAACAACAACACAGGGGAGGGGCTGTTTGCACGTACTCCAGGCACCGAGATTCCACAACACCTCACTGGCTGCAACCTCTGCACCAAGCTTTGGACGACATGTTTCCAACAGGATGGTGCAGTCAAGCCGGGCGAAAGATGCGGCTCTCTTTCTCTCTCCTGCATTCCTCGCTTGCGGTTCCGACTTGAGGGGAGGGGCTGGGGTTCAGTCTGGAACTGGGGCACTGCCAGCTTGCCTCCTTGGAAGGACTTCGGTTCCCTCCATCCATCTACGAGTTTGAAACGCCGTACTTGAATCGCAAAGCCTCAGTGATGTGAGAGGAATCTGCTATATAACCAGTCCGCCCTCCGCCGTGTTCATCAGATGAGTCCGTGTCAATGCATAATCAGCTCAACAACTCCATCCCATCATCCACCCAGGACACCTACCCTTACCACCCAATCGACATCGAAACCACCAGGGAAGCATCCATCAAGTGTCTCGGCACCTACAAAACCATGGCCTCGCCGACATCCACCTCGCCCGCGCCCGCGCCCGCGCCGCCCGCCGCCGTCTCCCCGCGGCCGCTGCACCCCAACGTCTACCGTCCCACCACGCCGCCCTCCCCCACCGGCGCCGCGCCGTCAAAACCAGCCGCCAACTTCGTCCTCCGCACTGTCGCCATCCTGCGCGCCCTCGCCCTCGTCTTCGCCATCGTCCTGCTCGTCCTCGAGTTCGAGGGCCGGCGGCACTACTCCTTCGCCACCTTCTTCATCGTCGTCGCCTTCTTCCAGCTCTTCTGGCTCGCCTTCTCGCTCCTCGCGGAGATCCTGCCGCCGGCGCACCACGGGCGCCGCAAGGGCGTGACGCTCGACTTTGGGGTTGTGAAGTGCATCTTTGGCCGGAGCGGGTACCCGGACGACAGCGATGATGAGGAGGCCGGGATGCTGCTGATGGGGTTTGCGGGGGATGTGCCGCGCAAGTGGAACCGGCGGGATCTGCTGTTTTCGGTGGTGGACTTGGCGCTCGGCTCGACGACGTTTGGGATTGCGGTGACGAATGTGAACGGGAATGGGCGGTGGTATGCGTGGGAGACGTTCCATACCATTGGGGCGATCGCCCTGGTTGTCGCGTGAGTTCTCTCCCTGTATGTGATTTGTTTATAAGCGTGAGGTTTGCTGACTGATGGAGATAGGTCGTTTGAGTTTGTGATTGCCGTCGCGCAGCAGATTACCCTCCTGAAGCGGGCCAGGATCCGCATCTCCCACGATGAGGAGGGCGATGAGGACGCCGGGTCGCAGAAGTACCGCATCCGTCTGCCCGAGAGCCCGGAGCGGGGCAGGCCTGCCATGTCTGTCGCTGCTCACACGGCGATCTGATGTTGACTCGTAGTTGGCAATAACTGCGCCGGCGTTACCTGCACGGAAGCATCAAGAGTGAAGACAGGATGCTGTATCCAAGACTAGTGCCATCTGGACAAGTAGACAAGGTGGAAGCGTATGTGCGCCGGCAGTGCGCAGAGATCCTTCCAAATAGTCTATAAATCTATAATCTACATCTACCACGAACCATGCAAATAGATCCTCTTGAACGTTTACTGCGTCAGACCTCTTTTTACCGCAACATCAGCACCGCACCGCTCCCAAATATCCCTACTCGTCAGCAACGTCGTGACAAGCATCGCAATCCCAACAGCCCCAGGCCCGATATTAACCCACCCCAGAATGACACCCGGAATGAGGCAGTCTAGCGTGTCGGACACCACCTTGCGGCCGAGCGTCTTGACCTTGAACGCGACCTGCCTCCGCCGTTTCCTCATCCCCTCGCGCCTCTTGACCACCAACGCCTTCAACCGCTGACGCTCGGCGTTCAAATCCATCTTCTCCGGCTCCTCACCCTCTCCCTCCTCCTTCTCCTTTGCTCCCAAATTGTCGGTATCCACCACGGGGCTCTGGCCCGTGCCATACCCCTCGCCGTGCTGCGGTACCGGCGCGTACGCGAACGCCTTGGTCATTCTCACCACGTTCGCCGCGATCCCGCACGTCAGCGCGAGAAACCAAAAGCGCTGCGCCTCTAAATTCAACGCCTTCGTGCGCGCGGCGCCAAAGGGCGCGAGGCCGGGCACGCCGAGCAGGTCCGGCAGGGTGAGGGACTCGAGGCCGCCGTAGAGGCCGAGGAGGGTGAACCGCAGGATGTCGAGCCACACTTCGGCGCCCTTACCCGCGCCGGCTGCTTGGGAAGGAGCGGCGGTGTAGAGGTTGTAGGAAGCGCCGAAGGAGTTGAGGAACCAGAAGAAGCGGATGAAGCGGCGGGTGAGGTTGAGGTGGCCCTTGAGCGGGCCGAGGACTGCGAGGATCAGGGCCGCGTCCAGGGGCAGGCCTGCTGCGGGGAGGAGGGCGAGCAGGAAGGGGTAGGTTGTCAGGATTGCCGTTAGGGATTGGAGGCCGCGGAGCATGCGTTCGAGGCCGGCTGGAGGATGTTAGTTTTGCGGTTTTGGGGAGAATGGGGGGTTTGTGAGGGGCTGAGTGAGTGGGATGAGATGGGATATTTCTGCGTGGGATTGAGGTCTTGTTTTGGGATCTGACGGGGCGAATTGACTTCTCAAGTGAACCCAAAATCGCCATGTTCGGTATGAAGAAAATAGTGAGACAGAGTAACTCACCGCTATCCGAGCCAAAGGCGACAAACTGGTCATATTTGAACGAGGTCATCTTGAGATACCCCTCCGGTCGGGCCTGAAGAAATCGCTAAATCGCTGCAGTGCTCCCTCAATCAATCAGTGTGTCCGATCAAATTCTCATCCGACGTTCCTGTGAGGCGTTCAACTGAAATCCTCAGGCCCGATGGTCGTTGAACAACAAAGAGGCGCCCCGCCGTGGCCGTGGTCGGAGGGTCTTTGGACCGGGTTGAGCCGAGTTTGAGGCGTGCGGTGTCCGGCGCTGGGGACCGGGATCCTGGCTGGGGCGGATGCCAGCTGATCAAATGCGGTCCTCTGATTGGTTGGTAGGCTTAACGCCGATGGCTGAAGAATGTCGGCAGCAGATTTGTGCCTGGGACTGTGGCCTTCTGGTGTACCGCCAGTATAGATAACAGGACATTCACGTCGCACCCAGGAACAGACATGATTTAACGAATTGAAACACGTTGCTGATAGAGTACAAGCCAGGTCTGTCTGAACAAAGGAACGCCTGCGCGTGAGGGCTCTATCACAATGTACGATGCTAATATATACAAGCCCTCTGGCGCGAGTCTACCACCATGCGAAACCCCTCAGCCTTTTACTGTCCCGGCGCAACCAACTTGCCCTGGGCTCGGGCATCGGGGTCCCAGCCGCCGGCCAGCGCGTTGGCGCCGCCGTTCTGCTGGGCAAACTCCTCCATCCTCTTCTCGAGCTCGGGGCGGAAATGCCTGATGAGACCCTGAAGAGGCCAGGCAAAAGCCTCGCCGAGAGCTGCACGTCACGTTAGCATCGGGTCCAGTCAAAGTCGTTGACATCATTGACGTCATGGAGGCGAGTCAAACATACCGCAAATAGTGTGGCCTTCGACCTGCTTGGTAAGCTCCTGGAGCATGTCGATCTCGCGCGGCCGGCCGCGGCCCTTCTCGAAGCGCTTCATGATCTGGTCGGTCCACTTGCTGCCCTCTCTGCAGGGCGTGCACTGACCGCAGGACTCGTGGGCGTAGAAGTGAGAGAGACGACTGATGGCGCGAACAACGTCGGTGCTTTTGTCCATGACGATGACGGCCGCGGTACCGAGACCGGACTGGCTGTCCTTCAGGGCGTCAAAGTCCATGAGCTGGTTGTCGCAGATAGTCTTAGGGAGGATAGGGGTGGAAGAACCGCCGGGGATGACGGCCAGGAGGTTGTCCCAGCCGCCGCGGACACCACCGCAGTGCTTGTCGATAAGCTCGCGCAGGGGTATCGACATCTCCTCCTCGACGGTGACGGGGTTGTTGACGTGGCCGGAAATGCAGAAAAGCTTAGTGCCCTGGTTACGCTCGCGGCCAAAGCCTGCGAACCAGCTGCCACCACGTCTGCAGATGGTAGGGGCAACGGCGATGGTCTCGACGTTGGCGACGGTGGAGGGGCAGCCGAAGAGACCGACGGCGGCGGGGAAGGGAGGCTTGAGACGGGGCTTTCCGGGCTTGCCCTCGAGGGACTCGATGAGGGAGGTCTCCTCTCCGCAGACGTAGGCACCTGCTCCGCGGTGGATGAAGACATCAAAGTCGTAGCCGGAGCCGCAGGCGTTCTTTCCGATCAGGCCGTCGGCGTAGGCCTCGTTGATGGCATTCTGGAGGACGGCGGCCTCGTGCACGAACTCTCCGCGGATGTAAATGTAGGCGGCGGTGGCGTTCATGGCTCTGCCGGCGACGAGGCATCCCTCGATGAGCTTGTGGGGGTCCTTTCGCATGATCTCGCGGTCCTTGCAAGTTCCGGGCTCACCCTCATCGGCGTTGACGACCAAATATCTCGGCTTGTTGTCCTTGTCCCAGTCCTTGAAGTTCATGAAAGACTGTTTGGCGATGCGTTAGCATCAATAGTGACCCGGCGGCGCCTTCCCTTGATTGCCGCGGCAAATAATCCGCAAGCCAAAGCGCTGTGGCGACCTTACCCATTTCAATCCGGAGGGGAAGCCGGCGCCTCCACGTCCTCTCAGACCAGAGGCCTTGACCTCGCTGATGATCCAGTCGTGGCCCTTGAGAATGATCTCCTTCGTCTTGTGCCAATCGCCCATCTTCTTCGCCGAGGCCAGAGACGGGGGCAGGCGACCGTACAGATTCTGGAAAATACGGTCCTGGTCCTTGAGTCCACCATAGGTTCGTACTGTCGCGAAGTTTCGGGCGGCCTGCGCGGCCTGCGCTGGTAATCGCTTCGGGGTAGCCATCGTGGGCGTTTGGAGGGGAGAGGTCGGGGGTGGATGGGGACGGTTGGGTCGGTCGGAGGATTTCGTCGTCGTGGGAAGCGAAGCTCTGCTGGGCCGAGTCGATGATGCTTAGTTTCTGTTGGCGTTGATTGGCCAATGCGGGTCGCTGAGTCAGCTCGACAGTCACGTGCAGGCAATCAATGCATCAACCGGGGTTATGCACTGGGGAAGGCTCTGGGGAAGAGAAGATGTCGCTGCCCCACGGCGGTCAGTCACTGTTCATCCATTACGAATTATCGACGCGTCGACAACAGGCATCTTGCAGGGGCCTGCGATCGTCGCGCAGTTCAAGAATGCGTCTTTTACCGCCACGAAGATAGACATCATCTGGGCCGGAGCATCCAGCGCACAACGTTCAACATGTCGTCTAACAAGCGGCATTCTATGCTGCCCGCCGTCTCCAACACCGGCCCGCGACCACCAGTCAACTTCTCCTCCTCCCTCACCGTGTCCGACAGCGCGATTCTTGTCGGGACGCACTCAGTTACGATCCAGTCCGAAAGCGTGCTGCACCCCCGATGCAAGCTCGAGTCTACGAACGGCAGCATCCTGATGGGCCGCCGCTGCATCGTCCACGAGCGAGTACACATTGGCGCAGTTGGAGACGAGGAAGCTAGCGGAGGCATCGCGCTCGGCGACTACGTGATAGTAGAAGTCGGAGCTGTTGTCGAGGCAGGAGGCACAGAAATCGGGTCGGACACGGTGATCGGAGTCCGATCTCGGATCGGCCACGGAGCTATCATTGGCAAGGTTGGTGCGACGTCGTGTATGACAGAAGAGAGACACTGACGGTTGTAGAACTGCACGATATCGCCCCTCACCGTCATCAAGCCCGGCGAGAAGATTCCCGACTTCACCGTGGTGTACGCGAACGGCCAGAGACGGACGGATCGACGCGGCGTTGCAGATTTGAAGCACAAGGCGCAGGCGCGGCAGATTGATGTGCTGAGGAGGCTGATACCCAACAAGGCTGAGAAGTGGCTGAGTTAACAAAGTACAATGATGATACCCCGAATTTACGTCGATTAAGCTTGCGCTTTGAGGAGATGATTCAGTATCAGGGGTGTCTGCGCAAGGCAGGGGTTGCTTAATTGTGTCCCTGGATGTCAGCAGGCTATCGTCACAACTCGTCCAAGAGGTCGGCAGGGGGCAGGGCTGACCTACATGAACCTGAGAGCAACGGCAGGAACCCAACTGTTCCTCCTGCCTCATCTACTGAGACTTTTCATGATGATTCCTAACCAGCCTCTCTCCGCTGGCTAACCATATCCTCACCATCAAGATAGGGGCTGGTTGACGCCAGCAACGAGAATCACTTTGCTCCATAACAATAGCAGCAACTAGTCTCCCTGCTAGATGCACTTAGACAGTATGGAACTACAGAAGTCCAATCTGTGGTTCCTGCCAAGCTTTCCTATCGGAACCTATTTAGATGGAGGCCTTGGCAGGAGATTCAATGCTTCATGATAATTGCGTTTGTTTGCTTCTACCCTTGCTGGCAGCTGCATGATTCCGAATGCATCATGTGCTGGGTCACTGACGGCCCGAATATTCCAGCATTGCACTTAGACTCTCGTCATCGCAAAAAGAGAAGCTGATTCCAGACTTTCCGACAACAGTTAAAGAGGGCAACGTAGTCTCGTGGTCGTTAAGTAGTTGTCTTAACTGGCATTGTCTCTGAAACAAGGTTAATCTATCGCGGCCCTAGCTGAAGAACACCACCTCCAAGCTCGCGGTACCGTTCGTATGCCACCAATTGCAAGGGTTATGTGATGTTACCGGTCTGTTGATGAGACGGTACAGTCGCCGGTATGTCCTTGTATAAGGCAAAAGGCGTCAGTCTCGTCATGTGCCATAGGGTGGAAACAGCCATTGCTAGACCAGGGTTGTTCCTCACCATCCGGGCGGGAATTCTTGTGGGGTTTCTTTCACCAATTTGCGATCACGCGAGAACGAAATACACATTAGTGACAACGAAGAATCGTATCAATACACAAGGATCCCCATTTCGGTTTCGCAAATGCCATGTTGTCCGTGAGGCTCCCGTCGTCAACACAAGCTGTGATGAATGATGGATGCATGGCTCTAATGCTTGGCAGCCCTGTGACAGCCTGACAGGCGGGACATGACCAAAAATAGCCCCCCTCCTTTCCACTACAGAACCAGATCTTAGGGGCAGTTCGTCTCTTCTCCAGCGCGCAAAGTTTAAATGGACAGCCCTAGCATGACACAGCTCAACCATCCTTCATCTCATAGGGCGCTCTGTCCAAGCTCCATCCTGGCTAACGCAGGCGCAGCCGCACAAACATGGCTTGCATTCAATCTTAGCATGAGGGTGGAAAGAAATTGCAACTTCAAGCAGTCTGTTCGAATTGCAGAGTTGACTAATCATGAGCAACGGGATTGCATTATCGATGGTACAGACGTCATTCGGAATTCGTAACGACTTTCTTACGGGCGCTGGGACCACGCTTAGACACTGAACTCTCGAAAGATGCGATGAACTGTTTGAACATGAAATATGGACTTGAACTCATATTATCTACACGATTAAATCGAAACTTCGGTTTCCAGAAAGCCTGTCCGCCGAAGAGGAATCTTTGCGCGGCATCTTATCCAGCCCACCGATCAAATTTCACGGGAACGCCGCAGGACCTCCTGTCGCCCACTCGTTTTGAATCCGGGGAACCCCTGTCAAGATAGCGGGGGGCCTGAATTTAGTGCGGGTGGCAGACCCAGAGAGTGTTGTCCGTCACGTCGATAGCCTTGCTGTCGACCTGCTTGCCGCTGCCGTCAAACGGGCACACGCGGCGCAGGCCGCACTTGATATCGCAGGCGTCCTCGTTGTCGCCCTTGCAGAGCGCGACCTCGTAGCGGCTGGCGTGGCGGTCGTAGTCCTTCTTGCAGCGGTTGGTGGTGACCTTGTACTGCGCGCGGGGACCCCAGCCGTTCAGCGTCGTGAAGCCCCAGTTGTCCGTGTCCATGTCGTTCCTGTTGGCGCGGCAGTTCTGGTGCACGCCGACGTGGGTGTAGCCGTTGTTGCGCATGTACTCCTCGGTGAAGTAGTCGAGGATGAAGGAGTACGACGAGAAGTCGCCGTTGGCCGGGAGGGAGCCCGCGAGGCAGTCCGCGACCTTGCGGGTGTAGTACTCCTCGCAGCCGTAGCCCTTGTTGACGGCCGTGAAGTCGTTGTCGGTGGGGGAGTCCCAGGGGTCGATGTTCTTGTCCGTCACCGTCTCCATGGTGTGCTTCATGCTCTTCTCGCCGACGAGCCACGTCCACTTGGTGTCCTTTGCGAAGCCCTTGGAGTTGTACAGCATGATGGAGTTGTAGTCAAAGGGAACGGAAGTGTCGGCGCCGGTCCAGATGTCAAACTGATCCAGGTGGTCCTTGTCGATGCGATCAGGCAGGATGCGGATGTACTGGTCTCGGTCGGGCCGCTGGTGCTCATGGGTGAGACCGATAACGTGGCCCAGCTATTGTACGATACGAGTCAGCTGAGTTTTGAGCGAAGCGCACACGTTGTGTGTCACGAACCTCATGGCCAGGAGTGCCAGCTTCCAAGCAAGCCTTGTGGGTGCCAACACTGATGAACTTCTCCCAGGCGTTGGGGTAGTCGAGGTTGACAATCATCTCGCCTGAGCCGGGGGAGCCAAGCTGTTGCGCATAGCAGCCGTCATCGTACTAGATTGGAACTGTGAGATAGCGATCTTGAGTTACTTCGGGACCATTCTCACCTTCTTGAAGTTCACCCAAGCCTCGTGATTTGTCTTGGGAACGAACCGGATGCAGGTGGACTGTTCCCACTGCCTCATGGCACCTCTGATTGAGTCGGACAAGTCGTGGGGGAGGCCCTCCAGGATGTAGGGAACGGTTGCGGCATCCCACAATCTGTAGGGTGCCATTGAGCCACGCTTTTCCATTGACATGGCCTCGATTTCAGAACGGTTGAAGATGTTCTCAGGGAACACAGCGGCTCGGGTGGGATGCGCGAGCGCAAGGGCAACCGCCGCCCCCTTCATAATAGTAGAAGCCATACTTCAAGGGATGCAAAAGAATGACGATTTAGAAATGAATGACATATCTCTCTTAAAGAATGATAGAGATCGGAATTGATGTTGTTCGCAGACGCGATAAAGAGACAGAACTTTAGCAAAAAACGTCGGCCATCAGTACTTATACGAAACTTCAAACGGAACGATCGGAGCTTTAGGAGAAAGGAGTATGCAGACATTCAGTGCGAAATGGGAGCATGAATAGCCAAGCAACCGCACGCAAACCGGCACTGCCACGCGAGGGCCGGATCCGAAAGAACTCCTCGTGCTTGAATCATGAGAGATTCTACGAGTGGAACACACACACCGCGCTTTTGGCGTGAAGTCAAATAAAGATGTCACGACTCGTAAGGCGCTCCCGGACCAGGACTCGTCCTATGCACGCGATGGGATACCCCATCAACAGTTGATAAACCCCAGTAATTAGATTGACGATCTACCAATGCGCCTTAGTCCATGAGCCCTCCTTTATTTCGAATGGTGACCAGTTCAGCAGAGTGTCAACCACGCCGTCGATCAAACACCACCCGGATTCTCCCCCACCAGTCGGAAAACACCGAAAAAAAGCTTCAAGCGCAGGCCCTTGCTCGTGTCATCGCAGCGGAAAGACCAGCAGCAAAGATGCTTAAAGCAACACTTTAAACACACATTGCTCTCGCGTGGAAAAATTTCGATGTTTGGAATGGTAATCACGGGAAATGGGTAATGCAATCGTTCAACAGCAAGTCGATGATCTTTGATGCTACTTACCAACACCATGGGGGTCTAAGTACGTGTGTGACAATTCAGCCCTCACGATTGCGGGAGAGTACGATGGAAGATGCGGGGCTATTACGAGACTGTGGAAGTGAGGTGAGTCTTTCTTGGCATAGGGAAACTATGCTACCCGTATCAATTTCAATTTCAGGTCCAAGGACCTGCTTAAGCAGACTACCTTAAAGCTACTGCCCAACGTCAATAAGCCATCATAGGCAGATTATTCGCTTCATCTCTGAGGTCTTCCAAGCCATGTCTGGTACAGCTCCCACCTCATCCTTCAACGTTCGATTGCCTTGAATGAAAACCTTTGCGACTCAAATATCCTCCCCGTATGAAAATTCAAGAGACTTGTCGTTTTCTTCAGAGACTGATGCGACTCATCCAAACAGGATCGGCTCTGGCAAGACAACTCTGCGTGAAATGAAAAATCGGTATCATCTCTACCCACCAAGTATCCAGTCTATGACACAAGTAATTCTATCTCTTTTACTTATTGCAAGCCCAGAAACAATGAACTTCAGTCCTGTCATGTGTCTATCTTCCCGACTCTCTTTATTCGTAATGCTACAGGAACCATGCCAAAACCCAGGGTACACTTGCAAGTGTCGTTTATGATAGTGTTCCATGTACTCCCACAATCGCCGGCTGTCGCCAGAAGCGTTGTTCGAAATCCAGTTCACGATGTTCTCGAGGTGATCGGAATTCAATTTCAACAATCGGAGTGGGTATGACGCCGTGAAACTCGGCGGCAGCGCCACTACCAAGGAATTGACGGCCCTTGTCGGTAAGGCAAGACTTCAAATGGACAAGATGAGTCATGACCAGCTAGTTCAAGTCATAAGTCAAGTTGTCTGAACATGAGTTAGAGAGCCGAGAAGCTTCTCAATGATCCAGTTTGATGCCTTTATGTCCTCCTCGTCCTTGGCGCAGTACGCGACGGCCATGATGTGGACTTTGGATCTGAAGATCTTGGTCAGTCGCGGGATGTGGATCGTGAGCTTCTGCTTACCCGATGTCTTGTTAAAAAAGCCTTCGCGTTGGGACGCCAAACATCACGTGTGGTAAGGGCGGCTAAACTGAACCCTTGTGTGTTCACTGGAGCCAGTTGAGGGCACGGGTTAAAAATCTCCACGGCAATAATAATGCCCACCTCGATGTAATTGGGGCTCGCCATGATTCATTGGCTGTGTTAGATTCTCGGATGAGTAATGCCTGGCCATAGGTGACCGAGGAGGACGAAGTTCTTGTTCTTGAGAGCGGACTTGGGCTTCGACATGCTGGTTTGAACAATAGCGTCGATGTTGCTAGTACGACGTTTTCTGTGTTCGTGAATGCTCAAAGCTAGACCACCAGCCACTGGGCACTGAATACCATTCTTGTCAAGGAGCTGACCGAGAGGGACAATGTGCCGAGTTGACACCGGACTCAGGAGTCTTTTCTAGCATTTCTATCTTTTCTGGGCTGAACCAGCCGTTTTCAGTATCTTATCCAGTCAGGAACTCTCTAAGAGGGTGTTCAATCGACTACATGTCACATTCGCTGGCGGGCTTGAACGTCCCGATGCCACGGTGCCCGTGGCTATCCACGATCTTGGGGTCTTCCTGATGGGTACCCATGGAGGAAAGAGACCTATCTATGGATACCCATTGTATGACTATTCATATGGGTACCCGTGGTTGTTTTAACCCTAAACTCGAGATCCTCTTTGCTGTTGATTCCACGCTCAGTCAAAGCGATATGGCAGGCAGGCTCGCCGTCTTCCGTTTCCGCAGGAGGGTTTTGATCTCTGCTGGGCTGAGCCCCAAGGGTTAGAAATTTGTTATTTTGGCGGAGAACTACCTAAATCAGACCCAGTAGTCACTTTTTTGATTCATTAGTCTTATTCTGTCATTCAATACAATAAACGTATTCCTTCGTCCATCTTCGTCCTAGTCGCCGTCGTACTAGTTCCAGTGATCTCCATCGTTGTCCCCGTAGTCGCGTGTGCTCACTACCCGCCCGAATAGGAGATCTCAAAGCGCATGACTGAAGCCGAAGTGGCCAAAAGACAGGTCTGTGTAACCAAAGATAAGTTCGGACTCAAAGAATGAAGGTGTAATTAATGAATGAAATGAAATGATCCCCAAGGAGTGTAATGAGAGTGCAATCCTCCCAGATTCAAGGAAGGAATGAAATGAGCGACTGAGGCGTGATAATGAGAAAGGAGCCTACGAGAGAGCGAGCAGAATTGATGACTTTTAAACCACTGAGATACTCCAAAAACAATGTAACTGATATGAAAATTTCTCGCAGGCCTACCTAGTTCGGAGTATCTAAACCGTGTCGCTTACCAGATTCTCAGCCCACGCTGTCCCAGGCTCCTGAAACTGTCCAGTTGAACGGGGAACCAGATCAATCTCGCTACGATGATTTCATCATTGGGAAAGTCGTAGGCCGTCTCACGGTCATATACAGATATTGACGTTTCTTCGTAGATGGATTGAGCATCTGGCAGCAAACCTCAATTAGACACGGCTTCGCGAGATACGCAGCCTTGATATCTTCGGTTCGGGAGACTGATCTATGTAGACGAGCGTCAGTTTTGCCCTAAAATCCAATTTCAAGCCCAGAATGCGCGCAAATCGCGTGTAGAAAGGGTTTCGAGCTGTCGACGGATCGCTCGGGATCGATTAAGTTTGAGACTATGGTCGCCGATCGGGACTCGCGTTGGTACTGAAAAGCAGGCTTGCATACGGTTGACTAAATGTATCGAGGTGGAGAACAGTTGTGGGCCACTGTATTTGGCGCGTTCATACTGGCGAGAGATATTCCGGCTGAGACTTCCGAGCCTTGGCTGGCTTCTTCCAGGCCGTGACAAAAGTCTGACGACTGCTTGGCTTGCCATTAAGCCTTGAAGTTAGTGACTTCTCAAGAGATATTGCACAGCAAGATGTGCACGACTCTTTGACTCTTGGGAAACTGTTATAGTCCCGTAGTAGCAATGAGCCAATTTCTGTTTGGGGCGTATTTGCTCTGTGGAAAGATCATAGCTACTAGGCTTGTGTCAAAGGAAACATAACAGATAGGACATCAAAACAAAAGAAAAATCGACGACTTACATATTCCATTGCTATCTTAGAAAGCTATAAGACTAGCTAAAACCAAGATCTAAATGGTCTATAGGGCATCCGATGATCACTTCAGTCTCTGAAAACAACATCATAATCATAGCGACCGGAGACAGAAAGGGCTTAAGAGTTTGACGGCGCCGTAAACAAATCATCAAGTATGCGGTATGCCTCATTCTCTTCTTGCAGCGAACTTGCTGCCATGACTTTCAATACGACTCGGTATCTCATATTGTCTTTTTTCGAAGTCCACGTGATAATAGACTTGCTATGTAGATATTAGAAATTATTAGATCTGACAAGTCACATGTGAGACCACTTGGGGTTAGGCAAAGTAGATGTTACAAACTAGAGTAACATAGAAACAAAGTCTGGTTATAATTGCGAGTGCCTCTGTTAAACCGATCTCTTAACTACCAGCGTTCGATATCTCGATACAAAAAATGCATAATCTGGAAGCTTGGCTCTCACGCAGTCTTGGAGCTAGACATGATCGCATCATTCAACCTGGGAGAATATGGCGAGAAAAAAAATGCAGTTCCAGCGCCAAGCCACCACGTCAAGTTCGCCCGGTGCGTGGACGCTATTCGTAAAAGGGTTTCTATACGGGCACTTTGTCCAGCGCTCTCTCCAACGAGAAGTAGACATTATAAATATACTGCCATGATGCAAGAAATACCGCGAATGAAACAGTCTTCGAGAAACATTTCCCGAGTTTCCGTTGAACCTTTGCCTGTCCACTTACTGGCATAAGACACGGAACTACAGAAGAGTCAATTCACGACAAGGAAGGTGAGCTAACTATTCTACACTGGATGCATGCATTCGTCCGTCAAAAATCGTGTTTTGACAACCCCATCAACTTACTTATGGTTTTTGAAGTTACTGGAGTAAGAGGAGGCCATTGGCTACACTAGAGTGAGCAGCTGCGTCTACTGGCACTCTGTAACGGAAGCCGAGACGATACCGCAGCGCATGGTTGGCCACCGTGAAGTGGCAAACGCTGGGAACAGGACGATCAGAGTCGGTAAACGCGATTGCCAATTACTGAATACGAGCAATCCGCATTCCGCATTCCGCCGGCCGTCTTTTTTTGTCAAGAGTTTGGTGCAGCTTCCAAGACTCTTTGCTCTGAACAAAAACAAGGTACGCAGTTTGGTTGACCGTGCGCTCTCTGATGATCTTGGCCAACTTGGGTTTCAACGCCCAGCCTGAACCACGAAAGGGGAAATGAAAACATTCGACGTTGGCCTGATTCGAACAAAGGTCGTCTACAAGGCAGAGATGCCAAAAGTCTCGCGTAATCGTCTCATATCCCGGGGGATGAGATTCGTGCCAGTGCAACGTGCCAGTGCAACGCCGACTCCACCGCCCAATTTGCTCGCATCGAGGCCTTGACCTTGCCCTGGGGGCCTCCCAGTGTTACTAGCGTATTAATAGACGCGTCGAATGTTCGAATGTTCCACGTGTCTGGCCATGCCAGACGTGCAACTTCGTGCCCGTCATTGTTGAGAAACGCCGGTCGTCGGATCTTGACTGACAATCAACGACTCTTTCCTCGGCAAGTGCTGAGTTATCTTGAGGCATTTTGCGCATTTCGCATCTCATGCAGGTCAACAGGCAGCAGCTGAGAAGGGGCTGGGGGCGGCGGGGGCCATTTCATGGATAAAAAAAAGAATAACCACGACAGCCGACAACAAATATGTGGTTATCAATCCTCTCATGCGACGAGTTCGCTCTTCCCCAGTCAATGACCTGTTGATTGGCGGTGTCGGGCAGGCATCACCGCGTGTTGGTTCTCAATGTGACGGATCATATTCGAACCAACAGTCACAACCCCCAAGAGGCGCCACAGAAATTCTTCAGCGGCACTCACCCACCCCTGCACATCCGTATCGATTTTCCTTGGCCAACCAAGATGTTCACGACAGCGGATACGGTTCGTGCCGTGGGGGAAGCCGGAAGATGCTGCACTGTGACTGCAGTTGGTCATTACTCGTGTGCATATGTCGACGTTCGAGTCTGGAGTCTCTCGACACCACTAAGAATTGATTACGGAGAGCGACTAATTGCAGAGATGGTTAGAACCGTTGGATCCCGCATGTGGGATCAGAAACGTGACCTCGGGCTTAGTCAGAAATTTCGCATCCTAACATCTGACTAACGTGAGAGATTGCCACACTTCAGGAGTGAGGGGGATTGAATCCATGAAAACAGTTTGAGTGTCAAAGTTGTCAACCACGCTGCTCAGAGGCTAGCAAGGGGATGAGAAGGAGCAGCAAAGAGGGGAAGAGCAGGGAAGACGGCGAGAGAGCAAGGGAAAGAGCAAGGAAAATGGTGGGAGAGTCAGGGGTGAGATGGCCAGAAGACAAGGAGCAGACGACTATCGTCGACCGGAGGCTGGTCCGTTGACCGTTGTCGGTTCCACAAACAGTGCACCGACACTCCAACGAGCCCCGACGAGAACAACCCCGGCCCGTAGCAGAAATTTCGGCGCTACGTGGCGCAACTAGCCCCCATTCCGCACTCGCTTCCCGCTTTAAACCGTTGAAGAATTCTGGGCCAAGCCTAGGGTTCCAAACGAATAGGATCAATGAGGAAGTCAGAAGGATCGAGGTGGATGTGCGGGCGAACCAAACTTCCCGATTCCATCTGATCATCGCACGCGTTCTGCGGAATCCCGAATCGCAAACCGTGCGTGCCGCAACCTTAGCCGCCGACGCCGAGGATGCCGTGATGCGTTCGACCGGCATCAATAGCATGTAACCCTAAGCGGGTTGGTTACCCTGCCAAAACGGTGGCCATCAAGCCCAGAGCCGGGGGGCTGGGACAGACAGCAAGGTCAGGGAGAGAACGAAGGGGCAGAACTTCAGAAGGCACAGACTCGGGAACCAAACATCATGGAGAAGCGTTCAATCTTATATGTAGTAACAAGCGAAGAAGCTAGCAGACGGTAAATACCAATGACCATTTAACAAACGCGGACCGCAAACCCGAAACGATCGGTTCTACAAAATGAAGAGAGAGCGAGAGAGGGAAAAACCTCGAATCCAGATGGGCCGACACGCCAAATGAGGTCCACACCCCCCGGTCTTGGCGGACCTATGGCGGCATTACCATGTCGCAGTCGTATCTTTTTTGCCAGCGGCTTCAGCGGTAGGTCGATTCAGAGTCTCCCGAGATATTGCGGCTATCCACATTAATCCACCTGGCGTGAACTATAAATGATGAAGAGACCCAGGGAACTGGGAAGATGGCGTGTCCAAGGAGGATTTCGGATCGGCAATCTGGCGCCGTTGTTTCATGATTTCATTCATCATCAGGCCCTTTCGTCTTCGACTTTCGAGTCTCTGAACTTCTGTCGTCGTCGTCATCTTTCACCCTCCCGCAAAGCATCATGGCTGTCCAAACCCTTAGCCCGACGTCCTCCATCGCGAGGTTGCCTACGTCGGCCATCTCCAAGGTCAAGGACGCCTTGTCTCTCGCCCACCTCATCACCGAGAGCAACATCAAGGCTTATGTCCTGCCCGTCGTCCTATTCGCCATGCTGAGCTTGGCGTCCGGGGGCGTCACCGTCAAGTCCCCCAGCTGGGCTGACGTCGCGGCGTCTTTCCCGAGGGCCCTGCTCTACATCTGGCTCTACGTCTTCCACTTCGACCTCAGCAACCAGAAGGACCCGGAGTCCGTCGAAGAAGATAAGATCAACAAGCCATGGCGCGCTATCCCCTCCGGCCGTCTCAGCATCGAGGACGCCCAGAAGTGGTACGTCGTCGCCACCGTCCTCCTCCTTGTCGCTAGCATCGCCCTCGGCGGTTTCCCCGAGGCCCTGGCCTTCATGGCCGAGACCTGGGTCTACGACTACGTCGGCGCTAGCTCCTGGTGGGGCAAGAACATTATCAATGCTCTCTTCTACTCGACCGGCCAGCTCGGCGCCACCCGCGTCGCCTCCCACTCCAACAACATGGCCCGCGCCGGCTACGAGTGGTGCGCCCTGCTCGGTCTTAACACCCTCACCACCGTCCAGATCCAGGACTTCAGAGACATTAAGGGCGACGGAGCTCGCGGACGCCGCACCCTGCCCCTCGCCATGGGAGACGTCCCGTGCCGCTTCCTCACCGCCTTCTTCATCGTCTTCTGGTCCATGGCCCTGTGCGCGTACTGGCAGTGCACCCCCCTTGAGTACATCATGCCGGTCATGATGGGCGGATACGTCTCGTTCCGCCTGCTCTTCGACCACTCTACCAAGGCTGACCGCATGACCTTCCACATCTACACTCTGGGATGGTTGCCGATCCTCTATTCTATTCCTTTTGTCAGCAAGTTGGGTTTCCTTAGATTTGGAGCATTGAACTAGACGGATAGACAAAGCGCTAGAGTTACATGCATTTGTTTCCTTGTGTGTAAATAGACGACGAACATGATACCTTGAATATATCTCAGAATACAACTAAAGCAGTATGGATCCTACACATCCGGACGCGCTTGATCCTTACTGTAACATTGATTGACAGCCTTCTTCACGTTTCCTATTTTGCGCTAGTTTCCTGCTCTATTCTTTATTGTTCGGTTGTGCTTGAAGCGGTCGCAGCAAAATCCTTCTGATAGTTCTTGGCAAGGGCCGCAGGGTATATGTGAACGTAATGCTCGTCGTCCCTTAGTGCCAACCAAGCACTAAGATGTGCGCAATCAGTAACCCTCAAAATTTCAGGAGTCTTAACCGGTGCCGCAGTTCGACTTCGTTTCTTTCTGTCTATGCGAATCTTGAACCGAACCATGCCATTTTGGTTAATGGTCCTAAAGAAAATTCCAAGAAACTGAGGACGCACTGAAATGGCGCTTTTTGAGACTTGGTATTAGATCATTCGCGCTTGGGCAACTCGTTCACCACCCAAGCCTCACCACCCAAGCCTCAAAAGTCCTCAGAGTCAGACCTCATCAAGCATCTTGTTTTCGAACTCAACATCCTTAGTAACAAACAAACATAACAAGGGCTCTTCTGGTAGTATACAAAAACGTAAATTACGTTATCAGAAGTAACAGTACTCATGATGTTGTCGATGTTAGAACCTAACTTTAGGTCTGAATTGGCAATGGGACTTACCTAGGGAACTATGGATGCTTTCGTCCACACATGAACACGTGTCTAACTTGATCAGATGATAAGTCTGCCTGTCTTGAACGATGGACCAATTATCTTTCTGCCGCCAGTGACTTGCATGCCCGAACTTATCCAAGCGTAAGCCGGCCGCCTCGTTTCAATAAAGGTGCAAAAAGGGCGCCAGTTCGTCTCCGTATTGGCCAGTCATTGGGGCTTATCGAACGCTGCAAGCTGACACTCCATGCTCCCAGTACCAAACACGGACCACCAACAAGAGGATCTGGCCTGCCTGGGGCCAATTCTCAGATCTGACTGCATTACGCTATTTCAAGACCAAGCCATTTGGGGCCAATTTACCAAGCCCTCCAAATCGGCGTGAGTGCGATGTCCCCCAATGCATGAATAGCTCGTCCCCCGCGCGCGCACTCGTTCTCGGCTGAAGCCAGTCTCGATACTTCAAAGACGAAATAATCGCCGTTCTTTGCTTTTGAGGAAGCTTTCTCCCGGAAAAGCAGCAGGCTCTCAGCGCCCTGCAGATCTCTCGTGGCAACGTTGAACGGCGGGGGTCTTGGTACCCCGCGCTTGTCACATTCCGCCCAGTCAAGAACCCGACTTGCAAACCCCTGCCTCTCCCACACACTTCTACGAAAGCCCCGATCTTTGTTTTAACTTTGATTTCCATTTCAATCATTCACTATGTCCAACCATACCTGTAAAGCTTCCCGAGAATGTGCTATTGCAAGCCACATTCTCGGTCGACCGCGCAGCCACCCTTGCAAGCGATGACCTTTCGACAAAGGAACAATTGACGAGTGTTGATATCGTGTCTTCATCGATTGCAAGTACGCAGCGGAACAACGAGTCAGAACTTTCGTCATTTCTGGCGGATGATTGGTCCATTTCGAGATGCTTGGATGTCTTGGGAAATGATCTAGAGATGCCGACTTTTCCCACAACACCCGCATCGCCGTTATTTCACTACTCTCAATTCACGCCCGCGGCCGCAGAATGCTTTGATAGATGGAGGCAGGAAATGAGCATGATCACTACAGTTGCGCCGTCTGACGACAGCTCAGGTCAGCACGAGCTCCTGCTATCGTCGAGTACTTCGCTAGCACCCATCAGACCACAGTATGTTTCAAGGACACCACGCCCAGCTCTGGTTCCAGAAGTCAACCACAAGCAGAGATATGCATGCAAAATGGGTTGCACCCGGTCTTTTGCTAGCCCGAAAGATCTCCGGCGACATTATCGTTCGAAGGCTCATACCGAAGAAGCAACCAAGTCATACGATTGTCGATGTGATTACTCAACCCCTCGCAAGGATCATTATCGAAGACACCTGAGCAACATATCCCGGGGAAAGACTTGCGCGTACCGCAGGCCCAACTTCCGGTGTATTTGTGAGAAAGGGGGTGCAGAAAGCAACCATCTAAAGCAGATCCAACATGTCAATATATGCCAAGCAGGACGAGGTGTGGCGGGTAGGCCAAAGAAGATTAGGGGGTAGGGCTTAATTGGTTTCAAGTTGATCTAGTAGTATTTTTCCGCAGTTCTCTCGCAGACGTTTGATAAATTACAACACAATTTCCCCTCGCCCGGACCATACTCAGCTTACAAGGAAGACATCTTGTGTGTATTGTGTCTTCAGCTCACACGTATCGAAGGCATGGAGTGCTCGCTACTATACTTTCTTCCTGATGTTGAAATTCGTGATTTCTCCTGCTGTCTAGGTTTGAAAATCAGCAACACCTAATGTAGTCGCGCAGGTTTGACAGGGTTCATGGTAGTCCTCGTCCTGTGCCAATCAATGTTGCCGACGGGCGCCAATCGGCTTGACCAGACAAAAAGACCAGGGAAATTGAATGCGCGTGCGGGGTAAGAAGCATCCGGTTCCTTCTGAATAAAGCTTGTGATCTGCAAAGCTGATGTGGTCCCCAAACCTTGATCTACAGGACGAACTGGCGCACAGAACGGACCAGAAGCTCCACTGTGCGTACTCATTGTCTTCAAAATAGACCTTCACTCAATTTATCAGGTGAGATACGACTCTTGCGTTACCCAGAATTCCCAGATGAGCCGTTCTTGTTGCTGAATGTTTGCTAAAAGTCATCTGAGAATGATGTGTGAGGGTGTGCTTATTGAAGGAACTCAGCGAGCGACTTTACCTATGATCGATGAAATCGAACACCGAGACTATGGGTCTTTCCGGCAGCCTTCCGGCAGATGTGAGAGCAGATCACCCGGTGATCCAAGAATCTTGGCCGCGCAATTCAAATCCCGTCCTTATTCGGGGGCCGTGGGAACTATAAGCCATTTCTGCAACAACCTGGAACAGGAAACTGGAGAACAACATCGAGTTATGGGGACCGGAAGAATACAAGTTGATTAGTCGAACTCTATGATTGCCCGCATATACTTTAACTAAATGAAAGCTTGTTGGATAAATGCGCTAGACAACAGATCTAGGTCTTTTTCTACAGCGACTATATCAAACCTTAGCGTCCGGCGCCTAGAGTTTTACAGTTCCCACATTCGGATGTTTTTGTATTGGTGGTTGAAAGACGAGTATTCGTATCGAGGCTATGCCAACGTCGTGTAAGGAGAGTCAATTGATGTGCAGATGTCAAGTAAAACACTCTGGCATGGAAGCGATTTGACTAGGGCGCATCTCCGGTAATATTAGGGCGCGCCAATGTCCGGCGGCGACTTACATATTTGTCTGGAACATCGCCGGCGGCTGTTCGCTCTTACTTGCATGGGATCAGTCCTATGCGCGCGGAGTATACGCAGGCATTTGGAAACTGCCGTAATGCTGTATCATCGGCTAAATCGACGTGGAGGTCAATCGCAACTACAGCCTTCAGGTCCACGATAGGCGGTCAAAATTAATCTACGAAGGTTTTTGAACATGAATCATTTCCTTCAGCTAGGCATGTTCTGCCGCAATTGAGATTGCAATGAATCGTATCCAATGGTGACGCGTCGTTGCAAAGGACCATGAAATCTATAAATCTAGCCTCTTGATCACTTGTTCAGCATTGAAACGCTGCCATGTCACCCAAGCTTTTCTTTCTCATCCTTGACCCAGAGCGCACAACAAAGAGAACCCAGTTTCTTTCACCAACATAAAAATGAAGTTTATCAACGCTCTTTTCCTCTTCGCGACCATCGCTGCGGCTGTCCCGGCGGGCATTCAAAATGAGCCAGTCCCTGCAAAGCTCGAGGCCCGTCGTGGCCCAGTTGTCTCGTGTGTTGGAAAGAAGAAATTTGGAGACAGTAAGTCATCATGCGATCTATTCAGATATCTCGGAGCAATTCTGGTCCATGTTTTACTCGTTACTAACGTGAGCGCGAATCACAGCCTGCAGACAGAACGGCGAATGCTGCTCGGGCTATTGCTCTCCTGTTGGAGCTTGCGGAGTGAACTAGGATACGTGCAGGACTTGTACAAACCTATGTGCCAGTCATAAGTCAAACACTGGACGTGGCATGGCAATGATCTTCCCAAGCTGTATTTTATTGTGAGACCGTTCTGGTCTATGAAGCATCTACTCGTCTAGAATGAGACGAATTGCATGTTTTTGAATTAAATCAATGAATGTCTTGCCCAACTCCAGCTCGCGCGATGAATCCCGAAAAGCCATATCCGTCACAAAGTTTCCATGAGTCAGTGATCAAAAATGCGGAGGATTTAATCTCTCTCCCACCGGCGTTCATGCCTTGAATCTCTCAGGCGCACGCTCCTCGGCGCCGTCCTGCGGGACGGCCTTCGCCTTGCCTCGGCCTGGCGCCGACTCGAACTTGTCCTTCCACTTCGCCTCCGCGTTGAACATGGACAGACACTGCATGGCAGAAGGCTTGCCGTAGTCCGGATCAGCACCGCCATCCAAGAGGACCTATTCCGAATTCGTCAGCCGTCAAGCTCCGGTATCCGTGGCACCAACATTTCTTTGATGCGTCACGATGGGTGAATCCCAGGCAATCGCCCCGACGTTCTCACTTACCTCAATCACTGCATCTAAGCCTTTGAAGACGGCACCCGCGATAGGGCTCTGACGCTTGTCGTTCAACCTGTTAGGGTCCGCTCCATGTTGAATCAGGAGCTTCACCGTGTCTGCGTGACCGTAGTATGCCGCCAACATCAACTGGAACGCATGTTAGCTACCGCCATCCGTGCTTTCCATGTGCCGAAGCCCCCGGCAGTGAAGCTGCAAACTGCCGAGCATGGCGTTCGGGGAAGCTCACCAAGGTGTCTCCCTTCTCATTCGTCAAGTTGGGCGGAAGCCCGTCCTCGAGAGCCTCCTTCAGCACCGTCTTGTTGCCCTCCCGCGCAGCATTGTACATGCTGGCGGCCAACTTGATGGCCTCCAGCGACGGCGAGAACGCCGTGGCCGACGTCAGACTTGATCCGCTCATGATGATGTATGAAAACGAATTGCGTGCTTTCCTTTCGTAGGGCTGAGACTCAGCGATGCCAACAACGGTAGTGGTTCCCCCGCGATTGAAGGTGCCGAACCAACGTGAAGGGCGGAGTCGTCAGGTCAGCAACGTGCGCTATTCGGTGAAGTCGGGGCGAATCTTCGAGAAATCATTAGTAATCTGAGACATGATTGGCTCGGGGTTTTGGGGGGCCTTCACCGCTAGCATCAAAGTCCGGCGTTTCCGTGCCACGTCTCATTTACTCTCACCGATTTTGTGGCTGGCTGCGATCGCTGGTATGTCGAGCTTTTGCGACTGAAAATGGAAGAAAAAGAGATGTGGCTTTGAGAAATTGCTAAAACCGCGATTTTGGTTTTTATTAGCTCTGTAGCTCTTACCCAAAAGTTGCTGCTTTCTATCTCGGCCTACCTACCTTCCTCCAATCTCACAAACACATTCTGGATGCGGTATTGACATCTCGGAGAGCAAAGCTTTCAATACAATAGTGACTGTTAAGGTTGCTTGCATAATAGTTCTTGTCGGATGTCTGACGCCTCTTTCTGACGTTTTCGAGCGGCTTGCTACAGCCAGGTCACGATACATCCTCAGCAACAGATTCACAAACCCTACAGTTATGAAGAAGTTCGAGCAGCGATACAAGTGGGGAAAACACTTTCTTAGATGCATGGCGAGCTCTTGGATGTGGGATATCGTGGTTGTTTTATAACGAGTCGCTATGGACGGCTTGCCTGAGGAGATGCGCAGTGACAGAGTTAAAAGGACTGCGCCAATGGCCTTGCGGAATGTGTCTTGGGTGACCATGACATCAACTGTCGATTGAAGTTTCTAGAAGGGAAGGGAGCGAGTCTAAGAGTTTAGCCCTTCAAGAGGAATATGTCTTTGGCTCTCCAAGCTTCACACTATTTCTGAACCTAATTCGAACAAAAAGGCAGGCAAGTGCTACACTTTTACTAATGATAGAAATTCGTAGTTTGGACTTATGATCATAAATATCTGCTGACATGTTTTGTCCCGTTGGAACAGGTCAGGCAGAAAACTTTGCTTGGCCGACAATATGCCAGTGGCGATCAGATCCACCAACGTCATGTTGAAATGCAGGATGTAAGACCAATATTACTGAAATCTTGAGAGAGGTCGATCCGAAATCAGCAAGAAGTTTAGACTGGAAACTGACCCCAAGTATGAGGTGAATGGCAGTCAAAATAATAATTGGCCCCACGCTCTCACAATGCCACATTTACCGGCCCCAGCAAAAATTGGCCCCAAATAACATGATCCCAAACAAGCCCAGTCCATTGATACCTCGGTTTGGGGCCAAATACATTCTGGAGCATAAAGATCGGAAATGCTCCAGAGTTTTGAGCAGTTGCTCAATTACAAACAGATAACAACCATCACGCCATTAAACCAAGCCTAGCCAGAGCATCATCGAGACAAGCCTGATAATAGCCAGGTTAGTGTCCAGCTCCAGTCTTCGACTCTGGTGCGTACTAACATGCGCCTCAGAATGCAAGCAAACCAGCAGAATACGAACGCCTGCTTAGAAAAGGGAGTCCAAGAGCCGAAGAAGTCGTCATTAAGCCACCCGATGGATCGTTGGCTCGACCAATCTGCTAAGGCGGAACCATGGAACGGGCTCATACATATGCGCAAAGATCATACACACCTGCCGTATAGAAGGCCTGACGATGCCAAAACCTGGAGCCAGGCAGCCAACCCGAGCTCAAGCGGTTCTACCTTGAAGTCCTGAAGCCTCACTAGCCGGTCTGTCTTTAAGTTTAAACAGCAGGGCTAGGCGAACTTGTGGAGATGGGTCGCATGGGTCGCGAGAGAGGCGAACAGAGTTTTCAACCCGCCCTATAAAGAACTTGTTTAGAAATGTGCACTATCCATTAACTTGTCTCAACCATGTTCAAGACTATGTTGAAAACCCCAGGGTCCAGACTGAGACACGACCACTTGTAACAGTCTTACGCATACGCCATCAACCATCATGCCAGCCAACAATAACTTGAAGAAGGTCTTCATTGGTACGCGTTTGTCCGTCCCAGACGTTTACAATCTCTGGGGCTACAGAGGACAAACGCCAGAGGAAGCTAAAAGGCGCCTTTCCTGGTCATTTGTCCGGACCGAGATAGGCCGCGCAAAGTACTATGGACACTATGTCGAGGGTGTGAATAACAGAGAGTTCAACGTCATTCGCGGTTACTTCGAGGGAACTCTTCGCATGCGCCCATCTCGGATCAACGTCGAACTCCAGTGTCCAAAAGGACCCGTACACAGACGCAGAAATGTCGTTAGTTGGGTGCGGATGGATTCCCCTAGGCTGCAGCCTCAGCCAGGAGCACCGCAACAGACGGCCATGCCACAGAATCATGCACCAAACATGAATACTCCTGTCCCTCAGCCTTCGGGAACAGTGCCGCAACAAGTACCCATGCCGCAGATTCCTCACTCGAACATGGATACCCCCAATCATCTGCCTTTGAGAACACGCCCCAACCAAATGCCTGCATTGCAGAATACGCAATTGAATGGGATGTCGGGATCCGGCGGTTCGAGCCCACCCAACTATCAGCCTCTGTCGCCTCTGTATCCCGAATTGGGAAATCTCGACTCTGATCCGCCCTTAAATGGACCTGACTTCGGTTCTTCTACTTGAGTCGATTGTCGGCTGAAGGATGGGCTATCGCACCAGAGTGATGGAGACGTGAGTTAAATACACCTGTAAGGCTCAACCCAGTATCTCGGCAGGAAGGTTAACTGACGAGATTGGACAGAAAAGATTGTACATAAGGGAAGAGACAGGAAGGGTTCGACAGGTTCGACAGGTTCGACAGGAGGTGATCCAACGAGTCAATAGCAAGGATCACACCCGGGACAGTGTAGTAGTTTATTTCGATGGAATGGTCCAGGTCCTGACTAGAACACAGTGCAGTAGTATATTTCAATGTAGGATATAGTGCAGTAGTTATTTCAATGGAACAGTCAAGGTCCTGAAAGACCGAAACTCTACAGGTTCTATGAGACCAAACTTCTCCCAAGCCGCCTCAGTGTAGTACGTTGGTGTTTGCGGACCAAAGCCGATGCTAAAGACTTGGTCTACGTTTGCTTTGACTGAGTTGAACAGGGTTGTTGTCACTTCATCTCTCAGTGTGTTGTTGCCTGTAATGATGAAAGGCGAAATATCAGCAACGGGGTCTGTCGGGTCAACCGGCGCAAGCTGCTTCCCATTGACCCAAGCTCTCAAGGTATTCAATACGGTTCCAAAGTTGATGGTCACGGCTGCCTGGTCGTCGAAAACCCATTCAAAACTGGTGGAGTATGTGCCGACCCCGCTAAGGTGCTCAATGCCGGAGATGTTTGTCCAAAGCCTCAGACTGTCCAACTGACCAACATCAATAGTAGTAACTTCGCCTTCCAAGGTGTCATTGTCGGTGGAAGGGCCGTATGAGTCCACGATAAGATGCCAAGGGCTCAGACTAACGACAGCTTGAGATGGGCTGGCCGCAGGAGGGAGAGTAATCTGGGTTCCGTTACTCAATTTCAGCCATGCCTCGTCAGATCCATGGAGCCATATGTCAAGGTTTTTCGACGACAAACTGTGGATCGATTCGACGTTTGGTGAGTATTCAATGACGAAGGGGTTGTTTTCATTGGATACCGAGAGTTCAAGTATGAGCGTTTGGCGTGCTTTCAGCCCGACCCTCGTCGCGATGCCTGTAGAGGTGCTCCGGTACACAGCCAGAGCGGCTCTCTTTCCAGTCCAAGCGTCGAGAATGGATGGGGCTGTATTTGGGCGCGCGGAAAGCGAGATGTCAAAAGTGCCATCTTCGCCGGTGTTGTATAGATAGACGTAATCGCTCTGGGATGAGGTGTCTGATGTCCAAAACGTGTAGAGATTGGACGCATTAGAGTTTCCATGTGTATTGGCACGCGGCAGAACGCCGTCGGCAATGAGCAGAGACGGAGAAAATGCCTCCATGCTAACAAAACGAACAGAATCGTAGGTCAGGACTTCGTCCATGCTGGACGATACTTCTTCCTGACCGTTGAACCCGATGGTGACATTCGGAAGAGTTCCTACGATGTAGATCGGCAGACCACTTTGAGCGAAGCCGACAAGTGCCGAAGATGCATTTGGCGTGATTTGTGACTGGCTGTAAATTATCAAGGCTGTGTATCCGGGTCCCTCTGGCGCAAGAACTCCATCGACAACTTTGGCGTGGTCAGACACGAGGTTACTGGGGCCCAGATACTCAAACGTGTATCCTGTGAACTGTCAGTGAACAGTACTTCTACAGAGAGCTTGATCTTACCAAATTCATTCAGATCGCTCTTGTTGTACACACTAACGCCAAACTTGAATGGAACCTCAAAGTAATAGAAAGCAAGATCAACTTTTGGAACGCCTCGCCGCATGATCATTGAATTCCTTGCAGAATATATCATGAGGTCGTTGAAATGTCTCCAAGCCGGCTGTCGAGGACCCCACATATCCGAATGTTCGTACTGGAAGGGAGTGTAGCCCGGCCATGTTGTCCCAGGGTACGGCCCACTATATGCGTAGCCATGTAGAACGACGTTGTTGACACCGGCAGCGAATGAACCATCAAGGAGGGCTTTTAGATTGGGGATGGTCTGCTTGTAGGTACTTCCAAGAACTGCTCCGAGCTCAGTTGAGATGACGTTGCGGCCAGCTAGATGAGCTGCTCCGGTGAATTGACGGTACTCGTTGATGCTTTCGGAGAAACCCAAAGACTCCAATTCTTGGACTTGGACATGAGCTACTGCTTGAATCTGGACAACTTCATGTCAGCATACGACCTTTTGCAACAGGAAAAGAAGGCAAAATTAAGAACAAGCCCTTACCATATCGACAGGCATATTGTATGCGGGCTGCGTGGAGAGCTTCAAGCCTTTGGTCGAGGCCCAGGTGTTGTAGTGCTCCAAATACTCCAGATAGCCCTGACCAAGGGCAGACTTGTAGTCTTGCACGTAAGGCCCGCCATCAGTAGCGTATTCGCCCAGAGTGTAAGTGACATTGTACGGCGGCAGGTACCCACCCCATGCGTTTGTGGCATGAAAGAGAATGGGGAGGTACTTGGTGATGCTGTAACCATTCAAGGACTCAAAACGAGAGGCTAGATCATCGGTCCACGGCAAAGCAGCCTGCATCTCCATACTGTCTTCTCAGACTAGATACGAGTCAGCATTGGGCTTGAGGCCAGCAAGGAGTTACGAACCGTATTCGCCAGCCTCCTTGACGAGGGAAGCTACCTTATCATCTGATAGGATGTGTTGGTCCCAGAAGTCTGTCATCTTTTTGGCCCCTCGAAACTCCAGTGATCAACTATCCAAGAGCCGTTACCCAGGGCCGTCGTAGCATGCGGGATGGAGACACAGCTTCTCTGGTTTGTGTAACGCTCGTAGATACCGAAAACGATCCAGGTCCAATCTCCTTCCGAGGGAATCCACGAGAGCGTGCCCTGATTGGTGACGTTGGTCAGGTCAACCAACGTATCCTCCTCGAGAATAGACATGTAGAAGTATTCCGCTAAGTGGACTTCGGTGACGATCTTCCCGGCCACGACCGCCACAAGGTTGTTGGCGCCCCACGGCTCTGGTGTATTCATGAAGCCGGTGAGCATGTTGTACTGTACGTCAGGCGTTGGCACTGACCCTGAGGAGAGCTTCCCCGACGTAACCGTAATATTCCCATACACGAGCTCCTTGGCGAGGCCCACGGTCTCGACCACAGAGGGAATACCGGCACCTTGATTAGCACCAAGGGTTAGATCAAGTTTCAGACCATGGACTGCAGTTGCATTCAAAGCCGCCGCCAGTACCCCTGTGAAAGCTTCTGTGCCGAATCCGTAAATTGACCAGTCAGTCAATGCCGGGCCCAAATCGTAGTTGTAGAACGGGAGGAACTCGAGGCCTCCAGCTCCAACTTCAGCAAGATGGTTGACATCGTCAATGGCAGACTGACGAGGAACTGAGGCATCAGGGAGCCTACCAAAGGTAAGAAGCGTTTCTGAAAAATGAGACCGAAAAGGTACATACCAGTATCGGAACTTTGGGCGGAACTCTGTGGAAGGGTTATCGAATTCGGACAGTAAAGCTAAAGAGAGGGGTAGATATGGCATAGAGGTGGCGAGCACCAACATAAGCAGCCGATGCATGGCCTTTTCAATGGATCAAGTCAAGCTGAATGACTCCGCAAAGAAGTTGGTGAAGAATGCAACAGACGATCGATGGCAAGTGCAGGACATTGTGACAAGATTACGTGCATCCAGAATTTCCCGGGCTTTATATACTGAAGAGGGCATAGATATCACCATAGACTCGGGAGAGAAAACCCCGAGTCATTGCAATAGACCTGATCTATCTTCATTTCTTTGGGGGCGCGATCTTGCTGTGTATTAGGAATGGTCAAACCCGGGGTAACTCGGCAGTCGGGGTTCCTTGCAGTATAGCTCATGCAACTTACGCATTTTTGAGGTAATAAAGTGTCACTTGATGTCGTATTCGGTGCGAATGAGCACGAAGTTCGTACCATGGCCCAGGATTTCGGTGAGGGATCGGCCTCGGGGAGATGTCAAGCGAGGCTTTCTCCAGAGACCAGGGACGAGGAGGTCACACTGATCTGACTTGGACCAATGGAAACGCGAAAGGGAGTGAATCGAAGAACCTGAAAGCTTCTGTTTCTTATCAGATGAGTTGAATTGACAACATGGGCCGGTGATTTTGGCCGCGCATAATGCGGGGAGCCCCCGTCTCTCTTCGTAGTCAATACGACGGATGGCACGTCGATACGCGTATGCAGGTGAAGATCCGAATGGTAAGGCAGAGGAAAAGGTCCGGTCGGAATCAGACGGGACGAAAGGCTTGCAAGCATCGTGGTTGGTTGATTATTGCCAGGAAAGGCAGATGCGGACTCATGACACATCTTGCTTCAATCTATTGTTTGTGTCCCAGATCTAAGAGATGGATTATCTCCGGGGTGAGGCGACTTGATCGCGCGGCAAGTGCTTGTCATGGGAACAGTCCATAACTTCAGTCACTTGATTCAGCAATACAACGCCGCAGTGCGTAGCCATAGCTTCTATCATGACCGATAAGTCCTTGAAGCTGGTTTCATATAATGATGGTTTTTTCACTTGCTTGAAGATAGTAGTTGAATATTGTGAAAACACTCTCGGAGAAGATTGAACGCATGCAAGTGAGGATCTGATCATTGGTTTAATAAGTCAAATAAGTTCCAATACCCACAATTACCACGTTATCCTGCAGTGTGGAGACCAAAGTGCAATCATCTACAATTTATAGAGACAACAACCACCTATGTACTGTAGCTTGACAAGATATCATAGGGACCTGACTATTAAAGCAAATGGTTGTTTTCGCGAGGATTGATACAACTACAGCTTCAACGCGTAGCTTAGAGGCTGTGGGAATGTGTCCGTTGTAGGTGGAGGTCACTGATGGCGGATGTAAAACATTGCAAGAGGGACAGTGACTTGATACTATGGAAAAAAGGGGATGGAATTGTACGAGTCTAGAAGATCGCCGTGGCTTAATCTCAATGTTTTGGGAAATGTTGATACTCGCATTATCGTGTAGGTGTAAGCAAGCAGAGCGCGAAGAGTAGAAAAAGCCGAAGAATGGTCTCAGCTTATTCTTCTGCTGATCGCCAGCGACCCCTCCTCGTGTTAACCCGAAAAGAATTTTGCCAGCAAGGGGCGGTAAGCTAGGGCGATAAAGTCTGCCGGCTTTTCATTAAGCATATATCAAGTGCGAGGGAGCGAATGAGCCTAAAGAAGCCCGGGGTGATGGCCCCATATGCAACGCTGACATGCTACTGAAATTCTCTCCTCTAGGGGAAGATCGCCATCTAAGTGGAGGGGATGGCATCTTCAGTACGACCCCAGGGGGTTCATCGCTCACGAAAGATGAAGGCACGGCGGAAACTATTGTCAATAAATAGTCACAGCTATCCCCCAGAACTTTACTCAAGCTTTTCCTCAGCATCGCAGAAACATCAATCATGACGACCAGGACGATGAAACTGCCAGCTGTCTTCCTTCTGGGAATTGCAGGGATCATTTCCGCTGAGGGGCGCTGCAAAGTCTACCCTGGCGACAACGCCTGGCCCTCTGATGAGGCATGGGCAGAATTGAATGGCAGGGTGGGTAATCGCCTGCTCAAACCCCGTCCTCAAGCTGCAGCATGTTATCCCGGATTGGAGTACGATGCGGCTCGGTGTGCGACCATGTCTGCAAACTGGACCAATTCGTACACCCACCTTGATGACCCCATCGAGATGTTCTCGCCCGTTTACCAAGGTCTGACGTGCCTGCCCCCGAACATCTATGACTCTGGAAACTGCACAATGGGCGGCTTCCCTTGGTATGTCATCAATGCGTCCACGCCCGAGCACATTCAGGAGGGAGTAAAGTTCGCCAAAGAGATGGGTATTCGACTCGTGGTAAAGAACACGGGACATGATTTCTCAGGAAAGTCGGGCGGAGGCCAGTCTTTGAGCATCTGGACGCATTACTTGAAAGACGTGGAGTACATTCCAGAGATAGTCGATGAGGTGGAGGGGTACTCCGGTCCAGCGTTCAAGTGCGGCACAGGCGTGCAAGCCTTTGAGATCTATCGGATCGCCCATGAGCACGGAAAGGTTGTCGTGGGAGGAGAAGGGCAGGTAAGTTTCTACACTGCGATCAAGAACTTTGAAGCTTAGACGCTGACGCCTTCATTGCAGACTGTTGGCGTGATGGGAGGGTACATCCAGGGGGGTGGTCATTCTCCCCTAAGCTCCATCTACGGCACCGGTGCAGACCAAGCTCTTGCCTTTGAGGTCGTAACTGCCGATGGCAGTTTTATTACCGCAGATCACACGCAAAATTCGGACTTGTTTTGGGCACTCCGTGGAGGTGGCGGCTCAACCTTTGGAATTGCCACGTCCGTCACGGTCAAGGCGTTTCCTGATGTTCCGACGACAGCAGCGGGATTCAAGTTCTCAACAGCAGATGGTCTTTCGAATGATACCTTCTGGTCAGGTGTGCGAAGCTATTTCGACCATTTCATCGACAATGCCGAGAACGGAACATATTCATATTTCATTATGCTTCCAAACAACCCCAGTCCTGGGAATTTCTTGTTCCAAATGACACCCTTCTTCGCCCCCAATAAGACCGCAGAGGTTGTGGAATCTTTGCTGAACCCATGGTTCACCGAGCTTCGGGAGCTGGGGATTGACTTTGATCCCAACATTACCGAATACGCCTCTTTCTACCCTGCTTGGAAGGACTTCTTCCCGCTAGAAGTCGTCGAGAAGGTTAATGTGCAGAGCGGCTCTCGTCTTTTCCCAAGAAAGAATTTCGAGTCGGAAGATCTGAGACAAGCGACCTTCGACGCCATACGGACGTCTCTGGAAGCAAACCACGTCTTCGTGGGATTTAACATTAAAGCTACGAGTCCGGATAATCCAGACAACGCGGTGAACCCTGCCTGGCGGGAAAACATTTTGTTCGCTCTCCAGTCAGTGCGGTGGTCTGTGAATGCCACTGCCGATCAAATCTTGGAAGCGAGAAATGGGTTTACCTTCGGAGATATGCAGCGTTGGAGAGATGTCTCCCCAGGTGCTGGCTCTTACCTGGCGGAGTCAGATCGCATGGAGCCAAACTTTCAGCAATCTTTCTACGGTGACGAGAAATACCCTCGCTTGCTTGAGCTGAAAAAGAAATGGGATCCTGAAGATGTGTTTTATGCTGCAACTGCAGTGGGCAGCGAGTTTTGGACAATTAAGACTGCCGATGGATTGCCTCATGAGAATGGAAGACTGTGTCGTGTTGAGGAGTAGTTAGGCATGGGCTTGAAGACATGGTCTTTGGGTCAAACTCTCGCGGGCTAGGGGGCGTTAGGGGAACTGGTGGATGGGGGTGTACCTACATGAATGCAAAGTTCAATTTTATAGACAAGGCACAGTGATGGCTGAACTGAACGGAGATGGACTATTATAAGAGTCCAAGTCGACTCGCTGCACACAACACTCGAGCTTTGCTACCTGCATCCCAAGAAGTTTGCTTTTTCGACTTTCGTTCACCGGGTAAGGCGTGTGGGAAGCAAACTACCGATTGTAGTCTTTCAGTTGGATCTATGCACTAACACAGACGTTCGAGTCGAAGAAGAATCAACCGACGACATGGAGTCCATTGTCGAGAATGTGACTTCGACAGCCCTTAACCATACCGGCGGCATGGAGTCCATCGTCGAGAATATTACTTCGATCGCCAAGAGCATCACTTCGAAAGCCTCCAACTACACCCACGATGAAGTGCAACGGATGTTAATGGGACAACATGCCGCAAATATGTCACAAAGGTCATATAGGCTGCCTACCGCGACAAATTACACAGGCTGGCATGCTTGGGTTTGGCCAGCATTAGTCTACCTCGTTGGTTTGACGTGCGGTGTCGTAGCCGTCAATTGCAAGGAGAAGTACCGCTTACCCTCTGTGCTCGCCTTCTGCGCCACAGGCATCGAGATTTTGCGATACATCAGCGGAATCAACATGAACTATGCCGTGAAGGACACTTTACTCAAGGGCATCATCATCCAATGCATGGGCGCGGTAGTCATGGTTCTTCGCGAAGGATTCGTTCTCACCGAGGAGCAGAAGAGACTCCCATGGCCTCAGCGTGCCCGCGCCACTTATAAGATTGCATGGAACGGACGTTTTATCAATACCGCTCGGCAAGCCCCTGTATACCATCTCATAAAAGACCAAGACAAGGAAAGACAGGTCCCATCGGCTGTAATCGAGAAGAGAAAGGAACTGGCCGAAAGAAAAGCCCAGAAGGCCACCACCGAGAACGGCAAAAAAGACAACGAGGTTGTCCCAGTCACCGATACGGCGAACAAGCAAGTCGCCGTAGAGCTTTGGAAGAGATTCAGCACTCACGCCTTGAAGATATGGAGAAATCATCGTCTTCGGTGGATGTTGGAAATGGTATGTCGAATACTCCTCATCATCATTGTAGACAACGCCAAGGACATTGTCATCGACAGATATCTCGGCTTCGTCTGGACGGATATAGAGGACCACAAGTCGGCAATAATCCGTCGCTTCCTTAGGGGGGACCATATCGAGCCCCGCGAGTTTTGGGTTCGTGTCTACTTCGCCTTCGAATCTATGTGGGCAGCCTACAACTGGTACAACCGAGCTCACTTGTTGTGCGCTTTATTCTTTGTCGGCCTTGGAATCGACGAACCCGAGGAATGGCCCCCTATGTTCGGAGACATCCGCCAAGCATGGAACATCCGCCGGTTTTGGAGCAAGTACTTTGACCGCCTCATTTACCGCACTGTCTGCGGCACTGGAGAGATGATGATGCAGGCCGTCGGGCTCGGCAGGGGTCCCTTCATGGGCAAGAAGCGCTGGCTGCTGAACTGCCTTGTTTTTACCATCAGCGGTTTCTTCCACGCTTACACGGATTATCTGGCCGGTATTACGTGCGGCTTTTGGTGGGAGGTCTTCGCGTGGGTGGCGAACTTCGTTATCATCGCCTTCGAGACGTTGTTCCTGCACTATCTCCAAACGTATTGCCCAAGGGTATATCACGCGCTGAGCGGGAAAATTGGAAAGACCATCGGATTCGTCTGGGGCTTTTCTTGGGTCTGGTGGGTCACCCCGAAGAGCCAGTTTGTGACGCTCCGGTGCATTCCCTAGGTTTGATCAAGGGCAAAGAACGGATCGACGGACGTCAGTCATCTTGCGGAGGAGGTTGGGTTCAGTGCGGGACATTGAGTTATTGACGTTTCATGTTGTGTACAAAATCAGAGATTACCGAATGAATGATGCACGAGCGGCTCATTCGTGCTTTCATGGGTGATCTTGGTCAAACTTGTGATTGCCATGGCAAACCGCCGCGGAGAAATTGTGGATGCTTTGGCTGACGCATACCACAATTTCTCCACGGGGAAAATTCATTGATAGAATCTGAGAAGACTACAAGTATATAGTCTGAACACATTACTAGAGCCTTTTGGAAATGCCAAAGCCCTTGCTGCAAGAGCTGCTTGATCGGTCTGAACCGAATTGACCGCTCGACTGTCAGTCAGTATGTCGGGAGCTCTGATCAACGTGCCACGTACCATTATGAATCTTACCCTCGAGGAGAAGATAAACTTCTCGCGGGCAAAGACACCTGGACGACACATGCGATTGACCGCCTCAAAATTCCAAGTACCACAGTATGGCGCCACCAGTAATATGTGGGCATTGCTGACCTTTTCAGACCTCCGACGGGCCACATGGCGTTCGAGGAACGGCTTTCTTCAATGGAGTACGTGGGATTCTACCTGAAGCTTTCATCGTCGCTGACCTATCAAGCCTCCGGGGTGTCTGTTGCCTTCAGCCACGGCCATGGGCGCTACCTTTGACACCGAACTGATGCATTCCGTGGGCGAGATGCTCGCAGCTGAAGCCAAAGAGAAGGGCTGTCATGTTATCCTCGCCCCTACTGTCTGTCTACAAAGGTCTCCGCTCATCGGTCGTAGCTTTGAAGCTTTCGCTGAGGACCCATTCCTGAGCGGCACCTTGGCGTCTGCATACATCAGCGGCGTGCAGACAAACGGTGTGGGGATTAGCATCAAGCACTATGCCGCCCATGACCAGTCTACTATGTCTATTGAAGACTCAATCAGAGTTTCGGAGCGAACGATGCGTGAGATGCATCTCCTACCCTTCCAGATTACCGTCAAAAACGCGAACCCGTGGTGCTTCATGACGGCGTACCATAGGATTAACGGTACTCATGCGAGCGAGGATCCATGGCTCTGGGGGACATCCTTCGCAAGGAGTGGGGATGGGATGGACTTATCATGAGTGACTGGTTCGGGACGTACAGCACCTCTGAGGCTGTGAATGCCGGGCTTGATCTTGAGATGCCCGGGCCAGCAAGGTGGAGGGACGAATTGCTCATGTGGGCTGTCTTGTGCCCCAAGGTCAAGGAGGCAACCATTGGTGCGCGAGTCCGAAGCTTGTTGAACCTGATCAACAGGGTTCAGCCCGCATTGAAGCATCGGCGCGACGAGGGTACGCAAGGTGATACTGAAGAGAAGCGGCAGGTCTGCAGGAAAGTTGCGAGCAACTCGATAGTTCTTTTGAAGAACGAACGGTCCGTGCTGCCTCTCAATCCGTCTTCCGAACAGACCTTTGGTCTAATTGGACCTGCTGTTCGGTTGCCTGCTGTAAGTGGTGGTGGATCAGCGGACTTGGTACCGTACTATGTCAGTACACCGTTGGATGCTATTGTCGACATCGTGGGGGAGGGAAGAGTGAAGACAGCTATAGGATGCCATGGTAAGTGATGCCAGCTTGAGGTATCATGCTTATGCTAATCGATCGCAGGCCATCTCTTCACCCCTCTTCTGTCGTCCAATGTGACTGTTCCTGGTACAAATCAGCGTGGTTACATCCTTGATTGGTTTGAAGAGAACTTTGAAGAAAACCCAGATGCAACGCCTCTGTACACTACAACGACGACGCAGGCGCAGATGTACTTCGCCGACAGTCTTCCAAAGGGCGTCCCCAGCGCGTATTGGCTGCGTGTGAAGACGTGCTTGACTGCCACAAAGACGGCAAAAGTCCAATTCGGACTTTGCGTTATCGGAAAGGGAAAACTCGATGTCGACGGAAAGCAGGTGATCGATCTTTTCACCAGCCAACCCAAGAAGACAATGCATACACCTATGTTCAACCAAGCAAGCATGGAACTGACTGCGGACGTTGAAGTTGAGGTCGGAAAGACTTATGAAGTCTGCGTGGTGCTTCGAAACGAAGCCGCCATTCCTGGGGTGGGTGCTCTCAGTGCAGGTGGATTGAGGATTGGCTGCTGTGAGAGGATTGATAAGGAGCAGGCTTTGGATGAAGCTATGAGACTGGCAAAGTCCGTCGACATACCCATCTTGATAGCTGGACTAAACGCGGACTATGAGAGTGAGGACGTTGATCGGAAGTCTCTTGACTTGCCGCCGGGGATCGATGAATTGATTGAGCGGGTTGTTGCGGCAAACCCCAGCACTGTAAGTGTGTTAATCTCCGCGACTGTGGACTCGATCCCTAACGTGGTATTCGCAGATTATTGTAACTCAGTCCGGATGTCCCATAGCTATGCCCTGGATCGAAAAAGTTGCAACTCTTGTACACGCCTGGTTTGGCGGCCAGGAGACAGGAAATGCCATGGCCGACGTTCTGTTTGGTAAGGTCAGCCCCAGCGGCCGTCTGTCGGTGACCTTTCCAAAACGTATTGAGGACACGCCAGCTTTCTTGACATTTGGAAAGGGCCAGAGGGAGATCATGTACGGCGAGGGCGTTTTCATCGGTTACCGATACTATGAGAAGGTCAAGACGAGCCCGCTTTTCTACTTCGGTCATGGCTTGTCATATACAACTTTCGAATATTCCAACCTGCAGGTGCCGAAGAGGGTACGGTTTGATAATGGCAGTGCGATGTCATTTGAGGTTACCATTGACGTGCGCAATGCTGGACTTCGAGATGGCTCAGAGACCGTTCAAATATACATTCAAGACATCGAGACGACGTTTGACCGTCCTCAGAAAGAGTTGAAGGGCTTTACTAAAGTCTGGGTTGCGAAAGGAGAGATCTTCACTACCAAGGTGACTCTTGACAAGTATGCTTTGTCATATTGGAACGAAGAGTTGGAGCAGTGGCTGGCTGAGAAGGGCACATTTCGTGTCATCATTTCCAAGAGTGCCGACCCCGAAGACGAAGCGCTGAGCGCTGAAATTGAACTTGAGGAAGACTTTAGGTGGCAAGGTCTTTGATAGAGGAATTCCAAGCAATTCATCACTTTTCACGATGAACCCCTTAAAAGTGACGGGGACTCTGAGTGTATCTAAGTCTTATTTTCATAACAGTCGACATCCCGCGATGGTGGTGTTAGTTGCATAAAGTTCGTAAATGCACTTAGACCGTAGCTCGCATGAACAAATCCCGCCCGTTGTGGTGACATATTCTCCGACCTTCAACTCCGAATACCCCCGCTTTGAATTTCTCCGCGGCGAAATTGCTACACCTACTCGCATCCATCACCAGCGTCGCAATGCCCGTACCGAGTTCTACACTGTCTAAAAGAGCGTGTGATGCATGTCGGCAACGAAAGATGAAAGTAAGTTTGTTTCACTCGCCCGCTTCATAGACCTGAGCACGCCTCAGTTGAGACCCGATCGTTGCTTATTCCTGACATGCGATAGTGCGATGCAACTCAGCCATGCGCAAACTGCAGCATATCAAATTTAGACTGCACCTTCAAGGTGATCCCTCGAAAGAGAGGCCCGAAGACGCCTCGTGCAAAGGCCCAAGAACCGCCGCCTAGCAGGCAGAGGACCTCTCGTTCACCGCAGACAAGAAGCGGTGACAATGGCAGACCTCAAGTTACATCAACAACTCATTGCGAGCCAGTCGGTACAGCTACTTCTGTCTACTCAATGATAGACTCAGCAACTCCACCTTCAAGAATACGAGGCGACCTCTTCTCAGCAATATTTGGATTACTGCCATCACCAACTATAAGACAAGTCGTCGACGAGTGCATCTCTCTCTATGTACTGCATATGTTCCCAGTGTGCCCAATTTGCCATGTTCCGACTCATCGAACCATGGCTGCTGCTTACTTCCCAATTCCTGGATCCGCGTCATATGTTGATGACATTGTATTCGATGAGGGTGCCGACAAAGAAAGGGTTGCTGTCACGAGACCATTCACTCTACTCACTGCATTGTGCGCCGCCGTTGCTTCTATCTATCCAGACTCAATCTTGGCATACCGCTATCTGGCTGCGACACCTTTTCTACAGGCATCAAGGAGAATGATTAAGGTGTATGAAGATTACGATACACAATATCCCGATTCGAGCTCTTTGGCTATTCGCCTTTTCCAGTCGGCAGCACTCCAACATTCAGCTGGCAAGACGCCCTTGGCGTGGCATGTTCTAAGCCAAGGCGGTCTGCTGGCTCAACATATTCGACTTCACGACGAGCATGTTCTGTCAAAGTGCGAGCCTTTGGAATCCACGCTTCTAAGAAACAATTTCTGGATGCTCTATGTTTGCGACAAAGCTGCCATTTCTCTGGCAAATCGGCACGTCACCTTGCACGAGCCCTTATTCGACTCAACCATGACCATTCAGGAAAGCGACCCGGCGAGAGTTCCTCTGCTTGATCCGAGCATGAGGAATGTGCCGGATTCGTTTGAGGACACCCTTATGGTGGGCTTCCACTTGATCCAACGCTGCTGGGCATCAGCCGGTCGTCTACTTCTGGCAATCAGATCGAAGAGACAAAACACCCCTCTCAACAGCTCGACAGCAGAAACGACATCAGACACTGAGAAGGAAGCAATGACCAACATGTACATCGAAGTCATGAGTCTTTTAGACGACTTGCCTCCTTGGCTTAACTCGCCTGACACAGTCAATCTGGACGCTCAGTATGATGTTGCTTTCCAACGATCTTGTTTCTGGACGCAGAAGTCTCGGCTTGTTGCCATGTTTCATGGCGTTAGGATCATGATACTTCGGCAATGCATCGAGCATGGCCTGATGAGTCTCATTGGTCTCAATGATGATCCATTGACACTGGCTATGGAGCAGATCAATATTGCCAGGGACGTCGTGCATAGTCTGACGAGTGTCCCTTTTCAGTACATTCAAACCAATGGAGAGCCTGGCGTGAGTGTGTTGCAGTGTCAACCTCAGGCATATGACAAGCTAACATGATCCTTCAAGATTGAACTCATGCGCGTCGTGGGAAGCATTCTGCTGGAGCTTACGCAAAACGTCGAAAATGATGTTGTTCGAGGCCGAGCCAGCTCTTTGCTATCCTCACTCTTGGACATTCTCGCAAGGCTTGATTCCAAGGCATCGGAAGAATTGCTCGGCCAGCAAACATGAGCCCAGAGCCCAGATCGTATCAATCACCGCATAAAGATCTGTGGTGCGAGCGACTTTCTCCGTCCTCCCCCGCATTTCTACCTGAGCGCTTGCAAACCTCGCCTGACGCCGTCAGCATTCTGCATGCCGCCCAATGCTATCGCGTGCATTAAGCATGGCGCTAATGGGAAACGGTTCGTCAGTCGCCACCAACGGCATCCATCGCGGGTTCCTCCGATTCCAGCAACAGACCACGAGGACTTGACTGTCAGCTTGTTTCTGTCATAAATCATCATTGATATCATGATAAATATGCGATCTGCAAAGCTACCCGCAGGACTATCCAGACCATGGGTAGCATCTGCTGCCAGGGCGTTGAAGCCAAGTTCGTTTCTGCCTCATTTTGGGCTAGCTGTAAGTCCTGCATGCCAACCCACTCTACCCCAACTTTTGATGACATTCAGTCGCCTAATGCGACATTCGCGATATAACGACTGGCCCAACGCCACGCGAAGCTTGGCTGCAAAGTCCAGATTCTGTGATAAGGCCGCCCTAATAGGCCGTTAGGTTCACGCGCCGCCGGTAGCTGCATGCGACATCGCCCGGCTCGAACCGCCATTTCCCGATGACTTTCCTGCCGACAACGGCTGTTGCGATCACTCTTCAACGCCTCGTCATTTGAACCCCTCCTCACTCGAATTTCCACCTCAAAACCGTCCTTCAGCATTTCGTTCGACAGATTCGGAAGAAGGTGCCAAAGAAGCGACTGAAAATGGCCAAGAACTTACAAAAATTGCCCGCATATCTTACCCGCCTATTCAGTCTCGCCGGCAGGACCGCAGTTGTAACAGGCGGGAGCTCAGGCATCGGCAAAGAAATCGCCCTCGCACTGGGCCAGTCAGGCGCAAAGATCATACTTGTAGCCCGTCGAGAACCCCCTCTCGCCGCGACCGTCGAACAGCTCAGGCAGCTTGGTGTTCCCACGACATCAATATCAGCGGATCTTGCTCACCTAGCGGACCTGAATCACGCCATCTCACGGATCAAGTCGGCGCATGGCGTACCAGACATTCTGGTGAACGCAGCTGGCGTCTCCCACCGACCTCCGCTGTCGCACATCACCCAGGGAGAATGGGACTTCACTATTGCCGCGAACCTGACGGCACCATTTGCGCTGGGACAGGCATTTGGGCCTGGCATGGCGGAGCGGGGAAGGGGGCGTATTATCAACGTCGTGAGCCAGCAGGCTTTTCGTGCTTTTGGGAACAGCGGGGCCTACGGCGCCGCGAAGGGCGGACTGGCTGCCCTCACAAGGTCGCAAGCGGAGGCTTGGTCTCAGAAGGGCGTTCTCTGTAATGCTATTGCTCCGGGGGTCGTTGAGACGCCGATGACGGCGGGAGTTCTGGCTGATTCGGAGAAGGCAGAGAAGCATGCATCGAGGACAATGATCGGGCGGAACGGGATAGTGGAGGACTTTGCGGGAGTTGCGGTCTGGTTGGCGAGCGACGCTAGCGCTGCGGTCACTGGGCAGACTGTATTTGTTGATGGAGGGTATTCAGCGACATAGAGGGGCATTTCTCGTATGCGAGCGCATATTCTTGTATTGTTCGGGACTGTATCGAATTTGAACACATCGAATTGAAAGAATTAGATGATAGGAGAGCATGGGTTAATTGTCACGATGCCGAACAAGACATATAAGCTCACACGATTCTCTTGAACAAGACTTTAGGTCGGATGCTTTTCTGATGTCTCATGAAACACTGGTGTGAGACTCAGGTCCGACAACGATCACACCCTCGTGCTGAATGAAAATGGAATTCTCTTAATTAGCGTGATTGTCGTTCAACAAGTTTCCCTACAGAGGCCCGGGGATGTGAGGAGATCGTTGTGGCAGATAAAAGTTTCAAGACCTATTCGGTTTGAGTTGTTATTGAACAGGAGCGCATTCAATAAAACAGGAGCGTAATTCAATAAAACGTAACTAATGCGTTTCGTACAATTCTCAGTCACGTACGTTGGGATATATTCTCAGTTCCAAGTCAACTGTGATTTGATGAGCCAGTCTGCCATCTAGTTCTGATCCCAGGCCCGAGGATAAGTCATACAATATTCTCGGGGGGTTAAACAGCCGCCTGTTTGCTTGTTACTGCTTGACTACCCAAAATCTCTCTCATGACCTCCTGTTCCTCATGGCCACTTAGGTCACCAAACGCTTCGTCCATCTGCTCAAGGGTCTTGCCCATAGTCTACAACATCCTGTTAGCGAGACCTGTCTCATTATCGCGTTGCCAGAATAGAAACTCACCTCAGGAACAAGGAAGAAAGCCCAAACTGCAGCCAAGCCACAGAAACAGGCGAAGAAAACGTAGGTACCGAACCCAATGCTCTCAATCATCGGCGGAGTAACGACGCCCCTGTGACCGATGTCAGTTCATTCAAGCCGGATTCTAACGAAGACGTAGTTTATACGTACACTGTGAAGTTGGAAAGCCAGTTGACAGCCACCGAGAACGCAACGCCCTTGGAGCGCATGCCATTGGGGAACACCTCGGGAGGAAGAGCCCATCCGAGGGACGAGTACGAGGCACCAAAGATGATGATGAAGAGGAAGGCCATGGCGACGCACGCCCAGCCTGCGGAGGTATTCTCGCCCCACCTGCTGTCGAAAGTGCCGACGAGGGCTGCGATGACCACGAAGCAGATCATATTGCCGATACCGCCGTAGATGGCGAGCGGTCTGCGGCCAACCCTGTCGATGAGGATGAATGCAATGAAGACACCGACGATCTGCAGCGCGTTGAAGATGCCGGAGAGAATGAGCGACATATCGTCTGATTGGCCAATGTTTCTGAAGAGGGTCGGTGCGTAGTAGATGAAGCCGTTCACACCTTGGAACTGCTGGAAGAAAGACACACCCGCACCAACTATTGTCCGCCTCCAGCTCTTGACGGTGAAGAGATCGAGCCACTGCACCACTTCTAACTTGAATCCACGGACCCCGGGATGGCGGCGCTCCAGCATGACGGCCTGAAACTTGGCTTCGGCGAGAATGCCCTGATACTCAGCCTGCACGCGCTCGTCTGATGCTGGGAGCTTCCGAAGCTTGCACAGACTACTCAAACAGTCCTCATGCCTGTCCTGCATCGCAAGCCAGCGGGGCGAATACGGGAAGAGCTGGATCATGGCGCCGAGTATCATGGCCGAGGGCAGCTGGAGAGCAAACGGCACGCGCCACGAGGCCTCGCCGGTGATATCCTTACAAGCATACGTGATCCAGTACGCGATCGTGACGCCTCCGACGATGGCGACGGACTCGAGAACGAGCAGCGTTCCGCGGAGATGAGGCGGAGAGACTTCGGAGATATACTGCATCGCAATAACTACATTAGTCTCATAAAACCAAACGCGTTGGGTCACAACTCACCATTGGGGCGCCGAGGGCAAGTGTCCCGGTCCCAATACCTCCGATTGTTCGTCCGACGACCACGGTTGCGTAGTTGTATGCCGCGGTCTGAATGACGCCACCGATGCAGAAGATGATAGAACTTAGAAGGAGCGCCTTCTTCCTAGACCAGCGGTCGGAGATGTACGGGTAGAACCAGCAGCCGATGAAAGCGCCCAGCAGGAGCATACCCGTCATGAATCCCTTGTTGAACTCGTTCTCTGCTTCCGGGATGACGGCGTGGAATTGCGGGAGGACGTTGATGATGCCCATCACGCCCTGGTCGTAGCCGAACGAGAACCCTCCGAGCGAGGCCAAGAATGCCGCAGACAACATGTAAGGCCCCGAAGAGAAGATGCCTCTCACGCCACTGGGCCCGTATGGAATGCTCTCCGCAAGAACGTCGATATCGATGGTTGCCTTTCCCTTGACTGGGTTGTCATCGTGTTCAGCGTACCCGTTGCCTGAGGGTCCCTCGGCCGCGGACTTGTCACTGGAGTCCGCCATGTCGACTGGCTTAAAGGAGAGGAGGTGATATTGAGAAGGAGAGGAAGTGGTTAGAAAACCCAGAAAGGAGTTCGTATGACTCTGCAGTGAACGGGGAAGAGCCTTTGACGGGACGTGCGTGAACACGGAGCTTTATATGTAGTTACGGAGCTATCCTATCTCGAGTTGATGATAACATTAACATGGGAACGGGCAGGGGCCGGGCTCTGCGCTGTGTGCCGGTGCCGTGGTGTACAAATCCAGACGAATGTTGGGGAAGTCTGGGGTTCGGCATCTTGGAGACTTGGTGTTCACAAACGGGGTGAATTCCCACGTTCGGTCGATGGATGCCGCGCTAGCCCAGTTCCCGGGCGCCTGGACCCCGGTTCCTGACAGCTATCTTGCGGAGGCAAATACCTCGTAGAGAGTCAAAACTGTTCGAATTCAAGGCAGAGAAGATTGTCTTACCCATCATGACCCTAGTTTCCCCATGGGGTGGGTGCATGGCAACGTCACCCAATAATGTTATAGGTTTGGCGGCTGATTAGGCAGGGGAGACCACTTTGGGATGACAGTTCCTGCAGGATACTAGAATCATGTGGTCGAATACTAATCGAAAAAGAGCGTGCCGCGTAATATCACGAAGTGGAACGAAGTCCCTCATCCGAAACCGGCGATCAATATGCCTCTAAGGTCCCCCACCAGCCAATAAGCAACATGCGGGGCGAAAGTCCGCTCCTTGAGCCGCAGGTTGGGTTTGCGGCGGGCCCTATGAGGGTCAAGTTATGAGGCAGAACCTCGGTAAAAGACATACAGGACGTCATTTCATCCAATAGGGAAATAGTATTATTACTTAACACTATACTACACCAGCTTTTGATAAGTGACATTTCATAACAAAAGACTGTATGTTGTATGATGAAGACCCCACAAATTTCAACGGCTGGCGCAAACTCTCTTGCAGCTACAGTCACGAGTACTATTGGATATCATAACCTGCCATTCGAAAGTGTAATAACCGTTAGAAGAAGAGAGAACCATACAAATCTGTTTGACTGAAAGTAACGTAGGAGGTCGATTTTCATTGCGGTGAAGGGAGGTGACGAAGTAAGAGGCTTGGAGATGGGAGGGTCTCGCTATCTTCTAGTGTCTCCCTTATGTTTTCAGGATACTTGCCGGTCAGCCATATTGGCCCGAATTTAACGGCAGAAGGTTCGTTGCATTGGGATTTCAAGTTGTCACTTTAGCGTTCAATATCTTAACAAAGATAATCAAGACGCAAGGGTTTCGTCGAAGGCCTCAGTGGGACAACTGTGGGAAGAAGATAGGCATACAAACCTCCTATCAGAGCGTACATCTTGATCCAAATACTGAAACAAACATATCTATTGTAATTTTCTATTGATGTCAATCTATTTCGACGGGAGAGTCTTCAAAATCGGCTCTCCCGCCTCATCAAAGTACACCGGCTCGCCAAGACGGAACGAATGCTGCAGCGCGCACGCAATCTTGCCCGCCTCAAGCGCATCGTCCGGCGAGCACGACAGCGGAAGGTCCTCCAGCACAGCCGTAGCGAACTCGGCAATGTCGTTGATGAAGGTCTTGTCGTACAGCGCGAAGGCGTCGGGGGTCGAGGCGGTACGCACGCCGTGCTCGTCGCGGATCTCGACGCGGTTGAGGGTCGAGTTGCCGTTGATGACGGAGTGGCCCTTTGTGCCGCAGACGCGGGAGGCGGCCTCGAAGCCGTTGGTGATGGTGCGGCTGAGGCGCGTGTGCAGGATCTTGCCGTTGGCGAACTCGACCAGGCCCCAGGCGTTGTCGGCGTCGCCGAAGCGCGCGAGCTCGCCGTAGACGGACTGCTGGCCGAAGGCGACTACGCGGTTGACTTGCTTGGCGGGGTTGGGGATGTTCTTTTCGACGTCGAGGAAGTATCGGCCAGCATCAATCTGGAGCAAGTTAGTGTGTGGGTTTGGGGGAGATTTGTGAAGCGAGATACTAACCAGGTGAATACCTGCGTCGACGAAAATACCTCCTGATTGTTCGGAGAAGGTAACGTAGAAGGCTGCGAAAAGGTCAGACTGAAATCTCTGGGTCAGACTATGGATGCCGTACCGTTTTTATCCTGAGGGTCGAGGCAAGAAGCTTCTACGGCATGGATTTCTCCCAATTGGCCGTTCTCCGCCATCTTTTTCGTAACGCGGTAAGACTCGTCATCTACCAGATATGTAAGCCAAGTCACGGTCTTAGAACCGCCGAGGAAAACATACATCTCCTTGAGAAGGGTAGCAAGAACTTGAGGTGAGGGTTTGCCGCAGACTTGGCAACAACGTCCTTCGTCGTGATGATGTCCACAGAGATGGGCTTCTCGCACATTACATGCTACATGGTCATCGTCAGTAGTCTCTCCAATACCACTGCAAGCGCACCGGCAGGACATACCAGGCCCATATCGAACGCAAGGCAGATCAAAGGCGCGTGGGTGGCCGTCGCCGTTGAGATCAGGACGGCCTGCGCGCCGCTGTTCTTCATACACTCTTCCGGCGTCGCGAAGAACTTAACGGAAGGCGGGAGGTTGGCGGCGGCCCATTTGTCGGCGCCGGGCTTGGTGTCGCACACGGCGACGAGCTCGATGCGCGGCTGCTCGAAGGCGAGGATCTTGGCGCGTAGAGCACCGAGGCGGCCGAGGCCGATGAGGCAGAGCTTGAGGCGGTTTTGGACGGCCATGGTGGTGATGATCCAGGAGCACTGGGTGAGGAGCTCGTCAGGGCAAAGAAGGAGTAATTGTCACGATGTAGCTCGAGAATGGCTCTGTGACGTTTTCGCTGCTGGGGGGACATTTTGAGCTGGCCGATCCAAGATATGTATTAGTTCCAAGGGTCTGAGATCGTTGTCGGCGTTAGCTCCGACTCCTGTCTAAGTGCGGGCGGAATTCCTCCTTGCGGAGCGAATTCCCTTTTGCGTTGTGTTGACCCACCCCTGAGAGGTCGGCAATTCTGCCCGCTCTGACTTCCTGCATCAGATCAGCCGCAGATTTGGTCACGACCTATCGCTATTCGGCATCTCCAATTGATTATTACTCCGCAAAGAAATCTTTGCGTAAAGAGGGGAAAGTGAGGGGAGAACGAGGGGAAGAAACCGACAATGCCCCGCGGTCGGCGTATGACGACAGCGGGTTCTCCGTCGGCGTTATAGTCCAGGAGTATCCCCTTGGCCCATCCCTTTACGACCCGACGCGTTCTCTCTGGTCGAAACCATACACTCTTCACTCAATCTCTTCTCTTTACGTAGAACAAGCAAAGGCCGCCATGTCGTCAACTTCGTTCAAGCTCAACACCGGCGCCACCATCCCCGCCGTCGGCCTCGGTACGTCGCTCCTCTAGAAGCCCTTCCAGCAAGAAGGCACCAAGTGCTGATCTTCCAAACAACAGGAACTTGGAAGTCTGAGCCCGGGGAGGTGCGCAAGGCCGTCGCCTATGCCCTCAAGGACGGCTATCGCCACATCGACGCTGCTCTGTAAGATCCGAGAACTCCAAGCCCAATCTCCATTCGTCCGCTAACGGTCTCCCGTCCGCAGCATCTACGGGAACGAGAACGAAGTCGGCCAGGGCATCAAGCATAGCGGCGTGCCGCGCGAGGACATCTTCATCACCAGCAAGCTGTGGAACACCCACCAGGCGAACGCAAAGGAGGGCCTGCAGAAGACGCTTGATGCCCTTGGCACCGATTACCTCGATCTCTACGTGGGTTTCATCACACTCCAAAATCACAATCGGCTTTGCTAACACAACGTCACACAGTTGATCCACTGGCCCGTCCGTCTGGTCGCCGTACGTAGCCCTCCCACCCCAACACACCTCACGATGCCCATCCTCTAACCGATCCCAGAACGAAACAAGCGACCTCCTCCCCGTCAACCCCGACGGCACCCGCTCGGTGAACCGCTCCTGGGACCAGAGCGAAACCTGGCGCCAGATGGAGGAGCTCTACGCCTCGGGCAAAGTCAAAGCCATCGGCGTCGCCAACTGGTCCATCCCCTACCTCGAAGACCTGCGCAAGACGTGGAAGATTGTGCCAGCCGTCAACCAGGTCGAGCTGCATCCATACCTCCCGCAGCACGAGCTCAGGGCGTACTGCGAGAAGCTCGGCATCCTGCTGGAGGCATACTCGCCTCTCGGATCAACCGGTGCGTTGCGACATCTTTCCCACGCCCAAAGCCATGATGCTAATATTTCTTGTAAACGCAGGCGCTCCCATCATGTCCGACCCCGAAATCCAGCAGATCGCCGCCAATCATAACACCTCGGCCGCCACCGTGCTGATCAGCTACCACGTGAACCAGGGCGTCGTCGCGCTGCCCAAGTCCGTGAGCGAGGCGCGCATCACGAGCAACAGGCAGGTTGTGGAGCTGTCCAAGGAGGAGCTGGAGCTGCTCAACGGGCTGGCGGCGAAGGGCAAGGCGAAGCGCATCAACACGCCTTTGTGGGGCTTCGATCTTGGGTTTGCTGATTGGTATGGTCCGGTAGAGTCTAAATAGAAATAGAGAGGAATAGACGATTGTTAGGATTTTTTGATTCGTTGTGGTTATTATTACTGATTGTTCTGAGGCATTGTTGTGGGTGCGAGTGGCCTGTTAACAAGTCGGAGATAACATCTACGCAGTGTGTACTAATGCGTCCGCCGAAGCTGTCTTGGGATCAGATGGTTGTCTTCAACGTGAACCGGTTTGTAGGAACTCGGGGCGGTGACGGTTCTGTGGCTTTTACAGAAGGAGGATAGACTGGGTGGACACATGACCAAGGCAACATTTAGAAGGACAAGTAAATCAAATCATAAATTTCATCTCTAAGCTCACATCTATACAAATCTAAGCCTTGTACGGAGGCGGCGAGATACCCTCCGTAAGCGCCTTCAACCTCAACGCCAAAATTCTCGACTGGAACCGCGTCATGGGCAGGAACCCCACCATAATCCAGAGATTCTTCACCCCCGTCTCCCGAAAGGCGCCTCTATACTCGCCCTCCTCGTCAACGCCCCACACCTGCCCGACCTGGTTTGCGACCTTGGGGCCGAGAGTATCCCGGATCGAGTCATTCAAGTTAGAGAAGCCCGTCGCAAACACGACCAGATCGAACTCGCGCTCGCGGCCCCCGCTCAGGATAACCTTGTCCTCAGTGAACCGCTCAATGTACCCCGGCTCGACCTTGATCTTACCGTTAATGATGTGCTCGCACGCGCCGGCGTCAAAGTAGAACCCGCCGTTGCGCGTCTGGCCGAGGGTGCCGTTGCCCGTGCCGCGCTGGCCGCGCCAGGTACGCAGCCCGCGGGCGTTGAGCGCGTCTAGCAGCGGGCGGTCGAGGTCCTCCAGCACCTTGGCGGTGCGGCGGCCGAGCTCCTCGCCGGGGCCGACGGGCGTGGAGAAAAAGAGGCGGTCGTGCTCGGCGGGGTCGGCGCGGTTGCCGTCGGCGCCCGGGGCGTAGCCGCCGAGGACGCGCGGGACGGAGTGCGTCAGCGACATGACGTACGTCGGCGAGCGCTGGAGGAGGGTGACGTCGATGCCGCGGCGGGAGCAGTCGAAGGCGGTGTCGAAGCCCGAGGAGGAGGTGCCGACGACGCAGACCTTCTTGCCGACGAAGGCGGCGGAGCTGTCGTGCGCGGAGGAGTGTCGGATCTCGCCGCCCTTGAACGTGTCCATGCCGGGGATGGTTGGGGTATACGGGACGCCGCAGAGGGAGGTGGCCATGACGACGTGCTTGGGGCGGACGGTGCGGGACTCGGTGCCGTTCTTGTTGATCTTCACCGTCCACGCACCCTGGTCATCCTGCTCCGTCTCGATGACGGTCGACTTTGTCCAGATGTTGAGTTCCAACGCGGACGCGTACCAGCTCATGTAGAAACCCTGCTTCTGGGCCGGGGTGTACGTGGGCCACTGCTTGGGGTAGCGGAAGAAGGGCAGGTCGTCGGCCCAGTGGGGGAAGTGGAGGGAGAGGTACTCGTATCTCTTCTTCCAGACGTCGCCGACTTCTTCGCTGCGTTCGACAATGAGGCAGTTGAGTCCCAGGGCTTTGCACCAAGCGGCTAGCGCGAGGCCGTTCTGTCCGCCGCCGATGATGAGGATCTCGGGGTCAGCCGCGTCGACTTCCTTTGCGCGCTGCGCCTCCCAGCTGATCGTGCCCGTCATGTGGCCGTCGGCGGGGGCGCGTTCTGGGAACTGCTTGAGCTGCTCGGCGACGGTGTGCATGGTGTAGATCTTCCAGCCGTCCTTGGTCAAAACCGCCTTGATGACGGCCGAGGCGACGACGAGGTCCGTCTCGAATGACACGACAAACTGCAGCTGGGCAAAGTCGTCGTAGGGGCGGTCGACTACGGGAGCCGGCTTGAGGAAGGCAAAGTTGGAGGCCTTGGTGGTGGGGAGGAGGTCGCGGGCCGCCTTCAGAATGGCCGGGCGGAAGTTGAAGGTCCTTTGGTCCCAGGTGAAGGAGAGCTTGTCGCGCCAGACGCCTGCGGTTGTGTGTTAGATTTGTCCTCGATCTCAGAAGGCCTTGAGATGAACGTACCATACTCGAGGAACAAGTCTGCAAACGCCTCTGCGTTTCCAGAGCCCAGAGCATCGGAGAGCTGTCTTACGATGCCCTCTGCCTCGGCCTGCGCGTCGCAGTCCTGTGGAATCTGAACACCGAGGACGTCCGTAGTCGGCAGGGCGTGGTTGTACTTGAAGTCGTACATGTAGTCGTCGGCCACCGGAGGGCGCTCAGCAGTGCGGTTCAGCTCTGCCTGCTTGACAGCAGCCCTGGCGGCGATGTCGACACCGTTGGCCTCGGCATGATCGATGATAGTAGAGGGAGCCATTGTAAGATTGTGATTGAATGGTTTGTGCACTTGCTTTCAGAATCGAACAGAAGCGCGGCGTCTTCGCCTTTCATATCGTTCTCACGACACGAGAGCCAACTTTCGTCTCGTCGTCAATCGTCGCCAGTGACATGCTGAAAGACCCCTCCATTGAGGATTTCGCCAAGGGGGGAATTCTCCCCGCTGGGATTTGAGTTGAGGACCAACACTCCAGAATGACACGGATTTTCAGACGAAAGGGACCAGCTGGGGGAGAAGGTTGGACAGGTGCGTCTCCCCACCCCAAGGCAAATCCTGATGGGGGAATTCCCCCCGTCCGAGAAACGCCAGTGGAGCTAAGATTGTCGCCGCATGTCGGGGATTTGGGGCTGGTGTGTGGGTGGTGTGGAGATGATGCGGGGGACGGGGTACGGGAAGAGTGCGTCGTCCATGGCACATCCCAGGTCGCGATGCCGCTTTTGGTCTGTCTGGTCTCAACGTCGTGCCGGTGCTTGCTCGGAGCAGCCTCACTTCGTCCGAGGCTCATTGTCGCATGCCACGCTCTGTGTCCTACGATCTCAATATTTTCTTCTCGGGGTATTCTCGGGGTATCGGTAGCTTGCCAAAATGCATAAGCCATAAACCATTGAACACACGCACACAGCTTCAGTCGTCCTCAATGTTCTCCCTCCACTGCCGCTGCAGCGATTCGATCAGCGCCGACGTCTTCCACCCGGACCTCCGTCGCCACTTCTCCAAGAACTCGAGCGCTGCGTTCTGGTCGGCGGGATGGTGCAGGTACGCGCCCCAGACAGCCAGGCAGTGCCGCGCCGTGAACCACGTATTCTCCGCTCTCTCGTTCGACGTCGCCAAGCCTAGGACCATGAACAAGTGATGCCGGATACGTCGCTCTCTCGCCCTGCTCTCGGCTAGGTACTCGTGCGTGTGGACAACGTTGCGGGACCCGATCGCGTTCAGGACGATCTGGGCGATGTGGTAGTACTGCAACCCGACGGCGTGGTGTGGCAGCAGCGTCAGCACCTCCGGGAAGCAGCGACCTTCCTCTCGCGATCGCTCTCGGAAGTAGATGGGTCGGTAGGACGCCGGCTTGGATGTGTTCCAGTCTGCGATCTCGGTTTCGGAGAGGGCCACGTCGGAGGGATCTCGCGGCTCACAGAAGGCGCGCTTGAGGAGGAAAGCGAGGTTGAGAATGGACTTGCTTGCCCAGGAATAATCGTCATTGCGACAGATAGAGACCGAGTTGGGGAAGCAGTCGAGTCCCGTCTTGAGCGGTATCTGCGTCGTCAGAGACACATAGATGTCTTCTCGGAGACACAGCCAGCATGCGGCCTCGGCCACCCCTCCCAACGTGGAAAACTCGGGGACCATATTCAGGATGCGAGACGTGCCTTCCAAGTGGAAGCGGTAATCGTCCTCTACTCGTGGTTAGCATTGGAGGGAACGAGCAGGCCATGGAACGTACCATCCATTTCCTCGTTTTGCCTTAGCAGGGCGACGGCCGTTAACACGCTCTCGGTGATTTTCTGGCCGCCAGACATGGACGGTATGAGGAGGTTGAGGCATAGATTTTGATAGTGCAAGGCGAGGCCGTCGCCGTCTTCGTCCCGACACCGGTTGAAATGTCGTGCGGAGAAGGCGCATATAGAATATCGAATAATGAGATCCGTAAACGCCATCTGGGATACGACCGTCTCAAACGTTCGTGAGGGATCCGCAACGTCCGTCCACAGCGCCATATGATCGGTGAAGTTGCGCACGAGGAGCGCCTCCCGCGGACTCAGCGGCGAGATCTCGTCTGAAAGTTTCTCCCCGGAAGGCGGTATGTCCTCCATCAAGTAGTCCGTCGAAGGAGAGGTCCCGTTCATTAGGCGTCCCAGCGACGTGGAATCATCCAGGCACGGGTAGGCGTTCTGGCTGCTGGTCACGCTGCCCGCCGGGGCGCTCTCAGCCGACACATTCGGGCCCAACGATCCCTCCGCGTCCTCGGACAGCCGCGGGCTTTCCCCCTCGTACAAGGCTCGCAGCTCCGGAGTCTCATCGTAGAACACGGCCGGCGCTGTCGGCAGCGGGCAAGGGCGCCATAGTCCTGGAGGGGCGTGGGAGAGGGCGTTCTGTTTTGGGTAGAAGCGGAACTTGAGCGTAGGCTGGCGCACGCAGTTGATGCCCGCATTCCTGCACTGCTGGCAGCCGCTCCTCCCCCAGTCGCACTTGCGGTGGCGATACTTGCAGGCCTGACAAGCTTCAGTTGGTTTCGGGGCGGCGTCTCTGGCGGTCTCGTTCATGCTCGAGCACCGCGTTTGCGAGGCTCAGGAAGGTGCGCTGCAGCGTTCCAGGAAATGCATTGGTCGCCTTCGTTTTGGATGATGGTATCCGCTCTCAACAAGACCAGACAATTCGATGTATAACTCTGCCGATGTTGGTGTTGGTCGTGAGTATGTAAGGTAACGTGGAGCTCGGCGGTCGCATCTGTCCCGGATTTAACTGTGAACCAGCTCGGGAATGGAGTAGCCCGTCGCCGGGAAATTGTCGGCTCATTGTTCCTTGGGGAATGCGGGGTATTTGGGGTCATTTTATTGGCGAAAGATGGCATTTTGGAATCGGAGGTGCCCGGATTAAACTTCTCTCAGAATTTCGCACTAATTGTCACGCCTTGTCCGGCTCATTCCATTTATGTCTTCCCCGAAGCCATACTTATGCAGAACAGACCCTTGCTTGTCGTGATTGGTGCTAATTAGCCCACAGAAGTCGTCAACAGTGTTAACACCAGGTGTACATAGTATTGTGACGAACATCCCGAGTCACAAATGTGGAATCCACTGCTGAATACTAAGGCAAATCGCGGTATTGTTCGGATGTGCGACTGCCCGCACCACGGCATCTCAAAATCGTTACATGCTCTCTCCAGGGGCCCTGTGTCATCCCAGGCTCTTCTTGCTTGGTGGGACTTCCGCTCAGATTGGGGACTGCGCCCGAAAGCCTGGTCCAAGTAGCCGGCCTCAACAGTCCTAGTATGGCACCAAGTGACACAAACAAAGTGCTCACTGTGACGATAATAAAGACGGTCCAAAATATCTTCCGAGTTTGATCTTCGCTTGCCGCGTGGAAAACTTCGACACAAAAGAAAGTCTAGTATCAATCAGCCTTTAGCTTTCGGACAAATCATATTTTCGTAGGTAGGTGGGAACAACTTACGGCGACAAAAGTGGGAGGAAGAAACAAAATCGTAACAATGGTAAACAACATCATGATTTTGTTCAACTCTCCGCTCTTCTGAGCTTCCCTGACCGACTGTGCGTTGAAGAGCTGTTCTATCGCAATTAGCGCAATTTTCTCCAGTCGCCGGGATGAGCTCACGCCGTCTCTTAGACTCTCGATATCCTTCCTAATTGCGGAAATTCGGAAAAGAAGTTTTTTTTGAAACTTCTCTGTGATGTGACTTAACCAAGGCCCAATTTTGATTAAGAACAAGAAATTCTTCATGGAAAGGGGGTTCGCGAAGACCCCATAGGAGTGATCTATCTGGACCTTCCTCAATACACTTATCTGAAAACGACTCAAAGTTAACGTCTGCCGCTTCGATAAGGTCGGTGAATATTCGCAAAATCTGTAGGACCTTGAAGTAAGTCTTGGTCTTTTTCAATTCGGGGTCGTACATCAATTCGTCGAGCTCTTTTTCGTTTTCAATAGACTGTAGCTATACTCATGAGGTCAATAATGATTTCGATGTTATACTTAGGCTGACTTGCTGTGATTGAAACCACTGTAATCAAATGATTTAATGACCCTTCCCAGTCCCTGGCCCACGAAGTAATGAACAAGTACAGCTGCACTTGAAAGGCTGCGATGCCTGTTACTATCCCAGCTGGTTGAATCCTGCCTTTTCCCTAATAGTTTCGGTTGTTAATTGGAGTCATGGATTCATAGAACTGAGCTTTAATCTCATCCGTTATGGAGAAAAGCTGAAAGTTCCCTATAGGATGGCAACGCGGCGCTATTGTCAGTATCACGGAGTATCTGCGCTCAAGCAGCGCAATTCTTCTTCCTGAAGAGTCTTCAATCGTCAAAACCTCCCGCTCTAATCGAAGACCATCTGCAGAAGCCTCTGAGTCAGGCGACGCGCTAGCTTCCGTATTCTATTCCTTCGTCGCATTTCCAATCTTATCTTTGGTGGTAAACTCGAATGACTTTATGAAGTAAGCGTAGTTATCCATAAGGAAGCTAGCTGTATTTTGTGAAGAATTCTTTTATGAATTTCTTTATAACTAGGGATATATAAGAGGTCCCCCTTACTCTAACTACCCTCTATATATCTAACTACCTTTATTGACTACTACTCTATTAAGTTATAATACTACTTTAAGTTCTATTAATAAACTTTTTTATTTTAAATAGTTTAATTAGTTTATTTCATAATATTAGTTATTAGTTATTTTATTATTTTTAAATATTTTAGTAATATTTTTAAACTTATTAACTATTTTTGAAAAAAGAAAGATTATTATAGCTATATTAGTAGAAGATAGTATATATTAGTAAATGATAAAATAATAGTATTCTTTTAAATTTATTATAGTTTTAAAAAAAAGTATCTATTTTAAAATTTATAGATATTATCCTCTTTTTCTCTAATAAGTTAAATAAAACTATTACTACTTTTAAAATAATAGTTATAAAAGTAGTAAATATAACATTGTTTTAGTATTTTAATATAATAAGTTATAATAATATAAAGAGAGAGAGATACTTATTTTTTAGCGATTTATATTCTCTTTATATACCTCTATAAATTGCTATAGAAGTTTCTCTAACTTAGGCTATTTTAGTTTTTAAATATTTCCCTATAAGAGTTATATAGTAGTTAATAAAGTACGCCTCTAGGCGGCAAATTATGAAGAAAAAAGTTAGAAGGGAAGAAAGATTCAAAGGAGGAAGGAAGCTGGCCGTCTCTCCTTCTTTAGAAGCTTGATTATTAAAAGGCTGATAGACCGATGACTTATTCCAACCACACTGCGACATCTATAGACCGAAGTGGCATCTGAGAAATAATAGGTTGCTGTCTTCAAGCTCATCCTAGGCGGATGACATGGAAGCAATTGTTATAACATCTCTAAAGCTGATATTGCTTTTAGAAAGCTTGATATGAAATGCGCTAGTGTTGTTTCAGCTGGGCACCGCAAAGAAATTACCTTGGTCGCTTACCATATAACGCCATGTATAGGAGGATGGTTTGATTTAGTCCTAGGTATTAAGCCCTGCATAAAACCAAGAAAACAAATCATTAGTTTAGAGGTACTATTTGAGGTTCTCAGAAATACAGAGCTATATGGTGTACCTCAACAAAAGGAATGGTCCTGTCGTGATTAATAGACTACAGTATTCTTTCTACTTTAAACGTAACGTACTTGAGGTTGTCACCTTCAGGAGGAACCACGGCATAAAAAGCCTAAGTATGCGGTTGCTGATGCTTCCTCGTCAATAGGAAGTCCCAATTTCTAGACGAAACGCATTCCTCTGGAGTCTTAATTTGTTTCCCGTTGGTAAAAACCACAGGGCTACATCCCGAGCTCTATCTTCGATTATTGAACAATAATCCGTTGGTAATGAGCGGAGTATAGAGAATTTCGATCCAGGATTCGAACGGCTGTGCGGCTTCATGAAGTTTTTCCTGGAGTACTTCTCTTTGGTTTGCGATTGATTCACCAGAGTCCTTCCTAGAACTCATTGTTGTGACATTGAGCCTTATGAAATGAGTTCTAGTTGGTAACATTTTGAGGAGCAAGCCTTCAGCAGAGTCTCTGTGCAACCGGGGAGGTGTGTACAAACGTTTCCAGCCGTCACGCACATCATTCTTCAGCGCCGATGCATTTGTGGAGATATCAACTGGTGTGTTGAACCTGTGCTGAAGTAAGCTAATGACATGCGAGTGCTTCTCATTCAGCGCCCGCATTTCCTCAAGCTGTCGAAAAACGACTTCTTCATAGTGAGACGGTTGGTTCGAGGACCCAGCTGAATCTTTTGTCGCTAAATTTGCATCATTCGATAGACTGTCCGCCTCCCTAGGGGGGCTCTCCAATATTGAGTCGTCCATGGTTTTCGGATATTTGATTAATGCTTCTGAGGGGAATCAATGACATCGATTGCCAAAAACAGACAATTGGAAAGTGTGATGTTTCTTGGACGGCGAACCTGACGAAGGCAACTTTGGAATCAACGCCAAGGCAGAGGTAAAAAAGAATGGCTTTGGTCACATAAGCAAGAACCTTCGACCAGATTCCACATGCGTTGCATCCCAAACACTTTAGGTATTCCTGCACGAGGCGCGCGTGTGCTGCGCATGCTGTTGTGTAACTTGATATTCCGAGATTTATGTTGATGATTAGGTGTGACCGAAATGCGGCTTAGGGGCTAGCGCCTCGAGATAATATATGCAAAGAACCGAACTTGATCGGACTTGTTTTCCAGTGGGATTGCTTCGATTCAGTGAGGCGGACACGGCACAGGCGAACCATTTTGAGTTGGTAATGCTGCCTTTCGCCAGCGTATCTGCCAAGTTCTCCTCTATCATCTGCGTGCTTGCTATTTTTCTCCAGTCATTTCCAATGCCATTCACATAGAGGTCACCAGCTCTCAATAACATAATACGAAGCGGATAATATTATACTTTCTTTATTGATCTCACTGGTAACTAGTAATATAGCTTTCAAGCGCTGCCTCTGCGCATTTTAGGGTGTTAGCAATACGGCTAGACATCCTTCTACGCCTCGCCCATAGGTCTACTTTTCTCATCAATCCAGAACATTATACAGCATAGCCGCCAGAGTTCTTCTGCCTCGGCTCACCCGCCGCCTCAAACGTGCCGTTCTCCAACAACCTCACACCCTGCGCGGAGGAGCTACCAGGCGCAACCCACGTGACGTTGTGACCCAGCGACTGCAAATAGCTAATAGTGCTGTTATCATACGAGTACTCGACATTGATAATGTTCGGGCTGAGCTGGTCGTGCAGACGGGGCTCCGCCAGCGCCTGGGGCGCCGTCAGGTTCCGGTCGAGCACGTTGTGCAGGTTCTGGATGGTGGCGGTAATAATACGACTGCCGCCCGCCGCGCCGATCACAAAGTACAGCTTGCCGTCGGGCTTCTCGACGATGACGGGGGAAATGGAAGACAAGGGCCGCTTGCCGGGGCGGATGTAGTTGGCCGGGCTGGGGACGTAGCCGAAGGCGTTGCTGGAGCCGGGGATGCTGAAGTCGTTCATCTCGTTGTTCATGATGACGCCCGTCTCGGGGACCATGAGCTGCGACCCGAAGAGGAGGTTGACGGTCGTCGTGAGCGAGATGGCGAGGCCGCTGGCGTCGGCGGTGGCCACGTGCGAGGTCCCAGGCGTCTCGAGGGACTCGAAGCCCTCGGGGTTGTACGCGGACACGTTCTGGGTGCGGAAGTCGGAGATCTTGGAGCGCACCTCGGCGCCGGTCTCGGGGGAGACCATGGCGGCCGTGTAGGCGGACATGCCGTCGACGAAGAGCGGGTCGCCAAGCTTGGAGCGCTGGCCGTAGGCGAAGCGGATGGCCTCGTCGAGGCGGTGGACGGAGAGGTTGCGGCTCGCGGGGGCGCCGAAGTCCTCGTAGCCGGCGACGGTGTTGAGCGCGCTGAGGGCGACGATGCCGCCGGAGGGGGCGTTGCAGGCGGTGAGCTTGTGGCCGCGGTAGGTGATGTGTGCGGGCTCGCGGATGGCGACGGTGTAGTTTGCGAGGTCGGCGAGGGTCATGGTGCCGTTGGCGGCGCGGAGGGCGGCGATGGTGGCGTTGGCGATGGCGCCGGTGTAGAAGGCGTCGGCGCCGCCGGTGGCGATGGCCTCGAGGGTGTCGGCGTAGCGCTTGCGGGTCATGGTCTCGTTGAGGCGGACGCGGTGGCCGTGGGGGGCGAAGTCCATGGCCCAGGAGGGGTCGTCGGTGAGGAAGTTGCCGTTGGGGGTGACGGCGTTCATGTACTTGACGAGGTCCTCGTTGACGCGGAAGCCGAAGCGGGCGATCTTGATGGAGGGCGCGACGAGGTCGGCCCAGGGGAGGCGGCCGTACTTGTTGTGCAGGTACTCCAGGCCGCGGAGCTCACCCGGGACACCACTGTGTGTTGTTAGCATTGGCGCATTCTCCGTTAATGATCTTGTTGTAACTCACCTTGCCAGGCCACCGTACATGCTGGCCGCGGTGTTATTGGCGTACATGTCCTCGTACGCCGCGGCGGGGGCCGTCTCGCGGAAGTCGATGAACTCGTAGGTCCCGTTGGGCGACCTCACGAGCATGAAGCCGCCGCCCGCAATGCCGCTGTGGTACATGCCGACGGTGCCGATGCAGAAGACGGTGCCGACGAGGGCGTCGGCGGCGTTGCCGCCCTTCTTCAGCAGGTTGGTGCCGATCTCGCTGCAGATGTCCGTCTCGGAGGCGACGGCGCCCAGCTTCGGGGGCCCGGCATACGTGCTCGGGGCCGCGAGGGCGGGCTGCAGGAGGCCGAGCAGCAGCTGCGCGACGGCGGCGGTGGTCGCGAACGGCTTCATGGCGATGGAGCTCTCGAGAGACTGGCTGGCTTGGACCGCGGTGTGAGCTTGTCGGCGGGAAGAGTTGTGCCTGCGTCAGAGACCGAGGACGGGAAGAAGGGCTGGGCTGGGAAGCTGGAGCGGGAGACAGGAGTCGCGGCAGCAACAGCAGCAGGCGCGGCCAAGCTTTATCAGGGAAGCTACCCAGTGATCGACTGTCAGTCACCGTGGTTCACCCATGGCCGTTATCGTTCGTGTGATTGGCATGGGTGTCAATTGCGCCCACAACGTGATAGGGAAACAGTCGTCTTGGTATCCATAGATTGGCTACCTAGCAGGTAGGGTGGTAGGGAAGGATCCAGCAGGCTGGTCGGTCCGCTGCAGGTTCCCGTGCGACATTTTGGCAGAGCTTGTGTTGGAGAGAGTTCGTCTGATTCAATCGAGAATTGACAAACGTAACAAGCAAGACGATAACTGGGGAACTGGTCCGGGCCAATCGACGTGATGCCCGGGGGGTTGTGATGTGATTGCCCGTTTCTTATCAGGCCGTGGGGATTTTCTGGGAAAACAACTCTGCTGTAATTTCAGCGAGATATTGTTACCATTACGGCCACAAACAGAACCCTGCGAGAAACGCCCGCTGCCATTGGGCAATTGGCCGCAACATGTCAATAAAGTGCCGATACCACGCTGATTGGAGGGCCCCACACAGCGCGGTGAGTGCCCCGCATGGCCCCGCATGGAGACCCACACCTATCGCGGGGACGCCGGCTTCGGCGGGGAACACTGCTGCTGCCAGCGATAAGCACCTGCCTTTCCGGGCGGTAGCGCCTCCACAAGAGCCCGCTCCCGCCGAGGGGCCCATCCGAGCGGCCCTCACCGAATCGCGTGCTCACATTGACATTATTGACAAGACAGACAGACAGACAGACCTCACTCGGAGGACGAACGCGCGGCTTCACGATGTGTTTCTTTTACATCATAGCCATCATGTAGATATTATATGGTCAACTCCATGACGTACATCAGCCTGTCTCATAGCCCCATACCATCACCCTTGTCAACCCCAAGGACTCGGCCCAAACTTTCCCAGGATGGAAACCCGAGGAGACTTCCAGATGCTCCAATCCTCAGTCTTGGCCGGGTCTCCAAACGGCTTGAGGGCAGCGAATCGCATCCTGTCGCAATCGCATTCGTCAACATCTCGTCTCTCACTGCCTAAATACTCTCCAGTGCAGAACTCACGTGTAATTCCCAGGCTCAATCTGCGACCCGTTCGCCAACACGCCGAACCAGAAGAACGTATGCCGGTACGACGTGTAGATCGCGTTCCGGTGCACGTTCTCCAGCGGGAACGGGATCACGTCAAACGGCCCGCTCGAGTCCGAGAACGGGCTCCAGTACTCGGTGTCGGACCGGTCGTAGTACGCCACCGACCCAATGTAACCGTCCTCGCCGACCGCCGGCGGGTAGCTCCAGGCGCTCTCGTTCCATCCGGCCTCGTAGATCTGGCAAGGGTGGTCAGGACCAGGTGCTCTTTCAGATAGCAGAATGGGGATGCGAAACTTACGTCCCATCGGAGCTCCTTGGACCCCCACTTCATCTGAATGGTCAGCCAAAGCCAATCCTCATCCTGCCAAATCTCATTCGTCCAGCTGTAAACCGTGTTAGCGACTTGCCAATTTCGTCTAAAAAGGCAAGTTCGCAACTCACTAAGGCTTCTCTTCAATGGGGATAAAGTTGTACGTCGTCGTTGCTTTGGGGAACCCGTGCATGTACATATCGTCCATCTCCTTCCTCAAATCTGCCGCGAGACCTATCATGCGGTTAGATGTGTGATTAAACCCAGAACGCCCGGCGTCGGCAGTTTCTTACCCATGTATGGTATGGCGAGGGACTCATTGTTGCTTCCACTCACAATAACCTTTCCACTGTACAGCGGCAATCCTGCTGGGTTACCAAACTCGGGTGTTTGGAACGTCACACTGCACTCGTTAGCCCGTCTTCCTACTCATCAACATCAGAAGACATACCTGACAGTCTTCGACTCCCCAGCCTTGAGCGTAAACCCCTCCGGCATAACAACATCAACCGGCATCTCCCTCGGCTGAACCTCCTCCAGCGCCCTCACCCTTGGCGAGCTACTAACCGACGTATCAAGCGGCAGCAGAATCTCCATCCCAGCCCCGTCTTCCACGGAGAAAGTGTAAGTCACATCCTCACTGCCTTTATTACTCACCACAACCTCGTGCGAAGCGACAAAGTTCGCCGTGTCGTTGAGCGCGAACTTCTCAAACTCCAGCGACGTGGTGGCGTTCACGACTTTGAACGCGTCAATCAGGCCGGTGCCAACCTGCGGAGGCGGGGCCGCCATGTCGAGAACGCCGTCCCACCACTTCACCGTCTTCCCGCTGGCAATGATCCTCCGCGCAAGCATCTTGGCGAACCCTGGCCCGTGAACGCTTCGACCGCCGTGTGCACCGATATACAACGCCGCCACGCCCGCTACGTACGGACACGCCATACTCGTCCCGCTAAGCGTCGAGAAGCTATCCGTGGGATACGCGCTGAAAATCTCCCCGCCGGGCGCAGCGATATCCGGCTTGATCTCTAAGTCGTACAGCCCGCCCCAGGAAGTGAACGACGACGGGAGCCCGGCGAAATCCCGCGGCAGACCCACGACGTCGTCTGGCCCGGCGGAGAAGTCGGCCGTGACGCTGGCCCCGGCCTTGACTGCCTCGACGATGGCCTCCCCCGAGTGCCTCTCGATGACAGCCAGCGCGCTCTGGTAGTCATCCGTGTACAGCTGCGCGAGCGGGCTCTCGTTGTTGTAGATGAGGATGTACCGCGCGCCCAGGGCGTTGAGGTTCGCCTGCTTCGTCATGGCGTCGCACCCGCCGCGCCGCACCAGTGCCACAACCCCTGTCAGATTATGCGAGCCGGCCGGGTACGGCTCGCACGCCTCGGCAGTAGCGTTAGTATCCAGCCCGAGGGGCACGATGGGCCACCCGGCGACGGACTCGGGGAAGTACAGCACGGAAGGGATGTATCCGATCCTGCTGGACGAGGTCTCGTTCCGGAGAGCGAAGGTGGCTTTGAAAGCTGGCATCGGCGCAGACTCGCCCTCGACAGAGGCGACGGCGAGGACGTTCTTGCCCGAGGAGCCGGAGGAGCCGTAGAAGGGCCCGGAGTCGCCTGAGTTGCCGGCGGCGATGGTGACGAGGACGCCCTGGTCGACGATGCGGGAGGCTACTTCGGCCCAGGCGTTGTCGGAGAAGCCGTTGGGACCGCCAATGCTGGCGGTGATGATGTCCATCTTTGGGTTGTTAGATCTGTGAAGGCGGGTTAGGGGGAGAGAGGGCACTTACACCGTCATCGTAGGCTTTCAGGAACGCCTCGATGAGTGTGGCTTCGTCTGTTTCGCCTGTCGAAGTGAAGACTTTGTATGCGTAGAGCGAGGCTTTCGGGGCGACGCCGACGAAACTGACGACATTAGTACACATATTGGAAGTGATTCAGAGAGGGGCTGCTCACTTGGTAGAAGACCCCGCCACGATGCCCGCGACATGGGTTCCGTGGCCGAGAATATCGAGCGGATCCTCGTCGGGCTCCTTTTCGCCCGAATCAGGCCAGTCTGGGAACCATCAACACCAGAATTAGAGGGTGGGTAACGAATCACCTACTCCCGTCACCAACAAAGTCATACCCTCCAGCAATCTTGAATCCCGCGCCGAATCCGCCGCCGAGCTACACATGTCAGAACCGCGACATCCAAGGGGCCGATCAAGAACTCACCGCAGGATGAGAGTACTGTATCCCGCTATCAACAACGCCAACTTTCGCGCCCTCCCCAAAGACTCCGTTCTCATGCAGCCTGTTCACGCCAGTTGTGTGGTGCGTGGAGTAGTTCGCCGAAGCCGCGTCGTCGCTAAAGGACCGCGCGACTTTGACGGGGTCAAGCTTGACGACGTGGTTATGCCAAACCCTGACGACGTCGGGAAGCGCCTGGAGGCTGGCTACATCGTGCGTTTCGGTCTTGACGTATGCGCCGGAGAAGATGTCGTTTTGGAATGTCTTGACGACTTCGACGTCAGGTAGGGAGGCGATTGCTCCTTGCAAAGAGGCTTGGCCCTGTGTGTATGGTGAGAGTTTGTTCAAATTGGGTGGTGGTGATGGAGCTGCGGTGTGTTTACCTTGGCAAATTCGACAATGTAGCGATTCGACACAGTAACGGAAGACCCATTCTGACGTTTCGAGAGGGCACTGGTGCTACCCAGGAAAGGCAGCACCGCAACGGCTAAGGTCAAGAATGAAGGCATGATGTCGGGAGTGAGACCTGGAGCTCAAAGCCCTTCTCATGCCTCCCTGCCTCACGCAACGGGAGAGCTGTCCCAACTTATACAGCAAAATCTAACCTCTTCGGATCTTCGAGAAAGCCATCACGCGATTGCATCGTAACATCTCGGCAAGTGTGCGTGGGCGCGGAACCTGCGTATACGGGGTTGCAGTCCGGCGGGTCTCGATCCTGTTTTGGACCAGACGGGAAGGAGGCCGATGTGCCAAGATCTCGGTTGGTCGCTTGGGCCAAGGCTTGGTTGGGAGGTTGGATGTGAATACGATGATGGCGTCTGTTGGGAGGTTACCTACCTTATTTGGACGTTTAGGCGACATGTTCCTGATAGAATCCCGCGACGGACAGGTTATCTGGGGGAAGTGAGCTACGGGGCATGGTCATTAGGTGAGCTCTCAGCTCATGTCCATTTATGCCAAAGAAACGATAAGCACCAGAAAAATGGTTCAAGCCGAGAATATGCTGATGACAGTTGCAGTATTCAAAGTTCTCCTTCGTTACAAGACAGTCTCTAACCACTGCAAAGCTCAAGCTTTGACAAGTTCCACAACCTTCATCTCTCTACTCGTACCGTATATCTTGTTCACCTTCAACCCCGCTCCGGCAGCCATTTGAGCCCAGTTCTTCGCCGTTCTCTCCTTCCCGCCAATGTCAAGCATGGTGAAATCGTACATGGCCTGCAATGGCTGCGGCGGGTCATCCATGACCATCTCCGCAACCAGCACCCTACTGTCCGATCCCATGGCCTGGCTGAGATGTGTTAACACCTTACCCGATACCTCATCGCTGTAGTTGTGAAGACAGCGGCAGATGAAGTAGATGAATGCCTCTGCGATACGTTAGCCTTAGAGCGCAACCCAACACCTTCTCCTCCTTGGGAAATGCTCACTCTTGATAGGCTGCTCCTCGTGAAAATCATGGCTCTGTAACTTCACCCCCGCGAGCCCCGGGTCGGGATTCGCCGCAACCTGCTTCATCACCTCGTCCCGATCCTCCAACGCCACGCGGTCATGCGGGATGAACGGGTTCTCCTGCAGAATCGCCTTGGTAATATGCCCCTTCCCGGCGCCGACGTCCACAAACAGGATCCTGTCCTTCTGCGCCGGGTCCGCGATCTTCTCCTTGAGCCAGCTGAAATCGTACTCCTTTCCGATCATCGGGCCGTGCGTCACCGTGTCCATGGCGTCCATCACCCGCTTCAACCGCGCGGGCTCCTTGTGGCAGATCTCCCACAGCGTCTTGTCCGGCTCGCCGTGGCCGTAGGAGTACGGCGTATGGTTCTGCTGCGTCGGTTCGTGGCGTCCGTAGTGGCGGAAGTACTCTGGCATTTTCACCGCCGTGAGGAACATCTCATCGTAGCTGTTTGAGAAGTGAGCAGCTGCACTTCGAATAAGTAGTTTCGTGGATTACATACTAGAATGTGGCCAATCTCACTTCCAAGTTGCCAGGTCTGTACTTCTTTGATACCTCCGAGTGAGACAGTAGCTCCTCGCCCGTCTGTATGAGGATGTTACGCGCCACAAGGATCCATGCATAACGTCCTGGTATGTCTTAGGTTTCATGGAACATCGATCCGGGGACTTGAATCTGACACTTACTAAGAATCGACTCATCGGCACCCACCCTCTTAGCCAGCTGCGCGTATGAAATCGCTCCCTCTTCAGGGATGTTCTCAAAAACGCCCCAATCCATGAAGAGTCTGATGGTCACGATTTCAACGTACGGATAGATGCGGTTCATGGCATCGTTGCCGTATGGTCGTGTCGCGTACAGAATCTTCTCCGCGATGAGCTCCATTTCCGGGGTTGGTGCTCCATCTCGATTTGAGTTGACGAGAGCGGACAGCTGGGAAATGAGGCCCGGGAGTTCGTTTGGAGTGATGGCCATGATGTGACGAGAGTTGTCGATGTAGTTGAGTTTTCTATGTAGTAAATTGTGTCAGTTGATACAGCTTGTCCCGCGTCGGGAAGACATCCATCTCTTATATCTTCCAGCAATGAAGTCAAACCAGCCGGCAGCCATCGCCATCGTAAGCGGGCACCGGCCAGTAGTGGGGCACCGAAGACCGAGCCGGATGGGACGAAAACAGTAACCTTGTTCGCATCCCCGACGGCCGGTTCCCCCCACTCTCCGCCCGCGCCAAACCCGCGCCGTCAATGGCGTCCCGCCCCTCCTTCTCAGTCGGGAAAGACAGAGTTGGAAACTCTCGTTTCAGGAACCTTTCTCATCCGTTATTCTGCAAATGAGAGTACAATGTAGGGCTACGTCGGTAGCTGTTCATTGGACGATATGGGCGGCGCACGCACCCAGTCTCGGTTCCTTCGGTGGTTGGTTATTCAGCGCGAGGGCGTGTAGAGTATTTCGGCAACGAAGTTTGTCCGCTGAGGGACGGGAACGTGGCTTGCCAGTCCCATGAGTCTAATTTCACGTCTGGTTGGCGGCGCATCCTCGGCATCAGAAGGAAGTGACGAGACGAGGTACAAGATATCCGACCCAGCCAACTGGGTGAGCCCCGTGTGAGTGGCCCTGATGCAAACCAGTGTTTCTAAGGATGACCAACTGCAGTGAATAATGTCCAGTTAGTTATGCCTCAGCTTTTTGTCCTTTTGCTAAGAATTCATTAAGAGCATTCCGCGACTTAAGAGTGCTACATACATGTATGTTTGTATTGTACGTATGCGTTGATTCAACGAGGCGCTTCATGATCCGAATTTCTAGGAGTAAGATTTCAGAACCTAAAGTGTTTCATCTTCGCGAACATGTTCAATATTAAAGTCATAAGAGGGCTATCGTAACTTCTAGTTGCTTAGACTTGTAAAGAATCAGAAGGCAGGAGGGTCATTTAATATATGTTGTATTTATATCTGAAGCGACTCTTCCCATGAGCGCTGCGTTGTTTAGACTTCGAGATAAAAGCAATGCTTGATTCAGCGCAGACAATGTGCATCAGATCCGCCGCAAGCCTCAAAGTCTTCACACTTCCCTGGCCGTCATTCCATGCTCCTAGACGATAAATCAGTCGGAGGTATAATGTATCTCCTTGTCACCAAATAGGGCGCCCCTGGCTTCTTCGGGTACCCTCTGGAAACGAATGACGCATGAAATGGGCCTCTTCACTAGCCGTTGGTCGACTTTCGTCTTCTCTCATTCTCACCCCGACGCTCTCTGAGATATCGCCTTGCAACTGGACAATTTCAGAAATGACAACAATTGCGACCCCCGGCATAGGGTGCCTCGCCACAGCCCATGATTGGGCTTCTCCTTGCGAAATCCGAGCCATCTGGCTCGTGTACTGCGCTTTCTTGGTATTCATAACCTGTCAGATTGCTGCTAAAGACCCTCCATCCTTCTCGGCCATTAGCACAGTTTCTGTCATCACACCAGATAAGATTTCTGTCTCCAAATCTGACGTCACCCCAAAGGACTCAGGATCGAGCAGAGCCATCCCGGATTGGTCCCTTTCCATACCGTGTTACCGTGTTTTGCAGGTGCAAGCATGACAGAGGTTCTCGACAGGGAGATCTGATCTTCGTTTCTGTCCCAAGAATATAGCGTGCTGCATCCCTCGCAGTATATCATGTGTTGTAGAGGCTTCTTTTGAGGAAGAAACTTGTAGTCGTCGGCTATATCTTTGCCTTCTTTGCAAGCAACGACCCCTGGCAATTTTCTCGTGTTAGGGTTGTATGGAACAATGCCACCGACTCGACTATCGGGCCCTAGACAGGAACAATACTCGGGATGAAACGGCCTGAGCAGCTGCTCGAGGTTTGCATCGATATGTGGGCAAAATACGCTGCCATGTCGTGTTTTCAGTGCCTTTAATCCAGCTGTCACGGTTTGGTCGTTCACGCGGTCAGTTTTTCCGACGACGAGAACCGGTAAAGTCCAATGAACCACAACACTAGGTTCTTTCTGAAGCCAAGGGCATAAAGACAATGTTGGAGGGTTGATGTATCCGGCATTGGCGGTAGCAGCTGTCGATATGGCCAGGTCGCTGCAAGTTTGGCATCTCATGTAGGTCAAGCTCTGGCGAGGCGCGCGCCCGGTTGAGGGAACCGATTGTTCATGTACAAACGCCAGAAGGTGAACGATACCTGACGTAGCATGAAGAGGTCGGCTAGCTCTATATTGTCCATGATGAGGAGTAAAATCTCGACCGGAAGATGGATGATCGGGCTGCGACGCAAGTTCAGTTCGAAGTTGATTTCCCAAGTCGAAGCATCTGAACGCTGTTTGTGAATTTCGTCGAAATCATCAGTATCGAAATTTCTGGGTGCCGCTGAGGTGACACCCCCCGGGGTTACGTGTTGTGTCTTTGTCACAGTAGGTTCTGGTCGACTGCGAGACTCGACGTCGTCGTTGGGCCTCGTTGGATTCTCCTTTTGCAAAGGGGCTAGAGATCCGTCCAGCGCAGTTTCGGTTTCGCTGACTAAGGTTCCATGGACAATGGCCCTCGTCTCCTGCACTATCTTAAACAGTAGGGGTGAATCCATTAGAGTCGTGCTTTGGGATGACAGCATAGTGAGTTGCGAACGTCAGTTTGGAGGGCTTGGTGGGTGGCGGGCAAAAGAGAAAATTAAATTAGAGTCGCGGCCTTTTATATCAGTACGATTGGACATAAATGGATAATGTGTGTGAGCTGAATGACAGAAAGGTAGTTCAAGCCAATGGCCACACAATACTTACCAGAAGCATCAAGGTAGGCACTGAGGTACGAGCGTAAACGTGACTGGAATCAACTTAATTTTGGAGAATATGCCTTTGTCTATTCGATTCTGCTTTGTCTATCTATCACCGAAGGCGTAGTCGGGGTAGCTCGAATCAGCTCATCCTCACTTGGCGGAGGTGTCAGCCGGTCAACCTTCCTCGTCGACAGCCAATGTACCGTTCCATATCTGTAGAGCTCTCCAAAGGTCCCTGGTCTGTGATCTGCATCCTGAAAACCCTCCTTCTTGATCAGATCTCCCAGCGCAGGTAGTCCACCTGCTGAGTTATGATACACCTTGTACATGTGGCTGTTCTCAAGCATGTCGATCACAAATTCCTCGGCTGCTTTCCGTCTTGCCTCGTCCGGTTCATCCAGCCTTGTCGTGAAGATCTCGATCTGCTTGGCGCCGTCGTAGTCTGTCTTCATGGCCCCGAGAATGCCATTGTTGATCCCTTCTACCATGAACGCCTTCTTCTCGTAGAAGTCGCGTCCATTCCACCCAGTTTCTACATCAAGAAGATTCCTCGTCCGGTCTCCGATAAGCATCTGGGCAACGTAGTCGCTCATCTGCAGGACCTTCTCTTCGAAATTCCAATCGGCCATTCCGTCAGCAATTCCGATTTCTTGAATTAGTGGGTGCTTGTGGAAGCCGCGTTCGTTCGTGCGATCTCTCCAAAGCTCCTTGAAGCCATTGTGCCAGTTTTTGATGAAGATGGACCCCTTTCTAGCGGCGAGCATGAAGTTGCCGAAGCTTCCCCATTTCTTCCTGATCTGACCGGTGATGATCCACAGACCAATCTCGTACGATGAGCCAGGGTCGGAAAGAGCGTCCCAGAACAGATCGTCGAGGTGAGTGTGCAGCATGTTGCCGACATCCATCCATACGCCGCCATGCTCGAAGAGTAATGGGAGCCGAATGAGATCTGACGCATGCTGGGCTTTGTGAGCTCCGTCCATGGTCATGTTGACAAGGCAATCGGGGAGCCAGTCCTTGCTGATGAAGTTGTAGACGTTATTGGGGGAGCCATCGATGAGATCGACAAGTCGAACAGTCCAGCTGGGGCCAAGTTTGCGTACCCAGTTTAGAACGGTGCATCTGTAGCTCGGGTACATGGCGTCAAGACCTTTGTCCCAAAATGCCCAGACGTTCTTCTCGGAGGTGATGGGGCGGAAGGTATTGAGTTCTGCAATGATGTCTGGGACGGTTCTGAGGTCTAGTTGGGACCGTGGCACTTCTCGCAGGCCAGTAGCCCGATCTGGAATCGTAAAGTGTCGCATTTTCGAAAGTCGAGGATGAGATGGAGGACCGCGGCGACTTTGTTGTGTTGGTTTCCTCGGGGAAAGAGGTTGCTATTTTATATGCGGAGCCCAGAGGGCGCGGTTTGCTACAAGCTAGCGGTGGCGGTCAATCGATGCTCGTCGGCCTCTGACCACCATCGACCCCACCAGCCAAATTCAACGGAGAGCCCGCGATGCATACAACATGACCATTGACACTGCCACAGTTGATATAAAACATGAGTGCGATATTTCATTGGATTCATTTTTGAGAGGCTGGTTTCCGGAACAAATCTTTGTCGTCTGTTGAGAGGGACATGTAGAGGCATCGCCCCAATACGTTCTGTTTCGGCTTAGCGGCGATGAATCATATCGACTCACAACGCCCTGACTAGGCCTGTGGAGCTGCCGCGATCAGCTCAGGAACGCCGCCTATTTCTGTTCGTGCTCTAATTGGCAAAGCCGATCTCTCTGTGAAACACCAAGTCCCAGTGGTCGATGAAATGTTCCGTTGTATGTTTTGTGTTTGGCACATCCCACCGACGTTCTCGCAGGGTAGGATTGTTGTCGAGGGAGTCGGTTCTTCGATCCGAAGACCTCCTCATTTTCCATTATCTGCGCCGCTACACTTTCTACGCACTTAATCATTATCAAGGATGCCACTCATAGTAGTTCAAACGAGCTTAGTGAGTACACCGAAGATGGTAAAGCATGTGAATGTTTGTAATCGCAGGAATAGTAGCAGGAAAAACAGGCGGTCCCCCGTTCCGGCCCCCAGCGACGCCCGGAAAGCGGTCCACTGTAATTATGGGGTCCCGCTCGGCACAGTGGGGTCGATTCACCGGCATCCGGCTCTGGCATCAGTGGCCAGGTACCTTAGTCAGACCAGACCTGTTTGCATTTCATCAGGGACAATACACTCTTTGAATTTATAATTTTGAAATGGAAACACGAGCTCGGTTTAGGGTCTGGTCACTCAGCGCGGATAATTCCTCAAAGACGTGGACTATCACCAACATTGTCGACTTTCACCGTTGCCAAGTTTCGACTTCCATGTTTGATATGTACCTACTGGGCGAGAACGAAAGGCATTTCGTTCCAATCGGCATTCACTAATCACTTTGCCAATGAGAGGACATTCACTTCTGTGCCACAAAGTCGCCGGACCGCGACCGCGCCTTGCTAGCAAATGAGTAGCAGATTTCAACGGGGCATCTCCTACTTGGTGAAGTTTGGCCTACGAAGGTCTTCTATACTTTGCGGTACGACGTTTCTTGGCATTCTGCAGGTATGCGAAATTGCGGAACGGTCGGCGAGTTTTGATGTCAGAAAGTAGCCGCTGCAGTCATGCGCCTCTGAGAAATTCAAGGCTGATTGACTCACCCTCCGTCATCAAGAAGATCTTCAGCCTCTGGGAGATGCGAGCTTGTCTCACGTGTCCTCCTGCTCCGAATATTCCCGCGGGCTTGTCAAAGAGTTGTCTGTAAGACATACCGTGCCTCCTTTTGCCTAACCGGAATAGGTCGACACACGAGGTACTGCGTACCTGCACTTCACGCCGGAATTAAGCATGAGCGCTACGAATCCTCCAAGGAAACATATAAGTTCAGCTGAGTGGTGCACTGAAGTCCCTACATTGTCGCTGCACGCCATACAGACTCACCCTCCACAATGTCAATATCATACCTAAAATCTTTGCTATTTCGCAATAGCCCCACTGATGCGCCCTCAGAGCCATGGCTAGTCCCAGAGAAAGACACGACTGAGGTCTTGACCTTGCCAGATGGTCGGAAGCTCGGCTACTCACAGTACGGGCTATCAACGGGCAAGCCCATCTTTTACTGTCATGGACTTCCCGGCTCTCGCGTTGAAGCTGGTCATCTCCACGAGGCAGCCGTAGAGGCTGGCGCCCGCATCATCGCGACGGACCGCCCTGGCATGGGACTAAGCACCTTCCTGCCCGGAAGAACGCTTTTGGATCACCCGAAAGACCTGGAACATCTCGCTTCTCACCTCAAAATTAACGAGTATGGAGTGATGGTAAGCCGAGCATGTTATTTCTATCCCGACATGCATTTTCTGACTTGGATAACAGGGCGTATCAGGGGGCGGACCATATGCTCTTGCCTGTGCGCGAGCCATGCCTCGCGACAAGCTCAAAGCTGTCACCATCGTCTGTGGAATCGGCCCACCAGATATTGGCATGAGCGGAGCAGGTTGGTTTCACTGGCTCGGCTTCACGTACGGGTGGCGATATGGCCCTCGCGTTGCGGGCTGGTACTTCTACCGGGAAGGTCAATACAACTTGCCAGACGACAAGCGCTTGGAATTACGTCTACAGGAGGCAGAGAAAAAGAAGTCGACTTATCCGAGACAGGAGTCTGGTCTCTGGTCAGACAGGGAGATTGTGGCACGGATGGTCATGACCGGTCGGCAGTATTATCGTCAAGGAATTGACGGAGTGAGTCATGACGGCTACCTGTGTGGAACAGAGTACGGGTTTAATGTGGAAGATATCCGGACTGACCTGCCTATGCGGCTGTGGTATGGACAGCATGACACGTTTGTTCCCCCGAATCATGGGGTTCAGATCGCAGAGAGGTTAGGGGACCATGCTCACCTCCGACTGGAAGATGATACCCATGCCAGCATATTCTTCCGCTGGCGGAAGGAGGTCTTAGCCGACTTGGTCAAGCACATCTAGGTACGAGGTGGCATTGTATGTAGCATATGTGCCCAATCACCGCTCATAAGTGAAAAGAGAAAATGTCACCATTTCCGCTCAATATAGTTACCATCTCCAACCGACTGGCATCAAGTTTCTCACCTGTAACATTTGTGGCTTGAATAATAACGGGAGTCCTAGCTTGGAGTTTATCTTATGTTCGAAGGACTATACTTCATATCAAGGTGACTTCCGTCCATTCCCCATTGCTCACAGCCTCTCCCTCCATTTTGTCGTCGATGTAGGCGTCGCCTATGAGCCTATAGAGTTCGTGTCCTTTGGAGACCCCGGATTTGATCTCTTGGCGGAGAATATACGGCACTTTACCCCCGGCAAGTACCATAACGATATCATCAGACCGTGCCTCGGCGTGAGCCATCCCTATATCTCCATGATCTGTGCGAATGAACCTACGCCCAGAAAGGTTGGGAGTCAACGCGTCCAAAAAAGGTTCATGTTTCATCTCAGATGGCTGAATGTCCTGTTCGGTGCTTATAGAATTATACCACCTGGAGTATGAGTCGAAGTTGGTTGTCGGATCTGCCAACTTCCAGCCCCGATCTCCTTCAGCATAATCAACAGCTAGATTACCACACAGCGTGCGCCAAAGATTTTGTTCTTCCCCACTTGCCGTTTGGTATGACGCGGGAATATGATCTGGAAGCCCTGCTAACTGACGAGCCTCTCTGACGGTTGGGATTGCCTCAGGTATAGTGTCTAGGCCTGAAAAGGAGCATGGCGTTCCGACTTCGATGATACGACCGATAAGAATACTTTTGACAGTAGCTTGATGCTTGGAGTCATCATAATAAAACTGAAACTCAGTTTCACCTCCTCTGGATGAATTGTAATGCGATAGTGTCAACTGGTGGTCAACACATAAACGATGTGTAAAGTAATTGGCCGGTTGTAGAGTCCAATCTGGGACGAACGACGGGAGATCTAACGTAGTCTTATCTCCAGGGACAAAAAAGCTGAAGATATCGAGTGATCTCGTCTGCAAAATATGCTGCTGTGTAACTTTGACAAAGAGTTGCGCAGAGGTGATGCGATAATCTGGTAGGATTTGGTGTTTGGGACCTCGAAACTCCATCCCAAGCATCCCATAGACTCTATCACGAGAGTTGTTGCAACTCCTCCGCCGTAGGTTGTGAAGTGTCTCAAGAAAGCTCCGCTCCGAATCGAATCTCAGGTCAATTAAGACATCCGTGTGAGTCATAATATCGAGGAACTCTTGCCCGCGCTTCATGATAGACTGTGGTCCACAGCATTGATTTTGGGCGTGCCGTCGCAACGCGAGAAATCCGTTTGACACCAGATCACCAGCTGCTGTTGTTGACCCGTACTGAAAGGAGAGGCTTTTTGCAAGAACAAATTCTTGTACAGTCCACACTCGGAAGAACCATTCTGCTCCGAAGAACCTGATGAGGCTGTTCTGAACTTCGGGTGCAGAGATATTCTGACCATCAACCTGGTATATGTTAGCGAATAAAACCCCTAAATACAGCTGTAGGCCTAGAATATTGTGCTGTTGGGGTGCCATAAGGCTTCTGCTTACGTGTAGATGTGGCTCAAGTGCCGGGTCAATGTGTGCGTCTGGTTGTTGAGCAGCGAGCCCAAGGTACTTGATAGCGATGTCCAACCCATCCCATTCTCTGCCCAGAAATATGACAACATGAGATGCACCTTTGTATATGTCAACCATCATGTTTACTTGGCGAGACTTTTCCATGTCATTGTTCTGGTCAATACACAGGCCATCGATCCAGAGAACGCGATCTGAATCATGCTGTCGCAGGTACGGAAGAAGCTCGAAGAGGTTGCCAGTGATCTGAAAGTCGACGTTGTTGACTTTCATTACTTTTCGGCGATGTTGATTCCCCCATACGTAGGAGACTGCCTCATATCGGGTATTTGTGGTTGGTGAAATTGCAAATAGACTGCATTCGATTGGGTCAGATAGTGTGCTCGCAGGTTTAAATTTGAGCAGGCGAATTTGGCCATCGGCAAGAGGCAGATGGACTTTGCTCTCGCACTGAGAAGTCATTTTAGCTGAACGTCTTTGGTGTAAATGACTTGCTCCTTGCTGGTGCCCCCTTGGCCTTCTTCTTCAAATGAGGGAATTGAAAGAAGCGCGGGAACAAGTCCAGCGCCGAAGGATCAAGTAGAATTCGTCAATTTGTCAAGTCGTTTTCACGAAGTAGAGGAAAGAGAAAAATGCAACAATTTGATTGCTCAGGGGTATGCCTATTTCTTATCGAAGACCGCATATATCCGTAAGCGCCGAAAGCAATTATTGACGACCATTCAGAGCCTCACGCCTCGCTCATCTCGCTTCGTGGTGTTTCAAGGACATTCAACCCCTGGGTTTCAGGAAAATCTTATCTCCTTCCAGCAGCATGTTTGCAAACTGATATCATCACCATGCAAGCAACTAGCTCTCCTCAACGCCTTCAGCACTTGCGTAAAGTCACCGATGCCAAATTAAAGCCGGCACAGGTGGGAGAGCGGAAGAGTATGGCTACACGTTCCTGAGAGTATTATTGGCCAAGACCCAGGATGAAAATCAAATACCAACTAGGGTTCATGTCCTGATATCAGCAGCAGGAAGAGCTTGCTTTATTTTGATGAAATCTGGCCGGTTCGGAGACCATTCGCGGTCGCATATGCGCCTGCAGAGCAGAAAAATATTCTTCGGTAAGCACTGAAGCAGGCGGTAAACGTGGACAAAGGGACTCGTACCCAAACCAATACCAACCAATCTCTATCTCGCATATTTTGTGTTAGCTCACTGGCATGACCCCTCATCACCATCCTAGAAGTTACCCAGCGGGGTCCAACATCGTCGCAGAGTCGTCCATCACCTGTGTCTGCGAAATAATCCCCCCTGTCCATCCACGATTACAACAGCAACAACCATCATGGCGGAAGAAGGTGCTGTTTCCAAGTCCCCCTCGAGATATCCGACGAGATCCGACACCGCTGCTACACCAGCTGCCGGAGATGAACAAGCTACCAACAATCAACCAACGCCAGGCCCCAGTATCGAGGCTGCTGAGCCGGCGGACGACGCGGGCTATTCTACTGACAACAGCTCCACCCAGTCCACCTCATTGTCATCCAGCGTCCGCGACCACAATTTCGAGAATAAACGACGATACCACAAGTTCAAAGAAGGCCGCTACCTGTTCCCCAACGACGATCTCGAGCAGGAGCGCGAGGACATGAAGCATGCTATGATTCTTCACCTATGTGGTGGGACACTTCATAATGCGCCGCTGAAGAATCCCCAGAAGATCCTCGATATCGGGACTGGTACCGGTATTTGGGCTATCGATAGTTCGTGCATTCAATTGTCTTCTGAAGACTTGATGTGAGAGTCTGAACTCGCTGACCGGCACATAGTGGGCGACGAATATCCGGAGGCAGAGGTGACTGGCATTGATCTCAGTCCCATACAACCCGGGTACGTCCCGCCGAACGTGAGTTTCATCGTTGATGACGCCGAGGCTGAATGGCTCTACCCCGAAAATTCAATCGACTACATTCATCTTCGACACATGGCACCAGCCATCAAGAATTGGCCCAAGCTATTGAAAGAAGCCCATAGGTATGCCCGGACTGTGATTTAGAGGTCGATATGCTGACGACAGTAGGGTCCTTAAGCCAAGGGGCTGGATCGAGCTTCAGAACATGAAGTGGACATTCGACTGCGATGACGGGAGCATGCCGTCTGATTGCACGCTTCCTAAGTTCACTAGCCTCGTCAAAGAGGGTCTAGAGAAATTCGGGGTTGAACTCTTCGCAGCTGATCACCATATTGAACGCTTGGAGGCTGCGGGCTATGTCAACCAGGTCAACGACGCGAAGAAGCTCCCTGTTGGTCCGTGGGCCAAGGAAAATGACCTGAAGATCATTGGCCGCTACAGCCAGGCGGCTGTTTATGATGGCTTATACGCGAATACCATTGCACCTCTTACAAGAGGTTTTGGCTGGTCATCCACTGAGGTCGAGATATTCTTAGTACAGCTGCGCAAGGATCTCATGAACCCGTCCATCCACTCGTACGCACACTACTATTCGATGTCAGGCCAAAAACCGTTGGAAGTTAAGTAATAACCGATTCGAAAATTCGGATTCCTTTCAAATATCATGTCATCATCTACGTTACTTCTTACAGGATGGTCAGGTCTAGGATGGAACATTCTGCGGACATCAACTGAGGCTAGGACGACACCACCTAATAAACGGCTTTATTCCTTGATGCATGCTTGAACTGCCAGACTGGAAAATTCTATTGAACATGATCCTCCTCTCTCAGAAATTATATTGTGTTGCGAGGAAAAAGCGCAGTTGCTGTTTAGAAATCGTGGTGCCGATGTCGTTGCAATAGTTTCATTGCTGGCAGATAATGTTGAGGGTCTGGCGCTGCACCCGCCTCAATGAGAGTGTCAGCTGCTCCCGAATTTCCCTTAATCCTCGCCAAGTGAAGAGCCGTGCGCCCTTCAGTATCCGTCTTCTCCAGATCAACGGAAACATGATTCTTCTTCTTTGAAAGCCTGCAAATATTGCGAACAATTTCATCTTTACCGTGTAAAATGGCCAGATGAAGCGCCGTCCAGCCGTAATTGTCAGTCTCATTTACAAAGGAATAAAGCTCCTCGACAGCGCCCCAGTGGCCTCCAACAACAGCCCAGTGAACGGCCAAGCGACCGTGAAAGTCTTTAGCCTTCCACTCGATTCCCGCCAGACCGTGGATGATCTGCTGGTAGGTTGCTGAGTTTATCCTGTTCAAGTGGGCAAGAACGGCAACGTTCCCCTCGCCTGCCGCCACATGAAGCGGAAACGCTCCATCCGTGCCTTGAACGTCGAATGTTGCGCCTGCGTCAGTGAGTGGAATAATGACGTGATCATCGCGGTAGCCGCAAGCATAATGAAGTGGCGTGTGTCCCCGAAAGTCTCTTGAGTTTACGTCAGCCCCGTTTTTGATCAAATATTCCACCATATTCAGGCTTTCTGTCCTAGCAGCGTGGTGCAGAGGTGTAGAGCCAGATGAATCGGGCTGGTTAATCCAAGGGATGTCTTTCCTGCATGTTGCGGGGTTCCCATTGATCGTCATGGCCTCGACATGAACACTTGTCATGTTGAAGCGTTGCGGCAACTTAGCTGATAGGTCTGGTGGGTCTTTGCGCTGCCTCCAAGGCAGGCACTTCCTCGCATGAAATCTATGACTCAATCGCCTCTCAGGTTGCTCTACGTCATGTTCAATATCCCTAGGTTCTCTCAGATAATGCAGGAAGCCTTGGTGTCTGTCTTGGTGGGTGTAAAGCGTTTTTAGGTCTTCGAAGAGCTGGTCATTGCTTAGAATCCTAAGGCATGTCAAAAGTGATGTTCGATGCTTTCGGAAATGTTGATCGAGATTCTTGCGTTGACCAGGGGTCATGTCCGACGACCAGCCATCGGATTGGTCACTTTTAGCTTGCTTATCCAACTTTCTACCCTCGACATTCATCAACAAAAGTTCGTCTTGTGCGTCCTGAGCATGCTCTATCAAGAACAAAAAGAGGTGCAAGAAGAAAGCTCTGCCCAGTTGAACTTCCTTACGAAGTTTGACGGAATTCAGATCATCATGATCTAGGAATAGAAGTTCCCAGTCTTGCGCTTTACGGGCGTCGATCTTTGCCTCGCAAAGAACGTCGAAGATTGCGAATGGTACCGGCGCTTTGTCCCAGAAGCTCAAAGGCAATAAGAGGCTCAACGTAGCTTCGATCTCAGAGCCAAGCTCAAGGTCGATTAAAGTTTCAATGAGCTTATCCAGGTCCCCATGCTTCAAAACACAGAGTCGGAGACTGCTCCTCAGAACATTTCGCCACGTGATGTCAATCAAGATGTTCTCAATCTCCGCTCTACCTCGCACAGGAGACCTCAGCGTCTGTGCTACAGAACAGAAGAACGAATATAGTAGGTCTTTTGCGTACAGAAGATCTAGGGTCTCCTGAGTTTCGATGGCCCAGTGAGCCCTCTCAGAGCGTTCAGGCGGTAGCTCTGCTACAAAATCTCGAGTGCGCCAGAACTCTCGCTCTCCTCTTGGAACGCCTAAAAATGGTCGTTTTTGTGGATTGAATCCCACGATTCTGCTCGATTGAAACCTTTTTGACACGTCGTGAAGCTCGTCTTTGTCTTCTCGGGGAAGTCGGTAGTCGGTTATGTTGAACATGGTCTGCATAGCTTTTGGCGTCCAGAGACTGAGATCTTTACACATCTGGTCTCTCATCTCATTATCCGCCGGACATAGAATTCTTAGGCTGGCTGGATATATCTTATTACGGAGCCAGCTGTCGTTCTCTGAGTTGACATATTTGAAATTTTCGGCGCCCTGGCTGAGCTCAAATTCCTGATCGGCTCCGCGGGCAGTATATACCCACAGTGACAAGACAGCGCCGATATCATCTGCCAAAACTTTCCAGGACTTTCCCTTGCGAGCTAACCGAAGCTGGAGAGACATCGCCGGATTCGAGGTAGGAGTTGATCTTAAGCCATTGTGAATAACGTCGATATTCCAGAGGAAATCGCTAGTCCCGTCGACTCCAGGACCAAATAGGGTACAAAATCGACATCGCAGTTTCCATTGCATTGGCAAGGTTCAGAGCTGTCTTTGACGTCTCTCGCTGGAAATTTGCGAGCTTAGCAAGCTCCCGGCGCACGTCTAACAGCCGCGAACCCGATTGGGGGCTTGAAAGGTTCTGTTTTACAGCTTCAAGTGGATGGTATCGGGAGCCCCACCCAGTACCGACAGCCCATGTCCCAGGGATATCATGTTGATTTGTTCTTCCATTCCTACCATGCCGCAATAGCGGACTGGATGCGGGATCTTCTGCGGTCCCACCATTTGGAGATTCAGATTCCGTGGGCCGGCTTTCCTTGATAGAGGACTCGTTCGTCTCCCAGACATGCTGTTCTGTGACCAGTTTCCAAGCTAGCCAGTCGATTTCAAACCCGGCGAGAAGCCTTGACTTCTCAAAAGAACTCGCAAATCCAGGTCTCACAAGAGCTCTTGAGATCGTCATAGCACCTACCGCAGCGAGCTGTGCCAGAGATGCTGCTGCGTTCATCACCCGCAGGCCAAAGAATTGGATGAAGAATCCCACAAGACCAATGAAAACCCCAATAACGGCCATGAGTTGCAATGTTTTATTATCTCTTCCCTCCCCATAATCTTTGCTGCGACGAGAGGTGATGATTTCAGTTCGTGGTAAAGAGGGAAAGGTTGCAAACGATTCAAAGACTTGATCACTGACGGTCTGCCCTTGTTGTAACCAATATAGACGGGTCTCATAGCCCTCGGTGGGTTTGTATCGTTGCTCATGTGTACTACTTTCCACCGCACGAGCACATAGAAGCAACCCTACAACTAACAGGATAGTACCGCTAGCTGCAAGTGGGAAGGCATGTTCAGGAACAGCTTCATCGTCCTTTTTGAAGTCATCCCGTATGTAAGCTGGATAGGTCATGACGGCAAAGAAAGCCAAAACACCTAGTTGAAGAATAATCCCCATAACTGCAACAATTCTGATAGGAGTCCGGCTATGGCTCTCTGATAGATTGAGGGAGATGTTCGGTGCTTCAGGGCCTGTGTTTCGAACGACGATCATGGAGGATCCGTCGATAGGGTCATCGGCAGGTAAGCCGGCCTCTGTTGTTGACAAGACGGTAGTTCCGTTCGAAGAACCATCAGTTGGGATATTGAGAGATATTGTCCAACTCTATGTTGTTCTCTCTCGAAGCCGAGGTACCGCATGATATACTTCATCAGAATCTCCGACATGATGAAATCATGTCTGTTAGAAAACCTACCTCTGCCTCTGCGAAACCAAGCATGAGTGCGTCTCATAATCCGCCGCATTGCCGTAGAACCAGCATTGGATCCATCTTCAACCACAGGAACGGAGGTTAACATTCCTTTCTGAATAGGTTGGGCTTGCACTTCCAGCTCAGAATTGCGAGTTCCTGCATAAAGGTCAGTAGGTTTCCCACATGGTATAAGAGGCCTACGCTACCTTCTAGTTTCAAGAACCCATCCTTAATCGCTTGTTCCAGTGTCTTGAACTGAATCCTTCTACCAGTCTGGTCGTTCCTCCTTACCGAATCCTTTTTGTTGTCATGTCTGGGTACGAGGCATATGTACTCCCATACAGGAGCCAAACCTTAACATCTGACGATACTCTCGCCATTGTATAACTCGCAAACCTCGCGGGAAGTAGACGACATCAGCTCCATTTCGGCTATTGAGATGTTCTCCTTCGCCCGGCCAATGATCGCCTTCAGCCGCATCGGCCCGCCCACGCGAATTGCGCTCACGATGATGGTGATAATTCCTAACGGAGCCATAGCTAACGCAACACAGTCTGCCCAACCCAGTGATTGACTCATGAACTGCATAGTCGCGCGTTCTCCAAAAAGCGCGAGGACACTGGATCGATTAGCATACTACCCATGAAAGAGCATGAAATCAGACTCACGGCGCTAGATCAGAAAAGAGATTATTGGTGAAATCATCCAGAGCCCCAGCCTGGGCGGAGACAATCAGCGAGGTAAATGCGAGGCATGCCCATAGCCGGCGACTCGCCATTTTGGTTACTTCCACTAGTGGATCGCTGCACTCTACTGTACGAGACTGTTGCTTCTGGTTGATAAGGTAGCCTTCGAAGTAATGCCGAGAAGGATTGAGAGGAGTTTGGGGAAGGCTCTGAGGGTTTTCGAATTGTATTGGTATTTGAAGATGGACAAGGCTGGCGCCTTGAGCAGGGGCTCATGCAGGCGTGCTGACTGACTTTGATCACGACGTAATGATTGGTGAAGCGAAGGGGCTTGTTCCGTTTCAATCAATCGTTCTTTGGCAGCTGAGAGAGCCTCCCTCGCTAGCCTAACAGAGCTTTTGCAATTGGTCAACTTTGCATGGAAGTTGCAGATTCGAGACTGATTGCAAGTATCACCCAGTATTTTATAGAGGTTGTCAGTTGACGGTTTTACCTGCGAGAACAAAATCGGTCATAGTCGACAATCAAAGAACAGGTTATCATGCTCAAGGAGTGAACTAGGGAATCGGGATTCATGCCTATGACGGGCTTAATCAATCATTTGATGCAACCTAGCAACCGCAATGTATATACATTCCCTTCCAGTTCACCCTGAGGTTATCTGCTTGAAACTATTCATCGTAAGCAGACAGCCTAAATCTACATAGAGTACAATTCTGGGCATTTCAGCTTCTAGAACGACCGCATAAGCCTCCTGGTGAAGGTTTTCAGTTTTGTTACTCCGCTAGATAATTGTATCTGTGCATGGGGCCGGGTGGAGAAAGATCACAGGACAACAACAATGACGACAAAGAAGACCGAAAAAAGGAAAAGCACCTGCGATAGGGACAAGAGTGATAATAACAGTGATCGAGGTAATAATTACCATTATTAATATATCAGGTGAACAGCTTATGGCAAATACTTTTTACGTGGAGCAGAACTCCAGTATTTTGAAAAAAACAGCTAAAGAATTAGCGATGCACGCCGTGTGCGACTGCGCAAGACCGAGACATCAGACGAACCAAGTCCTTCATTTGTCATACGGATATTTCTGGCGTCGGACATAATTTTGTTAGAGGCCGAAAGTCAACTTCGTGGGCATGCAGTGGATGAGGTGGTCGGACTTATCATCTTAACTCCATAATAGCGGCATTTGTGGAAACACGGGTCCACGGGCAATACGATCCGACAGAACAGAAGCAATTGGTTTTCCGACATCAGATACGCCCATAACATTATGTATACGGGGATTCTAAGGTGGTTGGTTACCTGTAGAGTTGCGGAGTTTAGGCGGGTCAGTGTCACGAGGAGTGATGCAGGCGGCAAGCTTCCAGATTGCTTAAAGACGAGATGAAATGCCTCGATGAATCATGCTATGATACCAACATTTGTCACCTGTTCTTATTATACACACCTGAACTTGCCCCTCCTTTGAGGCTGGGTAAAACCCCAGACATATGAATCAGACACGCCCAGTGAGTCGCATCATCATGGCACCAAAATACACCAACAAGCTCCAGGGCAAGTCTGTTCTAGTTGTGGGCGGAACTTCTGGTATTGGTTATGCCGTCGCAGAAGCAAGCGTCGAGTACGGCGCCAACGTCGTTGTGGCGAGTCGCACCCAGGAGAAAATTGAAAGCACGACCAAGAGACTCAAGGAGTCATACCCGAGTGCTGCGGACAGAATCCGAGGTCACGTCGTCGATCTTTACAGCGACGACTGCGAAACTAGCATCATGATGCTGTTTGAGTATGCGACCAATGGTAGGAAGGACTTGGTGGATCACGTCGTGGAATCTGCCGGAGAGTTCCTCGCCAAGTCGCCTACGCTCCAGGACGCCACGCCGGGCAACATTACAGACTTCGCCAGAACCCGCTTTATCGGCGTATCTATCCTAGCCAAGGTGGCAGGGAGCTACATGAAAAAGGAATACACCTCATCAATCACCATGACGAGTGGCGTACTGGGCTACAAGCCAATGCCTGGCTTCGGCATCAAGGCCGGCTTAGTCGGTGCCAAGGAATCGTTGGCGAAGGGTTTGGCTGTCGACATGGCGCCCATCAGAGTGAACCTGGTGGCGCCGGGTGCCGTACAGACTCCATTGCTGGATCATGCCAGTGAGAATATCCCGATGGAAAAGGAAGCTGTGGCCAATATGTACCGAAGCTCTACTCTCTTGAACAGGATCGGAGAGCCGGAGGACCTGGCAGAAGCTTACCTGTCAATGATGAAGAACTTCTTCATAACCGGAACAACCATCAACGTGGAGGGTGGCTTTTTGTTGAAGTGAGCGGATATCACGGAAGGATCCGGCGTTCGGCAGGCTGAGATGGCGATGCTGCCGGCTGTAGATCTGACGGAGCAAGGCCCGGTGACAATCCGCTGGCAAGTGAAGAAAGGGAGCACCCTGCCTGGCGCCGGACCACGATCCCGGGCTTCTGGGTGGAGCTAGTTTGACAGCCTTTGACGATGATATCCTTGACATATCGTCGGTAGATGGGCACTTGTTCTGCCACCTCTTCGGAATATCCCTAGCTCACGACCATGTATGAAGTAAGTAGATGACGGACCCAGGCCAACAGAAGAGCTTTGACCAAACCTTGTGTGAACTTTCGCTTATGTAATAGATCGTGATTTTGCTGTTGCCACGGACCATTTGCCCCTGGCCTTTTCCCCGCGGGTTCTGGATTTCGACATCCGTCAAGCCGTCACAACATTGACAAATTCAACCCTCTTTGTTTGTCTCGGAATGACTGTGCCTAGTTGCCGAATTTGTTTCTGTGTCTTACATGGGTGAATGGACTTCCTGATGACAACGGCGTCACAGTCTGCGCCCCTGTCCGGGTTGTCTCGCCCTGGGAAGGCCGCTCTTCGTCCGATGCCAAACACACAATGGAGGTATGCGATTCTCTTTCTCCAGCAGTCCAATTGCGAAGAAAAGCGACTGACGTGAACGACGCCACAGTCGTTGAAGTGGCAGCCTTCCGGTGGGAGGGCAACAGTGCGACGCTCCTCGCCGATCCCCGATCCGGTCCCTGACAAACACCATCGAGACGCGACTGTCCGGAGAGGATTCCGGCCGAGAACGCGTTGCATTCACTTGGGAACCCGCGAATGCGAGACGACCGGATTCGCATCTAGCGAACGAGAGCGATGAGCCGCCATCAATCAGCCCCGGCGCCACGCTCCTGAGCCAGACCGCATTCTGGCCACGACGCCGGCTTCACGCTTGGGCCAGATTGTTCATCCCCACCGACCCAACTCCACAAATAGCTCGATCGTATACATTTGGCAAGGACGAAGCTATAGGCGCCGGTGAGGCTGGGATATGTGCTGTCAACATGGCGCGATACATTGGGAATCGCGTGGTAGGGATGCCGTCCGGAGACCAGTGGTCTTGGTGGCTGGTCATCTTCAACTCCATTGTCAAGCAAGACATTTTGACACAGCAACCGCCGTCATGCTGGGCAATGGAGTAGTCCTGTCGCCGCGGGAGTAATCCAATGGCACATCAGCGCTAGAGCGGTCCAGGAGTTGGCACTCTATGGCAGGCGTGCTATTGAAACCTTGCTCCGCCGATGGATTTGGCACTCCGCGGCGGTAGGCGGCCTTCAAGAATCCTTAGGGCGTAGGGTGATTTACGTCCGAAATGTTGGATCATGATCCGGCCCTGTTTGATGTGCGTTTAGATGTGCTACTTGCACGACCTTAGTCTCGAAGATGTGAAGCAGCTTCAGGCACCGTTGGAACCAACGGACCAGTCTGACCAAGTTGTCGGATCCTGCACCCAACCACCGCTTTTGCCTGATGTTGAGAAAACGTCGGCGAATCGGCGACGTCACGAAAGGTCCGAGGCGCTCCCAAGTCCTTTGCGCCACGGCGCAGCCCGCCGCACTTCAAAGGGCCCGTGGCTTTCATGCCAAATAGATGATCCCTTTTCTGGTGATCGATGCTGCAAAACAAGACGCGCTCTGACTCAGCCATGATACCATTTCTCCTCGAGCTGCCGCCGAATCACCCTGATGACCCTAACGGTTCTGCATGTTCTCACGTGTTTTCTGCTGGCTAATGCAGCCAGAATTGTGCTAAACCATGGGCTAATTAGCACCGGCCACGCGGCAGGGGACGAAAATCAGGTGTTCCGTATCTTCGGAGCCGATTGATGCGAATCGTGGGTTCAACATTGCAGCCGAGTTTTCCGACATACAACGGGGTCAGTAGTGACGATGTCGAGCATCGCGAATAATTCGGAGTGTATTCGACATCATGAGGGGGGGCCAATGCCTGTCTGATACATCTTACTTCTTCCGGCGCCCAAAGCAATGGGCCAGATCTGCTAAGGAGCGCCGATCCAGTCGGGACCACTCACAGTGTCTCACTCGCCCAAGAGCCCCCAGCACTATGACACTGAAAGAAAGAACTGGGTGATAATAATGGAATAAAGATGCTCATATTCCGGATGCGATTGAACATGGGGGGAGGAGGTCGTCACTGGCCCACTTAGCCTGAAATGGTAGATCTTGACGGAGCAACACCTAGGGAGACCCCGGACTGCCTTGGCCCCGGCCGGTCCGACGCCGCGGCTGTCCGAGCGAACCCTCTATGCCAAAGTGTCTCTCTGGTGATTCGCCAATTCGCGTTGTTTGCACCACGCTGCTGCAGGAGTGCCGGTGCGGGAACGTACTATGGGTAGGCGAGAGGTGTCTTGCAACTGTGCTGTACGCAGCAGCGTACCTTCGTTCGTCCCATGAATGCAGTGCTTCTGCGTTTCTCCCCCGACATTCCCGGAAAGGAAGGACAGTCGTTAGGCGATGTCCCCGAGTGTCACTAGGCCCGTTGTAAGGTGTGTTGCAGTGTGTTTCCAACATGAGGCCAAGGAATCCCGCAGAGCACGGCCCATGTGAGTTGTGATGGGGGAAGAGCTGCCGAGGACGGCTCCGAGGTGCTTCGCTTCAGTCCTCGTATCGGGAGCACACGTGTGTTTGCATTCCGTGCATGCTGCACGCTCTGTCCAGACGGTGTCCAGAATGCTCAGAAGAGGGGCTAGAAAGAGGGAAGAAGCAAACGAAGAAACGGGTCTGGAAGAAAAAGCAATATGCAGAAGTAATTTGGTTCAAAATCACGTACGCAAGTTCTGTCCCCGCCGACGAACTGCGTATGTATCATTTTCATTTGTTTTGATTGTCTAGGGGCTGGTTTCTCATATCCATCTGATCGGCTGATCGGCTTGTGGGCCACTTCTCATCTCCATCAGCTAGGGAAAAGTTGGGGAACTGCTCGACCGATTCACGACTCTGATCTGATTCCACTGACACAGGGAGATGAGAGGAGGACGCCGAATAGACTTCTTCCGTGAATAACTTTGTACAGATTCTCTGTGGCAAGGAACCGAAGGCTTGTAACAGAAAGTTATGCCCACCAGCCCTGCATCAGCAGATCATGCCCATCTTTGTTCCCCTCATCCCCCAAAACTGCTAGAATGCCAGTGCAGACTGTAGCAAGTGAAACAAGTTCGCCAGCGAGCAAAAGTAACCTAGTCTATCCCAGCCGCTTCCGGAGCGACAGTACCACGTGTGCAGGGGCCCGATGCTGACGGCTAACAAAAGAAGGTCGAACCAAGCCTACGGGGTGTGGCGTGCATCGAAGTCTGGAGCTACTTTTTGTAGTTTCTGCCCTCGAACCCCCCGGTCGGGTTCATCTCGACAGCACTATGGGCGAGACCGACACACAGGCGGGATCATTTATCATACCCTTCCCTCCCTCCCTCCTCTCATCAGTGTCCCCCTTCTCGCATGTGGTTTGTCTGACATTCAACAACTATCGCTCGGGTTTGAAACCTTTTTGCCAAACGATCTCAGGGCAACTGCAAACGACTTGACGCCTCGCTCAACCCGCCTACGCAACTTGTCGAAGAGGGAGGAAGGGGGACTCGAGTATGCGAACGGGAGCGAACGCTCCCACATCAAGCGCCAATGGGCTCCATTCTTGATCTGCTCGGCAAGGCCGACAACCTCAGCGACCCCATGCCGATATTGAACGAGCGAGCTGCAGTGCTTGGCATGGTTATTTCTTTCCTGGTGGTCGCCTGGATCTGCGGCATCTTTCGACTTTACGTTCGATTCTTCGTCGCCCATTGCCTGGGATGGGACGACTTTTTCGTCGTGCTGGCCATGGTAAGTCGTCATCATGATGGGAGCAGGTTATGAATCGGCATCTAACATCCATTTAGCTTTCCAGCTTAATGTTATCAGCAGCGACATGTGTATCAACGAATTACGGTTTAGGTCAGCATTTTCTGACGTTGGGCTTCGGTGGTATGGTCGCGTTTGCTAGGGTAAGAGTCCTCCCTACGTTGCATTGACATCCCGTCTGACCATTTCCACAGAGTTTCTATGTTTGCGGTGGCGCATACGCGATGGCCACGGCCTTGATCAAGCTGGCGTTGCTTTTCCAGTATATGCGCATGTTCGAGGCCGGCTCGAAGTCGCGATTCGTCACTCTGGTGGTCATCTACATCACCGCTGCATGGGGTCTGGCCTACAGCTTTCTCGCCTTCATCCCTTGCTTCCCGGTCTCGGCGTTCTGGAACTTGACAACCGTCACGAAGGACAGATGGGCTTTCGGCTCACACGACCCCGTCATCTTTGCGCGCACTTTCGAGAGTCACGTCGGCATGAATGTAGCATTGGATCTCATCGTCTTCCTCATTCCCCTCCGGCTGTTCCTGGAGCAGGGTCTGAGGGCGAAGTCACGTCTCGGTCTCTTGGGTCTTTTCACCATGGGCGTTCTGTAAGTTAATCAGTGTTGCCACCTTTGGGTGCATTCCACTAACCCGGGCTATAGTGTCAATATTCTGGGGATTTTTCGATTGATTGGCATCACCCACACCCAAGCCGGTACATATCCGACCCTGGATCCCTCATGGTATGGATGCGTGCCCATTGTTCTCGCCGCCGTCGAGGTCAACCTCGCCACAATATGCGCCTCACTGCCGATCTTCTGGCCCGTCCTCCAGATGAACTTGGGCAAGATCTTTATCACGAAGGAAATCGAGATCACATCTGAGGTCAGGCGATTCAGCGGCGACGAAGAGATGGTCGGCGAGCTTGGTGATCTTTCGCCACAAAAGTCGTTAAAGAGTCTCGGCAGAGACCCCAATCCTAGGTGGTCGGACATATATGCCCCGTCCCCGGATCGTTCGAGGGCGATGAAGGTGCACGTTGAAGTGGAATCAGGCCACAAGCATGGAGAAAAGCTATTTGTTTCTGAGCGTTCCAGGCGAGTTCTTGACGACCACGAGTCGCAAGAACATATTGTTTGTTCCAATGTTCCATACGTTTAGTTAGATGATACCACATTTGATTTTCCGTTTCACCATTCAATCATTCTCCTCATCATCCGTCACAATGAGTGTCATGCTCCCCTTCTAGGGGTCCACAGTGACAGTCTGTCATTCTCAATTACGCCCGTAAATCCAACATATGTCTCAGCCCTTAGAGGTTTCATAGCCTTGGCGATGAAGCGAAGCCTTTGTCAGATTGAGGAAGTCTCACTTCTTTCGGCCGTCTTCGGCGAAATGAGTCGGAGTTCGTCGGTGATAGGACCGTTTTTTGACTGGCTCGCGGAACTCTATCCGGTCACACTGACATTGGTGGCTGACTGCGTCTTTGTCCCGAAACTCTAATTCCAGCCTCAATCGTCCTCGATGCCCTTTCTTCGGAGCACTTTCTCCCTATGCTGCTCGCAAGTCAATTAATTACACTGAAAATACAATATCCTGTCGCCATGTAACGTCGTTCATTGACCAATAACTAGCTATTACTATTATCAACGGTCGTAAACCGTCGTTCGAGATTCATACAACCCCTCACTTGCAGTTGTGCTACTAATTAGTGCGGCTCCCAATTGGGATCACTGATACTCGTAACAAAACGGCCCACCCCTGATATCCATCACGTCGCTCACCACCATGTCCTTGCCAAAGTTGGGGAAGCTCAGCGGGTATTGAAGGGTGATGTTTTCATATGGCACGTCCCCAAAGAAGTTGAACGGGTAGGCGAACATAGCGTCTGGGCCGCCAATGGCAGTTTTGCGCGCAGGCCAATCTACGGACGAAGCGTTGTCAGTCGGCAGGTTTCCGAGTCCAAGATGTGGCCATATTTCTGAAGTCAAATTCATCGCATGATGCCCGGCAACTGATGCAGGCTGAAAGGGACCCCCAAAATAAGGAAGGCGACATACCTATGCGCTGCCAGTCGTTCCAGATCTTGTCCAGGGCGCTGTGGATGAAGTAAAAGATGGGATCACCAGGGGAGGAGTACATGTCTGCGTTCTGGACAGACTTAGCTGATGCTTTGGCCAACTGCATTGCTTTGACATGAACTCACCTCGCCCACTTGACCCCCAATGCCTAAATGCATCCCAGCATGAAGGGTTATGCCGCTGGCCTCAAAACTATAACCCTGAATGTGCTGATTGAACTCATCGTAAATAGGTGCTGAGAGAGCGCGATCAATGACTTCGTCGGCAAGCGCTGCAGCGACCAGAGTTGGGCTGAAGTCACGTCTCAGGCAGTGGGGTTGGTGTTCGACAGAAGCGCCTGTGCAGAGAATTAGTCTTCAGTTGCGTTCACCAGGTGAACCGTGAGAAGACTGGCATACCAAGACCCATGGGGACAGTCAGGTTCGCAAATGGGCCCTCCTGCACACATCCTAAAAACACGTCAGTTGGGTGTGTCGTGACTCGTGTCAAGTGTTTCACGAACCTCCCCCCGTCCTGTTGGGAATTTCCGTTGGTGTCTTAGTAGGGAACTCTTCAGGGTCGCTGAGGTCTTGGATATACGGCCCGTTCCCGCCGAACCCATACACTTTATCGAAGATAGGGGAGTTGACGAAACTCTCCGCGGTGTTGTCAATACTGATGTCCCAATACGGGAGACCGCCCTGGTAGGAGCATTTGTTTCGCAATTCGGACTCAAAGAGGTATAGCAACCATCGATGCCAGCTGCAACCTGTCAGTTGAAAACTCAATTGCGAGACAATGGCTGTGTTTTTACGGTAGGAAAGGGCCCTGTGGGATAAGTTAGACTGAACCAAATCAAAGCTTGTTCAGAAAACCACTCACGTTGAAATGCACTTGCTCGGTGACTCGGATGTGCAGACCCTGGAAGTCATCGTATCGTGACCTTGCTCCAGGCCATAGCTCATTCCCTTCGGATAGGAGAGACATCAAGCATTTTACCGCCCCGATATAGTCGAGCCTCTGCTCGAGGGAGAGTTGTCGCCACTCATGCCTAACCAAGGGGTTCCTGCAGCAGGCTGGGCCAGTGTTGTTGGAAGGGGCCGACGCCACGCCACGAACGGACGCCAGAGCGAGAAGGTGTGGTGCAAAGACAGAGAGGGGCTTCATGATTGCTCCCTTGCAGTAAAACGGCCAGAAGACTTGAGATACTCGGGAAACCACAGCTACTCAGATCGTCGTTTGACCAGATGGGGGAGTAAGATAGCTATTCAAAAAGCCAGGTGAACAGGCTGGATATATACAAAGGATTAGTGGCGATGAATGGTCTGCACCAACGGCAAAACATGCGAAGGAGCAATTGAGCAGGCATCTACCAAGACCCTGGCGGCATGAAAATTGGGAGGCGGCCGCTGCGTCTGGCGAATGTGATTGATGGCCATAAAGTCTAGCGCCTTGGAACACGGCTTACTTGCTGATTTCAGAATATTGAAAGGCATCAGAATGCACGTTGGTCGCATCGCGTATCAGCAGTCATGGATGCCAGCAAACATTCAGTCGCTGTGTTGGTCACCAACAGGGTCTGGCTCGATCGGATGATGAGTGGATGCTGCTGATGGACCCGCTGTCGAGGCCCTGTCGCTCAACGAATCTCTCATCCTTGCTTCAAATATGTAGACCTCGCAAGGACCCCTTGGAGGCGGTGGCTGGCACTGACTGCCCATGGGCAGAGAAATGAGTTATGACTCAGATAAACGGCTTTGTGGACTCGATACCCCAAAGCGCAACACGGTTTGATTGCGATCTGGACAGATGTTCGATCTTTTCACAGCTCCTAACTGGCAATCTTTCCGCCTTCAAGTCTCTCGACGACAGGTTTTCATCGCAGCAACATAAAAATACTACATCCAAAACCCAGACACCAGAAGCGACCGGAAGCTGGGGTCATAGTCTAGCGTGCGGCGTTGAAAAAAGGTAGGGGCCCTGCCCGTTCTCTATGCACCAACAGCGCTTCATGGAACGTGCATTCATTTAAGAGTCGCTTAGAATTGCGGAGACCGATGCAACCCTTCATCTTGACAGGAGAAGGAGTCCGGGGCCAAGCCAATTGTGGTACGCTGGCTGGCATTACACGGATAATCGCGGGGAGAAATCCATTATTGATCTCTTTTGAAATGCGACAGTTCTAGAGTCAGCCGCAAAACAATATCAGATGACAACATAACATCATTTTAGATTATAATTTTCGCAAGTCTGTTTCCAAGTCAATATCTGGATCCTGATAGCGTCGACAGGCGTGGGCAAAGATATAGAAGAGAGAACTTTTCGGCCGCGCTAATTGCTTCGTTGGTATCTACAAAACTTCCAAGGGCCGAAAAGAGATAGGGAAGCATTGTTTGGTCCTAAGCCTGGTGTTTGGAACTCTTCAGGTCTGATTTTCTCTGACGTATTCTTCTCTATCTTCGTTTTGCTGTGAGAACCCTTCTTCTTGCTAGTTCATGATGGCGGACAACACTACCGCTGTCAATTTTAGAGACTCGCCAGGCTATGCAGGCAACAAGACCCTCTATCTCAACACCGCCCTCACTGTTTGCACTACCCTTGTGGTTGGTACAAGGTTGTACGTCAGAGCGTTTATGTCGAAGGCCTTAGGACTGGACGACATCATGGCGTTTGTCGCGTTTGTAAGTTCGACCTTATTTGGCGAGCTGGAATGACCGTGATGACAATTGTATTGTTAGGGCTTTGTAATTGCACTCTCGGCAATGGATATTCGCTGTAAGTGGCACGATTGGACTATCCGTAGACTGGATACTGAGACCGGAACGTAGTGGTTCAATTTGGCAGCGGAGCGCATGTCGACAATGTCCCACAGGAAGATTTGGCAATATGGTTAGAGGTAGACTCTCAAGCAATCCCCAAGCAGTCAAGAGCTGACAGGTTGGATATCAGTCGATTGTTACACAGGTCTTGATCTACTTTATTGGCACCGGGCTAATGAGGCTTTCGATCGTTGCTTTTCTACCCCGCCTCAGCCAAGACAGTGAGGAATCATTGCCACCAAGATTATTTCTGCTGTCGTCGCTTATCCCGAGCTAAAAACCTACATGATTCTCGTTTAAATTACTGGATTCTTCGTCATCGCTCAGACGCTCGGGTGCTTCATCTATCGGTTGACCGAGTGCAATACAGTTGCGTAAGTCATTATATCGAGGGTGGCGGAATCAAGGATCTTAGATTGTACTGACATCAACCGTATGCAGGGATATATGGAAGCCTCCTTTCATGCCAGGTCTTGACTGTGTGCCCCCGAAATCCGAAAATAACATGATGGTGGCGCACCAAATAAGTGGCCTGGTTCTTGACCTAGCCTTAATGGGGCTCCCGATCTGGGTCGTCTACACCAAGATGCTCTTCACCGAGAAGGCCTTTCAAGTCATTCTCGTCTTCAGCGTGGGGATATTTGTGATAGTGACGGGTTGCATCTGTTTATACATGTTGACAACCCTCCTTTTCCTGGCCGATCCGTAAGTGCACATCAGACCAAGCCCAGTGCTGGCAGTTTGTTCAGGGGCCGACTGACCTTCTAACCCAGAACATTCAACATGTCAACCATCGGTGTCTGGACTGACCTCGAAGGACACATCGGCCTATGGTTTGTCTCCTTTCCTGCTCTTCAACCCATTGTCCGTATTGTTTCATTCAAACTGGGCTTGAGGAGCAAACTACAGAGTTACGGAAAAGACGGTCGATCAAACACTGGCGGTGCAGCACGGTTCAAGTCCGCACCTTGGTCAGGGTTGACCAGAAGCAAGGGCTACGTGCGTAATGGAAGCGGTGCCGACGACACCGATAGCCACAGTGAAAGGGCTTTTGCACAAACCAAAGGCGAAGATATGGAGCTGGATTCACGTGGGAATAGGTTGACGGGGATTCAAAAGAGGATTGAGGTTGAGGTTCGCGTCGATGAAGGTCAGGACCACACCACTGGCCCAAGCTATCCACCAGGCGGTGGCTCTAAAACGTGGCTTGCCATTTGACGTTGTATGATATTGACTTGGATTCACAAATAGGCAAAATTAGTTGCAGACACATTGGCATATCTAACTTGAAATCAACTTATTGGAATTTCAGCAGTGCTGACTTAAAGCGATGTCTGTAGTAACTTAGTCTCATAGTATTCAGATGCTCTTCTAAGTAATCGACGATCTATCTATCTCCTCTAGATCTTGGCAACTGCCCGGTAGCAAGGATAGTCACCACGGTTCAGAGAATTTCGAAGCTCTCTGATCCGCTCCTCGGTCAACAGTAACGATGTAGGGAAGTCCTTTGGAAGCTTTTCTCCCAATATCATATATGCAGCAGCCTGACTAGAGCGGAACGCCTTGACCATACCAGTAGCATGATAATAGGCGCCGCAGACAAATTGATGGCTACATCCCGCGAAGGGAAGTGGTCCGATGAACGGAAGGCCGTCTTGGGTGAAGCTGACAATGCCGGACCAGGAGTGATCAATATTCGTAGCCGCATCCGCCTTCGGGTTTGAAATAGCCTCGAAAGGGAAGCCGCGCAGATGTGCGTGAGGTGCTAGATCAGTCACAGTGTCGTCGCCGGTCACGGTACGTCCTGTGCAGGCGCGGCCAGTGACGATGCCTCCGTCCTCACGTTGGATAAGGTAGTCGTAGTCTTTGCGTCCATAGCGATACCAGACAGAGTACTCCGGGACTGTTCCAAGAGGAGACTTTCCATTGCTGTCGGCTGCCCAGTGAGCCACATTTACACGGACTGGAGAGACGAAGGGCTGCATCTCGGGGAGAAGATAGCCCATCCAGGCGTTGGTAGCGTGGATGACCTTCTTGGCCTTGATGGTACCGCGCTTCGTCTTGACGGTAGCAAACTCCGCACCGTCGCGATCCTCTGTGGAATCCACAGCTGTGTTGGTCTGCATGTTGACCTTGTTTCCTCCGATGAGGTTCTCCCAGACCTTGGCGATCCACTTGTAAGGCCAGACAGAGCCTGCGGGGATGGTGATGGCTCCAACGCAGCGCTTCGATAGCTTCATCTGGTGCTGCAGAACATCTCTATCGGTATGAACGGTGTGAAGAGCGGCAAGGTGAGGTGCGTGCGCGCAAATGTCCTCTAGTGCCTTGAGGTCTTGTTCGAAAACTACCTGGTCGTAGTAGGCCTCAACACCAGTGGTGAGAACCAAATCACAGTCTGCGCCGTCTTCCTTCGTTGCTGCAGCGATGGCGTTCAGGTGACTTCGCTCAAATTCAGAGATCTTGATGGCCTCCTGGATTCCGAACTGGTGTTTCCGCTCGTTCCACATCGAGAAAAGCATTGTCTTGATGTGGCCTCCATTGCGGCCGGTAGCACCGGAGCAGAGAGTTCTAGCTTCGTGGACAACGGTCTTCAGGTCTGGCCTCTTTGCACAGAGAGTGCGGGCTAGGGTCATGCCGGAAATACCGGTGCCAATGATGAAGAGGTCGACAGGGTCTTGAGGCCATGGTGAAATGTGGTTGGCATAGGCGCTTGGGTTAACGTGCCAGTATGGCTTGGTCGAGTTGGTGCGAGGCAGGCCAGGGTTGACCACGCCTGGCGGGTAGATGCCTTCAAGTGCTCCAGACATTTCACGGCAGATATATCTGTTGATTCAAATGATCTCGGGAAAAGTGAAGAAGAAGCAGACCGAATGCACGGATGAAGAGGCGGCGACAGCGAAGGTAGGGGTAGACATATTGGTTGGTTCTTTACACATTGCACGATTAAGTAGTTAACCATGTTTTGGTGTATACCTAGACTGGCCTAATGTGCCATGAAGCTCAACATGGTGACCGTGCCAACATCAACCCGTTTTGGGAAGGTTTAATGAGACCTTTGGGCTCTCCACCAAGCAATTCTGGGCCGATCTCATCAACGGTGGGGCATAGCTGGACAACGGCATTTCGTGTTTTAGTTACCCCGCGTCACCCCTCCACTCTGCAGCTTATCTTCCTCAGCTTCGGCAATGGAATTCTAACACTTCTCATGCCAATCCACCCATTCGTTTGATAGTTTTCCGAATCTCCGCCGATATCTGCCCGGTCCCCGGAAAGGTGGAACCTGAAATGCTCGGAAGGAAACCCAAACTGAGGTGGTCTCTCAGCTCTATCCCAAAAGAGCCCATGAGGTCTCCGCAAGGTCTCTTCGTACTTTCTCTTCCCAGAAGGACACGTGCTAGTCCCAGTCTCCCAACATGTGCATGGTTCATTCACTCAACATGAAGCATGGAGGATAGAATTACACTAGTCGTCGCAAACTTTGGCGCACCCTGCTAGGCCGTTGGTTTATCGGTTTTGTGACCTTGGTTTGAGAACCCACTCGTGAATCTCGTAGAGAGCACATTATTATCGCAGCTACGCAACGACAGGCCAAAACTCTTTCACTTCTTCTCACTTTCACTTTCTCGTCATCATCATTTCTGTTGATCCAGTCTGCAAGATGGGTCATACAGTTCCAACCGTGAGTTATGTCTTCATTTGTCTCCGTCTCTTACCCAAACAGTGTATTCTAACCATGACGTAGTTGAAAGATGGCACTCTTTTCATCTAAAAGTGCCATATCGATGGCCAATGGACAGAAGCAGCCACGGGTCAGATTTTCGAAGTCCACGATCCCGCCACTGGCCAGTTGGTCGGAACATGTCCCGAGTGCGATGCGATAGATGCTGAATCGGCCATTCGCGCAGCCGAAAATGCGTTCGTCTCATTCTCGCAGCTCACCGGCCGACAGAGATCCAAAACACTAAGGAAGTGGTTCGATTTGACGGTGGAAAACCTCGATGATATTGCCATTCTTATTACGTGGGAAAGCGGGAAAGCTTTTGCGGACGCCAAGGTCGAGGCAGCATACGCCGCTAGCTTCCTCGAATGGTTTTCTGAAGAACAATGATGTTTTCTTCATTCTGCCCGTCGCTTTGGTGGTCGATCATCATGCTCTCAGATGGAGGGGCGATGAACGATACTCTAGGGGCTTTCCCTCCTCCTTTTGACGCCTCACCACCCGAACCTCTGGCTAAGCTCGCCATGTTTCTGTCATCTACTGGCGAGAACAACCCTGTGTCATGTTGGTGCCCTTCGTTCGCTTGGGACCGAGTCCGGCCTATATCTTCATCTCCAATGTCTCTTGCAATGTGGCGAACCTTTAAATTGGTAGGAAAACTTTTATCTTTGACAACATAACGAGGCCTCATGAAGCGTGACATTGACGTTCTGTCTGGAATCTCGATCCAGCTGCTACGCAAAAACGACGCAACCTTCTCGGTTTCGTCCTTGCAATCCTTTTGCTTAAGGATTTTCTTCACGGCATCCTATATCCAAAAGTTTAGTAATCCGACAAAACTTTGGAGGTGTGAAGTGTCAACTCCGGGCCGGGTCAGAAGGTCTCACCTCCATCTATGTAATCTAGCTGACGTTAATATGTCGCCTGACATATCATTCTCACGAAGAGTAACTCACGTTGCTTGCCGGTAGATGTATCCACGTAAAATCCGGACCAACTCTGAAGCTGGCACCAGAGACGTGAGGTGATGCTTGCTTGTGCGGATTGGGGTTGTACTCGAACTTCTGGAGTCTCTCAACGGTCTGTCGCACATTCTCCATCTGATCTGAGTCGTACAAGATCTCCTGCACATTTCGGAATTTGAAGAAGTTATTTTGAATAATGGCGGCGCGGAAGCGCTGAGAAGTCTCCTTCATAGGCTCAGTTTGCTCCGATAGGTCACACGGGCTGGCTCTTCTCTCGGCCTTCTCCGGATAAAGATAGTCCAAGATATCCTCCAAGTCTTTCAGATCTTTCAGGTCAGGGTCTCCATCTCTTGTTTGATCAGATGATTTCTGTTCCGCCTGCCGTCTTTGCCGGTCGGGCTCACTCGGCCGTCGTAGTGAGGCTTGTGTCTCTGCTCTTAACCTTCGAATTAAGCTCAAACCCAGCTCTCTGTCCTCGCCGACTGGGCTGGCCTCATTGCCCTTCTTGTTCAACCCTACTGCTCTAAGATAAGTCAGCAGCGCTCGAGGGAGACGAGCGTGAATTGCCCATTCAACCAATGAGCATCTGTGGGGATCAAAGTCCCCTCGTATCTTCCCGGCCTGTTTCAACTTCGTGAAAAGCTCCAAAGCAGTGGTGTGTCTCTCCAGGCGGCACACAGTCCAACACAGTGGCTCCTCGGCCTACTGAAGTGTTTGGTCTCGAGCAAAAAGTTCAATGAGGAATTGTACCAAACCTCTGCTTTCAGGAAATGGACAGTCTTTGTCCTTGTCGAAGCAAGAGTCAAACGCTGTCTCGCCACGAATGTTTGATTGTAGGATTCTTTCTGGTCGCATCAATTGAATCAGGCCTTTGGTGAGGTTCTCATCCCGTGGTACTGCAGCATTCATCGCGTGATGCAGTACCGTGTTCTCTCCCAAGTCGATCGCATTGATATCCGGGCCAAGCTTCAACAGCTCCGTAATGATATCCGAAGCCGTTGATGAGTTGCCAGAGGCGTCAACGAGCAGAGCTCCACCACAGAGAAGCATAACCGGCGTAATTCCATCCAAACCTGGCATATCGATAGCTGATTGGATATATTTTGGAGCTTGCCCTATCAAGTTGTGGAGCAGCTTTGCCACGATTTTGGGATAGTTCTGTCTCATGGCTGTCATCAAAGGTGTCCATTTCTCAAAGTCCACCATGCTGAGGCTCGCACCGACTTCTAGCAGGAGGTCAACGGCACTTTCAGTGCCATGATACACAGCCCTATTAAGCGGAGGCCATTCAGACTCCTTGTAGACCTCGTTGATGGACTGCTCATGCGGCTTAACGAGCTCTCTCAACAACCGGGATTTCAGGGGCCATCTGACAGCTCCATCGAGGGGATATTGTCCATCGTGACCTCTTTTGGCAGCATCAGCCCTGGCCCTCAGCAATGCTTCAATAATCGTCTCGTTACCAACATCGCAGGCTGCTTGCAAAGGCAACCACCCGGAGTCATCCTCGAGCTCAATGTCGGCCCCTGTCTGGGCAAGCCTAGCAGTCACGCCTTCAAACCCCTTCCAGATGGCGAGTAGAAGAGCGGCTTCCTTGGTATCCGGGCAGCGAATGTTGAGCAAAGGCTTCCATTCTTCTAGTTTTTCTTCAAGATCCTCTAAAGCGGATTCGTCATCAGCTGCCGTGTTAATCAGCTTGTGCAAGAGTGTCTCTTCATATTCGTGCTGCGCTTCGTCCGGAACATTCCCTTTCTGTGGCTCTATTAGCAAAATATCCTTGACCAACGGGTAGGTTACCAACCCTCCAATTGATTATATCTTCAAATATAGGAGATGTTATCTGGCCATCGTCTCTTCCGACATCGTCGTGGACAGTCTAAACATGTAGCAGCCCCAACGGTTCGATTCTAGGGGGACTATTTCTCTCATAATTGCCTCCAGTTGAAGAACCATGCACGGACATGGCTGCACATGGGAAAGGTGACGGAAGGTGAAATATTCAACCCTAACCAGCTGGGCTGCGGCAGTCTCTTAGATAAAGAACATCAGGCTACGGGCGTGCAAGAGACTAACGCGGACCCTCTCAGTCACTGCCAATCCATGCAGCCCTTTTGGAAATGAAATGCCGAGTAATATGCCCAGAACCGCCAAGGGGGGCACATCACAGCAGGCTCCTGATGCGTCACATTTTGTTCATTTCTGGGCCGTTCATTGGCCAGCCTTCTCCCAAATCATGGTCTAAATGCGAAAAAGATGTGCGATCTGATCTCGGCCTGCCTTTTTAGTTAAAATGTTGAGTACTAGCGTCGCTCTGTCTTACGAAAGCCAGTTTCGTCTGTCCGAGCCTTGCATGCTGCCCCAGACGAGTTCTCAGTTGGTCCATGACAGCATGATGGCTGCCACATCGCCCAACCGTCTACCTAGGTTTCTCTTGCGACTAATTACTACCTCTAAAATCTTGCTCCCTTGAAATGAATCAGATATTGAACTATCTCTGGTGGCAATTAGTGTGTGTGTGTGTGTGTGTGTATCTGTGTGTGTTATTCTACGCCGATGCGTCCCTATTGCATATGGCAAAGGGCGTCCAACAGTCATGGAACTTTGCCTATTAAACATAGAGAGAGGTCAAATGTAGGTGCGAAGGGACCATCAACGATAGGTGTTTCCGCATTTCAGACCCGAGGTTTGGTTGCTTTAATGTCACTTGCGATAAGGTACCGCTACCCATGTTGACGCCGTGTATCTCGAGCCCGTCAGCTATGTCGCTTATTTCCGTGTTCACGCAAGTTTGGCTTGCAACCATGGAGGTACCATGATGTTGGCTTGTCTATCGAGTTCACACATTCTAGACATTCAATCATCATCATCGTCATCATCCTTCTTTCCACCAACGCCACTACCAACCTTCTTCTTATCATCATCGTCGTCATCACCACCATCCTTGAAAGCATTCGGCGTTGCAGCGACCGCCTTGGCCGAGCCTGCTACCGGTTGCCCAGCAGTCGCAGCCACCGCCGCAAACTGCGCCGTTCTCGCATTCCCCAACCTCGCAGTAAACGGCCCAAACCCACGCTCGTGAAATCCAAGATTCGCCCCGGGATCGCTCGGGTTCCTGACTGCCTTCTCAGACAGCGCCCATCCCATAACCGCGTTCGCATTCGTAGCCTCCGGGCCCAGTCCCAATGTTGTATCGAGGCAGTTTTCGCAGAGGAAGGTGTACGTGAGAGATGTGGCGTTGACGGAAACGCTTTCGGCGATTGGTCGAACGGCAAAGTTGCCTTTGACTTCGGGCGGGTTATCTTCGTCGGTTGCCTGCCGGAAAGAAGCCATCACGCCGCCAGCACCATCCGGCCATGCGGCTAGGATAAAGTTGCCCTCCATTTCGCCGGTCAAGCCCATGGCGCCCCATCCGGCGCCGTTGACGAGAGGAAAGGAGAGTTGTCCGATGAAAGACCCGGCTCCGGCGCTCCCGTTCTGCTCCGGGAGGGCCATGGCGAAGGCGAATGATGTTCGGGCACCGAAGAAGCGCTCCATGTTCAGGCCGGTGGCCTGGTCCACGAACGGAGCGCTCTGTTGAGCGGGGGTTGAAGTGGCATCGTCGCCTGCCAAGGTGATTGTGACGATGGAGAAGAAGAAGAGGGCGGAGATGAAGAGTTTTGAAGAGAGGAGGCGAGATCGGAGGGGGAGTGTTTGTGATGCCATGGTGACTCAAGTGGGGTTATGTGATAGAGCCTTTGTCTAGAATTGAGTGATTACAATTGAAAACTCGGCGGCCCGCGCTGGAACGAAACGAATCTAACGATGCGAGAACGAAGGCGCTGGAGGGCTGTAGACTCTACACGAAACCAAAGACCGCGAGATCTCCATCACTATTTATCAACTCGAAGTCTATAAGGTCTATCTACCCCTCATCTCAATTTTTGCCAAGAAGCCATCGCGATGTGACAGCTTCGTCTCATTCCCGCCCAATGACCGGCGTGGTGAGGCCATGTTTAGGCTTAGATTAGCAGCTACCCAAACAGCCATCAGATAATGAAAACTGCAACCGGCCCCCGTTCGGTGGGAAGTTGGCTAACTTTGGCGAGGAAACCCGGGGGATTTTCTCGGCTGCTATTAATAAACGGACCAAAGAGAGAAGGTGGTGCGGCAGGTTTTGGCGACACACTTCATGTCAAGGTGTCTGACAGCTGAGTCGTTTCGAATTGCCTGGGGTGGGGGCTGGTCGCGCATCAACGGCGGTGCGCAGCCAATTGGACGGGGTTGGCCCTGAACCCCTTGCTGTTTCATGGCGTGAAAAATCGCGAATAGCTTCAATACGAGGTGGAGGATGATGGATTGGATTATTTGCTGGATATGCGGAGGAGGCAGGCTATTCGTTGTGGTACTCTTCTAAGTCTGGTTCCGAGGTCGAGTTGCGAGACTCCGCGGGTAGTCGACACTAGGTGGGGTTTCAAAAGAACTTCCACCCGCGTCGGCAAGAGATGCTACAACTTGTGAAAGCTAGGATCTCTTGAGTTGCATCATAGTTGAGAGAGTTATGACCCCCATTTTGAGATTTCCACGTGAAGCCCCCGCCAAGATCATCAAAGACGTCGACTGGAACTGCCCAGGCTTGGAGGCTTGGAGTCTAACAGTTGCGCCACGCTTTCGGGATCGCGTCGACTTATGAGTTTTTGACATTGAGTCTTGGCAACGGAAGATGCAACTTGAGAACATCAACCGTCCATCTTATGGCATATTTTCCACTTTCATCGACAATGCATCACGGAGGCAGCCCTGCGTTCAATGAGCGGCAACGTGCTCGCGTGCCCTCTTACCCCTTCAGGTCGCAGAAACTCGGTAAAGTTCCACCAACACCCTGCCAGCGGGGGAATAAACTATTCAAAGATCTCCGGGCCTAAGAATAGCGTTCCGCCAGCGGCCGTCCGGCCACCTTCGGGGATGGAACGGAATTGAAAAGAACGCTCGACAGGAATAAGAATAAAGATCAAAATAAAAGCCGCCGCGTTTGGAATGAGGGTCGCGACGTTTAGGGCTGTCCAATGGGGTCGGGTCTCATGTCATCTCAACCGCTATCATTAGGTGCTGCCAGCGCTGTTAGGAGGAACAGGGGGTTCGTGGTTAGGTGCCCTGTCGGCTGGGGTTCCCCTCGCGCAGGCTGGGGTTGCCCCGTTCGTCTGATCGGCTCAGGGGTCAGAGGGCCACCAATCGACTGTTCTTGCCTGTCGTCTCTGGGATTGGACGTTTTGTCGATCTTGGCGCGGACGACTCGGGTATTTCGGATTCGTTACTAGGTGTGTTTGGTCTGGCCAAGCAATTTTGGGGTTGTATTCGGTTATGAGGCACGCTGGTAGCGATGTTTGTGGACCGTGACCTACGTGTGTGATTGATAATACGGTGAGGCCTCTGTGCAAGTTGGAGGAGGCATGTTCAATGACAGCCTAACGCAAGACCACAGGAAAACGACTCCGGCAGGTTGAAGGAGTAGACTCTGAAAAATTAGTGATCAGTCCCTCCACGTGAAATGGTTTCATCAAAGGTCAGAACGATGATGTGCCATCTGCTACAACTTCTCACACATTGTATGCGGCCTCGACGAGGTTGAGACTACTTGAGGTATCGTTGCCCGCACCCCAAAACAAATTAGAATACAGAGAGTGACATCCAGATAGAACTAGTACAGCTTCACAATCGTGGATATGAGGCGATTAGTATTCATATGTGAACAGAAGCTTGGGTTCACGATTCTCAGACAACCGGTGTGTCTAGGTGGATTTCGCGTAATATTTCCATGGGACATGCCACGCTGAGGGGATTGCCAAAGGTCATATGGGGCTGGTACGAGTTTCTATGTAGAAGTCTACAAGCAGATCGGATTAGAGCCTTCCGTCTGATGAGACGACACCCCAGAACTTGTCAGTCTCAACTAGAGTGATGACCAGGGAGAGGCAGTGCCCCCTTCAGCAGACTGAACCATTAGCCACCCTTCTTACTATCAACGAGCAAACCCTCAGGTTTCCCTCGGAGTGAATGCTTGGGTGTTGACGCCAAGGGAGTGACTTAGTTCGTGGTGAAAACAGATCTTCCGCTGTTCCCCTCGGCTAATGTCGCGATTAATAAATGCTACTCACCGCTTTACAGTTATATTCCACAGTATTTATGAATGAGTTGTGCTATCCGGGCGTACCACTACCTACCTCTTAGAGTGGTGTTATTCATATCGTCCTATCATCAGTATCCACCCAAACAGCAAAGCCTTTATGAAGTCCGGTTTCTGAGGCAATAAAATGTCCAGCAAGCAGGCTTGATAAACCTAATGCAACAGCACGATGAGTATCCTTGTTCTTCCGTTTGTCGGCGCTAGAAATGGGCTCCGCATCTTGAAGGGCCCAGACTCATAGAACATAATCTAGCACACCGCCATCCTGAACATCCCCGCCTCAAGGCGGGCTCATTAGATTGAGGCGTTGTGGCAGAGTGGTCTAATGCGCAAGACTAGAAATCTTGTTCCTTCGGGAGCGTCTGTTCGAATCAGGCCAACGTCGAATTACTTTTTGCGCTTCCCGTCTCGAGGCGTTGTTTGTTTTTGTTCCGGTTCATGGTCTTCCCTCTCTGAAAGAACATGCCAGATTCTGCTTTTGGAAAATTTGTGTTGTGGGGCCGGGTTGAGACACCGCAACGGCGCGCTGCTGAGAGGGGCTCGCAATTGGGAGCCGGCCGGAGTGAAAAGTGGGACGCCGTCTTACACCGGCCCCTGCCTCGTGCTTCCCCGGGATACCTCGCATCGCAGACTGCAAAGACACGGCTCTTCCTGCTCTAACCTCGAATTTGAGTGACTCAACTCAGAGACGCCACTGTGCAAGGCATCGCGCCCATCTCAACCCCTGCGCAAGCAACCTTCCTCGTGTCTCCCATCCAACCTGGAGATCTCACACAGCACGCCCTATCCCACAACACAAAATCAGCCTTACACCACCACGAAAACGCCCAGTCACCCGTCACCGTCTATCAAAATTCAATCTGGACGGCATGACTCAATCCCGCCTTGCCAACTCCCACTCCCAGCCGTGCCAACACATACCCTCCTCCGTCTCGATCAACCCTCACCACACATCCCGTCGATCATTTTCTCGTCAAATCAAGCTTAACTCTTGTCCCCAGCTAACCTCGTCTAATCACCGACCCAAACACCAGCTCAGCCGCAATGCTCCCCTCGCCCCGCGATGTCGACAAGGGTCCAATCGCCCATCAAACGCCGCTAACGAGCGCCTCTCATCTCCGTGCCGCTGTCCAATTCGTCCGCGACCCTCAGCCGCACGCGCCGGCGCCGTTAGGGGCGTCCATCACTTCCCCTCACCAAAACCATGCTTGTCTTCACTACACGAATGCAAAATAAGCATTCGGGGCTAAGGTTCGTCCGGGCCAAGATAAGCATAACGAAATGAAGGCTGTCAGTCGCTCAAATCGCCCGGCTTGGTAGAGGGGAGGAACAGCCTGCTTGTAACGTGTTGAGTGAGCTGAAGTCTGTTGCTGGGGTCGACTGCTTGTCATTTCTTGGCGGGGCTTTCTTGGCTTCAGCTTTGGATGTTTCTGCCTTGAAGAAGTGTAACGCTGTGATGTCTGGTGATTTGAAGGTAGGACAGAAACGTCGAGATATGCGGTGCCTACATTCGTTGAATCGGTACCCCATGCCGCACTCGTATACTCACAGAAACTGCTCCCCCGACAGACCACCTCAGTCAAAGAAGGCAACACCGCATCATATTAAACAAACCTCGTGAAAACAAGGTACAATGTGGCAAACGTCCCTGCGTCCCTAGCCCTCAGCCCACCCGTCACCCCCAGTAGCCTGATTCCTCGCCCACCACCGCACCCGCGAACGCGAAAGGAAGCCAGCTCGTCTATCATCGCGCCTCATGGCGTTTCCTAGCGTCGTCCGGGGTCACACAGAAATCTCCCGTTAACCTCCCCCGGCCCATGTAGGCTGATTTCCCAAGCAAGGGGCCCAGGGGTATCTTCACACTCAAGGCTCCCCGTTCAACATCGTTGTAAGTACAATACTCGGATCTCTTTCACCATCAGATATATATACCTTCTCCTCATTCCCCATAACTCCCCTCCCAAGGCCACCTCACCAACACCAACACCCACAATGCTGCTCAACTCCCTCCTCCTATCAACGGGCCTGGCCCTCGCCCTCGCCGACTCCTCCTCCCCCTACCTCGGCTCCCAATCCTCCTCCTCCTCCTCCTCCGCGTCCAACCCCTTCCTCCTCCCAGGCGGCCTCGGCTCCTCCGCCATCTCCCTCGGCGCCGTCGCCTCCACCTGCGACATCGGCTACAAACCCTGCGACGGCAAATGCATCCCCACCCTCGGCACGTGCTGCAACACCGGCAGCGGCGGCTACTGCGAGGCCACGAAAGTCTGCGTCTCCGGCGGCTGCTGCCCCATCGGCAAGACCTGCTCCGGCGCCCCGTCCGGGTGTTCGTCGGGTAAAGTCCTCTGCAACGGCTTCTGTATCCCCTCCGGCACGGTGTGCTGCTCTGATGGCGGGTACTGTGATGCCGGGGAGACGTGTACATCTGACGGGTTCTGTTCGAAAGGTAGTGGGGGAGGTGGTGGTGGGGGGCAGTGTGCGAGCGGGCAGACGGCGTGCGGGACGGGATGCATGCCGGTGGGACAGGTGTGTTGTAGCACCTACTTCTGTGATGCCGGGGAGACCTGCGCGGGTGATAAGAAGTGCAACAAGGGATCTGGCGGCGGAGGAGGAGGCGGGAGCCAGTGTGCGGCGGGACAGACGGTGTGCGGCGCGGGATGTATGCCCTCCGGCCAGACGTGCTGCAATACGTACTACTGCTTCTCGGGGCAGACTTGCGCGGGCAACAAGAAGTGCAATGGCCCAGGAGGTGGAGGTGGAGGCGGCGGTGGTGGTGGCGGAGGGGATGATGGTACTACTTCGACGAGGTTGATTGCGACGACGCGGCTTCGCTCTGCTACGACTACCTTTGACGATACCCCGAGCACTACGATGTTGGGCGGTGGTGATGATGATACCAGCAGCAGCACAACCTCTACGCGGGCTCTTGCCAGCGGCACCAGCGCCAGCACCAGCACCAGGGCGACACTTACGAATGCTGCGCCGACGGCAGCAACAACCGGAGGTGGCAGCACAGCCGGCGCGGCTGCGATGGGTGTCGCCGGCGCCGTCTTGATTGTTGGACTGTTGGCTGCTGCGCAGTTGGTCATCTGAGAATGGTAGGAAAGGGCTTCACTTCTGGGGATGTGTAACGAAATGTCATGATTCGACCAAAGACCAATCAATCTATAATATGAATGTAATACCCTCACGTTCATCACGCATGCTGCCAACGCCAGATTTCCAGCCTTTGATCCGGAACGCCAAACTTTTTTGTGTGCCGGTTTCAATGCGAGGGCGCCGTGTGAGTGCTACCAAAAGCAATGCCGCCTGCGCCTGTGAATGTGTCCCGAAAACAGAGAATAAGTAGTCTTACAAACACCTGGCCCGCATCCATTCAACATTGCGGAGCCCGAGGTTGAGCCCGTTGCTGGCCCACCACTTGCGCACCGGCTCCTGGTCGCCGATGCTGTCCTCCAAAGCCTCCTCGATATCGCACGTTCGGTATTCGACGCGCTGTTTCCGTCCTTCCATGCCGTCCAGTTCGCCGTAGGCAAACTTGCGCCACCACTCGAGCACGCCGATGTGCTGGTGGATCGTCGGCTGCACGAGCACCTCGCCGTCGAATGTGAGTTTGTCGTCTCCCTTGAGCTTGCGCCAAAGCTCGAGGACGTCGACCTGGCCCCACCGTGAGGCAATCTTTGCTACACCGTCACCGTGGGCGATGGGGATGCCGGAAGCCATCCACCATTTGATAACATCAACCTGGCCATGCTGAGCAGCCCACAGCAGAGCTTTGCCAGGACGCAAGACGATTCTTTCATCCTGTGCCGCAGCATCCCTCCACCATTCAAGGACCAGCAGATGTCCCTTTCCGCTGGCTTGCTCCAAGGCGGCCTCGGTGAAACGCAGAGGCAAACCGGAGTGCCGCCACCACCAGTCGAGTACTTGGATAAAACCCATCTTGGAAGCACCGTCGACAGCCTCGGCGTCGTACGACTGTTGGTGCTTGCCTCTGAAGTATTTGCTCTCCTTCCAGTAATCTAAGACATCCGGGCGACCAAAATAGGCCGAGGCCTTGGTCGGGAGAACTTTGCCATCGAAAGCGTGCTTGAAGAGGTCGGGGCGGTTGGCCTCCATCCATTTGAGCACGTCGATGAGTGAAAACTTGATAAGAAGCCCAACCACAAGGGCGGGCAAGTCGTGCAGTGTAGGGGGCGATTGGAGGAGCTTCTTGCAGATGGCAGTCGTGTCGCAGGTGAGGACAAGCCATTCTAGCTCGTGCTCGTAGACCTTGATCGGATCTCGCGAATCTTTCGGCTGCAATGTCCAAGGATGCGGCATTGGTAGGTTCGTAAAGATTCCCAAGGCCTGCGCGAGTTCCCAATCGCCAGCATAGTCCAGAATGATGGTCCAAATTTCGGGAGGCAAGTTAGAGTAGACCCGCGGATCCCCAGTCGCCAGGTACCCAAGGTGAGTGACAACGTCGACGTCCCGGCCGAGGCCGAGGAGGTCGGCCTGGTTCTTGATGATGCCCAACACATCGTTGAATCCATTCCAGTTGACAATCCGCTTCGGGTTCTTCGGTGATCCGTCGTAGTGCCACAGAATCGGGGTCATGGCGCGTATCCAAGTCCACTTGCTGTTGATCTTGTTGAGCTGCCGTTTTGTGACGGGGTTCTCCCACATATGTGTGCTCATGCCGGGCACCAGGAGGATCTTCTTGGCAGTATCCCACCCCCTCAGTACCTCGAGAAGGAACGTATCGGCAATGCCCGCCATCATCTTGGAAATGTTATCCGCGTCGATAGGGGCCAAGACCATGAGATCGGCCCACTCGACCAGCTCGAAGGCTTGCTGGCGGTAAAACTCTACATCGTCGGCGTCGGTGTCGGCGGCGCGCACTGGAGGCAGGGGAGGACACATGGATCGGTTCTGCATGGTAATAACGGTCTGGCTCAATCGGGGGACGGTATCGTCGACGATGGCGCGCATCTCGATGGCGGAGCTCTTGGAGAGCCGCACGACGAGGGCTTGAGCCCATGATATGTCGCGGGGGCCGGTGGCGGCGACCAAAAGGTGAAGTTTACGGTCGCGTGGCTTGAAATGGAGGGAGGAGGACGAGGAAGCGCTCCTCGTTATACGGAGTGGCAGGGGGTCGGGAGGGTCCATGGCAGCATGCTGGAGCGACAGTCGGACAAGAAAGTGACGAAGGCTGGCCGTTTCGGCGGCGTGTTTGAAAGGTCGGCTCGGAACGTCGACGGCAGATATGACTGTCGTCGTGCAGCGGGCGCTTTCGAATGAGGTTTGGTGGTAAATTTGCCTTGTGTCGGCGAGTTGAAGATTGAAGGCGGGTTATCGAGAGACGAGATCTGGGGCTTCGGGTACGATCGGGAGAACGAAGAACCGGAAAAAAAAGAGTCGGTGAAGGCGGTCGGCGAACGGGTCAAGGTCGAGTATCAATAAGGCCTTATTGCAAGGTGAATGCGCAGGAATAATCGCAGTGTCTGTCGGTCTGGGAGGCGTTGTTGCGTCGGTCGTTGGTGGTGTGGTGTTTGTGGTTGGTTTGCAGCAGCAAGCAGGGTAGCGTTGGGTATGTGTGCAGGGCAGCAGTTGAAGATGGCGGTCCAGTAGCGTAGCAATTGTCAGAGTGCCAAATACGTCGTACGGTCGCGGCTGGGCTGGGTTGGTCTCAGCTCAGATCAGCGCGTCGGGGGACTTGTTCAGGCGATGGGAGGGAGAAAAGACATGGATCCGTAGCGACATGTGGCATCACCATGACGGGGGTGCGAATTCCTTAATCCCACCGTCGAGTCGCGGTGCATGCAGCCACCGACTCTGAAGCAAGGTGAGTCGCTGTCGCCTGTCTCACTGTCACGGTCAGGGCTCAAAAGGTGGGCGTTATTGTCGGTGTACGGACACTATGCAGTACTGTGCAGTGTCGCTGTCGGTGACCGGGAACAATCAGGTCGTGTCTACGCAGCGCCGTAACCGTGGGTATCGAATGTTCGATGTTCGATGCAGGAATTCGGTGGCAGACGGGCTGGAGCCTTCAATTCTGTTCCGGTCGCGATGATTCGTCGGGCGAAGAACTAGCGAGGCGACGATGCAAGTTGTCCGGGGCCTTCCATGAGCCGACGACGACGTTGCAGGCTGCGGGAACAGGAACAGGAGACAGCAGTCGGGAATCGGAAAGACCAGGACGAGAAGTGGATCCGGTGCATGTGGAAAAAAAAGGGTCATGGGCAGGATTTCTGGAAAAATGGCAGGGGACGAGCGGGCATTTTGGAGGGGAAGCAGGAAGCAGCGACACTGGACCCGTCAACCGGAGAGGGGTTCCTGCCAACTGCTGTGTCTCTCTTTTCCTTTTTTCTTTTGCCTTTGATTTGGCAGGCGCACTGCAGTCAGACAATCAGTGGACGGACGGCCGGTGACGGTGACATTGTGGAACGGTGCCTCTCTCCAAACGGGAAAGTGGTCACCGCCTTCCTTTCGCTTTCGGCCCCCCTTCCTTCCTCCCCACTGTTTCTGCGCCAGGGACAGATTCAGACGGGAAGGTGAGACCGGCACTGGCTAGCAAAAGGCAATTACCTAATCCGTCCCCGCCAGCTGCAAGCCCGTTCCACGCACTTTCCCAGGAGCACCTCCGGTCGCTACGTCACCGACGCCCCTTCCGCCTGAGGCCCATTGCTGACATTTTGCTCCTTCCTCTCGCATTCCGCCCGGAGACCGGACGCTATGCACCTAATTTTTCAGGTTGTGTGACTGCTCAACTCACCGGATTGGCTGCCCTCTTTTGCAATCTTGATGATGCTCTCTCTCTCCTCGTATTGCTGCTGCGTATTCGCTCCCCTCCGCATCTCCTCAACGGCCGTGGTGAACTCTACCTGTCATCGCCCAGTCATCCCAACGTCCGTCGCAACGTTCCGCCACCTCTGACTGTCAGCAAGCGATCCCCGTTGTCAATCATGAGACACCCCAAGAATCCCCCGAGGCGTCGTCCAATGCCTGCCAAGAAGCCCCCCGTCTGCAACTCCAAATCTTGCTCCAAGATTAGCGCATCGCGACCAACCCTCCCCGGGTCCCCCGTGTCACCCGTCTCGGATGTCCACCGATAAGCTGTGATATCGTCCCGAGTTATTTTCACTCCTTCTGGAACCTCCATGCGAGACCCCAGTCGCTGAGAATGCGACAGGGGCTCCTGCGATCCGACCCTTATTGATCCATTTATGCTGACATAAGGCGAGCCCTATCAGCGACTTCACCAGGTGGAAGGACGCCAGGGAGAATTCATTTAAGAAAGCAAGACAGATGCGGTAGATACACATCGAAATATCAATGCTCGTTCCCAGTCTGAATATGGCATGTTCCCCGATACTCGTCCAGGTGAGTACTTGTGATCCTAGTGCTCGTTCTCATTGACTAGCCACGTCCTCTACATATCAAGCCTGAAGCTGAAGCGTAGAGCCGCGGGCCATCGAACAAATTTTCGTAGATCATGGGGAAAGCCATCTCACCGATATAGCATAGCCTCTTCACCTGACCATAAGCCATGTCGATTTCTTTCCGCTTCGTTTGTCACAATTTCCGCTTGTTTTAATCTCCAATTTCAGGACATGCATGTCCAGCGATCGACGGCCCCAGTCACAATTTCTGAATCAGCATGGCTACCAAACAACCGCGAGGACGTCATTCCGATGACGTGAAGAGACTTGGATCAATCCAGGCTACATGGTCCCAGAGCGACGAGTCAGGCCAGACGTCGGCGATGCCTCAGGGGCACGCTGGGCGCGACTCTGTCTCTTCCCTGGGCCATCTCCGGTCTTCCAACGATCGATCTCCCTTCCTGCTTCACTCTACGAGCATGCTCCTCGACCTGAACCGACCGACTAAACCACTCCGGAGCCCTGCCACGCATCGAACGATATCGCACGACCACTCGAAGCAACATCGTGTTTTACGAGAGAGATCATGTGCTTTCCAGCATGGCAGGTGGGACCTCGCCCTACACAAGTCATCTTAGCAGTTGCCAGGCCAGGCGTCACCACCATCAATAGAAGGAGGCATGATACTTTCAAGAACTAAAAGAAAGAGATATAGCGGGAGTCGAGGGCGGGACTCGGAACTGCCAGGCGAAAGGTAACCGCGGATATTTGATAGAGGACGAAAGAAGAAAGGCGCGCGTTCTGCCGGTCTGTATTTTCCATGTTATCCTTTAAACGGCCATCGACAATTGCCCCAGATACGACCTGTACTGCGCAGAATAATCAAGCACCGGAAGGTCAAAATTGATCCTCACTGTCCTAAGCGCTGATTGACATTCGATCCGCAATCGGACCTTGATGTTCACGTTCTTGAAGACCGCGACATGTCCAAACTCGACTCAAGGCCATTCGTGGTACCAGGAATTACAGCAGAGGACGCATTGGAGATGACGCAGCTCGCAAAAGCAACGATTACACAAGAGGATCTAAAGACGGTTCAAAAGTCGGCAGAACACCACACCTCTGTTTACAAAAAGCCCCGCCATCCAGCATTTCTAAGCTATCAACAACCTTTAACCCCGATCTCAAATATTTCAGCTCATTCATGACGCCACATCGAGGAACACCAAAACGGCGCGGATTTGGAGAACACTGAGGCAATGGTCTGAGTCTATGGTAGGTCTCATAATCGCTTCAGTGTCAATCCTGGTTCAAATGGGATCTATCAATGAAGACGATTAGTAGAGGCGACCGCCATGACTGGCTGATTTGATTAGAAAGGACATGTGCCAAGTATTTGTAGCGACTGGGGGGGTCTTAGTTTCAACGCTCACTTTCCTGGTGCAAAGATTGGCAAAAATAGAGGTAGGAGGGTGATCAATTACAAACATAACATCAGTTCCCCGGCCTCAGTGGGTCGTCTCGCTCCAAATTTGTCATTCGTCAAGTTTCCCCTTGACAAGATACGTCGAAGACCCGTCCGTACACGAACATGACCTGATGCAAATGAGTCCACCCCACTGTTTACCAAAATTGACGAAACACATGCTCTAGGCCGGTCACGTACGTATTCTAACAGCATGAAAGCGTCTCAAAATCAACTGAACGTGACCAAGACCATCTTGGTTGTCTAGTGGAAGAGGGAGCTGCGCCCCAACTCAGCCTTGGGTTTGGGTTTGCTTTTGGCAGCCTGATTGTCTGCCTACGCCAGGAGAGGAATGCTCCCCTGTCCGGAGTAACCAATCGCGGATGCATACGAACTGGAGCCACCGAGTGCCTACCACGTTACACAGCCCATCAGGCAACCTTTATCTTTCCCCTCATTTCATATATCACTCCCTAGAGAGCCCACATTTGGATTCTCTAGACAAATTCTCTATCCGCCATGCTCATGCAACTTTGTTGTCCTGCGATACATGGAAACAGAATTTGATAATGATAAACGTGGATGAGATTGGCCTGTGCGTGTTGTTCGACTTTCCACGACATCCGCCCCCACAATGCCATCAAACGGAAAGGCACCGAGTCAAACAATTTCGAAAGATTGTACTAAGCAACCGAAAGTGAACAAAGAAAAGCTCGTAGCTGTTGGAAACTCGAGTCAAAATTCAAGAGCATCTTCTTCGACATCATTCAGCGGCAAAAGTTCTGGACGTCAAGGCGGCAAAACAAAACCTGCTGTGACATATGCTTGGGTCTGGTATTGTGTACGAACTACCACACCCCAACAGAGAGACTTGATACCACTGACACATATTCCTAGTCGAATTGTAGCACAGGGCCTCTGAATGCTGGAAGAGACAATTTCTGTCCCAGTTGTCAACACCGGAGGTGTGAATACTGCAGTATGCAGCAGGTTGCATTACCTGCGAATCGGTAGAAAGAGGACGGATTAGGAATGGGGTTGACAATCTTGTTCCGGCATATTATCAGTTTGTAGAAGAAGCAGCATTCTTTCATACACTGAACATTTCTTAAAAAAATATCAAATGCATGTATCAATTTGAATGATACTTGAAAGGCCCAACGCAACTGGTGTTTGCTAATTAGTTCATGCCTACGACTAAGTGAAATCTTTACGGCCCAACGCTGGCGAGTAAACAAGTCCACCATCCAGATAAGTGGACATATTGTCTTATTTCCTCGTAGTTGAGGATTCTTGCAGAATATGGCCTTCGGACGCGCACCAATCACAGCTCGCCGCGTGTCAAGTCACAGGACAGAACTGAGGGTGGGATTCTGAGTGATAAGCAATCAGCTCATTTCAAAACTTCTCCATCCTTGCGCCACCATACATTTAACCCGTCATATGATACAACACTCCCGTCGTCCATCATCCTAGCTCAGCTTAGCATCTTGATAGTCTCATAACGGAAAGAGGTTACACATGTCCAACCCTGACAACACATGCATTCGGAAACGGCCTAGGGAAGAAACCCCGCAGGTCGAATGCTCGCACCAGGAAATGCACCCTGTCAGCTGGCCTGCCCAAAAGCGATTGAATCTGGAGGCATCAGAGTTCCAAAAGATCCAAGATACATCTTTGGGACCAACGGTGTCGGTACTTCACCATGTTCAGTGTGGAAAGAAGGCTAGCGGCCACAAGAGACACGCGCAGAGCACCATGTATCAAGACGTCCCCCGTCTTTTCAAGGGAGACAGCAGAGCAAGTGCCTTGAGGGGCAACCTACCCATTCATAGTCCTGAGAGAAGCATTGAATCTTCCGGGAACGGCAATTTGATCGTTGTTCGACTTTACGACTGCGAGCGCTTCCACAAGGATGTGGAGGACCACTTTACCCGAAACCCGTCGCCATGCCTGGATCCGCCTATTCCCGAGGAACTTTGGCCCTATTTTGATGTTCTCGACGATGACACTGAACTCGCGAAGTCAACAAGTGACGAGATTCACGTATCCAAACAGCTTCGCCGAACGATGGAGGCTTTAGCCGACACCAAACCAAACCCGTTGTCTGGATGGGAAGGGGAGCTTCGACCTCCTTATATCCAAATTTATCATGCCAGATCTTTCATCAGATCGAGGGTACATGAGGGACACAGTGAAGACCAAAGCCGGCATGCTATTCAGTTAGTGAACTATGTGGAAGACACATTCGGGCCATCATATGCCGAGGCTGAGCTACTGTTTTCCCAAGGGCTGGTAAAGAAAAGCCACATCAGTATGCTCTTTCGCCCTGAAGATATCGTTGTCAGTTTTGAGCAAGGAAAGCCAAGGGGATTCGCCACTTGCGGAAGCTTGCTTACGTCGAGAGTCCCTTGGGAGCTTCCCTGCTTCAGCTGGGAATTCGACGGGAGCTTCACTAAACAAGAGAAAGTCTTCAAACTCGAATTGCCACCGAACGAGGAGGGTCCCTTGAATATAGAAGGACTGTCAATGTATCCGTTGCGATTTGACCGGACGGGTAAATTCAAGGCTGCACTGAGGGGGTCTGGTGAAAAGGTTTGGTCGTGTCGAACGCGAAGATTTGTTGCCTACAATGCACCAATTTCGCATTTCGAAATCCGTGCGGTATGAAGCCCATGTTTCGCAGTCTGATGCATGAAGCTAAAACCAAGCAGTCTAACCCACGATACATGATCGACATGGAAATGTACAAGACCCTTCATTCGGATGACGATAAACAGGAAGATTCCCCTAAAAGCACACAGACTTTAGCCTACGAGATCTTGTGCAGGGGTGAACCTCCATGTGACAATTTCTTGCTCCTTTTGCCGCCGACCTTGCTCGGGTCTGGCATGCATGATAAGAAGTGGATTGAGCTCTCACCACAACGAGACAGGTGTTTCAACTGGACGTGACTGACGATGTCAATAGGGACTTTAAAGGTCGAGCATATCAGCGCCATCGAATGGAACAAAAATGCCTTTGAGCAGCTAGTACTGGACTACAATCATAAGGAGCTCATTGAAGCTGTGATTCGGGGACACGTCTCGTCAGATATGTCTCCGGATATTGTCGAAGGCAAGGGGAAAGGCGCCATGATTCTTTTGCATGGCGGGCCTGGAACAGGGAAGACACTAACAGCCGAGGGCGTTGCCGAGCTTGCAGAGAGGCCACTATATCGAGTTTCCTGTGGGGACATTGGCACAGACCCCGAAAAGGTTGAAACGTATCTTGACTCCGTTCTCCATATTGGACAAGTGTGGCAAGCGGGTAAGTGTTCTAGTCCGTTCGCTGGTAATGTAGACAGATCTGATACAAAGAGTGCAAAGCATACGTTGTAAAAGCCGCCTTACTATGTCAGAAAGCGCACAGATTACAGCTACAAAATATAGAAACGAGCGGCTTCTCGAGTGGGACTGACTCTGTATCCACATAGAGCAATCATTGCCCTTCTTGAAGTCCATACACGTACTGCCTCATAGAACCTCATTCCCAAAAGGGTTCACTCGCACGTGAATTTACGTTACAGCAGAAGTACGAGCTCCTGCTATCACCGCAATTTTTCACAATACGAGATGCAGAATGGCAAGGCTGATCGTTGGTTACAGAGATTAGGCGGGGAACCTGCCATCGATGACCTCATTTTACTGAAAGGCAAGTGACTTTAACGTTCTTGTTGTCAAACCCACTTTCAGCCCACGTATAAATGGTGTCTATTCACTGCGGGGCTACCAACCATCGCATGCTTTTGGGTTGGTAACCGGCGGCTTACATGGATTTGTTAAAACGACCCTTGCTGAATCATGGTTGCAAGTTTCAAGTCATGGGATCGCCAGACGTGAGAAAGCCTTGTTTGAAATTTCCGAGAAACGTCGGAGCTATTACAGCCCCAGTAAGAAATACTTCGAAACATTTCAAGGAACATAAATAGTAGCGATAACACCCAGTAGATGTTGGTTTCAGTTGCAGTATGCACCGACAACCATTCCAACCCGATCCAGATCCAACAACGCACGTTTTCAGTTTAAACCTCCAGCAATGTCTTCCGGAACCGGCTTCAAGCCCAAAGTGAGCATAACTCACATCGGAACTGCGACTGCCATCCTCGAGATCGATGGCGTGCGCTTTTTGACCGACCCCTTCTTTTCGCCAGCAGGCACCACTTGGGACGCTGGCATCACTATCCTCAAAAACACCGAAGACCCCGCTCTCAGGCTTGATCAGCTTCCTCCAATCGATGCAGTGCTCCTGAGCCACGAAGACCACCCCGACAATCTCGACGAGCTGGGCCGTAGGCTACTTGACGGCCGACACGTCTTCACTACCATGGACGGAGCCAAGAATCTCGCACCTCGCCCGGCGGTAGTTGGCATGAAGCCATGGGACACTGTTGAGAGACACATCGGCGGCAAAGTCTTCCGCATCACCGCCACCCCGTGCCAGCACCTGCCCGGCGGTGAATGCATTGGCTTCTTGGTATCCTCTGATGACTTCGGGATTGGACCGAAAAATTTGCCGAACGCAATCTACTTCACCGGCGACACGGTCTTCAACGACGAGTTGACCAAGATTGTCGACAGGTTCCACGTTCCCATTGCCATGATGAATCTTGGATTCGCTCATGTGCAGCTTCCCGACATGGACACACCGCTGCAGATCACCATGGACGGCAAGCAGGCGGCTCGATTATTCCGAGAGATCAAGGCAGATCACTTGGTGCCCATGCATTACGATAAGTCGTGAGGTCATTTCACTCAGTTCGAGGAAGGATTAGCTAAGGATTTCAAGGATGAAGGTGTTGACGACAAGGTCAAGTGGCTGAAACCAGGGGTTCCGGTTCTGATTATCTGATTAGCGACGTTGGAAATTCAGACGTACTGGAATAGATGGGATAAGTAGATGTTTTTCATCAAGATTGTTGAATTGAGAGTTTCCAGAGGATCTTCGATGAGGTTTAGGGCTTACTGAGGATTCACGAAGTCATGTTTCTCATTGCGTATTTCTAACACAGAATAAAAGCATTAGAAATACAGCAACTTTCGTATTACTGGATCTGTCTCACAGATGACACCCCATGCAGTAACCGTGGCAATGTTGATCTTATCTACCATACGGAGCGATAACAATAGCTGGTAGCTGTTTGACTGATATTGTTCATCAACTGTAGCGTGGATGACTCTAAACTTCCTGTTGTACATGTAAATCCCTAGACACAAAATGAACAAGAGCGCAAAATTCTAGAGAAAGGTAACTTCAGAAGCCTTAATTATAATTGAGTACGATCCGTAATCTTCACTTATTACTCGACAGGGTTACCTCACTTCACAAGCTAATGTTCTTGATGCTTCTCTTTTAAATGAAGTTTTCGATGAATAACTGAAGGAGAACCAGACGCCCTTGTACAATAGTTAGTAAGATGTATTGAATAATGCTGCACAATGCCGTTCGCAGTCTCCACCGGAGGAAGCAAAGGCAGCCGAGTTGAATCCGAGCAAAGCTGACGTATCGTCGCTTATCTAATTTAGCGGGTGTGGATCGTATTAATGACCGTGGTCCTGCTTCTAGACCAGGCGTCGGTCCAAGTCCCGGCCCCAAAGCCGGCCACTTATGTAGGATGTCATCACCGTTCCCCTTTTTCTCTCAATCGCGCCTCGGCTTCACGCCCATCTCGATCGGTCCCGCATCCACCAAGGATCTCGGCAGGTCTATCGTCAAACTTCGGATCTTTGTCCGTGCGCTCTTTCACACGTGATGGTTCCTGGCCTGATCATGTCCTTCGCCGTCTCACCCATTGGCGCGGCTCGACTTTAGCGACCCATCGAGTGGTTAGTTTTTGCTGAGCTGAACTGGGCCTGCGGGAACGGTAAATGCGCCAGTCGCCGGCGTGCATTGCGACCTTAGCACGGCTACGTCGGCACCGGACTCTTCCTCGTGACCGTGTGGCTGTTAAGCGCTCCATTGGCCAATTTGAGCGAATGCGACCGTCGGAAAATCCGCCAGAACCAAGCTTCCGGCCAGTTCTGAAGACATCAGCGCAAATGACTGGAATATCTCATCTGATTGTAGAGGTCGTTGGTTTTGAGGAGAGATCGTCGTCAACTTGAAAGATCTTCGTTTATGTGAAGCATTGACAGTTGTTCTAGACATGATTGAGGTGCCATCTGCGTGTTTATCCCATGTGTCGCCGAGACGGCAGCTAGCACATCCCCGCAAGGTCTTCATTGTTTTCTCCAAAACAAGCATTTGTCGCATTCCGCCATTGGGCACAAATTTCTTGGCCATGATTTGGCTTTCTCCACACACTGGGGTCGGTCCGGGGTCTGGGGTCTGGGGTACTTCGGCATTCGAAAAACAACAAGTTCAAGATCAACAGTTGGGACGAGATCTACCCGCCTTTAACTGCCTTTCACTAGATCATTTTTCTATGCGATCAAATTGTCTTGCTCGTGAGATATAATCGCGCAGTCTTCTGGAGGAACGCCATCCTTCTATTGGACCGCTTCATCTCAAAAGACAAGGACTGCCGGCGCCGGTTCTGTTGCGATGGATTTCAACGCCAACCCCGCACCCTAAGCCCATTCGGCCATCCGCTTCATCAATAATGGTACATTGTCAAGGCGAGTCCAAGCGGACGCGTATCACCAGTGGGGAAGGTTGCATTAGTCAATCAATGCGATCTGCAATTATTGGAGGAATTCATGGTCACTGGAGGACCGCGTGCCACCCCTTGCTCTCCATTCAGGAACGAGATGTCTTCATAGAAATCATGAAAAGACGGGAAGACTTGATGAACATTGTCGACACTTAAAAGACCAAGCATTGCCCAGCTTCTCGGCATCGAGTCTTAGAAGCTCACCAGGCGACCCAGCTCCACCGTTCTGCTTCTCATTCCCCTGCCAAGACTGATCCAAGATGCACGTCTTCTCACGACCAAGCCTCCTGGCCCTGGGCCTCACTGCCACCGGCTCCCTGGTCTCTGCCGGACCTTGCGATATCTACTCTTCCGGCGGCACGCCCTGCATCGCGGCTCACAGCACTACCAGAGCTCTTTACAGCGCGTACTCAGGTTCGCTATATCAGGTTAAGCGTGGCTCTGATGGTGTCACCCTCAACATTGCGCCCCTGTCTGCTGGTGGTGTTGCCAATGCTGCCGCTCAAGACACCTTCTGTGCCAGCACTACTTGCCTGATCACTATCATCTACGATCAGTCTGGAAAGGGAAACCATCTTACTCAAGCGCCGGGAGGTGCCTTCAAGGGCCCAGAGGCGGACGGCTCCGACAACTTGGCCAGTGCCATTGGTGCACCCGTCACTTTGAACGGCCAGAAGGCGTACGGCGTCTTCATCTCTCCCGGCACGGGGTACCGCAACAACAAGGCCAGCGGTACCGCTACCGGCGACGCGGCCGAGGGCATGTACGCCGTCCTTGACGGTACTCACTACAACGGCGGCTGCTGCTTTGACTACGGCAACGCTGAGACCAGCAGCACCGACACCGGCAACGGCCACATGGAGGCCATCTACTTCGGTGACAGCACTGTCTGGGGCACCGGTTCCGGCAGCGGTCCGTGGATCATGGCTGATCTCGAGAACGGCCTGTTCTCCGGTGTTAGCTCGGGAAACAACGCAAACGACCCGAGCATCACCACCCGCTTCACTACCGCGGTCATCAAGGGAGGACCCAACCTGTGGGCTATTCGCGGTGCGAACGCCGCTTCCGGCTCGCTTTCGACCTACTACAGCGGCGTCCGTCCGACGGCGTCTGGATACAACCCCATGAAGAAGGAGGGTGCTATTATTCTCGGCATTGGCGGTGACAACAGCATCAGCGCCCAGGGAACCTTCTACGAGGGTGTCATGACCTCTGGATACCCCACCGATGCCACCGAGAACTCAGTCCAGGCCAACATCGTTGCGGCCAAGTACGCTACCTCCTCCCTCGTCAGCGGACAGGCCCTCACTGTTGGCTCTTCCTACTCTTTCCGCGTCACCACCTCCGGCTACACCGACAGATACATCACCCACACCGGCGCCACCGTCAACACCCAGGTCGTCACCTCCTCCAGCGCCACAGCCCTCAAGCAACAGGCAAGCTGGACCGTCCGCACCGGTCTTGGTAACAGCGGCTGCTACTCTTTCGAGTCTAAGGACACCGCCGGCAGCTACATCCGCCACTACAACTTCGAGCTTCAGGTCGCTGCCAACGATGGCACCAAGCAGTTCAAGGAAGATGCTACCTTTTGCCCTCAGTCTGGTCTCAACGGCCAGGGTCTGTCCATCCGCGCCTGGGGATACCCTACTCGCTACTTCCGCCACTACAACAATGTTGGCTATGCGGCGAGTAACGGTGGTGTTCACACCTTCGACTCTGCGACCTCATTCAACGACGACGCCAGCTTCGTTGTTGCCTCTAGCTTCGCTTAAGGATTCTCTCGCGTAGAGTTGAGATAGTTTGAGGCGGAGTTATATCTAAGTTAACTAAGAAAAATAGATGAATGAGAATGCATTATGAAAGCACATGCAACCGGGCTAGGTGATGATCAAAAAAGTGTGATGAATATTGTCTAGCATTTGAGTCTTCCTAGCAAAAGTATCATCCTATGCATCAGTATTAGTATGCGTAAGAGAATATCACGAAGCCATCCCAAAAACGCCTTGTTCCGTATGCCATGCTTCCAAGAATTTTCATCCACCCGTGAGTCCCGATCCCCATTTTCCTAGCCGCCCAGGCTAACGTCAAACAGAAAGTTCCACTTAGAAGGTAGAAGCATCGGCGAAGCCAACAGCCTTAACGGGCTGGAGTTTGGCCAGCTTCGTCAGCTTCTCCTTGGCTACCTCGCCGAGGTTGGCATCCGATGCACCATCCTTAGGGCGGACCTCAATACCGCATGGGTACATGTGCTCAATCTCTACGTTATCGCCGAGGTCAAACAGCTCAGACTTCTCGCGGAAGCACCAGGGCTGACCGTTCCTCATGACCAAGTCATGCGTGTCTCGAACATCGCGAGCGTGCAGGGAGCGATATCCACCATCGAGAGAGACGGCAATGCAGCTGTGCCAGGGGGTGCGAGGGAAGCCCTCAGGGTTGTGCTTCTCGACAAGGAGCGGCATGGACAGCTTGACGGCACCGCTGGAAGGGTGGATGGAGAGACGGACGTAGTCGGGACAGGTGGCGAGAATGATCTTGGTGAAGGACTCTGCGCGCATCATCATCTTCATGGCGACTTCCTTGACGACCTTGCGGTACTTGTGGCCGGAGGTGGCATGCGCGGCGACAGGGCTGTTGCGGAGGTCGACCTCGAGGAAGCGGATGAAGCCACGGTAGGTCATGAGGGTGTCGTTGTCAGTGTCGATCATCTTGCGGACCTCCTCGAGGGCATTTCCGAATTGGGACTCGAGTTGCTTGCGGGCCTCGTCGACCTGGGTCATATACTGCTCCTTGGTCATGGGGCCGAGGCCGTCGGTCATGCCCAGGAAGTCCATCACACGGAGGAGCTTGATGCCCTTGTAGCCCTTCTTAGCGGCCATGTCCATCAAAGTGGATCCGTACTCCCAGGTCTCATCGTCTGAGATACCGACGACGTCTATCGAGGGTTAGTATCAGTAGCGAAATTGAGGATAGGGATTGAGAAAGACATACCGTTGAACACGAGACCGTCGGTGGCAATGTGGACCTCGGCGCCACCTTGGTACACCTTGCCAATGTCAACGCAGAGGGCATTGAGTCTGGCAAGCGCAAGATCTTCACCGAGATCGGGCAGAACACCAATGACCTTATCCACGCGGTTGATGCTCTTCCATGGGAAGGAAGGGATGATCATCTTGATGGGAACATTATCACGGATGTACTGCTCGACACGGGGAAGGAACATCTTGCGTCCGATCCAGGTGTGCTCAGTCTCGCCCTCGGGAAGGATGTGTCTGCCGTAAGACTGGAAGATGTCCATGATCTTGTGGGCAATCTCAGTCTCGGAGGACGCCTCAGGAGGAGGTGTGGGGATATCAGCAGGACTTTGGAGCCTGATCTTCTCATCATTTGCAACAATGAAGTTATCTGCAACCCCAAAGTTAGCTACTTGTGTGGATTCAACATTGTTGGTGGCGCTGCTTACCTTGGCTTGAGGCGGAGTCGAGTGACAATGCGGGACCCGTTGTGATGCTAACGGCTCTGAGAGGGCTCTTGAGGTCGGATGGGTTGATGGGAGAACCGGGGACGGCATCGTCGGATGCCAAGTTAATGCTGAATGCTCTGAGAGGACTCTGGATCTCGACCTCGGAAGAGTCAATTGGCGAACCGATTTCAAGGTCGGAAATCATGTTAATGTTGAATGCCCTCAAAGGACTCTTGAGCTTGCTGGTGTCCACAGGTGAGAAGCCAGTGTCGAGGGTTGCGAGGACGCTCTTTTGCCAGCTCAATGGAGCTTGGACTTGGAGGAGAGGCTTGGGCTTGGGCTTGTCGCCCATGACCATCTTCTTGGGGTCGTCATGGTTGGGAGCGACGATGGGAGCAGTGACAGCCATTTTGATAGACTAAGAAAGGAAAAGATAGATGAACAGTTGGTATATGACTCTAAAGAGACTGAGAGCAGAAGCTGTATCCGAGGAAAGGGGATGCAGTGATTATTATAAGATGAATGCACTAAGTTGTGATTGTAATTGTGGTTGTTGTCTTGTTCCTTCAGCTCCGAATCAGGCGTCTGGTGATAATCTTCTTATACTTGAAAGCCAAGTTCTAGAAGGCTGAGGCCATCTCCACCTGGCTGCCAGTACGCCGAATGCATACAGCATGTTGAACGGAGACTTTCAGACCTGAGTACTGGAACAAAACGTGGCGCCCGGACTAGCCCAGCTGGGCACCCCAGAGGCCCCCAAGCTGAAGGCTGAACACGTCGAACACGCACAGTCTGGGCCAAGAATTCCCCATCATTCCCCATTCGAGCTGTGGCTGGCGTTCTGTCGTGCGAGAGTGGTTGCATTCTGACTTAAGGTTCAGTCAACCTCAAAATAGGAATAAGACCGGGCGCCACGTTCAAGATCGAGGCTCAGGCTTACCTTCGTGTTGGTCAAGAACGGGCATACCGAGCGATTGTCACCGACGACAGCCGATCAAACTGGCTTGGCCGAATGGTATGGAGCCAGGTGCGCCAGAGAAACATGCCGGCTGTCGTCATTCTGTTACGAAAGATTGTGCGAGCTCTCGTATTCTGTAGTTGCTATTACCCTGCGAGAGCACATGTATTCGCTGGCAGTTGGTCCCGGGGATATGGTACTTGGATTCCGTAAAGTTCACGCCTGAGAAACCGGTGGGCGGGAATTTTGTCCGTCGAGTGGGGACGGCATGTATCGTTGCACTTGGCAGAGCGGATGCGATCTTGTCGATCACTGCATGGCTTGTTTATACAGAGAGTAAAATAGTGCAGCTAAAACAGATGTAGAAGCTCTGGCCAATAGCTGAGACTTCAGTTTGGCCTCAAACGGTCAAGCAGGCTCGGTATAGAAAATATTATGACTTGCATGGTAGAAAAGTATCAGCCAAGCCAAATATGTGGCTCCCTTTGTCAGGCCTCATGGCAGGGGTCTCCATCCTTGTCAGCCATGACACTTGGGGGAACTTGTCCAATCACAGTCTTCCCGCTAGATCGTATGCGATCATCAGATGCCAAGGACATCAGCAGTTTACAAGGACATTCCCGCTAGGATGACACCGCCTAGCCGTAAGCGCTTGTCGTCGCTGCAAGTAACTAGCCGTCGGCAACTAGTGCCAGGCCAGGCATGATCAGGCCAATTGCAAGACACGACATATTCTAGCGCTTCTTATTTGCATGTCTAGGCAGGCAGGTTGTTAGGGCTGGGAGGGAGGGCAAATGCACCGAAATAATCTGTCCGACCACGATGGGAGTTTTTGAACGCCCCGGATTATCTGTTGTGCTTGCTGAGTCTAGGCTGGTAGAAGGCTTAGCATGGCTTCGCCGGCGTAGTGGTCGAGGCTGGTCATGGCTTGTGCCCAGTGCTTCTAAATCCGGTGCATATCGACTTTTGACAACTTACTCGCCGTGAACGGACCGGCAACTTTGCTATGAAGACGCGGACTGGAGATGGAGTATTTTCTTTTGTTAACACTTGGCCATGCCCCCGCTCGTTGACACCGTGAATGCTTCATCAAATTCCAGCTGTCGATTTCTGACACGTCGCTTAGCCCACGCTTTCCGCGGACACTTTGACTGAATCATTCCTTTCTGCATCACCATCTCAATCGTAGCCAACTTCATTACCATGGAGAACGTCGTCCGTCCACCCGCAGTTGAATACGGAGCGCAAGCCGCAGATCCAGACCAGATGACTTTGACCGATAATCATTACACCCACAAGCAGACCAATATGCTGAGCAACCAAGAGTTCCAACCATACGAGCCCGATCAGAGGCATTCAGAAGGGCAGCAATCATCAAGCCATACCGATGAGGAAAAGTCTGAGGCTATCGTCGACGCGCCTGACGGAGGCTTCGTTGGTTGGCTGCAAGTCTTGTCTGCCTTCCTTCTCGTGCTGGACGGCTTTGGCTTCATTACAGCCTTTGGCGTCTTCCAATCCTTCTACGTGGAGGAGTTGCACGGCTCAACGGCGTCTGACGTCTCATGGATTGGATCCATGCAAATCTTCCTGCTGTTTCTCCTCGGCACAGTCAGCGGAAGGGCCATCGACGCGGGGTACTTTAGGACTACACTACTGACTGGATTCATCTTTCAAATCGGTGGCATCTTCGGCGCTTCCTGGTCTGACAGGTACTGGCAACTACTACTGTCTCAGGGAATTGCAACGGGTATCGGCAATGGCATGCACTTCACTGCCCTCGTCTGGTTGGTCTCGCAGTACTTCACCAAGAAACGCGGCCTTGCTCTCGGCATCAGCTCCTGCGGTGCACCCATCGGAGCTGTCATTTTCACCATCATGGCACGCCAGCTGATCCCTGCGGTGGGCATCTCGTGGACCCTCCGCGCTATGGGCTTTTTGGTGCTCTTCAACAGCGTCATTATTTTTCTCATCTCACGACCAAAGGAGACGAAACGATCCTCTGGGCCACTCCTTGAGCTGGCTGCCTTCAAGGAGCTACCTTATCTGCTTTTCACGATTGGCATGTTCTTCACCTTGCTCGGGGCGTACTTTGCATATTACTATGTGAGCAGGCTTGATTGGATGTGCGAAATAATACTTCTTGGTGCTAACTCCTCTGCAGGTCCCCCTTTTCGGCCGCAAAAACCTTGGCCTTGATGACAACGGCGCTTTGACGATTCTGATCACCATGTCTGCTGTAGGCATCACGGGACGCCTGATTCCCCCGTACTTTGCCGACAGGTCTATCAAGCCTCTGAGGACCCTGGTCATCTCGACCCTCCTTAGCAGCCTTAATGTCTATGCATGGATCGGCGTGCACTCCACCACTGGTCTCACTGTCTGGGTCATTGCTTACGCCTTCACCGTAAATGCGGTGCAGACTCTATTCACGGCATCCATGGGCGAGGTCACATCCGACATGTCAAAGCTAGGCGTCAGAATTGGCATGGTCTTTACTGTCGTCAGCTTTGCCTGCTTGGCTGGTCCACCCATCGGCGGAAGCCTTGTTACTCTCGGAAAAGGCGACTTTCTCTACGCACAGCTGTTCGCTGGTACAACCATGCTTGTCGGTGGACTCCTGGTTGCTCTCGCGAAAATCAAGCAGGTTGGCCAAAAAGACTTCTGGAGAATCACTCATTCGTAAACTCTCTTTTGCAACACGTCAACTTGGAATTTCGTGGACGGCAGGCGTTGAGCGATTAATTTGTTTTGGGGTTGGGTTTTACTGATGCATTTACACGGGGTCTAGCATGTTTCTGGAGTTTTTGGGTATTTCTTCTGGGCATAATACGCCCACAGATTGATATGAGTTGCATTTAAAATTCAGAATGATGGCGTCCCAACCCAGTCTCAACGGTCCCAAGACAATAGTTCTTCGGTGATGTTCTACCGGGTATGACAATGCTGGAAAGAACTTGGAAATCATGCAAGGTTGTAGATCATCCGTCCTACGTCGGGTTCCTGCCTGCAACGTAGCATAGAGTGTGAATCTTGCCGCAGCAGTGAAAAGCTCATTCTTTCCAACGATGCCTTGTGATGTCTCGTGAGACTCTAGCGCATGCCTGGTATGATCATCATGCATGCCTCCAACGTGGTCAGGTCATCTGGAGCTCTTGGTGCCTTCGGGGGCTGTGATATCTGAGTCATCCTGGAATTTCCGCCCAAGACACTCGACAAGGATGTACGCTATTCCATGGTCGTACCATTACTCTATTTCGTGGACTCAGCCCTGCAGGCTGTTTTCGGGCTGCATTTGATAAGCTCGTATCTGCGGTCTCTACAGAAACTGGATGTAACGCATATTGACTTGCGTCTGGAACGCGTCTGTCCTGGTTTACTTCTTTGGTAGCTTGCGCTTAATCCGTTCCGGGATATGCGTCCAAAGGGGATACCGTGGCGCTGGCTAACCCAACCAGTTTTGCAGTAGCTCCACGACGGTGCAGCCATTGCCACGACGCAAACGTAAGACAAACTTAGGCTTTCTTGTTCCCAACGCGTTTTTTGACCGCATTCTGAGCATGCGTTCCAAGACACGCGATTTGGACCCCAGAGTCGGGTCGCCCGAGCTGAGCATAGTCTTGGTCTAAACAGTTAAATCCTTCCCTTTCGCTCCCGCGCTTGGCATGCTTAGCGCCATGAACCTACCCGATGTCCTAGTACCAAGTCGTGGACACCTCGGAAACTAATTCAGGCATGGAGATTAATTGTGGCTTTGGCGAGGTGTTCTCAGCCGCAGGCGTTGCTGGCATCCAAAATATTGTCGCCGACTGGTCCGGCCCGTCCGCATCTTGCATCGGGTTTTCCTGGAATAACATAAAGGTCAGACGTTCGTGTGCCTTGAGATGCCATGGAACAGCGAGTCTGACCATCACCAACTGTATTCTCTACGCAATTGGTTTGTGTCCGCAAAAGAGACTGCTTTTCTCTATCGTGTACCTAAGTCGGCACAATGAAGTTGTCGGTACCAGCGGCGCTAAGGTATGTTCATGTTCTGTGGTCCGACTCGGCTCTGGGGGCCGATTTCAATCGCCGGCGCTAACCTCCCCAGCTTCTTCGGTCTTCTTTCTGGCCTCCCACATTCCGCTGAAGCGCATTCACAAGAAGCCCGCACACAGACCTCCGTATCTTACGTAGCAGCAACCGGCTTGCCTCGATGGAGAGACTACGACCCCGCCGGAGACAAGAAGGAAGCCCCGTGGGGTAGCCGCACATGCAAGTCAAACCCGGAAAACGTGCCTGACACAGGCGTCGTTCGCAAGTATGAGTGGACAGTAGAGAGAACCTGGGCAGCCCCTGATGGATTCGGTATGTCGCATTGCGCAATCCTTCACTCGGACCGTCCCGTTTCTAACATAGTGGTTGTTGCATTGCAGAACAGGAACTTCTACTTGTGAACGGACAGTTTCCTGGGCCTCAGATTGAGGCGAATTGGGGTGACATCGTCGAGGTCACAGTCCACAATAACATCACTGGTCCGGAAGAGGGCACAGCTATCCACTGGCATGGGTGAGTTGCCAAGCTCAGCCTGCTTTGAGACTCTCACTGACGACCGCATAGAATCCACCAGCAAGAGACCCCGTGGATGGATGGTGTCTCTGGCATCACCCAGTGCCCAATAGTCCCTGGTGAAAGCTTCACATACCGATGGAAGGCCTCCACCTATGGCTCAAGTTGGTGGCACGGCCATCACGCACTTCAATATGCCGGAGGGCTATGGGGGCCAATCATTATTCACGGTCCAACGTTCGTCGATTACGATATTGATCTCGGCCCTATTATGCTTTCCGACTTCTACCACCGAGATTACGAAGGCATCGCGGAGGGCGCCATCTCGACTAGTACTGATGAAAACGTGACAGTCCCACATTCGGCCAACCAGCTCATCAACGGCATGAATCCGTACGATTGCTCTCTGTCGCCCTACCAGTTTCCCTCTATCACCGACGCCACATGCCACGACAATGCTCTTAAGCCACAGTTCATGTTCCAGACTGGCAAGACCCATAAGCTGCGCCTCATCAACACCGGTGCCCAGGCAATCCAAGTCTTTTCGATTGACAACCACAAGCTTATTGTGGTAACGATGGACTGGACGCCTGTCGAACCATACGAGGTCGATTACATCGCTCTCGGTGTAGGTGGCAGAGCTGAGGTGCTCGTCAAGGCTACCGGTGACCCCACCTCTGCGTATGCCATGCGCATGAGATCGCGATGTGCGACCACATACGTCAACGAGACTATCGCAACTATTTTCTATGACCAGGCTTTGCCAACCACTGTACCCGTTCCCGCTGCACTTGAAATTCCTTATGCGCTTACCAACTCATCTTGTGGTCATGTAAGTCGTACTTGAACCCGGAACTGCGATGTACATTATGCTGACAAGGTCTTGCAGTATGACTTACCAAAGGTGAAGCCGCTCTTCAGAAAGCGCGTCGCGAAGCCTGACATAACCGTCTTCTACAATGTGTCTTACAAGACAAATGCAACTGGCAACTGGCTGTGGCTGATGAACAACGTTTCCTTCCAAGCTGACTGGAGTCGACCTCTTTTACTGGAGGCGGCCGACGGGAAAACGGACTATCTCTCCCAACCGCAGCACATCCTAACAACCGTGCCGGATGACGCACGCCACGTTCGAGTCATTGTTCAAAACACATTCTCCATTCATCCTATGCATATCCATGGGGGCAACTTCCAGATCCTCGCCGAGGGCGATGGCATTTGGAACGGCTCCATCACCAACAAGAAGAACCCAGCTCGCTCCGATACGGAGCTTCTTCGTCGAAACGGCCATCTTGTTGTTCAATTCGACACGAAGAACCCCGGTACTTGGAGCTTTCACTGTCATACTGCTTGGCATGCCAGCCCAGGTCTCATTGCCAACTTCCTGGTGAAGCCCAAGGCGGTACAGGCGTACGATATTCCAACCGCTGTCCGAGATGGATGCGTGGCTTGGAACAAGTATCAAAGATCCGGGGGAAAAAATGCTTTGCCGTTTGACAGTGGACTCCGGAAGAAATCCTTTTCATGATCCTACATTTGTTGATGGCTAGAGCTTTCCTACGGCGGCGCGAAAATTGGCAGGAGTTTGGCGTTTTGAGCGATGTCTTACGGCCCAAGAGCTGACTATAATCCTAATCATAATTTGTTGCTAACAAAATATTATGAAGGTTGATTTCGTCACTTACTATGTTCGCACCTCGCGCCTCGCAATAATTTGAAGCCATATTCCAAGCTCGCCCTTGTCGGGCACGCTAAAGTGCAGCAGTCCAAGCCGTCTATACAAAGTTTCTGCCCTGGAGAGAAGTAAGCCGCAATACTGATTAGTGTTAAAGGCTGTGTTGAGACCGGTAGAATCATGCGTAAAGAATTCATTTCTCGCCCGCTGAGGGATAACCGTCAAGACCTGGTCTTACACAAAGAAATAAGAAGTCTTGTTCAAGGTAAATATGGTCTAGCAGTCTCTACAGAATATGCTTTTCCCAGAATTTTCAGAAGAGAAACAGGCACCAGAAAGGACAGACAGAGATTCGAAAAGGGGAAAGGTCAAGGAGAGTCCAGAAAAGAGACAAACATGCTTCCCGCGTCCTCAGATCTGTCCGTAGAGCTGCATCTCGTGGATGATGGCATCCCGGTACGCAATCATGCCGCGCGTCCTCGGGTGGAACGTTTTGATCTGGCGCGTGGGAACCCACCAGTCGATGTCCTGGATGGTCATGTTGCCACCGCCGAGAGCACGGTTCGTAGCATTCAACCTCGCGGCCGCCGGGCCGCTGGGGTCCTCGGCGACGGCTTCGGCCATGCGGCACTGCCACAACTTCCAAGGGTCGCCTCCAGACGATCCCGTCACGCCTTCACACTCCTTGGCATTCGGCAGAGTGGCGTTGCCCGCCTGGATGAGCGCCTTCGCCTCGGCCTCGTCCTGGGCTCGGGACCGGACCGCCGCTGCGGACTCCGCATCGAAGTCCTTCCAGCCGCTGAGGAAGAACCAGGTGTCCTCCCGGTTCTCATCCGGCTCGTGGACGTCGTCGCTGGAGCACCAGCTGTGGTCGGTCCCGTCCCTCGGGTCGAACGAGTTGGCGATGTTGATGAAACGCACCGCCGTCTCACCCCACTCCTCGTTGGCCTCGTCGACCGCCTCGCTGATGGCGATGTTCGTCCGGTAGACGAGCTCGAACATTTCACTGCGCAGCTTCTTTGTGAGGTAGACGATGCGGTTGAGGGGCCAGTCGGAGGAAGGCTTGTATCCGCCCCACCAGTAGTGGAACGAAGAGTCCTTGCAGTCCTCTGTCAATGTGTTGAAGAAGACCGGGTAGCCGGCGACGTATAGCATGATGTCGGTGCCAGCGTCGTGGCCCTTCTGCAGGACCTTCGTATAAGCGGCCTTCAGCTTCGCCTTGAAGCCGTCGTTGCCCTCGTCCTGGATCATGGCGAAGGCCTTCTCCTGTGCCTCCTCGCAGTTCTTTCGGTTCGTCGATCCCAGTCTAGCCGTGTTCGGGGTGATGATACAGTACCATACCAGGTCTGAGAAGCCGAGGTCGTTGCCGCCGATGGTGAGCGTGACGACGTTGGTGTCCGCGGCCGTACTCCAAGCGTCGAGCTTCTGCATCAACTCGACCGTGGTGTCGCCGGAGCAAGACTTGGGGCCCTCCCACGCGATGGAATCGTCATTGAGCCACTTGTAGATGAGGTCGCCGTAGTTGTTAGATCCCACCCGGCACGCGTCGCCCGACGTCGTCCCCGTGCCCATGCCGCTGGCGTACGAGTCGCCAAAGTGCGCGTAGCCGGCCACACGTGTTCTCGCGCTCTCGTCGTCACCGTCCCAGACGACATAGTCGGCAATGGGGCACGAGGTGATGACCTGTCTCTTCGTGCCGCCTCCGCTGGCTGGCGGGCCCGTGGTGGCGGGGTAGGGGATCACCTTGTTGCAGCGCTTGCTGAAGAAGATGCCGGCGGCGACGAACGAGTACGTGTCGGCATTGTTCTCGCTGTATTCCGCGGGGCACAAACCCTCCACAATTACGCCGTCTGAGTTGGTGGTTTGGCAGATGATCTTGTCAGGGGTGGGCAGGGTTCCTGATTTCTTGGGCTTTGCCTTGTATGAGACGCAGGACCTGTCGAAGGTCCCCGCTGCGAGGGCAGTGCAGCCGTTGTAGCCGTAGGCCACGTCGAGAGCGCTGATCACAGTGTACCGTTAGCAAGGTCCCACGGGAATGGTGAGAGGCGGTTTGGAGAGGGGAGCTACATACCCTGATTCTTTGTTCACGCCGTAAGATGTATGGGTCATCTCGTGGAGTAAGATGCCAGACTTGGCCCGCTGCGCATAGCGAAGATCCATGACATCGTTATCGCAGGCGTCCAGCGTCGTTGACGTCGAATCGCTCAGGAAACCGCCGTTGTCTTTGAAGAACTCGTCGCAGACGTTCATCACCTGCAAGTTGTCGTTCATCTGGCAAGCCCCATTTGCATCAGTAAATCAGTTCAAGCTATTCGTCGTGAGGGAGGACCCACGGAAGCCCACCAGCCTTTCTTCCAGCACCCTTCTTTGGTTTCGTCGCAGGTTACCGTGACGGTAAACTCTGGCGATCTACCACTGAGGACTAGAAGGTGAACATGCCCACGTCAGTAACTGCACAGACCGCCACAAGCCAACATAGGCTGACTCTCATCAGATGCGCATAGTCTACTCACTGTCTGCCATGCGACGATAGCGCTCCTTGACCTTGTCACCAAAGTCGTCCTGGTCGCGAAGACTCTGGGAAAAGAAGTGGTTGTAGTAGTCGCCGAATTGCGGGTCGTTGTACGCTTCGATGGCCATCGCATACGCCCACGACATCTCGGTGCGGATGATAGTCTTTCTCTCGTCACTACACTCACCTTGGCCCGTGGCAAAGTTGACGGGCACCATGACGGGAGGGTCTGCTCGTGCAAGAAGCTGATGCGAGCCGCTGCCCTTGTTACCGGCATCGACTGGTGATGCATGAACGGCAACATGGGAGGCGACCAGCACAAAGAGTGCGGGAAAGAGTGACAAGAGATTCATGCTGAAGAGATTCTTCAGGCACTGAACGATTGTGGGAAACTGAACGAGAGATAGGATCACCAGTTGATGCTGGCCTCTTCCCTTGGATCTGTGATTTGGAAAGAGAATTAACTGGGCATTAAGAGAGACTTATATACGCTTCTAGATCGCAATCAGACCAGTCAATACTTCAGAAACTTCTGTATGGTTCCCGCCTTTCCTCTCTCTCGGCCTAACTGACATCTACTTCACGAGCCTTCACGAAGCTGACATCCAGATGGATGCCGCAGTAAACTGACTAAACGCCGTAGACCCCAACTTCAGCTAGGCATGCTATAATTAGGATAATAGTCAGCATTTCTCAACTCAACTCTCAACTTGCTGCACATGGCACCTCAAGAAGCTGGCATCTCGACGCAGGAGTGGGCTGAGGGAGTTGCCGCAGATCCTAACAAGACCAGGAAGTATGGAATCAAGTAGGAAGTAACTCAGCAATTTGCAATTTAACTTGCATAACCAAGTGAGAATAATTAAATTTTGGGGGCGTGACGGAATCCAAGGCTCTTGGCCAAGACAAGGCCAACATGGGTTGCCTAGCTTGAGAGTTGTATTCGGGCACTCGTAACTCTCTTTTCAACCCTGTCAATCCTCACGTTGACCAAAAATCATGATATTTTATCGAGAGACAATACCGCAAATGTTCACAACCTCCGGGCGCTTATTGTGGGAGAGTAATCGTGGGGTTGTATTGGCCGAGGGCGGGCCGGGAGCCAAGGCCACTTCTTCCAGCCATTCTATTCAGCCAGTCAGCACTAGAATATGCATCACACGATGATCGGCAGAACAAGCTCCATTCAAACGCGGGTTGCATTGGTCAGAGCCGGGTTTCGTTCCTGAGAAAATGCCGCGCATAGCCATCCCGCCTCGCCGAAGGATTCGGGCTGTACATGCGGACGGGAGGCGCGGGGCGGCCTACGCAGGTGCCGGGTAAGGCTGACATCAATTTGAAACAAAGGAGGAAATGGGGGGAGCGGAGGGAGCAAACGGCGCAGCGGGAGTTCAACATAAACCCCAACTCGCTCTCAGCAGCAATCTCTCGATGGCACGAACTTGGACTCCCCATAATCGCACACGTCCAGTCCTTTTCCATTGCATTACCTTCCGAACCAAGACATATCCAGCCCATCTATACTCAATATGGCAGTCCCGAACTGGCTCCAAATGTGCGTTACTTCTCCAAACCCCATGTTCCTGGGCACAACTTGGCAACCCTGACTTGGCGAACTTCGCGTTCTAGTGTATTCCTACTGCTCACCTTTGCATCGTTCCTGCCTCAACTCCAACGGTTATGGTCGCGTCGTGACAGCTCAGGAGTCAGCCTCTACTACGTCCTCTTCAACCTCTTAGTCGCGACTGAGCTACTCACGATCGACCTTACCCTTTTGACGGGCGTCGAAGACAGCGATGTGTTCGTGCACCAGCCCGCATCCCTCGGCGACTGGTTGAACCTCGCCCAGTTTGCCATCGTTTGGGCTCTATGGACGCTGATGTACGCATATCCCTCGACGCTGCACAATCATCAGGTTGCTAACAAAGAACTTGGACACTACAGCCTCGTTTCATGCATCGTGTTTTATCCAAGCGATGAACCTCGCGGCGTGCCCGCCAAAGTCTCTGCCATCTACACGACCTATCTACTCATCTCTCTCGTCCCCCTCATCATTGTCACAGCCAGCCCATCATCTAGGGAAGGCCGCAGGTGGTTTGACGCTCTGTTCCTCGGCTTCCACACCTACTTTCTGAACCCGATCATCACGATCTTTGGCATTGCTGCTCTATATGCGGAAGCACGTACAATTCGTGCGCGCCCTGAAGGCTCAGGACTCGGTTCGCTGAGCGTCGTGGGCCTCGCGGCGCAGGCGGCTGTGTTCTTCGTCGTGGGAGTTGCGTGGCCTGGTCGCTTGGTCTGGCCCTTTCCGATTTTCGGGAGGGCGTTCCTCGCCTGGATTCAGATGGTCGGGTTTGTGCTCATCGACTACATTATCTTTGTGATCGCTCAGGCGGACCTTTTGTACATTGCCATGCAGCACAATGGATGCCATGCGGGGGTTCAAGGTGGAAACGGCGAAAGGGAGCCTCTGATCTGAAGTGGCGGGGGCTGCCTGAATGTCTCAATTTAGGCCAAATTGCAGGGCGCGAACACGAATGAACATATTTTACTCTAATCGCATTTCTAGGCAGATTGAAAATCTGTTAGTAAGGATTTTCACTGGTAATGCGGTTAAATTCCAAGATCTGACGACGTGTAACTACTCGACTATCGCGAACTCAACTGGCTTCCCGCTAGAAACTACCAGCTTCGGCCGACCTCCATTATCAGATGGCTCGGTGACATTGCCAGCTTCATAACACGGCAGTTTAACCACCGTCTCTGCATGATCCTCCATGATTCCCCAATCCCACCAATCAACTGCAGCCTCCTCGAAAGTGCAGCGAAAGACGTCACCTGGGGCCATATCCCGAGGCAACTCCGCGTCGTCTCCAGAGAGGGTCTGGGTCGTTATCCAGGTCTCCCCCGGCCGTAAGCTCGTGAAGTGCTTGTGCTGCCCAACACGAACGGAAATGTCCGGCTCGTCGACGATCATGAAACCAAAGCTGGTCTCTTCGAGCTCGCAGGATTCCCAGGTACCGCTCTCAGCACCGCTACCGCCTGGAGCATCACCTCGCCGACGGCGATAGATTTGAAATCCTCCAGGCTGTTGCTCAGACACCAGAGATAACCAATGGAATGTCACTGGCTGGTCGCCACTCCCCTCGACGCCTTCGTACTTGATCACGATCTCGACGTCGAAGTATCCACGGCCTCGCAGTGTGGGGGGGCACCGAAGTGACGCCGAGAATATTGGCGCCCCGGGACTGCTGCAACATTAGACGCCTAGCTCGTGTAAAAGGACCATGCATAAATAATACTGCATACTCACATTCGATCAGAGGGGGCCAGCGGCGCAGGCGATTCCGCCTTGCGGCGAGCTGCTGCCTGCTGCATCATTCGCCACCTCTGCTCCTCCGTGTTCGCCGCCACGAATCCTACCTGTGCTTCTCTGGCCGCACGTTCAGGCCAGGCTACCTCCTCTGCCACTGCCATGAAGGTGAGGAGTGCTCCCCCGGGCATGATCAGCTGGGGCTGACCTTGCCCCTTTTTCGCACGCGGTCGCGACCTGAGTCCTGATGGAAGTAGCGTCACAGCCTTCATCTCAAGTCCTACATTGTCTTGGATGCTGCCCCAGGCCCACATACCGATCTCAGCTCCTGGAAAGACCAGCGAGTACGTCTCGCCTGCCTTCAGTACGCGATAGTATCGCTCAGGGAGATCCAGTCTGGTCGGGCTCGTCTGCTCTCCGGGCCCGAGTTCAAATAGGTTAGCTTGATGTTGTCCGGATACGATCAAGCTGTCGATAATTTGCTCTGATAATGCTACGAGACCCGACTTGTTGTCCACGAGTACCTTTTCGAAGGTGCCGTCACCCTTGTGGCCCACGAGAATGCACCCGTTCTCGGCAAACGCGTTGGTGTACATGGACCAGTGGAAGATACAACGTCTGCCCTTGCCATCATCGTCTGCGGCGCGGTGTATGGTGCTCATGATCGGGTACGGCGTGGTGAGCGAAAGGCGCTGGTTGGCTTCAAGTTTCCAGGTTAGGCGCGGAGCTCTAGGTCTAAAGTCATTGAGATCAGCATTAGTTCTGTAACTGGACGTCCGTAACTAAGAAGGGGATGTGATTACTTTCGATCCTTCTTCCCCAAGGACACAAATGAACCCACATCCGATCTTGTCGTCTGCGCCATCGCGAAAGGAGCTTGCGGATTGAAAAAATGTAGTGATTGCAAAGACTTCACCAAGAATAATGAGGTGTCAGTGCTTGTCATCAAATGGATTGGTGGTTGGAGAAGGGAGTCAGCCTGCATTAAGTAGTTACGAGTGACCAGATCAATCTGGACTCGCTTATTGCGATACCAAAAGTTTCATAAACAGATAGAAATCGATAAGTAAATATGACGTATTAACGCGTATTAATGCTTCAGTCGACTGTTTATTTCCAGCAAACAACCAAATCAAAACATCTTTTCTTTTGCGGTGGATATTTAATCTCAGCCTACGCAAAGGAAGCGTGGTTTTGACAGCATCTTTCTCAACGTAAACATCAACATCAAAATCAAACAGTATCTGACACTGCACTGCGTTCAAATCCCTCCATGTTACGTATGGCTGTTTCGCTAGTTAAAGCGGACCCTCCGTCCCTTAGCCTGCAGATGGGACCACGGGCGTTCCTCCCCGGATACAAAAGGACCGTTCTCCCTGCTTTGTTCCAACACGTGCGCCTATTTCTCCATCAACATGCATCAAAGTGCCCTAACTGTAAGTGCGTATGCGCAGCGATACTTCCTAACGAACGTCTGTTTATGTTTCCATTCACTTTCGGTGTACTGAACATACTCCTGATCGCCACTCTTTTAACACGAATAAACAAGATATGAACCTAAAGCAATCTCAAGAACGCGATCGCCCAAGCAATGTGAGCTTTTGCGAAGGGTGCTCGGTTGTAGTCTTCGACGATAGCGCCGATGGCTTTTCCGAAGGCATAAACTGGAACAATGAGCCAACCCTGCGACATTCTCAAGAAGGAGGCAAGATAATCATCATGAAACCTGTTCGCAGTTGGAAAGATACACTGCCGGACTTGCCCAGAATGGCTGAATCTGCCACGACTGGCTGCCGTATGTGTGGCTTCATTCGAGAAGGGCTTCTCCAGCGGAACGTAGGGTACAAGGGCGAAATTCTTGTTAATGGGGGATATCTATGGGGCGGGCAAGGGGATGCAAATGACGTCTCTGTCACCGATCCTGGTTTGGCTTACTGGAGGTGTGAGGTGTACAAGGTCGAGGGAGGGACACGCTCGGCCCAGCTTGCAGTTCTGAATTTTGACATTGAGACCAGCAACAGTAGGTTACTCGGCTTATCTGTTACAATCCGATTCTAACGACTCTGCGAAAGATGACTTGCTTCAATTGCTGAGGGTTGACGCGAAGTGCGCCCCAGAGCCTTTGGACCCGGACACTGTGGAATGGCTCAAGTCAGAGCTTCGGAGCTGCGATAACGAGTGCGACCACGTCAAACCAGCATCGCATTTCTTACCAACTAGGCTGATTGACGTCGGTCAGAGCGAGATGGATGTCCCACGACTCATCTTCACCAAAGACGCTTTCAAGTTGGGAACGATCGATGATCTGGAGTATGCAGCACTGAGCTATTGTTGGAGACCAAAAAGAGACGCTCTAAAGCAGGTAAAAACTACGAAAGGTACCATTGCAGCTCACTGTCAAGGAATGCCGCTTAGCTCCTTGAGCCCTGTCGTGCGGGACACAGTCAAGGTTTGCTGGGCGCTCGGTATTCGTTACCTTTGGATTGACGCTATTTGTATCATCCAAGGAGACAAGGAAGATTGGGACCAAGAGAGTCAGATGATGGGCCACGTGTACTATTCTTGCTCCGTGGCCATCTGCCCGATTTCTTCGCATTCTTGTCTCGAAGGCTATCTCGGAACACGGCCCAGAGGTATCGACGTCCCTTTTGAGTCATCGCGCCGCAAGCACATCAAGGGCTCCTACAGGCTCATTCCATCTTCCATGGATTTTGACGAAGTTGCGATGGGGGCCCCTCGTCCCGGCCCATCACTATACGTGGATCTTCAACGCTCTTCGTGGGATCGTAGGGGTTGGACCTTTCAAGAGCTGGTCCTTTCACCGCGCATGATCGTATTTGGGCCTTCTATGTGCCATTTTGTCTGTGAAACTAAGACAGTCTCCGATAACGGGCACATTGCCACAGATGCAATGCATGGTCCATTGAGATCTGTGATGAATAAGGCTCTCGGAAACTGTGTTGCCGACACAATCCACTCAGCGGAGAGCGTGCAAGAAGCAGACTGGCAATGGACCTCAGTGAATGAAGCCCAGAGTAGGATGTGGACATATCGAGAGGACATTTTCCCTGGGCTTTCCGGTCTTGCTCAGGGATTCGCGACGATCACAGGAGTCACATATCTTGCAGGTCTGTGGAAAAATGATCTCCACCACCAGCTGGTTTGGGAGATCTCACGGCCGTTAGCCGGCGACCTAGCCTCACTAGTACACAGCTTGCAGCACGCAGATCCGTACATCGCTCCTTCATGGAGCTGGGCATCAAGAACAGCACGCTACGAGAACCTGCCCGACAGGCAATTTTCGATGTCTGTCGCTGCTCAAGAGGCGACATCTGCCGCTGACGAGAAAGAAAAGACGTTCTTCGAAGTTGTCACGCAGCCGAGCCACGTCCGCCCCGAGTTTGCCCAGATAGACTACCGCATAGACCTCCAAGGTAGCAACACCTTCGGATCTCTTAGCGGGGCCTTTCTTCGACTGAGGGGTAAAATGTGCGCTTTTCCTTCGGATGTCGGAATAGAAGCTTTGGGGCCCAGCGGTGACTGTCATCCATCCTACGGAAAGTTCTCAGGCGGAATCGGAACCTGCATGCTGGACTGGGGAGTCAGCGAGACGTCAGTGCAGGGACCAGAGCGCATGCAACTATTTTTGATATCCAGCTGTTGCTCGCCAACGTCGCAATGGGGCAAAATGAAGTGGCTTGCGAACTGTGATGATGAAGACTATGACGACTGGGTACCGAGTGACGTGTTGTTAGGCGACAGTTTGTTCTCCAGCGGGTATGAGAGCATCGACACGTGCAAGTACTGCGCGGATCCAATGCACAAGCGGACTGGCTGGGGTCTTGTTATTCATCCCATGGAGGAGCTCGGAAACTACGTGCGAGTTGGAGCTTTTGTCCTCTTTGCACACAAAGGGAGGATGGATCTCTTCAAAAGCGAGGCGGAGGAGATAATACTCGTGTAGCGTCACTTCTGTTTTCACCCGAATGGACTCGATTGCCAAGGCAGGACCCAATTTGAGTCACGTGCGAGGCAACGATGAAGTGGAACTTGTATTTCATAACAAGTCCGCGTGTCGGCACCACCGGTCCCAGGTTCCGATGTTCGGTGCTCGGCAGCGGCCCGTAGCGGGCGGAGACTTTGCTACAGACAAGCATTTTATCCCGATCTTGCGCCGGCGAACCCTGGATCAAACGGCAAAAGAACTGAAAAAACTGTCAGGTACTTCGGCACGCGAGAGTTAGTGCCGACTAAGCCCGAGCGTCCCTTATCTCAACGCACTAGAGGCATCGTAACGCTGTTCTTCGTTGATAGCCGTGGAAATAAAGCGGAAGTGAGTATCTTTCGGCCCAAGAGGACGATAAAAACTTGCCGTTCATGGTAAACCCGAGCAGATTAATAATGGTAGGGGCTCCAGTGAGGGTCCATGGATGAGGTCACTAATCTGTTGCAGAAAATTGCATCACAATCATGACTCAACCCCAGAGCTGTCATCATCTTTTTAAGAAACGCTCATAGGTCAACAAGTTTCACGTTGCATTGATCTGGGAACATCACTCTGACCAGATAACGCCAACTTTCCCCAGACAACATTCATTCCAGCGGGTGGCCAAATATTCCCCGTTCACAGCGGAGAGCAGCCAAGACGATGCAGTCGCTTCTCCAGTACGGGCGGGCAGGGGTCGCCGCCCAGGCTCAAATCGACAGAGACGTGGGCGCAGCAGCGTCTTCTTCACAACCGGCAAGTCATCACCGTCCCAAAACAGGTCAAATTTTCGACGAAGAAAAGGCTCATCCAGCGCACCCAGAAGAGAGGCCAGGCCAAGTCCTAGAGCCGATCAGCGACAGCAGCGCCGAGTCCAGCAATGACGAAGACATCGAACGCGTGGGTACGACCCGGACCCAGTATTCCGAAGGAACTGCTCTCGGTCGGGTTCTCACCGGCATCCACGTCCGAGACCGCACCGCCCACGAGGGTCATGGAGGCCGGGTCTTTGTTGTCGGATGGGCGGGACCGGATGACCCCCTCGACCCTCACAACTGGTTCCTGACGAGACGTATCGGCGTGACGCTCCAGATCTCCGTGATTGCGCTTTTCGTCGGCGCCGCTTCCGGCATCGATGCGACCGTACTCCCGCAAGCTGCGAAAGACTTGGGTGTCAGTGAAGTCGCCGAATCTATGGCGACAGGTAGGAAACCAGTCGGTGTATCTCGGCTACAATTTTGCTAACAATCTATCTTTAGGCCTTTACCTGGTTGGCATGGGTGTAGGCTCGCTCATTGCGGGTCCTTTCTCAGAGACCTTTGGCCGCAATGCCGTTTACATCGTCTCAATGGGAGTCTTCATGTTGTGGATCATGGCATCCGGTTTGGCTCCCAACTTTGGCGCTCAGATTGTGTTCCGATTTCTCGCAGGTTGCTCTGCATCCACGCCGCTTGTATGCTCCGGTGGCTCAATCGCGGACATGTACAATCGTGTTGAAAAGACGTGGAGCTTCCCACTGTACGCAATCACCTGTTTCGGAGGCCCTATGATAGGTGCCGTGATGGGCGCCTATATCGGACCATCACCTCTGGTGAGCTGGCGCTGGACCGAGTGGACGATGATGATCTGCTCCGGTCTCGTTCTGGTGCTCGTCGGGCTGTGTATGCCGGAGACATATGGCCCGTTATTGCTGCAGTGGAAAGCGGCACACTACCGTCGCATCACTGGGGATAACCGCTTTCGGTCCGAGCACGAAATTGTTGATGCAACACTATTCACCCGATTGAAGACGAGCATGACAAGGCCATTCCTCATGCTTACTGAGCCCATCATTATCGCTATGACGCTGTATATAACCGTCGTGTATATCGTTCTCTTCACTTTCCTGGTTGGCTGGCCGGATATCTTCGAAAAGACATACGGACTTGACCAAGGCCTCGCCAACATCATCTTCATCGCCATGTTTGTCGGCACGCAGATCAACTTTGCGTTTGTCCCACTCGTGTACCGCATGACGGTGATGAGAACGAAGCAGACCGAGGACGGATCTTTCGAGCCGGAAATCCGCCTGTGGTACGCCATGTTCGGAGCCGCCATTTCTGTCCCCGTATCTCTGTTCTGGCTGGGCTGGACCAACTTCGCCAGCATCAGCATTTGGTCGGCCATTTTTGCAGTCGTAATGTTTGGGTACGGCGTAACGGGCATCTTCATGTGCGTTTACATGTACATCATCGACTCATACGAGATTTACTCGGCCTCGGCACTTACGTTTGTGGCCTTGATTAGATACATCGTCGCCGGCGGTATGACAGTCGTGGGAATTCCGTTCTACGACAAGATGGGAACGCATTACACGCTGACGATTCTGGCGTGCATCGCGGCGGTACTTGCGCCAATCCCATATGTGCTGTATTACTACGGTCCCTGGATTCGGTCGAAGAGCAAGTATGCTGTCTCGATGTCTCGATGAAGACCCAATGAAAGGAGCTCGGGTCTTAGGTAGTAGACTAGTCGCAGGGGAGTTTGCAACGAAGCCTAGGTGATCCACGTTGAATCAACAGACTCTTCAGCAGACCTTGTCTCATCGCGACCCGTCTTCATGCTTGCTTTGGCCATGCACTTTGGAAATCTTATAATCATCTATCCCCCGTCCAACGCAGTTTGTAGCCAGCTAGACACGGACGCCCTTTCCCTGGTACAAGGACGTGCCGGCGATTAAACAGTAGCACCATCACCACCATATCTATTGGATATGCTTCAATGCGTGCCTGTAAATGCAATCTTGAACCCCGTTTGAATCCCTTAACGCCTTGCTACAATATGCATCTTCCGCGTGATGACTGCTAGCCATGAACCATTCTTTTCCCAAACATTACTCATCATCTTCACTTCCAACCTTATCCACCCAGTTTTGTGCCTTTGACGCAAATAGTGCAATCATCAACACAAGGACGCCTCCTAAAAGAGCCCCGAGTCCAGCTGCGACGTTTGTTTAGCGAAAGTTCTAGTTAAAATGAGATGCACAACTCACTGATAGTAAAAGCCCATCCAACCCCGATGGCATCAATCATGGGGACCAGACCACCAACAGCACCAGCTCCAAAGCTGTATTGAATGATATACTTGCCGCTGATCACAGCTGTGCGATGCTCCGGAAGAGCCTCTGCAATATTGCTTAGCAATTTCACGACTAAGTGATGTAGTCGAGCCATAGACTTACCGGCTGAATACGTGTTGAGACCACTAAATGACCACATGAGTCCGAGACCCTGCACGAAGGAACTGATAATGGGTAGTGGCATGCCGCCAACCTCCTTTTGTACACTCCAGCCATACAACAGCGTACCCACAGGCAAGATGACAAAGATTGCTGGCAGACTGGCCCTCAACCTGTCCTGGGGGAGACGAAGTCCGTTGCGCTTGCGGATGTACCTCTTCACGGTGTGATCCGAGAGCCTTCCTCCGAGAGTACTGCCCAACAAGAAACCGGCGCCTGGTGCCAGGTAGAAGAGGCCACTGATCAAGGGTGAGGTCAGGCCGAAACGAGGGTTGATGACGCGTCGGACGGAACTAAGAAGACCATACTGGTTGAAGCCCAGCAAGCCGCAGGTGACATTCTTTATCCACAGTTAGCGCGCGTGCGAGTATGATAGGGGACCGTAGTACATACTGCTGCTAGAATATTAGGGTATTTGAAAGCCCTCAAAACACCCATGGGGTTAAATGCATGCATCACCTCTCTGACAGAATGAACAGGGGCCTTCTCGGGGACTTTCAGGTGCGTGAGCTCGCTTGCTCTGGGGACGAAGAAATACGCCAGGATCAGGCCAATGAAAGTCATTGCAGCTTGAACGCCATAGATGATCCTCCAACTGGCGAATGCAACAATGACGCCGCCAGTCAAAGGTGCTGCAAAAGTCAGCGTTTGTCTCTTGAATACGACGTTGTAACCTACCTATTGTGTTTGCAGCAACGCAGCTTCCAAGGAAGAATCCTACTGCGGTACCTCTGGTTGTCTAACGCTGATGTTAGATCCTGTTTGTTGTGCTCGTTGTGCTTACTCACCGGCTCAAAGATGTCCGCCAAGATAGTCTGGCCCGCAACGAGGAAGAACGGACCCGTTGTTCCTCCAATGACCCAAATGGCGGTAAAACAGGCCAAGTTTTTGGAGAGCGCAGATCCAATTGAACAAAGAGTCAAGAGAGAGTTTGCCAATAGGTACGCGGTCCTCCGACCCAGGATGTTGCTGGTTGGGAGCCAGATCAAAGCCGACAAGGCCATGGCGATGAAAACGCCGGCGTTAGCCGTGCTGATTGCATGCGTTGAAACACCAAAGTCCGCAGCGACCTCTTTCGTCGCAGTCAAGATCGAGCTTCCGGAGAAGGTAACCGGTAGGGCCATCCAGCAGACGACGAACAACGTAACCCACTTGCGCCAAGTGGGCATTTCCATGACCACATCATCAACGGCAGCGGGCCGGGCAGGCTCGGACGCGGCCGGGATGGGGCCGGAAAGCGGATCGGAACTTAATTGCGGCATGGTGACGGTAGCCATCTTGTCCGGCTTCTCGGCAGTCTGTGTAGCCATGGTAACGAGCGTAGCATCGAATAAATCAACAGCTAAAAGAAAGGGATATCCAGCGATTTTACAGTCGAAACATCAGAGCGGTCACGTATGGCTCGGGGACCCAGCCGGGTATATACCCAGCGAAACCACTCCGCCATTCGGACGCCCCAGCCGGCACCGAAAAAAATTCACCATTTTTTCGTCGTATCCTGTGACTCAAAGGTGTCGATAAGTGGGCCTTGCATTGCGAGTTTTAGATAGGTCACAAGCGAGGCCGGTTCGGGGGGCGGAAAACTTGTTGCACTGATAGCGGTGGATTTCTTTGGGCCGCAAGTCTTTTGTTCATGTTTCTAAGTCGGCAAGTCATCATGAAGCCGACTTGACACATTGAGACAGCCGGAGATATTGTGGGGATAATGCAGACAGGTAAGACTCGGCGAAAACTCAAATCATGCCGAGGACCGTGGGGCACTGACTAATCTTCCCCCCGGCGTAAAATTCAATTTTTGCCGATAACCTCGGGCCTGCTGACCTTTCTTCCTTCAACTGGTCTGAACTGGACGACAAAGAAAGCGTTCGGACGTAGTGCTGACAAGCTATTTCCAGTGGTTCTGTCAATGTAGCGGTCACGTTCACCAGGCCCTCTGACGCAGGCTTGAGTCGCTGAATATCTACTGGCCGCCTCGGCGTTTGGCCATCTTCCCGAAATACATCGGAGCCCACGAGGACACATTCCCGATTCGGTAAACTTATCGACCAACACCATGGCCTCGGAAGGGGACATGTCCAGTGCGGAGGACAGGGTCTTGTCAGTATCTGCATCGGCTTCCAAGAGTTCGAACCCGAAGTCCAGGACGAAGCCCATAGCGTGAGTCTCGCGATTTGTTCATTGTCAATAATAATTGCAGTAATTGACGTTGGGTTGTAGGTGTTCCAGATGTCATTCGCGTAAAGTGAGATGCTCAGGTGGGCACCCATGCGATAACTGCCGCCAGGCAAGTAAGGGTGCAGAATGCACCTATCCCAGACGCAATCGTATGATCAAAGTGAGCCAACGGTATGTTGCACTGGGTTTGCATTTGTATGTTCATCTACCCAATTGTGTCCTCTAACACCCGTCACTCAGATATGTCGATGATCTCATAGCCGAGAACCAGCGCCTCAAGGGCCAAAATGCCGGGCCTCGACATGCCGACACTCATACTCAAGCCGCCACCATCCTTCCTGACATCCCCGCAGTGCCAGCAAGAGACACAGTTGACAATGGCATTGCTATACCAGCACCGTCACTTGACCAACGCCCATGGTTCTTTGATATGAACATCCCACACACCCCCATTCTCATCGGCGAGGCATCAGACGCTGCATTCGCTACTCGATTTCGGCAAGCAATCGCAACTGGAGATCATAGCCACATACCCAGAGTTAACTATGCAACTGATGAACGACTATTGGCGTTGTCTGACGTCGACTGCCCGTGGCCTAGCCCTGCAAGGGCTCGCTTCCTGGTCGGCGTTGCCTTGAGATATGTGAGTCGATGCTATCACATCATCCGTAAGAGTCTCATCTTGGACGGACTAGAGCAGACACTTCAGAATCCATCTGAAAGTGACACTCTTTTGAAGAGTAAACTCTGGGCATTATTCGCTATCGGCGCCATGTATTCGACACGATCGGCGACGTCCGAGAAAGATTTCCCAGGAATGGGCTATTTTGCCAGGGCCACCAGAGTGCTCCGCATCGTCAGCGAAAGACCACGGATTGATGTAGTCGAGCTTAGACTCTTGCTTGTAGGTGTGGCAATGTGCATTATGATACCATAGTTTGCTGACCCTAAGTCATATAGTCTTTCTACTCTTTGGCACTTAATCGCCGACATACCGCCTACACCTTCGCTGGTTCCGCGACTAGACTCGCCGTCGTCATGGGTCTGCATCTCAACGTCCCCGAGTCCCAGCTGCGAGACGTTGCCGCCCGGGAACATCGGAACCGAGTGTTCTGGACAGCATACATATTCGACCGCATGTGGGCATCGAAGTTGGGCCATCCTGTCTGCGTTCAGGATGTCGACATCGAGGTTGATCTTCCATCTAACCCTACGGTTGACGAAAGTATCGCGGATGATTTTGCGGATGCATCATACTTCGTCGCCAGTGTCAAGCTCGCGCGGGTTCTTGGGAAAATTGTGCCATTGATCTATCGCAGACGGAATCAGCAGATGTCGCTATCCCACCGGGTACAGGAAGCGTTGAACGACCTCCGTGGTTGGGTTGAGGAGTTACCACCCCAGCTTCACATCGACCACAAGGTCACATCAGAGAGAATGCAGAAACCAATCTCGCTACATCTGAACTTCAATCAAGTAAGTCCGAACATGTCCCAGAGTGAAATTGAATCCTACTAACAACCAAGTGCGCCGTGAGCGTCACCCGTCCCATTCTGCTCCACGTCCTTCGCACCCATGTGGCGTCGTGGGGAACACCATCAACTCCAGAGCCACAGATTCCGGGAACAGCAATGACTCTTGCTGAAGCGTGCATTCGTTGTGCTAGACACTCCTGTCGCCTGTTGACCGAATGTTGGATTGACGGATCTTTTGCAACATTTGACTACTTCTATACCCAGTACCTCTTCTCGGCCTCCACCATTCTCGCCATATCAAGTCTTCTCAATGGCAAAGAAAGTCAAAACGATCGAGAACAGTTCGAAGAAGCGGCGCAATTTCTCTCCCAGCTGAGAGACAACGGCAATTTTGCTGCCGGGGAGTTCTGCCAGCATATCGACGCTATGAAAGCAATGATGGCTGCTGCTCATGCTCGCCGTGGCGGATACTCGGTGGCAGGGGACGCTTCTACGCTGCTTGGCGACGCAACGGCCACTTTTGGCGATGCGATGAGTATTGCACAGCCCTTCACCGCTCAGAACACCACAGCCGGCATGGCTCTCGCGGAACCGTCTCTACAAGAGTTGTTGGCTCAGCCTATCCTGGACCTGCAATTTATCGACGCATCTATCTACAACGATGGTGCGCAAGGGCTGTATTGGCCAGACATAAGTCCAGAGACTTGGACACCTGATTGGACTGCAGCTTGATTGAGGATTGCATGTCATGTGGCAAGATCGATACTAAATGCTGTTCCTCATCTCCGATTAATACATGGTCCGTCCCTCATGAGCTCCCATCTTGGTCCAGCCACAGACGTCCTTACTGGCTCCTAAAGAGATATCACCAAAATCTAAACGGCACTGCCAGCCTCCCAGCCGCGTTTGGAGCCGCAGTTGGCGAAACAGCTGAACCACTTGCTTGTCCTCCGCTTCCTGTCGACTGTCCCGTTTCACCAGTTGCTTCTGCTGTCGTCGTTACAGTACCCGGTCCGATTGTCGATGTGGTGGTGCCCGGCGCTGCGCTCCCACTCTGAGTGCCATCGCATGCCACTTCGCCTGAGATGAAGGTGTAGCTGGTGCTGCACCCGATTCGGCCACACGTTCCCTTGCACGGAAAACTGATGTACTCAGTGGGTACAGGCGTCGGGCATCCGCAGCCGTGAGTCAGGGTGGAAATGGTGATGCACTGAAGAACCATGCATGTTGAGCATATCTCAAGCGTCTCTGTCGCAGTCGGGCATCCGGTCTGTGGTGATACAGGCGACGAAGTGATAGTACGTAGGACGGTGGAGTCAGATATGACGTCGGATGAGGCTTGAGCCACGATCGGCGCCGCCCTATTGCCGTCAGCTGCGTACCATTACAGATATTTTGCACGGGATCTTACGCTGAAATTATTGCGAGAATGTGGATGGAAGTTTTCATATTGTCGTTCTTGAGTGTGAAGTCAGACGAGAAGGGAAACCATGGCTTGGGAAGTTCTGCAGGAGTATGATATATCAACCCATGATGGCAGGTGACTATGTCGTTCTCCGCTTGATGATCCCGAACGTCATTCGTCGACTTGGTCGGTGTAGCAATTCACCAGCCTTTTTGGGAGTAGGTGTCTTGGCTTGCAGGGGCACAACGGCGATGGACTCGTATCGAGCTTCATAGCGCGGAGATCCATTTATTTCGGCCTATCAGAGGCCCCGAGACAGATCATCAAAATGTTACACCAAGTTTCATAGCCAAAACAGTTTTGTTTATCTTGCAAGAAATCAGGAAGATCAGCCATTCATTTTTTCACGGCTCATCTATGTAAAAGCAGTCGACGGCTATTTATTGCGCTCGCGATCTGATTGGTGTCACAATGGAGACCCAAAGTACGTTGAATTACGTCAGGAACATACGTTGATGATTCAACGTCTCAGCCGTTAAAAACCATCACCATAGGTAGGTAAACTCAGATAATGAGTTTCAAATTCATAATGTCGTTCTTCTCAGTTACTTTTGTGTGAATCTGGTCGAATGATTTCAATGCACCAGCCCTGGTGGCTGGTCCAAGCAACTCAAGATTGCCAGACGTAACACGCCATCGGAAAGCTGCGAATAGCGACCGACCTCAAAAGGGATCCCATTTTCAAGCATGGTATGAACGTTCCCATAAGGTAGAAAATCTTGTAATCAGATGGTAGAGAAATAGCTACTGTAGCATTTTACCCTACTAATAACCCCTCCGTGCCTAAGGATCATCATCGTTGTCGTCCTTCCTGTCGGTTTTGCTGGCACTATGATCACCCGTTTTATCCTTATCCTCCCGAATATCAGACTAAAGGTCTTGTAATCCGGCTCTTTAGCCTTCCGATGTAGGTGAACCATGAATTGGCGGTCCGCTCAGTTGATACGGCTCTAAAATGATTTTGAGCATGTTGACTTCGAGAGATCATAACACCATGGGAAAGTTTCAGCCGTCCTCAATTCCCCAACGAAGGCTTTATTTTCGAAATAGTTACCAGTCGCAGACACCGGCGGGATAAATATGCATTACACACAGAAGCTAAGCATAATAAAGAAGGAATAGCTTACGCTAGAGACAAAAGTTGATACCCGGGGTGACCCGGATATCCTGCCGAATACGAACAACATGGTATCGTTGTGAGCTGGTCCAGTGACGGTGGAATTTGAGTTTTCTGAGTCGCACCAAAAGCGCGGGGTTTCTTTGAGATGAACTTAACGACGGACGTCGGCAATTGGCCTGCACATCGCATTGAGTAACGCGTCTCCTCATCCAAACGAGGAACGAACGCGGGGAAGGGGAAACCGAACCCGAGATTTTGGAACTGGCTGCCGTCCATCAGACAAAGAGAGTGAAAGCTGACAGTTTCCACCCCAACCATCTCATCAACATCACCAGCTCGTGGACCAAAATATCAAGTCACCTCCCCCATCAAGAGTTCGGAGCCTCTCGGTCAGAATGGAACTCATCAAAACCTCGGAAACATGGCGACTTGTTGCCTTAGTCCCATTTCTGGGCTTAGTTTACGGCGCGTACTCCATGTACAAAGCGCGCAGCTTCTTTCGACGACTTCAGCGCCTCGGTTACCCAATGCCCCCTCACCACCCTATCTGGGGTCATCTTGGTGTCATTGCGAGCGTCGTGAAGGATCTACCGCCCGACCTCATGCCTACAGTGGCTCTTGGCGAATACTTCCGCCGACGGTACCCTCATCTAGACCAAGCGTTCTATCTCGACCAGTGGCCCTTCTCGAAGCCGATGCTTGTCCTCCTGTCCCCGGATGCAGCACGTCAAATCAGTCAAGGTGTAGCGCTGCCAAAGGATCCAGGCCAACATGAGTTCCTCAAACCTTTGACCGGGGGCCACGACTTGGACACGATGGAGGGCGACGAGTGGAAATTCTGGCATAACGTCTTCAGCCCTGGCTTCCGTGTTTCGAACATCGCTGCTTTGGTGCCGAACATGGTCGAGATGGTCAGCGTCTTTTGCGAACGTCTTCGTCAGCAGGCAAGAAGGGGTGATAAACCGTTTCACCTGAGCCCAATGGCGCTCGATCTCACCATGGACCTCTCCAGCAAATCGATCTGGGATCATGAGCTGCACAGTCAGACCGGATACAACGAGTTTTCCTCGGCCCTGGCCTCACAGCTCAGCTGGCTTCACTACTATGGGACTTCACCTCTAAAGGACCTCAACATCCTTCGTCCATTTATGCAATGGTACAACGCCCGCCGCATGGACACTTACATCGACAACGTGCTGTCCCAAAAGCCGAGACCTGGTATGCGAGATAAGACTGGAGCAATCTCGGTGTTGGACACGGCCAACATCCCGCAAGATCCGGTACATGTCAAGGTACTTCCCAAGGTCATCCGCTCCCAAATAAAATTCATGATGCTTGCGGGATATGACACCACCGGTTCGTCAATAGTCTTTATGACTCACCTTCTTTCAAAGCATCCAGATGTTCTTGCGCGGGTTCGTGCGGAACATGACGAGGTCTTGGGTCCAGATGTCTCTGTGGCGCCAAAGTTGATAGCAGCGAATCCCAAGCTGCTCAACCTTCTCCCTTACACTACGGCCGTGATCAAGGAGTCTTTGCGGTTCTACCCGCCCGGCGCAACCTCGAGGTATGGAAACCCTGACTTTCACATCGTGATAGAATCGCCAAATTCGAAAGCCAACGGCGGGGTCGGAGAAGGTACTTTAGCTCTGCCCACCGATAGGATTGTGTGCATGGCAATCCACCACGGCATCCATCACAACCCACGCTACTGGGAGAGGCCCCATGAGTTCATACCCGAGCGCTTCTTGGAAAAGACTAAAGACGACCCACTTCAGCCTCCGGCCAATGGCTGGCGCCCGTTTGAACGTGGACCACGAGCATGTATTGGGCAAGAGATGGCATTGACTGAGGTCAAGATGGTCTGCGCTATGACGGCGAGAGAATTTGACTTCAAACCTGCGTACGGCGAGATGGGGCCTCAGCCTGCGCCTAGGATTGACAATGACCATGTCTATTTAGTCAGTCGCGGAGGAGCTGCAAATCCAAGCGGATACTATCCATGTCGAATCAGGCTCACCACCAGAATCTGAGGAAGGAACTGGCATGGGGAGGTTGTTGAAACGGGAACATCGTCAGGACGTTGTATTTTACGATGGCAGCGCTATTTTGGGGGAAGTCGGTGAGTTGTGCCCGTAGGCGGTAGCCTGCAAAACTCATAAACACATAAACCCAAAGCTCGAAGAATTAAAAACCAAAAACACATAGGAGTGAAAACACTAACAAGACCCTGCTTCTTGTTCAGTGCGCTCACAGGTTGTTGAAGAAAAATCAAATGGGTCTTAATGTCATTTACCTTGTGGGAATTACAAACGCCCAGGAACTGGGAAAATAACAATTGTCTTAGAGCTGAGGAGTTTTCATGATGATTACCTTATGCACCGTACACAAGTCTGCATTATTTCGTATCCGTTGCGCACGTTCGATACTCCTCCAGCTCTGCACGTCATCATCTACGGCCGAATCGTAAAACATGGATGTGTTAAATTAGGTAGTCTAGCAACGTCTCGGCACGCATCAGCTCTTCATGACATCGCGAATGGTGACGGATGTTCTAGGTAATACGGTACTCAAGTGTGATAGTATTATTGTCATCGAGAGCAATCGTCTAATCCGGTCACAGGGAATCGGAATCTGACCTCAAGAAAACCATCCAAGTCATCTCTAGGGATTAACAGATATACGGTTGATTCTGGTATCCAACTACAGCATGCGTGAAAACAGTTTCAGCTGAGGCATACAGCGAAGTGATTCAACACGCAGAAATATTGCGGAAAGGCCAAGCCCATCATGTTACTTTTGTGACAATTCAATTGACACTTTGATAATGACTTGGATGTTCATCGCACCAATCGTTGAGTTGCGGCCGATTCCGAATTAGGACAATGCGTGGACAACGCGAAGTCGGGTATGTAACCTAAATGGTGTGGATTGAGGGGCCTGCAGAATTAAACCCTGCATTGTTTTGTGACTCTCAGGCCACATGGATCTCGACTAGGTGGCAATTGGCAACGACGATTGGTTCGGCATGCTTGCCAAGGAATAATCTGGGTCTGGAAACGTATCCCCCCGTTTAGAGGCGAATCGCAACATCCAAATGACATGCAGTCGAAATACACATAGAATGCATGGAAGAGGCACATAATTTGTAATCCGTGCCTAGAACCTCGAAAAGGCCCCTCTCGCATATCCATGTTGCTTCGTAGGGCCGACGATAGAAATCGGGGGACTATCTACAAAAGGGAAGGTCGCCCTTAGCCAACGATGGGTACTTCACAGCCTTCCCTTGCCATTGTATTCTTCGCTCTCATCTTTTTCACCTCAGTGTATCATCGTCTCAAATGATTGAAATTTCGGCCGTTAGCCATTAGCGATCAATATGGCTGAGACAGTGGATCCTTCGACCAACGACGTTGCCCCTCAGACCGCGGCAGCCGCAGCGGCTTCCCCCGGAGAAGACGCTGCTGGGACGCAGGATGACGACAACACGAATTCTATCGCGGCAGATGAAGCAGAAACTGTACGTCGACGCATCCATCGCACCACGCGTTTGCGGCTAGAACTGACACCTTCACCATAGACCGATGCAGCGAGTATCCAGGAGCGATTGTACGATATTATTCTTCAGAACGCAGAGCATGCGCCCCGCTCGGCAGTAGCGCGCTAATGAGACTCTTGATAGATCCCGCTATACAGCATCCCTTTCATCCAGTGTTGTCGATTATCCTATGGAATATGGCCGGCGATATCATGCGTATCGTCCAGGCTGTAAGTTTGTATCAGTTTCAACAATGCCGTAGTGTAAAATACTTACTTGCGCCTCTACCCAGCATACATCCTGCCCAATGATGAAATCGAAATTGAACGGCTGGATATGGCGCACGCCATGATGGTCAAGGCGATTGGCAGTCGACTTTTCCTTGCCCCACTTGAGAAGGAAAAGATTCAAAGGATCCTTGACATAGGCACAGGCACTGGCATTTGTATCTTCATCATCCATTCCGTTCTATTTGTTCTCCACACTGATTATGTTTTCTAGGGGCCGTGGAGATGGGGGATATCTTCGATAATGCCGAAGTCATCGGGACTGATTTGAGCGCCATTCAGTCCGAGTGGTGCGTATCACAAAAAGCGGCCATTGGTCATTGAGCATTGGCTGATAATTGTAATAGGGTACCTCCTAACGTCAAGTTCGAAATCGACGACGTCGAGAGCCCTTGGGTTCAAAATGAGAAGTTCGACTACATTTTTTGCCGCTTCATGGCTGCTTCGATTGCCGATTGGCCAAAGCTTATTGAAAACATCTACAAGTACGTCGACGAGATTATGTCAGGTCTTTGGTGATAATCTGACCAGCTTACAGTAATCTTAACCACGGAGGCTGGGCGGAGTTCCATGAGATGGACCCTGAGATCTACTCCCATGATGGGACGTATACGAACAATCACGCAACCTGGCCATGGAATCAAGCCTTCCTTCAAACTATGAATAGCATCGGCCGCGACCCATGCCCAGGACCTAAAGTAGAGAATTGGGTGAGAAATCAGGGATTTGAAAATGTTTTCCATGAAGTGTATAAGAATCCTCTTGGTCCTTGGCCTAAAGACCCATACTACAAGGACCTCGGAACTCTCAACCTAGCACAGATGTTAGAAGGCCTCGAGGGGTTCACTCTAAGGGTATTTTGCGGCGTTCTTGGGCGAACAAGGGAGGAAGTTCTCGTTGAAGTCGCCAAAGTACGCAAGGAGATGCAAACCCGCGCCTATCATGGGTTGTACGACATGTAAGTTTTGCCTCGCCGTTGGTGATCAAGTCTTTGCTAATTGGTTATCATAGTCACGTTGTTTATGGACAAAAGCCGCTTCAATCCGAGACAGCCCAATCATCGCAATGAATGGGACCAAGGTGTCTCGAACTCAAAAGCGAGAGTGGCGAGCGGGGACGGAAGTATGGTCAGTGTCAGCTTACAAGCGTGTCTGGTTGCCCGCTGGTAGGAGGCGGGAGTGCCATTCATATGTACTTCAATGAAACACGGGCTGTTCAAACTTGTGGTTGTGCGGAAATCATCTCCTTCACTTCTAAATCCTTTAAATCTTGACTTCAGGTGCTAGCTTGTGCATAAAACATGATAATCATAAACCACCATCTCAACTAACGCGAGTCCTAACCTAGAACAAAGGAGCTCCGTGTTTCAAACATCTCGGTGAATAATAACACTCGTCAGTCTGTGAAGCAAACAATTACACACCACATCCCTCAGGCCTCACAGCTGGCTGTGCCCAAATATCTCGTCGCCTCTGAACCTCCTCCCTGTGTCATTCAAATGGGTTCTTGTGTTAACCGTCACAATGTCCTCCCTCAAAGAAGACAATGTGTCCTTCACAGATGAAGCTTGAGCTACTTCTATCAACGATAGAATCCTCTCGGCTGCGAAGAAGACTGTATCGATCTTACCCGACATTACAGAAAACATGCGGCCATGTCGTGAAACTGCACATGTGCGGTCGTCATGCGCCCCGGCAGCCTTAGTCTTGATGGCAAGTTGTGGGCCGACGTATCGGAAAAGCCGGGAGAATGACGGGAGGTAATTCTCATATTGCTTTTCCATGAGAAATCGTTTCTCCTTGATGACCTCACTGCATATACCATCGCGAACAGCTTGTGCTTCTTCCGCCGTCGCGAATTGGCCCAGAGGCGTATGCGGAACACTGGATAAAGTGAAAAGTCCAGGAGCTTCGGTGGGATAGACTGAGCAAAGCGGTCCGTCAACCAATGTTAGAGCTGGAAAGTCTGGCGGGCCTTCGTAGTAGAGTAGTAATGTCGGCTCATAGACAACAGGGATATCGGGTTTGCTGTAGTGGCCCCAGATGGCATCGATGACAAAGTCGAAGCACTCGTCGTCGACATATACAGCGTCTCCTGCATCATAAACTCGACGTATGCGATGGCCCAGTTCTAGCACGTCTTTCAGCTCCGCCTCGAAGTAGGCGCGAGCCTTAGTAAGAAGAAGCACGCGCTCAGAGGTGCACACGACCCCAGAGACATTGGTGAGCTCAACACTAGTCGGCAAGGCCTCTGTAAAGTGGACGCCGCTCGAAGCCATGATGGTTCGATATGTGCCATAGTCGAGAAGTGAGTCATGGGCGGGGACCGCGTAGATGTTGTTCGGAACGCTGCGGCTAAGGTCGGGGTATCGCTCGATGAAGCGTAAGAAGCCGTCTCGAGATTGGATGCGCGTTTCGCTATGTCGGGGATAATGGAAGCCCATGTGGAGGCGAAATTGGTTGTTGCCTGAAGCTTCGTGTAAGAGACGATCGTGCTGCTCAAACAACTTTACTCTGAATCCGAGGGCGCGAAGGGAGGTTGCAATGTGACAGCCATACCAACCGCCTCCAATGATGCCGAAGCTGAATGGCTTCAAACCATATTGGCGGGGTAAATGGAACGGCGCAGACTTGGGGATGGATGTTGGCTCCATTGATCGGGAATGATAAAGGATGACGCCGCAACAGTAGGTTGCTTCACGGATGGCAGTGTGGACGGCCCAGCTCTGGTCATGCGTCAGCTGACATGAGGACTTCAGTTTTATGTGGCGACAATCAACTACTGTGACTTCTCACCGGTTCCGCGGGGACCTGAGTTGGCTTATATGCCCTTCGAGGACAATCCTTGGTGCCTCGGACCAGGCAGTGCCAGCGCCATCTGACGTATTAATAGGAGTGACCAAGACTGTTGAGGAATACAAGGCTTCCTCCAGCGGTCCGTCACGCGCTTTAAATGCAGACTTGTCAAGGAGCTCTCAGGTACACCCGGATCTAGTCTCATTAAAACTTTTCTCTCAGTTTCCGACCCATCTTCCAAGTTTGTCCGTATCACAGTTCAGAATGCATCGTGTTCACTCGTTCTCCGTCAATTCTCGAACCTAATTGCCATTTGGGTGGGGACTTGAACAGGCAGATTTAACCCATAGCTGGGGCGCATCTCAGTTCGACATAATCAATGAGCTTACTGATCAAACCATACGCTACAAGAATTTCCCCAGAAGACCACACGCCAACTCATGGAGGCTCGAGACCGCTTGTGGCCCAACGGTGACAATGCCTGTCGTGAATACACCAATTATTGCCGCCCCAACCAGCCATAGATCTAGGTTGCTTGCGCGAAGGGCACTCATCCTCATATCCGCAGTTTGAAGATGCATGGGTCGCAGCTCCCTTCCACGATCGTCCAATACACCACTTGCTCCATTCTCCTTTTTGGCAATCTCATCGTCGCGACAGATCTCGAATCTCAGTTCGTGATCGTACATAAACTCCTCAATGAGATCCGCCGCGAGCACCTTTCGGCGACTCGCTAGATTCGCAATGCGTTGCATTCGGAGCGCATTACGTTGAAAGTGACCTTCTTCATCACGCATGAGTTTTCCAACTTTCTCTTCAATCTCCGCCGGAGTGAAAGTCTCCTTCTTCACGGATAACGCTACCCCAGCTGAGTCAAGAGCAAGAACTCGGGGCAGCTGATCTCCATAAATCCCCATGCTGAGCATGGGAACGCCGTGCCAAAGACTCTCGTTCGCTGACGAGGGTCCAACATGGCTGAAGAAGAGCCGAGTAGAGGGGTGCGCAAGTACTGCTCGTTGAGGGGCAAAGTCGACAAACTTGAGATGCGGATGCTTGTTCTCGAGGAGCTCAGTGCTACCGAGAGTGATGTGGCTGCCGTCTGACTTTGTGTGAACCACTCTGTCAGTCAGAGCTGCAAAAGCAGCCTTGCTAGCGCCGCGTATGGCCCAAACAACACCATCTACGTGGCCTGCCTGTAGGGTAGAGATGATGCCCTCTTTTAAGCTTTGCAATCGCTCGCGAGAGAGAATTACATGCGTGCCGATTGCGACGAACATGGTTCTGTCATGAGTCTGGTAGAACTTGCAAAGCTCTGCATCCAACGGAGTGTATTCATCTGACAAAATTGGTCCGATAGCATGTAGCAAAGGTGGCGTCTCCTTGGGCGTCTCAAGGCCAACGAAGGAGTTCACCAACATCAAGTGATCCGGCTTAGGGAACATAGGAAGCATACCCAGCCCCTTCTTTGCGCGCATTCTCTTTGTCGTCAGGAAGAGATCGGCGAAGGCAATTGGGTGCTTCAGCAAGTATATGTCTTGGTTGAAGCGGTCCCACATGCTCGCATGCTCGCTGGTCTGAACCCGGGGCTCAAGACCTACGCGGCCAGGGATGTAGGGCACAGGGCACATGAAGTACGGCCACTGGGGCCACATCGTGGCTAGAGGGAGATTGTACTCTCTCTGCATGTCCCGAGCCGCGTCGACGTGGAAATCCGCAAAGAGGAAGTCTGGCCGTGTGGTCTCGATGACACGCTTTAGGTTTTCGTAGGTCTCGGACCAGAAGGCGTCGAAGAACTTCTTGCCCTCGATCCAATTTCGAAGGCCATTGCCACTCCAGCTCCACTCGCTAAAGAGGATGTAGAGTTTGTCTTCTTCCTCTGGTGTGATGGCACGTCCTACTACATGAACGGCGGAGACAAACGGATAAGGGTTGGCATAGCCCTCACGGCCAGCGAAAGTGGCGAACTCGATGGTGTGTCCTCGTTCATGAAGATATTTGCAAACTTCGAAAATGGGAGCTGTTAAGACGAAACGTATTAGCCTTGAAAATATGACGTAACCATCAGGCTTACCTGAGTTTGTTGAGCCACCAGCTGTAACAATGACTAGTATTTTCCGCGGAGGGAGAAGGGGCGGATTTTTCTTTGATAGCGCCATCGCCATGAGATGAGGGTATGGTCCTGCGATTCAGACTGGAAAAGACAATTTGGAAAAGGGGAAGAGGAAAAAGAGCGTCTGGAAATGACATTCAGTGGGGGGAGATCATTCAGTAGGATGACCTCTTCCGAATCCACTGAGGTTGTAATGAGCCAAATGTGAGGAAGACTGATGCACTAAGAGTTGCCGATATTTCCCAGAAACTGCAGATGAGCAGGATCTTACCAAGTTAGCATTCGAGATGATACTTCTACCTTGGTTCGACTTGCGTCCATGAATGCGGCTGCCTTGACGTGATTCAGTCTACAGGAACTGATGTGATCAGGAGTAACCCCAAGATAGAAGGTGGGCCAATTGCCTGGCGGTATGAGTGACGTTACCCAGGTCACTTATCTCGCCAAACTGTCTTATTGGAGGAGTGCTCGTGATCCTGCCGAGGAAGTCCCAATCCTTCAGAATGACTTGGCTCACTGTCGTGTAAACTTCACGCCCTCCGCCAATGGCCTCTCGTATAGAAGTCGACACCTTTCGTTCCTAGCTAGCATTGAATCAAAAATACTCCCGCCCACACCCCTGTAGCCTTTGTATTTGCTAGCGGGTGCGGGGGTTTCCACGCGGAAGCGGCGTTGCGGCTGAGGAGCTTGTCGTTCATCCCATGTGGTCAAGCTGCTAAGCACTGAGCCTGGAACCAAGCGAGCGACAGTGTGAGGAATGCAACTCATGTTTAGCCTGGCTGCAGTGTTGTCACCCACCTGGACAGTTGTGTGTTTGGGCGGGATGGACCTGCCGAGCCGCCGTGAGTGCAACGTCGGCGAGGTTGTCTGACGTCGTGGGCCGATTGCATCCCTCAGGATCTGACAGGATTTTATTGATTAGTCAACGATTACAAGCCATGCGTTTGACGAACCATTAGCTTGCCTTTCGGCTAGACAGCTTGGAAAAAGAGTTCTGGCTTAGGCTCTGCGGAGTGGTATCCCTGTTAGATCCGTTGAGCCTAACTTGATGTAAGAGAGGGTATGAGGCGATCGTCTCGCCCTGGCAACTTACAATACACCATCCGCTGACACTGAGAGACGTATCCCGTACGACAACGGAGGGCTCCTTCGTGGGTCGGCAGGATGGCTGGTGTGGGGTAGATCAGGGAGAGAAACAAGGCTCGGAAGGTTGATTGATGTTTCAATCAACCCCGACTAGTCGCGCATGGCGTTATCAAGCATTGTGGCTGGCAACAACTTGCTGTACCTAGCCACCGCCGTGCAGCTCCGAGACAACACTGTTGAAACTTGGCAAAGGAAACAGCTTTCTCCGCCAAGCTGCGGAGACGCCCGCATGTCCGGCCCAATGAGTTGACCCCCGCGCCACGAGAATTAGCGTCGCGAGATTTTATCCCAAACAGGCCACACTAGACAGGGTACGTGATTGATGCCCCTGCAAATGATAGGGCTGGCCAATGAACACGGATATCATGAGATTGGTTCCCACAGTAATATTTTGGCGTCGTGGATTTCCCATGCTTCGATCCCCTCTCGCGGGTGCCTAGACTCCAGTCAGAGTGTGAGAGGTGGCAGGATATTCATTTAAGCGGTACAGGATCTGACGATGCGCTAAGTATCGAAGGAAGTGGTGGCTTTATCTCGCCTCATACGGACATTACTTTCAAGCCTATTGCCGTGCTCTAATAACGCCCCGAGAGGTCGCTCTCAGACTACACCCCCCATCACCCCAGGAGGCCCTAGTTTCATGGTCCCGGAAAATGAATCCACTACGTCTATGAAGCAAAAGTCCTTCCAGCATAATCTGGATCCAATCCGTCGGAATGGCGCTTCGGTTATCGATGGATCAATCATTGCCCCGTTGAGTCTTACGAGCTTCCTTTGGTCCGCCTCATTGAACGACGGGCAGGAACATCGCAGCACGCTCAGACGACAATGGAGTCTTCACGAAGCTAAGACTTGCCATGGGATGTAGATGAACTAGTTGCGGCTGAATGTAGTCTACAGCTCGTACGATATCCCATGTAGCTGCCTGCGAAGTGGCATACTTAGCGCCCGTTATTGAGAGGGCTCTCAGGATCGAACACCTCAGTCGTGATGACATCTGGATACTCCATCATGCCTTGCTTCAACACCGCCTCGATGATTTCCATCGTAACAATGGTCTCGTCCAAGGGCAGGACGAGACTCTCCAGCTTACCGTCCCGCAGGCATCTGGCACACTCGTCTGCCTCCCAGTAGAGCCCGCGGCCCCAACCACCTCGCCCGCTATCCTGTGGGAATGGGCACTCAATGGTCTCAACTTTGCTACCGCCATCCGTCTTGATCACCTTGTAGCTGTGCGGACGGAAAGCCGGACCGCAAATTTGGATCTCGCCATCTGACCCCTGGATCTTGATGGCTGGGCCGCCTGTGAAGCCGAAGTCGACACCTGATCCCAGTCGGAGAGTTGTCATGCCTATCCCCATGGTGTTGTGCTTCGGGAATTGGACGATGAAGCTGGCTGCCTCGTCGATGCCTGTGTGATACTTGCTTACAGCCGCCGCAATCGGCGCGGGCGACTCCTTCTTCTCATGCGGCTGAAGGTGGTAGAGGATCTGCATGATCCAAGTGAGCGAGTAGACGCCGAGATCAAACATGGCACCGCCAGCCAGGCCAGGGTTCACCATACGGTCTGAGTCATTGAAGTCCAGTCTCCCATCTGGGAGGTTTCGATGAATCGAGTTGTCGGCTGAGAGGCTCCGATTAGGCACATGAGAGACAATATGGTGCGGCAACACTCACCGATGACTCGATAAACGGTTCCAATGGTACCAGCCGCAACCAACTCCCGCACCTTGGTGCTGAGTGGGAAGAATCGCGTCCATACTGCCTCCATGAGGAACAGCCCCTTCTCCCGTGCTTTGTTCACCAGCTTTCTGGCCTGAGCAGCGTTGACGGTGAACGTCTTCTCGCAGAGAACGTGTTTTCCTGCCTCGAGTGCCAGCATGGCATTCTGGAAATGGTGGCTGACAGGGGAAGCCACATAAATGATGTCTACATTCTCATCCGCCACAAGCTCCCGATAGGAGCCGTATGTCTTGACGGTGGAATCGCTTGGTACATGCACCTTGCTGATAAAGTCCGCCGCCTTCTGCTTCGAGTTGGAAGATGCGACAGCCACTACCTGATGACGAACGTCATGTTTGTCGCGGGCAGCTGGGTCAGTAAGGAGATCTCGCACGAAATCTAAAGTTTTCATTCAATGGGTACTACATCCACCTCGGATTTCTGAGGAACTCACTTGCTGCGATGTGGCCAGTGGCCATGATGCCCCATTTTAGTGTGAACTCCGTCGTGGACCCCATTTTGAAATGCGTGAAGATTGCGGTGATCAATGTTAGTGGGAGGTTGACGAGGCAGAATTTTGACATATGTGACTGCGATTGCGACCACGTGTAAGGGAGCGTTGTTCGGTAAGGACACATTTTGTCTGTTCCGAGCATGTCGGACTATCTTCGGGGTCAGCTGGATTTCATCCCTTACGTCTCTTGATCTTGGCGACACCCAGGACAACCTTTGTCGGCCAACTTATCGAGGGCATCAGATCAACTGCAAATCAATTGGCCTTGATTATGGTGGGTATTAAGACAGTAGAGTCTTGCTATCCGGGCGGATAACTATTATACCAGGTTTGACAGTTTTAATCTGTTAATAATCTATTATCTCGATTATTCCTATCGTCCTTGTTATCCTTGTCGTCCTTATCGTCGCTCTCGTCCCTATTCCTATCGTCGCTACTATCGTCGTCGTTATTATCCCTATTATCGCTAATACTTACTGCCCGCCTAGACAGCTAGGATTATCCGATCAGATAGCAAAACTCGGATAGTAAACTGCATCAATTGCAAAAATTACATGCCGCTACAAAATCCTTCTCACTGGGCTTTCATAGCCTTCTCAATTCCTCTCTCAATCGTTTCAACCATCTTGTCTGTCACATCCCTAGGGGCGGTCGGAATCTCGTGTCCTGCAGGATGCTCCCAAAACTGCCTGGTCTCCTTACGAGACATATGCACTAGCTTCATACAGGTTTCCAGGTCCTTGTCTTAAGACCCAACTAAATGCACCGTTGGGATTCCAAGTACAGGTTTGTGTCACGGGCTAGAGCCCGGCCGAGATCTCCGGCTTTGCCGGAGCAGCTACCGAGACCCGGCTCCGCCGGGTCCACTATTCTGCCGTATCACACCGCCTAGCCCCGGTGTGCTTCACCGCCGCTAGGCGCCTATCCCTGTAAAGTCCCTTCTTCCTTCTTCAGCTTAGAATAGTCAATCGACGGCACCTCTATGTTGAACAAGCCTAGGAGCCAGCCCCTTACAGTTTGCCTGCTTTGTCGATATCATTCTCACAGTATCTAAGAGTGTTCGTCTCCTTAATCTCCTTCTCCGAGAAAGGAGGACCACCACAAATGAAGACTGCGAACGCGAACGGGGCGGGGAATGTATCCCTCGCAATCAGCATGGCAGCAAGAGCCGCGCCTTGAGAGAATGCCAACACTCCGTCGAATGGGCCTTCAGACTTCACATATTCCTCGAGATCATCCACCGCTTGAATTATGGTGTCGTACTTATCGGTATCGTAGTATGCGAAGTACTCAGCATTGGGTCCGGCGAGGAGATTGATACCTACGCTTGTCAGTTTCGAGTCAAAACGTGACTATCAGAACTTCATACCTGGAGCAGCTGGCCATTCTAGGGCCCCCTCCACAAAATCGAACGTCGCAGAGAAGCTCTTGGACAAAGCACTGCGTATCGCGGCTGCTTACTGTGTTAGTGAGCGTTTGCGTGTATTCTAGGCATGTAGCTCACCAGTCTGAACCTGAAAGATCTGTGTGTTGTCAGCGGATGGTATGTTGCGGATGTTACCCATGAGTAGCGAAGCCAACCTTGCTGCTTGTTCCCATTCCATGGAGGCAGAGGACACGCATTTTGCCGTTGAAATACACTTGGCCGGTTGACAAATAGTTTTCCTTCTGCACGTTCACAGTCCCCCTAGGAAGTGTGAAGCCTCTGAGCCAAATCTCAATTGAACGTAAAAAAAAATAAGCTGGAAATCAGAATTTGGTACTTCGACAATCCAACTCATAACACAACATCCCGACGCATATCTGATATCACCCATGCTTCTACTCTTCGCCGACGACCGGATCTGCTTGAGAATCACATTCATGTGCCCAAAAAAAGAATCAGTCCTCCACAAGAATTCTTCTCCACGTCAAGCACCTCATTGGCGTCGCCTCATTTTCAGCCACGCCTTTTCCTCTGCCGGTCCAACCCAATCCTTCAGGATCCTACCCGTGTGCTAGCCTTTGCGCGTCTTGCATGGTCAAAAGCTTGGAAGCGGCCACTCCAAGACCCCTGACGAAGTGCGACCCCATCGAAGGATCAGCAACCCTGCCCCCAACTAGTCAACGCTTACACCTACGCCAGTAGGGCGCCGTCAGCTTGCGTGATGAAATGGCATTCCGTCGTTTGCGCCGGCGTGAGACACTAGCATTCAGCACCTCAGCGCCTCAGCCTTCAAGGGCTGTGCTGCCTCGCAGGCTTGAAGCTCAATCCGGTGCCTGTCGCCCAAGCTGTTTATGGAAACAGACACATGTAGCAACTATCTGAAATGGAGTGGTTACTGAATACATATCACAAGTCGAACGAGAAACGCGCGGGTGAGCGCGGTGTGAGGGCTTCCGTCCTTGTTTCATTATCCTCTCATCATTCTTCGTCTGTCATATGTCAGCGTCGCATCAGCAATACCCATGTCATCTAGACCAAGCGAGCTGCAAGGGACCTCATCATAGACGGGGTGGTTTTCGTTTTTGGACTTGCTCCAGTCAGTGTGCATAACACCCTTTAGACGACTGCACTCTCGATACGTGGCAATTGGCCGAGCTTTTCTGCCATGTCTCAATCAGGAGGACACTGGCGGCCGGTGTCGCTCCCTCCCCTCCGCACCGCACGTTATTCGGGGTATCCTGAATATCCCCAGCTTCCTCCGATCACCCACGATCAGTTGCACGACTTGTATCGAGTCCCTTTCCTAAACAAAAATTCAGTGTATCAAGCTGGACCTTACATGACGGAGTCAAGGATGTCTGATTCTGTCGTGGAAAAGGCATCCGTGACCGAAAGGCATCGTGACACAGCATACGATCCAGCAGCAAACCAGGCACAAAATGAGACTGTTTATGATCCGCCAGCGGGCTCCGTGGACAACACGAACAACGATGTCCCATTGACTCCCACACGGGTAGAAGAGCAACCTACAGAGCAGAACGAGTTCATGAGTGGATGGAAATTATACATGCTCACAGCAGGGTTCGTCAATTCCAACTTCTGCACCATGTTTTTATTATTGCTGATGGAATCATAGAATCTGGATATCTCTATTTCTGTCTACTTTGGAGACGACAATTGTTAGCACATCTTTGATCGCAATATCAGATTCACTGAGCGGGTTCGAGCTTCGAAATTGGGTCGTGACGGCATATTTCCTCACGTATACTGGTACGATATCTTGGGGGACTGGAAACGCGTCTCTAACTGCTGAATTCTAGGTTTTCTGGTAATTTATGCAAAGTTGGCCAGTATCTTCGGGTCGAAAACAATGTTCATCTTCGCTTTGACAATGTTCACGGTATTTTCAATTGGCTGTGGATCTGCAAGTACCATGGAGCAATTGTGTGCAAGTTTCGATTCTATGGAAGAGCTTTCAGTCACTGACTATGTGCAGGATTATTCTGCGTGCATTCCAAGGAATAGGTGGTTCAGGCATCTACTCAATGGTGCTAGTCATTGCGCCAGCACTCGTTCCTAAGACAGAGTATGGAAAATACATCGGCATTATCTCCTCCGTCTTCGCCCTCGCTAGTATCACTGGTCCTCTTGTTGGCGGTGCCATTTCTAGCAGCACATCATGGAGATGGGTATTTATGCTGAAGTACGTAATCCCCTTGCTTCCCGGAAGCAAAGGCGTAGAGTAAAGTTGAGTGCTAATTCGTCCTTGAAGCGGACCCCCTGGCTTTGTGGCCATCCTCCTAGTTGCAATATTCTTGCCAGCCAGCAAGCCGGAACGTACCATGGACTTCAAAACTAGAATGAAAGCCAAGTTCTCTGGAGAAACAACTCGACGTGTTGACTTCGTCGGAGCTGGTTCACTACTGGGCGCTTCTGTGCTTCTAGTCTTCGCTCTCGAGTCAGGCGGTACACGTTACGCTTGGGATAGCTCGGCCATATCGTCTACCTTCATCTTTTCAGGCATTCTATGGATAGTTTTCATAGTCTGGGAGATTCGTCTAGAGCGGAAGAAGAATATGCCTCAGGAGCCCATCTTCATTATGGGTCTTCTGAAGGATCGCCAATTGGCCAGTATGATGTTGTGAGTCAATTCTTCATCGATGCGTGCCTGTGTAGCTGACCGCAACAAGCACGACTTTCTTCATCGGCTTCCCCTTCGTCACCATTCTCTTCATCATTCCACAAAGGGCCCAAGACGTCTATGGCCTGAACCCAGTACAGTCAATTTTATCTGTCCTTCCATTGCTGCTCATCTCGCCATTTGCCACAGCAATCTCTGGAGTGTTGACATCAAATTACAACGTACCCCCAGCATACCTCATCCTCATTGGGTCTGTCATCCAGCTTATCGGAGTCGGTCTTTCAATTAGCATTCCGCTCACTGGCGACCACATTTCCGCCTCGCAGTATGGCTTCGAGGCCGTCATGGGAGTTGGCTTTGGGTTGACACTCAGCACAGTCCTGACTCTAGGGCAGCTTATTGTCAGCAAAGAGAACGCTGGAATCGTGATGGGAGCTCTGACTCAGATTCGCGTCCTTGGCGGGACTATTGCACTAGCAATTTGGTAAGCTTTGCCCAAACAAGAAGTTGGAGAAGCAAGTTTGCTGACCTGTCCCAAAGCTCTGCAGTGCTTTCAAGTGACTTGAGGGCGGGGCTTGCAGGACTTATCAAGCCTGACGAGCTCGGCCAAATCGCCGAATCCCTGTCATCGATCAACGATTTGGACCCGGAGCGAGCCGCTGCAGTGCGACTCGCGTTTGCGACCGGGTATAAGCGACAATTCCAGATACTGACTGGCTTCAGTGGATTAGCTCTGTTGGCAGCATTGTTCTTATTTAGTCGCAACCCAGTCACCGTCAAAGGCGCGACCTCCAAAGAAGCCCAGGGAAGCTCTATTGACTCGTATGAGCTAGCCGGGAGAGGGTCATCAGAGGAGCAGAGGAATGCTTGATGATCGGACCTGTGACATAATTATATGCAGGCTCATGTCGAACCTCGCAGAACAGTTGTAGAGAGTGCTTACTATGCGAAAGGTAGAGAATGCATTAGCCAATGGAACGACTTGAGTTTTGGGACTTGCTGTCGCGGACCGGTGATATCATGCGTTCCGTCTCCGAGACTTCGTTTTGCGTCTTCAAAGGAATGCTGACCGCATAGTATTGTAATGCCACCTTCTAGAAAGAGGTCAGTTTAACGGGGCTGCGCGGGGAAGCCAAGGCGTAAGCCGATAAGGAGACAATGTATTTACAGCCGAAGCGCTCTGCTCTAGATTTTTTGGACGCAGCACATTGTGCTTCTTCATCATGAATCTTACCGTTTTATCGCTCCTAGCACTGGCGACTGGTGTCCGCTCAGCAGCCCGCAATGTGTCGCACTCTGATAGTCTTAGTGTGCAGACCTCCACCGGGATCTTCACAGGACTGATTGACACGGATTCGCCCAACACTCGCCAATGGCGATCGATTCCTTTCGCAGAACCTCCTGTCGGGTCGCGGCGCTGGCAACCTCCTAAGAAGCTTCAGCCCTCAACCAAACACCAATATTCAACGAAGTTCCCGCCTTCCTGCCCACAATTCGTGACGGCAATCGAATCTATGTGGAACCTGCCTCTAACAAAGGGCAATCTGATTTACAATGGAGGCCAGAACGATACGTCGGGTCTGGTGGGCGAAGCAACGTCCGAAGACTGCCTTTACCTCGCGATCTGGGCACCTACGAGCCCACCACCTAAAGAGGGGTTCCCGGTTCTCTTTTTTATGACAGGCGGCGGCTTCGTGATGGGTGGCATTGAACTTCCCTGGCAGATCCCTACGTCCTGGGTCGAGCGGTCACAGTCAGCAATCATCGTCACAATAAACTACCGCGTCAGCATCTTTGGCTTCCCTAACGCGCGTGGGGTGGCTGAAGGGGAGCAAAATCTCGGAATTCTCGACCAAAGATCCGCTCTCGAATGGGTGGAAAGCAACATCGCGGCATTTGGCGGCGATCCGAACCGCATCATGAACTGGGGCCGGTCGGCGGGTTCCATCAGCGCGGACATCCACGCCTACGCTTACCACGATGATCCGATTGCTCAATCCTACTACATGGAGTCGGGAGTCATGACCGGGTCCTATTCTTCAGGCCTCTCGGAGGACTCAACGTACTCCAATTTCACCTTTGTAGCACAGCATGTGGGTTGCGAGTCTCCTTGCGGCCCCAACTGCGAGGACGACGACGGCACGGCGGAACTTGACTGCATGCGCCGCGTATCTTTCCCGCAGATCATGAACTTCATCGGACAGTATGGTGATCGAGGCGAAACACCGCCTCTATCTTTCGGCTTGGTCCCCGATGATCACATTATCTTCCGCGACTACGACGAGCGCGCCGCAGCGGGCAAAATCGCTCGCCGCCCGTCTCTCATATCCATGACGGCCAACGAGTTCTCATCACTCACCCCATGGCCGAAATATAACCTGACCGAAGGTCCATGGCAGCCGCCTGTCACGGCCATGGACGTCGCGTGGGTGTGCTCAGCTTTCAATGCCACTGCTGCTCGCAACCGTCTGAGCACGTCCGAAGCCCCCGTCTTCAGGTTTCAATATGCTGCCGAATTTCCCAATTTGAATGTGTACAGTTGGCTGGGCGCATATCACAACAGCGAGACGCCTTTGTTGTTTGGGACGTACGACCTGTTGGATCACATAGCGCCAACGACGGATTTCCAGGTTGAAGTTAGCAGGGTGATGCAAGATTATGTTATGGCGTTTGCTGAGGATCCGTATCATGGACCGCAGAAGAAATTTGGTTGGGAGCCGCAGGTTGTCAACGAGACTAATGGAGGGTTTGTACTTCGTTTTGGAGCAGGCGAGAAGGCGGTCCAGCGCATCAATGGGGTAGAGTTAGACGGAGTGTGTCAAGGGTTGGCAGAGTATGATCCATTCCCATGAGCCTGTATTCAAGCAAATTCTGGTTGAAGTCATTTCTCAATCACTTCGGTCCTATTAAAAGTCTAATTCTTGTGCCTCTGCCATCGTCGTTGTCGCTGTTGTTGTTGTCGTCGTCGTTGTTATCGTCGTCGTCGTCGTCATCATCATCATTGTCATATCATCATTGTCACCTTTCCTGAGAACATTATCCCTACTAGTTAAAGTTACTTGAATTTGAACAGTAATAACTCTGATTAGGAAAGACTGAGAGGCGACACAAATATCCTTCTGAATAATTCTCAAAGTCATGGCTACGACATATACTATGTGAAAACTACATCAAACTCTCCGAACTCGGACATAGCATTGTTGAGGAGGGCGTAAGATCTTCTGATGGCCCCACGGGCTGTTCAGCATATCAGGAACTGGGAGAAACTCAAAGTTCCACACAAGAAGAACGAGAAATACGCGTAATTGTTGCATCGCTAGTTTTATGCCTGGAAGTAATAGTCAACAGGTGACCTCTGAAGGATGCTTGTTTCTTGACGTACCAAAGCAGCCTCGCGGTCCCAGAGAGAATTGCATTCTCGTCAATGCTGCGGAGTCGAATTCCTCCACGCCTTTTCGTCTTTCTTGATCCATCTCTCTGGCATGAAACGCTTTATATCCGTCGTGGAAAAAGCCTGTCCTTTGCGGCGTTCCCAAGCTGCCCGACTGGACTCGCCGCGGGCAACATCTGGTACACCTAGGGGCTCGTTCATGAACTGAGCATTGCACATGATGTGGGATCCTTTCGGCACGTGATAACCCAAGATGGTAGTGTCGACTGTGGCAGAACGAGCCAGTAGAGGCACAGTGTTGGCGAAACGTAGAATTTCTTCCAATGCGCCATCAAGATAGGGAATTGAGGTGGATAGAATGTCAGAGGCAGATGGCACAGATCCTAGACGCACAGATGAAAAGGCATCTTGAAGGCTCCTTCTCAGGTTTGATTGCTCCACTTGGTTATCAGCCAGCGTTTTGAAACCCCAACCGAGTGTGATGGCGGTTGTTTCGTGGCCCTGACTCGAATGTTCAGCATCGGATTCAATTGGAGGGACACGCTGTGTCACTTACCGCCACCAGCAACATCGCAAGCTCATCGCGCATTGCTGTGTCACTGGATGCTGGAGAGCGTTGCCCAGTCTTGGCGAACGCGGTCGCCTCACGCCGGAGGACTAGGTTCATGGCGCAAGTGTCTCTTTCGTCCTCAATAACTATGTCGCCCTGACTAGTGAGCTTCTCGAAGCGTAGACGGGCTCTCTCAATGAGCCCATCAATCTCCTTATCTTTAAAGCTGCTGTAGTATTTGTATTGCTTTGACTGTCGAATCCACCAGTGATGCTTGGCTGGAAATGGAGATCTCATGATTCGCTCAATAGTGCCGTTGACGTACTCGATTGCATGGTACATGATTGACCCAGGCGCCTTGGGAAACTCAATAGGCTCGTCTTTGTCAGAGCCCGATGCAGAACGTTCATTTTCGAGCGCCTTCATCTCGTCGCGGAGGCCAGTGAGTCGAGTTCCCAGCATGGCGATCCAGATGGAGTCAAACGCTGCCAACTCCAGATCATCCAAAGCCTTGAAAGGGTATTCGCTTGCAAGGGCACATTTCCGACTCCAAAGTTCGACTAACTCAGACGCGCAGCGATGCACATTTGGACCGACGACCTTTCGGAGAAATTGAGGCGACATGACATCCTGCCACAATCGCCTCTGTTCCTTGAACGCCGGGTTTGAGAGCTTGACCATACTCGCCTCAGGGACCAAAGGCTCGAAAAATGCAATGGTCGATGGAGCCCGATCGAACTCTCGAGTTCGACGGAGCAGTATGTCTTCAGTCTCCTGGGGATCGTCGATGAAGATGAACGGGCGCGAAAATGGACGCAAGAAGATCTGGACGATGGGCGAGTTCAGATTGCGACATTGCTGAAACGAGAAGCTTGCGATTCCTTTGGTTTTCTTGAAGTGGGAAAGAAGTCCTGGAAGATCTCCAAGGATTCTCTGCACAGATTCTTTATTGTATGGGATGCCAATGTATGGCCTGGGTAACGCCCTTCGATACAGAAGCAGAAGGCCACAAAATAGTAGACCAATAATAACCAGAATGGATGCCATGATGAGTGGATGTCTAGCACGGCAAAACCGCACTCTTTTGCGATACTATTTGGTCGTAGCACAAGGTCAAACGATATAATTGCCAAATCGTGCCCAGTGAGTTTTGAATCAACATTCAACGTGAAATATTTCGACTGTGGATGTACCAAAGGCGTGATGTGCGTTCGCTTCACTACATATCAGCCATGTTACTAAAAGATTATGGTCCACTGGCCATGAACCCATAGGAAACATCCGATATGGTGTCACGGAAGAACACGGCACAGCCCTGGTGAGACATCGAGCGTGTAGGAGACGGGAAGGTTGACATCTGTCAGTATGTCATAGCCTTCGAAGCTATCTCAGGCAAGGCAACAGGATATTGACCTGATGATTCTATTCCCGTCCACGGCTCGATGTCGGTTGATCGTGGCCCACTAGCAAGCAGGAATCTCACAGCCTCAGTTAAGTTGTTTCGAAATATCGTTCTATCAGGATGATCTTGATTATCTCTTCATGTTGCATCTCATTTCGCGCTTATTTCTGACGCGCCTTTTCTGAGACGCACCTTTCCTGAAATGGCTAGAATCTCGCGAAGAGTGGGTCAAGTTGTGCTAGGGTTGAGAGGGGTGCGTCTTATTGCGGAGAGGGGCGTTCGCTTCGCAATTTCGACAAGGAGGGTGATTGTAAACAAACAAGGGGCTCCATCCACGACCCGCCAGGTTGGTGTGGATGCAATCCGTGAACACGGCGCATGGCAAATTCGTGAAGCCAACAGTCCTGTCATCACTAGCGACATCTGGAGGATTCCTTGCAGTTGTATCCTGGCTAGTTCCAAATCTGCCTATCAACTCTTACCATCACCAGGCAGTAATGGACAAGCTGATTCTTCCGAAGTATATTAAAATGGTAAACTCAGGAGATGGATACCACACGGGATAAAGTTCCGAATTTCTTGGTCACCTAATTCAGTGCTCATCATTCGGTCTCCACTTGTTCTTACAACCTTGAACCAGCAAAATGGCTGCTCCATCGACCTGCACGCTGCACAACTTGACTGGCAAGTTCAAAACCAATAAGCAGCTTTGAGACAGTTCCGATCCGCTTCTTGCTATTGTTAGTATCTAGGCAGACTCTGACACCAAGATGGGTTTTTTTTTCTTGTGATGCGGGCTACTGATTTTTCAAAACAAACAGCAAGGCATCAACTGGGCTATTCGTAAGGCAATGGGTGCCGTACCGATTGTCATCAACATCAAGGCCTGCCCCCCTGAAAATGGCGTCGACGTGATCGAGGCCGAGAACGTCATTGGAGGGGGAATCCACAAAGCCAAGGAGCGTCGGCTGCTCAACTGGGACGTCGTTGAGTGTACCGACGCCAACTTTGGTCGTCTCAGGGTCCAGAATGGATGGTCGGCACTGTCCGATGTAAGCATTCCCCCTCCCCCACCTCACTAGCCCTGCAACATCCAAAGTTCCAGCCCATATTCTGTAAGCCATGCAGATAAGTCCCTTGCATGCTTGCATAACTTCATTGGAGATCGTATGGAAGGATCCAAGGGAACATGGTATTGCGTGTTAATGGCCAGACATGTTCACCGGCTGTGTTGTGTTGAGCTAATTGAGTGGGGCAGGTCAAGGATGAATTCCTCACGGATGGGCTTCAGAAGGAGCACAGTCAAGATCCTGTCGTTATGATCAAGGTTGAAAATCTTGACCACGCATGGACTCAAGAGCAAACTTGGGGGTTCGAAGAGATTGACGGCATCAGACGTTATGTTCGTAAGATTGTTGTGACGAAGGAAGGCAAGCGGGAGACGGCCCGCCTGGTGTTCGATTATGAATTAGCCTAAAATAGTGCAGAAGGGCGTAATTGCGCCACTGATAGCAACCTAATGTTATCAATCATGTCTTAAGCCACATACGAATTGCCACCGTATGCTGTTCAATGAAGTCACAGCATATCAAATGACACAAAACTTTGTAGATTCAACCCTACCGTTTTTACTGCAACCCACTTCCACTTGTTCGACCCCCTGCTGAGCGTCCATGCCTGCAGACATCTAGAATGGTGAAATACTTAGGGCTGAGAAGACCGGTTCCACACACTGGCTGGCCTTGGCACTAACGACACTAAACTAGTCACTTGAATCGGGTCATCGTGCCGCTCAAACGGCTTCTGCCTAGCCTATACCCGCCTCCCTAATTATATGATGGAATCCTCCCGCGTACGATAACATCGCCGCCACCATTATCCGGCAAGGTTGCCTTGCTTACACCTTGTATGAGAGACACAAATAGCGACGTTACGTGGGGGATCAAGACCCTGTTGAAGCTATTTACTAGACAAGTCAGATCTGATTAGCCTGTCAGTCTCGATGCAAGACAACTTCATGTTGTTAAGATCCTTTTTTTTTTTTTTTTTTTTTTTTTTTTTTTTTTTTTTTTTTTTTTTTTTTTCCTTTTTAACGCCATGGCGGCAAGGGCGCAGCCGCCCTTGCGGCAGACCTCCCGAAGGGTATGTGGCGTGGAGGGCCGCAGGATCTAGCTATCTACTGTGTAGTACACGCCTCTTCCTAGCGTCCTCCAGATCTTGCCCGAGGGCCACTATGTGTTCTATCCGTCCCTAGTTCCCACTGGTGCCCTAGTTCCGTTATAGCAATCTGCTGTCCTGATAACTATAGGTAGTCTGTTGTTGAGAGGATAGGTTAAGTCCTATCTATTAGTAACGCGGGCAGATCTTCTGGAAGAAGTCTGTCACGTCAAGGAAGGCCTGGAAGCCTTCATAATCGGTGATTAGCCCCTTAAAGTAGCGCTCTAGAGAGCCTATAGGTCCTAGAGGCTCCCTTCGACTATAAGGGTGGAGGATAGGCCACCGTTGCCTCCTCACTAGTGTCTTACGGCAGTAGACCAGGTGGTCTGCCTCTTTAGCCTCCCCGCAGGAGCAGGAAAGCAGTGCTTCTGTGTGGTTAAAGCGTTGATGATACTGTTCGAAGTCTCCGTGGCCTGATCGTGCTGCTAGGAGATGATGAAGGGTAGCTCTTGGTAGAGCTAGTTCAGGAGGGCAGCCAAGGGTGGCCTTAAGCCCCAGCTGGGTATAACAGGGGGGTGCCTCTTTCTTCCACCATTTTCTATGCTGGTGTTGTTTGCGTTCTTGAGCAAGCCGCTTGATCCCTGATAGGGTCGGCAGTAGGCCTCTGGGGACTGGCAGCGTTGTGCCCTCCTTAGCTAAGCTGTCAGCCTCCTCGTTTCCTTTTATCCCTTGGTGCCCTGGGGACCAGTGGGTTTGTATAGTATATATCCTGGCTGCTGCCTGGATCTCTAAGAAGGCAGCTTGTGAGGAGTCTGGGATGTTGCCGCGTATCCCCTGGATGACACTGGTGTTATCAATACAGATATGTATAGGCTGGCCTTGGGAGGTAGGAAGGGCCCTTTGGAGCCCTGCCCTCGCCCCCTCTGCCTCGCCATCAAATACTTCTGCAATGCTGAGACGGCCGCACCCTTGGGCTATCCGTTTGTTTCCGCGGTAGATAACAAAGCCGAATCCCGTAGCCCCATTAGTGGCTTTAGAGCCGTCTGAGTAGATAATCGTATGGTTATCTGGCACAGTCTTAACCCAGTTCTGAAACGCTTTAGCTGCCTTCTCCTTATCCTGGCCAGCTGTAGGGTCTTTTGATCCTGAGAGGTGCTGTGGCTGTAGGAGCATCGGCCTTGGGCACTTAGGTAGGAGGGCTGCTGTTCTTTGAAGCCTTGTTTCCTGCCGCCCTAGCTGTGGAAGCCTAGGGACTAAGGGGTTGTGTTGGTCAACCTTCTGTAGGCGTGTGGCAAAGCGTAGGCGTGCTGCCTCAAGGGCTACTTTTGCTGTAGGCAGGCCAGCATCTCGGAGGAGGCTGCTGGTTGGTGTAGTCCTCCAGACAGGCAGGATAGCCCTTGCTGCTGCTGTGATAACCTTTCTAACACTCCTAACCAGGCCCTTCTGCCTCGTACTGACAGTAGTTACCTGGTTAGTGGTGCTGCTGCTAACTGCAGTGGTGCTGCTGTTCCTAGCTGGCTTACTTAAGCCTGCATACCAGGTCTCAGCTCCGTATAGGACTGTAGGAAGGACACAGGCAATAACAGCTTGGCGTGCTGCAGCTGCTGGGAGCCCTCCTTTTGTGTTTGATAGGTGCTGTAGGAACTGGGCTACCTTCTTTGCTGCCGCTACCTTTGTATCAACATGGTGCCGGAAGGTGAGTTTCCTATCGAACCAGACCCCTAGCCATCGTACAGGCTTAGTTGAGGCCTTGATAGTTAGGTCCCTTGCCTGTATATCTGGTAGGTTATTTGACTGGTTGTGTTTCCTGCTAAAGTGGATTGCTTCACATTTAGCTGGGTCAAATGTAACCTTATTATCAGTGCCCCAGTCTAGGATCTGAGTTATCTCCTGGCTAAGGGCTGCAGTGTTTCCCTCCAGGGAAGGGCCAGTAGCCAGCAGGCCTATATCGTCTGCATAGCTAAACCGTAGCTTCTGATCGTCAGCTAGGATATCGGCTATATATAGCAGAAAAAGGATAGGTGATAGTGGCGAGCCTTGCGGCAGTCCGCAGGATAAAGGGAAGTCCTCTGTGGTAGTATCCTCTAACCTTACCCGGGCTGTGCGGCAAGAGGTGAAGTTGAAGATCAGTCTAATCAGACTACTAGGCCAGCCCTGCTGTCGTAGCCTAATAGTAAGTCGATTTCGTAGGACAGAATCAAACGCCCCCTTGACATCCATTGTCGCTAGAGTTGCAGTAAGCCCTGAGTCTAGAGCTCTTTCGATCTCATGGGTTAGACAGGTTGTCAGGTCGACTGCAGCCCTCCCTGGTAATGCCCCAACCTGCTGTGGGCTAGCAACTCCTTCCAGAATGGTGAGATATGCCATCCTCTTTGCTATCAGCCGCTCTAAGCCCTTGCCTAGGCAGGATAAGAGGGCTATTGGGCGCCAGGATCCAGCCTTTGAGAGGTCTGCTTTTCCCGGCTTCTGGATCATAACTACCTCTGCTTTGCGGAAGGTCCTAGGGAAGTAGCCTATCTGAACGCAGGCCTGAAAGAGCTGCTGTATAGGAACACCTATCAGGCCCCAAATGGATTGTAGTAACTTTGTAGTAATCCCATCAATCCCAGGGGTTGTAGCCTTTGTGAGAGTTGCCTGGCGTACTTCCTCAATGTTGACTATCTGCTGCCAGGGTATTAGACGCCTTGGAACTATAGGAATAGCAAATGGGTTCCCATGGAAGTCGTCTGTAGCGTCAAATCTCTCTAGTAGGGCCTTCCGTAAGGCTTGGGCTTTATCATAGCTGTTGTTAAAAGCCTGTCCATCTACCAATAGAGGTGGGGCTTTAACAGCTAGACCAGACTTACGCCAGCTAAGTATCTGATATAAGTTCTGGTTAGACCCAGCCTCCTCAATCTTAGCAGCCCAATAGGCGCGTTTTGCCTTCCTGACTGTGGTCAGAAAGGCCTTCTGCTCCTCTAGGATGGGCGGTGGTATTATTAGCCCAGGTTCTTGGGCTTGCTGACGCCTAGCCTCAATAGCTGCTTGGTGGGCCTCTGAGCACTCCTCTGTCCACCAGGGGGCTCCCCTGCCCTGGTTAGTCCGTCTCTTCCCTACAGCCTGGATAGCTGTAGAGAGGAGGCTGACTAGTTGGGTAGCTAGGGAGTCTATTTCTGCTGAAGTAGGTGTATCCCCTAAGGTAGGCAGGGCTAGGATCCCTACTTTCACTAGGTCGGCTAGCCGGAGTAGGGATGAGTCTGAGACCACAGGGTGGCTAGTCTGACACCTCAAGTCCTGGGTTTTGCTTATAGGTATGGTCGTTATAATAGCTTGGTGATCAGCCCCTGGATGTAGGTGTGGGCTGATGCAGGCCTCTGTAAAGGGGATATTTGAGAAGCTGAGGTCGAGTATATGCCCATGGGTATGGGTTGGAGCCCCAGCTACCCCAATAAAGTTAAGATTACAGCCTTCAGCCCACTCTGCAATATCGTCCCCTCGGTTCCGGCTTTGGGAGCCAGGTTCCCAGGAGGAGTGGCGAGCATTGAGATCCCCAGCAATAAGGGCTCTCTCCGGCGGTTGATAGCTTAGGAGGGTATTTGTTGTGTGGTTTGTGGGTTCACCTGGTGGTCTATAGACGTTTGCAATAGTAATGTCGCCCGCTTTGATCCATAGGATATCCCTTGATAGGGTAGGTCTTTGCTGCTGTATTTGTAACCTTAGACTTTTGTGTGTGTAGGTCATAACCCTAGGCCTTGTGTCCCTGCTGTTCCAGAAGTCAACTGGTACGTAAGAGTTATAGCCTGGGTGTGTGTTGATTTGCATCTTATCTCTATAGCCTATCCAGGGCTCCTGGATCAGTACTATATCGATCTGATCTGCCCAGCAGAGCTCTAGGAGAGCTGTATGAGCTGGGCTGATCTTCCCCACGTTACACTGGGCGACCCGTAGTACCCGTGGGGTAGCCATTTTGAGCCTACGGCTCTGAGTCGAGATCGAGGTGGGTATAGGCATTAATAACGTTGTAGTCAGGCTTCTGTATTACCCTCTGGCTTCTGCTACTGCTTGGAAGCGGGCAGATAGGGCGGTTGGTAAGGGGGAGGGCTTCAGAGTCTTCAGCCTCATCCTCATCCATACTATTGCTGCTTCCAGCTATGCTAGCAGTATCTGCAACAACAATTGAGTCTTGTGTAGGTGTGAGGGGTCGAGGGCGCTTAGATGTAGTGCCCAGCCTGGCCTCTGCTTGCTGTGTGCTGCCTAGGGAGCAGGCCTGGCTAGCTAGGAGGTCATCTGAGGCCTTGCCACCAACCTTCCGGATCCCTCGCAGTTCCTTATAGGTAGGTATAACAAGTTTTCCATTAACTAGTAGCGGTCTGGCTGGGCAGTTGGCATGGCTTGCTGGGAAGGGCCCATAGCAGTTAGCACACTTAGACCTGGCTAGGCAGATCCTATCCTCATGCGAATCTAAGGGCATACTGCAGTTCTCACAGAGGGGTTGCCGGGTGCAGTAGCGGTTTGAGTGGAAGCCCTGGCAGCCAGAGGAGTGTCGTTTAGGGACCTGTTTCCTAGGGGGGAGCAGACGAGCTGGGCCTGACTGGCCGAACAGGCGGAAGCCTTCCTTAACTCCCTGGGGGAGGGCAATAATCAGGCTTTGCGTAGCTGTGGCTAGGTCAGGGCTATCTCGGGTTGGGCGCCAGGAGAGGAGTCTTTGCTTTGTCTGTAGGAAGACCTCTTCCTCTATTTCAGATTCAATACCCATCCTACTTCCATCTAGGCTTGTGAAGTATAGGGGGCAAAAAGGGATGGAATACTGGTACCATCTTGTAGGCACTTCTACCTTCTCAGCTGTGAGACAGTTCTTAATCTCAGGGGCCCTCTGAAGGAGTAGGGCTTGTATCTCTTTGTTCTGGGGCCTCAGCGAGAAGCCAGTAGCAGTATGGCGAACCTCAACTAGGTCTTGTGGTTGTAGGTTGAGCTCTTTTGTAACTACCATTTTTACTGAGTGAGGGGCTAGGGTTCTGGAGGTAGGGATATGTTCGGCAGGAAGCCTAACCAGTAGGCGGAGATCCTGGGTCTGTTTTGGCTTGTTTGCGTAGTTGGTGGCCTGCCGGCCTGTTGTTCGGCTCGGCCGGGGGCCGGGGCCGGGGCTGGGGCCGGAAAGGGATCCACCTTTAGTGGAGCCTCCGGCGGCCAGGGCGTACGTTTTTCCGGGGCTGGTAGGGGTGGGTCCAGAAGTTTCTGTGGTTGCAAATCTGGCAAAAGAGTCGATGAGGTCCTGGGCTGTAGCCTTCAGACGTGCTGGAGCCGTCCCAATGAGGGCATCTAGGCCTTTTGCGAGGAGGTCCAGGGCCTCATCTCGGAGGGCCCGACCTTCCCGGGCTTGCTGAAGAGCGGCAGTGGCCGATTGTGGCCCTCCTCCAAGGGGCCGGATAGGGGGGGGCGTGAGGCCCCTCGGACGCGGTGGTAGGGAGGTAAGGGGGGGAGGGGTCTTCGGCAGGTTATGCATAGAGGATAGGAGGCCGTTAGGGCCCTGCGAGGCGCCCGCGGCTGGCTCTGAGGCCATCGCGGGCGAGAGTAGGTTGTCTTCTATTTCCTACAGTCCGCAATCCCTAACCTTTTCCCCAAAACAGGGAGAGAGAGTCTACTGGAGCCCTCTCAGTACCTAGGGGTCCTAATAGTCAAAGGGGTAGCCAGCCCCTTTAGCGGGCGTCCAGACCACCGGCTCGCCACCGCCCAGTCCTTAGCCACCCAAATAGAAGTTTGCACCTTAAGCAGGCCGCAAGGGCATATCCCTCTCTAAGCCTACCGACATGCGCGTCCGTCCTCTCGAGCCAAACACACCCCTTCTCAGGTCCTCCCCTACGTCCAGTCCACAATAGCGACACCCTACCAGCTTCCAAAGCGCGCGGCGCCATCCCGGCGCGAGCGGTGACCCAAGCGTTCCTCCCGTTATGCCGTGATACCCCGGGTACGATCCGAGTGAGGGCCGGGCCCGGAGGCCGGGCCCTAAGGCGATACCATATCCGACCGGTCCCCCTAGGGGCAATTCTTCAACACCCTCCTTCCTCCAGCAGCCCGAGTGCGAGTCGGGGTTGTTTCCTTTCTGTAGCCTGCTGCTCGAATGTGTTTGCTACGGCCCACTGGTTGTCCGAGGGCACAACCCCCCGGGCCAGCTTCCCGTTACCCGCCGCCGTCTCCGACCGTGCTTCCAGCCTCACAGCTGGTTTTCGGCAGGCCGACCATGTCTTGCCCTAGGCTGTCCTGAGGGCTACCCAGCCGGCGTAGCCTCCATCTATCCCATGACTAACCCGCCTCAGTGTCTGTCTGTCTGGAGGTATTTCCCAGATCTGGGAGGCGTGAGGGTGCCCTGTCTCTGCCCCGAGAAGCAGTGTCGGGTGGTTTTTACCTAGTTCCCTCGAAATTGGGCAGCTTCGCGTTCGCATTTCGGTTTTCGGTCTCTCGATATCTGTCGATTTTGCTGGTGTTTTGGTGGTTGGTGGCGCGTGTGAAAATTTTTGTGCGACGCCAAAATCCCTCACTTCTGGTCCGATCCCGCCCTTCCGCCGCACCAGAAAAACTTCGTGCGCAGCGCCCGCCACCACTTGCACTTGCGCGCCGTAACGTCTCTGCACTGGCTCTACCTTTAGAAAAGATAGGTTCCCAGGCGGCACCACGAGGAGGTTGCAGAGTCCGAATTTCGCCGCCCTAAGATCCTTTGATTAACCCTGCTTAGTGTCTATATTCTCATGGAAGGATCTTAGCTACTTCTACTTTATGATGATACCTATTCAGGCGATAGGTTACTTCTATAGTGAGATATGCCTTATGGTGGCATGGTATGGATGTGATTTATATATAGAAATGCTTGTTTCTAATCCTGAGATTGACCCCCTATGCGGGAGAAGTCATAAACGTGGTTGATAGTTGTCACTCAGCCTCACATGATGGATGGAACCAGCAGGCCATGGATTAGCGGTTGAACAGGCAGATAAATCAGTCGGCGTGCTGCTATGTCATTATATAGCTGCTGAGATGAGGCTATTCTGGGAAACTTCACTGCAGTAGCAATACTATGGTTTCATCTCTCTTCAGCCTGCATACTGATATCAGACTGACAAATTTAATTTAAGGCCTATCTTACTACGAGGAAGTTTATATGGTCAATCTAAGCTATACTCACCTCTGATTATTCCATCATTTAGCAAGCCTTAATTCGTTCAACTGAGTGAGGGATATCTAGGACACTTTTCCTTTTATTCAACAAGAATACCACTATCTTATTTATCATTATGCCTGCTATAACCACCTATAATAGTGCATCTAGCACCTACGATGAAGATATTGCTATTATTAGTATTAATCTTAAGTTTCCTGGTGATGCCTCAACTCCTAAGGGGTTCCAAAAGCTTTCGCTTGAGGGTCATTCTGCCCTGAGTGATATCGGCAAAGAACGATATAATATTAATGCTTTCTACTATCTAGATCCCAAAAGGGCTGGTGCTATAAGTAATCTCTGGTGTTCTAAGTTATCACAGTTGCTTATGATATTCCTAGATTAATATTCGTAAGGGACACTATATTAAGGGTGATCTTATAGCGTTTGATGCCCCCTTCTTCTCTATTCCGCCTGCAGAAGCGGCGTGCATAGATCCTCAGCAGCGAGGGCTGCTGGAATATGTTTACTGCGCTCTGGGAAATAGTGAGTTCCTATGATTATTATTGGAGTGTAATAAATACTAACAGCATGTCAGCTGGTATTCCTATAGAGAAGGCTGTTAGCTCTGATACCTCTGTCTATATCAGATGCTTCACATGCGAGTACGATGGAGTTATTATGTGTGATCCTAAGCTTAATCTTAGATACCTGGCAACTAGTACTAATACTATAATGCTATCCAACCGTCTTAGTTGGTTCTATAACTTTCACAGTGCCAGCATGACTCTTAATACTGCTTGCTTAAGCAGTTTGATAGCCTGTCACTTAGCCTATAACAGTTTGAAGATAGGAGAGTCTTCTATAGCTATCGTCAGCAGAGCTAACCTTTTCTACAACCTAGACACCTATATCCCTCTTACCAGTCTTAGCTTCCTTTCGCCAGACTCTAAGTGCTACAGCTTTAATCACTACGCTAATAGGTATTCCAGAGGCGAGGGTTTTAGGATTCTCCTCCTAAAGCGTCTTTCTGATACAGTCTGCAATTAAGACACTATCTATGCTGTTATTCGCAGTATAGTTGCTAACCAAGATAGAAAGTCACCTGGAATCACTCAACCTACTAAGCAGGCCTAGGTTGATGCTGCTGAGACAGCCTATCGCCAGGCTAGGCTTAGCCTGAGTGTGACATAATTCTTTGAGGCTTATAGTACTAGAACGCCTGTTAGAGACCCTATTAAAGCTAGTGCTATTGCTCAGGTTTTCAGTAAACATCACTCTTCTGAGGAGCCTCTTATTATTAGTGCCGTCAAGTCTAACATCAGCTATCTTAAGGGCGCTGCTGGTATTGCCGGTCTCATTAAGGCTGTCCAAGTCCTTGAGATAGGAGTGATCCCTTCTAATATTTAGTTTGAGAAGGCAAACCCTAAGATCCTTCCTGAGTGGCATCTCAAGTTCCCTATAGAAAACACCCTATAGCCGACTGATAGTCTTCACTAAGCTTTAATCAACTCCTTTGGTTATAGTGGTTCTAATGCCCACGTTATTATAGACGATGCTTTTAACTACCTCAAGGACTATAGCCTGAAGGGTTAACACTATACTGCTGAGCTTCTGAATAAGAAGCTTTTAGGTGCTCTGAAGGTTGAGATCTCTGAGATAATTGAGGAGAATAGTCACTCTAACAGCAAGACCCCTAGGGCAAGCAGACATAATAGCGTGAAGAATAAAGAGTTAGGAGCTACTAATAGCTATAGTAACAGCGCCACTAAGACAAATAGAGATCTTGACTTAAACGCTGCGGACAAAATCTTCATACTCTCAGCTGCAGATGAGAGCAGTATTAACCGTCTTGCGGAGACCTACCACCAGTACCTATCTGCTAAGAAGGATCAGGTCGAAGATAAGGCTAAGTACCTTGAGGATCTTAGCTTCACCTTATCGTCTCGCCTATAGAGCTAGCGTCGTCGCACCTAGCATTAACGCCCTTATCGAAAAGCTCAGCAGCAAGCTGACGGCTATTAAGGCTGGCACTAAGCCTAAGTGTTACGACCGCTGCAGTTGGTCACTGTAGGCTTGTAACTATATAGTGCAGAACAGGGGATAATGACAACGGATTTGTCATTATCGAAGCTTTTGCTTTGTGCCACAGTTGGTTGCCCTGACCCGCTCGTAACACTAAGCTTGCCTTTGTCTTCACTAGACAGGTGTTACGGTCAGCTATCCGACAGTAGGGTCTGCTAACAGAAGCTGGGGATTGATACGTTCTAACAGTACACTGGGTCGTGGTCGTAGGTTGTAGGTCGTAGGCTGTAGTAGATCGGTTCTTCAGAGGCCAAGGTGATCAGTCTTAGACTCAATAAGTGATTCGCAGTGAAGGTAAGCTGAGAGTATCCGTGAGGATGATTACTAAGTTGATTGCTGAAGAGCTATGGAAGTCTGACCATGAGCCAGGCTCAGGGTCATACTATATACAAGTTCTGAACAGTACCCTTTACTCTATCACTGATTCCTCACCAGGTACCAGTGAGCGCTCATTGACTGTTGGTGAGCGCTCAGTAACTTCGACTGAGCGCTCAGTGATCCACACTGCCTGCTCAGTCTTATCTTATCATCACGTGACTTATACCATAGTTCTTCCGTCTCCGAGTGAGTCCCTGTTGTTCCCGTGATCCTGCAGTACAAATGTCCTGTCCTAGCCGCCCGACGCCCGAGTGGGTCGTTCAGCTGTTATCCTTGTTTACGGGTCGTAACAACAGGGTGCCTAGTGGTACGCTATAGGATGTAAACTGCTTAATATCCCTTCTTTTAAAGAGAGCCTAGAATCTGCGTTAGACTACCTCTATAAGATTAGGTGTGAGTAGACCTTTACTGAGGAGCTTATAAAAGATAAGAAGTCTTCTTATATAAATAACGCTGAATTCAGTCAACCCCTTTGCACTACCCTGCAGATTGCCTTAATTAACCTGCTTATAAGCTACAGTCTCTGCTGGTTCAGTTATCAGTCACTCCTCTGGAGAGATTGCTACAGCATATGCTGTTAGGGCTATCTCTAAGTCCACTGCGCTAAGACTTGCCTTTCACTATGGTGCTCTCTCATCTTAATTATCCTGCAGCGAGGCTTCTCACACTGGCGGCATGATGTCGGTCGGCTTAGGCTAAGCTGAGGCAGAGAGCTATATTGCTGAGATTAAGCAGTCTAAGACCTAAGTCCTTATTATAGCTTATATTAACATTCCTAAAAATATTACTATCAGTGGCAGCATTAAAATGATTAATGCTCTTAAAGAGAAGCTTAATAAGAATAGCGTCTTCGCCTGTAAGCTCACTATCTAGAACGCCTACTACTCCCTGCTTATAGAGCCTATTGCTGCTGAGTATAACTGTGTTATTAGCAAGATAAAGGCTGGTGTTTACCCTAATAACTCAGCTCGCCTGACGTTCTACTCTTCTCTCGAGGGTAAAGCTATCGACATCAGCGCTCTCAGAAGCCCTGGATACTAGGTTAAGAACCTTCTCTCCCTGGTGCTCTTTTTCCAGGCGCTCTCTACGCTAGTTAACAACTCCAACCAGAAGACAAAGAAGCTTAGAGCTAAATAAAAGGGCATGCCTATTACTAAGCTTATAGAGATTAGTCCCTATATAGCACTTAAAGGTCCTGTTAGAGAGACCCTAGCTCACCTCTCTAACACTTCTTCTGTGGCTTATAAGTTAGTGCTTATGCGTAAGCAGTCTGCTATATCTATATTCCTCTAGACTGTCAGCTAGCTCTTCTGCAAGGGCTATGCTATCAACTTCAATATAGTCAGCAAGGCTCAGCCTAAGCTTCTGGTAGATCTTCCCAGCTATCCCTTCAACCACACTAATACTTTCTAGGCTGAGAGTTATCTAAGCAAGGGCTACTGCTTCTGTTAGCATGCTCATCATAAGCTCCTAGGCGCTCTTATGCCTAACTGGGATAAGTTAAACGCTATCTGGAGGAACTAGATTAGGGTTAACGAGAACCTATAGGTCAAGGACTATTATATCACTAGTGCAACCTTATACCCTGCTGCTAGCATGCTGGTGATAGCGATTAAGGCTAGCCTCCAGCTAGCAACACTAGAGAGAAAGATCAAGGGCTTCAGGTTTAAGGAAGTCTCTTTGCATATGGCCTTATATGTTCCACTTAATTCCAATAGTGTTGAGACTCACTTCTATATACACCTACACGTCAACAGCATAGCTTTAGCTGCATCTAACTAGAGCAAGTTTAAGCTTTGCAGCTATGAAAAAGATAGTTAGGTTAAGCACTGCTGCAGTCTTATCCAGATGGAGTATGAAGTTCTATATACGCCAGTCGACAACAGCCTTAAGGATCATCTTTTCGCTAAGCGTTATATAGAGACGGTCTGAGATGCTGAGACGTTATGCACAGAGGAGATCCAGATGAAGCAGCTTTATGAAATCCTGCAGACTATCAGCTTTAACTTTAGACCTACCTTCCAGAATCTGTCTGACGTTCGTATTAATACCTAGCGCAACTCAGTTGCCATAGTCACACCTCCAGATATCAAGAGCAAGATGGCCTATAGTTATATTCAGCCTCATTATATCCACCTTATTACTCTTAATAGTATTATCTAAAGCGTTATTATCGCTATAACTATAGGTGGTAAGGAGATAGGAGAGGTGATGATCCCCACTTCGTTCAAGGAGCTCTGGCTTTCTGCAGACGGCGCCAAACTCCAAAGCCTGCACAGGGTCCACGCCCACGCTAAGTTCCTTAGTCTTCGCCAGGCTGAGGCGACCTTCACTTCTATTAAAGCAGCCACTAGAGAGCCTTTAGTTGTCGCTGAGGGTTTTATATCTACTGCGATCGCTTAAAACTCTTCTAATAATACTTCTGACTCCAGCCGCTATCTCTGCTTTAATATTAACTAGAAGCCTGACGTCAGCTTTATAAACCAGGAGATCGCTATGCACACTTTCCTTGCTGAGGAGGAGCTTCTCAAGTTTAACCCCTCTAAGCTTATTAAGAACTTAGAGACGTTATGCTTCTTATATATAAAGAGATATATAGAGACTGTTACTCCTGAAATAGAGCAGGAGATAAAGCCCCACTATCAGAAGTATGTCAACTAGATGCGCTAGCAGTTTAAGCGGTATGCTGATAGGAAGAATTTCCATCTCAACCCTAATATAGACAAGCTTGCAGAGGATAACACCTATCTCAAGGAGCTTGAGGATAAGATGGATGGTAAGTCTCCTGAGGCCACTATTGTTGTTGCCGTCAGTTAGGCTATACTGGACATTCTGGCTGGGAAGCTTGATCCTCTCCAGGTTCTCTTTGCTGAGAAGCGCGCGGAAAATATCTATTATGCTGCAACTAGTGCTGCAATCAGCTACTAGAGGCTCTCTGCCTATATAGATGATTTAGCTACTAAGGAGCCTGGTATGAAGGTTCTCAAGATTGGTGCTAGCACTGGTGGCATGATATATCTGATGCTAGAGACCCTCACTCACTATAAGGACTCTAACGCCAGCAGCATCTGCTTCGCTAGCTACGATTTCACTAATATCTCCCCTTTATTCTTCAAGAAAGCCAGAGAGGTGTTCCACTACGCTGTCGACCGCATGAATTTCAAGACGCTCAATATTAAGAACGACCCTGTTGCCCAGGGCTTTAAGCTTAGCAAGTACAACCTTATTATTGCTGCAAACATCTTTCATGCCACTTAGAGCCTCAATATCACTCTTAAGCACGTCTGCAAGTTAATAAAGCCTAGTGCTCAGCTTCTTCTGTATGAGATCACTAATAACACCCTTATGCAAACTAGCTTTAGCTTCAGTCTGCTGCCTAGTTAGTGGCTATCTGAGGAGAACTACTACTAATAGAGTCCTCTTCTCAGCATTCCTAACTAGTCTAAATATATAAATCAGACTAGATTCACTAGTGTGGATTTATCTTTCACAGACTACTATAACCCTAAGAACCACGTCAGTTCCCTCATAGTTGCTACTGCATCTACTGGAGACATAAAGCCTCAAGCTCGTCCAGAGGTCATCCTTATGACTTCTTTATCCTCAGGAATATCTAACTCTGTTGCTGCAAACCTTAACAGAACCCTTGCTCGGCTGGGTGTTGAAAGCTGCATCTGCTCACTCCTCGACCTTCAGGCGGACGACTTCGCTCATAAGGTCTGCATCTTCCTAGGTGATCTGCAGGTATATCCATTCTTGTTGGACATGGCGCCTGAGCAGTTCGATAGCCTGAAGAAGATGGTGACATCTGCTAGTGGTCTCCTGTGGTTAACTGCTGGCGGTGGCCTATTATGCAAGACTCCAACCGCAGAGCTAGTGACTGGTTTCTCAAGGACCGTCAGAGCTGAGAATCCTAAGCTGAAGTTTGTCACCTTGTCGCTTAAAAATAGCAGAGACGTTAAGAGCATCTCTAAGTCCACCACTCAGCTGTTTAATGCTATCTTTCTTTCTAGAGATAAGTCAGTTATAGATAATCAGTTTGCAGTGGTTGATAGAACTATCCACATCCCCCGTCTAGTGGAGGCAACTTATATAGACAAGGCTATCAACGCCAAGACGAAGAAGCTGAGACCTATTAAAGCAGAGTTCAGCTCCAATTCCAGCAGAGCTCTAAAGATAGTCGTCGGATCGCCTGGTCTTCTTAACACGCTGCATTTCATTAACGATCCGCTATACGAGCAGCCTCTCGCGGATGATCAAGTCGAGTTCAAGGTGATGGCGAGTGGTCTCAACTTCCTCGACATCATGGTCTCGCTCGGTCAGGTGATTAGCAACCAGATTGGTATCGAGGCTTCTGGCATCGTCACTAGGGCTGGCAAGGACTCTCCTCTCAAGCCTGGCGACAGAGTCGCAGGAATGCTGAGAGGTTCGGTCAAGACCTACGCTAGGACCCCTTACAAGGCCCTCGCCAAGCTTCCCGATAACCTCTCCTTCATCAATGCCGCCACCCTCCCCGTCGTTTTCGTCACCGCCTACTGCGTGTTGTATGACATCGCAAACGTTCAGCCTGGAGAGACCGTCCTCATTCATGCGGCAGCCGGCGGTGTTGGCCAGGCCTGCATTCAGCTTGCCCACCTTCGCGGCGCCGAAGTCTACGCTACTGTGGGATCCCTCGATAAGTGCGAGCTTCTCGAGAAGGAATACGGCATCCCACGAGACCACATCTTTTCCAGTCGCGACTTGACATTTGCGCAGGGTATTAAGCGCATGACGAAGGGCAGAGGCGTGGACGTCGTTGTCAATGCTCTCTCTGGCGCAGCTCTTCGTGCCTCCTGGGATGTCATTGCTCCCTTCGGTCGCTTTGTTGAAATCGGGAAAGTCGATATTTACTCGTCTGCTCGTCTGAATATGGAGAAGTTCAAGAACAACGTCCGCTTCGAGTTCTTGGATGTCAGCTACTTTGGCGAGAATCACGAGGATTCTTTCAACAGGGTTCTCAGGGCTATCATGCAGCTTGTTGCCGAGGGAAAGATCAGCGAGCTGCGCCCCGTTACGACCTATCCTCTGTCACGTGTTGAGGAAGCGTTCCGATACATGCAAAGTGGTGCCCATTCCGGCAAGATCGTGATTGAACCGCACGATGACGATAAAGTTATGGTAAGTGTTGACGGACAACTGCGCTCCTGGAATTGACGCTAACTCAGTAAACAGATTATGACGAGCCAGAAGCCAACTTACCACTTCGATCCCAACGCGTCTTATGTCATCTCCGGTGGTCTGGGTGGTCTTGGACGCAGCATGGCCAGCTGGATGGTCCGGCGTGGGGCCAAGAATCTCATCCTGCTCTCCCGTTTCGGGCCCGTTCGTGAGTCAGGTCAGAAGCTCATTGCCGAGCTCGAGGCTCAGGGAGTCCGAGTCGCCGCTCCTTCTTGCGATGTGACCAGTAGACAGACTCTCGAGCGCGTTCTTGAGGACTGCCAGAATAACATGCCTCCGATCAAGGGATGCATTCAGGGCTCAATGGTTCTCAAGGACGCCGTTTTTGCGAACATGACCTTGGAGGACTACGACACTGCCGTTCGACCCAAGGTGCATGCATCTTGGAACCTACACGAGGTCTTGCCAAAGGACATGAACTTCTTCATCCTTCTTTCCTCTGGCTCCGGTATCGTTGGAAAGGGAGGCCAGGCCAACTACTGCGTCGGCAACGCATACCAGGATGCCCTTGCCCGCTACCGCGTCAGCCATGGCCTCAAGGCTACTGTTCTTGATCTCGGTATCATCCTGTCAGTCGGCTATGCCGCCGAGAAGATCGATGTCATGGGCCACCTCCGTGCCCAGGGCTATGCTGCCCTGAGAGAGGAAGAGTATCACGCTCTTTTGGACGAGATATGCAACCCGGCCAACTCAGTTGCTCCTCTAGTCCGATCCCAAATCTCACTCGGCTTCGAGATCCCCGAAAACCTCCGGTCAAAGGGCATTGAGTTTCCTGGTTGGATGCACGAGCCTCTATTCAAACATATCCACCAGATCCGCACGATAGGTGGCAACACCGAGGAAAGCAAGGACTCTGTAAACCACAGCATGTTACTTGCTGGTGCCGAGACCCTTGAGGCTGCCGAGAACGTCATTACCAAGGCCATCATCCAGAAGCTCTCCAGAGCCTTGGGAATTGACGCTGCCACCATTGATTCATCGCAGCTCCTGCACGCGTATGGTGTTGATTCCTTGGTCGCCGTGGAGTTGAGGACTTGGTTGTCAAAAGAGATGGGCGCTGAGGTCGCCGTGTTTGACATGGTTGGCGACTCGACTATCAGATCACTGGGCACCTTTGTTGCTGCGAGAAGCACATTGGTCAGACTTAACAATGGAGAGAATTGAGTCGGGGCATTAGACGGGTCAAAATGTACATAACTGACGGAATTTGTAAATAGGTACCTTAGACTCTCATGGTACTCGTTTCATATTTTCGTTTCAGTTGCAACTTCGGGAGCCTGCATTCTTCTGATGACGAAATTCAAATCTTGCCCAGATGCCAGTGCGCATCATTTCCACTCCATCTCAATAAGAGTTTTCAACTTTCACGCAACTAAGGATCACTATGATAACAGCAGAGACGACGACGAGGACGACGATAACGAGGACGAGGACAATAATAACGAGGACAACAACGAGGACGATAACAAGCACGATAACGAGGACAAGAATAACAATAAGGATAATACTAAGGATGACAATGAGGATGATAACGAGGATAATCACGAGGATAATAAAGACCTTAATAATTATAACAAGAAATATGAAAGAAGAGAATAGCGAATATGCGATTAGCAGTAGTGGAGAGATGAAAGAGGAATAATAATTGCTGGACAGTGCTCTACCTAATTACATACCTAGCAGCTAGAGGTAAGCAAATTTCCCATTCAATAGCTCTAGGTTCTAATCTTCCTGGTAGTCTTTGTTGCGTCCCCTTTCTGCCAAGAAACAAAGTCGTGATACCCAAAGTCCGGGTGATAGTCCGCAGGCTTCAGCTTCCCAGAGCTAGGGAGCAGCCTGCCCACGGTGTTGGTGAGAGCACTACCAGCAGCGCTGCGTGCAGTGTTGACCTTATCCCCAGCCCAAGACTGGATGCCAGAAAACCAGCCATTGCTCTTGGGCTCAGCTGCCTCCCGCTCTTCCTTCAGTCTCTGTGTCTCTTTTTGTCTGTGGAGAAGGTTGTGGTTAACTTCAATGAAGAGCCTCTCCCACATTCCAATGCGTTCTTCTGGGAGAACCTTGCCTTCCTTCTCCCATACCCAGTTATTCTTCGCTTCCTCCAATTGGTAGAGATCAGACTCAAAAGGAAGCTGGTGGAGGACCAGTTTATGATCGGTATTGGGGTCGATCGGCAATCCTCCGCGAACTGATGCGACAGTCCCACTGAGCGTCTCGTACGTCGACGCAATGAAGTCCTTGTGGTGAGGGTCTTCGACTTGGAGAGGGACGCTGCTCTTCTGCAATTTGTACCCATTCTTGGTCAAAGCAGAACATTCCCAGTCGCCATTGTCGTCCAATCCAAGACCATCGTAGAGATAGCGAATGCGTACAGATGGGTGGATGAGTTCGTTGGGTTCTTGAATGACGTCTTTTCTGCCATCCTCCATGTAGGACCCAGGCGTGCGCGTGCCAGCCACAGTGTTCCCACCCGTGACGGTCTGCCAAGGGTACCAAAGAGCGTTGTAAGCTTTGTCGGGGATTGCGGTAGTCGCCGAAGGACTGGAGATGCGACCCTTGCCCCATTCTCGGGCCTCGACAGATGGATCGAGAGTGTAGAAAATCCGTTTCATTTCTGGGGTGGAAAACTCAACTCCAACTGAGGTGAGTTGATCCGCCATCCCTGCAGAAAATGCGTGTTAGTCACTTGCATCATTCTTCTTCAAGGGAAGTCAAAGAAAGACATACATGCAAGCGCAATGGTCGCAATCTGTTGGTCCTCAAAGCCCCCACCGACGTTACTGTGGCTTCCCGGAAACCATACTTGGCGAAGATGGGTGGTGGTGTTGCCTCTCTTGCCCCAAAGGGTGGGGGAAAAGGCAGTGCGCCATTCATCGAGGGCTAAGGCGTGGAATGCATGCTCGACGTTGGGATGAACATCCAGACTGGCGAATCGGAGCTGAATACTGTTAACTCAGATGCCTAATACAATATTATGAAAGATTGCTTACTTCATTGGCGCTTCTATCGGTGCGTATCTTCTCCCAGGGCATCTTGGGCCAGCCCAGGCTGCCGACCGTATCCCAGACTCCTGTTCACACATGTTAGCTAGATTCCAGAACCTTTGTCCCTCCGTGGATACTGACCGACAGCCTGAATGGTGACAACAACTGGTGCAAAGTACCAGTCTGTCTTGCCATCTCTCTCCTGCAACGTTCTCTCGCAAAGGATCATTTGATGCTACAGATCAACATGTCAGTATCATCATCATATGGGATAGAAGTCCTCTTGCTAACCTTCTCCAAGAAATCGCGGTACTTCTGGGCCATGGTAATCAAGTCCATGCCATCGACGTCCTGCTTCTTGCACTTTGTAATTCTGTCGAAGAACTTCTGCTTATCCTCGTCGAGTTCCTTCTGTAATGTGACATGATCTTTCCTGTTATCTTTGGTCCGGAATCTTTCCAGTCGTTCGTAATTGGTGAGGGTAAAGCCAGCGAGGTGGTCTTCGATATTGAACTTGGTGCCAGGCCTCCAATTAGGAAAGTTCTGGTAGTCATGGAAGATGTCACCAAAGTTGGCGAGTCCAACGCGATTGAGGAGGCCGATGTTGCAGACCATGCCGGAGACGGACCGCGCGGTGAAGGCACCTCGGGAGAAGCCTATGATGACGAGCTCATCACCTGGGTTGTAGTTGTCGCAAATGAACCGGTAAACGTCGGCGACATCCTATGAGACGAGTTTTTTATGATTATCCGGCTCAAAGACGAGCATTTCAATGCAGATGAGCTCACCTGAATAATTCCCTTCCCTAACACTCCGCCCAAGGCTTGTGCGACCTTGGACTCCTCGGTGCCTGCGCCGCGGTGGTAGAACACAATCTGGGGCATGCCGGTGCAGCATTTGTGGGCAACCGCAGCTGATAGCCGGGCAACATTGGTGGAGATGTTGCCTTTCTGGTTGCTGTAGAAGCCCTTTCATCAGCCCCTACTTTCTTGGCTTCTACGGTGAAACGAATACTCACGAGTTATTCCAAGTTCCATCACAGCAAATCACCAATCTTTTCTTGTTCGCATACTTGCTCGTTTTGTGGGCGCATGGCTCAAGCTTGGGGCCTAGTTGGGGAACTTCGAGTTGGATCTCGGAGACCCACGGGTGGTACTCAGTGGCTGGATCGGTCATGTTGCGATTAGCGAGTTGACAGGGTTTTTGCACACGATCTAAGCATGCAGTTCATGTAGTGAAAGGATTGCCGTCCATTTATGTCAGGGCAAGAACGTCTGGTTGTTGAGAAGGAATGCCATGATCGCCGTTGTCAGTGCCGAGCGCCCGCTCTGAGACAACAATTTGCGAGCTATTTCGGAGTAATCTTCAAGGGGGTCCCAATCATTTCCCAGGGTTGACTAGTATCTGTACGTGGCTTGTTGATTTCTTGCTCGCATTTCACATTGTCATTGAAGAGCAGACTTTTGTTCCAAGATTCAACACAGGTATATGAGAGCCCAGCCACCCCAGCCCTCTAGAGGTGGATGATGCTCGCCAGCGCTGATAAAATCCGCAGCGACTGAAATTTTGCATTACGTGAACCACTTCACGACAACATGACAGATTCCTCCAAATTGGCGAAACATGTTAGTAGATGTTCCATTCCTATCGCAATCATAGGCTCTGCTTACTGGGGCAGTTTTTGCTGAATGCAGCCATCCCAAGATCATGATGTGATTGGTCATTTCATGATGTGGATCATCTTTGAATGAAGTCAAATGCCTGAGCAGCGAAGGTTGATTCAGAAGGAAAAACAAGGTGACGTCTTCCTGAGACATGATAGCTCAGCGCCCAACAGACCAGGCAGCACATTTGAACCACGAAGAGCTATGCTTATTGATCAATCAGACTCCAGCTTTTCTAGCATCCGCCGAGGACTCTTCTTCCGCGTGTGATCTGCCGATCGTCTAACCGATTGACACCCGCCTGGGTGGATCATCGAAGAAACAGTAGGGGTCTGTGCCGTGGGTTCTACCCAATGACACGTCTACGATGGAAGAGAGTGATTTACCGGTTATTCCTGATGAATACGATCAAATAAATGTTCGGCCCCGATGTGATCGGCCCCGCTACGTGCGGCGCCGCCGCCGCTGGCCCCACGCCGCGCGGCCGGCGCCGTTGCTGTTCCGCCGGTCTATTCGGCCAGGGCGCGCGTTCGACTTTGTGATGTTCAGAGGGTTTGCCTGCTAGCAGGAACGTATAAGGTTTCTATACTGTTTTCTTTAATTAGTAGAGGGCACAGGTTAAAGTGCCTATATAGTGTTTCCAGAATTGTGCCCGCGTATAGGGTGAATTTTGCCGTAGTCTTTTTGCGGGGGGGCTGCGTCGTAACTACAAACTCAACTCACGATTAAATATTACGTAGTAAGATAGGTCTAGAATAGGTGATGCGCTTTTAGCCGAATATGATGGTGAACCCCATCCCTCCTGCGATTTCCCTCCAAGTGTCTACCCGCCCACTACAGGTGTCATGCACGTTGTCCATGCTCACTGAGGCCCATTGATGAAGGACGATGGCGCGAGCTCTCTCTATGTTTATCATGCCTTGCCTTCTCTCAATTTCCATGAAGGCATATCTGGCAAGACCACGGTCGTGGTCCGTGATGGCCTCACAAGCAGCCACAAACAGCGGCCAGAGAAGGGCATTCACCGGCCCGCCAGAGGAGATCACTGCCACACAGCTCTTGAGTGCTAGATAACAGTTCGTTTGGACAGCCGGATGGTTGACTGGGTACCCGTAGATAGAACGGTTCAAGTACACCAGTGCACTATGGCGATAGGCGAGCGAGTTGTGCACCATCGCCTGCAAAGAATCTTGTGCGCCTGCCTGTGTTTCAAACGGCGTGGTAATGTTCTTTGGCAGTATTGGTGGTACCCACTCCTGCAAGGCGTTCTCAATTGCTCTGGATGTTGCTTCGTACTCCGTGCGTAGCACCGAGACCTTGGATTGTTGGTCTGCGGTTACGGCGGATTGCAAGTCGCCCTTCAGGGCTTTGAGAGAGCTGAGCCGATACAGAATAGGCCAGAGATCTCCAGTCATGCCTAGCAGAGGGTCTCCAAAGGTTGTCCGAGTCAACTTCGGAGATGACAAACCCAGGGGATACTCGTGGTCTGAGTCAGGCGTGGCCGACACTGGGCTGGCAGCGAGTGACAAGGCCGCAATGACGTCGTAAAATTGAAATGCCTAGATTACGATGAGTACTTGAATTGTATCGGTAGCTTTTGCAGTATTGAAACCAACCTTTTCAAGGAACTTGACGCTCTGGCTCTTTGCCGACTTGGGCATGGAGCTCAGAACAACAAATGCACTCCGAAGGTGCTCAAGTACCATGTTTGAGGACCCAGTGAGGGTGAGCTGTGTTCGATCAGTAAAGTTCCGACGAGAAGGGCATGGAACTTACCGATTCGTAATACACGAGCAACATGGTCGCTGCCAGTACTTCCTCGTAGCGGCAATTCTGCTGCACGAGACTGAAGACGCCCTCCGCTGCCAGAACGCGGAAGTTGGATGAATGTTTGGAGTCCTGCACGCCCATATACTCAAGGTGTCCCTTGGAAAAGGCACACATGGCGTGCAAGACAGGGGAGTTCTCGGAAGCAAGTGGAAGAATGAGCTCTTGGAATGAGTTGTCCGGCTCCTCCGTGAAAACAATGAGATGTGATAGAACAGTGGAAAAGTGATGAATCAGTTTCCGATCTTGGGCGTCATCGGTGAGATTGAAGAACGAGAGATAGGGCAGCTCGAGCATCGAAGTGAGGCCTGGCTGAGATGTTGCGGAGGTAGTAATCAGTTCCTGCGTGAAGTCTGAGCAGGAGTCTGGTTCATCCATGCTTCCAAACTGCTCGAACAACCTTGAGTCCATTTGTTCTTGAGAAAGATCAAACTGGCAAGATGAACTACCCCAATCAGGTGTGTCGCATGATGACACGCTGGAAGTGGAAAGTGCCACTTCGGAGGATTCGACACAGGGTTCTTCGGAGAGCTGTCCCCAGGAGTACTCTGCCCCGGTCTTTGGCTCACAGCGCAGTACCGGGGCCTTTTGACGCGGCTGGGAAGTGATCCCGTCGGCTCTAGACCGGCGCCGCTTGACTGGAAGGTAGACACAGTCCAGACCTCTTTCTTCACATCGTGTGCACTGCGGTCGTCTCTCGCAGCACTTCTTTCTTGCGTCTTTACTTTAGACAATGTCAGTGGGGAGTTCCACTGCGGCGGAAAAGTGGCATACCATGAGGCGCAGCCTACAGATCGAAATTCGTGAGCGACAAGTAATGGTAAGTCCGAAATAGAATAGGGATAACATGCCTGTTCGCGTCCTCCTCTTCGGCACTTTGGGAGGCATAGGCTTTGCGAAGAGCAGCATCGTGGCCTACATCCAAAGAACAAAACGTCAACTGAAGAACGCTTTAAATAGCAAAGGCTTGGAATAAAAATGAGTTTCACCCTTGGGATGAACACATAGCTTGATCTCATTCATAATCATAACCTGGGCTTGCGTGGAGACTGTTATAAGAGAAAAGCCACTGGCGTGGCTGATGCGAAGGCATCAATTAGGGCACACCATCCCCAACATGGATGATGCCCTCACACCAACTGAAGGATCTGCGGGCACTCAATGCTGCCGTCACTTGCCATGTGGGAAACATGTGGCCATGATGCATCATGCGGGTCAAGTTCGGACGGTTTCAGAAGCTTCCCCTCCTTCTAGAAGCCACAACTTGCATGTTATCATATCCTATCTGGAGTGACAGTGTCACCCAAGACAGGTTTTGATATTACCCGGCAATCTTATGCCGGAAGATATGGATCGGGAGGGCAGACAGAGCTGAACGTTCGCAAGCAACGCCACGTTGGTGTTCTGATGCCCGATCTGATTTTCCCTCCTAGGCAGCCAAGTCCGGAAAACTGACCAGATCTGTGATCTGTTCCCCGAAGGGGCTTTACACCTCTCCTCTATCACTGTGAAAACCTCATCAGTCGCCTGATCAGTTGGCTCGTACATCCAGCCGCTGGACATTACCCAGGGCAGCTCCACTGTCAGTTGCCGGTTCAAGGCAGAGATCGTCTCCAACGTTCCCAATCTAGACCGCTAGAGGTGCTGCGACCGCTTGTCCTGTGACCTGTCATGCATAAGCTTGAGTACCTGAGGAAGTTATTCCCCGTGTGGATGTCAGACTCTGACGATTACGGCGAGTCTGAGGTTCTCGCTTGAAAAACCATGCGGGGAAATTTCCCATCCCACCGGCACGAGTTGACACTGCAACCCAACTACAGCTGTAATACCACGATATATCCAATCACGTAGTGAAGCTAATCCCAACATGAGAGAGGCACAGCTGTATTGAAACGATCGGCATGACCGTTTTTTCCCCAGGTTTCTCCCCCACACTCCGGTAGAGCTTCTCTCTGCCACTCATTGGCGCGCCTCGACTCTAGCCCCCAGCCACAAATCCATGGTGTGGGCTCTCGCGCGGGCTATTGGAGCGCAAGACAAGACTCCTGAGCAGGTCTGCGTAACGGTCTAAGTTTCTGCAATGCAATCGTGGCTGCGAATCCTCATGCGAGCGAGACAGCTCGTCCCCTTTACGCCCGTTGTCGGTCGCCCCGAATTGTATAAGACAGTTGTGGGGAAACTAAAGTTCATGTAAAGCTTTGACTTCGATGCAACTTATGCGGGCGCTTCAGGAGGCAGAATGGCGGTCGTTTACTTTGAGACCAGTTGGGCGATCCTCAGCACAATCGGCTTGGCAAACGTGCTCTTCGGGTTCATGATCGCGGGCATCACCGCCTTCTCCCCGGTCTCGCTTATCCCCATCGTTGTATCGGCGGCTGGCGCCACGGCAAATGGCCTCTGCTACTACAGCTTCTACGCTGATTATCCTATTTTGAACACGGCGATATCGTCTGCTTTTGCGGACTTGTTGTGGATGGTAGTGTAGGACCATTCTTTTTGTGCAATGAAACAAATGTGTTCATCCATACTGATCCTTGATAGGTCCAAGAGGCCGGTATCTCGTTCTACAGCTATGCCATTCTTACCAAGGTGTTAAGGAATCGGGACCGCGTTGTGTTTATGTCCCTGTTCTGGTTCATGATGGTCGTCATCTTCGTCCTCAGAATCCTCATTCTCACTGCTCGGGTGAAGATCTTGGTCAACGGCGAGTCGCAGCTAAGAACAACCATCAACGGGCTGCACGTGGGCTACTTCACCTCCATGGCACTTCTAGAGTGCGTTGGCGCGTATTTTCTGTTGCGCAAGTTCGCGGAGGCAAAGAGTCTGTCCTTGGGAGCTTCGATGGTGCCGACCCTCTTCCAGCACCTTATGCGAAGCACCGAAATTCGCCTGGCGATGCTAGCGCTGATCGGAATAACGCGGGCTGTCGCATACTTCTTCCAGCCTTCATTCCAGAAGGCCGAGACTGTAGCGAGTCAGATCGACCGCTTTGTTTACACCTTGGAATGCATGTTTCCTGTCATTATCTTGTGAGTCTTCAATCTACTAGTATGGCCACACTCGTGGAAGCTGACAATCTTCCAGCATTGATATCCTTGCCTCAAGGCTCGTATTTGAGCAAAGTGCGCATGACAACTCGTCTTTCCAGCTTGCCGCCAGACGGCATACACAGCACGAACAATTACCGCGTGGAAGCGCAACGTATGTGACAACGTGGAGTGGAGGCCATACAGGCAAGTCTCCGGTTCGGAGGGAGTCAGGAACAAGTCGTTCATCCTTTTTTACGTCCGAGAATGTTGGCGAAACCATCTTTGTGGAGGACATCAACGAGCAGGGTCTCGCTGAAGCTCCTCTACCATCCGGTATCACCAAGACGATTGAAATCAAGATTGAGAAAGCGGCCAGAAAGCCTTTCGACAAGGAATAAATCATCAGGTTTATTAGAACCATGATAGTACACGTAATCTTAATACCTTCGGCAAATGTCAATCTCGTCATGCCGTATCTAAATGCTGTCGCTGGATGCTCTCGATGAAAATGGCAATGTCACGTGTGTAGCAGCGAAAGCAGAGGCGGCATAGGAAATTCTCAATGTCCTGGGCTAAATGAGCTTCAGATATGGGTTCTGACTACCCATAGCCGGCCAAGCGTTTGCACTCGTCGTAGAGGTGGTCTAGTCTTGCGGCCTGACACATTCTCTGTTACTGATTTCCTCGGGGTCATGTACTAGGCGCGAGCCATCTTTATATTCCTCGCACATAGAAGAGATTACTGAAAGGGACTGGGTGTAATTATTTACTCAAAGTGCTGTAGGAAAACCTGATTTGCAGATGCCCAAAGAAGAATTGAAGTCCAACATCATAGTCACGCTATCTTAGCGCCACCTTCGTCCCCGTTTTCAACCCCGTCCTCGTTGGAAGTGATCAACCAGTTTCCACCGAAGCTTTATGTTCGCAAAACGAACCAGTTCTATACCACCAGAACTCCAACGCCAAACTGACCCAGTTCAACAGTGAAAACTTCTTCGTCATCTCCAGAGATATTGAGTACAGCGGGTGGAGCAATGACATCAGGGTTTTCGACGGAGTTGGCGTCGTTTGGGCCGGCAGTGATGGAAGTGAAAGAAGCCTCCAAGCCCGCCTTACCAGGGACCTGGATGCGAATCTCAGTCGAATTGGAAGCGTAGTTGGCAAGTTTCACAATGACTTGTCCATCTGCCTTCTTGCCCGCAGCCCACCAAACTACATGAAAGGTCAACGATTAATCCAAGGGATGAGGATGTTGATTGGTTTACCTGGGTTGACCTCCACGTCAGCTTTGACAGGGACAACAACTTCGTCATGATTAGTGGCGAACATCTTCTTAACATGGTACGATGGCGTGTAGACGATGCCATCAGGCTTGTTGGTGAATGGAATGAGGTTGGGCTAGTCAAGAATACGTTAGCTGACTATGCGGATTTCGACGAGAGGAAGGATTTCTCACGGTCCATTGGCCGTTGACGGGATCGTAGTTCTGCAGCGTGGGCGCATAGGCAGCCAACTTGATCACGTCCGCGTTGCGCTCCCATCCCATCATGTAGACCGCCTCAGAACAAGCACCTCTCATATCAGACCACTTGACGCCCCACCTGGCGTACTCGCCGATGAAAACGGGATGAGCGCGGTCCCAGTCGTCGTAAAAGTCGAATGTATTGATGTAGTTCTCCGGGACGTTGTAGTCATGGAAGTCGAGCCATGCGCCCTCGGGGATCGGGTCCGGCAGGCAGTTGCGGTCGGACGTGGATGTGAGGATGGTGAGTTACGGGTATGCCTCCTTGATGGCGTCGAAGAATTGCACGAATCGTTGCTTGTAAGACTCGCAGCCACCAGCGAGGTTGTCTTCGTTTCCAATCTCGACGAATTTCAGTTGGTAAGGCTCCGGATGCCCAAGAGAAGCGCGGAGCGCGCCTCCAGAAGTGTTGATGTCGCCGATGACGAACTGTGGATGTTAGCCTCCGTTTCTGAACCCTCAAAAAGGAGAAGACAACTAACTTCTATCTCGCGAATCGCGTCCTCAACATATGGTTGAAGGTCTGCTCCCACCAATGGCGGGAGACCTGCAAGTCCAAGACCAGGCCAAACATCCAAGATAGGCTCCATAGACATGTCTTCGCACCAGTGGAAGTACTCCATGATACCAAGACTGTCAGTGTTGACATATCCCCAAGTACCTATCCCAGAGGGAAGAAGCGATTAGCCTGGTTGTATCAAAGTTGTAATGTCATGGAGTCAAAGCCTACCCCAACGACCTGGCCGGGATTCCAGAGCACCGAGTGTCTCGTTCCACTTCCACCGGTCTTCCGGGCCGGCTCCCTCTCTACGAAGATATTAGTGAGTCTAGTCAATCCAGAGGAAAAGAACATTTAGATGGCTTACAAATTGTTTCCACCTGGGAACCGCAGGAACTGGGGGCTGAGATCGACAAGAGCTTCTGACAGATCCACAGTCAAGCCATTCTGTCTTCCCTTGAACGTGGGAGGGAACAAAGTTGGGTAACCGAGGTTGATGGATCCGCTGGTCAGAGTCTCGGCTAAGATTTCGAAAACCCAAACGTTATCCCCCTCGGGTGCGGCTGTGGTCCAGAAACCAGCCTCGTACCGGGTCCAGGAATCGGCCTTGGAGTCCACAGGGACGATGGCCCAGCCGTATTCGACGTCAGTCTCATTACCTAGGAGTCGGATCTTGACATCGCCCTGGAACTCGCCACGGAGCCAGAAAGTGCTGTTGTAGTAGCTGCCGTCGACGATGATACCGCGGTACCCAGGGTTCGCGACGCCAGTGAAGCCACCAGATCCGGGAGGGTCAGTGATCTTCAGAGACGAAGTGATGGCGCTGGTCAATGGGGTATCGGCGTCATGAGAAATGCTAGCCGAGCCATAGTGGACAGTCCAGAGATCGAGCGTGGTTACCTTGCCCTGGAAGGCGTTGTTGCGGAGTTGCTGTGAATAGAGACCTTTTCACAGTGTTAGACATTTGATAGACGGTAGACCAACCTCAAAGCTCTGTCGTATGAACAGCGAAGACTACGTACCTTCGTCACCGCTTTTAATAATGTCCTCGAACATAAGTCCATGAAGCAAAGGACTGATCTCATGACCAGGGCTGTCGGTGTGCTCCTGTCAGAGTAGCCGTAGCTACAAGACCAAAAAGACGAGAATAATGCATCGTTGAACCTTCCTGTGGGAACTTGGGAGAGTGATAGCGTGAATCACAAGGGCATAATTACAAAGCGGGACGTCCGATATATATTGATAAAAGGAAACATTCATATTGACCATGTTGCGATTTCTCGGATTTTTCGAATCGCAAACTATTTGAAACGCCCCAATCGCAATTTGGCGTCTGTCGTCCTTGGCAACTCTGGATCTGGCGACTTCCATCCCTTGACAATGGGATGCCAAGGCAATACTAGAGTTAAAAGAACATAAGCGTTCTCATATTCAAGTGTCAAAGCTGTGATTGGTGGTCAAATTAGTTATTTCGGCTGGAGATCTGTGTTTCTTGTTGTGCGAAAAACATTTTGCAGTTTTCATAGAGAGACAAATCGTCATGCCAAGACGTGTCAATTATGAAGTTCAAGATCATTCAGACCAATTGGAACACAAGCGAGAAGACTTTGTAGAGGTGGGTGAGGCCAGCGGTCGAAGTCTGGCTCCTAGCCGCAAGCGCCGGGATACGCTCCTCTCCCCGGCTCGCGGATAGCGATAACGTGATGGTTTGTGGGGTAAGTGGGCTCACCCTATTTTGGCCTAGATGTATTCTCCTACCGTCCCCTTCTCATGTAATCCGAGGCAACATTTACTTCCAGCTGCGCGCTTCTATTGTGGATCTCATACGAATGCAGCTGTCGAAGGTTGAGTCTGCGCGTTATTTCATGTGACCTGGGCGATAGCGATTCTCTCTCGTGGTTGTCCTCCGGGGTCCTAACGCAGAGATGGCAAACTTCACAGACTCATTTTAGTAGGCCTTTTGAGTCAAAAATCATGTAGGTGCTGCAATGAAGTACCATTTGGCACATTTATTGCGAGTGATCAGGCGGCGTATTCCGTTTGTGTTGCGTCTATGACACCCCTGTCACACATGGGCTCTTAATGAAGGTCTTAGTTGCGATCCTAGAAGTGTGTTGGTGGCACGAAAGTGCGAATACGACTTTACGAGAGCATCGGTATCTTCGAAATAAACACAATCGCGGAGAAATCGCCATTTCTCCACGTTTTCTTTCTTTGATTTGCATCTTTCCCGGCTTGGGATGGGTATTTGATGCATCCGCACCAATGATGATCCAGCGTTTGGCATCGCGACGCAATGGCACGTAGAGTAACATCTCATTATTCCAGCCTCGGGCATTTAAATTGGGTAGAAGACTTTGCTGCATTCTACGTATCTTTGAGTATAATTATGCTGGTCACTCTCCAGTCATCTGCTATTCCAATTCGAAGGATCTCAACCGCTTTTCGCTGACCTTCATCTGTCCGACCACCACCGCCGCCATGACTAAGACGTCTCAAACTTCGGCCATCATGAAGTCTTTCCTCTTGATCAGTCACCTTCTGTCCGCCATTGGTCGTGTCCAAGCCAACAATCTTATCGTGCAGACCCAATACACAGCTGATCCAGCACCCCTTGTGGTCGGGGATCGCGTCTACCTCTTCACCGGGCACGATGAAGACAACTCCACCAACTTCGACATGCGCGAATGGCTCCTCTTCTCCTCCGTTGACATGGTCAACTGGCAACACCACGGGTCGCCCATGAACGTGGCCACCTTCGCCTGGGCCGAGGCCAATGCATGGGCCGGGCAGGCCATTGAGCGCAACGGCAAGTTTTACTTCTACGTCCCGACGACCGCGATCAACGGCAGCATGTCCATCGGAGTAGGTGTAGGCGACACCATCACAGGTCCCTACGTCGATGCCATCGGCGCCCCTCTTCTCAGCAACGGACAGATTGACCCGACTGTCTACATTGACGACGACGGGCAGGCGTACATGTACTGGGGCAACCCAGATTTGTTGTATGTCAAGTTGAACGAGGACATGATCTCGTACAGCGGGGAGATCACCAAAGTGGACCTCACTGCGGAAGGCTTTGGGGCTCGTGAAGGCAACCCGGCGCGTGCTACCACCTTCGAGGAGGCTCCGTGGGTGTACAAGCGGGGCGATGTGTACTACATGATTTTCGCCGCAGTATGCTGTCCTGAGGATATTCGATACTCGACTGGCCCGACTATCACGGGGCCATGGACCTACCAAGGCCAGATTATGCCCACAGAGGGCGGCAGCTTCACGAACCACCCTGGCATCATCGACTTTGCTGGCAAGTCCTACTTCTTCTACCACAACGGCGCTTTGCCTGGAGGCGGGGGCTTCACGCGTTCCGTCGCTGTGAAAAGTTTCGAGTACAACGCCGACGGAACGTTTCCCCTGCTGAAGATGACAACCGAGGGACCTGCGCAGGTTGTCAACGTCGATCCCTACGTCCGTCAGGAGGCTGAGCTCATTGCGTGGTCGGAGGGAGTCGAGGTCGAAGCGTCCAGCGAAGGTGGGATGAGCGTCGCATACATCAATGATGGAGATTACATCAAGGTCAAGGGGGTTGACTTCGGGGACGGAGCGGCATATTTTACTGCCCAGGTTGCCTCAGCTACTGGCGGCGGGAACATCGAGTTGCACCTTGACAGTATCTCTGGTCTTGTTATTGGTACGTGTGACGTCTCTGGGTCTGGAGGATGGCAGTCGTGGACGTCTGCGACGTGTCCTATCAGCGGCGCGGAAGGGGTCCACGATCTGTTCTTCAAGTTCACGGGTGATGGATCGGGCTATCTTTTCAACTTCGATTGGTGGCGATTTGACAAATGAGCGAAGGAAAAGTCTGGCTCGCCCTGGGATGTGTCGACACGTTTTATACATAGCTGGCATTCAGTATTTTCATTGACAGGCCTACGGCCGACTTGAATTAAGTTTCACAACAACTAATGAGGGTATGAGTAGTCTATGTGTCCGGAGAAGGCGAAAAGATACAAGAAACAATTTTGGGTACAGGTGGTCAGAAACGACCGGTCTCATCTTCGAGACGGACCTTAGTCTCAACTAGCCAGTCGTTGGCAGTGATGCCTTTCATCTCGCTTTGGGCCGCTTAGTTGGCCATGCCCCAGCGGGGCGCGTTGACGATCAGACCGGTCAAGCAGCCGGAAATGATGCCCGCGGTGGGGAGAGTGATAATCCAGCCCATGTAGATCCAGGCAACCATGCGCCAGTTGATGGAGCGCCATGTGCCAGAGCAGAGACCTACACCAACGGTAGCGCCGGTGATGCATTGGGTAGTAGAGACGGGGAGCTCTGAAGAGGATGTCAGTTATGCACTTCTTAACATTTCGGGTTTCTGCCAAAGACTTACTAAGACGAGTGGCCAAGATAATGGTGCAAGCAGCGCCCAATTCCATCGAGAAACCACGGGCGGGAGAGTGGAGCGTGAGACGGTTACCAAGATTACGCATGATGTTGTATCCGTATGTCCAGATACCGAGAGCAATGGCGACACCGCCAAACACGAGAATCCAGATGGGAACCTCGGACTTACTTCCGGAGATCGCACCGGTGTTCCAGATCTGGTAAATCGTAGCATACGGGCCGATGGCGTTGGCGACGTCGTTCGCACCGTGGGTGAAAGAGGCAGTACAGGCGGTCATGACTTGCATGAAGGAGTACAGGAACTCGGCCTTGTTGTCGTAGTGCTGCACACGCGCGTGCATCTCCTCGAGATCCCCAGTCAGCACGCTCTCCTTCTTCTGCATGTTGATGATGTCCTGATCGACGCCGGACAGGAAGACCTTCTTTAGCATCCAGAAAAGAACGGCGCCGTTGTACCAGGCACCCTCCGGACGGGGGCCGACGATCGGCTTGTGAACATAATCGTTGCGACGGGCATGCGGCTGGGCCTCGGCGTCGGTGTTATCCTGGACGACCTTCTTCTCACCCTCGGCGGAGCCGGACTCGACATCGTTGCTGTGGGTGTGCACGATGCCACCTCGAGCGGCATCGAGCTCCTCTTTGGTGAGATGGCCAGAGTAGAAGTCACGAATACCACCAGACACGCCCTCAGGCTGCACGGGAGGCTCAGGGCGGCGCAGGAGAAGGGGCCCCATGGGGATATGGTACCAACGAAGTTGCCAATCATCCTTGATGACGATACGGTAAAGCCAGGGAACGAGGAAAATGGTGATGACCAGGCCCCAAGCGGCACCAACACCGACGATCATACCGGCAGTATCCGCGTCGGTGAATGCAATCTTGATGGAGCCGCCCTTCCACACGATCAACATGGTCAGTAGCGAGGCGGTAATGCCGAAGTAGACCGGTGTGAGCATGAGACCCTTGAGGGCAGGGTTCTTCCGCAGCATGACGCCGTATTTGGTGATGCTGAAGATGATTGCGCCAAAGCACCCGGCAATACCAGGCGCGATGATCCACGCGAGGAAGACGGAGACGACGCCCGAGTCGATGCTGCCACTCGATGAGACCCAGTGGACATTCTCGGAGCCGATGAGAGCGATACCCATGCCGATGACGCCTCCCATGATGGAGTGAGTTGTGGAGACGGGAAGACCGATCTTGGTGCAAAAGGTGAGGTAGATGGAGGAAGCGACAACAGCGCAGCACATGCCGAGCATGAGGAGGGCGGGGTCATTCTCGAACATATCGATGTCGACAATCTTGGTGCGAATGGTATCAGCAACGCGGGCGCCGACACCAATCGAACCAGCCAGCTCCAGGACGGAACCCAAGGACATGGCCTGGATGTAGGAGATGGACCGCGACGAGACCGAGGTGGCCCAGGAGTTGGCGACATCATTGGCACCTGCGTAGGGGTCAGGTCAGTTTGGTGACCGGATGAGATTGAAGTCGATGCTAACGTACCAATGTTCCATGCGTCGAGGAACGCGAAAATAGTGCCAATGGCAAAGATGTAATCATACTGATGAAGAACCATCTTGTCGATTGCGCAGATGCGCAGGAATCAGTCTTCTTTGTTTTTGGTCGGAAAAGGTGTACTAGACAGATGCAGAGTGCTGCAAGTCAGGTCCGAAGAAGAGACCAAAGACCCTTCGGGTGGCGCGGAGGGCAAGGCCGGGAGGGTTGAAGCTGTTCGAGAAGACGACATGGAAGCGAGAGGACAGGGCGGGCAGATGCAGAAGATATATACCATCCGCCAGGTCGATCGCAGGCGAACCATGGTCCACCACAAGACAGCCCACAATCTTGACATGCAGCCTAGCAGTCATGGTCACGCAAGGTGTCAACCCGTGTACTGCTCGGGCGTGGGAGAGAGCCCAGCTGCGGCGGAGGGTGCAGGCTTCAGACCAACATCGGCCAAAGTGGAACAAGGGCATGCCACACCCCATTCTGCAAATCGTAAATCCGCCGACATGGGCTCGCCACATATGGACACCATCTGCAGGCGCGGCGGACCCGTCGATGGGCTTGGATCAGAATTTGAAGACGGGTGCCTCCCTGGAGGAACATGCTTGGCGCAGGTGTTCCAGGTGTGCCTCCTCTATTCGGAATAGTCCATCAAATGTAAAAGACATTGAATGATTGAGACTTCGTTTTCGATTTCAATGAACTGAGTAATACTGAGAAGCAGTCATGAGCGTCATGGGCACTCTTCAGGAACCTGGCGACCAGGCTTTTCACACGAACTCGGAGCCACTGGGAAATCTTATTCTAATGCTCAGCATAAGGATCAAGAACACTTTCAGATACACGGCGATTCCAACTTAGGAAAACGTTGTGCATGATGGTGGAGCTTCTTCGGTGGCAGAAAACGGATACATGGGACGACGAGCTGAGGGCTGGGCTGTCTTGGAGGATGTATGGGTTGGGACGGAATGGGCAGCTGGTATCTAGGAAGATGAGCAGACGACTGACGGCCACCCTCCACGTGCGAATGACAGGCCTGGAGACTTGACGAGCGTTGCAGTGCGTCTGCCGGGATCCTCAGCTTTCACCACATCTTCGGGGCCATGGTTGCTCGTTGGTTCGACGAAGGTGGCAGCAGGTGGGGAGCATGATGAGGGACCCTAGGGTAACCAATGGCTGTCCATAGTTGCACAGACTTCTCTATCTTCAAGGCGTCTAAGCAGTAAGAGTGAAATTCTGTCAGTGAGATATCGTGAGGAGGTCAGCAGCAGCAGACGGCAAACAAGGGAGACGCGTTGCCCAAAACAGCCACCGAGGGCCGCTACCGAGCGATGTGAATGCACCGTAGTAGGGCCTCCCAAGCGACTTGGCGCGCCAAGCGCGCACGGCAAGCCACGGCCCCACTCCCGTCCCCTGGCGGGACCCGCAGCTGCCGAATCACGGGCCCCGATTCCCCCACGTGTAGGCTCCCGTCCCTCCCTGTGGCCCCCGTCCCGTCCAGATCCCCGGACCATCCATCCCACTCGTCTCGTCAACACCAATGTCCCTCCCGAGGCCTTGCGTGAGTCGCCCACTCACAGCCAACTCAAAAGGCACGCATGCTTGGAATTTCTATAAAACACGATCCCCCGCCAAGCGGCCAAGACCTCGAGTGCCTCCAACGAACGAGCCGCTCGTCATCTCTATCGAATGTCATTACCTCCCACCTCGCCCACCTGCTCAGCTTTCCCCCGCGGACTGCCTGACAGTCTCCCCCCATTCGTATTTCCGCCGAAAGAGGACCCGGGGCCTCCTCCAATACTTCCCCAATACAGCTAGAGGCCCGGTGCCCAACCTTGATCAAGCTGTATTCCTCCAGTGGACTCCTCCCCCGCCGTATTTCATTCACAGTCACTGCCTACATCCCCCGTCGTGTCACCATAGGCACACAACGCCCAGCCTACATACGTACCGCCACCCTGGTGTTGATTACCGCGCCGCACACCACCCACTGTACCCGATCAAAAGTCCAAGACGTCCAAGAAACCCAAGCAATTACCAAGCCGATTCGATCCTTCACGCCCAGCGAATCAGCATCCGGTATCCAAGCCCGTGGTCTTCTGAAGATTGCCCAGACCTGCCAGCAGCCTGGCTGTGCTTTTCTTGGGCTTTGCACTTCAATTGCCCAGACGAACCTAGAAAAGTCTTCAAGTCTTGGACGGTTTGACTTTGGTGAGCGAACGACGGGGTGACTGTGGGCTCATTCAGGGCAGATGGAGAGGATTGGTTCTGTTGCGTCCCTGACACTCCAGGCGAATTTTGCCGTCATGAGGTAACTTGAGGCTTACAGCTTTTTGGTATGGCCTGCTCATTCATCCTTATCGACGATTCTTCGCCAATCGGTAGACATTGCCGGTCGGCCTCTCCGTCACTGACAGCCAGCGTGTGGCAACGAGACGGCATCTCTGATCACTGTTGGTGATCGTCAGTCAATTTGCCAAACGTATCCCAGTGACTTACTCCGTCAACGGAGCTGCCGATTCTATTTGTGATTATTGGGGCTCTGTCATTATTTTGATATATTTTGTCCTATGACCAGGCCTTCCTCCTGTGACCGCCGACAAAAAGGTGCCCCAGGACTTCCCCCTTCCCATTCGTACAGGGCCATGGTTCTATGGCTCACCGTGAGTGAAGTCCACCCTGTACAGGAACATGTCTTTGCTAGTTATGAACATCCCACTGCGCTTGATCTCCCTATCACGGTTGATTCCACTGCCCAGTGATCGATATGTTACATCAGCCACTGTAACCGTCCTTGTTCGTGAATAAACGAGGCCTATTCTCTCTGTATGGCGTGGTTCCGTGATGTAAGTGTCATACTTCGGCACCAAAGCCTGCCTTTAACATAGTGAAGGTAGTAAAACCATTTCAGCACACTGAAGTCACAATGCCCATAGATTTGACCTCACTTCCTCCAGCTCAGCGCCAAAGCCTAATGTACATGTATGAAATCCAACAGAACTCCGGGGTTGCTTCAGCCGTGATGATTGGTTTGCGCAGTAGAACGATGCATGTGAGAAAAGCCTCTCTAATACCATTCAGTCTCTAGTCGAGTAGCACTCCATCCGAGCAAGCAAAAGGGGCACTGGCACTGTACCCCTGGGACAGCATGCATAGGACCTACCGGCAAGGCCGACTGGGATAGTCGTCCTATTTGCCTCCTGTCACGCCTTCTAGATCGTTTCTGCGTCTGCGTGCATACCTGCAAGGAGGGGTATCCGCCTCTCGTGCACCTCACCCGTCCCAAAGCAGTTGCATAGAACGTAGCGACGCCATTGAACATTTCACCTCAGAATACGACCTCTCTTCGACAGTGAATGTGTTTAAGCCTTTCAAACGATGTCGTTAGTCATTGACGTCAACAATACAATCGGCATTATCAAAGTAAATTGGCCAAGTTCTCTCTCAACTTCGCATCCCCTTCATCATAACCATCTTCTACCAAACCCGCAAAGTTGGACCCATACCGGTTTGCCTCATCCAACAGCGCCACAGTAGACAGCGCTGCGTAAGCCTTTGCCTTCAACCTATCCTGAACCCCATTGTCCGTGTCCTCTTGCCACATCCGGTGTGCCTTCTCAAAAAGGCCATCTAATTCGACGTCAATAACCTTCCATCCTTCGAGGCCCAAGTCCTTGATGATTCCAATAATCTGGTTCGTCGAGACAGTATGACTGGCGAAATACACCGGGCGATTCAGTTATCTTCCAGGGTCATTGAGCACAGCGACCAGGGCCTCGCCATTGAGGGCATGGCGACTAATGCTGTACTTCTGGTCCCCGGAACCGTACCTGGGGGTTAAAGCGTCTGGCAGGCTACTGCTAGACCCCCTACTTACGTAGGGGGCGAAAATACTGGGTTTCTATGTAGGAAACTGGTTTCTACTAGGGTTATTGCTAATAACTTTATAAACCTAACCTTAAAATTAAAGTATTATAGTTTATAATTAAGCTCTAGAAATAACAAAAATTCCTATATAGTCATATTAGTTATATATAGTATATAGCTATATATATAAACTTTTTTATTATTAGTAGAAATATATTTCCCTTTTTATATATAACTATAACTTTAACTTTTAAAACCTCTATTATAAAGGTTTAAAGGAATTTTCAATCTATATATTTATATATATATGTTATAGTTCCTTGTAATAACCTAAATAAATATAGTATTATTAATAGTTTTTTTCCTAAGAATCTTCTTTTTTAAGAAGTTCTTCAGAAAAATAAATTCCTTAGAAAAACTTAGAAATCTAGGATATTAACACAATATTAAACTCCTAATAAGCTATATAAGTTAATATAATATACAGTAATTCTAGTTAAAACCCTTTTTAAATATCTATTTATTTAGAATTAAAGTTAGAGTTATAGATTTCTTATTATTATAGTCTTTCTGCTAGCTAGAGGCTATAGTAGGTGCAGCTAAAACTACGCATAAATAAAGTAAATAATAATAATAGGAATGTAAATGTAATTAGTTTTTAGGTTTTATATTCTATAGTTTAGAAAGGATACCCTCTCATACTTATAAGGTATAAACTCTTACGTTTAATATATTGAGAGTCCTTATAAGTATATAATTATTTATATACCTAGCTAACCTAAATAGAAAGGTTTATAATACGTATTTCTCTTTTAGAGATAGTTATTCGAACTATTCTTCTAAACTATATATAAATATGTTCCTCCCCTATTCTCTATTTTATCTTTATTATATTCTTTTATAATTGTCTTATTATTTTTCTTACTAACTTATTACTTAGTTAAATATAGATAAAATATAACTATATTTAATAGAAAATATACTAATATCTATAGTAATAAGCTATTTTATTATACCTTTCTATGTCTCTATTATAGAGGTATAAAAAGTAGTAATTCTAGTACAAAAAATAGTAGTTTTAATCTATTTAACTTTATCTATAGTAATATAAATCTTATTAACTATAGCTTATTTAGTTATAATATTAGTTTTAAGCTTAATAATACAAGAGGAAAGCTTATTCATGATAGCTATATTAATATTTTTAGCTATAGTAGTAATATTATTAATAGTAACAATAATATTATTTATAACCTTCTTAATATCTAGAAAATAAAATAGAATAGCTATTTTAAAGCTAATAATAAGAATATGTATATATTTATAAACTTTTATAAAGTTTTTATAGATATAAGCGTTAGTAGTAACTATAATATTAATATAAATAAGTAGAATAATAGATATAAAGTTAAGATAGTTAAGCTTTATAAAGTAATTAGTAATTATTAACATATAACATTCTTTTATAATAATAATAATAATATAAGAATAATAATAACGCTAAACTTACTTTAATATTCTATATAAAATAAACTAATAAAGTTAAAGGTATAAAACCTTATATAAAAATACTTGATTTATTATAACTTATAACTATAATATTGATTACGTAATACGTATAGTTACATAAGCACCTTATGTAATTAGCAGTTTAGCAGGTTACGTTTCAGGTTATCTTTCCCCTCACTTTTCCCTACTAGAGGATGCAACCTGCGAACAACAACAACCAGACTCATCACAGTACGTCTGTTCCCTTATTCTTATCTATACAATTGAATGCTTATAAATGCTCAGAATTATTACCATTTATCATAACATTACCACATCTATAACCTTATACTATATAGGCGCATAAACCACGCCCCTGAATACGCTTATACCTGTGCTAACAGTAATTATTAAATTCAGCTGATAAATAGCTTTTATAGCTGTTAATAATAAGTATCTAATAGACGCCCTTTATTTAGTTCTTAATATATTTATTAAAATATTTAATCTAGTTAAGACCTATCTAATTATCTATCTATCTATTAGCAGTGGGTTTAATCACTTAGTTGCCTAGAAAACCTAATTCTATAGTCTAACTAATAAGGTGATATATATATTTAGTTAAAATATTATAAGTTTAAAGCTTCTTTTATAAATAAAAATTTTTAAAAAGAGAGATTTATTCAAGTTATAATAATATCTTATAACTTAGGAGCAGAGGTTCTCTTAGAAATTAATATAGGATTTGTATTTAATATCTATAGGTTTAAAGGTTGCTTTTTAGACCTTTTATTTATAAGCTAACTTATTAGGTCTTATGAATAAGAGGTTTTATTTATAAAGTTGTATATTAAGATAGGTTTTCCTCTTTTATAAAGCATTGATAATAATATTAAACTATAAAATATTATATTAAAGTTATCTAATTATTCAAAGATAGTTTTGAAAATTATAGAGGTTCTCTAGGAATTTAAGGTTATAAAATACTATAATTTAGTTATTAATGTATTAAATTTTACTGCTATTTATAGTATTGCTAAAGATTTTAATTTGGAGAAATCTAATAAATGATTTCTTAATTAAGATATAAAGTCTATTATCTTTAAAAACTTCAAATATAATCTTAACATAATTAAAATAATCTTTATTATTGTTACTAAATATTATAATATTATGAACATATGTATAAATAAAATATTAGTAGTTATATAATAATCTATCTATAAATCTTTAAGTATATATTAAGAAATTCTTAAAATTTATAAATATTATATTAGAGATCTTAATATTATAGAGGCTAATTATTGTTATTCTATTATAATATTTTAAGAAGATAAACAGTTAATAGAAAAAGCTAGTAATATTTATTATAATTATATATTTTCTTTTAAAATAACTATAATACTATCCGAATTAAATATTAAATATATATTAAAAACTATAATATAGTTAAATAGTTAGAAATCCATAATAACATAGCGTTTTTTTATATTATTAATAGTTCTCTAGATAATAAATATTAAATACATAACTAAGATTAAATTATCTTTTTAGGATATTTTACTATCTATATAAACCATACTATAAATACTTTTAGTAAAAATAAAATCCTTTATAGTTAATAAATAAGGCTTTATTATAACCTTCTAATTTTACTATCTATTAATAAATTTAATCTTTATTTACTATTTATTTAGTATAGAAATAATCCTCTTATTATAGTAAGTATTCCATTTATTTAGAACTTTCTTAAGATATTATATGAACATTATATCTCTATTATAAGTTTTAACGCTATATTTACTAAGGATTACTAAGATATTAATACGTTTAGAGATTTTACATAATAATATATTATTTATAGTTATTTATAGTTTTAGTTTTTATAGTACTAGCTAGTTAAGAAACCTTATAAATTTATAAACGTTTATTATAATTTAAGAGAAGTTTTTAACTAAGAATCTAATATAAGCTAATAGCTAGCTATCTATTAGAGTAATAATATCTATTTATTTAATTGAATTAGTAGTTTCTTTAAGCTCTATTTTGATAATATATTCTAATTATTTACCTCTTAAGGTTATAAATAAAATAGCTATATTATTTTATGTTAGAATAAACTTCTAGTTATTACTTATTATTGTTATATTTATAGTATTATTATGTTCTACTTAAAAATACTATATTCTATCTTATTAGCTTAGTCTATTTAGTAGGTTTAAATAAAAAATAAAAATAAAAATACTAGTTTAAAGAAGTATAATAATAATATATATTGAGATTACTCTATAAGTTATTATATATAGTTAATAAAATTAACTAAAGCTTACTTATATTATATATAGACTAAAATCTAATAGTGCTCTTATTAAAATTAATTATAATCTTATAGTTTTTATAGAATAAGGTTCTTAGAAGTAAGTTAGCTTTTAAAATATCTATAACTTTAGTAGTAATAATATAATAAGTGTTAATATTTATATTATTAATTTTTCTAAAGATATAGAAATTAAATATTATTTATTTTATAACTTAGAAGGTTAAATTAATTATATTTATTTTCATAGCTTAATTATTTAGAACTTTAGGTTCTAAGTAAAATATATTATTTAGTTTTTATTAATAAGAATTATTAATTTATCAATATTAATATATATTTCATCTATTATACTATAATTATTAAATCTAATATTAAGTTAGAAATATATACATTTTATTAATATTATTCTTTTTATAGGTTTTATTTATATATCTATTGTCACAGGCTAGAGCCCGGATTGATATCTCCGGCTTCGCCGGAGCAGTTACTGAGATCCGGCTCCGTTGGACTCACTATTCTGCCGCAGTACGCCGCCTAACGCGGCCTGCTTCACTGCTGTTAGGTGCCTACTCTTATAAAGTCCTTTCTTTCTTCTTCAGCTTAGAATAGTCAATCGACGGCACCTCTACGTTAAACAAGCCTAGGGGCCAGCCCCTTATATATTCTAAGCTTAACAACAAAAGACGCTTATGAAACCTCACGAGAGCGATACGACTGATTCGCTAGAGGGTAGCGTATTGAGAAGACGCTATATGAAAACCTCATGAGTGCGACACGATGGATTCGCCAGAGGTTAGCGCAAACGACGCGATAACTGCAGAGATTGACCGCAGGGTTAACGAAGCGGTTAACGCAAGCATATGTCCTCTTCAGGACCAGATGACGCAGCTCTTAACAGCTCTGAACAGGCTTATGTTAACAGATAGAGCAACCCTTACGCTAATTGCAAGCAGCATACCTACTCTGTCTACAGCTGATATAACTACATAGGTAACAAGCGATAGCATTATAATAATAGTGGCTGAGCCCTATAAACCAACCTCAACTAGACGACTGAGGCTAACGCTTCCTAACCCCCTAAAGTTTGATAGCATAAGACGATGGTTTCTATAGTAGGCTCTAGAGATAAACTTAAAGCTACAGATCGACGCTGAAGCTATAGGCGGAGAAGAGAGCGCGTTCGCATATATCTACGCTAGGCTGGAGGGAACCGCCTAAGCGACATCCTCCGCCTTCTTTGCTGATGGAGTAGCCTGAGGAGACACCTCCTCAGCTTGATTTATAGACTATCTCAAAAGAATATATAGGGACCTAAACGCTAAAGCCTAAGCCTTAGATAAGTTATATACTATACGGCAACGAGAGGAAGAGAGTTTTACTTCCTTTTTTCCTAAGTTTGAGAAGGAGCTTATAGTAAGTAGGGGAGGATCTTAGCAAGATAAGATTAAGATCAACTACTTAGAAGGCGTAATAAATTCCCAGTTAAGCAACCTATTAATAGGGGTACTAGAAGCGCTAAAGGACTACCACTAGTTTATAAAACTGCTTCTCACTATAGGATCCTGCTTAGATAGCAGGAAGCTTAAGGAACGCTACCTCAGTTACACTTCTCAGAAAGTACTGCAACCTAACTGCTAACAAGACGCAGATAGAGATATACTGATGTCTAGCGTCAGCTGCGCTAAGGGTAAGGAGAAGATAAAGTTATGTTGCTAATAAAGCAGCTCCTCATCTGAAGACCTGCTGCAGCTTGTGAGAGACACCTATAAGTGCTTCAACTGCAACCAGATCAGCTATATTGCTATATGGTGTCCTAAGCTGAAGCGTTCCTATCCTGCGAAGGTTAAGAAAGCTAAGAAGCGAGAAGAGAGCAGTAATAAGAGTCCTATAGAGGAGCTGGGAAGCTCTGAGGCTGAAGAGAGCTTAGGAAAAGAGTAACTCCACTGTAAAGTTAGGCGTTAGAGGCTGAACTTAGTGATATCATAAAATAAAAGCAGTTTAAGCATCATATAAGCAGTAAGTCAGTAGTGATTACTACCTATATATATAAGGGCATTTAAGCAGACGCCCTAATAGATATAGGGTGCAACTTATACGCCCTTATTAACTATAACCTAGCCTGCAAGCTCCACCTGCTAGTAGTAGACCGCTCTAAGCAAGTACTAAGCAGCTTTAGCAACGCTATAAGCGCTATAAAAGCAATAGGTGTGGTTATCTTTAACCTCAAGCTATGCGGTTATAATAAGAAGATCTTTATATATACTGTATATAGCCTTAGCGACGATCTGTTCCTAGGGAAGCCCTACATAGAGAGGGACTGCATCCTATATGATACTGCTGCATAACAGATATAATATAAGAGGGGCGGCGTAGACCCACGTCTAAAAGGCGAGGAAGAGCCAGGATAAGTGCACCAGATCAGAGCTGCCTGCCACCTCCCAGGAGCCCCTTTCGTAACACTTTATAAGAGGGCATAACAACACACCAAAGGAACTGCAGGATATAAAGTTTAAGCGATCAGCCTAGCAGATATACAGAAGGCTCTTATGAATTAGAGAGTAAGTTTATTATTATATAAAGTTATCTTCTTTTTAAGAGGTTAAAGTAAAATATACTTTTAGTGCTAGTCATCCTTATATAGTAGGGATAATATTAAGTATACTATTAATAGCTATAATATAGTTAAACTAATAAAGCATTTATTTATATTCTAAGTAAACTCTTTTTTTTACGCTTTATTATCTATATTAATAAAAAAGGTATTGTTATTATCTTAATTAATAAAATATAAATTACAGTTTAGTTATAAAATCTTTTATGAAAGCTAGTAATATATTAGTAGTTATAATATTTTTACTAGAAAACCTATAACCTTTTAGCGATTACTTAATATTTTAGGTTTAATATTTTAGCTTTTCTTAGTAGTTAGTTCTCTTAAGGGGGATTTTTATTACTAAAGAGAGAAGTATTACTAAAGAGTAGTAAAATTAGAGAACTTAAGTAGTTAGCTATAAATATTAACTACTAAGTACTATTTTTTTTAAGCTTTCTCTTTTTTTTTACTACTTTTTCTTATAAGTTATATTAAAAAGCTTAATATTATAGTGAAATCTTAAAGTTATACTTTAGAGTTAAGTATTAGTTCAAAGATCGTTTTATAGCTTTTATACTGTTTTTTTATAACTATTATTAAAAATAATAGTAAAGTTATAGAGAAAAAAGGTTATATAAGAGAAAAAGATATTAAGTTATACTATTAATTATTATAGTTGTCTTACTAGCTAGAGGTTATAATAAGAGTAGCTAAAACTATATATAAATAAAATAAATAATGATAATAGGAATGTGAATATAATTAATCTTTAGGTTTTATATTTTATAGTTTAAGAAGGATATTTTCTTATACTTATAAGGTTTAGACTCTTATATCTAATATGTTAAGAGTCCTTATAGGTATATGATTATTCACGTACTTAGCTGACCTGAGCAGAAAGGCTTGTGATACTTATAATTAAACTTTATATAAACTATATTTTTAGATATTTAAATAATTATAGTATATATAAGTATAATACTTATATAGGAATTTTTGCGATGTTTTAAGGATAGTTATAAGTTACAAAAAGCTTTTTTTAGGGTTAGGGCTATAGAGTTATTAGTGATATTAGGGTGGAAACTAGTTCTTTACATGGAAACCTAGTATTTTCGCTCCCTACGTGAGTAGGGGGAGTTTTGCGCTTGACGCAGGCTGACTAACGCCTTTGGGTCCCTCGTAACAACCTTTCTCTCCTGATCAACCTAAAATATATCCTTCTTGATCGTCTAGTTATACTATGGGCTGGTAATAATCGCGGTCTATGATAATCTCCCTTGTGACTCGGCAACCACCCTCTCTAGTTCCCGCTGTGCTTCCAGCTTGGGGTTGAAAATGAGAACATCCTTGGCGTTGGAGTGGAATGTGTTCCCGCTGAAGTCTGGTGTGATGATGTGCTTCACTCCGGCGGCGAGGACAGCCTGGAGGATGGCTATTTGATGGCTGGATGCTGCAGGGTTGAACGCTTCTACAACTGCGTCTTGCCCTTGCAAAGCCTCAGTGAGCAATGCAGTGTCAGTGTAGTCTGCTTTCACAACTCGCACTCCGTCAGGCGGCTGCGACTTGCTATCTTTGCGTAGAACGCAAGTGACGTCGAAATCTGCGGCAACAAGTGAGGGAACCAGTACCTCTCCGAGGGAGCCCGTGGCCTGGAGATTAGGAGTTTGTTGTTATGTGTTTAGCTACTATGGAGATAGCTGAAGGGACTTACACCTAGAATCGCGACCTTTTTGATATTCGCCATGTCTAAGTCACACTTGAATGGCCACAGTTAATGACAGGATATTGGTAGACTCAATATCTATTTTCCCTCTTCGCCTCTGTTTACAGGTACTCACCATGACTATTTATTTCAAATTGACTTTATGACGAACATGCATTTTTAATGACAATGTCGATTTGATCCCCACCGATATCGCCATCACTGTATTTGGAATATCAGTTGACGTTTTCAAGGGGTCATAACGTTATATATCAAAATCCCAAATGCCGTGGAATACCACGGGGATCTTACATGATGCCCACTTTTGGCTAGATCGTGGCACACAAAAGATCCAATCCAAACGGCGGAACACCCACACCGACGCCGCTCCGCACGCGGGCAGTTTATTGAGCCGTGTGGCGTAACCGTGCTTACCAATGTCCCTTTACCCTCATAACGTAACATTCTCAACGTAGCCCGTTTGGGTGGCTCGGACTCGCGCTTCGCGATATGTTTTCTTTTCGCCGACCCGGGTTAGAGATCGTCAAGGCTTTCAAGGGGCGGCTTTAGTTTCACATTTCAAAGGATTTCGGCGCCGAAAGTATGCTTAGAAATTTCAATCGTCTACTGGAAATCTTCAGATACGATTTAAGAGGCAGAGTTCCAAGCAGCAATTATGAGCTATCAATCAGTAACGTTATCCACCAAAAAGCCCCATCCACATCTGCAAACAGACCTGCATTGTTTGTATGCTCCCAAATCATAACAATTATTTCCCAAAATGTCTTCTATGAAAGCTCTCATCACCCAAGGTGACGGTGTTGTCTCCGTCGAATCCACCACGATCCCGACACCCGGCCCCGGAGAAGTCCTCGTCAAAGTGCACTACTCCGCCCTCAACCCCACGGACTGGAAGTCCGTTAAAGGCTCTCCACCCATCGCCCCACCGGCCCCCGCCAGTCTTATTGTCGGCGCCGACTTCGCCGGAACAATTGAAGATCCCAACGGCTCTGCTTGGAGCAAGGGCCAGCGTGTTGCAGGCTTTGTCCAAGGCACCAGCCAAAACGGAACCCCTGCAAACCCGATCCGCGGCGGGTACGCAGAGTACATCCCCGTTGAAGCGAGTTTGTTGTTTGAAGTTCCCGATAATGTGGAGCTGAAGAGCGCTGCGACCGTCGGTCTTGCTCTGGGGACAGCAGTACAAGCTCTATATCAACGTCTTGGCCTCCCTGAGCCGGGATCAGAGAAAGGCCCAGAAGAGTGGGTGCTCATTTACGGCGGTGCGACTAGTGTTGGAAACTATGCCATTCAGTTGGCAAAGTTGAGCGGCTTGAAAGTTATCACCACTGCGTCGCCAAAGAATCATTCGTTCTTGAAGGAGCTGGGAGCGGATGTCGTGATCGATTATCACGGAGAGTGGGTTGAAGAAGTCAAGAGAGTCACAGGCGGGAAGCTGAAACGCGCCTTCGACACTGTGTCAGAGCACGGCTCAACATTGAAGATCGCGCAGGCACTCGAGGGGGGTGAAGGAGATCACGTTCTTACTCTCATTCCTCTAATGCCGCCCGCAAAGGAAGAGATCAAGGCTGTGAACCCGTGGGCGAAGATTGAGTGGACGATTGTTTACACAGTGTTTGAGAGGGCTCTCCCGTTCCGGTTTGATAACTGTGGAGACGAGACACCTGAGGACAAGAAGGTGTGGGAGAAGTATTTGAAGCTTTTGCCTCAGCTTCTGAGCAATGGGGACCTGAAGACGAGTAAGGTGAGGGAGCTTGGCGGCTTGGAAACTGTCGTTGAGGGCTTCAAGCTGTCTGAGGAGGGTAAGATCTCCAATGAGAAATTGGTATTCAAGGTTTTGTAGATAAGCGTGGAACACAGATTTCTTGCATTTAGCAAAGCTACTTTGTGAAATATTCCAGGCAATAGTCTTTGGTAGAAAACGACTAGGGAACCTTACTTCACATAATCTCAATGGACAGGTTGTCAAGCTGCTTGCCTATATGGATCATGAATGCTCCACCTGTACCTTCTCCTTCTCTGAAGAGCCAGACACCGTCTTCTCGGCATCCGCCCCGGAGATATCTTGACCACTCTTCATAGCCTTCTGCATCTCCTTGGCAACCTTGACTGGGTTGCGACCCTGAGTGAAGAACTCGTCAATCTCCTCGAGGCGGAAGTTGCTAGTTTCGGGATAGAAGAAATAGATCAGCGGAATGAATACGAAGTTCGTCACCACGAAGATCAGGTATGCCTTCCACTGCAAACGGTTGATAATGACCGGTGTAATCATGACGACGAAGAAGTTCCAGAGCCAGTTAGAGCTGATGCCAACAGCGGTACCGCGGGTTCTGGCGTGAAGGGGAAGAATCTCGGGGACGACGACCCATGGGACACAGTTCATGCCCATGCCGAAGATGAGGTTGTATCTTGAAACTATTAGCAACATGTAGACAATTTGACATCCATACCTGGGGAATTACAGGAAGAAGAACGCGACCGAAGCTGAAGAACATGCGTGCCCGTTGGAAAACCCCACACGAGAGAGGAGGATCGAGATCATTAGCATGCAGACGCCCAGCCCAGCGCTGCTCCAAATCATAGTTTTTCTGCGACCCATTCGGTCCAGGGTAAGAGCAGGCAAGATCGATCCAAACATAAACATCATTTGAACGCATCCGCCAATGATCTGGGCCATGTGTGCCGTCATTCCCACATTTTGTACCAGAACGCTGGGAATATAGTAGACCACGAGGTTAATTCCGCCAAGCTGATTCATGAACTGCGCTCCCCAGGCAAGAAGGACACGTTGGCCAGTCTTAACGCGATCGTTCTTGAAGATGCTCATGAAGGACGATTGATTCTTCTCAGAGGCTTCCAGCTCAATGGCGTGATGGATGGAATACACCTCCGCGCGGATGTAGTCATCCGTGGGATCTTTATCAAAGACGTCGCAGAGAACTTGGACCGCCTCTTGCTCGCGGCCATGCTTGAACAGCCAACGGGGTGACTCGGGAAGTGCAAAGACTAGAACGATGACGACGAGGGCGAAGATGATCTGGAAGGCGAGAGGGAGACGCCACGCAATGGCTCCGCCGACAAAGGACATTCCAAAATCGAACCTGCCGCTGGTCAGCAGTCATGACCTTATTCAGGAATTTAGAAGCCAAGTACCAGTAGGCAAAAACAATGCCTACGCCCACAAAGAGTGTCTCGGCGGAAACAAGACGGCCTCGATACTTGCGGTCGCAGAGTTCAGATTGGTACCTGTTTGGAGTTAAGATAATGAGCTTGAAGGCCTGGTAAGGACTCGTACATCGGAACTGTGGAGGTTTTCATGCCCGTGCCTAAGCCCGTCACAAGTCTTCCAATGACAAGGTGTGGAACCGTGAACGCTGATGCTTGTAGCGTAGCGCCAATGATAACCAGCGCCATGGCGGTCCAAATTGTCTTGCGACGTCCCAGTGTCTCTCCAAATATGAAGTTCACTGTTACTCAACGGGTCAGCGTAGGCCTTCAACCTCGAGTGTTCGTTGGAACCCACAAACACAGCCAGCCAAGCAGCCCAGATTGTAGCAGGACACGATGATACCAGTTTCTGAGTCGGATGGGTGATTGAACTGGTCAAGCCAGTCTTCCATCTGGAGGATTCCTCCGAACACTCCTTGATCGTAGCCAAAAAGTACGAAGGCGATAAGCTACATGGGGACACGTCAGAATGATGCGCTATCGTAGTGAGACCAATGCTCTGCCGTTGAGATGACTTACGCAGCAAATCGTTACGCCCATCTGCAGGCCTTTGCCCCTGCCAAGACTGAAAAGAGCCATGATGATCAATGCTGTCGTGCCACTAAATTCTTAATTGTTGACTGTTGAATTACTATTCCTCTCGTGCTGTGAAGCAATTTTATCTGCAATGTCGCTGCGTGCGTTGTCTCGACCTGCTCTCAATGGCCTGGCGTATCAAGTTCCCCAGACTCGTGATGCAGCCAACAGGAGTACAGTCCGGGGTAAAACTGGACCTCCAGAAGTCTGATTCGGGGAGGGGTGCGGGGAAGATCTACTCTCCAGAAACGGGAATATTTAGCTCGTTCGTAAAACCCGGAGAATACCCTGTGGGCGGGCGTTGAAGGTTCACGACTCAGCTGATAGATAGAAAGCACACAAACTCAAGCTTATGCGCTTGCATTTGTCCCAACCTAAATCCCGCCGCCCTTTTATACTCTCGACCCGGAACCGAGGCCATCGGCGGCGGGCGGACGAGCGGGAGGCGATCTGCTTCCCCACGGTCGCAGAACGTGGTACCGCACCAAGATGTGGTGCCAAAACAAGTGATCTGCACGGCATCTCCTCCACGCGATGTGGAGTATCTCATGGCTAGATGCGCTTGGAACGTCCTGTTCTGGCGCGTCACAGCGTTGAGAGCTTACCTGGAGCAGACATTTGCCGGGGGAGCAACCATGCATGCGGTCATTCGTACAGCTCTTGGGCACGATGACGTCCTCGCATTGGATGGGGTTGGTTTGCAAAAGCAAGCATAACTCGTGGCCGCCCCACTACCCAGGCCGCTTCGTGAACGGGGTTTGCGCTGATGTTCGTGGCCATTGGGTTGGTGTTGGAAGTTGCTGGCTATGCGCGCCAATCAGGAGGGTGTTCGTCCCACCAGCCACCGTGGTATTTGTCTTCCATCGAGTCAAGCCTAAAATTCCCGGTTGGTCTCGCGTGAATGTTCCATTGTGAAATGGTAGAACGATTACATGTTTCAGCATTCATGCAGCCGTGCGAATCCAGGAAAAGTGAGGAAAAGTGTGGACATAATGGGCTTGTGGTCTCGTGGGCTGGGCAAAGAACCCGAGACTACGGGACCACTCGAAATCAGCGTGGCGTCTGACTCCAATCAGAAAGTTATCCGATCGAATCATGAGAAAAGCCAATGTGATTTGATGCCAGCGCATGCACTGGGGCGCATCGCACAGCCGGCAAGACCAGGACGACGGGCCTGGATATGCACATCCGGTACTGACAGTTGCCTAGTTTGAGATTTCTTAAGGTTACTCTTCATTCATGTTGCACTGTTCTCGTTCAGAATGTGAGATGCTGAAACTTGTAGACACTCGAATGGATGCGACTCTCCATCGGATATTTGCCGATATGCTGGCTCCGGTTTCGGGCTGCTCATTACAGAGCCCCCACTTCACGGTCCGTCCCGGTGCTCGTTTCGGCGCTGAGTCCACCCGCGTTGTGGATGTAAAGAGAGGATAATGTGAAAATACTCCTGACGGGTGGGAGGCTTCGGATACTTAAACGGACAACTTATCATCACCTTTGCCCATGTCTTTCATGTGAGTCTAGGCCGACATTGAGGGTAGGCCGAGTAGGTGTGCAATGAGACCATAAGAATGACGCGCGAGAAATCGCAAACTGGCCTGTCTTTGTCATTGATAAGAAGACTTGGTTTACGGTGAGGTTTTCGCTTGCCGGGCAGTGTAATCGTAAGTACCTAGCACTTTAATAAGGACAACAATAGTAGGGAAAACGATAGGGATAGCAGAATTGATAACGACGATGATAGACGACGACGGTGTGACGGCGGTGACAGCGATGGCAGCCATTAAAATGGGTATGAGAAACGTAGTCGCTTTAGTATAGACGTAAGATATACGGATTACATGTTGCTTGTGAAGTGGACATTGCCCAGCTAGCAAAACTCCATCAAAAGCTGACGCGAATGGGTGTCGGCACGAAACTGCGCACTTACAAGAGCTCCGTACATGACTTGCACTCCTAACTTGCGACCCCATCAACCCATCGAGTTCCCCACGATGAACTAGTGTTATGCTTCTCACCGCACTGTCCGCTCTTTTGAGCCAACAACTCATCCACTTTGGAGCCAAGCAGTTGAGAAACAGTGTATGTGATGTGCCCCGAGTTGTACCAGAAATATTCACCAATTTGCTGACAGCCGTAAGCAGCGTAGTTTGTCGCAATATCCCACGCATTGTATTTGGGACAGAACGATGTGGTGTTGGTGATACCGAAAGTGGCCGCATTGTCGAAGACATAGGTGAGCCAGGTGTATGTGTCGAACACCAACGCAGTCGCTCCGGGGTGTGTTTCTGTGAAGGCTTTGGCGGTTTGGTTGAGAACATTATTGAAAGTTTTTATCATCGTCGTGTTTGGCTTCCGAGTAGGATCGCTTTGTGCAGCAGGCTGTCCACAGTCAGAAGGGGGCTCATAGCTTCAAATAAGATCCGACGAAAGGCCATACCGTCTTGTCCAGAGGGGGTAAGTTGAGGAAGAGGTAGCTACGATATCCAGCTTCATAAACGGTTTCAAGGGCTTCGAACTGCTCTGCGATGACCGCAGTGTACAGCTCTTCAAAGTCTGTCAAGTTTTGAACAGGAAATTGGAAGTTGGCCATGTCGTTGATGTCATTGATTCCAATAAAGGAAGCCACGAGGGAACTTTTGGTGTCTGCGTTGATGACCGATTTGCCATACTCGTTCCACTGGGATACTTGGTTTTGGAACGATATGGTGTAGTCATGGTGGAGTGGAACACTTGCTGGGAATTAGCCGTCTAGGAAGAGCATGTAAATCACCAGATGCTCAGCTCACAAAGTAGTGGACACATCGGCGCCCGCGAATGCAAAATTCCATAACTGAATCTCACAGTCTCGTGGCAAGCCTTCTTTGCAACCAGTAAGTTGCTCGATCCAATTAGGACCTCCAGCGGATGAGGTGTTTTGCCCAGGAACAATACGATCCGATAACAGCTGTTCAGGAGTGAACGAGATGTTTAGCTGGGAGCCGATGAAGCTGTATCCCCAGTATCCTTCTGTTCCTTGGACGAATGTGTAAGAATCTCCGAATGCAAGGCTAGTAAATGTGTCTCGTTAGTACAGACTTGAGTGGTGCAACCGGGACTTACACGTAGCCAGTCTTTTGCCAGTCAAAAGGGGCCTCTAATGCTATCGGAGACGCAAGCACTGTCACGGAGGCAAGTCCAAGCAGGACTGCCAAAGAGACGGGCATCTCGAGGATATCAACACAGCATGGGAGATCGCAACTAATGAGGAAACATCTTTTTGCTCCGGGTGAAGTATTTATTCTCTGGTAATTATATGATTTTTCTGCCGCAACCCTTTCTTATCATCTTGGTATTCGCCTACCGCTTCCCCGCTCCAGGAAAATCAAAGTCTGCGGGGTGAAATCTATTGCAAGATTTAGAACCGGATGAGCGGGTTCAAAATCATCAACTAGCACGTGGCGCACGCGGAAATATTTACGTCCACCACTCAGCGCTGTGTCGGGCCTGGCCGTTGAGGGGAAGCCCCTGTAGGGAATGACCAGGGACGCTGGAATGATGTCGCGAAAGCTATCGTGTCAAAAGCCCACTTGACTTCATGAAAACCTCACATATCACTTTAACTGTTGTGTTCACATTTGAATAGCTATTGAATTACCGTTGGGGAAAAATTGAGTCAGACCATCGGTCGAGGGCCAAAGACTTTCTTGTCATTCGTATTTCGCCGCTCATCTATGAGTACTTGAGTCAGAGAGTAACTCACAAGAAGACTCGAATTAGAAAGCTTCTATATCTATAGACGATCTGATCTCCCGATATTTCGACCTGTTTTGAGAGTCGAGAAGCGGAGGAACTGTCGCCGCCGGACTCACTCGGTGCCGACACGGAGCCGGACCCACATATTTTGAGGACCCGTCCGGCATGCATAACTTTATGCACTAGCACCGATAGAGGCGGTATTCCTCACCGCCTAAAAGTTCGCGGCAGAAAAAGTCCCAAGCGCATCTCCAACCATCATCCTACCAAACAACAAACATGGGTGTCGCCAAGAAGACCAGAAAGTTCGGCCAGGTAGGAGCTCTCCAAGCGACTCGAGGTGTATCCCGTCTGACATTCTCCAGGCCAAGCGCCTAATTGGCCGCCGCCACGCTCTTGCTGCGAAACCGACCGAAGCGGAATCGAAGTCGACGACGGAGAAGAACGATGCCGATCTCGTCCTACGCATCCCCTAGGCCCCGTCGGGACTCTACTTCCAATCGAATCAAGACCTGGGACCCCCATACTACATCATTCTCGATACCAACTTCTTCGCGCACACGGTCCGCCACAAGATCGACCTCGTCATGGGCCTGATGGACCTCCTCCTCGCCAAGTGCACACCCGTCGTAACGGAATGCACGATCGGCGAGCTTGAGAAGCTGGCACCGAAGTTCCGCCTGGCCCTGCGCCTTGCGAAGGACGAGCGATTTGAGCGATTGAAGTGCTCGCACTCTGGCACGTACGCCGACGACTGCATCGTCACCACCTTCACGAAGAACCGCTGCTACCTGGTTGGAACGAACGATAGGGCTCTGAGACAAAAGCTGAGGAAGGTCCCGGGTGTGCCTTTGATTGCGGTCGGAAAGGGAAAATACTCTGTTGAGAGGCTGCCCGAGATCGCTGTTTGAGGCTGGAGGACACTGCAGAGAAATATCGACGTTATTGCCACGAAAATACATCGGAACATGCATTTGTGACAGGGCCACAACTGTTACGCAGAGTACGGATGGTGGTCATTGTTCTGCGGAAACTTGTCAAGTCACCACGGTCTACCCGGGGAGCGATTATCAAGCCCATGACTGGACTCGCTAGAATCAGAGAGGATTGCTAGTCCCGGCAGCCGGAACTCCCACGACTGCTGGAGAGGTCGTAAAACGTCCACACTGGTTGGCGAACAGCAAGTCAAGAGGCTGATACGACCGGCGATAGGAACTGGGGATGAAGTTCGCATGGACATGAATAAAGAAGCAATCCATTGGTAATTGTGTCAGGCCCGTGATCTTACGCGATAGGACCTGAGATGCTGGCATGAAAGATTCTGATAGACTTCCGGCAATAGTCCACTTCATTCAACGACCTTGCCTGATGGTAGTCTCTCTCGTCACCATGATTTGGTTCCTAAAGTCTCCCCGGAGTTCCTGGCCCACGTTCCCTGTCTTCGGCTCCGCTGTCACATGAGAGTAGACCGCAGGCACAGCACCCGACTGGCTGGCTATCATATCCTTGAGCACAAGCTCCTCGGTGCTGACCTCCCTTTGGGTATTGTTGCTCTTCAGCTCCTTGAAGTTGCTGCGGCCAATCCTTGATGAGCTCCCGTATCGCGGGTAGGCGCTAGTCCCGCTCTTGTGAGCGGACGACAGACCAGCCCCTGGCAGCCACTTCGCGAGCAATGGCCGGAGAGTCGGCAGAGAGGCGGCGATGATGGAGGTGTTGAGTTCGATGGCGGACCAGATCGCGGCGCCGATGTTCTCCCAGGGAGGGTCCTCGCTGTAGACGGCGGTGCGGAGGGTGAACATTCTGTAGACGGAGATGATACACACACTACCCACCAACGTTAGTTGCACGTCGCTTGGAAATTCTCTAGCAGGCATCGGGGGAGACCGGCACTTACAAAGAGCCGAGAGAGAAGACTCCGAACAACATGGCCTTCTGCTTCGTGGGCAGCCGCAGCTTAAGAACGGACGGTAAAGGGATGCAGAAAATCATAATGTCCGTGGCCATGCTCATGGCTGAGGAGAAATACCAAATGGGGAGCGTGTTGAGACAGAAGCTGGCGGTGCTGGGAACAATGATGGAGATTGGCAGGCATGATGTGCCGAGTAAAGTTGCCTGAGCGCATGCCCACAAGACAACAAACACCATTGCCCAAAGGCAGATTCTCTGAACTCCCTTGGAAGGAAAGACGCGTCGGTATTGGAAGAGGAAAGAAACTTTGACAACGTTCATCCCCATGTTGTAATGGAGGACAGCAACAAGCAGGAACTGATGGGCTGTAAGCGACTGGGTGCCAACTGGAATGACATCCATGACAGGTTGTCTTACCTTGAGTTGTTGAAGCGTTTCTTCCAGCGACACATTCTCGACATGCCTTCCCATACCATACTTAACCTCTGTATCGATCGGTCAGGGTTGCCGCGGGGAGATTTGGAGTGAGAAACCTACCAAGGTAAGTTGCGGCTGTAACAACGATTGCGAACAACTATTGAAGATGTCAGGTTGGGTAATAGACGAGACTCTAATTTGGGTCTGTTCTCACCTCTGCAATCACGATGCTTAAGTCATCTTTTCCCGCCGTTCTCAGAAGCACAAGTCGTGTGTAGAGTCTGAGCGAGAGAATTGACGCTGAAGCAGCGACGAAGCCAATCGCAATACCGCTCACAATATGTCCATTTGATTCAGTGCGAATCACAGCGGGCGTGGCAGCCATGGCTACTGATGCTGACCGCCAGGCGAAGATTCGAAAACGATAAAGGGGAAGATCAAAAGATCCACAGATCCAGTCTTGATCTTCAAGGACCCAGGTCAGCGCCAATGCCTTAGCCTTATACTGAAGATCTCGACGATCAGAAAGGCCAACTCTTTACATACCCTTTGGGGCCATCTCGCGACCATGAGCCACCTCCTGCGACTCTTGCAGAGGGGCAATGTTCTATCTGTTTGGGCAACACTCGGAGGAGACTTCTACTCTGATCCAGAGAATGGCGAAGTGTGTCTCTGCATGCAGGGGTGATGTAGCCGAGACGGCAGGAACGGAAGCACCTGCATTTCTATGTCGAGCGTTCGTCTCGTTTGAGTCTGGGTCTAGTGTGACTGCCCGTTCCTGGCTGCAATCACAATACAGTGGAAAACAAGATTTCTGCCCAGGAGCCTCAACCCTGCTGTGCCTCTCATGTCCCGAGGTTCCCGAATCTTCAACGGTTCTTCAGGGAAAGTGGCTTGGTTTGATTAGACATAGGATTGTGTCCTGCATCGCCGCAGCTCTCATGTCCGACATCGAGCCTGAGTTCCACGTCTGCTCTTCACGCGGCCTTCGACCGGACCCCTTTCCGAACATTCTTCAATTACTATCTCATGTGGCGATGCCATCAAGCCCCCCTATACTTCCGATTCTTTCACACATACGAGAAACAGTTATCATTCAAGGCTCGGCCGATTCAATTTCTTCTTTCGGCCGTTCCGTACATCCATCCATGGTTGCATTTACGTTATTTCAATCAATACGACAGCGCACGGACGATGTTCACAATGACAGTCTGCGTCTGTACGGTGCGTTTGCTCGGGCCCCTTTCTGCGTAGAGCTTCGCCGGGTTGAAGTATGGGATAGTCTAGATGCGACCTGGTAGGTTCCAACGAGGGACGAACCTTGCCTAACTCCCCTTTGCCCTGGAAGACCATTAGATCCCGGCGATAGATGCATGGTTCCTGCCACTGCCAGATTGCCTACTTGCCTGTCTTTGATGGCTGAGGAAAGAAGAGTCTGATCATAGAAGCAACCCAGGCGCACCTCGATCCTGGCTAAAGCGGCAACCTGCTTCAACGGACCCTGTTCCGCGAGATGTGCCTCACACATGCAGTAGCGTGTTGTCGGTAGAAGTCAGGATTTAGCCTAGCAGTGTCTGTTGCGACTGAGACCGGGCCAAGTGTCTTGAAGAGGACGAAAGAGGGAACAACCCTGGCGGGATTACATACTCGCTGTCGCTAATGATACTGCGCTGCAGATAAACTTGTTGGAAGGAAATTCTCCAAATCCTGGGTCATCTTTCGATTCGATGAAGAAATGCATTTTATGGGGTCTGCCGGGGTCGAGCGGGGGAATTGGGCCCGGGGTAAAATGCAGAGTAAGGGTCTTGGACCAATGGAAGATCAGGGAGGAGTGAATACGCGTTCCAACAACTTCCCACGGTGCAACGCCACAGCTCGATCATGCCAGAGATCTTATGGTGTGTTTCCTTTGGAATAGGAGGAAGATAGGGGAGTCTCATAGCGCAGAATCCTTCGCAAGCCACCTACCTTTTCAACGCGCACAACTCCGACCACCAGAACATTCGTTGCGACACTGACGGAGAGTCTCTTAAGGTCTGTTATCCCCAGACTGACCCTTCTTCTTGGCCCCATACAGACAGGGCTTAGTCTTATTCTTAATCCAACTGTCTCCTCTCACCGGGACCCGCCTCCGAAGGCCACCGTTGGCGCTAACCCCAGAGATGCCCTCCGCCGCCCCTCTTTGCAACCCGCTGACAGGGATCACCCCGAAATACGAAGCATCGCCCTCTAGCCGAAGGAGACGTTTGACGTGGTGGGGTTGCCCTCGATGTTCGTGAGCGTTACCACGTCCGCACTGACCTGGAGATCGGGGACGTGTTCGTCTGTTGGTGTCAGTCCCGCCTCTGCTCCGCCTCGGGCAATGTTGACGGGTCTGCTGGAAGGTATTGGAGAACGAAATGCGGGTAGATCCATGGGGTCTGACAGTTGACAGCCGCATTTCGCGCACTGATGCTAGTACACTAGCTCTCTTCCATACGCACCAATTCTTTCACCCACCATATTTGAGGAGAAGTCTTGCCGGACTATCTATCCGGAAGAGTCTTGCCGGTCGCCGCCACATCTTTGATGGATGTATCGGCGCATGCAGTCAGCGATACCAGCATCCCATAGAGCGTGCGCCCACTTTGACTTGAATTTTAGTATTGATAGGAACTTCCTTAAGTACATAAGTAACCATGATGGTGTTTGATGAAATTATCCTAGCAGTCTCGATGAAGTCAGGCCATTAAGACTTGCGGTCCCCATACATGTCCGCAGTCTTTTTGGCCTGACAGCGCAGGAAGATATCTCCGATGTAATGTCGCTTAACCTTGTCTATTCGTAGGCCTCAACGCCAAGTCCTGTCTCTGTCTACCAGGGGAGGATTAGCGCCGCTCATAAACCCGGTGCTTTTGGTTGCAGCATGTGTCAGCTATTGGGTCTGGAGCAATAACCAAGATGCGTCCCTGGCAGCATGTTTTTCTCCAAAGTCTCCGCATGGAAGTGCGGTCGAAGTCGTATCTGGTGATCAATGATCTTGCAATACCCTTACTATGTACATCTAGGTATTCCCTGCCCAATGGGGACGCCTGGATGGTTCCCGGGGTAAGCGTCCTGAAAGCCCCCAATCCGACATAGGAGCGCATGAATAAAGCATTCGTAATGAGAAAAGCGACTTCAATTGCAGAATCTCCTCCCGTAAGCGGTTTAGTCGACCGAGATACCCAGCCCGATGGCTCTTCACCACGTGAAGTATGAGCCATCATCGGCATCTACAAAAACAAGCCGCCCTCCCATCCAATAAGCAGACCATCCAGACCACCCAGCCACAATCCTGCGTCAACCTCCATCATCAACGGCCGTCACTCTTTTGACTTTGCCCAAGATGATGTTTTCCAAGGCTTGGCCAGCAGCTGTCCTGCTGTTTGGTGTCGCTTCGGCCCAGGACAAAACTTACGACTATGTACGTCCATCTACCGACCTCTCTTGCCTCAATAATGTAGCTGACACTCCATACAGGTCATTGTGGGAGGAGGTACTGCTGGATCAGCGCTGGCAACACGCCTGAGTCTAGGCCTGCCGGATGCCCAGATCTTACTTCTTGAAGCCGGCCCATCTGCCCTCGATGAGCTCCGCATCAACGTCCCGGGTCTACGAGGCTCCATCCTGGGAACTAACTTTGACTGGAACTTCACCACGGTTGACCAGAGCGGTCTCGGCGGTCGCCAGATCCTCGTTAACCGCGGCAAGGTCTTGGGTGGCTCATCAGCCATGAACTACCTCTGCTATGACCGTGCTTCGTCCCCGGAGTACGAATCATGGGCTGAGATGGGCAGCGAGGGCTGGACTTGGGACGTCATGATTGATGCCATGACCAAGTCGGAGAACTTCACCGGTACAGACAAGGATCCTCGCGGTCGCACCGGTCCTATCCGCAACACGTACAACCGCGTCATCTATGATGTCCTCAACACATGGCAGCCGGCCGGCAGCGAGCTTGGCCTTCCTATCAACGAGGAGGGCAACATGCACGGCAACCCCATCGGCATCATGTTCCAGGGCACCAACATCAACAATGTCGACTACAGCCGGTCTTACAGCGCCAACAGTTACTTGCCTCTCGCCGGTTCTAACCTTGTTGTTCAGACGAGTGCTCAGGTTGTCACGGTTAATCTCGAGAAGGCCTCTGAAATGGAGTACGTCGCCACGGGTGTCACGCTGGCTGACGGTAGTGTAATCAATGCTACCAAGGAAGTCATTCTCTCTGCCGGTTCTGTGCAGAGCCCTGGTCTGCTCGAGCTTTCTGGTATCGGACAGACCGCAGTGCTTGAAGCTGCCGGAGTTACACCTCTGGTTGACCTTCCTGGAGTTGGCGAGAACTATCAAGACCACATCCGCACCTCCAACGTGTACCGTCTCAAGGATGGCATCGACTCATTCGACAACCTCATCTTCGACGCCAACGGAGAGAACGCCACTGCTGAGCTCCAAAAGTGGATCGATGGAGAGGTGTCTCTCTACGACTACACCTCGGCCGCCTATGGCTTCTTGAACTGGGGCCAAGTCGGCAGCCAAGCCCAGACCGACATCATTGCTCTCGCCGAGACTGCAGTCGGCACTAGCAATAGCCCCATTGACAAGAAGAAGCTCGAGTTCCTCAAGAACGACGCTGTTCCGGACTACGAGCTCATCTTCGAGGCCAACCACGTCGGTGCCGCTGGGTACCCTGGCTCCGGCAAGTTCATCACGGTTTTCAGCACTGTCATGCATGCCCTCAGCCGCGGAAATGTGCACATCGACCCGGCCAACCCGACAGGCAAGCCCATCATCGACCCCAAGTACCTCAACAACGAACACGACATCAAGGCTGCAGCGGAGGGCGCCAAGTTTGCGCGCAAGATCGCCGAGACGGGCCCTATCTCTGAGATGTGGGAGGCCGAAACTGAGCCAGGCCCAGATGTCCAGACCGACGAGCAGTTTAGCGAGTTTGCAGTCAACACGGTCAACAGCTTTTACCATCCTGTTGGCACTTGCTCTCTTCTGCCTCGAGATGACGGTGGTGTTGTAGATGCCGATCTTAAGGTCTATGGAACTACCAATTTGCGCGTGGTGGACAACAGCATCATTCCCATCATTCTCTCTGGTCACATTCAGACGGCTGCGTATGGCATTGCAGAGGTTGCTGCTGCAAAGATTATTGCCCAATCTGCTTCCGTATTGTAACAAGATACCAGACGTGCTTGTAAATTTATTTACATTGATTCCAAGACTGCCCTAGTTGGTTTCACTAATAAGACTCTTGCCTGCAAATGTTGAAGACCACTAGTCCAGGCATTCTAGCGACTTTGTTCTGAGATTTGCGGCTATTCAGTGTAAACGCTCGTTCCCATCCTATTAGACTAGAGGTCTGACAAAGTCTAAAACGTCCTCAATATTTCGAATTACGCGGCAACTCTCAAGCTTCTTTCCATCGTCCGAGTCCGAGTTATCGGCTGATTCAGGGGCATACAACAATGCACGCAATCCCGCTCCCAAAGCCCCCGTCATGTCTGCTCTGGCCGAGTCGCCGACCATCAAAATTCGGTCTGCCTCATACCCTAGCATGTCGATGACAAATTGGAATGCACGGCTATCCGGCTTACTGTATCCTATCATCTCTGAGCTAACCAGACAGTCGACGAGAGGAAGTATGCCAAGAGCAGCCGCCTTTTCCTCCTGGTGTTTCTGTTGTCCATTTGTGAGGATGACGACAGATATTCCCATAATTTTCAACCGTTGCAGGGTCTCCAGGCTGTAGGTGGTTGTACTGTATGCGGCTCGGTAAATTGCCTTATATCTGTCGCGAAACCTTTCCATCTCAGCCTGTGATGGAGTTGGAAGATGAAGAGAGGTGAAGAAATCCCGGACCTTCTCGATGTCTTTCTCTTCGTAGGTAATTTTGTTTGCGAGATAATCATCGTAGGCGCGATTAAGTGCACGTTGGTACACGAGGTTGAGCAGTTCGATGGGAAATTGTTTTAATCCGGGCCACATACTTTGCAGTTTTGCCATGGCCTGTATCGAGGAATGAGTATGGTCGAATAGAGTACCGTCTAGGTCAAAGATGACCGCATCGAAATGGCGATCATTCTGCGTGGGTTTGGCGGACATGGCCTGTGTTCTTTGCGAAGTTGGAGCAAACTGAGCCGTGTTGGATGGGCAAGAAAGAAAGCTGAGAAACAAACGTTGCAAGAGAGGAAGACACAAGAAAGCCCAAGCCATTACCTCCTTTCCTTCTAACTTTTTCCTTCGCAGTTGCCGGCTGGAGGCGCACCTTTTCGGTACGTAGGCTTACATGCGTGCGCTATGCGGCAGGAAATCCACGCTCTACAGAAATGTTTCGATTAACCTCAACACCGTCCAAGTTGCATATTTGTGGTCTAACTAATGATGCTGTTAGAACTTCACTTCATCCGTTGCATCTCTTACCCTTTTCATCGCCTTTCTAAGACCCTTTTGATCCTCAGCACCCACCGCTACGTCGGCCAAACTGACGCCGGTGTCTGGGTCCTCGTACCAACTGATGATGCACATCTGCCCACGCAAAAACTCCTCCTTGAACTCACTGATAAACTCCGCTCGTGTCTTCTTTAAACTGATGGAGAATGAGGACCCACTCCAGAAGTCACGGCTGGTAAAGTGACCTTGAAGGAGAGGGAGGCACAGTGACCCGGATGTCCTAATGTTGAGATCGACAACGTGGAAACGGGAGAAATCTTCTTCCTGTGAACCATTTGCTGTGTGGCCGTTTGGCTTTTGTCCGTTTGTCGTTGGTGCCGTTTCTAGAACGTCAGCCCCAGCGGGTCCAACGTATCCATGGCTCCTCAGCCAAACGGCGATCTTCTTGACCAAAGGGCCAAACTTTCTCTTCAACTCCTCCTGTCGAGCATAGTTGATGGTGCTACCAATCCACGCCTTGTCGTCATCAATCATTTGCTCCGAAGCCGCAAGAAAGATGGGGTCGCTTCCGTCGTCAGTGACAAAAAACGTCAGACCGTAATCTCCAATGGGGTTCTCAACCAGGTCCGAGAGTACAAGCGCTGCAGGGCGCAGGTGGACGTTGGAATCTGTGACTGAAGATAGTAGTTTCCGAAGGATGCCGTCCCTGAAATCCTGCACGACCTTTTCTCGGTCTTCCTCGGTGTTGATGATGTAGGTGCCCGCCCCACCAAACGTCTGTTGGTTCTTGAGAACGAACGGGAGGGGATGCGCCTTGAGGTCGGCAAAGATCTTTTCGCTCTGCTTCTCAAACCATTCGCCTCGAGCACCTGAGCAGGCTTGAGGAATGACGAACTCAGCCGTATCGCCTTTGCACAGCGTGCAGCACAGTCGCGCCTCTCCTGCAAGTCCATCAAGCTCCACAATCTTCGACTTCGGCGTCGGCAGCCCAGACTCGGCCAGGGCGGCTTTTGAGTTTAAAAACCAGTGCGTCTCGGGCGGGAAGATCAGGTCATAGTCTTCCAAGCCATCCAGAACCAATTTGTATGCGATCAAGTCGATACCAGCGTCCTTGATGGGAATCTTGGATGGGCCCGGGCAGAAGATGAGATCTGGTTGTTGGTTCTTGGCGAGAACTGAAATGGTCTTCTGGGCTTCATCCTTATCATGGGTCTTTTGCTTCTCCGTCTCATCGATGTTGAAGAGGACAACAGCCGTGTCGCCGCTGATGAAGGCGTCGCGCTGCGGTATCAATGATAGATACTTGACGGCCAGCTCCTGCTTCTGCTTCATGTCCCCTGCGTGGCCGTTGGCTGATCCCTCTTCTGGGATTGAGTTGAAAGGGCTGTCCTGATACAAATATTTCGCGTTTCGAGGAACGTTGGCGCTAAGCTCAGAGGCGGAGTTGATTCCGCAGAGAACTTGCGCTATCTTTTTGTTCGCATTCTTTGGGCTCGCTCGCCGGTAGAGGTCGGCGAGCGTAGTGTCAAGTGTTATTGTCGGCAGATTCGTCATTTTCGTGTTGTTCTTCTCGAGAGTATGTGACTGAGGGGTTGTTCACAAAGGAGAACCGCGACTCTAATAAGTTCAGGTGTTGTTCAAGTGAAGTCAACCCGCAGGCGCATGTGGATCTCACTTGATCACGCAGGCAAGGGGTAATTAACGCGTACGCGACAGCACCTCAAGCTCCCTGATGTGGCTGCGCTACGATCGACGTGACCTCTATCTCGCAGAATGATTGGTCACTAGCGCAGATCCTCCTAACATTATGGACCAGTTCATCCGTCGGGAAGATGACGCCTCAGCGCCCAGGAGCGCAAATCCTGTTCGACATATTGATGTCATTGTTCGAAGCCACGTTCTCAGGGGGCGGGTCGGGATTCGCTTCGTTTACAGGGCAGACAGGGGCACAAGAACTGGTCGTGCGTTGCAGCACCAACATGGGTCACATGTAAGACGTTTGACGTCGGCTTCAGAGCGTTAGAGTCGCTCGTCTTCTCCAAGGCAAAATGGAACATTCTTGGGTGAACATCGGCTGTCAATGTTACCTGGATTGCGGCTGCTGGGCTAAGCTAGATCCTGCCCGCCGATTTTGCAGCCCTATTAAGGCGGCTCTTGGCAAAGTTGCATCATTAGCCCAGCCAATACAGTCCGTTGCGTTGACAGCGTCCGCCCCTAACTTTGACCTGGAAGGAAAATTTTCCACTAGCCTAAACCCCCCCTAAAGCCCCCTGAAATTCACACCTTTATAACTCTATACGTACGTAATATAAATAGCTAAAAATTTGATCGATTAATCTACTAATTAAAAGCTATTTGATAATATATTTTTATTTATATATACTATATACGTATAGAGTTTTAAAAATATAAAGTTTAAAGGGTTTTAAAAGGGGTTTAAACTAGTAGATACTAAATATAACGCTCAAAAGAAAAAGCGAAACCCTTTATATATAGTATCTATAGTATCTACTCTAAAAACCCCTTAAATTAAATTAAACTTTATACTTTTATAACTTTATACGTATATAGTATACGTAAATAAAGAATATATTATTAAATAGCTTTTAATTGGTAAATTAATTAATTAAATTTTTAACTATACGTATTACGTACATATAGAGTTATAAAAGTGTGAAGTTTAGGATAATTTAGTAGTTTTTAGTAAAAAGCCCCTTTTTTTTTTACCTTTTTTAGGCCGAAAATTAGGGGGCGGACGCTGTTAACGCAACGGACTGTAGCGCAAACCCCGGTCGCAGAGTAGCCGCGGCATGCCAGGCTCTGGTCAGCGATACGTCATCCCGTGAGACAGCGCATCGTGGGAACATTTTTTGTTTTGACATTGAACGGGTTTAGCTTACCTTATGCTTGGTTTGAGGAGCGTTTTCTCCGGCGACGGGCCGTGGTTAGCTTTCATAGGATGTCTTTCGTTATTCCAAAACCAAGCGCTTTCGCTGATTACTGAACCCTTACAGCCCCTCTCAAGGTGTGAAGAGATCCAACAAAGCGTCCTCCACGAGCTACGTACTCAACGACGTATCGTGGGCTTAAGACTGGTAATCTCAGTAACTAGTTAGTTCACCAGGCACTACAGAATGATAATTCTCTCGCGAATGCTACAGAATTCCAGATTGCGTGTTCTGTATGTGCACAGTCTACATGCTGATCATGGGACCAACAGGTTGGCAAAATTTGCATCGAAGAACTTGCCCCTACGCGCCGTCCAACAACCTAGCCTTAATTAAAACCTGAATGTCATGTTGGAGGCCTTGGAAACAACGCGTGTGTTTGGCAGTTATCGAACACAATTGGGCCTCCCATTTCTAAAGTAGCCCGGTGCCTAGACAAAGGCGACTCCGTCTAAAATGATCCAAACTCATCACGTGCGGTACTCAGACCCAGATTCAATTCCTGCTCATCGTCCAATGCAACTATCCGCTGTTTTTGTAGCGCTTAATGGAGGAGAGGGTGAGTGCTGATGGTCACGCCGGAGATTCGGGTTTGTGAGCATGTAGTTCCTTACGGAACCGGTCGAAACTCGTATTCTGAACCTGTCGACTGTAAGAATCAATAAAACAATGACAACGTATGACAAAAATTCTGTGTTGACGTTTGCACTGCCTCAGACGCGTAAGTAATCGCTAGACGATAGTTATCAATAGTGGGTCAACCCCCAGTCTTTCTCTTCGCTTTTTCAAGCTAAGAAGATGTCAGTGAGTGTATGTAACTTATCACTCCACATCCTAAGGAGTTATGCTTGACCCCGCGTCAGCAGCTAGCATGGACTTCTCCTCTTCTATGGTACGGGCAAGATATCGTACCGCAGTCAACCTCAGAACAGGCCGCGATAACTGTAGAAGGGTGTGCCCATGAAGACACTAGAGCATCGGCTGATGATCATGCGTACGCGGCGCTTGTAGTAGTCAGCATGTCGCGGACAATAGCTGCTGCTATCATGGAAATCCGGTATCTTGTCATATTCATTATTGCATACTAAAGCAAGCAGCTCTTGGCGACATAGACGTATAAAAATGCCATATGCGTGCTACTCGATCCTCACCATTCAAAGCAACCTAAACATCAATATCCTCTCAAGTTGTCGAGTCAGTCACGCATACGTCTATCAACGTGAACCCCTGAAAGCAACGACTTGCTCTAACGACCATGGCGCTCAATGTAACGAATTCAACCTTGATGAGAGGCGTCGCTTGGTTCGGCCAGCCTTATAATGTCTCTGTCATCAACTTACCCGTACCAGCTATCGTCAACCAAACAGATGTTGTGGTCCGGATCACCTCTTCCGCCATCTGCTCCACATGTATCACGGATTTGGTGGCTCTCCCGAAGTTCCCTATGGTTTTGGGTACGAAGCCGTGGGCTACATCTCGAGCATCAGAGATTCTGTGACATCCCTCTCCGTTGGCGACTATGTTATTATCCCAGATAACGCTGACGATGGCCACTGGGGTCCTTCTCACCCTCTATCTTTCGGCGTTGGTAATCCAAACTACGGCGGCCTGCAAGGTAAGTTTGCATCCGCATATCATTCTTACTAGGAGTACCAGAAATGTCATCTTTTCGAAAGAGTTGCTAAAGCTGACCATACTTGCCTTCTGTCAAGCTGAATACGCCAGAGTCCCTTTTGCCGACCAGTCAGTCATTCCCATTCCGATCAACTCCACCAACACCACCGCCGAGCTCGACTATCTCATGATAGCGGATGTGTTCACAACCGGATGGCATGCACTCACATACTCGGGATTCCAAGCTGGAGATACAGTTGCGATCTTCGGCGCCGGCCCCGTTGGCCTCTTGTCTGCTTACTCTGCCAAGCTGCGCGGTGCTTCCAGAGTGTATGTTCTTGATCGCATCGCTAGCCGACTTGAGCAAGCCCAGTCTATCGGTGCCATCCCCATCGATTTCTCTCAGGAGGATCCTGTCGGGGCTATCCTTAGACAAGAACCTGATGGCGTCAATCGCAGCGTTGACTGTGTAGGATTTGAATCTGTGAATGCTACCGGAGGATCCCACAATGGGATTGTGCTAGAAAACATGATCGCAGTCCCCACCACCTACGGAGGAATGGAAATTGGCGGCGTCTATAACGGCGGGGCGAACAGCACGGAAGGGACGCCTTACGCAGGAACCTTGCCTGCGGATATTCCCGTACCGGTCGCCTCACTGTGGAGGAAGGGCTTGTCCGTCGGAAGCGGTATCGTTCTGCCCTTGATTCAGGCACCGCCTTTACTCGACTTGATCGCGTCTGGGGTCGCCAGGCCTAGCTTCGTTGTCACGGCTGAAATTGGAATTGAGGAGGCCCCGGAGTACTACCGTCGGTATAGTGATCACTTGGAGAACAAAGTTGTCATTCGGTTCTCTTAGATGGATTCGCTGTAGTGATTATGATTGGATGGGACCGTCTTAGGGGAACTGGGCTGCCGTCTGTCACAAGAACTCTCAAGTAGCCAATGCACACATACTTAACGATTCAGGATGAAATAGTCCACTCTACGGCTATCTGCCCACAGATTAGTCTTCTTGCCAATTACGCCAAGCGGGATGTTGAATTCCTTGCCGTCTATTTCAAAATGGTGCAAGGTCAGTGAAGTAAGTGTTCACTTATGACTTTGCATTCTACTACCCGAGATAGGCCGAACGGTGTCATCATGCGACATTAGTTCAATGAGGGGCCCTCTATCAGCTATCCTGTGAACTGCGGCACAGCACTTAGGTTCGCCACGAGCTGATGTGGCCTGCACCAACAGACCAACTAACCAACAGAATGAGGAAGGTGATAACTTCAAAGACTTTAGCTTCAATTATGAATGGTACCATCCTCGAGTCTGGACCTTCAGCCCAGAGGACTACTTAATTGGCCGCCAAGCCGGTCATTCTTCTCAATTCTCTCGAGAAGCAATCACCTCAAACTCTCAACTTTCATCCGCATCCACAGAAAGCCCTACCTCAAGCTACCATGGCCAGCAAGGACGTTCCACCTCCTCCCAACGTTGTAGAAACTGCTACGCAACCGATCAATCGACCCCCACCTTTTCTATTGCCTTCGGAAGTAACGGCACATTCTACCAACCTTATCCCAGGATCGGCACCATTCACCTTCGCTTACCCTGAGCCCTCGGCATTGTGGCTTAGTCGCGATATCCAACATGAAGACTGGGCTGCTTTTACTTCAAACCTCGTCAGAGCTGGGCGTTCTGGTACCACCGGCGGCACACCCCTTCCAGCGGATTCGAAAGGACAGCAGCCAATGTCGGCTGCGCAAGGCCCTGAATACGAGGAAGAAATCAGCCGCATGCGCGAAGAGCTCGCTCGATGGAACGAAACATTCTTCAAGCCTCGAGGAATGAAAGTCGTCTCAGGCGAGGATTATCGTGCAGAGCCACGGCCATCGTCCTCCCAGGCCCAAAGTGGCAGCTCCGGAGGCGGTGCCGACAAGAGGTGGAACTTTGGGCCGGACAAATTCGGCTTCCAAATCGGAGGTGCCCTGTTGGGAATCGACATGTCTAAACCCGCCAAGGCAAGTGAACCTCAACTGAGGTAGATTGCGTCCTACGTCCAAATACACACGATAGGCATAGGTACCTAGTACTGACATACCAGAGCTGGTAATCACGAGGAGGGAAATGTTAAGTCCGGTTCATTTTACAGATACAGTCCACTCAAAGGCGCAGTTAAGTCTACTTGTCAACTATAACATACGCTTGGCTACTGACTAAAGCTTGTCATGCTTCTCTGTGACCTTTACTGATCAAATGAGATACTCTTCAAACGTTTGACATGAAAACAGTCAGAATTGCGCCATAAGCAGTTGTCACCATCATCATCTCCACGCTGCTGACTTTTAAAAACGCAGATACCAGACATGAGAATGTCACAACACATGCTGCTATGACTCCCAACTGCACTTCCTTACTTTGATATGAAAGTGTCGCCAAGGGAATCACCACAAAAATTCCGACCAGCCCTGTCATGAAGAATCGAGAAATCACCTCGGCAATCAGGACGGTATTTTGGTAGGCCTTCTTGCCTGACATGCCAGTGTTCTCGACGCTTTCTATATCCTTTGTCCACCATCTGGAGAGTTGTCGGTACCGTAAGTAATATAAGCACCGCCGCACGAAGCGTTCCATGGGGTCTTTTCGCAGGCGCTGCCCTAGGTCTACTCTAAGAAGGCGGGTGTGGTACATTTGGTGGGCCGTTCGATCTTTTCTTAGGCTTGCGTGTTGTTCATCATCGATCAAAGATGACGTTTCCATGCCCATGATGTCATGAAATGCAACAAGTGCCTCATCTGTATTTCCATGAGCCTCTGGAAATGAGGCCAGTTCCTCGTAGAGTGGCTGCAAAGTCGCACTTACCATATTGCCTCAGCAAGTCGCGAAGCTTAGTGACCAGTTCTTGGTTTATGATCTTGGTTGGTTCTGGTGCTAGTGACTCGCAGCTCCATCTGGAATCTATGCCAAGACGTGCGCGTGAGGGCGGAACTTCGGCTAGACTCTTTCCTGCCTGGTAAACTAGACGATTGAGTTCAGATATCTCACCTTCGAGGAATCGAAGGTTCAGTAAGTGAATCGTTCTGAAGCGGCTGAATCCATACAGTTTGACATCTTCATCTGCGGTGCTGCTTTCCCAGTGAGCGCGGAACCGCTCTTGAAGAGCGTCGGTATCCAATTCCTCCATTCGTATTACGGGCTGCACCCAGGAAGAATTTACGAGATAAGAACACGACTGCAGTTGGAAAATTCAGTATCCAAGGCAACGATAGATATATGTGGCGCTGCCAGTCTGCCTTGCCTTGAATTCTGCCTAACTACCCCGCGGTCCGGGTTCATATGCAGAGAAACACTATTCGACGAATGAAATGTAGCCGACACCAAACGATAAGGCTTCCATGCCCAATTCGAACCGGTCGTCACCGATTGTTGAGTACGGCTGCTCACTCACCACTTGTTATCAAAAGCACTACCATCCACGTAGTTCACCATTTCGGTCACCCAGCCCAGCGTCTCCCGCCCTTCGCCAAATTTCATACCCTTGCTCATGACCTTCCTGTAGTTTTCCCCGGGGTTCACTTTACCTAGAACGTATGGTCTCCGAGTCTCTACTCGATCTGGAACTGGTATGCTCCGGCCAACAAGAGCTTCCATTCCTTGCCATGCAAAGGTTACGGCTTCCTTTGCACCACCAGGTATACCAGCATCATCCAACATGAATATCTTGACTCCGGGCAGGTGTTCTTTCATGTAATCTGTGATGTTGGGATTGTACGCCCCTCCACCACACATAAATACCTCGTCAACCTGCTTCCCCTCAGGGCCATACCGCCGCCAATGGTCCACAATCGCCCGAGAAGTGATTCTAGTGACAGTAGCAACCACATCATCGGCAGACAGTCCACGAGCCTCTGCGTCGCGTATAAGGTCATCTGCCAGGGTGTCGCGGAACACTTCGCGTCCCGTAGTCTTCGGCGGGTCCCACGAAAAGTAAGGAACATCTCTGATGAACTTGTCAACGAGGCCCTGACACACTGTTCCGCGCTTGCCCATCACTCCATCCTTGTCATATTCCATTCTACCATTCGTATAGTGCCTCACAACCGCATCAATGAGTGCGTTGCCCGGACCGGTATCAAAGTCGTATGCATGATCAGGCCCCTCAGGTGGAATGAAGCACACATTCGCAATACCGCCAATATTTTGGCATGCGCGAAGCTTTCCGGGATGATGCAGCAATAGTGCGTCAAAGAAGGCAATGAGGGGGGCGCCCTGACGCCCAGCAGATTGATCCGATACACGGAAGTCAGTCACGGTGGTGATTCCAGTGCGTGAGGCAATGATGGTGCCCTCTGCCATTGTGAGGGCAGACTTTGGAACGCCCTCTTCCGGCATAGAAGCAAGCCAGATTGTTTGTCCATGAGATCCGATCGCGTCGATGGACTTAATGTCAACTTCGCTATCGTCACAGAATTTCTTGGCAGCCGCTGCGAAAACCTCCCCTAGAAGGACGTTGACTTCTGACAGTTCTGACGCCGAGGTTCTGTCGTGTTTGATGATGTTGAGGACTCGCTTCTTGATTTTGAGATCCATGGGGATTTCCCCATATTTGAGAAGGGAAAAGTGCATCGGCGATTCTGGTGTTTCTTGTCGAAACTGACAAAGAGCGCAGTCGATGCCATCCTAAAAGCTTTTTAGCTTTAGACTAGACATCGAGATCAAACATCTTAGACGACTTGATGTTCTATAGATCATGTTTCACGTACCATCGATGTGCCGCTATTAATCCCCAAGACTTTCAAGTTCAGCGGCTGACCCCTTGAAGGGCCATTCGTGATCTTGTTTTCGGCTGACATGTTAAATCGTCAAAACGATATTCAGGAGCTTGTAAAGATGGTCAACGACTCAATTAGCTACAGCAGACAAAGAAGCTTCGCTCGAAACCTTGACTTCGACAGTATTGGCTTGGTCCTTATGTATTGCTTCCCGATGGCCGTCAGCGCCCAAAATCAGGCTGATGCGGGGTCAGCCTGTACACATCAATGCTAACTAAGGCTCGACTTGACGTAAGGGCCTTCCCACGCTGCAGCTGTACATCACGGCTCGGTGGAGAAATGGGGAAGCGGCTACACGGCTAAGCGGCTAAGCGTCTACATGGGGTCCTTCGGCTACATGGTTAAGCGGAACTCCCACAGTAATCACTTGGCAATGCACGCTTCTCAATCCACTAGGCACGCCCGACAATGGGCCCGTGGTTGTAGAATCCGGGTTTAATTGCGGGGGGTTCTTTAGGTAGGTTTAGAGAAACGTCGGTACTTGAACAAACAGAGGACTTCGTTGCCCACGCCTAAAGCCGACTGCAACGGAAGAACAAGTATCTTTGGCTTCTCCCACGTTCTCATCGAAACTTCTATCTAAACCACCACTCGAGGTGTGCAATCGCAATCATTTCGCACAGCTGCAGTCATAGATCATAGATTGGGCGCCTTTGAGCCACATCGTTAATGATTTGCGACGTACATCATGAACAATACATTTATCACCAACATGAACTACACCACCTGGTGGAAGCGCCTTTCGGCCAACCAGCTGAACATCGCTATTCAAGCCTTCTCGCTCATCAGCATATTCTTCGAGGGTTATGACCAAGGCGTCATGGGAGGCGTCAATGCCTCGCCTCGATATGTTGAAGAGGTCGGAATCGGAATGGCTGATGGCACTGTCACAGATACTGTCCATCAAGGAGGCATCGTTTCAGTTTATTATCTCGGCTGCATTTTCGGATGCTTCGTTGGTGGGTGGGCGGCAGATCGAATTGGCCGCATCAATGGGTATTCCATCCCATGTATTCTGCTGTCTCCTACATGTGCACGCTAACGTCTGTCGAGTCTTTTCATAGGATGCACATTCTCTCTTATTGGAGGAGCTCTTCAAGCCGCAACGCAATCCAGCGACTTCATCATCGTTGCCCGCGTCATCACAGGTATCGGAACGGGGGCTCTAACTGGTATTACACCAGTAATGGTTGCGGAAACATCGACAGCGGAACATCGTGGAGGCTTCCTCGGTTACGTCTTTATTGCAAATTACCTCGGTATCTCCGTTGCGTACTGGTTGTCATTCGGCCTTGCTTTCGTTGATGGGGGAAACTCTGACGTCCGATGGCGTTTCCTTCTGGCCTTCCAGTGCTTCCCCGCCCTGCTCCTCTTCCTCGGTATCAAGATGTTGCCTGATACCCCTCGGTATCTTGCATCGGCTGGCAGATTTGACGACGCTCGTGAAGTAATTGAGCATGTTCGTGGAGGATTCGGCCCTGACGTTGAAAGAGAGTACCTTGAGATCAAAGCCATCGCCGAAGAAAGTACAAAATCTTCACCTATTGAGTTTGTGAAGATACTTTCAGGAAACGGCTCAAAGCCTGGATTCAATCTAGGCCAGCGCGCCTGGCTTTGCCTGCTTCTGCAGATCATGGCATCTTGGACCGGAATCACGGCCGTGACGGCGTACTCGCCGGTTCTACTGTCACAAGCCGGATACACCGAGTTAACACAAAACGGTCTCGCCGGTGGCCTGAACACGGTTGGCATCGTCGGGACCATAATCAGCGCCCAGATCGTCGATCGCCTCGGACGGAGAAAGTGCTTAATGGGCGGTGCCTTCTGCCTCTTCACAGTCAATCTCATTGCAGGGTCTCTGTACGAAGGGTCTCGTTCAAACCCTGACAAAGCTGCACAGTTTGCTCCTGCCGCTGTAGCCATGCTATTTCTGTTCAATCTTTCATATGCCGCCACGTGGGGGATAGTGGTGTTCCTTATCCCAACAGAGGTTTGGTCTTCTGATCTGCGTGCACAAGGTAATGGGTTCGGGATCACTGGATGGGCCATTGGAGTCGACATGACAACTCTGGTGAATCCCATCATGTTCTACGTCTTGGAAAACCGCACCTACTTCCTGTTTGCCGGCTTGAATCTTGTCTGGATGCCCATTGTCTATTTGCGTAAGAGAACCCCCCCACCGACATAATGCCTGATATTGGCCGGATACTGACCTACTTTAGTCTACCCCGAAACCTCCGGCCGTTCACTCGAGTCGATAGATGCCCTCTTTGCTGCGAACAGTGTGTTCACTTGGAATATGGAGCGTAATTACAAGGCCCACAGCGATGTTCTCGCTAACCGCGGACATGGCAAAGAGGGGAATGTCTTCGCCGATGCTAGGAACGTTGAAGATGCGGACTTCAAGCCCTCAGGTCAACACGTATCGCACAAAACTAATGCGTGAGGAAGCACATGCGGATGAGAGCCATGTGTTTGTTCCTTGGGAATTGGGCCACTTCGGCGGTGTGCTTACATATCACTTGATGGTTCGAGACAGTAAGGTATCATCATGTGAAGTCATGGAGTAGATCTACTGGCTAAGATGCTTTTTCCATGACTGTCATTAGTGTTTGACTTTCCTATTATTTTTATCTTCTCTACCATGCCAGATCTGAGATCCACCTAGATGCCAAATCCAAATCAAGTGTCTGTCTTTTCGCTTGTTATTTCACATATTGATTTCAGCTTTTAACTTTGGTCGTCGAAGTACGGAAACTGACTCTGATACATGTTCAGACTCCAGTCCCAGTCACTTAACAGGTCGTCAGGGATCTGAAATAGTGGTGACATCTCAGAACTATCTGGCAGTCCAATGATCGTCGTTTCTGTGTTAGTGTCTGCAGGCATCGCTTCCGTAAAACCGTCCGCAGCCGAGTTGTTTCTTTGCCCAGAAGTTCTCGCTGCGATATGTTGCCGCGACAACATGTAATCGTCGATGGTATCAACCTGTTTTCGGAGCTTTTGACCCGCACCTGCCCGTTGTTGCAGGAATGACTCGAGGCTCTCAAGCAGATCTGCCATGGAGAGAAGCAAACTTCTGACGCGTTGATATGAGCTCTCCGAAAGCGGACCTTCCATGACGGAACCGAGGATGTTTCCGATCGAACCGATGTGGTATACGAGAGGAGTACTAATAGCGCGCTGGAAGGTCTTCGGAACTTGGTGAAACGCTGTCAACACCTCGTTGACAACGGAGCATTTCTTATCCAGACCGGTGTCACCTTCCAGGGACAGCAACGCCATGCGCAGAAGTGCAACCGTTGCTTGGATGTTTGCTGCCTGAAAGCCGTATATGTCCTTTTCGGCGATACCGGTCGCCAGACCGAATTCTTTGAAGCGATGGTGCAGACCGCAATGGAGACTGTTCACTCGCTCTTGTAATCGGTGCGTCTCCAAGCTTGAGTGGCAGTCTCCGAATAGATTGAAGCGAGAGTGCCGCGTTCTCAGTTTGCAGAGTACGTGCTCCAATATGCGGTAGAGATCTGTGGTGAAATTCCACCCTTCGATCCAATCTGGATTGCCTGCTGATGAAAATCCAGACTGATCACCTTCAGGATACTCGACTCTTGAGGGAGCCTCCTGGAAATGAACGCAGCGATCCCAAACGAATGACGTGAATACGTCGAGCGTGTAAATGGACCAGTACTATTACAATATTAGCCACGAAAATGTCTGCCAAGCAGATGGGTCAACAAAACTCACCAACCGCCGTCTCTCCTCTTTTTCAACCCTACACAGGCTTGCTGGCCAAGACGACTCTTCATGCCAACCCCATGTTGTGACCATCGTAAAGTAATGGCCAACGTACATGCGCATTACTTTGATCTTGCCATCTTGAAGGCTTGCGAGAGCTAAAAGGGCGCAGGCTCGTAAGGTATCGAAACTTTGACTGTGCGAGAAGTCGGATGGCAAATTATCATGGGCAGCTTCGAACAAAGTTTCTGGCGTTATTGCTGTTGAGTTTCCCAAACGCTCCCTAGGGAAGACCAGCGCGCCATCACGGACGCGAGCTGAGGCCAAGGCGCAGGCAGCCATGATCGTACAGAAGAAATCGCGGTTTCGGGTGTGCTCTTTAGCAGCCATCCGCTCCTCAGCATTCTTCCGATCGAAAAAAGGAAAGCTCTAATTCTTAGCTCAATGATTCCATCAGAATGACAGCCCATCGAGTAGACTCACATAGGGTAGACTGTTTCGAAATAAATTCCGAGCAATTCTTTGATCAGAGTGGTTGACACTGAAGCAAACGCACACCAGGCTGGAGCTAGCGTGCCTGTGGGGAGTTTTCCACGTCCGAGCTCTGTTCTGTCGCGTGATGGCTCAATGACGGAGTCGTGAGACACAGGCTCTGGAGGACCATCACTCTGAGGCTCTTGATCTGAGGGGACAACAGTCGCCGCTATGCTGGAGTTTGCTTCTGTATGCTCGGGATCTGTAGTGGATTTCTGTTCATTTACCGTGCGCCCAACGCGCTCCAATCCGCCCACATTGCCCCTTTTCGATGGGCGGGACAACTGGCATTCAATTCCAAAATCGACGCAGTTCTGACATTGGCTCGGGGCTGCTTCGCTGCTGCGGCACTTGATCCTGCGTCTATGGCAATAGTCACCTGCAATAACCTATCAGCCACATCTACATTGCATATTTCATACGCCTGGGCACCGCCCGAAGTGGAAAAGGGTTCGGCGTACAGGCCTTCGTGGAGCGAAGTTGACGTTTTTGGCGTGGATCAGGCATTGCAAAGGCGCCGGGAAACGTGGGACGAGTATTTAGTTGAGCAAAAGCCGCGAGATTGCCATCCGATAGAGCATAATGGTGATAGATCAGACGGCAGCTGAGCTTGTGAAGAGGAGGTAAAGTGTGGGGGAACTGTATGGATTTGGAGTAGCGCGGCTAAGCCACAGGGGCTGTGCTTTCCATGCAGGAAGTCTCCTGGTGGCTTGGAGTTCTTGTGTTCGTGAAGGGTTGATCGTTGGGTACCTACATGCAACTTACCATGTCAATAGAATGATTACTCTGACTGAAAAGTAGCCAAAGGACCATAGGCTTGACCGTCGCTTGCGGGGACAAAGTCACGTAGCCCCGCTGAAATCGGGCGCATGCAGTCTTTAGGCTGGATCCCATTCCTCCTGGCAGAGCCGCTGTGTCACTTCTCCCCTGGTCGTACTCACATGTTTCGGAGGGATGTAGATCCCATGGCTGCTGACGCATCACCTCTCGTTCCGTAGTCACCAGGCAAGGCTCTGATCTTTCCGTCCCTCCCTCGGGAAGTTTTCCCGTGCTTATCTATCGCCGAGAACCGAAAACAGCCCATCTCGAATCCTTTCTTCTTGTTGATGCCCTGGCCAGACTTTCTAGAGACTGATGTGCAATGTCCGACCCGGGTATTTACACCATTGGTTGGATCTGCGCCATCACGACAGAGTTTGTCGCTGCCAGAGCATTCTTGGATGAACAGCATGACGCCCCACTATCAATCTCGCAGCATGATAATAATAGCTATTCCCTTGGTCGCATGGGAAGGCATAATGTGGCCATCGCAGCTCTGCCCAAGTCCGAATATGGCACCACAGCCGCAGCTACCGTCGCGAGAGATATGGTCCACAGTTTCCCGAATCTCAAGGTTGGGCTTATGGTTGGGATAGGGGGTGGCGCTCCGAGCAAAACCCACGACATTCGCCTTGGTGATATTGTCGTAGGGACTCGCGACATAAACGCAGGTAAAGGAGGCGTGGTGCAGTACGACTATGGCAAGACGATACAAGACCGGGAATTTTCGATGACGGGAAGTTTGAACCAGCCTCCACTGTCATTACTGACGGCAGTCAGCAGCCTTGAAGCCCGGCATACGATGGAGGGCCACGACATCAACGGCAAGATTGAAAGAGTACTAGAGAAGTATCCTCGTTTGAAGAGGAGCCATCGCCGGCCTCCCGTCACCTCCGATAGGCTCTATCTGCCGCACATCACGCATCCTCAGACAGACTTCTCAAACGAGTGCAATGCGGTCTGTGGAGGAGACCAATCTCAAGTGGTAATGCGAGCTGAGAGAGGCGTTGAAGATGACAACCCTGCCGTCCATTATGGCCTCATCGCGTCCGGGAACAGCCTGATGAAGGATGCCAACATAAGGGACCAACTATCGAAACAGACAGGAGCGCTCTGTTTTGAGATGGAGGTAGCCGGTTTGATGAATCATTTTCCCTGTCTACTTATTCGGGGGATCTGCGACTATTCCGATACCCACAAGAACAAGGAATGGCAAGGCTTTGCAGCGATGACGGCAGCGGCTTACACAAGGGATCTTTTGGAGGAAGTCTCAGCTGCGGTTGTCAACAGGGAAGATAACCTTGCAATGGCCATTAAATCTCGTTAGTTTGAAAGTTCCCGGTTTCATCTCTACTGACTATACTGACCCCCCAATAGTGGAAGCTTCGCAAAGCTGGCAAAGGAAATCTATCCAGGAAACAAATCGTACTGCCAGTGATATCAGGACTTCTCAGCGGCACGCCGATCTTCGGAGGTGGTTGTCCCCCCCAAATTCCTCCACAAACGCAGATAGCGCCAGGATTGTCCGACAAGAAGGCACTGGCTCATGGATCTTTGACGAGCCTTCTTTTCAGCTATGGCGGAGCGGTTTTCGCCAACATCTTTGGCTATATGGACTATCTGGATCCGGTAAAACCGTCCTCAGCACCACGATATTCGATCGCCTCAAGAAGGAAGATGTCTGATGCCTCCTACAGTTCTATTTTGATTTCCGAGATCCCAAGAAACGAACGCTAGATGCTATGCTTCGAGGACTGCTCTATCAACTTCATTTATCTACCGGTGGGACTGTTTCTGGCCTCGACGCCTTGTTCTCTGAGTGTTCGGATGATTATAGTCAACCTGCTTTCGAAAAGCTCTCGAGTTGTTTTCATGATATGCTAAGGAGTGTGGAGAGTGCCGTCATAGTGATGGACGCATTAAACGAATGCGTCACACGTTACCCGTTGATTCGTTGGATAAGAGATTTGGTATCTACCAGTGACCTCGGACATGTAAAGATGTTGCTCACTAGTCGACCAGAGTACGAGTTTGAACATGAGCTCGGGGTAGTTCTGGGGCCGGAGAGTTGCGTTCCTCTAAGCAAAACCGCCATCAATTCGGACATTCGGTCGTATGTGGAACAAAGACTTGACCAAGATGCTGGGTTTCAAAAATGGACAACAAACACTGGCATCGTCAAATTAGTGTGTGATCAGATTACAAGCAAGGCGGACGGGATGTAAGTGATCTCCACTACGACCACGGTCTATCCAAGGGACAAATAACTGAACCAGTATTGCAGGTTCAGATGGGCAGCATGCCAACTTGACAGCCTAGAGAACTGTCTTGACCGAGAAGGCATAGAAACAGAGCTTGACTCACTGCCCCGAGATCTCAACGAAACGTACGAACGAATTCTCAACAACATCTCGCAGACGCTGAAATCCAAAGCGAATCGCCTTCTTCAATTCTTGCTGACTCAAAAACACCTCTTACATTGGAAAAGGCCGTGGACATCGTCGCCGTTAGGCGGGAATCCTTCGACATCGCCGACAGAATGCCACGGCCTGAGGAAATACAGCGAATATGCCCCAGCCTTGTGACATCGGTGGTCAATGGAAAGGGGCGACAAAGAACGATTCAACTTCAGCTCGCTCACTCCTCCGTCCAGGAGTTCCTTCTCGGTCATGCAGATGTTGGTTTACAGCCCGCAGCTAGCATCAGTCTCACGCGAACTTGCCTAGCTTACTTGAGGGCATTGCCTTTCACGAAGCTAGTAGAGGAACAGAAATCTTTGACAAAGGCAAGGGAAAGGGGCCACAGTGTATTGGGGAGGAACCCAATTTCAATTTAGGGTTTCATGCAGCAATCAGTTGGATGGACTATGCCAAGAAAGCAGACGAGCAGAAATGCACTGAGCTAAGCACCACAGCTGCGGACTTTTTACCTGATCAATATTGTTATACCGCATGGTATCAGCAGTATTGGCCAGCTGAAAGTGTACAGCATGAAGGCGGCCCGTTGTACTTTGCCTCCAAATATGGCCTCCGAAACCTCGTTAGGGAATTGATTTCTCGAGGTGAAGATGTTAACGCCCACAGCTGGAACGGCCCCCCGATTTTTGCCGCTTCGTCAAGCGGCCACACGTATATTGTGAAATTACTCATTGAGAATGGAGCAGATCCGAATGCCTGAAGCAGCTATTGGGGCCAGACCTCACTCGAGGCGGCCTGCAGAAATGGTTATAAAGCTGTCGCAGACCTTCTCCTGGACTCGGGGGCAGATTGGAGGACCTGGGATCAGCAAGCATATCAATACACTGTGAAGCCAGGAGACAAACAACATGCATGTTCGTCCCGACGCGAAGTAGTGACTACTAGCCTGGTTGGTTCACGTGTTAAGGTTAGCACGCTGCCATTCACGTGGGAGACGCGGACGAGGAAGAGGAAAAGAGAAGAAAAGCCAGCGCTGTACGCAGATGCTTTCAAGGCCAACGATGAAAGCGACATATCAGGGTCTTACTTCAATTTTCAGAGTGTGCTTTATAGGCAGTAGTTTCTAGTTAGATAAGACTTACCTCACGATTAAGCCCTAAATAGTTTTAAACAAGAAGAAAGTTTTGACTCTGGATTATAAGCAGCAGTTCACTGCGTAGTGTGACTGGGAAGGTACTCCTTCGCTGACCAAACAATCTTTGTGATCATTACGTTAATGAAACCGCCCAAAAGTTCTTTTCCCACCTCAATAGAGTATCTCGTTCTCACCTGAGGTGGAGAGTCAACTCTATGCTTGTGAGGAGCTGAGTAGTGGATCTTCCTTACCCACAAGGGGCTTGGGCCATCACCCGGGATGTCTTCTCATTCTTTAGGCACCGGGATTCACCCTCGTTCCTCATTCGCTCGCTCGCATCAAGTCCCAGCCTCAGCTCGATGTTGTCTTATCATTATGATCAGTTGTCATTGACGCCAAGACTTCATCCTGCTCATGAGGGAGATTATTGCCCAAACAGCTTCACAGGTCGCTAGTTAGCATCCACTAGTGTGCGATGTCGGGCTCTCGTCTTGAGCTGCGTCGTGACTCCAGAATCCTTCGAGAACTTTAGATGATGTTCAGGATTTGCCAAGAAACACAGCCAAGAATCAGCTCCCTTTATTCATGATACAGGCCCAAGCGATCAACCAAAATCAAGTATAAGTAGCACCTATATCCTCTAACTATCATTCATCTATCTTCCTCTATCAGTATCAACCCTTCAAACACTCAACCATCCTCCCACACCCGCATTCTTGTCACCTCACCGACCACTTACCCCATACCACCGCCATGCTCTTCTCCAAGACCATCCTCCTCATCGCCGCGGCCATCGTCCCGTCAGTCATGGCAGGCTGCAAAGCCGGGGCCCCTTTCCAAGGCACCTGTCTCAGCTGCACCTCCGACTGCCACGACAGTGAGTTCACCTTCATGACATCAAGCTGAAAAGATGGACCGTATTTCTTACGCTAAAAATTCACAGACTACGGCGGCCCTGACAGGCAATCCGCTCTCCAGCGTTCTGGGTGCATGACCGCTTGCCTCATCATGTGCGACGACTGCTAAGCTGCTCACTTACGCTGATGCAATGCGTGGAGGGCAGTCGCCACAATGCTCGAGTTATTCATAGTCTCGGGGGTGGTGGAGGAGATGTTTAAGAATTGGAGGTTAGAGCGGAAGATGACTTAGCCTGGGAATTCCTGTCAATGAAAAGTCAGATGTAACTTAGACTCCAAGATCATTCCCGTTACAATTGAACCCCAATCGACACATAAGCAAGAGCCAATGCGCATATCAATAAACAATGATCCTAACACCAGACTTGGTTAAGAACATGTGAATTCGGAGCTTCTGCTCAAACTGTCCTCACGACCAGGACCCGGCGAGTTGAAACGAAGCAAATACTTCTCTTCCTCGCCCAGTGTCCCCCAACAAAACGAACCCATCCTACACAAAGCGTACGCCGACTCCAAAAGCCTTCCTCCCAGCGACCGCGCCCTTTCGGCGACCCCTTCTCTCTCATCATGTCAGGTATACTATACAACAATTGGTTCTCGTCATTAATACAGCGGGAAGGATACGAGTTTTCCGTGCTTCTGCAGTGGTCCCCTCTTACTCGATGTCCATACCATCGCTCTCGAGGTTCAGGTCGAGAAGGCGGGCGTATTGGATCGTCAGTCGTTGAAGCTCTCGGAATTTTCCTGTGGTGATGTGTCAGTACACGTGGGTTTGAGACACAATAGTGATAAGACATACCGAGAATCATGACGACGCCCTTCAGCAGCTCCTTCCGGTCCCAGCCGCAAATGTCCTCATCCTTGCTGAACCAACCCCTACCCGTCTCCTTCTCGTCCTTGTCCTTGAGAATGCCGCCAATGAGACTGTTGAGGAGTTCCTCGACCTTGCCGCGGTGGCCCTCGGCACCGATGCGCTTGGCGTACATGAAGAGATACAGACGGAATTCATCCCTCGCATCCAGATGCAGGGCGGCGGCGATGCGGTTTTCGAGATGGGCAATGCTGACCGTCGACTCAAAGCCTTCGAAGCCATCCTTGGAGAGCAGCATCTTAACAATGCGCTGCAAGGTGTATGCGCGGCCCTTGAGCAGGAATTCGTTGGTAGTGTGACGCTCGAGGTACGGGATGATACCGGCAGAGACGTTGGCGGTGTCAGCGTCCTTCGGCTTGGCGGGTGTGACGGGGCCGACGGCGGTTGATTGAAGGGCACTAATAGCGGAGTCGTTGCTGTTCCAATATTGAGAGCCGACAGCCCACCACGCCTCACTGACTCTCTGCCAGCAGTACATGTCACGGGTATAGTAATAGCCATCGCCGTTGGTCAGGGTGACAACGATATGTCCGGCCGAGTTCAACTGCGCCGATGTGATGCCTGGGCCTGGTGTCGTGGAGTTGAGGTTCAGCGTGGTAGTAGCAAGCTCGAGAACGGGGCCAAGAGATACTGGTGGGTGAATGGCTGCTTGCCTCTGCACATCCCAGACGTGACATAATCCGACGGCGTTGATGCACAGTAGATAATTGTGGCGACAGTCTAGGATGACGGGCTGAGACTCCATGATTATTGGGTTCATCAGCCGACGACCGGCGGCTGTCCAGGTGAAGACACTGCCGTCTTCGCAAGCTGCCGCCCAGAAAGTCTTGTTGCCAGTGACCAAGATGACTGCTCTGGGGAGGTAATCCTGCCACAGCAGTGTTCCACGCTTGGTAGCTGAAATGTGAGATGGATCCCTAATCTGAACTGGGTTTCGAGCTTCCAGGATGATGTTCTCCGGTACCTTGGACGCCTCATCGGTGCTACTCTCAGGCAGCAGGACGCCCCGCTCCAGGGGACGTACGATTTGTGCTCTGACCTTGGGAACAGCGAGGCGAATCTGTGCAAAGGCGATTGATGGGTTTAGCACTGCTGGACGGAGGTACTCGGGTGTAGGTACGACTCCATGTAATGCTGGCACGACTGAAGCTGGCTCAGCTCCATCCATACCGTTGAGAACGACTGCCGTGGGACCGGTTGTTGCCTGGCGCTTCGACGCGTGCTCTTCCTCTTCCTCGCCTTCGATCGCCGCTACCTTCCGCTTGTTACCCAGAAGCATGGCGGCAACTCCTCCCTTGGGAAGACCATCAAATGGCCTGTCGAGGTCCAAGATCGTTTGCGGGGCATCGTTTTGCGCTGCCTTCGACGAGGTAGATCCGACAAGTTGTGTCTGAGGGAGGGAAGATTGACCGGTGCCTGAAGCAGACACCAGAAGAGGCGCCACACGTTTTCTTCCGTCCTTGCCAACAGTCACCCGCGACTTGAGCTCCTTGACTCTCTTCGCTGACTTGTCTGCCGGCTCTTCTGCCGGCTTCTCCTTTTCCTTCTCAGGCTCGACGTTGCCGTTGGTTGGCTTCGGTGTTGACGTGCCCGTCGCCGATCCGCTGGGCTTTGTTCCATTCGTCGTAGGCGCTGCGTCTTTCGATGGACCGTCGCCCATGAGAGCACCCATTCGTGATTCAGCAGCCCTAGACTCGCCGGCCTTGCTCTGATTCTCCAGGTTGAGGTTTTCGATATCTTCCGCGATACCCATACCCTTCCTCGACGCCCCATATTTTTGCAGCGCCTTGTCGTTCTCCTCCGCGTTGGCAACCCACCCGAGCTCTCCGCGATCGAATTGAATGCCAACCACGGAGCCGTCGAGACTTGAAGCGAAAATCGTTCCGCCGTCAGGGGACCAGGCCAGATCCGATATTGACTTTCCAGCGACATCCTGGAGGATGACAACGGGTCTACTGGTGTTGGTGTTCCATATGCTCAACGTCTTGTCCTGACCAGCTGATGCGATGACCGTAACAAGGCCGTTGTTGTCAGGATTGTCGGCTGGGTTTTCGGTATGGAACAGGCGAGGGGAGAACATGCAGACTTCGGTCGGGCCCTCGTGGCCGATGAGGTTGATCTCACTATCCCATCGCGTGCGCTCTATTATGGCCACGGAGCTGACTGGACCGTTCACAGCGTTCGGCGCCGCAATGTGATTACCGTCGGGGGACCAAGAGCATCTGCGGAAGTACGTCGTCAACGGCGAGCTCTTAAATGGTGCGCTGATCGTCGTCTCGAGCACGAAGTTGTTGACCATGTCATGTTGTGTCGCATTCGGTGCGGGAGGAGTGAATCGGAAGATCTTGATGGTTCGGTCGTCGGAGGCAGTCGCGAAGAACTTGTTTGCAGGGTCGAAGGTGATTCCCTTGACGTGACTGGAGTGGACGGTGATTGTCTTGAGCCTCTCGAAGCTGTGGCCCGACCACACGACAATCTTGGAGTCGAGACCAACTGAGACCAGTATGGAAGAGTCGAAAGACCAGGCGAGGTCCTGAACGTCGTTCTCGTGGCCGACTAGACGCTTGTATGTCTTCCAATTCTCGACCGGGGGAGGTTCGGAGCCCAGACCTGGAGGACAATGTTAGAGCTGCAAACAGCGGGGCGCATCGCGATGGAGGAGGGCGCATTACCGAAAGAAGCCACGGGAGGGCTCTTGTCGAGGTGGTAGACGCAGATGAGCTTGTCGTCGGCGCCGGAAGCGAGGTAGCGACCGTTTGGCGAGAAGCGGACGGAGTGAATGGTGCCCAGGTGGTGGCTCATGTGGCAGAGCTGTCGCGGCTTCTTCTCGAAGCCTTCAATGGCATCGCCGTAGATGGCCTCAGTCGACCAGACGCGCACATGTCCATCACCACCCGCAGTCGCGAGGCGCTTGCCGTCGGCGGAGACGTGACAGCTGTAGACCTCGAAGTCCTTCTGCTCGCCGCTATGGCTCAGCCATGTTGGCTTGATGACGCGCATCGCGAACGGCCCGAGGGCATTTAGGGGTGGATTGGCAACCGCTGAGGGAGTGCGAACGACCGTGGGTAGCGTGGGCGGTGGGTGTCGATGCGATTGTCGCCGTCGTCGTGACACGCGGCGATGGGGTGGACGGTTGTGGTGTTGAGGACAATTAGTTAATTGAGGCAAGCACAAGGCGCAGAGGAAATTGGGGCTTGATTGGCATCCAAAGAAAACGCGTGTTGCGGAGCCCTGACGCCCTGCTTCGCGTCGCACACTGAGTCCCAAGCTTCAGGTTCTCCGTTACGCTAAATTGGCCGCATCCAATTGCTCCCAGCGACTTTCTTTTGGTGCTGCTGCCACTGCGAACCTCCACCCTAGCTCACCTGAATCGCAGCTGATGTAATGCTGGGACACGGACCATCTCAAGCTTGGACGTCTTACCTAAGGTGGATCCAATCCCGGCACTTCCTCGGGTCGGAATATCAAAGCTGCGGATGATTCCTGACAAAATCATGTGATCTCTTAACCCGCCAAGCCAATCCCCGCCGGCGAGATGTCAGCCCGCTTTTTGCCCTTTTCCATCTCGAATTATCCCACGCCGAAGGGCTAATTAGCTACAAACCGGTGTCTTCATTCCTCCATCATGTTCAACACCCGCGTCCACGGCGTGAGCCACGGAAGTCCGCCATGCTGATGCTGACAAACTCCGCGACTACTCTCTCATTCGTAATATGCATCAATCCAAACGTTTTGCTGGCACTCAACACCATGTGGACGCGTCGCATTTCTCCGCCAAGGGGCGTTGACTAGCCAAGAGGATCCCGATATCGTGGACTTCTGTCAGACTTGCGTGATTTCAAGACGCAGATATAACACTTGAGACAAGCCCACTGCATCAAGCTTGGCTCCATATCCTCAGCATTATCATCGTATTTACAGCCTCTCGATAGAATTTCATCAATATCTCACATCGTCCTCCACAGAAACCTCATCATGTCTGTTACCAAGAAGATTCTTGTTGTACTGGGCGCAACTGGTAACCAAGGCGGCTCTGTTGTTCGAACATTCCTCGGCGATAAATCGCTGGCATCCGAGTGGCATGTCCGTGGAGTCACCCGTAACGCCTTGTCTGCTGCCGCCACTGAGCTGATCAACCTCGGCGCGGAGATGGTCTATGGCTCTCTCGACTCCGTCACGGACCTGCGCGCAGCCTTCAAAGACGCCACTGCCATATTTGCCGTCACAGACTTCTGGAGCGTCATCCAAGATCCAGCCGTCGCCCAGAAAGCCCAAGAGAAAGGCCTCCACCCCGCCGTCGTCGCTCAAGAGACCGAGGAGCATTGGGGCTACAACCTCGCTGCCGCCGCTGCAGACATTCCCACCCTGGAACGCTTCGTGTTCAGCAACCTGCCCGGTGTCAGTGAGCTGAGCCACGGGAAGCTCAAGCATGTGCATCACTATGACGGCAAGTGGAACATCGTCAAGCACATCGAGCAGACCTACCCTGCCCTGTGGTCCAAGACGTCCCAGATTTTGGTCGGACACTACAACTCCAACATCCTGCCGGGCTCCTACTTCGTCCCCCGCTGGAATCCCGAGACCAAGCGGGCCGAGTTCGACGGCCCCACCTCGGGCGACGTCCCCGTGCCGTTCATCGATGCGCCGAAGAGCACGGGCCCGTTCGTCAGGGCCCTGATCGTCGACGAGCCGGCTGGGACCATCCTTGCCGCGTACGACGAGTACCAGTCGCGCTTTCAGACGGCAGACGTTCTTGCGCGCATCACTGGTCGAGAGTTCGGTTATGTCCAGAAGAGCGTGGACCAGTTAGCCGCTGGTGACCCTTTGGGCTTGGAGGTGCCTCAGACTCACCTGTTCGTGGATGAATACGGCTTCTTTGGTGAAAAGGTCGACGGATGGAAGGACAAGCTGACTTGGCCTTCTGATCTCAAGGTCAAGATTGAGCCTCCCAGTCTTGCCAAGTGGTTGGAGGAACAAGACTGGAGTCCAGTGTTTGCATCTGCCTAAGCTGTGTAGGAGGTCGACCTCAACCGGTCTCACCGCATATTTCCTCCATGTCGATAGACGTTCTTCCCTCTTGGCCTTCGTTAATCCCATATCTCTCAATTCAACATCTTTTCTCCCCGTCCAGCTATCTCTGACCTTCACGGCCAAGGAGCTCGCCGCTCGCCGACCAGCTATCATGATTGCCATGCCTATGCCACACGCACAATCAAGCCACTGGTGATATCGTCTGCCACACACGCTGCGAGTCGAAGGGATCAGGATAACTACCACCTTCCCAGATGCTCAGAAACCCGGCGTTAATGATGTTGGCCTCCCCCGCCACAAGCGAAACACCTCATTTGTCTCAGGGATGCTATGCCCAATCCAGCACTTGATCCGATGCGGGCAGAACATACAGCGAGCAGTCAAAACTTTCACATGTAAGCTAAGAAGCTTAACATTGGAGAACGACGAGCGGACGTCTCCGGTGTTGATTTTCACGATTGGAATAAGTTTCTGGGTATTTGCCAGGCATCGGGTGAGCGGCACATGCCCCTGCACCATTAGCAACGAGGGCTGTCAAGCTTGTTTTTCTCCAGCAGGGCATACGATCATCGTGGTATTTGAATCACCAAGACCAAGAATGGTGCGACTTCAACTGCCATATTCCTTATCTAACAAGGCGATAAAACGGTCGCTTTCGCGTACTGTTGAACAGAGATCCACCACAAAAAAGCCAAGACATCGTCACCCAAGAAGCCGAGTCCCCTTCCTTTCTCTCGCTTCTTCCGCACTCCAGCCTCTGCCGTTCCCGAGTCTATGAGACGAACGCACCCACACGGCATCCACGCTTGTAACCCTATTCAGAAGGTAAAATCATGCCAGCCTCTCACAGCCGAGACAAGGAAATCACCCAAGCTCCGAAGCGCGCTTAAAAGCCAAGTTTTGCCCGGTTCACAACAAACCCAGGACCCTCGTGGGCAGAATGATAGGGACAGCCCGACAATCGCAGCGTCCCTGCGGACTCCACCACCGCCGGGCTTAAACCCATTTCGACAGCTGCTTAAGGAATAAGGACCCCCCGGTGGATCGGAGGTGGCCGCAGGGTGCACAGGGTGCGCAGGGCGGCAAGGGGGTCCTCCTCGAGTGCGGGGATTCGCGCTGCGTGGGTGGGACGGGATTCACGGGAGACACGGGAGAGACTTCCTCACCGGGCCGTCGACGGCGCCCTCCTGTCCTCTGGCCCCAGGAGGAATGAGAAGTTGGCGTTGCAATGCCGTTCGGTAGATGCGGCCTGACTAGCGCACGACATCCTCCACCCCGTGCCCAAGCCACCAATGAAGACGGAGGAACAGAGGGCCGTTCAATAAGGAGTGATTTGGCTTTTTAGCTTCTATTTTCCGCTATTTGTTGCTGGGTTCACTTGTGGTTTCGACCAACCACGGCCGCGTTCCTGGCCATGCGATAAGATCCTTACAACACACCTTCCGCTTTGAGTGACCGGCGATCGACAACGCGACAGGGAAACCCGGCGCTGACAGCGCAACGCAACCCCAATCATCGCCGCGCCCCTCCGCCCAGGGCCGCCGCTCATGAGCTGTCTGCCCAGCTCCGTCAGCTGGGTGGAGGAGGGGGGAAACCGGTGATTGTGCGTTGCATCTGTGACGGGGAACAACGTTCGTGTAGTCGTCTCCCTCGGAAATTCCAAAATTCTCCATCGATTGTGAAGTTCGTGTATAAAGACGGTCCACCCCGCGATGTCTGGTTGAAGTCTCCTCTCTCTCGCCAGGCCAGTCTCACACACTCACTCTCAGTCTCTACTCGGAACCCCCGCCCGCCGTCAAGATGCAGCTCCCCGTCGTCCTCGTCTCGCTCTTCGCCCTCGCCGTCTCGGCCGTCCCCGCGGCCATTGAGAAGCGCTCCACCACCTGCGGCAGCACCACCTACTCCACCGCCCAGGTTAACGCCGCCTCCAACGCCGCCTGCTCGCACGTCAAGGCCGGCACCGTCGCCGGCTCCTCCACCTACCCCCACCGCTACAACAACTACGAGGGCTTCGACTTCGACGTCAGCGGCCCGTGGTACGAGTTCCCCATCAGGACCAGCGGCGTTTACACTGGAGGTGAGTCTTGTTCCTTGTGTGTCTTGTTGCGCTTCCCGGCCCCTGTGTTGCGGAAAGCGTCATCTGTGTTACGTTTGGCCACGTCTAACGAGTACAATAAGGCTCCCCCGGCGCCGACCGTGTCGTCATCAACGCCAGCTGCGGACAGGCCGGCCAGATCACCCACACCGGTGCCAGCGGCAACAACTTCGTCGGCTGCTCTGGCACTTCTTAGATGCGCAAAGGCATCTTATTGCCTACGAGGGATTTAGGGGTGTAGTGGAGGTGAAGGGGGTTTTATGGGTTATGAACATATTTTGATTCAATATTGAACATAATTATGGACGCTTCCTTGCATCACTCCGAACACATCCGAAATCTGAAAAGTGCTCCTATTGAATGCCATTTCACTAACAGGCACGACGCTGGTTTGTCACCTTCGTGTCCATCAAATGGCCTGTAATTTCCCATATTCTGGCGAACTTAGACAAAGACAGTTTGTGTTGCAAATCAATACGACTATTTTCAATTCATCGCCCATCTTATACAACAGTCTGGTATGCTATTTCAAGGGTCGCTTTACCGAGGAAACGTGAATGTTGATAGCTAGCTAACCACAGTAACAGAACCGAACTTCCTTATCGGGTACATCTGATCATAGCCTGATCATACGACATCGTTGTCAAGTCCTCGATGCTGAAAATAATCCCGTCGTGCATGTTGGGATATATGATAAGCCGCTAATTAGCTGTTTGCATCCATGAGCCCGTGTGCAGCTCGGCGATGCGAACAGCGCCCATAGATATGTCGCGTCTGGGAGCCGAGATATGCCAACAGCCTGCAGTCAGATATGTATTGCCTCAATTGGAATCGTGTGTCGATCATTGTACGTTGTGTGGGGTACGATGCTGTTGGTACGCATTGTCTTGAAGAGGTGTGATGGTTATTAGTTTCATTGGACCACGACAGCAAGGCAAAGTGTGAGGCGCATTGGGAACAAGTACTCTGCATTGTTGCGAGGGCGCAACCCACTGTTGAACACCAAGCGCGGGGGATCACCGTCGATTTATAGCGGAACAAATCCTGTATACCTAGTAGAGTCAAACCTGGAATGGTTCATGCCCATTGAAGAGCCAGTCTTGATCCCTTGCAAGTTTGAGTCGGTATAGCTGGCGCTGATCTAACAACATGTTGGAAGTCTTCGGTGCCGTCCTGGCAACACTTCAATTCCTAGGATGCCTCACGAAATCCGTCCAAGAGGCTAAGCAAGCCTACAACGACATCAAGGAATTTGACGAACAGAGGAGGGAGATGGAAAGCATGATTGAGATTACAAAATCACATATGCAGAACTTGAAACTATGCCTCAAGCGACACAGCAAAGATTCACCATCCGGTATACACAACAAGCAGGCTATCAAGCTGATGCCTACGCTGGAAGTTTGTAATGATGCCTTCGTCAAACTGACAGCCGTATGTAACAAAATATGGGCAACAAGAGACTACCTGCGCCATGCCAGAGGCTAATATCGCCTCAAATGCTCTCGAGATCAGATTCACAAGCTTCGGGACGTCATCAAGTCATGTCTCCATGCTCTTGAAAGCTCATTGTTTCTAAGCAAGTTGTAAGAGTTTATTCTCCGGCCCTATTGGACTCTTCTCACCTCGTTCCCCTCAGCGATCATTTGAAACGCGATACGAGAAGAGGACTTGGGCGAGTGGAAACCGGACTGAAGGAATTGACCGAACGCGTGAAGTCAATCCAGGAGACACACCAACTTCATAGGCTCACGCCGTCACCACAGCCTCCAGAACCGACAAGCTTAGACACAATGATAGACCAAGTCAAGCAGGATGTCATACTTCTCTTTGACCGACAGGACTCAGAATCACGACTACCACGGGCCTCAGCGGCCGTCCGACTTACTGAAGTTCTCAGGACCCTGGATGCGATCCGTGGTGAAGTGTCAAAAATGACAGGAATTTCAAACCGAAATTCCAGTCAAGTTCATCCAGAAGATTCGGCGGTGGATTTTGAGATCAAAGAGATGGCGAACAAAGCTAAACTGGCCGTCAAGGGGCTGAACGCGAGCGTCTTATCTGCGGCTTCCATGATTGGTTGTGCGTCAACGACATCCGTGGCCCAAGATTTCGATCTTTGCAACGAGAATCTTCCCTCCAAGAAAACCTTTGACGCCTTCGTTGGTGGGCTGGATCCTTTCAATTCCATTGGCCCTTGCTGTGATGAGGACAATCAGAACGTAAGGAATTGGGTCGAGACATTGTCAAGTGCAGACAACACCACACAATTCAATGACGGGTCCACAATTGCTACTTTGGACCATGGTAAATCCTCGCCCGCATCGGATGCTACTTCCGCTACGAGTTACATCGATGTCTATGATGTGGATCAGCAACAAGTCGATATCGTCGAGAGCATGATGGTCGAGAAGAAGTATTACGAGGCCGTCGGATATCTGAAAGACACATTCAGACGCGAGAGGAAGAGAGAGTGTCGTTTCCCTCAACTTCTGCTTCAACATTTCGCAACCGCAATATGCGAGGCCGAATTGAATGGCCTTGAAGCGATGCGGGCATGTCAAAGTGCCCCGGGTGTATTGCCTCTGGTGGACGCTGCTTGCCTAGAGAAAGCGAAGGTTCTACTCAACCATGCCGAGTTCCGCAGAATAAACTTGCTGCTTCGCCCGTATGGGGAAGTGAATGCATTTGAGCGGACTGAAGATTTCTCGTTAGATTCCATTCAAGTGGAACTTCGACTTATTCGTTGTATAGCCCTGGTTCGATTTGGTGCGTCGGGCGATGCCATTGCCGTCTTGCAAGTGTTGCTTCATTGCAAAGAACTTAGCGAGACGCAACGAGGCTTCATCAACTACTATGCCGCCGAAGCTTATTTTCTGCAGGCGTCTTTGGATATAGACTTATCTGAGCACAACCTGGAGGAGGCGGGGGAGTATTGCTCCACAGCTTACAACATCTTGGAACACTCCCCAGAAGTTGGTCCAAAAGTCCTTGTAGGCTGCATCTCACTTATGATCGAAATTGCCTCCGAAATCTCTCATGAGAGTGAAGCCAAGTTGTGGAAAGGAAGGCTTGCGGATGCGCAGGCAAAGTGCATAGTTGCCAAGGTGGTTTCTCTGCCGCCAGAGCCACGTGCTCCCCCTGTGGACCCAAAGCAAAGCTTCGGCGACCTTCTGCAGAAGATGGTCGAACAAGGGAATAACGACATTCAAGGAGCCGCAGATCTGGTCATCACGCATCTGAAACACCATTTCAAAGTTGATGCACTTTGTTCAAAGTGGTACGATACATCCAAGGACGGACCGCCGGTCATTTGCTTTGACTGCATAAGGCAAAACATCATTACGCTCATGAATCATGGCTTAATAACTTCGTCTTCTTCAAGCAATGATTACCTCTGCAGCAGGCACCAGAATACTGAGAATTGGCAGGAATTTCATGGTTTCGACAAATCTCCCGAGGTCCTCTTGGGTCCCGGATACATGTCTGACTCCTGCCGGAAGTGTGAAAAGACCCCGAAATTTGTTCCTTGCTTCAATCTTCTTTCTTTCCTGGCCATAGCGGATCTCATCTCGAGTGAGCTACTTGCGGAGCACGTTTCCGTTTGCGTTGGGGAGATCAAAGCTTTGTTCGAGTTCGCAAATTTGGATCATGAAGGTATTCGAGAAGTCGTCAATACTGCCATTGCTGTTCCAGTTCCTGAAACTGAAACGAGCACATCTTCAGACAAGACCATGAATATCTTGAGGACATCAGTCTGGCTTGCGGCATGCTTTGGCCAAAAGGAAGTATTGAAGTATCTTTTCAGCCTCGGAGTGGTGGACAGCAGTCAATTTTCATGTGAAGGCCTACTTCGAAACCCTCCCTGTTATCCTCAAGGAACTGAAATTACCGCCAAAATCAACGACTCCCTCATCACGCTGGTCGATACAATCGCAGAGTCACAGGCGACCCATCTCCTCAGTGTGGCACACACCCTTTGGTCCTGGGACAGGCTGCCGGTTTTTGATGCTCTTCTCTCCAAAGCTGGATCGAAGCATCTTAATTCCCAGCTTATCATGAAGATGCCGTACTTCGAGGGAATAAAATGGATTGTTCGCAGTGTGGACATGCATCTGGTCCATTGCTTGGTTCAATTTTGGATCAACACGCCTATTCAACCAGGACGAGTATTGCCCATACTCAAGAAACACGGAGCCAACTTCCGTGTCAAATACAAAGGACGAACAGTGATCGATATTTCGCGTTCTTTAGCGGGAGTGCATTTTGAACGGCACATTCCGACCGCGAGAAGGCTTATCGAGGCAAATCCTCCAGCGCTTACCGCAGGCAATGCACAATGGCACCGAAGAACTCCACAACACATAAAGACGGTGCAGTACCTGCTGTATGCTGGAAATGGCGACTTTACTAATGTAAGCAATGACTTTCAAGCCGAGATACAAGGAACAGTATCTCGTCTAAATGCGGCGTTGGACATTGATGTCCAGGATGATGCACATTCAGAAAAGTCCCATGAATTGGCTGATACGTATTTTGGAAATTGAAGGCCACTTTTTCAGACAGCCGGACGGGGAGATTTTGGCGGTAACTGGCCTCGGTCTTGGCCAAATTCGAGAAAATATCTCGTGGAGATATAGAATTCACAAGAAGTTGCGAATGGCAGATTGACTTCCTGTTTTTGTTTCCAGCTCCGCTAATTCATATAGTCATGCTGAGCGTCATGGATGACCATCAAAAGACGGAATTGAAGGCCACGCCAACAATACGTTTCAGGACTGCGCTAATCAACAAACTTGCTCCCGGAAAGGTGATGATATTAGATTTATTCCAGGTTGCCACAAAAAAAACTCAAGCTGAGTCCATCGGACGAGAACTAATGTGTGAAAAAATCGCATTTAACGCAAGAAGCCCTCCAAGCGGCACGCCCAATCATTGATAATCATACAACCAGACCGCTGCAGTTGGAATTTCCATCCCGTCCTTGGTAGGGATAGGCTCTCAAGCACAGAGATGTCAGAAACGGGAGCCAATTCCCCCGCTCATGACCCCTATGAAGTGGTGAAGTAACAAGGGTCGAGAAACACGACGAATCAAAAGCAGGGCTAAAATTTCAGCTCTTATATTCCTGCCGTTGCAAAAAGCGCAAACTTGCGTTAGCTTGCAGTTTGCCTGGAGTTAGCCCAATCAGGGTAGCGCGTGAAACTACAGATCCTTGATAATCATGATCAGGCTAGGCGTTTTGCGAGAATGAGGCGTTCTTGGCATGATAGGTCAGAAAGAAGAAGCTTGAGAATAAGGTGTCTGGGCTGTTGGGCATTTTGCTACGTTCTCCGCCCCTCGACGCCGATGGTCCTTTTATGTTTCCGGTTGTTTTATCCTACTTAGATTCTTTCTCTACGGCGATATTCTCGCAGCTCACTTCTTTATCTGCCTGTCATTCGCTTTCTCGCGTTCGAAATGATTGAAATCACTGTTGGATATGTTGCTGGTTTCATTGCAGCTGCTATTGTTGTTGGTAAGTATTGTTCGATTCAGTCCATTCACCGTGGTAGCGGGTTGTAGTCAAGTATTGACCCTGATCTGTAGCTCAGATCTTCTGCCCTACAGCGATCGCTCTAATATTAGCGGGCTTTCTCCGAGACACAGAGACCGTGGCTACTTGGTAAGTCTGTTCCATTTCTTAGCTACCTACCTTCTGTACCCCGATAGTTAATGCCTGCTAATGAGCAAACGATACAGGAACATTGCCAGCCGTGTTCTCCTGCGAACATGGTGGCCCACGATTCTCCAGTCCGACTCTGTCCAAAGCCACGGCGCCCGACTCAGGATCTCTCTCATTTCTTGGGCGGTCCCTATCATTGCGGTCCTCATCGCCATCGCTGGCGTTGTTACTCCGCTGGGCCTGTATGAGGAGATCGATGCACTCGGGAGTAGGCTCGGATCCTTCTCGTATGTCAAAGACAGCGGGTCTTTCGGCGCAGCTACATCGCAGAGAGGGCTTCACGACTTCTCTCGCACTTGTAGCTGGGGCCACAGCCTGCTGAATCAAGGCCCAGCACCATGCCCTTACTCTGGGAGCAGCGTCATTGTCAGCGGAAGCAACCGCACCCTCAACTTCACCATGCCCTTCGGCATTGATTCCAAAATCAACCCCACCGCGAAGGAAATATTCTCCAGCGGAACAAAAGGCCGCACGACAATCTCAAACTTCTTCGACATTGAATGGCGGCAGCTTACAGCCAGGAGACGGGCCTTCGTCGATAACGGCACCGAGGTTGCTGTCGGCGCATACCGCCAGCTAGAGAGCCACATCATGGACCCGAGCATCAAGGTCGTTGAAGGCCTGATTGTTGACGCGGCTAATGGTGGTATCGGTTTCCGGAACCATACCATACCCACCAACATCGATCAAGGGGCTAGCTGGTCCGAGGACCTGCTGTTTATTGAGCCAATCACGAGTTGCGTTGGGCTGAACTTGACGCTCGACTTCGAAGTCAATTATACCGTTCCTTCTCCGAGCATTGACAATCTCAGACTCACCGACCGCGGGGGGTTCGTAAACATCAATCGCACGTACCCATTCTACAACAGCGAGAACACACAAGCAAATCCAGACTTGGATGGAAGAGCCTACAAAGGAGCCTGGCTCAACAACTTTTGGACTATGGCATATTTGAACGTGACGGCGACGAGTAACAAAACTGTCGGCAGGAAGGCATGGTCATACGTTAATTCCCACCTGGGGAAAGGGTTCCCGCTCGACGTAGACGTTCTTACAAGCTACCGAGGGCTCGGGATCGGCAGGTTCGGCAGTTACCTGGATCTAAACCATTTTACTATTGGTGCAAACCCAGCTGCAAACTGGTCAAACCCATTCGGCGTCGATGACAGAAACTTCTCAGACGTTGAGATACTTTGCAGCGGCGCCGGGAACGCAGACCTAGCCAACATCTCACACATTTACGTTGGATGCGGCCTGCTTCGCGGTGTGCCCCAGAGGGTTGATGGCGGTAGCAAGCTGGCTGTGTATGAGAACCACAGCAAATGGTCTTCTCCCCTTCACTCTTGCGCTGCGGCTGTGCGGGCAATAGTAAAGACAGTCACATTTACCGCCAACGGCACTGACGGACTCAGCAGTCTTAAGGCCACGTCCATCATGCCAAAGAACTACGGCAGCCCCGAGGACTACCCGCTTTGGGGCATGGAAGATTCTGGCCTCAGTATGGATGGCATCAGTTCGATCTGGGGGATAATCTCACCCGAGTACGCTTCTCGGCCTAACATTTCAACAGTCAAGCAGCGGGAGTTCCATATTCCAGGATATTCCGCCTCTCTTTCACTTAGCGAGCTTGAACCCTCTCTCGGGTCAACGACGTATAACTTACCCGGTAGCGACTTTCCATCAAGTGTGATGAAACTTCTCTTCCCTTACAATTCGAATCAAGGGGCACTTAACAAGGAGTGGCCATTCGATCTGGCTGGTGCGTCGAATATGCCCATATTTGAACGGTGGCAGGCTCTTTCTGCGGATGCGACTGGCATCTCAAATGTCATCAAGCTTCTATGGACCGATCTTGCGGCTTCAGCGGTGGTTGGAACGAAGGGGACGCTGGGCTCAATCAATAACGTGCCTGAAGAGGCCGTCGAAATCTCTATCCAGGTGTTCGGACGGAGGATCAAGTATCACTACGCGTTCGGAATCCCGGCTTTCCTTCTACTGTTGGTCATGTTGTCAATCATACTCGTCTTGCTCGTGACTTCAATCTCTCAATCATCGACTGTTAATGTTCTTCGACGTCGCCTTCAGCAACTCACTGTGGGCAGAATTCTCACAACAATTCTATACCCTGAGAGCAGTGACCTGGCCATGTCGAGCAAGGAATGGAGCAGCGCAAACGGGAGCAAGACAGTCCTTCTTAATCATGCGCCTCAGAAAACTGCAGTGGCGGAGGATGAGAATCTTACGAAGTATCGAGCAGACACACCGGCTGAAGAGGTGAAAGTAGGATTGATGACAAGCGACAGGAGAGCAGAATGATGATTACTTTTGTTTTCTCAACTTCTTGTCTCTAGCAAACCCGATTTTCTAGTCCCAGATTTGACTCCGATGCTCCGTTTAGTCTTCTACGTTCGGGAACTTGATTCAATGACAGTTGAATGTGCTTGCTGACGATCCGCCTCCATATCACTCGGCCGGCAACATCAGACCACGACACATGCCGAGCAAACGCCGAGCATGATGCCTTCTAACCCATCAGAAAAATGTCAAAGCGCATACACGAGCTTCGTAGCGGAAATATTGCCATCACGGTACTCCTGGAATCCTTTATGAACTCCCTCAAGGCCACCGGGAATAACCTTGGGCTTGTTAGGTTTGATCTTGTCTTCCTCAACCCAACCCGGAAGCTTTTCGAAGAACTCAGTCCCAAGCTGGTGGTCTGCCTCATGCGCCTATTTTGGTCAGTTATTGCAAAATATGCCACGGTGTGCGCGTGTGGAGAGGACAGCTTACCGGCCAATGGAAACTGCCGTAGCGATGGTCTTTCAAGAAGGCAGTCCAGACAAGCACATCCGTCACCTTAGTTTGCTTGGTGACATCCTCAGTGTTTGCCTTTCCGGGTCTTACAGTGCAAAGGCCGCCGGCACCTCTCTCATCGATTGCTCGAGACGCCAAGCCTGAAGAGGACTTGTTGCCGATGGTGTCGAAGACGTACTTGAGACCAGGTGCCGCTTGCTTGATGGACTCGACAATATCGTCGTCGTGGTAGTCGAAGGCATGCTTCGCGCCAAGGTATTTAACAAGGTCGAAGTGGGGTGGACTACACGTTGTGATGACCTTGAACCCGTGGAGTGCAGCAATTTGAATTGCATAAAGTCCGACACTCGCTATTTATTATTAGTCGAAACGCATGCATACTGATGTTTGGGAAAAAGACTCACAACTACCGCCCCAAATAAGAACAGATGTATCTTTTCCTCCGTCTCGAGGAATCGCGAGACAATCTTTGGAGAACAGTGCAAGCCATGATGTCATGGAAGCAAGCGGCAACGTGGCCGCCTCCTCGAGGCTGATGTTCTTTGGGACCCGGAAGCTGATGTTGTTGTCGGCCACAGTGTACTCGCTGTACCCTCCGATGCCTTTGATTTCTCCTATGCCACAGTCAGATTTGTCTATATTAAGCTTCCAAGGCTACATACCTCCCCAAATCAGCCCAGCGATGGTGTCGCCCTTTTTGAGCTTGTTCACTTGATCACCTGTCTCTTCGACTGTTCCGACAAAGTCGCACCCCAGAACCGCACCATCGCCAAAGGCATTCCCGTCAAAAGACTGGACTAGAGCCGATCTGAGAATTATGCATCACTTTCTAAAATTGGGGTCATGTACTTACCGTCTGTAGGGTTCTGTGCGATGTGTGAGATTTTGACAAGAGCCTGGTTGGATGCCGGCACGGGAATCGGGATTGACTTCCTGACCAACGATGGTTTACCGTTAGGCGCCTCAACCACAAGCGCTTGGCATTCTTTCCCACTCATGTTTGGATATTTTGACAAAAAGACACCGTATCGATGGTAATGGAGAGTGAAGGGAATTGGGTGAGGAGGCCATTGAGAAATATCAGCCGGACGTTGGCCCGGTATATATCAAACTCTCAAGGTGCGTAGTCTGTTCTTGCTCATCAGAAATACGTCATGAAGACTCGATAATCGCGTGTCTTGTTGCTGCGGGGTTGATGGCTGAAAACATTACAAATCGGTCTCGGCCGGATGACAATTTGCGGGCCGGTCGACACCAAGAGCCAAACATACAAGCCGGAGTGGGGTCGGATGCCGGCCGGCCCCGATCGGTCGGGTGGGGACCGGATTCTGGAAGTGCAAGTGCAAGCGCAAGCGCCAGGCGTAGGTAGTAAAGGATGGACATAGTCTGGATGATAGTCAAAGTTGTGGAAACCCTCAATCACTGCAGTTTAGTAGATCAGGTGACGTTGCCTAGTGCACCAGGTCCCTCACGAGGCGGTATCTTTTTCTTGAGTTGAAGTGGTTCATCCTTTCTTCAGAGGGCGATTACTAAGGATGCACCAAGTGCGCTGCATGAATTTCTCATCTCCCCACGGTCTGCTTGCTGGCGCCAGCTTCTGTCTGAACATGCTCGTCTGATTTGCGACTCCGAATCGTGGCCGTCATTGGCTCGGCTGGTCTATTATGCGGGACAACGGCAAGCCAACTCAATGCGAAGGGAATAGAGCAGACCGAAACGCAGGAACAACAGAAGTATCACCAGCGCTACAGGTTGTTGACAGTGACATTGATTCATGTATTGATAGTTTGATCCCCCAGAACCTTGCACTCGGATCTTCGGAGTAAATGGTACGTTCCCTTTGTCTAACTGTGCATTTCTGTCCCGGGGAGGTATTTGGAGTTTCTACCTATTCAAACTCACCCACCTTCCAAATCGAGCAATCTTTTTACAACTCTGGCACCACAAACATAGGAGCAGCGACCGAGCAGCTGGTCGGGGCATGATGTTGCCCAAGCTTCCTGTCGAAGACTGCCAACTCGAGCTAAACCATCCAACCCCATTTTCCGTCACCATCGATTCGGAGCTTCTGAAAGTCACGGAGCAGAAGCTTCTCTACTGCAGATTTCCCGAAGAACAAACGGATTTCACTGATGATGACTGGTCTCAAGGTGCAAAGGTTGCACGCATTCGGTAACTGGCAGAATATTGGAGAAATGAGTACAACTGGAAAGACCAGGAGGCAGGTTCCCCGCGTCTTAACTCTATCACTTTCTCTTCATGATTGTAAGGCTGACTAGGCACAGGAGCGAATAAACAAAACGTTTAATCATTTCCTTGTCAAAATTCAAGTTCCTGATTATGGCCTGGTCACGCTGCACTATACCCACACTACGTCGCCCAACCCGGACGCCATCCCGCTCTTATTTGTATACGGCTGGCCATGTTCCTTTCTTGAAGCTAGCAAGGTCGTTGAGAAATTGACTACGACCGATACCGAAAACGACGATTTCCCATCATTCCACGTTATAGTGCCATCCATCCCTGGGTTTGGCTTCTCACCTGCCCCCTTGAGGTCTGGAGTCGGCCCTGCAGTGGTCGCTCGTGCGTTCAAAGTCTTGATGACTGATGTCTTGAGCTACCCCTGGTTCGTAACTCAGGGAGGCGATCTTGGCGCTTTCATCACTCGCTGGATGGCAATTCAGCACCCCAGTGTTATACGAGCGCAACATTTCAATACGTTCCCGGCGCCCACCCCAGCTTTCGGTGCCGCGCCCTTTGCTTATCTTCGCCTGCGTATGTCCGGCGTACTCTACTCAAAATACGAAAAGAGACTTTTGAAGACTCGCAGTGTCTTTCACAGAGACCAGAGCGCATACATCGACATGCAGGAAACACGGCCTCAGACTTTGGGCTTTGCACTAGGCGACTCCCCCATCGGTCTGCTGGCGTGGTTCGTGGAGAAGCTTCAATCTTGGGTCGATGTACCCGAAGCGTTGAGCAACGACGACATCATCAACTTGGTCATGATGCACTGGATTCAAGGGGCAACCCCAGGTTTGCGGTTCTTCAGAGAGGCGTTTGGAGATAGGCGGGAAGCTGACAAAGCCTTTGACGGGCATCTCAGTTCTCACGGGCGTGAGCCTCTTTCCCGGAGAGATCCTGCCAGTCAGTACAAGTCAAACAAATGTGTTGTGTTTACTTCGCTAACTTTGAGTCTGTAGTGTCCAAAGGACTGGGCCAAGCAACTTGCAAACATCATCTTTTGGCGCCAGCATGAACATGGCGGTCACTTTCCAGCTCTCGAATGTCCCGATGACTTAGTTAATGATATTCGGAAATTTCTGTCTTCCAAAGAAATGCGAAAGGTTTCAAGAAAGAATGGGAAATGATCTTTGCTTGTAAGGAGCGTTTAAAGGCGATGGTCTGTAGTTGAGGGTCCACCTACCGAGCAGAGGGAGGGAGGGGTTGAGTTTTAATTGAGATGACCTGGAAGTGACAGTCGGAAAGTGGTTTAATATAACACCGACTGATTTTATTACGTCTGGGCGGCTACATTCTGTGCACTTCGATGAGGGCGACAATCATAATCGAGGATACAGACAATGGAACACAAGCAGTCTCTTTGAAGTCTCTTCAAGATCCCAGACACAGTAGTAGAAGATATCTTGCCCAGACTTGAAGTCCTAACTCTCGTCCATAATCTGAGATGCCATGGCACTGCATGATGTGACATTCGCTTATACTAGTGAGGAGCCCATCGCATCAAGATGCCTGGGAGCTGTTCTCCACAGATCCTGACAAGAGGCTGGCTGCTGCTATCCAAGCCTGGGCTCGATTGCGTTCACCATACATGTCCCTTCAGAATCATGCTCTATCTCGGACAGTTTGTTTATCGGTTTTTACCACCTGTAAGACAGTTGTTTGATCCCCACGTAGAAGCCGCTTCCACATCTATGTACTTCACACAAGAATCCATGACTCTAAGAATTCATAAGCACTTGAAACTGCGCGCGAAGAATGATTAATGCATGAGAAGACCTACTGACATCAGAGTTCAGGGGGCTAAGAGATGCAAACCAGTGTGCAGGGCAAGCTAGATCTACATGTATCTGGTTGTAGTAGAAGCTCTCCCGATTTGGGACATAGGGAGACTCCAGCTGGGATATATGATGGTTTTCAGATTGAGCTTTTCTGTTCGGGCAAATAATGATCATACACAATGAAGGCGACGATAGCAGCGACAACGACGGGGGCAAGAGCACAAAGTTTGATTTTCCAAAACAAAAGACCCATTGGTATTGACCTTGATTCCTATCAGAAATGGACTTCCGCCGGGACAGCTGAATTACACTCACGGATACAGAAGCTGCTCAGGTTTCTATTCTCGCTGTCGATAGCTATCAGCGGAGGCTTCGTAGCACTAAGATTTCCCGGCCTTTGAGAAGCAAAAAGTGCAATACCACAAGAGACACGTAAAAGCAATTCGTTGGACATATCTACATATGATAGGATCCAACTAGTAGCACCAAAAACAGTTCCATCCCTTGATACTCTCAGGTCCAACATAGAGGACCACAAGACCACGTAGATTGATAAGACCGTTAGGCTGCGATTGAAATTATCGAGACACTATTCATTCCTATGACAACCCTTTGGGGTTCTCCGGATCCATGTCCAAAAAAAGGCGTTTCGAGCCGCCAATACAGGGAAAAGGTTCTTAGCTGCTCTCATGCCGTACGATTCGCAAATCCGCAATTCAGCCGATGACGTATGCACCATGCTAGTCTAACAGTGGAGCTCAGCATAGCTGTTCCGGTGATTGCTGAGTATCGAGTCCACATCATTTTTTTGATACATAATCGTCCAAATACTTGAATAATTGGTTTCGGAAACGCCAACCAGTCACTGCAAGACAGATATGCGGCCCTAGGCCTCGGTAGTTCTTGGAAGTGTACTCAAACAGTGTGCGACGGATAAACCCAGAAACTAACTACTTGGATAGTTTACAGGTGGGTATGCCACCATTTCCGCAAACGGAATTTACCATAGCTGAGTAACTGTAACGGGCTAGAGCCCGGCCGAGATCTCCAGCTTTGCCGGAGCAGCTACCGAGATCCAGCTCCGCCGGATCCACTATTCTGCTGTAGCACACCGCCTAGCCCCAGTCTGCATCACTGCTGCTAGGCGCCTATCCCTGTAAAGTCCTTTCCTCCTTCTTCAGCTTAGAATAGTCAATCGACAGCACCTCTACGTTGAAAAAGCCTAGGGGCCAGCCCCTTACAGTAACCAACCACCAGGGCCTAACCATAGCCCAGAGACATTGGCTTGGCCCATTTAATGTTTATGGGTCGATGTCTTGGACTAACAATCAGCTTTATTAGCTATTGGCACTTAAAGGGTAAGAGATATCTGGATTCTGGAGATCAAGTTGCGTCAGTGTCGGTGACTAAATTCTTTAGCGGAACATCTATGCAACTCTCCAGTTTCTGGACGGTTTCGTAAATAATGAGATAGCTGTGGCTAGCTGGATGTATTTTCACTTGATGAACACAGCCAGTCGGCTATTATCTTGGTCACTCAACGCAGTAGTATCTGTAGAGGGCGTAACGGGCGTGTGACACTTAACATATCTACCCTTGGAACTGCTAACAGTCTTCACCGCTGCAGCAAGTTTCGTGGCACCTATTGCCTACTACCACCTGCTCCAGAAGTACTGAGCAACACATCGGCCGCATATAAAGAGGTCATTCCCTCTCCCGAATTTATCAGGCCTATTCTACAGCTGACAACGAAAGTCACTTTCAATTCCGAGTCATAAATCAACCGCTTCTCGTTCCAAGTCATCAAATATTCACAACCACACAATGCCCAACCCACAGGTTTCCCTCGGCGCTGCCCGCCAAAGCACTCCTCTCAGTCCCACCAGCAATCTCCTTTCCACCGACGCTCTCTACCAGACCATTCTTCAAGGAGCTCAGGGTGGCAACTCCACCGGAGATTACTTTGGCCAAGTCAACGCCGTCGCTCAGATCTACAAAACCATCGGCAACAGGGGCGGGGACGCCTGGACTACAGGCACTGACGGTCAAGGCCACCCTGTCTACTACGTCAACGAGCGAGATAGTTCCGGGAAGACATACTACGCCACGATTGCCCTTCAAGGCTTAAAACTCGACAATGAAAACATCACGCATAATGACAATACGTGGACCGTCAATGGTGTGACTTACACCGGCGTCGTCACCGCGGTCAAGACTATTGGTTATTCCAACATGAAATTGTCCGAGATCTCCTGGGACATCGGCGTGGCAGCTGCTGGTACGATCCCAGCCAAGATCTTTATGCCGTTGATATTGAACTGCCTCAAAAGCGTCGCCACTGTCGTCGGAAACGCCATCCGCTCCGCGTTCCGGTCCCTCGTCGCCGGGGGTGAAGCCCTCCAGCAAAGCGAGATTGAGTTTCAAAGACTCGGCGAGCAAGAAATCTCCCAGACTGGCGAAGTAGCCGTTGCAGACACTGCCGCTGACGCCACTGCCACCGCGATCGCAGGAGGAATAGGATTCATCGGCGCCGCAGTCGCAGTAGCAGTCGTATTTATCGCCCTGTCATTCGTCCTACACAACTCGTACCATAACCTCCGCCTCTGGAACCTAACCAAATATGACCTCGACTGGATCTGCGTCTTCATTAGTGAGTCTGGTAGTAATGAGGGCCAATTCTCGTCTGCACCGCTGGACCAGAAGACTAACGTTCCGATCACTATCAAAGGCGCCACACGCGCCAGCGGGATCCCTGGCGTCGCTGGCCCGCCTTCGGTCCAGTATGCAGACTTTAATGTCGCGAGTTCGCACGAGTACAATGGTATCGGCTGGGCGATCCAGATCAACCTTAAGGACCCCGCTACCAATACCATAGTCTACACCACAACAGTCTACTACGACATTCCGTTTGAGGGTGACAACTCGACGAACCTCACATTCGACCCTGTGCCTGATCTTGCAACTTGGTATAATGATAACCAGGGAAACAATCAGAGTACGAGGGCCACGCAGACGTCGGGCGATGGTGTAATTACGGTCACTAGTACGTACGATTATCTGAGTGGACAGCACGGGGTGCCCTCGCAGGTTGGGGGGTCCAGTAATGAGGCATATTACTACCAGTCGCTGCTTGTCATTGCTGAAAACGATCTCAAGGTCAACGACTTGACATTTTAAGAATGGACGCAGCGAGGTAAGATGTATCTCATTGAGGGGTCAGGAGCTAACACTGGTTGTGCGGACGAGTGAACTGCCAAGAGTCAAAGACACAGCTATGAAACACGTCTACTTAGAATGCAAGATAATCTTCAGAAGTCGTCATCTCATTACCTGCCTTCTCATCGATCGCAATCTTAGCACAGTACGCGTAGTCTCCCATGCCGTGCCTTGAGACAAAGTCTCCTCGCACGCGCAGCTCAACCAGCGATTGAAAAGTGACCCTGTAAGCCTTCAAAATCTCAGTCGTGGCCAGCAAGACTTTGCAGTTCTGAGATTGTGTTAGGTCGGATGTGGAAACTGTGTGCTTACGGGTGACTAGATTCATCATGGATGTTGCCGAGTGTGATGGTTTCCTTGACACATCGTTAATCAAAGTTGTCTCTTGATCTTGGTTTCGGATTCGGAGAGGAAAAGAAACAAAACACTACGCAGCTCTTAGTCTTATATGATTACTTACACATTATCCTTCTTTTGGGGGTGTGTTTTTGGGTTTGCAAGATCTTGGGAATGGTATGAACTCTTGGCGTGCCAGGCTGGTTGGCACACACGGTAGCTGCATGCTTAGCGGACGTGGACTCATGCTGCAGCAAGATGTTCAAAGGAACGATTAACATCGCTGATAGGTGGAAGCAAGATACGTATAAGGATGGGAAGCAGGGTGAGGGTGGTAGGGCGGTGTCCGACAGTGATTAGGGGTATCCCAGACCCTGGTAATGTTAGGGAGGGGCTGTCTACGATGTTTCTGCCACCACTATGGAGGAGCGGGGAAGAGGCTCATCGTCTCAAATAAGATATTTCAAAACATGTGTATTTCATTGTCTATTGATCAGGCGAGAGCAACGGATTCGGAGGTAGCTCCAGCCAAGCTTCAAGCCCATAAAATTGACGTGGACGCAAGCGGGGCCAGCTGGTCTCCCTGAGGCAGCGCTTGGTGTAAATTACACAACAACATATGGCAGAGTTGATGGGAAAGCAATGAAAAAATGCCCAAGATTCAATTAACCCTTGAGCACTTCAATGCCTGATCTGATCAAGCGCAGTAAATCGATAGCCAAGGAATGAAATAGAATATGAAAAAGCTTTAAGAAAAGATGAATTCCAATGTTCTCATCTACTCTCAGAGGTATGGTCTCTTCAATTCTTTAAGCTCAGTCATTAAGATTTCGCCTAATCATCACCTCATCGGCCCTCAAAACACGTGTGCCATGGACCGCTACCCTTGTGTCAACAGATACAAGTACACCGTCGACGGTTCAGCTTGGGTTTGGGTATATCGCGCTCGATGTGAGGACTGTGTCATTGCAAATCAGTTGAAGGAATGATTGGATAATTTGAGCAGCATAACCGATAAGGTCTCTGGGGCCGAACGGGGCGGAGATTGTGTGCTTTGGCCGGATAAGAAGGATAAGCTGGAAGGGCCACGCACGGTCGGCAGAGAACAGTCATAACGATGGCCACATACATCGTGAATACCCGTTCAATTATTTTAGAAAAGAGTCGTACGCAAAATTTCGACAGTGAGCACTTGTGGCATATGTCTAGAGAATCGCTTTCAAGCAAGAACAAGAAAACATCTTGGTACCGCTCACTAAACACTCTCTTGCCATCAATACCCCCAGTTCTAGAACATTGAGGTTCGAGACTGAGCGGCAAGTAGCTACACCTAGGAGGAGTCACTTCCGTCCAAAGATGGACAGGTGTGATGTCCGAGCCACCTACACCGAAATGCCTGTTAATGATCATACATCAACGGGGCCTCCACCGATACGTCAGAGGCGGCTATTTAACTGTTCACAAAGAACTAGTCCCGTATTAATGAGAATCAATGTGCTCCGATCGAATGGGTCCACATGGCCTAACATCGAACGTTAAGAATTTCGCTACCGTTGTGCAACGGTAGCACTATTGTAACTGGCCTCCAACGATTCCCGCTATGGTTCAGAACATTCACTGTGACCCAGAGAAAAATCACAATCTGTATTTCGACCAGCAGACTTCATTTAATAGTATTGGCTGGTCCTATTGAAGGCAAAGATGATGTAGGTCTTTGTTAAATAGATCTCTTGCACTGGTGGATGTTTACTGAACAACACTGCGTGTTGACCTTCGATGACCATGAACATATCGTTATCACTTGACAAAATATACTTGTGGTATACATTTCGAAACTAATCTCTCGTCGTGTTTTGAGCTATATTGAAGAATGAAACTGAAACCATAATGGCTGTGTACTGTGAGGAGCCCAGCCAGCAAATTCGATACTCCAGGTTCAAGATTTTCGATCTTTTAGGCCGTGATTCGCTAGTCATGAACTTTATTTCATTCTAAACTATTTGAAAAACTCTCCTCAAGTTATTGACGTCGGCTTCTTTGAATATTTTCTACCATTGCCCCTGTTTTGTCGTTCCTTTTGTTGAGTATATTATTCCTACCCACTTACGTAGTTAGGAGATTGCGTTCGGAAAGCAAATCGTTCCTATGCATTCGAAAGAGTCGTAAATTTGACAACGATTTTGCTAACGTTGAGAGTAGCTCCAAGTTATGGCGTGTGTAAGCAACGGAATCCAGCCTTGGGCACGTCGTGATTCGTGAATTGCACAGACTGGATGTGGAAATCGAAGAAACCCTGGCCCGACGAATGAGCGACTCGAGATCACACACAGTGCGCGGTCGGTGTTGCATTGTTCCTGCGCTTGCCGTTGACAAACTTGCATCTCAATGAAGAATACCGAACAGGAAGGTAATGCGCCGTCATTGCTACCCACCGTACATCGTTGTCAGGAAATGAACCAGTAATATCAACTGTACAGTTTTAAAGGCGGGGTTTCCAGCCTGATACTCCTCTAGATCTGCAGTGAGATTCACTAGTCGTCTTTGATGGCCCGATTGAATGCATTTCTCCAGCTGTGGGAGTCATTTGATTGGTTCTCTATCCGCATTATGTAACTCGGCACAAGAATTCGATCCAGAAGCCGTCCTCGTTTCGGACAGCATTACCATTTCGTCTAGCCCAGAGCCATACTTGATATCACCTCGCGTCTAAGAATGACGGCGAACCCATGCTGAATGCAATCTTTGTCGGTAAACAAACACGTTCAATTAAAGTGAAAGTCGGTGAGCATTTTAGTATAAATGGATTCCTAAGCCTTGCCCATCCTGCTCGGACAGTCTGTTCCGACCACCTTTGGGACTTGATCTGAAAAGCACGACCCATTTGTTGACTATAGCGATGGCAGAAACGGTTCTTGACTTCGGCGCATCCGGAAACATCGGAGTATCTGCCGTTATCGGTGCCCTCCAAGCTAAGCGCAAAGTCATTGCTGTTGTCCGTAATCAGACAAGCGCCGAGAAGATATTCAACTACGTTGGAACCCGCGATGGAATCACGATCACCGAAGCGGACATCGCATCTGAGGAATCTGTTATAGGTATCGTTGATCAAGTTCGCGCCGGCAAGCTGCCGCCGTTTCAGCATGTTTTTGCGTCTCGTGAGTACTTCTTCACCCCTTAGGTACCATTGTTGATTGAGGCGGCCTCTGGTATTTGCTTCGAGGACACGTGACTGATACCAACTTTGAACAGCGGGTGGTCTTTATTGGGAGACTAGCCTGATTAATCTCGACACTTCTGCACTTCATGAGATTATGAAGATCAATTTTGAAACTTATCTATGTGAATAGCTACCAACATAAGCTGAACTCGTTGTGAATTTTCGAATTTAAACAATCTTATCGCAGACGCATACCGTGCAACTGCGCCGTACTTACTGGAGAATGGCATCCCAAACAGCTCTTGGACGATGTGTTCTGGTGCTTCGGGAGATATGGGTCGGCGAGCAGCTCCTGCTGTAACTCAAGGAGCTTTGTTCAGCATGGCCACTGTGACTGCCCGCGATAATCTAGACGCCAACATACGCTTCAACGAAATCTACCTATCCTATCGAGTTCAGCACCACGTCAACTTGGAAGACAAAAAACAGTTCCTCGGCCTGGCGCATCTCCAGACTTCGAGGGAGTTCGCCCCACTCTACCAGCAACTGTTGGACGGAACGGACATTAGGAGCAAGAGGGTCAATGCTATCAACCCTGAAGACGTGGTTGATTTGAAGTACGAAACTCGTTACCGAGACTTCTGAGGGGTGTCGGTGGGCGGTTTGTATGCGGAAACTCGTTCACTTGAGTTAGAAGCTCGTTCACTGGCTTTCTGTTTGATTATCTAAGGGTGGAGCGTCGTGTTGCGCTAGTTTCCTTATGGGTAAACCTGATATTAAGGTGTATCTACAAAAAGGGGCTGTTTGGTGATACCTCTGGATGGCTGTGTAGACGTCCATGAGTAGACATCCCACAAGCTAGAGAGTTGGCAATTTTCGTGTCGCGCGTGTACTTCAAGAACGACGCTTCCTGGGCTTCCGCAATGACTTCGATCTGCGCTTTATATTCAAATTTGAGACCAACTTTGAGATGGAATGTGATGTTGACCTAAATCGAATGCGAGAAAAGACAGCGGAAGAATACAACTAACTTAAACAGTGGAGGGAGACAACGGACTGTTTCGTCCGGAACCTGCGGGGTTGATCACTGACCCCTGCTCCTCATTCATAGACAGTTGAGCGCGGATGTGTGGGTTCAGATTGAGAAGAGCTCAGTGTCATGTGGAACCTAGAGCAACAAAACCAGCATTTGTTCGTTTGAAGGACAGCTGAGGCGTACATGCTGAGGATCAGAGAATTATGAATAATCGACAGGAAATCGCCAAAAGAAACATCACAGTCTGCGAGGACAAAACTCCACGGCTTCCACGGCCACGCGGCATTAGTTTGCCAGGCAAAAGAGACGGTTCAGCACACTGACGTGGCGGGGAATAGGCGGCCGGTTTAGGGCTGACCTACAGGGATCTTGCATGCAAATAACACGTTGGACCGAGCTAGAATCCTCCATGGGCCGATACTACATTGCCTCGATATTGACGGCAACATCTTTTCATTTTGTTTCCTGTTCATGTCAAATCTGTCGACTAAAGCTGAAAGGGAATCAACGTAGTCAAGTTCGCTGCTGAAAGAAGTTGCTGTTGGCTTGTTGCAGTCATTCCCTGATTCGATAGCTCGCAGGCACCGTGCTATGTCAAGTTCTGCCGCGTCCGATGGTCTGCTCACTTGGATGAAGAGGCCTGTGAGTTAACATCGACTTTGATGATGATCTTTCAGGCATTTGAAGTCCATCTAAGGTTGATTCCAACGTCGATATCCCCAACTCAAGTTGCCAAATCTTCCGAACGGCTCCCTATGCGACCATTCCGGCGGCCATCTCATCTGCCTCATCCCTTCAACGAGATGAGATGAAGGCCCGTGCCCTCAGGGCATGAATCGGCCAAGTCGGTGGTTGATTGACTCGCCAGCTATTTTAGTTCCTAATAATCTCCATCCGGTCTTAACGAAAACGAGTAAAAAGTCCACAAAACGTCGCGCTAGCGCAAACTCTGTCGGCAATGTCTTGCCAGTTGAAGGGCGGCGATCTCCGCTAATTACATCATCAGGTAAGACAAAACAACACCGGGCCTCGGGCCTGAAAAACTTAACCTCATCTCATCAAGATGCCCGGCATGCGACGACGCTCGACTCTCCGATCCGTCGGAGAAGAGGTGAACTCGAGTTCATCCCAATCTGTCGCGACCGATGGTCCCGAAAATATGAGTACCGATGAACAGCAGCCCGATGCCGACCGGGAAACCCCCTCGCCGGAGCCTGGTCCTGCGGCTCCGACGCGGGCGCCGACTAACGCGACGAGCGCCAGTGCAGCAAGGAAGCCGCCTCCGAAGCCCAATCTGATGACCAGACTCGGTCTCGATGTGCCAACAGTCATGATGATGTTTAAGGGCTCATTACCACCGATCATTGGTATCAGCATCTACCAATCGACACCAGTTGCGCAATACTTCACCACCCTGGGCTACCTCGTGCCCATTATCTCAGTCCTCGCTCTCGCTATTCTTCCGAGAGGCAAGTATCTACAGAATCTGGTCCTCAATGTGTCGGGAATCTGCATCGGTGCCGCGATCTCAATGCTGGCCCTGTGGACTGGTGTCCGAGCGCGACACAACACCGCAACAGCGGAAGAGCTGGCCACCGGCTTGCCCATCTACAACTCCAGCCAATCGGCTGTTTGTGGCATTTGGCTGTTTTTTAACATCTGGATCTCGAACACGCTGCGTGCAAAGTATCCGGCTATGAATCTCCCCGTCATGATTTACTCCATCTTCATGAACGTCGCGTGCACCTTCGGGCCGCTCATGGTGACAAACGCGTCCGCAGAGTCATTCGTGAGACGACTTCTGGTGGCTATGCTCTCTGCTATGGGAATTGCTACCGGTGTCGCCCTCTTCATCTTCCCAGTGTCCAGCCGAAAGGTTGTCAGTGCTGAATTCAAGGGCGCGATCGGGTTGGTCAGAAAGTCGATCAGACTGCAATTGAACTACCTGCAGGTTCTGTCCAGCGATGACATGTTGGAACGCGAGCCGACAAGAGCAAGCAGCGCTTTCAGGAAGAAGCCGAAGGGGCCCGAGATGACGAAGGAGGCCAGGGCTGCGGGAGAGTTGAAGGGTACTGCTTTAGCTATCTCGGCTCTGTTCGGAAAGATGCATGGAGACATGGTCTTTGCCAAGAGAGATATCGCGTACGGGAAGTTGGATGCCAAGGACATGAGCGAGATCTTCAACCGCCTGCGGAGCATTATGATCCCACTGAATGGAATCAGCACGATTGTTGACATTTTCAGGCGGGCGGCTGAGAAGCATGGATGGGGTACGAGCGACGAGGGTGGCGACACGGATATTGAAAAGTCCTTGGAGCAAAAGGTGTGGAACGACATTATGCTGCAACTCTACGAGCCATTCGAAATCCTCACCGAGGCTATGGACCAAGGACTGGAGCACGTGGGTATCGTGCTCGAACTTACCCCGAAACCCAAGAAGTCAAAGACCGCCGATGTCGAAATGGAGGCTGGGGCGAAGGCCTTGCCCAAGCCAGGCGAGTCTGGGTTTGCACAGGTTCTCGCGGACAAGGTCCAGGACTTTAACGACAAGAAGGGAGAGATGCTTAAGGCTTGGTTGAAAGAGAGACGCGAGGCTACTGAGCTGGAGCGACAGGAACTGCACCTCAAGCGATTGGAGACGAGGATGAAGGAGCGCGACCAGACACAGCTCTATGTCATGCTTTACATGGAGAAGCTCATGCTTGCGCTTGGTGAGGCGGTTCAGGACTTGGTCATGTTTGCTGACTCTAAGGTGGCCGACGGAACCATGGGCAAGAAGCGCTTGATCATCCCCTCGCAGAGGCGCATCATGAAGTGGTTGAGGGGAGCATGCAGCACCCAGGACGGAACGCCAGAGCAGAACCCGGACATGGCGGACATGGGGGCGAATGTGGTCTACGCCGGTGATGGGTACAACAAGAAGAAAGACCCCGAGCATCTCCCCGCGCACGGCGCATGGCAACATTTCGGCAACAGGCTTCGAAAGATCTCGGCATTCGTCGGTTCTGGAGAATCAATGTTTGGCTTCCGTGTGGCAGTGGCGACGATGACTGTCGGCATTCTGGCTTTCCTCAAGGATACCCAGACCTTCTTCAACGAGCAGCGTCTCGTCTGGGCGATGATTATGATTGCCATCGGAATGACGATCACTGCAGGCCAGTCCATCTTCGGCTTCGTGTGCCGTGTTGGTGGAACACTCGTCGCCATGATCTTCTCGTACATCATCTGGTACATCGTCGTGGAGAGAACCGCCGGAGTCATTGTCTTCCTCTGGTTGTTCACATTCATCGAACAATACTTCGTCCTCAAGTACCCCAGGTTCATGCCCGTATGGCTCATCATGATCATCACCCAAGTCCTCATTATCGGCTACGAGCTTCAAGTTCAGAAGATTGGCGAGGTCGCCGCTGCAGCCACCGGACAGCCGTACTACCCGACCTACCTCCTGGCCCCTTACCGTCTTGCCTGTGTCGCTGCAGGATGTGCGATCGCATTCATCTGGACCGTCTTCCCCTCTCCGATTACGGATCGCAGATGGCTTCGCATGGACCTCAGCGCTTCGCTCTACCTACTCGCCAACTACTTCAGTGTCATCACAGAGACCATCAAGGCCACCATGAACGACACCCACGGAGACATCAAGATGCCGGGAACGCCCGCTCAGAAGATGGAGAAGGAGAGACGTCGCATCTTGGGCAAGCTGTTGCTGCTGCTCCCTAGCCTGGACAGCCACGCGCAGTGGCAAAAGTGGGAGCCTGATATTGGTGGCAAGTTCCCCAGGGCGACCTACGAAGACATCATCAGACGTTCTACGAGCATCATGCGCTATCTGACACTGATCGCGTACACAATTACCTGGAAACCTCGCGATAGACCATCTACCGCCTCATCAGCGAGCGATCGCCAGTGGCTCCGTGCCTTGAACCAAGTCCTCGCCGGTATTGAGCCAACACAGCACACAATCCTCTCCACGCTCACCCTGCTCTCGAATTCTTTGCTCTCGGGCCAGTCTCTGCCTCCATTCATGCAACTCCCACGACCCAATGAACTCACTCGCAAGCTTCTCCATCTCCGCGCTCCTGAGCCTGAGCCGCAGCCAGGCATCCAGAGAAGGGGAAGCGAGTTGGAGCACAGGCTGGTCACTGTCCACACGCACACAGGCGAGGAAGTCCGTTCGACGACTCGCAAGCCTAGCGTCACGAGTGATAATTCAACACTGGCAGGCATGGCCGAGCTCGCGGAGACGATAAGCCCGCCAGGCAGCGGAAGCATTCTTGACGTCAAGAATGTGGAGCAGCATGGGTACACAGAGTTTGCGGTGCTGCAGGTATGCAGCTCGCTTGTGTGCGACGACCTGGAGGGACTGGTTCGTGCGGTCAGCAGTCTGGTCGGTGTGGTGGACTTCAGCTTCAGGGTTAACGGCAGTGAGGCGACCTTGAGTAGCAGTGAGGAAGACGATGTGACGGGAAAGGCGAAGAGGCATTAATGAAGAAGTAGACTGTCACGAGCGCTTAGCTTGATATTCCTTGATACCTAATTGAATCATTCTCATGAGACGCCCGCTGCCGACTCAAATCATCAGCACTTTTGTATTCCAATGTGTTTGTATCTCCTGCGAACTCGCATGTCTTTTGACCCAGCGGAATTTGGGCACCTTGTTGAGACTGTTGCCTAACCTCTCGCTACCTACATAAATAAGTACGAAGTTTTGCTGCTCGTTGCGAGAACATCTCGATTCTTTTGAACGTCTGATTCCTAAACACCTTTATCAAACCTGCACGTAACCCTGCAAACGACAACGACAGGGACGAGGACACGTAATCCTCGTTCGAATTCTTTCAGTCCTACCAACAACACCACGCCACAAATTCGGTCGCTGGCAATCTCACTTGACTTCCATTGAGCTTCCGCGACACCATCATGAATATTGCTACGTTTCCACTGTTCTCCAAGCTTCCCAGAGAGCTCCGGGACATGATCTGGGACACTGCTCTCCGTCCCTTGGAACACGGTGTGCATTACTTCTCTTTACAAGAATCAAGTCATAAGGGACTGCCAAACGAGAATGCGCAGCCGGCGGTCGAGCTCTGTAGCACCAAAAGCGACCAGAATCTCTCAACCTACATGCTCACACGCGGTCTTCTAACATCTTGCAAAGAGTCACGAGCTGCAGTTGAACGATCTCGACGCTACGCACAGAACACGCCGAGAATCATCACCTCCAAACTTGACGGAAAAGTACAAGAGCTATTCTACTGTGACTCTTCGGACATAATCATCCTCCGTATCGGTTGGGGTAGAACAGGACACATTGTGTCAGAATGCCTGGCAAAACCGGAATCCGATAAGGGGCATTTTGGAGCACCTCCCCGTTTCCCCAAGCATATCGGTCTTGAGATCGAGCTGGACGACTACTTATGGCTGGTGCAATGGGGGCACTCACCATCAAATCGCAGCCAGCAGTATCAACAGGTTAGATACTTTGTGGCTTCTATTATGAATTGGGTGAATCACGGAGCCACGTTGTACTTTTTCTTCCCAGGAAACAAAGCCTTTACCGACTACGAACGCGATCGAATGAAGCGTGGGAATCTCGAATCATCTCAAATTGAAGGGCTGGTATTCAACGACGGCAAGTATAGATATCTGCCGGTCTTGCCATCAAGTTGCCTAGAAACAGAGCTAGTTTGGACATTCATTACGAAACTAAAAACACTATTCCGCGATAGTTTCAGCCAGATCCTTGCGCGTAATTGGATTCCCGTCTGAAAGTGATGGCTCGACAGCAAATTTCTCATGAGAGGACGACAGGGTAGGAGTTGGCAGTTATCTTTCGCTCGGGGAGAGTTTGAGACACCTTCGATAGAGCATAAATACGAAAGGGACATCAGTTGACATCACATATTGGGTGATTTGAGACTACGTAGACTATATCTGACAGCCCGGTACAGTGACCATCCGGACACAGTCTGCTTAAGCAGTTATCGGGCGGATACTCTGCGGGTTGTGGAAAACATCCTTCGGATCCCAAGCTGTCTTGATCTGCTCCAACGCCAAGACATTACCCTGCCAATACGACTCTTGCGCATCAATTAGTGAGGTGTCGACAAATCCAGGGTAAGTTCCAGTAGACTCCGTCGAGACGGTGTTGAGTATCTTCCGGTGGAAGTTTTCGAGGAAGTCCTTGGTGGTCTTGCATTCTCCAGCGGCGTAAGATTGGTAGAACATGAACTTGTCGCGGTGGGCGAAAGCCGTTGCGCCTGTGGGGACCTCTGAGATGGCACCGCCCACAGCCTGGAACCGAATGGACCAGGAGTTGTCCTCTGCTTGAGCCTCTAACAATTCAAAGAGTTCGGCGATTGCAGGCCGAGATAGTATGTCGTCCGGAGTGAAGCCGAGGCCCTTGGAGAAGAACTTGCCAGGGCTAGCAGACAAGTGACGTGACTCCTCAGCTGCGTTCTTCGCAATGGAGCTGTCCCAAGTCTCCTGGCTGAGGGAAGCAGCACCGCCAGCCGGGAGTCTGCCCATAATGTTGGACTGATGAAGCTCCTCCCATGAACCGTACCACGTAGCCGAGATGCGTACGCCTGAAGGGGTCAAGGTAAAGTCGGTGCCGAGTCGGTTGTCCAGGGTTGGGTCGGCAACCAGTGATTGCCAGCTATGGAATGCTTCAACCTTGTCATCCCGGTTGGTGAACTTTAAGTCGTTGGTGTAGAAGAAGACCTCCTCTGGGGCGGGGTGCGTCTTCATCACGAACTCGGTGACGATGCCAAAGCCAGCGCCCGCACCTCGCAAAGCCTGAAGGAGGGGTCAGCATCATGGTCTCGGAATTTCCGCGAGGGAGATCTTACGAAGAAAACGTCGGCGTTCTGATGGTTGCTAGCCCTTGCGATTGTGCCGTTGGCAGTGACAACCTCAACTTCCTCTACATGGTCCAATGTGGTTCCCCACATACGAGACATGGGCCCGATGCCTCCCTTCACAATGTTAGAACACCAGCACACCACAAAATGCAAATGAAGAGACTTACGACGGTGGCGTGACCACCAATCCCGATGCCCCCGCAAAGGCCATGGGGGATGACTCGCTGATGAGCACGGAGGTGCTCGTCAATCTGGCTCAGCCTCGTACCACCGCCAACTCGAACGTTCCGAGAAGGAGTCATCATGTCGACGGAAGTGTATTGGAAATGGTGCATGTCAACTGAGATGGCACCATCCTCACCGCCAAGACCTAGGAGATTACCGTCAGCACATCTCGTACCTTTGGCGAAAGGTTTGCTTTAGGCTCACCATGGTTTCTGTCAAAGGTTAGTAAATGTCAGTAAGTAAGGGTAGCTTAGTACTCACCCAAATCCGTGTCCGCCAGCCTTAGCCTGGACCTTGGTGTCGTGCTTGAGGGCACACTTGACGACGCCCGCAATCTCCTGGGCGTCTTTGGGCCTGATGATAGCAGCCGGGACGGAGCTCTGGCCGAGATTGAACGGCTGAGCCCATTCGGCCGTGTTACCGAATCGAACGCAGTCGTCTCGGCCGGCGCACACATCATTGAGGCACGCCTCAAGACTTGAGGGAGCTGGTACAACGATAGGACCAGAACCGAAAAGGTACTGGGCAATGACAGCTCCGCCAGCGAAGGTCAGGGCAGCACGCCACGTCTTCTGTTCTGTGGAAGCCATGTTGAGTTGTAGGAAGGTTCAAGGAAGGAGTCTAATAACAGAGTGCAGTTGACTGGATCCATAATCCCTCGGACAAGCGATGTCGAGCTCTTATACTGACGAAGATTCAGCTTGCCGTCCCTCCTGCCGGTCGTCGTACGGGTATGCGGCGGCCCGCATCGGCGATCGGCCTTGGCCCGGAACGGCCAAGTCTGTCTGACTTCCGACGGTGTAGCCGGGTTCGGGATGAGACAGCAATCGCGAAAGTTTACCCCTCGACGAAAATGCCGGAATCCGGTCTGGCGGTTCCACGATGTCTGACGACCCCTCACTTCCACGACGATCACTCGGATAAGACTTGCGAGAAACTCATACAGCATCCTGATTTGGTTATGCCAACGTGTCCGATGTAGTCCCAAAGTTGACTAGGCTACCTACATATCGCCAGTGTCAGATAATCACATTGGATGAGATTGGTCATGTTTCAGTTGCTCAAGAAGAGACATGTCTCAGACTTCGTCGACTACATTCAGGGCGGCTTCTATGGCCATTGTTGCGTCATTTGCGCAACGGCAAGACGTTTCTCCGACAATCATCCCGCAATTTTGCATTTCTTTTGAGCTTTGAATCCTAAAGATCACTCGCTGTGTGATTGAAGGCGCGTTCCCCTCATGGCAGGAGTTATGGATCGTCAGCACGTGCTAAGGTTGCATGCGGCTGTTGACCCGTGACTCGGTACCATGCGGTGATCGTGACGTCGTTAGGAATAACGGTGGTCAGACGGTTGTGATTTCTACTGATTGCAAATTCCCAGCCGAAGATTCAACCTTTCTGGGGCGTCACATGCAGAATCCATTGCTGTAGCCCGTCACGGAGTCATCTCGACCCACCGGCACTCGGCTTCACTGCCGGCTGTGGAATGACAACGACGACGAGCTTCAAAATGGGATGGAGAAGTAAGGTCAAAGTCGACAGAGTGCTAGTCACCGTAAAGATGACTAATTCTGGACATGTATGAAGGTAAATGATCTTTTGAACTTGCTTGACCAGAGTAGTGACAACCCCAGTGGACTCGAAAAGGACGTGAAGTGGTAACTTTATGATCTCGCGCAAATGTGTTACACAGTTCATGAGACAACTGCATTTCGCTCCTTGAAAGATGCAGATGGATATTCCCCTCGTGGTAAGTAGATGTCCTGTTTGATACGATTTGACATCCATTGGAAGCCTGTATGCTTCTGCAAGCGCGCTTCCACACCACTTGATGGAGCGTGTGAATCCAAGCCGATTCTCGTCCTGCCTAACCCACAGCTATCACCATAACAACAAGTCACCTCCGGGCTCTCTTCGTCACTAGTATCGCTTGATCCAGTAACATGTATGCCAAAGAGCCAAGCACTTGTACTGATCACTTGCCTATGACCAACTTCAACCCTGTTACAGTAGTAACATTTTGTGGCTAACGGGCTTGATCAAATATGTGTCCAGCCTCGGGAAATCGACATTGGAAAACTCAGGAGACCAATTTAATCCTCCTGTGTATGCATGGCTATATCTTCTGTGTTCGTCGATGCTTCAATCCAGGAAGACAATAGGTCGTAGAAATAAAGATAGAGGCCGCAACGACGAGGGACGACAACATCAGACGATAACAACGAACGTTAAAGATAGACGGTAACGGCGGAAGACGACTGACAATCGTCCACGCAACGATTCAAAGCCTTTCGCACTCCGAGACGAGTTGCAGAATCTGTGAAAAAAGCACTTGCTCTCTCGACAAAACGCAACGCGAATGTCAAGAAAACACCCAACGAGGCATTTTGGGAACTCCCAGCCTCTGATCGCGAAAAGCTTCAATCATCATGACCATCTGACAACATACCCAAAACGTGTTTGGATGTTCGACAGGCCATCAAAAGACGATTCGACACGCCATGACAACTTCGTAGAGACAGTTACTCCACGCGTAACGCAAATAGACCCACCTTCCCTTACGAGTCCTGCGCACCGTCAAACGCCGTGAAACAAAACAAACACCCCATCTTGACGATCCTTGAAACCACTCCCATATCCAGTGTTTCTTTTCACGATGGAGCAGTTGGTAAGAGGGTTGTAGAGGGTAGTCTGCCCCCACGAATGTCTTAGCACCGCTTCCACCAAGAGACTGAATCTCCAGGCTCCTTGTTGCTAAGCCCAAAGCATACCGAAGACCCCCGACATCGCAACTGCCGTCGTAAGGTAACCTACCCTCGCGGATTATTCCGGTCTCGAAGACTCTGACAACCGCTCAGACCGCTCCCTCCAAGGCCGCACGCTCGATAGCCTCGGCTACCTCCCTCCCATCCCCCATCCCCTCCCCCACTTGCCTTCTATCCATTCGAGGCTATCCTTGACCATGTATATCTTCGGGTCGTTTTCGGTATTCGAGCATCGGAGGATCGTTTCGTGGGACTCGTGTACTAGTTTCTTCGTCTGTCTGTAGAGTGGCACGAGATGAGGGGGTTTGTTCGGGTGGGATGGACGATGGACGATGGCCTCCAAGTCTCGGATGGAACGATCGGTAACGACGATGGACGCTGGACGAGATGGCAGAGGAGATCAGGGACGGGTGGGCTATCGAAGAGGTGATGCTCGAAGACGAAACTACCGCGAGAGATGCTAGTTTGTCCAGTTAGCCAGTTACATGTGCCTCAGCGGAAGACGCGCATCGACACTCGTCACGCCAATTCCCGCGTTTTCCTTCGTTTCTGTTCGTTTCAAAGCCGTTAAAAAGACTCAGCCAAAACCGCATTTCGATTCAAAGAGTCGAACAATAATGATAGTAAGTTCTGTAGACTACGTATTGCAAAACCTGGAGCAGATTCGCCCATACAAATACCGCTCCTATCCCCTTTATCCTACTTCGCTCCCCCAAAGTCTACTGTAGATCTCACAAATGACCGTTCTCTAGCGCAACCAGAAACACCTCCCGCTGGGCCAAACGGCGCCGGCGGACGGTTAGCATAAACCAAGCGGCCGTAGACTCGCGCATCCCTCCGGTACCGAAATACTCTGAACCAAGGAAAGCCAAAACCACCGCACCAGAGCGAGAAGAAAAAGCCCCCGAAGGCCAGCACAGAAAATGCACCGCACGACTCTGGCAACAAGCTTCTACAGGTTTCAGAGCATCCAGACTTGCTTCTCTAATGGTTGAACTATGCCGGTGCCAGAAGACGCACCCGTCCGCGGCATTTGTCTCGCTAGGCATCACCCCCCTCCCCCCTCGCCCCCCTTTGTCGTCGGTGACGGTTTTCCGGTACGCGACGATTGACGGCATCCCTACCGTAATCTAATAACATTTGGCAGCAATATATTCGAAGAATTATGTTACGTGATCCTGGATGGCAGAAAAGTCCGTCTGAACTATTCTTGGGCCCATGGTTCAATTTCAGCCTAGCAAATATTGGATGCCACCTGTGGCGGAGCAAAGAGTCTCATCTGCCCAAGGCTAAAGAGACACTCTCCGGGGACTCGTAATCACATAAAAAGAAAGCACAACTGGTCGTATTCTGAACCTTTTCGTTTGTGCATCCATCAGTGCACAGTGACACCGGCAGTCGAGTTCCCCGCATGTCTGAGCGGTCGAGTGGAAGTGCGATCGATCCCCCGTCGCCCGGCCTGAAGGGAACATCAACGGGGAACCGTTGGTCCTTCCGTGACATATTTGTGCATGCGTCAGCCCGGTGACATCCCGATATGATGGCGTCTTTTGCCACTGATGATGGTGAACCTCGACAAGTCCGGCGTGATGGGCCTACGTTCCGTCCATTGGGTGCCCCGATCAAACCACTTGCTGCGCATCAACGGCCGTTGGAACCTCCGATCGTCGTCTCCCGTACACTCGACGGCGCGATCGCCGTTTTGTCTAGTGCAAATGCACGGGAGTCGCATTCCAATCTAGATAGTCTGGTCCACCGCATCGCACGTACGAGGCCGCATCATGTCCGCAAACTCTGTAAATCACACGATCGCCAACAAACCGGCTTCATGCCTGAACAGTCGAGCGCCCAACTCCACCCGGATCCGAAGCTGCTGCGCTCCTCATCACTCGCTTGCAGACCGCCCACCGCTAGCTGCTCTCGACTGAGATTGTTGGTACCTCAGCGTCGCATCGTACACCGGTTCAGAGGGCGATGTAACGGCGGCTTGCCGAACCGTCTTTGGTGGCGGTCTCTGTGAACTGGCGAGGGGAGTGGCCGGAAATCCTGGGCTGGCAAGCCGAAGGTGGCCGCGGGTACGGATGGAATTTGGTTCGTTTGTCACGAAGGGCCAGAATCGGTTCCATCCGTCGCTTCAAACGAAACAATTAAATCTCCGGGCCCAACCCGTCGAAATGAGGAGAAGCCGGCAGGGCGATCGGACGCACTTAGAGTTGCAGTACAAATTGTCCGACCAGAGAAAAGTGCTTCGCTAAAGGGCCTCAACCTGCAGAAGCGAGGGAGGGCAGCGAGGGACGCGAGGTTGGTGATGGAAAGATGGTGTGGAAGGTGGGGAAACGGTGAGTGAAGACTTACGAGAGTCATACACGAGATGTCTGCGCCGTGAGGGATGCGGTTGACATGGGAAGAGCTTGGTCTTGGGCTTCATCAGGTAATTATGGCTTGGAAAATAACCTAAAACCAAGGAAAGCCGTGGGGAAAATATCAATATTTGCCATGTCGTCGAGCGCCCGTTGTCGAGGTCCCCCAAGGTGGCCTTGGAAGTGGACAATGGCAAGATTGCCTAGGCAGGGCACAAGGCGACCGGCTGCAATTTGCGAGCCGCGTCCCGCCCGGTGTTCCGAGTCCAAATCAGGATTCAGGCGAGAAGCGAGGATGGGCCAGCCCCCTTGTGGGGCGTCAACCATGGTGGCACTGCGTTTGACAGGAATGCAAGAACAACGGGAGCATATGTGCCCAAGGCCGGTGGGACGTCGATATGGTAGACGAGGCATCGGATTGTACCGTCTGAAAGCATTTGCTGCCTGCCGCAGAGGGCCACACCCTGGAGGTCGCAGTGGCGGCCGCAGACAACATGCTGTCAAGGAGCATGATGCAGCCAGCCAAACAACGTCTGCACCAGCAAAATGGCACCGCCGTTGAAAGATGCGGGCTGGATGACATGGCTAGACAGAGATGGCCGTGCTGGAGCTAAAGGCTCAAGCCGATCGTCCAGCGCCTCGTTTGGTTCCGAAGTGGCATGTTCGGAGATGTTGACCAACAGGCGTTATGGCCATCTGCGATACCGTGCTGGTGCTGATCACTGGTGAGCCGTTTAGCGGAGGGCCGAGCTCTTGTCGCTATTTTGGCACTGGCTTGTCGTTGATCGCCCCCAGAGAGCTCCAACCGATATCAGGATAGTCTCTCGACAGAATATTGGGCAAGATCTTCTGCTCGGTTGCGAACTCTTTTTGCAGGATTGACTGAATGCTCATCGTCGCAACACCGTGTGACGAGCCACGAGCGAAGAATGATTCGACACGCAGCATTCGCATTGCGGCAATCCTGATCACGGGTGGCAGGTTGATGTGCGAAGTTCTCGGCACCGTACGCGACTCTCATCTGCACACTGCTGGCGACTTTCATCCGTCAGACATCGTGAAAGGTGAAGCCTTGTGAACGCCGTTGGCTTCTCGATGAAATCCATTGGAGTTGGATAACTGTTCTCGCGGAAAATCGTGCAGAGGCATCGGGCTGACCTACGCTGCCAGCCCAAAATAGCCAGAACAGGGCAGCAGTCGCAGCGGCGCATGAAACATGGGGCAGTCAATAAAACGTAGGTGACATGGGTTGCTCTGGAGTCTCGAACGACACCTTGCCTGGGGTTCGGAGATTCGAACTTTTGGCGAGAACCCCAAGTCGTGAACCGGCTGGCAGTCTGCCCAACCACCCTTGATCTTGGTCACTGGCTCGATACACACAAGTCGTTCAAGTCGCAGACGAGTCCAGCGCGCCATTGTCGCACAGGCCCATCGTTTATTTCGTTATCTCGCCGGCAACGTAGCAGCACACAAGAGCTCGAAATGTCACAAACGACAACCAGCGCCAAAGAATCATCCCTGACCAGTCCATCTGTCGCCTCTCGTTGCTCGGAAGATTTGTCGGAAACGTTGGACCGACGCGGGCAACAGTTTGGCTCTGCAGGGATACTTTGGCGACTGACGTGACATTGGGGGTGCACCATTGCCAGACTGACAGGCACCGGGGTGGTGGTGGGACCTGGCAGAGTCCCTGAAGATGCTGTGCAATTGGCCCTTCTTCAGCGGAACTTTGCGATTCGTGAAATGGATCCCCAGTGTCAGCGTCGAATCGCCTAGGCGCTGCTTGTCGAAACGAGATTGAGTTTGCCAGGGACGCCTAGCTTCGTGCGACAGCGACCCGCCACGAACGGGCGATGCGGCAACAAGCAATACCGGCTTCGTCTGCTGCGGCGTGAATGCCAGTGGATGAGACGAGGAACGTAAAGTCGTTCGATTAAGGTTGGGACCTTAACTTTGCAGATGTCTGACAACGCCAGATGTCAGTCAACGTCTTTGTTCGTCTCGCGGCCGGCAAATGTCGCACAGAGATTCTGTTTGCGAGTAATATCGTCTGAGCACTGCCTCAGTGTCCCACATAGCACGGAGTCTTCCTTGCATCGTGCGACTTGCCTGGCAGGCGGAAGCGCAGAAGTATCTGATCGCAACTGCTTCGAGCCATGGTTAGGTACACCGTCCGCCGGAGGCGCCGATCGTTCTGTTGCATAACACGTTGCGACCAGCTGGTTGGCTGCTGTGGGCGAGCGCGGGCAAAGCATCAGAAGCACATGCAGCCGTCGCGTTTCTCGCGGTACAATGGCACCGCCTGGATGGAATGGCCGCGGGAGATTATCAAATCTCTCGAGCATCTGATTCGGCAATTCCTCCGTTGCCGCCTCTCCGTGGTCAATTGACATCACGACGTCGCGGCTGGGCTCAGAAGGCGGCCGACTGAGCGTCCGACATGAGCATGTGAGAACACAGGGCGGTTAAGCGACACTGAGCGTCACCTGGGATGATGTTCAACCATGCGTGACGAGATAGGCGCTCGCTGTGATGATGCAGGTCATTCAACCTCAAAAGCCTAGACTCTCGATACGCGGGGTCTGGCTAATTGACCGTCGGTGACTCACACCATGTTCGTAGATATCCCGTCGTCTCGATGCTGGGCCTTTGCGGGCCAAAGTTTGACAGGATGCACCCGAAGCCGGTTGGGACCCTAATGACGGGGCGCAATCCCGCTTTCAGACAATGCCCAGGTATTGGTTTATCGGCCGAGTCAAATATCCGACGCCATTCGCGAGGGCCTCCCGTGGAAAGCCCAGCCACATCGGGTTGTGGGTGGCTTGAAATGACAAGCGGTGGGTCAGGAGAGACTTTGACGGGGGCGTGACGGGAAGCTTGCCAACTCCCGGTATTGCGTGCAGATGGGCGATTTCACAGTCAGGCCCGGCGGCTCGACTTTGGACGTTGTGGAGCAAAGACACATGTCGAGGACATCGCGGAAACTCGAAGAAAGGAATGCCGAGTTGATCTGCGGGGTCTGAATTAAACGGTTGCACAATGCGATAGTGCATGAAGGATGGATTACGGTTGATGTCATGCCGTGGTACAGCCCGGGACCTTGGACGGGAGTCTGGAGCACTGCAAAATGTCGGCTGATAGGAGCAACATTCGGAAGCAATTGCCCATGCCATCCGTCGCGTCATATCAGCGGGACAGGCTTGGCCGCCCGAATCAGGCCCACGATAGCTGTCAGACAGCGGATGCTGTTGGATCAACGCGCTGACTGGTGTTCTCGTAAGGTGGCTGGGTCTTGACGTCTGCTGAAGTTGAGAAACGATGTGCTCGGGTGATGTGCAATCATTCCTCATTGGGATGAACTGGGTGTCGGGGCCCATTCCCGTGTCAATGCCGTGCGCGGCATAGCCCAACGGAACGACCTCAGGCCGGAGCCGATTATAGAGGGGCGGGAAGCGTTAGACGGGGTCTAGGCCTGGTGACGTGCATTTTGTCAACCACGGATTGTCAAGTGTCAAGACTGAGCCCTTGCGGTCGTGCGAGCGGTTCTGCTTAGCAACTAATATGGTAAAGACTGACCATCGCTCGGCTGACAAAGTGAGGCGGGTGGTTATGACGGATCGCGACTGATGTCGACCGATTTGGTGAGCTTCCGAGCTTCTCGCTCTCGCTTCTTTCGTAGCCCCTCAACCAGCGTCACCATCTAGGAGGATAGGGTATCCATTGTGTATTTCAAATCACGAGACCAGACAAAAGCGGCGCTGATCCAAAGAGGCAGATTGGGTCCGAGGTGATACCCGTGAGGGATTTGCAAATTATTGTAATCGTGCCATCATATTGCTGCGTTGCGTTGACGGCAGAGGCTGTGACGCCTTGTCGAGGAGCATGTTGTCTCCCTGCAGTAGACGAAATATGGGCCCAACGGCTGCAGGGGCGTTTCGAAATATTTTCAGAAAAATGGCGCGGTATGTACTGTACACAGCAGGTGGCAGATGGCAAGTTGACAGCGGATGCATAAACGGGAGCCGGTGAAGATCTGGGGGATGAGGCGATCCCGTTTTGCTGTGGAGGGCGGCAAACAGGGGGCGAAGGTATGGAATAGAGTTGTGCCGTCATAAGTGCGAGGAGCGGCGCCAGGGATGGTGTTCAAGCGGACGCGAAACATTTGTCCACCCTCTCTGCGCGCCTGTTGGTTCCGTAGCCTTGCTCGGTGGCCAGTGACATGCCGGCCGGTGCAGCACCAGAGCTGCGTGTCGACTCTTGGTGCGGCGCGTCCTTGTCAAGCCTGCTGACCAAGGGAACCATCAGCGACGAGGCGCCGGGGTTCGGCGGATGGGAGGCGCGGAGGGATCCAGGAGTGATTCGAGATTGCACAGCCTTGCGGCGCCCGTTTGAAGGGGCAGATGTTTGGTGTTGTTGAATTTTCGCGTGCCCACCGTAGAGAGGAGAGTTTCCTTTTTCTCGTCCCGCGGACGACCCGCCCGAAGCCGAAGGGAGCTGACGGGAAGCTCCCCACGAATGATGGAGACGGTACGGGGCTTCTGAGGAGAGAAGGGTCCGTAAGAAGGATGCGAGGCTTTTTGCGACTAGAAGCTTCACAGTGATAGGTCGTCGTGCCCATGCCAAGATGAGGTAAATCTCCGCTATGCCGACATCCGCAATTTGACGATCCGGTTGACAGAAGCCGAAAGCGCGAAGCGACAATGTGACGATGCTGGAACGGAGATTGGAGATGGACAGAGTCAGAGGGGTGCAGTTGAAGAGGATCTTGGGCTCGTGGAGTCGTCGGGTCGAGGGCGATGGGCTGGAGCCCCCATCCGCCGGTGTTATTAGGTGGTGCTGGACGCTGTATGTCAGAACCTAGGGAGGTGAGGTCCAGTAAGGCGCCGTCCAGGGACGGAGGACGGTCCGATGAGGAAGGATGTCGGACATTGCCGCAGTGAGGTCAGCAAAGTCAGACAGAGTGTCTCGCAACAGTGCGGCTGCAATTGGTCGAGGGCGTGATGGGCAGCAGATGGTTTGATGGCAGTCGGGCCCGAGGCGATGCTGATTGACGGGGCCGTGAGGTAACTTTGGCAAGGGAAGGAGATGACAGCGGCAGCGGGTGGAAGGGGAAGGGTGAAGGGGGGGGGGGCGAGGAGAGGGGGGACGGGGGGCTTGCTTGCTGCTGGGGCGGTAGAAGGACGGAAGCTTCTTTGCTTGTTCGATGCAGATGAGGAAAGTCTGGAAGGGACAGCGAAGGGTACCTATGGAGGTTAGAGGGAGGTGAGGTTGTCAACGGATGGACGAATGGGAGACCTGGGACCGGGGGGGAAGGAGACGGAGGGGGAGATGGTGTGGCCGGATAATAATGGACGGGACGGGATGAGCACTGGAGTTGTGCAGGTTGGAAGAGGAAGGGACGTTGAAGAGTTGATGTCTCTGTGCCTGCGGTTGTCGTTCGTCGTTCGGGGAGGTGGGCTGCCTTGGGACAGGATTGGCAGGACGGGAAGGAGCGAGAAAGAAGCCGAACGAGGGATGCCAGTCGAGGGCCAATGGCGGAGCATCACTGGCTAGCGCGAGAAGAAAAAGGTGGAGCTAACGCCGTTGCGATTCACATTGTTTTGATGATTGCGCGCACTGTAACGGCGCCTTAGTTTGTTGTGTCGAAACACCGTGCCAATTGTGGTGTTCGGACGACCTCACACACGTCCAGGAAGACGCCGGACGACGAGGGAAGGCAAGGCGCTGCACGGATACCCACGACAGTCAACGTAAGGCAGGAAGGGCCGCCGGATGCGCTGGTGCGGGCAGGCACGCAGGGACAGGAAAGAGCAGTGGAGGAAGGGGAAAGTGAGAGGGAAGGAAAGAGCACGCTTGGCGCTTCACTCACTGCGAGAGGCAAGAGACACCTTCTCCGTGCCCTGCTCCTGCTCCAGCACTCGCTGTCCGACTCGACTCCCATCGCTGCGTCCTGCCCTGGCTGCGAGGCTTCCTCCTGAGCGTTCCTTGGTCCAGAAACAATCAAACGGAGCGCGACTTAATTGCTGCCGGGATGCCAACAGCACCTGTCCCTGATCCCAACCCAGCCCGCTGACATAAGGCCCTTCATCCATCAATCTATCCGTACCCGTAAGGCACGGAGAAAGATGCCCAGCGCAGATGCAGATACAGTGGACGTGAGCCGGCGGCTGTGTCTGTGGCCCTCCTCTCCTCCTAGGGCGAGAGGTCAAAGCCCAGGCTGGGGTCAATGACAGCTGTCAGATGAGCCACTCTCGGAGCAATGAAGCCTGTGACAGGCCCTGGAGAGTCGAGAGGCCCTAGAATAGCCGTACACTAGGACGAGAACGACACGATATGCCCTGCTCGCTCGCGATGCAAATGACGCCCAACAGGGTTGCGACCGGCGTGGTTGCGCGATGGAAGGCCCCGTCAGACGACGAGAAGCCTTCCTGATCAAGAGAATTGTGTTTGCGAATGATGCCCTGGCCTACCCCGTGTGTCCGTTCACCGAGCCCCGTGTGGAGATGGGGAGGCAATCGGAGGTGGCCGGGCAAGGGAAAGGGGGGCCGAACGAAGGAAGGAATCGTCGCCGTTGTCGATTCGATGTACGGATAGGTGAAGATTGAATGCGAGCGAGCGCGGTGGATGGCGAGCGATAGCGATGATAGCCTTGCAACCCAGCAATAGCACCATCGCCAACCACCCCAGAAGGAGGTTTGATCCCGAGTCCATCGACAATCGTCCAAGCAAGTGTCTCAGAAGCTTCCATTCATGCCTTGATGCCTGCCTTCGACAGCTTCTTCCGCCGCGCACAGACGGCCGAGTGGGACCTGTGGACTTCCGGACCGGCCACGGTACAAGGATGTTTTGGCATCAGGGCAGGGCAGGGTTCATGGGTGCTGTCTGCGTCATGGGTCCAGTCAGTTCAGTGTCTCTCGACTTTGTGAAAGGTACCTACCTGGTGTACCGTACCATACTTCGTTCCTTGTCTCTGCTATATCCAATGTCCAAAAGTCCGCACAGCAGGGGAGGGACGAGCTCCAGAGCCGTGCAGCATCTGGACCTTGGATGATGGGCGATGGATGGGCAGGCACACAGGCGTCTCTCGTCTGTCCTGGGCGTCACCGTTCAATCGTTCATACGGTACCTGTCTGTTACATCTGCAGACTGCGCTGCGCTGCGCTGCACCTCAGTGGGGGACGGGCAAGGGGTAAACACCACCATGCCAGCCCATGCCCTGGTGCGCTGTGGCACTAGTGCTGTTAAGGCAGTGAAAGTGGACAGTCGAATTGTGGAATTGTTCTCCTCTGCCAAAGCACCTGCATCAAACGGGTCTGCTAACTCGATTCTGGACCTGGGACGATGATGACGGACCGTGGCCTCTGCAAATCTTCACCAAGACGAGAAGGCTCCAAGACAGCTCTCGCGGTGCTTGGACGCGATCATCCTTGATATTCCCTCCCAGATGGGGTATTATTCTTCAGCTTCAGGAAGAGGAAAAAAATAGAGATGCATGTGAGGTGGGATGTGGGCGACGGCATGGATTGGAGCCCCCCATCGTCCATCGTCGGTCGCATGTGCAACCGCTGCAGTCCCATCTGCTGCAAGTGCAACGGATGGCATGGCATGGCGACGGGCAGCAGAGCAGGGCGGGCATGGATAAGGTAAGATACCTACCTATCTCCCCGTCTTATGTTGTCTTGCCTTGGGTGCGGATATCTCTGCGCAAGAGGGACCCGATGCGCCATGCGATGGCTGTATGCAAACAGACCCTGCCTCCAGGCACATTGGCCAACTTCACACCTGATCTAACCTTGGACGACCCGTTCAAAGAGACATTTCCATCCTGTTGCATTTCTTCAGTGCGTGGCATAAGATGCAGAGTGCATGCCTGCCCAACGCGCCTGCCCGCCTGCCTGTGTTCAGGGGAAAGCATGTACGGTAATTGGCTGACGGGATCTAAGGAGGCAAGAACAGATGGAAGTGACGAGAGGTACCTACCTTACCTCCTGCCGCGACAATATTCCAGCGCGCTATTGTCCCAGACAGATGGAGAAGCACCATCGGGGTGCACCTACCTCATCTCACTCACCCAAGGAAGGAAGGGCCAGGAAGAAGGAGAAAAAAAAAAAAAAAAAAACGGTCAGGTACTCCGTACAGGAGGCAGGTACCTTGGTTCCTTCCCTGCTCGCTCTGCGCACGGGTCATGTACCCTCTACTTCCGCGCCTGCATCCACAGCCCAATCTGTCCTTCATCGAGTATTCGTACCTCCCTGATCCAAGACGGGGCAGGTACGTACCTTGTCCACCTCAGGATGGCCCTGGACGCTTCGCTCACTGGGACCTGAGGTGGTGGTGGACGTGGACTGGGCATGACAACACTGGACACTGGACTGACCGGCCATCTCGCCGCCATGATCCATCCGAACACCCCTTCCCTTGCCCGGGTCTTTTCCCTATCCACGTCCAAGGCAAGGCAAGGCAGGGCAGGGCAGGGCAGGGAAAGGCAAGGCAGGGCAAGGCAGTCCTGGCCAGGGTCCCGTCATGTCCAGGGCACTGTCCAATGCGTCCCTCTTCCAGTGCAATGTTCAGTCTAATGCCTGCCTCTGCCGGCCTGCCTTCCATCCTCATTACATGCTGGCTGCACTGCACTGCACTGCACTGCATCCACTGCATACCTTACCTGCCTCCACAGTCCAGGTATCTCCGTAAGGTAAGGTAGGTGGTAGGTGAGGTAAGGTAGGTAAGGTAGGCAAGTACACCTCACATAACGAATGCCGTTGTACCTGCCTCAGGATGGACCTCTGTGCAAGGTTGAATGAACGCACCTGGGAGGGAGGGCAGGTACTTGCCTACCTACCTTCCTACCTCACCCTACCTTACCCTGCCTTACCTTCCTTCTTTCCCTTTACCTGACCTGACCTTGCCTTCCTGACCTGGCCCCGGGTGTTGTTCTGCGCTGTTCTGCTCACCTCGTCCGTACCAATCCGTCTCTGCAGCTTCCATCTCGACTTATTCATCCCTCCTTCCAGCCCAGTCTGTCTCTTGTCATTTTGCTGCCCAGCCATCGCCAACTCAGCCCGCAACGGCATCAACGCTTCTCCAACACCACATAATATCTCCGGTCGAGGGTCCACGCAAAACACACACTTGCAGCAACCGCCTCGTCTACACTAGTGCGGCCAACTCCAACACCTCCCTCTTCCCGTCTCTGACCACCAATCCATCAGAGAGATATCCACACCACAGACCACAGACCACAGACCTCGTCAACGACTTCATCATCTTCTTGACGCCGTCCAAGACCACACGCCCCCCCCCCCTTCCCAGACATCTTCCTCGACCCCGTCCAGGCTACCTTGTTCAATATCTCCTCTCGGTTGCATTCCTTGCCTTCCATAACCTTAGACCAGATCCACTGTGGTGCTCGACCAGGACGCTTCAACGGCTTTCAAAAGTACCTCTCCAGTGGTCTGTGTCCTCCTCGTCCATCTCCGTGCTTCATGCGCCACCGACTCGGCCGCACGGAGCTTCATTCAACTTGAGTCTCCCATCGGCTCCTTCCATCGACCTCAGTCTTGAACCATCTTTCTGTTCACATATCGACTGTCCCTGGCGACAACACCAGGCCCGAGTCCTCTCGGTCAACTGTCCAGGCAAGAGACCCCGTTCCAGCTACGACACTTGCTCAACTCTCTCTCTGAGCTCCCAAACGAGCCTCGTACACACCGTCTCTGGGTACCGACTTGCCTACATATCGCAAACCTGCTCCAGGGTATTCCAAACTTGGCTTCGTTGACCGCCCCCAAGTCCCGTTGTCGCTTGACAGCTCGCCTACTACCAACGACTACCACCGACCAGGGGGAGGCGACAACCACTGCCAAGGGATTTGCTTCGCGGCACAGACCAGAGCAGCGCAAGGATTACTACTCCTCTTTCCCAGCGACAGGGGCCCGGTCTCGTCCAGTATTTGACATTTTGCACCCTGATATAAGGCACTACCTTGCCTTACTCAACCGTCAACTTCTCTGTCTCTCCAATCCTTGCCCACCTAACCCAGACTGCGAACACTTCCGCCTTCTATTCAACAATTTAGTCTTTCGATACCAGCATTTAACAACTTTGATCGGCCATTATTCCTACGGTTGATGGGGTCTTCGCCACCATTTTCTACAAAAGCAGTCGTCTTTCGTTCCACGGAACGACAGAACTTGGACCTCTATTTCCTCAAACTCAAAAACACTATCCAAACGCCTTCGCCATGTCGAGCCAATTCTACGACTACAGCCAGTCCATCCCACCAAGGCCATTCCAAGGCGATCAAACCATGTCTCAACCAACGCTTGGCCACAACGGAAGCGCACCAAAGCCGAACCTGTGGCTGCGCATGGTGCAACAACCGCGTAATGCGAAAGTTGCTGGCGGCAAGGATAAAGGTACGTTCTATTGCGCTTGATGTTCTTCGCACACACACTGGCTCTCGCCTACTCTCCGCCTCGAACTCTGGCCTGTTGTTCGCCCTCTACCATGCCTCTTGGCTTGGCCTCTGACCAGCCTTCAGTCTGCCTTCTAGCCTATGACAGATTGGAGGAGTAGGCTGGAGGGACGCGAGAGGGTGGAGGGAGGAGGAAATTGAAGACCAGAAACTCGAAAGAGCTTTGTGGCCGAGATCGCCTGTGTAATCATCCTCAAGCCACGAAATCGGGCACTCAGTAGCCGGATGGGGCTGTTGATTGTTTTGCTCGCCCGTGGAACAACATTTGTTGACTATCTTCGCAGATACCAAGCCCATCGATCCTCCACCCGTTGTCGAGTTGTGCGTCAACAAGAACAATTGGGACTGGAGCAGATATGGAAATCCCGAGGCCGTCGTCCACAACCCTCACCTCTTTCTCACGTGCGAATTGGTCAGCGTCGATTCTAAAGACAACGACAAGAAGGAAAAGACGGATCTCTCCAAGGCCCTTCAAGGGGTGACAGTGTCTTCTTTGCACAAAGTCAAAGACCAGCATGGCAGCGATGCGGCTTATTTCGTTTTCGGCAACCTTTCCGTTAAAGTGCAGGGGACCTTCCAATTACATTTTATTCTCTACGAGATTTTCAACGGGGAGGTTTGTTTTGAATGGGCCGAAGTCCTGTCAGAGCCGTTCGAGGTCCATTCGCCACGGAGTTTCCCGGGATTGGCGCAGAGCACGACATTGACCAAGACTCTCAGCGACCAAGGGATCAGGGTGCGCATTAGAAAGGATTCGCACAAAGTCCGCACTGCAGCAGACACCGCGAGGTTTGCGCAGGCCGTCACTCAAAAACGAAGATTCCACGAGGACTCCCAACCGACCGTCGTCAAACGACACCGCGGCGAAGCAGCCTCAGTCATGCCGCTCCAGATGCCGCTCCAACAAACAAACAACTACGTTACTTCGGGGGGCTCACAGCATAGCCCATTTGATATGGCACAAGTTCAGCAACAGTACGCCATGGCGCCGACATCCTTGGCCAGCTACCCTCTTACGCCAGCAGCCACGGTAACACAAAGCCCGCCACTCTGGTCGAACCCAAACACTCTGACGCCGAACTCGGCCGGTGGTTTGACACAAAGTCCGCCGCTCATGTCGGATCCATACGAAAGCATGATGAGGATGGGGGATAGGGAGGCGTCCTGGAACGCGCATGCAATGTACAGGCCCGCATCGCAGATGGGCTACCGATACCCGCCCCAAAACAACGTCAACTAGCAGAAAGTCGAAGTTTTGTACGGCTAGGCGATTTTCGAGTTTCGAGCAACAAGGAAAATGTCAAGTTTTCAACAACAACAACAGCAAGGAGAATGTCGAGTTTTCGAACAACATGGAGTTTACTTGGATCGAATCGATTTCTGCGGAAGCACCGTCCTGGGATTGCATACTTGGGTAGACAGGCGTTATGGGTTTAGGATGAAGATACCCCTGGGTTCCTTGGGCAGGAGAGGCAGCATCTTGGGGGAAAGATGGCACATCACAGCACAGCAGCATAAAAACATCATCCTTTGTCGACAATGAAGATCACTTCTACTCAATCAGGCGTGTCACTGCGTTGTTCCTGCTATCCATTGCCGCGCCGTGAAGCCACCGGACAACGGCGGATTATCCGGGTACTTGTCCCTTGGACAGCGTTTCGAGTAGTAATGTGGACGAGTCCAGGAGCTATGGAAGCGTGAGGTGAGTGGTTTTACCCCTGTCATGGTCCCCACAGCGATGCTACTTGAAACAAGAGTGTGGGAGACAGATTCGGAGGATAGCAAGGGGGTTCGGGGAGGACCCTGATTGCAGCTTCAGTCAGCCAGTGTCGAGTCAACTCGAGATGGCCTTGACAAAGAGATATTGACGCACGAAGGGGCTAGACCAGACTGGCGGTGCGAGTAAGCATGTTGTTGTCTGGGTTCATGTGTGGGACACCAAGGGCAGAATCCTTAATTCGAACAAGAAAGGCTAATGACTGGGCTGGGTACAATCACTTGCAGGGCGTTCTGGCTGCGCAGTCTACGTGGCGCATGCGCAAGAAGCAGTGCGGAAGTTTAAAAAAGAAGACCCGGCATATGACACAGTTTGGTTTGGGAACGAACCCGACTGACTGGGGCAGGTTTAGGTTCTGGGTGAGTGGTTTGGATAAACGGCCCGTCAAGCCCAAGGAGTCCAAGGAATCCATGATTCAGGTAAGCTTTTGGGGCGAGTCAGGACGATCTGGAAGGTATCAGACGGAGGGAGAGGAGAGTAAAAGTTTATTGCTTATTGATGATGAACTGGAGCTTTGATCGGAGGAAAGATGACAATGCGGAAAAAGGGGAGGGGGAGAGAGGCTCGAGCGAAGTGGTGCCGTGGAACCAACCCATCACACAGTTTTGCTACTAAGGTACTAAGGCAAGGAAGGTAGTATGTCAGTGTACCGGTCAGAAGGGGATGAAGGTTTGCTGGAAGGGTTCGATGAGCAGCCCTGCAGCGCTCTGATGGCGGATGAGCAGGGCAGGAGGGCCGTGAACAGTCGGGGGTTAATTAATCTGAAGCGATGACAGGCAGCGGGCTCCTTGCGCGGTGTAGGGCGCCTGCCGATTTGGGGACCGCAGCTTCAGCGCGTTGCAGGGGGCAAAGATGGGGGGTTTTTTGGTCGAGGCTCAAGAGGGAAGGAGATTTCCGAGAGGCAGTTGCAGTCTGCCGGGTTGACCGAGTAGGGGCGCTCTTTCTGTTTACTCGTCGCGCCTTCTCTTACGGATGAAGCACTCACATGCGAATGAGGCAACAGCCAGCGGTGCCTGCCTGCGACTGCGGCGTCGCGAAGCAAGGTAAGGAAGGCAGGTGCACCAGGGCAGAGGTGCCTTCCCTCACTGTACGGAGTACGGATTGCGACCTAAGGCAATGGAAAGTGGGCGGGTACGTACCTAAGAGGTGCTTGGTCGCGTTTTCTCTCCCCCTCCTCTCCACTACCAACTCCTCCAATGTGAACACACCACCTGCACCGCACCAACGCGATCCACGACGACCGCAACAACACGACATCGTCACCCGCGCGGGAATGCTCCTCCTTGCCTCAACTCTTCTGCTGCAATGAACTACATTTCCAGCCATCGTCAATTGCACAGCCACGCCGCATACACTCGCTGCGTCTGACGTATTTGTCACCGCTTCGGTCCGGCAGGCGCAGCGGCCATCCCAGCCATCCATCCGGACGATCAATCGCTCCCCTGCCGCTTGGCCTCTGCTGAAGAACAATGCAACGCATGAATCTGGCCCTCTGTCGACGGCTTCGAGCCATTCAGTCAGAGCTTACCGATCTCCAATCTCGTCCCGGATGTTCGTCCCTCCATCCATGCCGGCCGTGGCTGTCGTCCCATCTCTGACCACCCGTTCATCCGCACCACGTCCGAACGGCCGGACCTGGACCTGGACCGGGCCCCGACTATGACGTGGATGAGCCCGACATCTGTCGATGCATGGACCACGAAGGCAGAGATCCGGGTGATCATACGGAATCCAGACGCTGATACAACTCTCTTCGCGGGTACTCAATGCGCCAGCGACGGCGGCAGGCGACATGAGCCTGGCAGGGCTGGTTAGACTCGAGCCGCCTCGTCGATCCTGCCGCTCCGCACCGGCCGTCCTGCGTTCCGGCGCCCGAGCTCCGATGACTGTCTCAGGGTTCACAGATCGGGCCGCCTGTCGCGCTCTTTTCTCCGATGGACAGCTCCGCGTCGTTGGAGATCGCTGGCGGGATCATGAGGCTCAACCTGGGCGTTGTCTTGCCTGCCGCGGCCCATTCTGAGATCTTGGACTCTGAACGCCATCCGCTAGGCCCTTTCTCGGGTGCTGCCGTCACACTCAAATGCTTTGGAGGCTGCCACCGCCCGATTGCCGCGGCCGAAAAATGCGACTGTTTGCACCAATCTTTTAATTAGCGCAACGTTCGATAAAACAAATGAATCGCCTGTATCTCAGAACATTAACTGGAGACAGCCGCTGCAGTCGAGATCCAGACCCAAGCAAGATCGAACATCAAGCAACGCAGCACCCCGGCGGCGATGGTTCCCTACATCATAGACAACTTGCCTTTTCTGGCCGCCCTCCCGGACAAATCGCCGCATTTGTCCACAACCGTTTGATGCACGCTGCCTCGATCGGGACTCTGCGATGCCGCCCTAAACGTCGAGGGTCCCTCGAACCAAGCGCCAGGAACAATGTGTCCCGGATGCCGGCTGGACGCATGCATACCTGCCGATGACAAGGGCTGGCGAGACACCTTACCCTCCATCTTGGGCATGACGTTCGATCTCGTCTGATGTCCGCCATCCCGTGTTGGTCTGTCAACATGGGCTGAACACTAGACGACGGTTCGGCTTCTGCCATGTTCCGATGACAGATGACACGCACAGAGCAGCCGCTCTGGCGGAAGACGTGCCTGCCAGAGGGCCTCCATCCATGCGCCGTGTCTCGAACTTCCGCTCCGCCGCTGTCTGTTCGTGGGGGAATGCCACCCCCGGCCTCCCTCCCCACACCGCCGAAACCCTGGCCGAACTATGCCAGAGGCTGAGTTGCTTCAGGATCTTTTCTGCCAGAGTCTGGCCTCGCCATGGACTTTTACCGCCTGTCGACTCCAACTTCACAAGGTCAGCACCCCTCACGAAGGCCGAATTCGAAATGTTCTGCTCCTTCTTCCGCAATCACTGCCCGCTCTGTCAGCGACACAGCGCTGTACAACAGACGGCCTGTTCGCCTGTCTCGCTTGGGCCCCCACACCCTGGGCGATGGAGGGGATCTCCGACACAGCTGACTGCACGCCTTAAACTCTGATTTTTTCTTTTTCCAACTTCCGTTTTGCGGCTATTGACGTTACGAGATCTCGGCTGCGTACAGGCATCTCTGGATGATCGCCATTCGCCTTATTCCGATGCAGTACCGACATGGATTTTGACTCCCCAGCCTGCTGCAAGCCACTCGAGGTGTGCTCATGTACCGGTACAACCACGTTGACGGCCCGTTGTATCGGGTACATCTGCTGGCGTACCTGAACCGCACATACCCAAGACTACTTCTGCGGTGCAGTGCAGCAATAGCAGACAGCACACCTCCGTTGGCCTGCAGATAAGCTTGCATTTACACACCACCGCCCACGCCGTCGACACGCCCTCTTTGCGCCCCCAACGCGTGGCGAGAGCCGTTCTGGGTGTGGCACCAACGTGACAAGAATGCAAAGTTTGAGACAGGCACACGAACTCTGCTGCGTGTGAAATGGACATAACATTGGAATGGGTAATCGACAAGAGCTCGATCCCCGAATCGGCAAATAAAATTCAGAATAGGCCTGGCAACCATCAGCTTCTATGCCACGTCGAAGAGACAAACGAGTGTCGATGCGCTGGAAGCGATGCCACTCGAGCTCGCCATGCAGCTTCTTGGGTCTTACCGATTGGGACCTGCGCGTTCTCGCGTGATGCAGCCAGTCCGCAATGGGACGACCGTCGATTCACCTTTCCTTCTTTGCCATTATACTCACCGCAATTATGCTCGTCTGATATCTGCGAGCTAGCTTTGCTGTGGCCCAGCATGCTGCTCGCTGCGCTTCTGCGTCAACGGTGGGTCATGGCCGGCTGTTCTCCTTCCCCTCACCGGTCCCCGCCTGCCCACTTGTCTATTTATCCCGGGCTCGAGTTAGGCTGGCTCGCAGCTCTCCATTGCCATGGGTGCGCGGGCGAGGCGGGCGCTGCCGGAATCGCGACTCCGAAAAGTTGAAACATTGAGTGAGGAGGGCCGATTCAATCAGGCCCTTCGGTACGTCGGGGCTTTTACCCTATGTCGAGATCCCAGGACCTCAGGGAACCCCGGAGTTTGTGCGAAATTGATGGGTTCCGTCGTCTCAAAAAATCGTTCGATTGAAGCTTGAGAAGGGATGCCCCGTTACAATATTGAGCAGTGGCTCATTTCGGTGACATTGATAACGCCGATCCAATCGACGGCCTGGATCGCACAGGACATCTGTCAAACCTCATCAGCGTCAGCTAAGTGTGCCTGCCAATGCTCGCCTCTTGGCTGGCAGCGAGCCAGGTTCACGTTGGCCGCGTCTCAGCCATGGACTCCCGGACTCCCGTGAAGCTGCCTGCCGCAGAGTCTCCGCACCATTTGTGTCGCGCGTTGCGACGTTCTAGACCCGACAGGTCCGTCATCCCGCCAACACTCTGGAAATACCTGAACCTGTTGGCCGCTGCGAACTTCTTCACAATTCCTGGAACCCAAACACGGGACAGTCGGTCGGTGGCATTAGACATGCCGTCCCCACGCTCGCTTGCATGCGGAGCTGCTTATGCGTAGCAACTGAGGCTCACCTCGTTCACCGGTTGCTTGCCAGCTCCAGACGATGTTACGGGGTGTCCTGGAAATGGCGATAATCCCGTGGAAATAACGTCTTCGTAATATCGCCAATCCCGTTTGACACGCTTAAGACAGTCTGATATTGCTGTCAGATTGCCACCGGTAAGCCAAGTGGCTGCCAGCCACTGCCGTCCTCGTCTCGCGAAGCGCTTCAGTCGATCTTTGGCAATATGGGAAAGTAAGACCCCATTCAATGGCACGTGGTCAGTGCCAGATCTTAGCTGAACGTTGCCTCCCGTAAGATCAGCGGTGGCTAATAACGTTTTGTTGGTGTTGGTTGACGCCCATGCGCCGCGACGCACATTGCCACAATAGAGTGTGTGTAGGCTTCAACCAAGTGTGGCGGCAGGGCGGCTGCTCAAAGTAGTGATCTGCTTCCCGTCGTCCGGATCATCTCGCCGTGAGGTGGTGGGATCAGCAGGTACGGATTTCCAATTTGAACTGAAGCGAGCTGGTTTTTGGGGGCGAGTTTCTATTTGGCTGGGGCAGGGATATGCGTCGGCACTGTGCCGGTTGGAAAAGGCAGGGGTTTTGGAGGGCATTGTTGGTTCGCGTCGCGGTGGCGTCTCTTGATGTGGCGCGTGGTGAGGGCCGTGAGGGCCGTGATCGGCGCGTATGGTTTTGATATTCGCAGTTCAGATGGATGATTTCTGACTATCTGAAGAAGTGCAAATGTTGCATAATATTAATAATGCTTTGGACTTTGAGATTCATGAGGATTCTGTGACTCAGGCGAGGCATAGGTGACGCGTTGCCTATGTATGATTGGCTGTGCCAGTTGCGACTTGCCATGAGTCTGATGTAACACTACGTACTGTGAATGGCACTGGTTGCAGCGTCAGATGGAGTTGGATATGAAAATAGAGTCGTGCTGTCAATACACTTAATACCAGCGATGATTCTCTCTGCCTGTAGTCTACTAACGCTGGTTTTCTGGATGATCATTACGTTTCCCACGTGGCACATTATAAATACAAAAGAATAGCGCTGATACAGTTTGTGAAGTCAATCATGTGTTCATGGAATTTGAATGCTCCCAATTTTAGGATCATTCCGTCCACTATGGTGAGCTGCTGAGATGATGCTGTGTACCGGTTGACTAGACGCCGTTGGGCAGACGGAGCTCGAACTCCTATTAGGTTTTGACGTTTCTTGAGTATTGTGTCGGATGAACGGGAAGAAATGCTCAAAGGCAGTGACTATGATGGTTGTAGTGATGGGAGGTTGCGTTTATGGGTTTGCGAGTGTCTTCGGGTGGATGTAATTGTTGAAGTGAACACATTGTTTAGTAGACAAGTGATGAACATTTGCAACATTACTAGCGAATGTTGGATAACTTCCATAATTCGGATACCTTATAATTCAAATCGTGGCTAGGGATGCTGTGCGTCTGGGTGAAGGGTTGGGCATAAAATTGAGAGTTGGAGCTGTTATGTGTGGAATGGCAAGGCAACATGGCTTGCTTCTCCACGTCCAGTACTCGGGGCGGCAACAGTGATATCTGCGATCCTCTGTGTTGTGTCATGACTTTCGGGAAGTGAGCGACGGACCGGATTCAATTCTCTTCCTGCGGTGCTGTCTTTTATTGCTTATCCTCATGGAATACCTTCAGAATGGCATGAGTTGAATGAGGAGGGAAGAGAGGCTGGAACATTCTGTTCATTTCTCACAACGCTGGGAATGGACTCCGAATAATGTTCAGCAGAGGCTGTGCGATTCGTAAAGCAGAAACTAAGAATTGATAAGGTCCTGATTGCCTGTTGAGTGCTTTACTGTTGACGGGTGATTTATATACTGCCAAGAATCCCTCTGTCGGGCGAAATGTTCCCATACGTATCTTGCCAGCTTGCCTGGATACATGTATAAGGTTTAAAAGCCACGCCATGTACGACAGAAGATGGCCTGCTGGCAAAACAATCTTAGCCGTGTGGCTGTTCCAGTCACTGTCTACATGTAGACAAAGACTGTATCAAGTTATGGCTGTTGTTCGGTGTAACGAGATCCTGTGATGAAGGCGCGTAAGGGTTGATATCGTTGGTGTTTGATTACTCGCCAGTTGAATAGATTTACTATGCAAGAGATGACGGTAAGAAGCGTTCCTGCTCACCTGCATAATCGAAGGCGTAAGCCTTTCCGTATCTCGGGAAGATTTTACATCACCATACGCAAATATCATTCTTGATTGTTTGCTTAAGAGACAAGATATGTTGCCGCCCTGACTTTGTCAGCGTGACTCCGCTCATAGCTTTTGCCTTTTTATTGCCAGATCGACGAAATGACTAGTTATGTGTTGTACTGGGAGGGGGCTGCCACTGCAAGTAAGGCGACTCTTGCAGGTCAGCCATTGGGCTTTCTTTAGCCCACTGGCCCTAAGAAGTTTCTTCGTCGGAGTTTTCCAGCGGCCAAAGAGGTAGACCTAGAGGCCGTGACCTACTGTGCGGGGACATAAATAAAATGTTGAAGGGGGGAAAAGGAGAGGGCGTGTTTAAGAGGCCCCTTCTCGGTCTGAGACTAGGAGAACACGATGAAAGAATATGATGTTGGTGCTATTACAGACTTGATTTAACCGGTTCTATTTATCTAATTTATTGAGACATTTTCTGGGTGGTCTCGACTAATGATGTCGCTTTATTTTGCAGCTTTCTCACTTGTGCATTATAGTCCCTCATTGCAGGGCTTTTGGAGACTCGATTTGAATACTTAACGAAGAGTAATCATGGGGGCATAGAGAAGATAAAGAGCGTAGTGGTTGTATTGCGTGAACCGCTAACGTCCCACACCCACTTTTGGCCACCCCCCACATTTGGCCACCCCATTTTTGATGCCCTCACATTTATACACATCAACTTCAACCAATATTTATATGTATTATGATGCCACGACGATGCAAATTTCGCTGTCACTAGGGTTTTCAGACTCGCTGGATTCATCTGTGCTACTTTCAAGTTCGCCCGCCCCGATTTGAGCCCTCCGAATGGCCTCAATATCGGCAAACTTCGAATTTGGGCTCATTCTGACCTTCTTCCGTTTCCTGGCCCTACTGGCATCAACCTCTGCCTGCAGTGCCTCAATCTTTCGCTGGGCTACTGCCAATTGGTATGCCTTCTCATCAAAGCCCTTTTGAACCTTCCGAAAAAGCAGGCGCTGCGTATGCTCATCGGTATCCAGCTTACTGAACAGGCTGAACTGATCCTGAAGCTCATCCCTCTTCTTAGGGGTTGACCAAGGGACTGCTGATGTATCTGCCGCCCATTTTTCGCTTGCTTTGCCATCAGAGAGCCCTTTGCAGACCTGACCAGCTGGTTTGGCAGGGGTTGAAGTGTTCTCAAGCAGCAGAGGGCTCATGAGGGGTCTAGCCATACTGACAGGCCACAAACCAGTCCATTTCCAGCCACTGATGATGTTTTTGCTTGTCAGGGCTGCCTTACGCGCCTTGCCATAGCATATAACGAAATTTCTCTTGCCCACAACTGTACCAGCATCCCATTCAGCCAGTAATCCAAGCTCCTTCTTGTATGCTGCCTTGAGGGGCCCAAAAACCGACTGATCGAGTGGCTGAAGGACGTGTGACGTGTGTGCTGGCAAGAACAGTAGATGTATCTTGTTCCTGAAGCATGTATACATAAAAGCAGTAGTCTCATGGCTTCCATGACCATCCAAGATCAATAATCTGACCTCTGAGGGGTCCCCTGGCTGGGTTGAAGGGATAAAGACCTCTGTTAACCACTTGACAGCTGTAGAGTCTGAAGTCCACCCGTTTTCTGTAGCTGTGAACTTCTAGGATTCATATGGCGTCAGATCTAGAGGGAACCACTGCTGCTGGACATTCTTGCCCTTGTATATAATAAGTGGAGGCAGTGCCTTGCCAGTTGCAGAGATACACTCGATCAGAGATGTCCAAGCACGCGATCCAGGCTGTTTCTTGCGGATAGAACGAGTTTCTGATGATCTAAGAACAAGCCCATTTGATCCTCTACCTTCTAGGATACCAGTCTCATCCATATTGTATCGATTGTAGGCCTTGATGGCCATGATCTCAGGTATGGCGAGGTGCTTGAACTATTGCCTGATTATATTAGTTGAAGCTCTATTGATACGCTGGGAATCGATTGCTCTGCTTCTTTGGACCCTTACAGATGGGTTTCTCTTAATAAAAGACTGTACCCAGTTCTTTCCAAGAGGCTGGGAGTCTCCATGGACCTGTAGGATGCGTTCAGCAAAGTCCTTGAGTTGTTGATGAGTTGGAGGTAGGCCTAAGGCAGCCTGAATTCGAACCCATTCAGCCAAATGGCTTTCCTGGCCTGCAGAGAGTCTTTGCAGATCAGAAAAGGCTATATCCCTTGCCTGATGACCCTTCATACGATTTTTCAGCGTCGATCGTGGTATACCCCATTCAAATGCAGCTTTTTTAACGCTAGTACCGTGTGCGATAGCTTCAAGAGCCTGGTTAATTTCATCTTCGGTATATTGAGGCATCTTGATCAAAAGAAGATATATAAGAAAGATGAGGGCGATTGGAATAAAATTGGTGAAGTTGTAGAAGGTTGAAGTTGGTGGTCATCATGGCGGTGAGGCATTTTTGGGGTGGCCAAATGTGGGGGGTGGCCAAAAGTGGGTGTGGGACGTTACTGACGTCGGGGACCTTAGAATAAGCACACATCGCGCGCACCGCTAGACCAGAATCCAAATCGTCAAACACATATAGAGAAGACAATTTTGGAACATATTGATATGCCAAAAGTCCCAGTGGTGTCCGATGACCTCTTTCAGGTAACTGTCCTACTATGATATCTGTGAAACAGTCAGCGTGTTGCGTTACTCGGGAAGGGAAAATGATGCATGGCTTGCCGTATGATTTGTATTTCAAACAAAATTTCATTCTTCTAACTTCTCCCCTTCTAACTTCCTTTCTACAATTTGGCGCCCGTACCCACTGCTGCATGACCTTGACGGGCAAATTTGCGAGGGCCAGGCTGGTTCGTAGAGAAATCTCTATAACCACCTATGGGGTGTAGAAGGCCTTGTAGAGGCGGCTCTCTCTCCACACCACTCCAACCAATTACTTCGAAAAGGAAATACAAATGATAGGGCGAGAGCTTTGCCTGGAAGGATAGCCCCTTCATCCCACAGGCCTCTCTTCTGAGTCTTCTCAGCAGAACTTCAGATCCTCCTGAGGAAGCAACAGTCCAGATCTCGAGAGGTATTCGCCGATCAGTGGTGCGGGAAAATCAGCACCAATGCGGTGAAGCTGTCGATCTGCAAGCTTCAAACACTTGCTGAAATTAACATCACGCAGGTAAATTTCAAAGGGTACTGTGATGTAGCCGAGGTTGCTGTTGTCCCGGAATACCGTAGTGCGTGAGGTATAGGCCTTGTCAAGGACAGGTGGCTCGGTTCCCTCGGGCCTGCTCACAATCCACACACTGATGCCCAACTCCAACCACGCATTGATGAGGCCAGACAACGCCTCCCATTTGCACTCGACACTAACTGTGTCAAAATTCAAAAGGCTTGGAGCCAATTCGATGGCGACGTTTTTGGGATGGCCATTTCCATCTCGAAAAGGAAAAAAGGGGTCCATATATGGATTATATTCGTCGAAAGAAGAAAACCCATAATTTGAAGGAAGGGTGTTTCAACCGATTTTAAGGTAGATGAGATCTTGCGAAAGGCGGAGAGGTATTCGGACTCTTTCCGACCTTTGCCACGCGGTCAGTGCCGTAAATCGTGGTTGACTGTGGACGCCTGAGACGGCTGGTGCAGATGCAGTTGTTGTCTGAGCCTGGGCGTTTTCAAGACGCTTGGCCATACGGATGAAAGCGGCCCGAGACTCTTTGCAAGCGAATGCAACGATTGAAAGGTTGTACGTTGAGTGGTTTCCATTGAACCAGGACCTTGTGTGGGGTGCAGTGTCATTTGCGTCGAAAGATGGTGGTAGCAAGCGTGATCCTCGTTGGTCATGTAGAGAATCTACTTCAACGCAATTCGAGACGACTCCTTTAGTGCTGCAATGGTGTACGGAGAAGTAGTTGACTCCATTTTGAGGAGGGGTTGCTGCCGTCTCCCAGATCTGATCTCTCACCTCTGGAGGGAGGGACGAGAACAGGGGAAACCCGTCCAATGGAGTGTTGACAAGTTGGTCTTCCATCTTCTGGGTGATTTCCCCACAGATTAAGGGGAACAAAAATCGGAATAGGATATGAATGTAGGTGCTATAAGGCGTAACGGGCAGATGATTACAGAGTTTAAGAGGTAGTAGTTGGCCACAGATGCCTTTTTTATACTTAACTGAGGATCCTAGACATCCAGGTTAGCTGGATTATTAACGTCATAATAAGTTCTCATTATGTCTACTTAAACTCATTACAGCATTTAAGATTTATTAGTCTCAGCTATAAAGCAATATATTACTAGGCTAGGTAGGCTAGTAGTCCATAGGAAATATAGTTAAAGTTTAGTTATAAAAATAAGTAAACTTTTAGGAATTTATATCTAAATTCTTAAAACTCTAATTAGGGGCGCTGTAGATTGAAGTTACTACTACATACCTATGTTGCGATTTTAAGTTGCTTGCGCTTAGATAAGGTTTTAGGCCTGCAGGATGCAGGAGGTTACTACTAGATGAGCAAAACGCATCCCTACTTCAAATTTCTTCTTCTGAAATGTATTAGAGATAGGTGTTTATTTTGTTAACTAATACATCAATAGGTAGGAACTGCTGTTAAGCATTCAAACACTGCGCATAACAAGCAAGGCCATCAAGGGACAGGAGATTTCCAGTGGTGCTTCATCCTATTCGCTGTGAAGCCTTGATAAGGAATGCCAATGGGCTATGTAAGTTCTATCAAACATGCTCGAGATCATCAGATCTCTGTGCAGCACTGTCCCATAAACTTTAGCAGCTCACGCAGACGCCAAGGCAGCGGCGGAATTCTTGCGGCCCGCAAAGCTCGTAATTCATTCCCCGATCGGCGTGGCGCCTGCTGTGGTGGCAAGCCCTCTGTGTACCCGGCGGACCGCGCATACAGCGGACTGGACCTGGGGCCTCGAGAGCGTTGACGACCGTGTGTCGAATCTTTCTCCACACTTCCTCGCCCTTCAATTAGTTGCAAGACCTGTCCTCGTATTCTTTTCATCAGTTCGTGGCACAGTGCCGTTGCCCGAGCCTGTTTGGTGCCGTGCCCATCCTCTCCAGAGTCTCGCAAGCGTTGACCAATTGCTGGATGCATGGGCTAGCAAATAATACTTCTCTGCATGGCGTGGAGGGTGGGATGAACTAACACCTGATAGAGCATTAGCCCGGAATTTCAGGGTTATACGGGACGATACGACGTACTTCGATCGGAGTCCGACCCTCGTGTATTCGATAAGATCCATACTAACCTTCCACGCGGGCACCCGCAAGAAAAGTCAATAGTTTGAATGTCGTAGCGCAAAAGTAGATAGTCTAATAGCCAGTCGAAACCAGGCAAGGTTCTGTGATAAATGTTTTGATGGTCTCTAATTAGCCTGACATTGGTCATGAGTGCAAGGTTGAGTTGGACCCCGCTGTGCTGTTTGCATACTGCAACACCCACTTTCCAGTCTCGTACACATCAAAGCCTTTCTCCTCAGCGGGGTCAGCGTTCAACTTTTGAGCCTTTACCCGCCAAATGTAACTTCCAGCCGGGATAAACGTTTTGTTGGCATCAGATCCGTCCCAGTACCAGTTGCTTTCACGGCCCCAAACAGCGTCTGATGTTGTTTGCCACGACATCGCGACCTCTTTTCCGGACTCAGCATCGACAATGAAAATTCTCAAGTTGCGTGTTTGGACAAAAAGGTTGATCCAGACTCCGGGAAACATGTTGTCTGCGAACGATGCAGGAACATCTTTGCTGGTGTCCAGGGTGCAGGTAAAGACGCGACCTTCCTCCATTCGCACTGCTGACGAAGACGTCATGTTCCACATCATAAGGTATGATTTGTCCCGATTGACGATCGGAAGTGTTGCTAGCGGAGCACCGAAGCCAGTGTAAGGCAGAGTTAAGTTGTTGACGTCGGCTGAACCTTCTGCTTCAATGGCCACATAGCCGCCAAAGAAGGATACCCGAGTCGCGGCTTCGGGAAGACTCGGCTCCTTGGTAAGCGCAACAGAGACAGTTGATGCTTTACCAGGCTCAACCTTGATGGTCGCCGGGGTGACGCTGACGTCGGCGTAAGCTGCAGTGGCTTCGCCTTTAGTGAAGTTGTAGCCATTGGCTTGCTTGAGAATGTAGCCGGATGCTGCGCCAATATGGCTCAAGTGGTACGTAATGGCCGTGGTTCCCGTGTTCTTGATGCTGAAGCTGAGACTTTTGGGGCGATTGGCCGTGTCGTTGAAGGAGAGAGCACCGGTGCTAAGAACTGTTGTAGAATGTACTGCGTTCCACGCATCTAAGAAACCACCTCCTTGCTGGAACACAGGCGCCAAGAAGTCGGAGACCGCACCTTTGCCGTCATTCCACTTGAGCGGGCGAGCGGTGGTGGCAATCACAGCCTGGATCTCTTCGGGAGTGTAATCGGGGTGGTTCTGCCTCACGAGTCCAGCCACGCCGGCCTCAAACGGAACCGCTTGACTGGTTCCTGTTGCGGACTATCAGCACTTAACCAATGATCTAGATAGTTACTCCACTTACCACTCACGACGCCGTAGCCTCCGTACTTGCTAGGAAATGTGCTGATGAGGTTACCGCCGGGGGCAAGGACAAGAGGCATAGCGCCTCCAGTAAGGGTCGGGCCCCAACTGGAGAAACTCGACGCAAAGTCACCCGTGAGGTTGTTGACTCTGTTCTCGAGTTGAGTATTGGCAATCGAAGCCTCGTTGGCGAGAAAAACCTTCGAGGCAGGATCTTTATGGAACGCGTTCAGTAGCTTGACTCCAACTTCGTACTCTACCGTAGCAATACCCTTGAGATTGGGGTCCGAACTGTCTTCATAGAACCCTGGACCATCTGCAACGGTCCAGTTCTTTGTGGAGTAATAGATGATGTAGGGAATTCCCAAGGCCTTCGTAATGGAAGCATCCGCCCCGCTGGCATCTGTCCAACATTGCGAGAGCGAAGAAAGAATAACAGTATTTGAAAGATCAGTCGGCAGGTCCGTGGGACTCGGAAGTGGCTGACAGTCAGTAGGGGCATCAACTTCCTTGTTCGGGGACCAGATGGTCAACTGGTTGTTCGCAGGAAGATCATATGGCAGACCAGGAACGAATCGGATCTCTCCACCATCGGTACCAGAGGTCCAGTTTCCTTGCCAGGTGAGGTATGGGGTGACGGTGTTGTCCGTGGAGCCGACGGATGTGATAGCATCGGCCATGCCGGGACTGACGCCTGAAAAGACTCCGGGGCCTCCGTTGCCGCTTGGAAGAGAGACATATGTGCCATTCTTAAAGAGTCGCGTGGCTACAGCAGACCAGGGATCTTGTGGTTGTTAGCACTGACGAGTCAACTAGAGCCTTCATGAACAACTTTACCTTCAGGAAAGGCTTGACCACCACCAAAAGAGCAAGAGATAGCGTCAACACCTCGATCAGCAGCCTCCAGAAAGGAATTGATCAGCATATCGTTAGTGCTGCCCCCGTTGCAAGGCTGAATGCGATAAAGCTCATAGGTTGCGTCAGGTGCCACACCGAGAACACCGTAGCGAGCTTCGTCTCCCTTGGCAGCAATGACGCCCAGAACGTGAGTACCGTGAAAAGAGCAATTGTCACGGACATCATTATCGTTGTCCGTCAAGTCATGCGCATAGCCAATGTCCACCTTGCTAAGGCCCGGGACGTCCACGTCGAAGCCACTGTCAATAACAGCGATGCGCACGCCTTTGCCGGTAAAGTTGGCTGAGTGAAGCTTGGCGACGCCGGTGTCAATATGTGTGGATAGGGTGTCGACTGTTCCATCCCTGGCGTTGAGTCGGGGCAAGTCGCGCTTGAGGTACGTTCCAAAATCACGGCTGATGCGTCTGTCGTTGTAGAGAGTTGGCTGAACATTGATAACCGGCCAAGCCTTCTTAACTCCGTCGATATCCTGAACAGTGGCAAGAACAGACTTTTGGGCCACTTTGTCGTTATTGCATTCTAGGTTGAAGGAGGCCCCCTGAAACACGGCGTGAGTGAAGTAGTATCTCTTTGATGCGGTGCAATCTAGGCCAGAACTAGCGAGTGAAGTCTGGACTTGGTTGTTCAAGTTGTCGGCGGTCTACTGCAAAGTTAGACCTATCCGAAGTTTTATAAAAACAATTCAAAGTGTTTATCCTACCAACTGAGTTGATCCGTCAAATTCAACCACGAACGCATCCTTGTAAGCGGCAGCCGCCAGAAGAGGAAGGCAAGCCGTGATGGCAGCTTGCGTAAAGAGGGACTTCATCCGGGGCTGAAAACGAGTGTGAGAGTCAGAGAAATGACAGCTGAGGCTGATGGCCAGGATCTTTGACAGCCAAGCACAGGACAACAGGTGATTTTGTACAAGATGCTGAGACTGACTCGTGCAACTATCACGAACCCCCTAGCGCAGGGGCCAATACGATCGCTCTCGCATATTTCTCAAGTTTTCCCATTGGTCGAACTCTAACATATTGGTTACAATTACCGGACCATCCGTAATAGGTCTCTACCCGATTTTGTGGGTACGAAGCAGTTAATATGGGATGAACTGCGCCCGAGGATTCGGGTCAGTCGGCTTATGCTTAAGGTCAAGTGCTGAATGGCATAAAGACGGACAAATGCCCTCCCATTATCCGCGCACGTCGTGCCATTTCCTCGGATACTTGAAATAGCTTATGAACCAATACCTCATGACAAGAACGACGCCTCAAAGACTGGGATCGCAAGCGTATCTCTCCAATGACTCCTCAGAGCAAACGTACCCCGGCCACGGCGCGTCCCACGGCCCCTCAGCAGTCTCATAGTCGAGGAACTGTGGCGTCGAGGTCCAGCGAAACAAGTCTTCCATCGCCGAAGCGATCCGAATTAATCGCGCCTCAGAATGTTGCCGCCCATAGATGCAAATACCAAAGGCGGCACCATATCCGCTCTGACCGATTGGTACTGAAGCGACGGGATATCCAGCATACGAAGGGATCGAGGCGCAAGCGTTATCATGGCCACCAGATGGATCGTTCGGCACCAGCAAGCCGTCAAGTTCAATCACAGTGCCGTTATCGAGGATGTACGCATGTCCGCCGTCAATGACCTCGCGAGCGGTCCTCCGGCCCCAACCGAAGGCTTTCCAGAACTCGTCGCCCAAGGTTCCATTCGTTGCGATGGCGTTGTCGTAGAAATCTTGTCCTGAAACCGTGTTGTACCACCAGGTACTGTTGCCAAGGGTGCCAGTAGTGTCGTTGTGTGCATCATTCCATGCTGCCATTTCTGCGAGACTGCTCATTCCATGTCGCTCGTCAGATTCGGGGAATGTCCAGTTTTGGAGAAATTCGCCATATGCCACGGCAAGAAGGGTGTTATAGGCGATGAGTTGGCCATATTCTTCAGGCACATCAGCTGGCTGACCAAAGCCGTACTTGTTTGCCACGTTCTCAATGTTAGGAATATCCTAGGTATCGAATTAGCTGGGGCGATGACGCAGACTGAGAGAGGGCCTACAGTGATGTTATAAATCTCTGCCCCAGCAGCTCTCAACTCATGAACGCGGCTCTCATATGCCTCGCGCTGGCCCGGCGAGTTTATGGCCTAGGATCACATAAGTCAGCGTTGTCACGATTGTGACTGTGGGAACATACGCCAATCGTGGACCAATATGGATTCCACGGGAGACCGAGTTTCATCCCTTTAAGAGAACTCTGATCGGTGACTTCAGCGGCATATCCGTTTTTGGGAAAATTTCCAAGAGCGTCAAATGTTAGATTGTCCAAACGATCGGGTCCGGCCATGATGTCGAGAAGAACTGCAACATCGCCTACCGAGCGAGCCATGGGTCCAGGCGTGTCGTGGTAGAAGCTTCCAGGGACAACACCATGGCGGGAAACCAGCCCAGGAGTAGTCTTGATAGTGTAAAGCCCCAGTAGCGCAGCAGGATGAACCAAGGAGCTTAGATGCAGGTGTCAGTATGCGAATGCTCGATTGCAGCCCGATATAGTCTGGGAAACTCACCCGTGAGTTTCAGTTCCTAAGGCAATCGTCGCCTGGTTGCTTCTTACTGAGACTGCAGAGCCACCACTACTCCCGGAAGTAGGTTGAGTAAGGTTAAAGGGGTTTCTTGTCTGCCCTACGCGAGTTGAATAGCCATCAGAGAAGTTTGTGAGCGCCCGATGGTCAGCAGCCTCTGAGAGGGCGGTGTGCCCCAGTAGAACACCACCTGCTTGGCGTATCTTGGTCACAATGGTTGCTTCAGATGAATATCTTCCATCAAGTAAAACAAGACCGCCTTCGCTCGTGTTGTGTTTGTCGTCGGTGTAGATGTTATCTTTAACCATAAATGGAATGCCATGCAACGGTCCCCTGATCCCTTTGGCACTTCGCTCATCGTCTAAGCTAGCGGCGATGGCTGGGGCGTCGGGGTTAACCTCGCTAGCCGAACGAAGGACTGCGTTTGTTTGCTCAATACGAGCTACATAGCAGCTTACTAGGTCCTGGCTTGTGAGATTTCCTAGAGTCATCCAGCGCTGAAGAGTGCCGATCGTCGCGTCTTCAATGTCGATTCCCTTGCAGAGGGGCACTATTTCAGTCCGGGTAGATTAGAATCAACACGTTTACAATACACGTACTCGGAAACGGTGGGTCCTCGCCACGCGGCTCATTGACCAGCGAACATAGAGCCCCCGTGACCAAGCTAGACGCTAGGACAGCGACTTTGACGAGCGATCCCATGCTGACAAAAGCCATTCCTCCAGCCTAACCTTGAATGAGACATCAAAAACATGACATGGCATCTAAATCTATTGGGCATGACGATGTTCTTTCAGATTTATAAGTCATCCGCCAAGTCTTCTTCAAATTTGCCGCGGGCCTTATCAATGGCCATCACCTAGATAAGTTGTCGTTGCCGATAACATCGGCCCTGGTCCGGTTCTCTCGGTGAGAGGACTGATAAGGGTGCCGGCGCGGCATTCAGGTGGGGCCGGCCATCGGAGAGTCAACAAGCTTAACCTAACTTGTGTCTAGCCAGCGGCTACAGCTGCCGTTTCCGCGTTGGTCAGGGATCTTCATCCCTCCGGTATCTGTGGAGCCCCAGAAGTCGGACATAATCCCGATTTACTATCATTGAAATGCGGAGCTTATCTGCAGTGGAGTTCTCTGGAAGGTGACACGCTTGACGCGAGAATCATGATGGCCAAAAGCCTTTCCGCGCCGTCACAAATCTCGGTCTCCCATACCAAAATTTCACAGCCTCGCGTGAGCACCTCCAAATACCAAGAATAGTCCATGGATTGGCCAAATGCCTTCCGGGATCAAATTCAGTCTCTCCCAACAGCCCACTTCGTTGCGTCCTTCAGCCATGTAAACACCATTTCTGTTCCATTCAAGACATTCCTTGCCATAAGACCCTTCTTCGGGTCTCTTTCGGGACCGGGGTCATTAAAAGTCTGCACCAGGCGCGTATTATTCTTGCCAACCTCTAGGATGGAGCCGCCCGGGACTCCATCATCCTCGGCGCACCGAAGCATTGCCTCGGCGACCTCTTCCGGAGTTACCCAACCGTCCTGGCTCTCGTCCAAGTTGATGAGCTTCTCTGGATGTTCCGTCCATAGAGGCGTACGGACAACGCCAGGCGCGACGGCATTGATGCGGACTCCATCCGTTTCCTCCAGCCGAGCTAAACTCCGGACAAAGCCGGTGATGGCGAACTTGGACGCGGAGTAAAGTGGGGCGTTGATGTTCGGCATCTGACCCGCGACGGAAGAAATGTGGACAATTCGCTTGGGGTTGCCTGGTGAGGCCTTCACAGCAGGAGGGAGCTTTGCGTCCGTGACTTCTCTTGGGTGAAGCCAGTAAGATATCGCCAGCTGCGTGGCTCGAATCGGGTGCGTGATGTTGATATCTAGCAGCTTGTATTGTCCTCCGTCGACGCTGTCTTTGCTCTCCGATGACCCTGGAGGATGCCAAAAGTTTGACCAGTGCGGCTCATATACGCCTGCTCCAGGGCAGACAATATCGAAACTTCCAAACTCGGCGAGAGTCTCGTCAAACATCCTTGAAAGCGCCGGCCATGATGTGACATCAGTCTTGACAAATATTGCCCGGGGATTGCTTTTGTGCTTCGAGACCAACTCTTCCGCCTCAGGTCTTAGAGCTAGGTCGGCAATGACGACATTGCAGCCACGCTTGAGAAGAAGCTCAGCGAAGGAAAAGTTGATACCTGCATGCGACGTCAGTGTCAACGCAGACTTGGGGTTGATGTATGATGTGACCGACCAGAGCCTGCTCCTGTAACGATCGCCGTCTTTCCAGACACGCTGTAAGGCGTGCTCTGCTTTGGAGTATTGCCAGCCATATCCTATGTTGGTGACTTTCAAAATGAGATCACAGGTTCTTGACAGTTAAAAGAATGATCTGAAAGTTTTGAGATGACTGAAACTCTAAGTTGGAGTGTCTCAACATAAAAAAAGTACCCTGAGCTGGGTTCCCCTCTCGCTCGGTTTTCTTGCCGTCCAACATCCGGAAAACTTGCCTTTTCAGATGACCCAGGGCGGGGTTCGATTTTTGTCTGTTTGAGGCTCTTATTGGACGGCCCTAAAAGACGCCTTTCGGATCCCATTTCACCGAATCGACGGGGCAGCTGAGACATATGCACGGCGAGTATCGCTCCAACGCCCCCACGATGTAGCTTGACGGGTGAGGGGAAGCTACCCCGCAACCCCGCAGCCAGACTGTTTGACCAGGATGGCCAGCGGGAAACTGTAACCCTCAAGCCTCGGAATTAACGGGCATTATCAAAACAGTAAGCGAGAAATAAAAGAGTTGGTATATTGGAATAAACCTCGGGATCTAAACGCCTTGCGAACTCCGCTGGGTATCTGGTGTCATCAGCCGTTGAACGCTCTCAACTATGGAGCTAAGCTTTCCCAGAGAAACAACAGATGATGTCGTAGAAACTCGCGCAAAAAGACCCAATGTTGACACCAATTGTTTGAAAATCGTTGCCTGATCAGGGTGCAAGTGAGCAAAGGCTGCTGTGATGCAGAATGAGCTCACCGCGACTTGGATAAAGTGGCTAGGACATATGATACTTAGTTGCCATAAAGCAGAAACGGGAGATGCATTTCGAACTCACAGGTTCATACTGGTGGTACTGGGATCCATATTGACAATGACGTTAAGAACCTCGGATGCGAATTGCGCAATGATATGCTCCGACTTGTCAAGAGAAATGTCCGTCCCCGCGTTTTGAAACAGCCGTCCGTAGGCGAAGAGAGCCATTTCAAAAAGAAACAACTTCGATGGGTAGCTGGAAACGGGACACGATAACTTTGATGTGTCGGGTTGTGTACTGCTGGGAGTCCAAGCAAAGATATGATCTTCCCACCCCTTCGTCTCGAGCACCTCTGAGTTGAATCTTTGTAGAACCACAATCCATTTCTCGGCACGATCGCTCACTTTGGTAACTGAGTTCGGGTCACGAGCGTCCCCCGCCATGTGGAGGTCTTCGGACATGCGAGAGCAGAGCTGGGATAGCCGGCAATGAGCGTGGAAATCTCGAGAAGCTGTGGTAGTCCCGGTTTTGTCGCAGTCGGTCAGGGGATTATGGTCGATGAAAGCGTCGCTTATTGACTACATGTCCATGATGTTAGAAAGTACATATGCACTTCGTCACAATCTCCACTCCTCCAAAATAAGCGACGGCAAAGACTGACAGAAAATTGTCCTGATCGCATTCTAAATGCTTTTTCGATGCAGTATAGGAGCCAGAAGGCTTGTCGAAGTTGATTGATCTCGCTGTCAGTCTGGCATAATTGACGGGTTGCAGCCATGCTGTTGAGTCTCAAGGCCTGAGCGCAGGAGACGCAGAGACCCAACACGCATGAAGTTTGCTCTACCCTGTATTGCATTGTGGCGACAAGCTTCGAAATATGGCTATTAGCCTATACTGTTTCATGTGCTAGTCAATAGAAACTCACCGTCGTGAGTAAAGCCTGTGAGACAATCAGAGCCGGGACGGCATGGGAGTTCGAGGTTACAGATAGGTACCTTGAAGACCAAGATCGACGGCCTGGCAACAAACATCTTCTCCACTGCCAATAAGGCCTCCTGGTAATGTGAATTCCCTCCGGTATCATTGCTAGTTGTCGGGCTGGAGCGACTGCTTTTCGCACAATTGAGATTGCCAATGGCCATGGACGCAAAGACCAGAGCTCTCTTCGCCGGATCTGTGACACCCTCTAAGACAACCTCCTGGTAGAGAGAAGATACTTCAATTTCCGATACATAAATGGCTCCCCTATGTCAAATTAGAAGTAAGCACTCCAAATCTGAAGCCGAGACGTACAGGTATGGCCGAGAAAGAAACGCTACGCGATAGTTAGTCAGTAAAATGCTGAGGGAGAGAGAATCTTGGATCGCTACCTTGGATGAACTGAAAGTGGGTATCGACATGGTGCGAAGGTATGTTCATATCGTCGAACAGACTGAGATATTCATGAGTCGTAAAACACTCCTCAACAACTTCAAGCAGACGTGCGATAAGTTCGGTGGACGTTCCATTGAGGTTTCTCCGTCTGTTTAAGAACAGCTTTACCATATCGAGAGTGAGACTGGGAAGATGGCGCGGGGCTTAAAAATGATTCAGCGAATGTTCTCTCTGAGGAATGTGGCCAAGACCTACAATGTGAAGATGCTTGTAAGGCGACAGTGTGACTAGCCTCGAAGGCATCTAGCTGCTGTGACGATATGTCGAAGTCCACCCAATTTACAGGCGATAGCTCGCAGAAAGCTGCGGACGGATTTGCTGCTTGATCCTGGACATAAGGACCGGATGTCCAAACATTGTCTAGCGTTTCGGTTCCAGGGCTTGTAGTCATATCATTGTTGTTCAATATTCCAATGTTCTCTGCAGAGCTGAACGATCTATCTCCTAGAGAAACCCAGATGTCATCCTGAGGCGCAAAAGAGTGAGAAACCGTGGTATTTTCAAGAAGCTGGTCAATTCCGGAGAGCGATGAAGGAGTGGAAGAACTCGCTGCAAAGATGACGTGGTCCGCTGTCGTCGAAGTCACTATTGAGTGTGACGCATGAGTGTTTAAGTCGTCAAATGATTGTCTTGCTCTAATGGACGAGCTTTGGCCTAAAAGTCGGTTAATCTCGGTAGTCAATGCTGAAGAGGATGGCTGCTTGATACTGCTTTGGCTCGATCGGCCCCTTTTCTTCGGGGTCAAATAAACACAATAAGATGCGGAGGACTATAATCAGTCAGAAAGCTCGACTGCATTCGCAAAGCTACACAGGTAATGCTTACGAGGCACTTTTCGCAGCTTGGCCTGCCTCCATCGCCTAGAATTTGTAAAAAACATCCAAGGTATTCAACGAAGATTCTGAGCAACTTGACGTACACTTTCGCTTTCGGATCTTGCATGTCTCGCATGCGCCAGGCCGGCGCTTATACACTCGCCCTCCTGCTTCAACTGAGTTTGTTGCGGTTGGTGAGGACATGGCATGAGAGCCTGGTTAAAGACGCGTCGGCTCAATTCCTCTTCGCAAAGATCATTAAATCCGAGAATTGCGACGTTGAAATTGAGGGGCTCCGAATGAACTCTTTTGAACCATCCAACGGTCGTATGATGCGGCTGTTGACCTCCGGGCCGTAATACCCGAGTAGGGTCGCTGAGTGCCACTTGCGAGTGACATTCTGGGTCAATCCTATGAAGGAATCCTCGCGGGGCGAATGAAACAAAAGCTCATGGGTCTCGCTCTCGCCTTGCGCGCAACATCACAAGTGCCTTTGGAGGGTGCTGTAAAACCTAGTATTGAATACGTCTTTAGCTAGGTTTATGGATGAAGCAGCCAGTCGGAACTGAGGCCCGTTGTTCTTTGGGAATTCTGCCCTTACCTTGAATAACCTTGAAAGCTTTATGCATCGATGATTCTAAACCCACTAGATCTAGTCAGCGGATGGCTTCTGGACGACACTTGGGACCAAGGAAATGGCGCCCGCATCCCGTCTCGGGGCTAGCCCCACAACCCGCAGTCACTGCGCATATCATTGATGAACAAAATCGATGGTCTGATCATATCAAAGGTTGTCGATCGTCGTGGTTGCTCGCCCACAATACTGTTTCAGCCGAGGGCGCTGTTCACCTGATGCGCCCTCTGTGATCCGCCTCGTCGACGTTGATGAGCATGTAGCTGATCATTTGTAATTTCATCTGCCCAGAGGCCAATGCGGATAATTTCAGACATGGACCAGTTCGGGGATTTACTTCGGCTCCAGCCTCAACCCCATAATTCGGCCGTGAGAGGAGCCGTGATGAACTTTGCTTATTGACAGATCTTATCCAGCTTCACACCGTTCCTCGATTCCCTTAGGTACGCGCAGTTGTTCTGCGTCGCTAAGTAGACTTGACTACGCAACTGTTTGGGTCCAAATTCAAAGTTGCCTGGACCCTGAATGGACTCTGGACAGCTCGGAAGTCCGAGGTTCACGAGATTGGGATGAGTGGCTCTCATGTCAACGTTAATTAACTCAATGGCTGGTGACAGTGTTCAAGCTATTGGCTGAGAGGCAGTGGGTCGACTGACTTGCCGTGTTTTCTATCCGAAAGACCTCAAAACAAAATTAAGCCTCCCGCTGGGATCTGAACCTGGATTCACAATGTCAAAGGTTAAGCTGACTCGGTCGTGGGGTTGGCAACTTTGCACCTTAAAAAGGTCAGTGCAGGAACTAGCATCCTTGTCATGCAACTACCCCTCACCAACAGCTTTTCGTAGAGGACTGATTTTTAAACTTTGACGATTGCTTTGCTTTTGGAAATAAGGTGCCATCGTGGCGTGATCTCATCCTAAGATTATCGCTGTGAACGCCTTTGCTGTGCCAAGATCATCAGCGTTGCTGTCAGAAAAGACGTTGACCATATCAACATCAGCCCTACCTGAGCACCCAACATCTTTAGGTCCCTGATTCAGGAGCTTAGTCTTATCCCGCTCTTCTAAGAAGTTGGACTGAAAGGCCGCGTAAACCCAGTTCCCCCGTCCCTCATTGTGGCCCGCGCGGGGAAGCATTCCGCGGAACATCAGTTCGGTCTGTCCCTTAAGTTTAAGGACTACCCTGCCGGCAGGCAAGCGACCCCACATCAATCTGAAATATCCTGTGAAAGTCGATATTCGACCTCTCGCCAAGACCATACGATAGCTAGCCTTGGGAAAGTGGCCGGTTCACTATGAGGCTATGCCTATCAACGTTCGAGAACACTAGGTGTCTTTCCATTTTGGGGTCAAGTCCGGTCTTGGACCAGGGCTGGTCGTCGCTGGAATTTCCGGTGGTATCGGAAATGTGGTCTTACTTCTTACACTAGCGCTACTAGTGAATTGACGGGCGTCTATTCGTTGGCATTGCGGCCCGGAATTCCCGTATCAATACGTTCTTTAGTTGATACGACTCATGGAACCAGATGCCTTTACCACTCGGATGAATCGCGGCCCATCTTAGCTACGGATGACGATCGGTGTCTGGTGCATTGTCATGATCACATGTTCTTTGTAATCAACCGTGATGTTTGATAATTTCGGCGAAAATTTCTAATATCGTCGTACTACTTGTCTCTGGTGGAAAAGGAATGCGGGAAGAGAACGGAAAAGCAGCAAAAGAAGACCGAAAAGATTTAGAAGGTTGGTCCGTATGATACCTTGGTGGTCATCAACGAAGAGCATCAAGCCCGAGCTGTGCATTGTCTATGTCGCAAACAGCTTTACGGAGTCCCCATCAGCCTGCCGTAGCCGTTGTCTATTGAGCCTCCTGAACAGAAACAAGGTAAAGGGCGCGGATAACATGCACATAACGTAGAGTCCAATACTGCTGCCGAGTCCGACCAAGAGACGTGGGCTGTCAGAATCAGGCCATAGGTAAGCCGTATAAATGTTTGCTGCGACTGCAGAAAAGTTGACAATAGCCACCGTAACAGCTTTCTTTTCGTGGGAGTCAAAGACATTAGCAGCAGCCCAGCCGAGGATAATGCTGCCTGTAGAGTATGAGCCAGCGACGAACAAGAAGCAGGCGACATATCGGGGCGCCACACTTGTGGTTGCACAAGCTACAGCAAAGCCAACCACAGCAAGGGCGTTGCCACCATAAATGTGCCATGCGCGCTCGTCGACCCGTCCAGAGGACCAGGATAGGGCCAGTGCAAACATTGCGGCAAAGACGCATGGGGGTGATGTGAAGACCAGCGTGGTGGTACGATCGTATCCACTGCTGGGTATCAGATAGGTGGACATGATTAGAATGGTGACTTGACACTTACAGGGTCTTGACAATTGTTGGGAAAAATTGATTAAAAGACATGGCTGAAAAATGCATGTTTTGCATGAACACGAACAACCAAACCTTGTAGTCTTTCAAGGCGCTCATCAAGCCTTGGATCGGTGTCTCGTGCTTCAATTGATTCATGCTGTCCTCCTCCAATCGCATCACGCTGCAGGCATTCTCTTCAGCCGTAAGCCAACGGGTCTTGCCAGGTGTATCTGGAAGCAGGAAAATGCCTCCGATCGCCGCTAGGAAGGTTGCCGATCCCTCGATAATAAAGAGCCTGAATGTTGGTTAGCATTAAACCACAATTGCATATCATTGAGTGCTTACCATTGCCAGCTGTGCAGGCTCTCGTTCCGACAAGACCTGCAAAAGTTCCCACAGTGATTAGCCCTGAGAAGGCACTCGAGCTGAGCTGACCACAGTACATGGCCAGGCGCGTCGCGAGCTGAAGTGAGTCAGAGTTTGATCTCTAGAAGGCATAGACAACCTCTCACCTCGGACTTCGTATAAGATCGGCTCAACAAGTAGATGGCGCCTGGGTAAAAAGCGGCTTCGAACCACCCGAGCAAGAACCGCAGAACAAGAAGATGGACATAGTTGTCTGCCATAGCCGTGAACGCGGAAACTATGGCCCAGCCACACATGCAAACACCCATGAACCTTCCGACCTAAAGTATTCGGCCTGGGGACTTTGGGGAAAACATGACCAGTTGGGTAGAAAAACCCTCATCACCGCAGAGGTTACCCGTCAAGTTGCTGTGTCAAACATCCGGACTGGGGGAGTAATCCCTCTAAAGTAGGTTCCCGGTTCGCGAAGTCTGGAAGGCAAGGCTCACAGCATGACAGCTTGCCACTAGATCAACCCCTGCGTCCCATGAATCCGGTACGGGCGAAATTGAAGCACAACGTCATTGTCAAGGACGTTTCCACCGACGATGAGGTCAGCTACATGTACATCGGGCGTCACGAGGACATCTGTCGCTAACCTTTTAGATATGTGTCCACTAACACCCAGGATTCTACTCACTAGGATGGTCCGCGGTATATGCCATACTCAAAGGGCAGAAAATTCTACAGTCATGACACCCAAAACGACATATCGGGACCTTACAACACCACACGCATCGGCATTCAGAGTATGTACAGCGATGCCAATCGCTTGCGAATCTTGAGCTGAGCCTTACAGACCTGGCTGAACGCCCCGTTGCTTCCAGAGGTGTCCTGCTCGACTGGGCGGACTATGCCGCCGAAAAGATTATTTCTTACAATGCATTCGACAGTTTTGAGATCCCCTACACAGATCTGCAGATAATTGCCGACTCACATGACATCAAGTTTCAGGAGGGCGACATTTTGCTCATTCGTAGCGGCTACCAGCTTCAGTATGAGGCGCTCAGCGAGACGGAAAGTGACCAAAACTTCGCAAGCCCATACAGTCCACATGGACAAAATGCCGGTCCCGTTGTCAAGCTCAGTCTATATCACTTGATGGAGATCGACGATCCGACTGACCTAACCATCTTTCCGATCAAGTCATCTACAGTCGGCGCAGGCACCTTTGTGGAGGACGACAACTTTGGCAAGCAGTTCTTCAAAATTGACAACGTTCTGAATATCTCCCCGGAAGAAATCAAGACCAAATCAGTTCCGACCGGTCCTGCTATAATGAGAGACGTGGCAAGCGTTGTGCGGCCCAAAACCAGCGGACCTTTTGAGTTGACGTTTGACAATATGTGTGACGATGAGAACCACTATCAGCGTGTCAAGAGGGCCAATCTTCTTATCAACGAGACCATCAAAAAGTTATATTAGATACAGGGTGAAGATACTGTTGTCAACCTGTATTTCGATCCGGCGCTGGCATGGAAGTGTACTATCAGACGACCATAGGCACAAGAACGTGTAGGTGAGCGCGATACTTTGGGAACCGCACAGCACGCACCATTCTTGTCCGTTGCTGTACCTGCCTTCGCGGCCTAGTTGCTCCCGGTGTAGTCAGATGTATCAAAAAGAAATTCCAATGAGAAGACCCTAAAACCTTGCCGCGATGTTCCACCCAACTGCCAGGACTCGTACGGAGGCGTAGCAGATGAAGGCCAGGATGTAGGAAGCCCCAGAGAACATGATCAAGCCGTTCCAATTCTGGCCGTCCTTCCCCGACTGCAAGATGGCGCCTCCGATGGGGAGACTGCTCAGCGTCCCGAAACTTGCCATCATCATCGCCGTTGACAGATACCGTCCGTAATCTCGCGCATCGCATAGCTGCCCAAGACAAACAGGGACAAGGCCCAAGTTACTGCCACTTGCGAAGCCGAACAAAGCAACGAAGGCGAGAAGCATGGGTTGAGACCCTTTGGACGGCAGCCACAGGCCAAAGACAGTGATGAAACACATGGCAATGGTGATGAGAATGACGTTGAAACGGCCGTACTTGTCGGCAGCAAGGCCTGGTAGGAAACGCCCAATCGCGGAGCCAGCGTTGAGAATCGAGAGGATTGTGTAGGAGTGGACAGTACTCTTCTGTGTGCTCGCTGCGTATGAGATGATGTAGGTGATAGGCACAAAAAGACCCCATTCCATGAAGAAAATGCCGACCGCCGAGAGGGTGAACTTCACATTCCGAAAGACGCTGAAGTCTGGCCAGATGGAAGTTGGTCCGTCCTTCTTCGGAAGTCGAGACCGGATGAACAATGTCGCAGGGATCGTGAGCCCAAGAAGGATGAATCCCAGGATCCTTGCTGTCGGGGCGAAACCGAGTGTCGGAAAGAGATTCTGGAGCAAAATCGGATATACAATTCCGCCAATCGAGCCGGCAGTCGCGGCGACACCAGTTGCAAACCCACGGCGGTTGTCAAAGAAGTGGGCAATAGCGCCATATGATGGGGAGTTGAGCAGAGCGCCGCCCAAACCACCAAGAATTGAGTAGGCAAGTAGAATCTGATAGTACTCTGAGGTTTTGTTGTCAGTACAACCTCATTTCCTTTCTCTTTAGATGATTGCACAAACCTTTACACAGGCTCAGCAATAGAAGACTTGCTGAGATACACAATCCACCGGCAACGACGAGTCCACGGGGGCCATAGGCGTCAAACAATGGCCCGACTTGAATGCCGACGAAGAAGACGATAAAAAGATACAAACTGAAGATCCATCCAATCTCCGAGGGCGAGTGATCTGCCAGCTGATTTTCTGAGAAATACGACTCGAAGACCGCGGCGGAGTTGATGAGACCGAAAACAGAAAGCATAGCGCAGAACGATCCGAACACCACTAGCCACGCACTGAGACCGCCTTCCGGGAAGGTCAGCTCTGTGACACTGGATGCATCCTGGCCTCCATAGTGACTTCTGTCCCTTTCCCTCGATCTTGATCTTTCTTCGTCGTATGACGTTGTCTCTTCGTACCTGATGGCCGATGTCGCCGATGAGCCCGGGTTGTTGAGGTTTCTCAGTAGTATGGAGGAGGTCTCCACCGCTGTTTTTGACATCTTGTGTCTGACGCAGTGCAAGTTGGGCTTAATGGGCCAGGCGAGAGCGGGATTGGTGAAGTGCGTATCGAAAGAAGCGGTAAAGACAGTTGTCCGAGTATCACGGATATTTGCTCAGCTAATGCAGACAGCCCTTTCCGAAATAGTCCGAGATGGGGGTTGCTGAAGATGTCGCTTTGCAGGTGAACTCTTACAAGCAGGGTGAACAACAAAAGCTTGTAAGTGTAAGAAAATGGAGTTCATAAAACTCCGATTTTGAAGTTAGCCCAGTAGTTCACCGGGTCCACCTGCACGTGCTGTTGGTCAATCCAAGAGACGTGAGTCGAGCATTTATCCGGCGAATGGCGGGAGGAATCCATCGGTCTCCGGCTGTCGCTTTATTTTTGCCATTCCCGGCGAACTCGTTACGGCTAGCTTCTCCGCAAGACAACTCCGGAGCGGAGCTCCCAAAGCATGCTGATTGGTGAGAGCGGCGCTCAAGTTGTGTGTCCAGGCTGCAAAGCCGGCTTTATGATGTTGAATTCGAAGTCAGATTTAACGTTTATTGAGAAAGTGTACAACTTCATTCATCATCTTCAAGAAATCCATCTCACAATTACCGGTATGATTCTGCGGTGGAGTGAATTCGCAGAACGACAGCAGCAAGATGGAAGCCCCACATGGTCAAATTTATCAGCTCATCAGCTTCGAGACCTTTGTCCGTCTAAATCCGTACATAACCGATGTGAGCGCAGAGCCCGGGAAATCATCGCCAGCGGAGAACATGTTTGTTGAGCAAAATGTAAGATGCAATTATGATGTTAGCAAATTTTGCGTAATTGCTCTCGCATATGAGTCTGGCTCAACAACTGGGACGGATAGTGAGTGGAGACTTCGACAACGGCAACGGCGACAATACAATACTATAACAATTGGATATCAAGAATATGAAAAAGAAGAACGCAGAAAGAAAAGAACAATAAGCATGTTGAGAGAAGGTACTCGGCAAACCCACTCCAAATAGCCAAGCTTTCGAGTGTATTATACGCTGAAATCACCAACCGACTTCCGAGAAATGCAACTGTTCCATGTCGTATCGCCGGTTCAGGACCGAGGCCGCAATTTTTTTCAACACTTGGAGTGTCATTGCAATGGGTATGTGTCCAGTCTTTGTGACCAAATATAGCTTCTCAGGCTCCAGAGGTGTGCGTGTTGAAGATAGAAAGTTACTTAACACACCTATCAGCACGAATAGCATGGCGAGTTGGCAACAGGCATTGTTTCAGGAAAAGTTAGATAAAGAATAGAAACCCATTTGGGTAGCGCAGAGAAGAGAAGGGGAAAAGCTAAATATGCAATGTCAGGTTGAAATGGTGCACATGAAAGCCACAGGCCCCAAGAACAGCAAACATGGGGAAGCAAGACATAAAAGCACTAGCATCACGAGCAGAGAGCACCCAACTATTGAAGAAGATTCTCAAATTCTGGGTAAACTAGAAAAGAAGTATGTCCGTGAAGAGTCAAAAGTATACTAAAACCAGAGTAAAAGTTTCCCACCCAAAAACTCCAAGCCGATTTAAACCCCCCTTTCATAAAAAAGAACAAAGAAAAAAAGAAGGCATAAGGTATCTATTTCTTGACCTTGAGATCGAAGCGGTCCAGGTTCATGACCTTGTCCCACGCCGCAACGAAGTCCTTGACGAACTTCTCCTTGGCGTCAGACATAGCGTACACCTCGGCAATGGCGCGCAGCTCGGCGTGCGATCCGAACACGAGGTCGGCGCGGGTAGCGGTCCAGCGCTGCTCCTTGGTCTTGCGGTCGGTGCCAACCCAGGCCTCGCCATCGTCGGCGCTCTTGGCCCAGACGGTGGAGATGTCGAGCAGGCTGACGAAGAAGTTGTTGTTGAGCTGGCCCTTGGTCGAGGTCAGGACGCCGGTGTTGGAGCCGTCGAAGACGGCGCCGAGGGAGCGCAGGCCGCCGACGAGGACGGTCAGCTCGGGGGCGGAGAGGGTCAGCTGCGCGGCCTTGTCGACGAGGATCTCCTCGGTGCGCGCGCGGGCGGTGCCGCGGCCGTAGTTGCGGAAGCCGTCGGCCTGGGGCTCGAGGTAGCCGAAGGCGCGGACGTCGGTCTGCTCCTGGGTGGCGTCGACGCGGCCGGCGGAGAAGGGGACGGTGACATCGACGCCGGCGTCCTTGGCGCCCTTCTCGACGGCGACGACACCGCCGAGGACGATCAGGTCAGCGAGGGAGACCTTCTTAGCGCCGGTGTTGAAGCTGGTCTGGATGGCCTTGAGGGCGTCGAGGACCTCCTTGAGCTGAGTAGGATTGTTGGAGACCCAGTTGACCTGGGGCTCGAGGGCGATGCGGGCGCCGTTGGCGCCGCCGCGCTTGTCGGAGTGGCGGTAGGTGGAGGCGGAGGCCCAGGCGACGGAGGCGTACTTGGAGACGTCGAAGCCCGGTGCGGCGAGGATGTCGGCCTTCAGCTTGGAGATGTCGGCATCGTCGATGAGGTCGCCCTCGCGGGCGGGGAGAGGGTCTTGCCAGGGGAAGGTCTCCTTGGGGATCTCAGGGCCGAGGTAGCGGGAGACGGGGCCGAGGTCGCGATGGAGGAGCTTGAACCAGGCCTTGGCGAAGGCGTCGGCGAGCTCGTCGGGGTGGTCGAGCCAGCGCTTGGTGATGTTGAGGTAGCTCGGGTCGTTGATGAGGGCCAGGTCGGAGGTGAGCATGGTCGCCTTGCGGAACTTGGTCGAGTCGAAAGGGTCGGGGTAGTCGAGGGTGCCGTTGGCAGCCTCCCATTGGTGAGCACCGGCGGGAGACTCGACGAGGACCCATTTGTTGTGCAGAAGAGACTCCAAGTAACCGTTGGACCACCTGCAGGTACATGGGTTAGCATTTGTGTGTGTGTGGTTGGGTGTGTGGTGGTATGCATGTGTGCGTATCACTGCATAATCACCCGACGGGGGCCAAAAATAGATTTTCACGCCGCCTCTTTTGCCTCCCTGCAAGTCTCTCTCAACGTCTCTTCAAAGACCTTCTCAAAATGACCGGTCCGGCATATGAGAAAAGGCCTCAAATATTGAGCCAAGAAGAGGGGAAAAGGCAACTTCTACATGGGGGATATGCAGAGGTCATTTCATTTTCATCACTTACTTGGTGGGGGTCTTGGTCCAGACGACCTCCAGACCACTGGTCATCTGGTTGGGACCGTTGCCATCTCCAACCTTGTTGTGCCAGCCAAGACCCATCTCGCCAATGTCAGCAGCTTCGGGCTCCGGGCCAATGTTGTCTGTGGGATTTCAATCGTCAGCAGATGCTCACGGCACAAAGGAGCGGTGAAGCGGTGGGAAGAGCCTTTCACTAGCCCCGGGACGAGCATGGGAAGAGAGAGCAAACTCACCACTCTTGACGGCACCGTGCGTCTTGCCGAAGGCGTGTCCACCGGCAATGAGAGCGACCGTCTCCTCATCGTTCATACCCATGCGGTCGAACGCAACACGGATGTCCTTGGCCGAGGCGGCGGGGTCGGAAGAGCCATCGGGGCCCTCGGGGTTGACGTAGATGAGGCCCATGTGGGTGGCTCCCAGAGGCTTCTCGAGCTTGTCGGCGCGCTCGTTGATGTCGGTGCTGCCGTTGTAGCGGACATCGTTGCCCTTGGGGACGAAGGTCGTCTCGCCGCCCCAGTAGACGGACTCATCGGACTGCCAGGTGTCGGGGCGACCGCCGGCGAAGCCAATGGGCGCGAAGCCCATGGACTCGAGGGCGACGTTGCCCGTCAAGAGGTACAGGTCCGCCCATGAGATCTTGTTGCCGTACTTTTGCTTGATGGGCCCTATCAGAGGAGATGAAATTGTCAGTCTCGGTAGAGCAAACAAAGGTACTCATCACAGAGTAGCATCGGGGGCCAGAGTTTCTCCACCAGCGAGACATCCCGTTGTGCCTCCACATCCGCATCCCAGCCACCCGTGCGGCGGCGTGCGCCGTGATGTGGCGAGTGAGTCGATGATGTGCACGAACAGGGATTCCCGCCTCGGGGGTGGCTCCGGCCAGCGAGTGAGGGACCAGGGATTTGGGACTTACACAGCAGGCGGCGCGCCTTGTCGAGGTTCTGGTTGTCGGGCCAGGAGTTCAGTGGAGCGAAGCGTTGCTGGCCCTGCAAGAGAGAGAAATCCAATATTAGTAAACGGCGATGGACGAGACGAATAAAAGTGATGCAACCGTGTGATAAGATGCAAGGCAGAGGCAGAGGCAGGGTCCGCTAGTGTGCAGTGCGTGTGGAGCAGAGGACTCAAGGAGATGCCTTAGCAGCTCTTGGCTCTCGTCCGGGATAGGACGAAATCTTCCGGGTAGCCAATTGATCTCCCGCGCGAGGCAAGAAAAAGGAAGGAAACACAGAAGGTGAAAATTTGTGAATTGAGCCAACGAAGTCCGATGTAAACAACGGACAGGGGCACACAAGAGGGGAATTTGGAATCAGGAAAGATGGGGCGCCCATCCGGGGCTCATCGGAGGGCGGGGCGGGGGCAGAGCGAGGAGGTGACGAAGGAGAGAAGACCGAAAAGAAACGGCTTACCATTCCACCGCCACCGCGGCCGTCGATGGCGCGATAGGTGCCGGCGCTATGCCAGGCCATGCGGATGAAGAGACCGCCGTAGTGGCCAAAGTCGGCGGGCCACCACTCCTGGGAGTCGGTCATGAGGTCGGTGAGATCCTTCTTGAGAGCCGCGTCTGTGGTCCTTGTTAGTATCATGTTCTGCCTCAAACAGCCAAGATGAACTCTGAACATACAATCAAGAGAGTTGAAAGCCGCCGTGTAGTCAAAGTCGCCGCCGTACGGGTTCGTCGCGGGCTGAAACTGACGAAGAACGTCGAGTCTCAGTTGGCAGGGCCACCAGTCTTGGCTGCGAGTGCCGCCGCCAGCCTGGTTGCTGATGGTCGAGCATCTTCCAAAGCCCTCGGCGGTTGCTCTCTTGGGAAGAGAGCTGTCGACGCCGCCGTCGCGTTTGGCAAAGGGGCATCCCTCACCGGCGACGGCCGGCAGGATGGTTGAGGCTGTCAACAGCCAGTTTGACAGTTTGGCGTGCATGGTGAAGAATGTCTCTTGCTTCTGGGACCTAAGGCGAGATCCAAAAAGAAAAGAGCAAGTGAACCGCCGAGATCAAGTAGTCGGATCGAGACTTGGTGTGAGACTCAAAAGACGACGACTGTTGAGTTGGTCCGGGAGATTGCTCAGAAACATGAACTCTGGAGATGGGACGAACCCAGGCATATGTATGAAACCCGGATGCAGTCGCCACAACTCTCGTTCAAAGGCAACAAGGGACCAAGAAGGGAGTGGGTTTCCTCTGTTCCTCTTCGTGGTCGGTGACCCTTTGTCACTCACGTGGGAATATTTTGGTTCCAGTGAGATCCACGATTAGTAACAATGCAAAGTACCAAGGCCGAGTCTGAGCCGCAATGTCTTGTCCTTCCCCAAGGCCTAGTTGCGCAGTACGTGAGTACCCAGTCTGACGGGGGCTTGGTAATAAGCTTCCTACAACGGCAGTCATGTCGGTATTGCCCTCTCCCAAGGCTGCAACCCCAATCACAAAAAAGGACCAAGACCTGGCAAAACCACAAAAAGTTGTTTAGCGGATATCCTTTCAGCAGGTGCTAGACGGGTCTTTGCCAAGTAGTCGAAAGGAACCCCTGTGTAATCCCTAGGAAAGGCACTGCATGGTATATACAAGTGACATGGGCGTGGCAGGGGCATGCAGGGTTTCGATCCAAAATAAGCGCTTGACCAGTGTACCGCATTGTACAATCTCCTTTGATTGGGATGGGCGACACTCGCCAGCGCACACTATGTGCTGCAAAGGAACGCCCCGGTTTTGGAGCCCCCGCTTTACACACTTTTTGGGAGGGGATTGTCGCTAGCCAAAGGGCCATCTGGATGAAACCTACGCCGATTGCCTATGGAGTTGGGTTGGACGAGTGTGCGCCGGGGTGGCCATGGCAGGGCCGGGAATGAGCTGGGATGAGGCCGTCCACCCGTCCGTAACAGGCATAACGTCACAAATCCGGGGAGCTATCGTGACCTGTGCGATGCGGGCCGGTGCCAAGTCACTGGAAGAGTAAGGTGGTAGCTGGGCCAATGGCGACCAATTATGACATGACAGTTTCCAAGCGGGCACTCTTCGTCCACTCTCTTCTTGGCTGAGTGACTGAGCGACTCTTAAGCGACTCCAGTCCAAGAGTCCACTCCTGAATATGATAAAGTTTGGGGCCCCTATACCGACTCGTGCCATTGGGCCATTAGGCCGTTTGGTCCTTGGGAATTCACATCATTGCCTTGTAAAGACGAATAGAAGGCCCCCGTTGTCGGATCATTACCCAGCTGTGCGGAGGAACCCGCGCGCAGCGGCGTAATTGAAACCTCCGTCATCCTCGACTACAGATGCATCTTGGCAAATAAGCCGTAAGGCCCCCCTACCGCGAAGAGGAGTTGAAGAGGAGAACCCTGCTGGCCACGCTGATTTGCAAGTAGGTACAAACAAGTACCTGCCAGCCTGCCCTGGCTTCTGGCGTCCCAAGAGCTCAATCACGCACGCATGCTACTGTTTGCTGTACACTAGCAGCAGTAAGGTTAGGTTTCTCCCCTGATCGAGGATCGAAAGAGGGAGGGAGGGAGGGCAGCTGGCCGCGGCCGACACACACACACATTGCGCATACACGCAATCGTAGCACACACACACACACTCAAGATAGACACATGGGACGAAGGAAGCTTTTTCATCAATCGTGCATTGACTCAGCCCTATATCCATCACCTGTAGTTGGAGAAGGTTGGAGGCCCTGTGGCTTGGAGGAGCACCCCCGCGCGCGGGCGAGCCGCCGCCGACCGTCCATCCGCAGCCGGACTTGGACGGTTTTGACAGGTTTGCGAAACGGCGTGGGATGTGCGTAGGTTTCCCTCCCTCTTGGGTTTCTGCCCGCAGGCCACCCCAAACCATCCCCCAAATGGAAGTTACCTTGTTTCCATGCAGCTAGACCTGTCGGCCGAAAATCCTGCGACCTCGGGTATGCCCGGTTAAGGATGGTAGATGGGCGACAGACGGGCGACCAGACCCTGAGCGCAGCACTGCATGTTGTGAGCGGGCTGATTGCGCAGTCGCCGACCAGGACGTTGCAGTAAGCAGAAAAAAACAGACAAGATAATGACTACAAAATTACAACATTACAAAGCAAAGGAGCGCAAGATACAGAGCACATAGCCCGCGAGTAATAGTCCGTACAGCCACGACAGCTATAGCCCGCCAAGAACCTTGGCAAGGTGGCTGCTCATCACATGCAGACTTGTCACTTGCGCTGTCCCCTGCTGGTGGACGCAAATAAGGTCAGCTCAGAAACGCTGCGCGACTGCAAATCTGACGTTGATGACTGGCTGGCGACGGGATGTGATGACCTGCGAAGCGCATGTGTGTGCTACTGTGCTTGCGTGTTGCCGCCTGGTTTTGCTCTCCGTCGCGCAGCACTATTTCTCTGGGCAAGTTGAATTTTTGGAATGCGCAACGTGCATCCCTGCGACCGTCATCTTGGGCCAGCGTGGGTGATGTGGTCTCGGCCGACACCAGACCAACCCACTTGCCGATGTTCCTATTGGCATCGGACCATCTTGGTCTCGGCATCTAAACATTCACCAAGCCCCAACGCCAACGACGGGAAATATGTCCGAATTTGTTCATTGGAGCCGCCCGTCGTTGCCCTGGGCATGCCCGTCAAGAGATGGTTGACAGACAAGCGCCCCCCAAGTCTCAGCTTCTCTGGCGGCGTGGGTGCGCGTGGGTGGTCCGGTGTTGATGGCAGACTTTCTGCTGTGTTGCAAAGCATGGGATTCTGGTGCAATGCGCGTGAGGGGAGAAATTTCAATCCAGCGTTTGGGCCAATTTCGCCATTTCATCTCACACCCTCACATGCCCAAACTTACCCAATGATGAATCATACAGGAGCCGCCCCTCTTTCACTATCGTTAACGCAAACCTTCAGACGACACCCGATTATGAACCATAACAATCCTACTGGCCGCTTCCAGCTGTTGCATGCCGTGCTCTCCGACGGAAATGAATCAAGCCACCACTCTGGCAATTGACTTTGAGAGGGCAGGCACAGAATCGCGGTTCTGACTTGCAGGCAACCGAGGCGGACTGAGCTTGATCCGGTTAAGGTGGTTGCCTCCATGTGACGGGTTTGGTAGGTAGCATAGCGTTATTCGCTCTCGTGTACTTTATTTCGGCTCCGAAACTCTGTGCTGATAGTCTGGAACCGAGGGGGTAGCGCGATGGTACTCTGGAAGTACAATGCCTCCGGGGATGATATTTGCTCTTTCATGCGGTCGCGCGAGATACAGTTTGGATCGGAAGGGGCAAGCCGTTCGTTGACATGAACCGGTCGCGTCCGTATCCGCCTCGGACCCCGACGGGGATGTTGGGCGGGTTCCGTGGAGCGTCTGGTCCGTGATGTGAGGACCGTGACTTGGGGGCACACATTCCATCAAGACGGCCATGAAACGACGACCGCAGCGTTGTGGAGTGAGACGGTAAGCATGCACCGTTGGACTCTGAACATGAGTTCGTGTACGAGTTCGTTATACTTGCGGTGAGTCGCAGCCTAAAGGCTATGAGAAGAGGTGTACGGTTTCAGCTGCACTGCATCGAGATTCTCATGGCTTTACGACACGTGATATCATTCTTATCAACACAACAGCTGCACTAGTCAGTTGAACCGCTCAGTTTGCATTGTTGTGACGCCTCAGATCTAGTTTGTTGAACTTCTACCACCATCATTCATCGTTGGGTGAGTCTTCACTCTGCAGCCCGAGACTGTCGCGAAATAAAACCACCCAGCGAGTCAGAGGATTGGGCATTCAAAACGGTTTTGGATTGGTCTTAGTGTTCAATCATCCCTATTTCCCCAAACGGATGTTTGTGGTGTCATGAGAAATTTCCCATTGGCTACCGTTGTAAGCCTCTTTCAGGAGTCGCCTCTAGCCGGTGGGCGGCCGCGCCGTTGGAATGCCGTTGGCGCAGCCAATTACCGGCATTGGGGCGCAGAAACCGGTTAGTCGTTAGCGTTAGAATCAAGGTAGCCTACCAAACTGGAGACTTGTTGCATCTGCTCATATCAACATGTCAGTTTGTCAGTTCGGAAAGCAATGGATGCAGGTCTCACGCACGTGTAAGATTCCGCCGAGGCGTTAAGCCACACAATTCCGCTTCGACGGAAGAGCTTTTCTTCTGCTTCTTGAAGGAAACCAATCGCAGCGTATGCATTTGTCATAGTAAATGTTTGGAATCAGCTCGGAAGCGTGATGCACTTGGTGTAAGCCAAAGTGGCAATGCACATGCAGACACATATTAGCCAAATTGTTATTTTCAAATGTTCTTGGTAAGACGGGACTAGGTGTCAACAAACCGACTATTCCGTCCTCATTCTTTCCTTGATGCTTTCTACTGCAGTGCTCTTTTGCTGTTATCTTGGTCATGTCCGAATTATCAGCGTTGTGTCTATTTTCCAACTCTCAATGTCATCCTCAAAGCCACCCACGTGGATGCAAAAGCAAGGCTCTCTCCGAACTCCCTACAACTTCGTTCATCCTTCTTCAACTAGTGCAATCAACCCACCTTTCTTTACTCTTCCATGCAAGCCGCAGATAGTCTAGGCAGTTAGTCAATGGATTGCGGGGTTCGGCTGCGTCCCGCGCGCTTCTCTCAGTCAGCTTGCCAAGCGAGACTAGCGCGACAGCTTAAAGCTGAGCTCAGCTTTACGAAATCACCGCAGCACCAACTGCCGGTGCCGTCTCTTCCGTACCAAAATCACCGACTGCCTAGGTAGAGCCCTTTGGGAATTGAGAATCCATAGCTCCGACTGCCCACCGCAATGCCCCAGGCCCCACATCGCCCCGGAGCCGATAAAACACACCAAAGGAGAGTCCGTCCGTCCGTCCGTCGTCCACCGGCCCGGGGCGCTGGGCAGGCCGACGCTAGATCCCACCTGTCCCGAGTCATGTGGCTGGTGGAAACCAACAAAGCGGGCCGTAGCAGCCCCTTAAACAATGCAACAAACGTCGTTTATGTCTTCTTTCTTAATAATAACAACCAACATGTTTCATCCGAATTGAATAGCGGCTATAGTCATTCTAAAACAGGGCAGAGTTGCACATGGGATGACTCGCTGCCACCCAGTCTCTTGGCCCACGCTTTTCAGGGGGACATTTCCAGCCTTATTCTCATTGATATTGATGATCGCATCTTTTGCCCGTAAATAGACGTTTGCCAAGACACACATAGCCACGATTTGTCATTGAGGAATTCTTGGATCTTGAAGAAATGGCATTGCAGACCTTTGTTACCAATTAAATCATCGGCTCTTGGGACTTGTTTTACAAATATCACTTGTTTCCTTTTTCCTCTTCTCCCTTCAACTTTCCCCTGCCCCTGAGCGCAGGCCACGTTCCAGACCGTCAACAAGCCTTCGTGCGAGGCGCGCGGCTCCTCCTGTTCGACCCCTTTCAGCCTCCTCCTCGAAGCTGCACCGCTCGGTCCACCAATCCAACCATGTCTCCGCCCTTGCGCCTTCTTTCGCGCGAGAGAGGCCGACGCTGATGTCGATGACGTCGGGACGCCATTTGTCGTGCCAGAAGACCGTCGCACCGCATTTCCCACAGAACTCGCGAAGGACACCGGGAGAGGAGCCGTACGTTTGCAGGATGCCGGGAGGGAGCGCGTTGAAGTCGAGAGGCATGACAACTTGCCGGCCGTCGGGGCTGGGGACGTGGAAGAAGATGTTGCTGCGCGGGACAAAGGCCCACGTCTGAATCTCGAACCCGGTGATGAGGCGGCAGGAGCGGCATGCGCATGTTCCTGCGAGGTATTTCGTCCCGTCGGCGCGAATCCACCACTTGTCCTTCTTGGGGTTGCCCATGAACTCAGCAGAGTGCGAGCAGGCGGCGTATTGCAGGTCGGGGTAGCCGGAGTGAGGAATATAGCTCTTTTCGTCGGGGCGGGTGATATGGAAGCTGACTGTGCCACACGCGCATGAGGCTGGCATCGATTCTGGGCTTAGAAGGGACGGCAGTGAGGGCAGCATCTCATTCGAGCCGTTATCGCCGTTGTGTCGAAGTATCTCCGTTGTTTGCCCGTCGATCTCCGAAAGCCACACCGAAATGCCATCGTCCTTTGTGTCGGGCACTGAGGTATGCCGGATAAAGACCGCATCTCCGTTGACACCGTTCCCGGTGGCATCGTTAATGACACCCGTAGCAGCCTCCCATATGACAGCTAAGACACCAACACGGCTTCGAAAGACATGACAACCACAGGTCGAGCAGAAGTACCTCGTCCATCCCTCCGCACCTTCATGCTTTGTGAGACCTTTGGAGACATCGGGCTGCTCAATGGGGTAGTAAGACGTGCAAAGCACACCGCTGGCGTGGCGATCGACATCGCTGTGGTTGATTGACAGCTTCACGGGCCCTGTGTCTGAACCTCGCGCCTTAACTTGTTGCGCAGTTGCCCCGCAAAGGCAAGAAATGCTCAGTGTTGATACCATGCTGCTGTGAGATGAGGAAGCCTGAAGAGACAACAGGCCATCAGGATTGAACACGATGTATTTAATAGTCCATCGATCTCACGATAAATTCGTCTTATCTTGAACGTCACCAGACTCGCTCCCGACGATCCTCGCACCGGCGGGATTGGGAAGTAAGCTTAGGGCCAACCGGAGCCGAACCGTCCAGCCGGAAGTGGAGAACGTTCCGAAGTTTCGGCGAAAACAAAGCCCAACAACGATCGGATCCGCCCCGTCCTAGGGCGTGTTGGCCGGAAATACGGGTGATACGCCGAAGCTATGCATTTGGGCCAATGATGTGCCGGGATTGGGTTCAGGCTTGGAGAAATAAGTTGGAGGCGTAGCGGAATGTCGCTCGAACGGATTCTTGGTGTGGCTGATGTTCGTGGAATCAAGGCGAGGAAAAGCTTTACCGATGGAGTTGACTTGTGGCGCTGAAGCCTTTGTTCCGGGTATGCAGACGCGAAGGAAATAATCTGTCGCTATAGAAATACCAAGAAATCCTCATTCAGAGAGAATCAACGAAATGATTCCTATTGTGATGCTAATCTTCGAAGCCGTATATTATTAAGTTCCAGATTTGCGTCCTCCTAAATTCTGCAAGAGACGCCGCCTCTGAGTTCGTCCACGATGGCTGTGTTAGCCTCAGATAATACTGCCGACACTTCGCTAGGGCATGTAGCATTCATTGCGCTCATCCTTGGAGTAAGTAAACTCCGTGATTTGCCATAAATCCGAGTCTCATGCTGACTTCCGACCCCAGGCTACGGCATGGACGCTGTGGAGCGTCGTCTACAACCTATTCTTCCACCCACTCTCGCGCTTTCCAGGACCCATTCTTGCTCGAATATCACCGGTGCCGTATGCCATTGCGCTGCTCCGTGGACGCATTCCGTTCTGGGTGAAGGCATGCCACGACAAATATGGCTCAGTGGTCCGTGTCTCGCCCAACGAGCTCTCTTTCGACAATGAAGCTGCATGGAAAGATATTTACGGAAGCCGACCTGGCCACAAGAATTTCCACAAGGACCCCATACATGTGGGAAGTATCCAATCGGTGCCTGGTGTATCCACGATTACCATGGCCAACGACGCGGACCACGCGCGGCAGCGTAGGGCGCTTTCGCATGCATTCTCCACCAAGGCTTTGTTGGAGCAGGAGTACATTGTAAAGTCGTACATCGACGTGTTCTCGCTGAAGATGAGGGAGTTTGCCAAGCTCGGAAAGCGTATGAACGTCGTTAATTGGTTCGCATACACAACGTTCGATATTATCGGAGACATGGCTTTAGGAGAGCCATTTGGTTGCTTGACAAGCGGTGGGTCCTGAATCGACCAAGACCATTTCATATGACTTGCATCTAATAGTACGTGGGTAGAGGACTTCCACTTCTGGGTACCGCTCATCAGTTCATCCATTAAGGCGGGCGCCTTTGAACAGGCTACGAGACGAATCGCCGAAGCGGACGGCTACTTGCAAAGACAGCTGTTGAAGTTGATACCTGGGCGCATCCGAACTACTAGGATGCAGCATCTAGAGTATAGCAGGGAAAAGATCTTGAAGTAGGTGTATGTCCTTAAACTTTCGACAACAGACTGCTGATCGCTTCACTGTTAGACGCATGGCTCAGTCTGGGTCAGACCACAAAGACTTTCTCTACTACTTGCTCAAGCAACAGGAAAGTGGGTTTATCAACGAGAATGAGGTTATTGTCAATGGCGCACTCTTTATGTAAGGATTTTGATTGCATAGACCAAGACGCGCCTAGTGCCGAGACGGAGATGACTTACACCATCACAGAATAGCCGGAACAGAGACAACAGCGGGCTTCCTTGCGGGGCTTTTCAACCAACTCCTGCGGCATCCAAGAGTTTTGCACAAGTTGACGGACGAGATACGGTCGAACTTTCAATCCGACGCCGACATTAACTTCGAGGATTTGGTCAAATTGCCTTATCTGAGTGCGGTGATTGATGAAGGCCTACGAGTCTTTCCATCTGCACCGATCGGGTTTGTGAGGACAGTGCCACAGGGTGGTGATACCGTTGACGGAGAGTTCATACCAGAAGGCGTATGTGATTACTTGAGTTTACACTGGAATCCGGTATCTACCTAATAAGCTTATGGCTGACATCGGTTTGGTAGACAACTGTTTCTGTGCTAACGTGGGGTGCCACGCATAGCGAACGGAACTTCAAAGAGCCCTACAAGTTCCTGCCCGAGCGCTGGCTAGACAAAGGAATAGCACCGACAGGTTTGGGGCATCGAATGCCTTCTCTCTTGGTCCACGAGGCTGTATTGGACGCAAGTGAGCTAGTCTTTGAATCCTCTGATCGATGTCTTTTACTAATCAAAGCGAAGCCTGTCATACATGGAGATGCGTCTAATCATCGGGAAGCTGTTGTGGCACAACGACATCCACTTTCATGGAAGAAACGATGCATGGGATCCTGAAAAGGATTATCCCGGACTAACGGTGTACAATAACTGGATGAAGCCGGGACTGTGGGTTAAGTTGACACCAAGACGGGGCTAAGTCTTCGTAATTGCCCCGTTTCCTGTTCATCGGCGGGCTAGATAGGACCAACTCATTCTGTTGGTAAACTGTGATATCATTTTGAGGCTACGTTCTTCCGTGATGTTGAGACCTGTATCTCAAATTTTGGTAAAGACAAAACCGTTGACCCAGCGACATGAACGAAGTAGGCTCATGATAATGTCAACCTCATTTCATATAGAGGGCAGATGTGCAAGAATTTTCCGACTTATGATCTAGGTTCCTCACTGACAGCAGTACCAAGTCTCGATGATAGTTGTGACAGTGAATTGCGCATGATTCAAGAACCCGGGGCCGCGTCCGGAACATGTCGGCAGCAGACCGAGAGAGTGGGGCCGAGTAGCAAAATGCAACGCTTTAATTGACTTGCACCATCGACTCGACAATGACGTGCTTGATCGAAGGATGATAATGGTCAGATTCAAGCTCTTGATACGTCCGCAACCAGCGGAGTTTCAGTCTCTTATCGGAAATGTGTGGATGCTCCAATTGAAAAAATCTCTTGATCTCTGCACCTTGGCGCATCATTCTGGACAATATCGCCAGCCACCGCAATCGTTCGCTCTCGGCGTTGATGATGTGCTCAAACAGGGCCGCCTGCATGACCGATAAATAGTGATCGCCCGTCGCTGCATGACTCTGGATCGTGTCTGGGATCTTACCTCCCTTCTTGATTCCCGTTTCCCACACTTGAACATTCGGCACCGTCACAACATGGCCGACATCAACGGAAAGGGGCCGGCGGATGGCCCCGCCACCGAGCTCCCCACCGACGCCGACAAGCGGCCCGCCTCCATTACCTCCGCTCCGACGGAATCGTCGCCGGACCACCTACCGAAGAAGCAGCCTATGTCTGGCGTTGATGCCGCTCTGGAGCTTCTCAACGAGACCGGCCCTCTGGGCCATGCCGTCGATCCCGAGCTCAATCGCAGGCTCAAGCGTCGCATAGACACTCACATCATGCCGCTCATCTGCATTGTGTACTTCCTGCAGTACATCGACAAGACCGCCATCTCCTACGCCAGCGTCACTGGCATTCAACAAGACACCGGCCTTCACGGCAATCAGTTCAACTGGGTCGCATCCATCTTCTTTTTCGGCCAATTGGCTTTCGAGTTCCCGACGATCCGTCTGATTCAGATGTTTCCTCTGGCCAAATACACCTCCATCAACATCATGCTTTGGGGTCTAGTTCTTGCGTGCCTTGCTGCGTGCAAGAGCTACGCCGGTCTGCTCGTCTGTCGCTTCCTCCTCGGCGTGTTCGAAGCTGCCGTGGTACCTGCGTGGGTCCTCTTTACCTCGCAATGGTACACGAAACAAGAACAGGCTTTTCGCGTCGGCATCTGGTTCTCGGTCTGTGGAGCGGCGCAAATGTTTGGTGGCTTCTTTGCGTACGGCGTGGCGGTCCATGTCGGCAAAGACCCAAATTCTCTTTTGCATGGATGGCAGGTCATCTTCCTCTTCCTCGGCCTTTTGACTGCCGTCGTGGGTATTGCCTTCTGGTTCACCATGCCTGACTCGCCAGCCTCAGCTGCCTTCCTTTCACAAGAAGAAAAGGCAGCTCATTTGGAACGCATCCGCGACAACGAACAAGGCATCGGATCTCAGGAGTTCAAGTGGTCGCACGTCAAGGAGGCGCTCACGGATACCATGACTTGGCTCTACGCATTCTGGATCTTCGCCGCCAACATTCCGAACTCGATTGCGACAAGCTTCGGAAACATCCTCGTCAAGGGTATGGGGTACTCCAGCGAAGAGTCATTGCTTCTGGTCACACCTCTTGGCGCCTACGAGATTGTCGCCCTGGTGGGTCTGACATGGCTTGCCATGAAGACACGGCAGCGACTCTACTGGTGCATTGCGGGCCACATCCCCGCGATCGTGGGTGCCATTCTCATGGCCAAAACGTCGAAGGTTCCCGCACTGATCGGCTACTACACTTCAGGAGGTATCCCGATCGGGTGGACGACGATCCTGGGTCTTCAGTCAACCAATGTCGCGGGATCCACTAAGAAGGTTACGGTGGCATGCATTGGGACGATCGCGTACACCGTGGGTAATATTATCTCGCCGCAGACTTTTCAGGCACGGGATGCGCCGCGGTATCTCCCTGCCAAAATCTCCATTTGCATCATCTACTTCTTGGTTACTGTCGACCTGTTCGTGATGCGGTGGGTGCTGGATAGGAGAAACAAGAAGCGGGATGCTGAGAAGGCGGCTCTCGGAGATGCTTACAAGGTGGAAGAAAATCACGAATTCTGGGATTTGACGGATCTCGAGAACAAAGAGTTCAGATATGAGTTGTGAGGAAAGGACTTTCTGGCACGTACCTGTGTTATACGTGAGTATCAGACGAGAGGAATGATGATAACCCCGACTTAGTTGAGTACATATTTATGTCCACAATAGATCCCATGTCTTCTTAGGGAAAAATAATTCGCTCTCTCTTGCGAGACTTGAAATCAAATGATTGAAGTCCATCGTAACACTGATAGAGACTCTGTCAGAACTGTCGATGGTTCAAAGGGAGAAAAGTCGACATGGGTTGTCCTCTTCTGAGCCTGGCGCGAACTTACGTAAGGCGGGTCGTAACGCAGCTTCTATACCCCCGCAGTAACTAGATCGCTGCCTAGAATCAATCACATTCACACCTCAAGCATACAAGGTGGCGTGATGAGAATCGTGAGCTATGAATGCCGACGAATTCCGCGACAGTGTCGAAAGTGGCAAGACGCCAGTCGACAGCCATGATCGACTGTTGCGAATAGCATTCATATACTTGGACGAATCGGTGTGGGATGGCAGAGGCGTTTTTGATATTGTTGATCGACTTCACAAGCGTGGCTGGTCATTTGGCAAGGGAGACCTAAAATTCAATCGGTAGGATTCTTGAGTAGAAGAAGCTATTTGGGTGAGAAGTAATGAGCTGACGATAACAAGCACTCTGGACCTTTTCTATCTCGCTCAACTCGTAGCCGCCATGTACCGCTCCTCGGATCAGGATGAGGGTATATTTGCCTCGCCAGATGAGTTTGACGAATTCTATGTCGAGCACCACGAGCTACTCAAGGATGATGCGTGGCGAGAGTACTACTCGTCTTCTCTCCTCTCACAGCCAACCTCATCCCGTTTCTACCGCCTCCCCGACCTGCAAGATCTCCCGGACTCGAGCGACCCGCTCGCGCAGCCACGCCAAAAAGGAAAAGGTCACCTGACAAAGCTTCCTCGCTGGGCACACAACGTTGTGCGCACCTGTCGACGACAGCCATGTCTACCCGTCGAGATCGTCACTCAGATAGCCCTCGACAGCCTCGAGAAGACCATTGCACGCTTGCGAGAGGACTATCCCTGCGTCCAGCCGTACTCAGAGATCCAGGCTCGCTTCTGGCTCAAGTACATGAAAATAGACTCTCCCCGCGAGCCGTCAAAGGAGGCGTGGAACCCCAATGACTTCGGTATCTCTGTTGCACAGGGAGCCTTCGACTTGTGGGCTTGGGAAGCGCATTACTCACGGGAACGGTGGGAGGCCGTCGATGCGCCGCGTCTTGAGCCGGACTTGGATGGCACGCGCGAGAGTGAGGTTACCTGGTGCGGGTTGCCCGATGGCGGGGTGGGTGAGATGGCGCGGAACCGGGGATGGGAGCCTGAGGTGGGGAGCGAGGAGGAGATTGCTTTCCTCGCGGCTGTTGCGGTGAAGGAGACGGAGGGCGTCGGCATGAGGGATTTGGACTATGGGATGCGGTCGCACATTCTCCTTGGATTGATGGGTGCTGCTTTCGGGGCCGAGAAGGTACATCAGGTGGAGGAGGTAAAGCAACGGATGGTTGCTGGTGGAAGAATTGACGAGACCAGGGTCGAGCAGTGGATTCGAGAGGCGCTCATGGTCATGGAGCCATACGTGCGTAAAAGGGACGGATGGCCTGCCTCTGAACAGGATCGGAGTAAAATGCTGCGGCAGATTCTGGTGGAGAATGGACAGCTGTTTGCAAGATGGAGCCTCTCGGAGTCTTCCAAAGAGTTCAACTTCGAGCTGAAACCAAGGATATAGAACCAGATTAAGGCAGGAACACGAGGATACCAAAATGAATAGCTGTTTATTTTATTTATGATGTTATGTACTATGTTGATTTTATCCCACGCCGACAATCCATGTACGCTTCAAACTGTTATTCCGTACAAGAACCAAATGCCAGCTGACATCCCGTTCCGCAGTAAGCATTCGTGCTTCCACAGTAACCCCACTCTGAGCAACAATCGCCGAACGCAGACCCAAGACAGGTCGCGCCTTGGGGATCACTGGTCGAGCTGCAAGTACCGTCCGTCGAAACCGCCGGCCCCGACTCAGTACACGATCCAAATGCTGACTGGCAACCTGTACTGCAGTGCGCGGTTGTATCGCCGCAGTAGCCGTACTCTGAACAGCAACCGCCATACCCAGAGCCAGCACAGGTTGTTCCTCCAAAGTCGGCACCGCAGCGGCCGTCGGCTGAGGGGTTGGTTGAAGCTGACGGGGCTGCAGAGTTCGAAGATGACGTCCTACTGCTGGAAGTCAAAGATACTGAGGCCGATGAGGCCGACGATGAAGATGCCCCCATGGAAGCCAGCACAACCTCCGTTGTGTACGTCGACTTAGTCACGGACTCAATGGTTGTCGTGAAAGTGACTGTGTCCCCGGGACCCCAAGGCTCGGGGGAGTAAGTCGGCTCTTGTGAGTACGTCGTGCTCTGTGTCGTTGACCGACTGGGCAGGCTGGGCGTGTCACTGACGTACTGTCGTCGACGCAGCTCCGGTAAGTCGTCCGCCATCTCCTCCGGGGTGGACCGCTTCTTGGCCGGGAGGAATGCGACGCCAATGTCGTAGCCGGTGAACTCGCATGAGAGCTTGGGCCCGCCGGCTGACACAATGGCTCGCTCGACGCAGCCGTCTTTCATGAAGAAGGGCAGGTTGAAGTAGGCGCCCGCGTACTTAGAAGATGTGCGCTCACGCCAGTCCCAGCCGGTCAGGGCGCCGCAGCCCTTTTCTTCAGACTTGAGGCGGGAGCCGCCGTCGGTGCTCCAGCCGTCGATGTTGTACACTTCAAACGTGTACCAACCAAACGCCGTGATCCTGTGCGTGAAGTCAAGTCAGACTGATGTTCACTGGTAGAAGATCAAAACGGGTTACTCTAACTTACCAATAAGCGCAGTCGGCCTTGGCGGTTGGCTCAACCACAACAGTAACCGTGGTGGTCGGCGTGGTCGTCTTGGTTGAAGTTGCGATGACAGTAATAGTCTCTGTCAGACCGAACTGCTTAGCGGTGAATGTTGATCCGTCGTAGTCAGATGGGTTGGTTGGAGCAAACTCCAACGGAATCTGCTTCCCGTCAATCATGGTCTGATCGGCTGCTTGTTCGGCAGACAAAGCCGCGGCAATGTCTGGGTCCATGGAACATTCAGGACTACCGGGCGTCGTGGTTGTCGCGGTATCTTGGCCGTTGCAAGCCGTACTTGTCACACAGCTGGTCTATTCCGAAAGTTAGCTCCCTATTCTCATGTCAAGACATACTCAAAGTTTAGACGTACCTCGGTTGTCCGTGTGGACGACTCCATGTACCAAGCACTATAGCTGGTGACGAGATAAGTGCAGGCCGACGCGGTCACGGGCTCCTCGCAGGTCTCGCTGCTGTCGCCACCGTCGGTGCCCTGCGTGTTTCCGCACCCACCCGGAATCAGACAACCCACGCCACCGCAGGACGACAGAGGACATGTCGGCACACAACCGAGGACGCCGCAGCCTCCACCGCAGCCAAAAATACCGCATCCTCCGTCGCAGCCAAACAGTCCACAGCCGCCGTCGCAGCCGAAGATGCCGCAGTCGCGGGTTCCGCAGCCCGATCCAGTGCAACCTGTGAAAGAAGAGGTTGGCGTGGGGGTGACAGCGACGGGAGGGATTGGGACCGTAGGGTCGGGGTAGTCTACGGAGTAGGTCGGCTGGGGCTGAATAGTAACGGGGAATGAAGTCGGGTAGAATGTGACAGGGGGAATGATGACCAGAGGCACATCCGTGTCGGAGGAAGTTGCCGGCGTTGGGGTGGTGACAGGAAAGGTGGCGTGATTCGGAGGCAGTGTATACACGAAAGATGATGGAGTAATGCTTTGTACCGGGTTGATACTGTAGTGTGCTGTATCCGTCGACTGCAGCGTCAGAGGTTGGAGGCTGACGTCGGTCATGGTGAAGGACGGGACGGGAATCGTTGTTGTCACGACATACACACCGCCGGCTCCAGAGGACAAGAGAGTTGTCGTCAAAGCTGGCCAGCTTGTGACGGTATGAGTGGCACTGAGCGGGTACGGAGGGAAGACGACGATGCATGGAGGTTCGCAGCCTACCAACGGATCGTCAGAGTCCCAGATGCTCGGTGGGGGATACACGATGTTCGAAGACGAGCCATAATCGATGTTGTCGCCTCCGAAGCCTTGCAGGTCAATCGCCCAGTCAATAATTCCCGCAAAGTTTAGGCTTTCGTAGAGAGCCTTCCGGTCTGCCTTGAGGTCGTCGTCCATGTGAGCGACCCATTGTGTGGAGTCGTACACAGCGATGTTCGACTGGCTGTCTTCATCAAAGTATGACGAATACGATTCGATCGACTGCAGAGATCCAGACGATGTCATCCATGTCCCGGTTCCGGCCAGGATGGCATTGATCTCGGCGTTGGCGATGTACCCCGCAGTTCCAGTGCATGGTCCGGGATACGCTCCGGAGCCGTCGCCTGTGTATGTGCACATGGGGCCGGTGCAGCCCGGTGTTGTCATTTGGAACGAGCGCCCGTAGCTCGAGACACCGACGGCGAGTTTGTTTGATGGCACGCCGGCCTTGGTGATCATAGACAGAGCGAGGAGAGTCTCGGTGATGTTGGTGTGAGAACGCAGGCAGTTGCCCTCTGGGCAGCCGTCGATTGCGTACTGGTTGGAGTAGTCCCACTGGCCGTGAAGATCATATGTCATGTAGACAATGTAGTCGGCCAACTCTGCCATTTCCTCGATATGGTAGCCCTTAAGGTACCAGAAAGACGCGGGCGCGCAGAACGAGACGGACTTATCGGAAGGCATCGCGGCTCTCAGCTTAGTGAAGAAGGTGAGGTAGTTCGCGGCATCCTCAGCCGTGCCAGCTGGGATGTCGGGGATATCGGGGGCAGCGGGATCTGGGAGTTCTTGGTCAGCTACCTGTGGTACGGTGATGGGTCTCCATATGTGACTTACATTCCCAGTCAATGTCAATGCCATCCAGGTCATTATCTTGCACGAACGCAACGATGTTGGCGACAAAGGTGTCCTGGTTCGCGGGGTTAACGGCGTCCCGGAAGATGAAATACGTCGCTGGTTCGGCCGAGAAAGCCCAGCCGCCGAGAGAAAGAATCTTCTTGAAGCCAGACATTTGCTGGAACAACTCCCACTGCTCCTGGATGTGGCTGACGTCGATGGCATATGTCCCAGTCGTGACGACGCCGAATGCCAAGTGGATGTGCGTGTACGGAGTCACATCCATCGCGGTGATCTTCATGTTCAAGCACGGGCGGTCCAAGTTGTAGGCTTCGAAGTAGCCGATGCTGATGGGCTCGGCCGGAGCTGATCCCACGACGATTTCAGTTCCGCAGTTGGAGATGCAGCCATTCTCGCCCTCAGCCGATGTTCCGGGCGCGCCGGTCTCCGACTGAGAAATGGTGCAGAAGTCCTTGTTGATACCACATTGACCGTGTTTGTTCTGGAGGAGGGAAACAGGTTAGCTGCCGTGAAGAGTTGATGGAAATGGAGGTATGATACGTACACAGCAGGCATTCAGGGGACAAGGGTTCAGGCTGGCGAGATCGACACCTGCTCCCGGCTGGGTGGTTCCAGGCTTCTGCGGGCCGCACACAGCGTTGGCAATGGGAGCTGGCATCGGAGGTGCACCGGAACTAAGGCAGATATACTGGTAAGCTTGCACGTTCGAGCACCCCTGCCAGCCCCAAGTCTGGGTGTTGAAGCTCTCAATCTCATCATTAGTCAGACTGTTGGCTGCCCCCAAAGAAGAGCAGCTGTCGCCAGGCACAATGTAGTAGGAGAAACATGCCCCATCAGAGTTGGGCTGCGGGCGGAAGTCGGGCAGATCTCCGGCTGAGCAGCAGACGTGTTGTCCAACTTGCAAAGTCGAGCACAGAGTCGCGTCTGGGTTATAAGTGGTGAAGTCGCTGGCGGAAATGCCACACTCCGCCGCCAAGCTCGCGCCTAGATAACAGGATCAGTTGTCTGTGATTTGGCGGAGAGCCTCCCATGTGAAATACTCACAACTATCCCCGGACACGACCTGAACAGTTGAACATTCTGCCCGTCGTTGAAGCATGTTTGCCCTGCTAGACACCACGGTACCGGCGGTGCTGTTGGCACGGGTACTGTTGCCAGAGCTCGCAGTGCTGTTGTTGGAGATACTTGGGACCGACAGCGTAATGTCCTGCCAGTTTTCCACCTTGTCGAAAGAAGTGATGCACTCGCCAGAAGCCCAGGTCGCCACGGCATCCTGTACGAACTTGAGATCGCGATCTCCGCTCACAGCAATGCCGAGGCTGTATCGGGAGCTGCGGCCGTCCTCGGCACATAGTTGCGCAACGACACTATCAGAGAAACCAGTGGTCTTGATCTTGGTGATGAATTGACGCAGCATGGATGCCGGGATATCGCGGACCCCGGAACCCGCGAAGAGACCGAGAGCGACTGTGTTGGAGTACGCGAAGGTGGTGATGTCGGTGCTGTTCGACTCCCGTCGAGACAAGGAGGCGGCGAGCTGTTCTGACGCAGCTTCAAAGTCCTTCAACTCTGCTGGTGTGTTGGTCACGTTGAAAGCCAGCTGCAGTGGCTCTTGGACCTTGGTAACGCTGCATTTCGGCAAACAAGACGGGCCTTGGGTGATGTTGTTGCTGATGACATTGCTTGCGCCCACTGCGAAGCTGGCGGTGCAAGCGCGAACAGCCTCATCCTTGCGCAAAGAGTTGGAGGGATTGAAATTGAGAAGCATAGTCTCGTTGCACATTGACAATCGTCCGAGTCTGGGATACAGAGTCCAGTTGCCTGAGTTCAAGCCGGACTCGTTGCACCCGGCGGGGCAGCGGCTCAGAACCAAATCAACGAGTTCTGGAGCGAGCGTGTTGTTGCTGATGGCTGCTGGAGCAGCCGAAGTGGTTGCAAGCGCATGTGCTGCTAAGTAAGAGGCGAGCTTCTCAGAGCCATTCTCAATTGCTGTGGCTGGATGGGACAGCACGAGCGTGATGGCCACCACCCCGGCCGTGATAGACCGTGGTACGAATCTCATTGTTGATATGGGTAAGGAACGTGGATGACAGGAAAAGGAATGCAGCGAAAGACTGGAAGGAACGTGGTGCCGAGGACAAGAGCAACAGGAGGGATTGTGTTCGAGCCCTGATAGAATACTTATCAAGACGGTCTTCTCAGACCACATAAAAGGCAGGCTGGCGAATACCTCCGAGGCAGTTCAAGTGCCTCGTCAACTGCCATAATCCTGGTCGGCGAACTGCCGCGCTAGACATGGGTTGACTCTGGGTCCCGTCTCCGCTGCGCCTGAGTCTCGCAGATATGCTTATGTGACTTTGCCTTCTCGTTCGTCCCGTCCCATCAAAAGTAGAATCTTGTTTCCTTACGTCCTCGGGCGTGAATCTGCTTCAGGTGTGGGCTATCCGACGCCAGGTCTAGAAGTCTTGGCTGTCGATCGTCTTGCACGAACGATTTCTTTTGGTCCGTCTAGTCGATAGCAGAAACATCCCGCAAGGGTGAGAAAATCGCGATTGTGCTGGCGACTTAGTCGTCAATTGTGGAGGTGATGCGATGCCAGTCACCACCGCCTGGCCTGGCCCTACGAAGAGATGGAGCAGTTCGCTACCCCTGCTAATCGGTGCCTAGAATTCATCGGGGACGGGCCGACCCCTGTTCTGCACGTTTGCGGCTACGCTCCGGGCAATTCTCTGCCTAAAGCAACTTCATTTCCCAGGGACGCAGGGAGAACGCCATGGATCTGAATCCTGGCCGAATAATGGTGCGATTCGTACACCCCGTTCTGGAATCGCTCTGCTCTGAGTGAAATGCCATTGGTTGGCACGCACTTGAGTTACAATATCGACGCGTACACCCTTGCTGGCATCTGAACCAACTGACCTCTCGTGCCAATATTTCACGCACATCGTGAGGCCATGAAGTCAGACAAGTCAGATTTTAGCCCTTGAACTGGATATCGGACTGTGATCGGATATCCCGAGGAACTAACTGATGATAGCGTCCGCTAATAGTCTGCGTGCCAAGTCCCCGCGCTGCAGAACCTAGCCCGCTGACTTTTATTGCTGAGGTTTCCACCTTGGTTGGTACTGCACAATGACCGAGGCTTGCAGCCTGACTGCTCCCTCTTGTGTCAGCCGACTACCTTATTACTTGGGTCGGGATATCTCGCTGGTGTAGTTTCGCCTCTTTCCCACTCTTTCCCATTTGCCATGGCAGTCGGTCCTTCGACATTCATTACAAGCTAACCGTAGTCATTCATTTCCCACCAAGCGCTCGAGAATGAGGTTCTGGGCTGTTGTCGCTCTTGCAGCGGCCGTTTCGGCTGTCCCATTCGAAGGTGTTTCTTTGCACAAACGCGCCGGGGCAAGAAGCCATATTGGCTATCGAATTGTCTCGAAGGTACCCGGATTTATCCACTCCTTATCTGTCAATCTTCGAAATGGGTTTCGACCTTCAAATGCTGACATATTGAACACAGGCTGAAGCTGACGCCATCAACGCCAATGATGGAAAAGCGGTGCAGTCGCTCGGAACCTCGGGTAGACAGCTAGGAACCGGTACCTACATATCCCCTGCGTTCCAGGACTTCCCAGAGTACGATCCATCCAAGGGAATACCGTGGGACTGTGTCGTTACCATGGACGCCGATACCTGGAGCGGACTGAAGAAGGCTTGGATTCCGAAATTCTATGAGTTCCCGGAAGATAAGGAGAAGAATCCGGACAAGTGCAAACCGCTCAACCTGTGGACCCCAAGATGGAGTGAGTATCTGATAACGCCGTTTGCCGTACGTTCCGTTGCTAACACACTGCCTAAAGAGGCCAACCGAAAACGCTTCTTGACCAGCTTGGACTCCTCTTTCACGGAGGAAAATACGGTTCTCTTCTCTAAGGTATTGGGACACGAAGAGAAGATTCAAGCCCTCATTCCACCGGCGATTGTTGATACTGGAGTGGTCTACATGTCTCAGTGTGCTGAACGAGAGACAGAATCCAACAAGCAGATTGGCAGTCTTGGTAATGTTGATTGGGACACTGACAAGATGGAGGGCTGGAATTTGGGCTCTGATGCTGTGTAGATGGCAAGACTGATAGTGGGCGCGCATTGTCCAATTCTGGTGGGCGTCTTTTGTATCAAACCGCCCTGCACCTGTTTCGGCGGATTCCGTTGTTCAGCGATCGCGCTGGTGATGACTCTCCATCTCTTTGCGCGGCAGAGGTACCTACTATTACTTCACATATCAAAGTGAGTAGCAGCGGGTAATAAGGCAGATTTCAGATCTCACATTTGAGTTGTGACACTGTATTGGTTAAACCTCAACAGTGACTTTCCACAACCTGATGTGATTCAGATATCGTGTCATGACATAGTGATATTGGCCATGAGGCTTGGAAAGGCGAAGATATTTGGCGGGTATTGGGCAGACGCCTCGATCGCGGGGCCTTGATAATTGGGCGAATCAATACCGGATTCACTTAAACCAAACATACGGTCTGAGTAAGCTGGGCGTGGGCATTCAGTGATCTCACCAGACAGCGTGGCAGGAACAGGCTATCTATCTACTCTTTGCATCTAATGGGCTGTGAATCCGTTCCCTCCAACCTGACAGTCTGAACTAAAGAGAGATTCGGAGGCTGGATATTGCTTGGTTCATCATCTGGCAGTGGGCGAGGACAGCATTATGTCAAGCTAGTTCATTCCAGCTTGCCACAGACATACTTCGCTCTTTGTTTGTTTCACTCAGAAGTTGCCAATCAACTCTTTCAGAGTGCTTTGTGTTCTTGTGGGGTCCTTCGCGTAAGGTACGTCTGTTATTTCTCATTCACTTTTACTCTGTTCCACCAAACTTCGGTTAGGAAGGAAAGGCTGAACTGGTGGAAAGAGAGCGTGACTTCCCTGAAGTGGAAAAGAAGCCCTCCCAAATTTCCAGGAAAGCGCGTCCAGTTTGCGCAACCTGTGCCTTCCCTTAAAACCGAACGTCGCGGGTGTCTTCCGCTCGCGCCCACAACGCTCGGTCTCAAATTCATCTTTTTCAATTTTTCCCATCCACATCCACTTTATGGCGTCCTGCCCCGACACTGCTCTCGCCAATTTCTCTGCGGGGCATTTCCTTCAATAGCCTCCTCCCTTGCCTTCTCTTCTGATTGCTACAACTCTCGAATCATTTCCAGTCTCCCCAATTTTGCTCGCAACTGTCAGTCTGGGCTGCGTCCTCGCAGGCAATGCCGCCTCCCAAGCGTCAACGAGTCAAGGAGGAGTCTGACTCTTCAGACTACGAAGAATCGGAATACGGCGTTGAGAGCGACGAAGAAGATCATCACGACAGTGTTGCGGCGGGTACTCACACGCTCGGCTTGAGCCAGGATTACGTCCCGTCCTGGACTGAAGCTGATGCATTTCGGGAATGGTACCAGAATTGGTGAGTCCGGGTCCTGGCAGTCAAGTGTTTCCCGTTGTACTTTTGCTGAATCGACTGCAGGAAGGATTCCATCATTCAGACATTCAATGTCAATCCCAGGCCATTCATTTTAGAGCAAAAGACGACAGACTCCGACATCCAGATTACCATCCACCGCACAGTCCAGAAAGGTGCAGATCAGCCTGAAAGGCTGAAAGGGAGCTTCTTGGCTACATCAGGTTCATCAAACAAACCGGCACTTTGGAGCTCGCCAACTTCAGCGCTGCGCTGGACCCGCGCCACCTCAGCCTCGGAGGGACCACCAAGCGAGATGATTCCAAGTCTGCCGGCACCCATGGGGAGGGTTTCGAAGTTGCCGCTCTAGTGATGACACGAAACAACCGCATGGTTCATATCGAATCGTCCTCTGCCTATTGGAAATTTGGGTTTCTAGGCACCAGCAAAGACAAGTTCTCCTGCCAGATTACCAAGCCGGCGACGTCAACAATCAAGGAGCGCCGCGATGCTCTCTTGTCCGAAACTCGCAACGGGCGAGCTAGAACAACCCTTACCTCCTATATTCACCGGGACGTCATCGTCAGAATTTCCACGCCAAACTGTCACAAAGCCATCACAGCAAAGGACTTCTGGGATTGGAGTTCAGTCGCGATAGATCTTCATTGTCCATCTCCAGAGAAGATCATCCGCACGGAGCATGGCGATTAACTAATAGGTCCCACATTCGCAGGTCGCATCTACCTCAAAGGCCTTCGAGTATCCTCCCATGAATCGGATTTCGCCACTTATTCTTATGGTTACGACTTTGCCAGTGGACGCATCAATCGTGATCGAAAGCGTAAGATGAATCAAAAAGAGGAAGCGAGAATTGTCGCCAGCATCTGGGAATTGGCTGTGGCCGAGCGACCGGACTTGACCAAAGAGTACATCAGGTTGTTCAGCGTCATTTTCAGCCTAGATGTTGCGTTTGCGGATACGGTGATGTCGAAGAAGATGGCTGAGCATGTGTGGCAATATCTTCTCAAGGACGCACCGGACTGCTTCTTTTACGCCAATGACCCAGATTCGCAGTCGAATGTAGCGCACCAGGTCAATCATTCTTTCTTCCTACCTTGCATTTCTAAACAGCCAATGAGCGCGAATAGGTTTATCTAATCAACGAAGACCTGAATAAACAGGCAAGAATTCTCCCGAGAGAGCTTTGGAAAACTTTGAGAAAATTCAAACTTCCACGCACCCCGAAGGAGCACATCGATCACAAGTTCCTGTCATCTGAGGCGATCACCCTACCGGCAGACCTATTTGCCATCTCCATCGATCGAATGCTCCAGGCAGCCATGCAGCTGGATTATCGACTCAAAAAGTATCTTGTCACGTACGTCAAAAGCGATCACAGTAGCATTGACGTCCGACAAAATTTGTCCGACTCGCGCCTCTTCATTCACGAAAAGTGGCTGCGCTTCGATGCAGCACACCAGGACATTTCTTGTGACATTTCCGATATGAGCAAAGCCAAACGCAAGCAGGCAGACGTGTTCGCTTGTGACCACGTTGTGGAGGACCTTTTTGATATTGTTCTCAGGACGGTCATGGGCGCAACGGATTCTGATGCACTGAGAATCGCCAATATTCGATCAAAGGCCAGGCGCCTGTTCCGCCAGACACCAAGAGACATACAGATTCACGTTGGCTCGTTGCCTGGTCAGCTAAGGGTTTCCTGGGCATGCAACGATCCGGGTATCATTTCGAAGCATCATGGAGACGACATTGACTTCCAAGTTCGCCTCCATCGAGATGATTCATGCCGAACTAAGGAGCATACTCTCGTGCTCACCTGGAGTAAGTCCCGTCCATGGGTATGTCTGATTAGATATTGACCATGACCAAAGATACTCGAAAAGCATTCCGAAATCGAAAAGCACCCCGAGATTCATGCTCTTGTCCTATGCTAAAGGCTCCACTGTCTGCATGCTCCGCTACCTTCGACGGCCTCGATCCCCAGCAAAAGTATTTTCCAATGGTTGCTCGCGACAAGAGAGGGGCCTTCTTTGGACTTGCGCCGCCTTCTATAGCTCCTATGAGGGGGCCGGACCACGATGGCGGGACCGAAGAATTGCAGGAGGACGATGGCGGCGCCAATCCAAAGCCTGCTGCATCAACGCCCAGTTCTAAAGAGTGGATCAAAGATCAAGAGACGTGGCGCGAGTGGCATGCAGAAGATCTTCCGACTAAGATATCTGGCATGTTTTCAACGCGCAATGCATGTAAATGCGATGTGAGTGGTCTGGTTGCGGGCGATCCTAGCTGGAAGCTAATAACAAATGCAGGTCGCGGACACCCCTGGCGAAACCAGTTTCGAGAGTCGACGACTCAATTTCACCTTTGAAAAAGACCAATACGTCAAGATAAAAGACATCTCAAGGAGCTTTGGGACATACATTGCTCTGGTACATGATGTTTCGCCTGGTAAAGCCAACTGCTTAAACACGCCGCACCTGCTCATCACGAAGTACTCCTCTTTCGATCACACGAAGTTATTGTGGGACTCGAAAACCTCACTGAATGATTGCGAGAAGAACGGGCACAAAGAACTGCTTCTTCACTGCACTGATACCAAGAACATGGGTACTTTGCCTGACAGTGAGGTTGTTCAGATTGACGATATTGAATGGTTGGAACCAACGGGACCCAATTTCTATATCACACACTGTGTTCAACGTCCCGGTTAGACCCCCTTCCCCATGTTATCTGTGACCACTTTCTTACAGATATGTTAGATGATCTTGATGCTGACGAGTTCTTCTGCCGATTCGCTCGATCTGTGTATGATGACTTTCTCACCATGCTCCCAATCTCACCACATCTCTTAGCACCACGTCATCGACGCAAGATGCGCGGATTTCCAGATGCCTCCCCTGGTTGGGTCACGGACCTTACTCCTGATGTTCTTGGTCCGATGGAAGGATTCTCATCCGCCGGGTTCCTTCCTTTTGCCGCTTTTGGGTTCGACGAAAAGCGACATGCAACATGGAAGGTATGGTTCAAATCACACGCCTCGTTTACCCAGCAAGCGGTTTACTGACAGCTTCAGGTTCGCCATCCAACATGCCCTGTATTTGACGGATGCTTCCCACACATTGTCGAAGACATCGACAAAGGCAGGGTGCCTGGCCTTTTGTGGCCGTCGAGTAACGCGCCCATGACATTGCTAGCATCCGTCAAGAACGTCAACTTTGCATTGAGCGAGGAAAACAAGGTGATGCCCTCGGTGGAAAGCTTTCTTGGCCAGTTGTCTATGGCGGAGCATGCCTTCGAGTCCGGGCATCCTGACTTCACCGTCATACAATTGCCCCCTGCAACACTCCATCCGCTGACTGTCGATCGATTGTGCAAGAGCGTTGTCTATTTCCTCGAGAAGTACAATGCAATCCGAGTCGACGCATCGTCGGTTCAGAACCATAACGTTCTCCAAACCCGACGGCTTCTGACGATGATTGTGTCTCCACATCATGGAATAGCAGCTGTTCCAATGACCCAAGCACATCAGCAAAGCAGCTTCGCTGGACAGGAAGCTCACGCAATCACGCGAGATATCGCCGAGCTATCCTTTTGCAACTCTCGAGCAACAGGAACTGGAATTCTATGCTCGCTCCCTTCCGGTATTTCTCAAGATAGAGGCGCTCCGAAGCTCCCATGTTATAACCACGCCACCGGTTTCACACTTACTGAAGGAGAGACACAAGTAGTCGATTTGGGGCTCAAAAATATCGACTTCGTCACGTACAGCAACCGCGGCCTTGTTCATCCAGGTAAACAGCTCTCCCGTTTTACGAAATCAGGAAACACACAAGCTAACTGTTTATGAAGTTCGTGAGGACTCGCTAACAGTCCGTGAATTTGCGAGAGTGCAAGGATTTCCCGACGACTTCGTGTTCTATGGCTCCGGGGAGGATCAGTATGACCAAGTTACGTTGGCACAGCCACCACCAGTGGCCAGAGCGGCTGCAGAGTGCATCAAAACGGTCATTCTGCGATCTAAAGCAGTCAAGCTTGGCGATGACAACAGGACTGCGCGGCAGAACAAGCGACGTAGACAGGATGACGAGGAGTAGGGTGTGATCAGGCGGAGGAATCAGTCAATTTGCTTGTGTGATGAAGCAGGAGACGTGCCCATGAGTATCTGGGGTTTCGATGTTGCTTTCCGTTCGATTAGCTATTCAATGGTATTTCCTATTTAGAAAGCACCTCAGCCCGCAGTTTAATATCCTCGAAACGACATCCGACGGCACAGCGCAGCTTGTGGGGACTCGGTTCTCCGGGGCTCGGTAGCGGATCCGAACCGAACCGAATGAACCGGGGTTCCCACACCGAATTCTCGTCAATCATTGAGTCGACGCGATAATGGGCAGTTTTCCCTCCACGAGTTCGAACGCGTCGTGAAAGATTTTCTCCAGCAGTCTCCTAATTTCGATCTCGAGTGAAGACTGTCGTTCTCGTTCTTTCGCTCTCACCTTTACCTCTCGGTAGCGATGGAGAACACGACCGCTCCACCCGTGGATCAACTCGACGAAAAGCACCAACGATCCGAGTCGCCGTCACAGACCGCCATTGAAAATGACGAGGGGCCTCTTCCACCCCTGGCACCCGCTACGACAACGGCATCCTACGTCCCCCCGCCGCTGCCACCATGGCGCCGCAAGGCAATAATGCTCGCCCTTTGCCTAACTCTTCTCCTCTCGGCTCTTGACATCACGATCATCGCCACTGCCCTTCCGACAATCGCATCGACGCTGCACGCCTCGGCCGCCCAGTATGCCTGGGTGGGTAGCTCCTACACGCTTTCCAGCACAGCATCTACGCCAGTATGGGCCAAGATGTCAGACATTTTCGGGCGGAAGGGGACCATCATGGCTGCGGCGGCGACGTTCATGGCAGGAAGTCTCGTTGCGGCGCTGGCTGGCTCGATCTCTGTCTTGATTGCCGGAAGGACGATTCAAGGACTGGGAGGTGGAGGCTCGTTGGTGCTTGTCACGATTGTGATTGGAGATCTGTTCAAGTTGGAGGAAAGGGCGAAGTATTATGGGATGACGGGCATCGTTTATGGCATCGCGAGTGCCGTCGGGCCAGTGCTCGGCGGAGTGTTTACCCAGACTATTGGTTGGAGATGGTGTTGTGAGTGTTTCCTGATTTCATCTGCTTTCTCGGGGCATGTTGCTAACCCAGTACAGTCTACATCAATCTCCCCTTCGACGGAATCGCCCTCATAGTCCTCTTCTTCGTCCTCAAAGTCGAAACTCCGAAAGAACCTTTCATGACCGGCCTACGCGAACTCGACTGGACTGGCTTCGCCCTCATTATCGGTGGAACGATTTGCTTTTTATACGGCCTCGAGACAGGCGCGGGCGGGCTGCTGCCATGGGACTCGGCGCAGGTAATTTGCCTTATCCTCTTCGGCGTCGTGATTCTCGCCCTCTTCATGGTCTGGGAAGCCCGCTTTGCCTCGAGCCCAATCATCCCGTTCCGCATCTTCCAAAAGATCACCAATGTCGCGGCTTTTACATTCTCATGCATACACAGCTTCGTTTTCATCTCCTACGACTACTTCCTCCCGCTGTACTTCCAGGTCGTCCTGGGTTTCCCCCCAATTATTGCTGGTATCTCGCTCTTTCCGCTCCTGATCCCGCTCACCGTCATGACGATGCTGGGCGGCCTGTTCACGCGAAAAACGGGCAACTACGTCGTCCCCATCTTCCTCGGCGCCACGCTCATGACGCTCGGAAATGGGCTCTTCATCACCTTCGGCACGACCCCGGACTGGGCCAAGATTGTCTGCTTCCAGATCATCACCGGCATTGGCGCGGGTGTGCTCTTCCAGAGCCCGATGATCGCTATCCAGACGCACACCCACCAGAAGGATATGGCAGCCGCCATGTCTTCTTTCACGTTCTTCAGGTCGCTCTTCTCGTCCATGTCGGTGGTCATTGGGACGGTGCTGCTGCAACGGAACCTGGGAGGAGGAGGGTTGACGGCGCTTCACTCGGATGAAACATCTTTGCAGACGGAAGGCACAGGGAAGGAAGATTATATCGCTGCTTTGCATATCATGTGGGCTTTCTTTACTGGTGTTGCTGGGTGCATGATCGTTGCTGCTTGTTTTATCAAGCCGAAGCCGAAGAAGCCGTCCGTGGCGTCGGCGCCATAGTCTCGAATTTCCGCGTATTACATGTATAGACCTAGAAACACGCAAAAAATCAGCTGTCCACAAGCATTTCTATTTGCTCTATTTACCTTGAAGCCTTAAACACCTGTGTATTAGCGTTTCCAGCCCGAACCATGCATGGGTGTACAGGGTCGCCGAAGATCGGGCATGTGATTTAAAGAACGCCTATTCTTCAAACCCACGACCCGCCCAATCACAGGTTGTCAACTACTGAAAGGAAATTCTATGAGCCTCAAAGTCCTCTAAATATAGCAAAAAACAGTTTTCATATTGCACTTGTTTTCATGAACGGCTCAGCTAACCAAAACCTTCGTGTGTCAGTTGCCATCGCCGAATAACAGCGTCCACCTTTCGTGTCTTCGAATTCCAAAGTGAAAGTGGTCACAATAAGCATTGGATCAACGATAAAACTGGAAGCAGAGTTAGGGTAGGTATTTCGGCTTCCTGATTCATGATTGTGTGACGACATTGGAGTTTTCTGTCGCACCAAACAAGCTGGGTTCTTGAATCTTCCAAACCCCTTGTCGGACTATGCGCCTTTCTCACCCCTAGGTAAGTGTATATTCAATCTCAAACTCCAATGAATTCTCATCAGCAACAGTACAACCGCCTCACCTTAACGCGTGAGGGAAAGGGCTGCAGCGGAAACACGAAAGTTCGATATCAGTCTTTCCGTGTACCTTCCTTCAGCCACCATCCTTTTCTCGGTCAACGCTGGACCTCCCCTTTCACACCTTGCAACAAGACCCCGTTCCTTGAAAAGCGGCATCCAATTCAATAGGGACCTTAGTGGGTCACGGTGTTTGCTGACCATGTTTGTTACAGTTTGCTCTCGTCGGTTAACCGCAGCGTCAAACTGGCCCACTTTTCCTCTCACCTCAAGTTTAGCATAGGTCCTCCTCGCCAACCTCTCAAAGACAAATAAATGTTCAGACCCAGAACAGCTTTTCGATTTCACAACGAGTGCCATTTTGCGCGGCGCGCCTTCCAAAACGCCGTGCAGAAGTCTTGTTCAGGAGCGCCCAGAATATGTCATCTCCCTACGAATCCGTTTCCGATGACAGTCAACAACCCACAACCGATCCGATGTCATCCTCACCAGATCCATACGAGGCCTCCTCCGATGAGGAGGATGACCACCGAAGTCCTCAGATGGCAGGCACGCACTCACTGGGGCTGAACAAGAATTATGTCTTGTCTTGGAGACGACTGCACGCGTTTCGCGAGTTCATCCAAAATTGGTCAGAGATTCTGATGTACTTGCCTGCTCGACGCGAATGCTGATATCCACATAGGAAGGACGGTATCATCGCGGCGTTTGACATGGATCCCCGATCTTTCTTGCCGGTCTGGGACGAAACAATGCCTGGAGTAATCCGCATCACAGTGCACCGCAACATCGAAGGTCAACGAGAGCTCGTCGGCTTCATCGTTCATAAAGCCAAGACAGGCACAGTCGAGATAGCCAACTTCAACGCCAACCTTTCTATGGATGATTTGAGTATCGGCGGCTCAACGAAGAGGAACAATGATAAGTTCGCTGGCGTTCATGGTGAAGGATTCAAGGTTGCAGCCCTCGTCATGGTCAGATCTGGGATCCCAGTGCGCATCCAATCCACATCTGCAAATTGGAATTTCGGATTCAACGGAGTCACCAAAGATCGATTCTATTGCAAGATTTCCAAGCCTCATACAAAGCATGTTGATTGTGAGACGGCCTCGCTTTCACAGCAGACAATGGGAGGAACGCTGCGATCCGATCTGGTGTCGTACTCTTCCATGGACGTGACGATTCAGCTCTCCCATCCAGCAACGGGTAGAGGCTACCGCAAGCCCATCACTGCAGAAGAGTTCCGCGGCTGGACGACTGTGTCGCTTGAGTTGAGAAACCCCGATCCCGACAAAATGATCCGAACGCAGCACGGGGACCTAGTCCTCGATGAGAGGTTTGCAGGACAAATCTACTTGAAGGGGTTCAAAGTGAGCGCCCCTACTCTTGGCAGCAAATCTTACAGATTCTGCTACAACTTTGCGACTGGAAAGCTTGGTCGTGACCGGGAGAGAATGACGTCTCACGAGAAAGAGGCGGAAACGCTGGCCAATATCTGGGAGACAGCGGTGGCAGGCGACCATGGCAACCTCGTGCAGCGTTACGTCGAGCTTTTCAGTGAAGACTGTGTTGACATCATCTCTGCTGAGAAGGCGTCCAGAATCTTGGCCCGACGCATCTGGGCCTGGCTGAGAACTAGTCAACCAGGCACATTTTATTTTTCGGAAGGCTCCGATTCTAAGCATGAAGGTGGTCATCAGGTGAGAAGGTCATGGTACCAGAGCGAAATGAAGACAGATTGCTGATGAATGATTTATCATAGGTTGACATTATTCTGAACGATATCAAGAAGCAGCCTCGAAAGCTGGCCAAAGAGCTGTGGCGACTTCTTGTAAAGTACGACTGCGCCCGAACCCCCCAGCAGGAACGAATCAGTCTGTTCTCGTCATTCCAGCCTGTTGAGAATGTGTTTGGCTACTTCGGTCTTAACATCTCACGTATACTGAAGTCAGTTCTGGCAATGGATACAGCACTTTCTGGAATTCGGCTCCAATTCGTACAAGGTGCTGACACCACCATCGACCTTCACTTTGACCCGAAGAGTGGGGTGCTTCAGATCAATCATAGATGGCTCAATTTTGAAGCCGTTCATGTCGAAACTCCATGCGAGTTCTTTGAGATCGCGAAGCATGATGACGTTGACGATATTTTCTACTGCGACCATGTGGTAGAAGATTTGCTTGAGCTTGCCATGAACCATGTACGGGACTATGTCGACATTTCTCCTTCTAAAGCCATCGAGCTACGACACCAGGCTCGGGAGTACATTCGGCAGACCCCCAGAGGCGTCCAAGTTTCAACGACTTCCAAGGCTGGCGAGCTTCAAGTCCACTGGGTCCGAAACAACTATGAGATGGTGTCCAGGAAATACCTCGAGAAGAAGGTCTGCAACGTCAAACTCCATAGTCTCAGCACTTGTGAGACAAGACGTCAAGACCTCATAAAAAAACACTGGTATGTTGCACACTATTCTTGCCTCTACAGCTAATTATAAATCGCACATAGAACACCTGTCTAGTCCCAGGTGCGAATGCCCTTCGACGACAGTCCCACTGTCGCAAAGCTGCGTCCTCTTTGCAAATCTCGACCCAAATGAGGACTACTTTCCGGTGGTTTGGCGTGAAGGAGAGACTGCGTTCACTGCGTTTCCTCCTCAATGCGTATGCCCCCTGGATAGATCCGAGCCTATTACGCCTCCAAGCGGTCGCTCTCATTCCGTGAGCGTGGAGACGGAGTCTGACATTGATATATTGATGAAAACGGACTCTGCATACGACAACGAATCGTCAGAGATAGACATTTACTCAGAACGAGACGTTTACTCAGAGGGAGACATTTACCCGGGGCAAGATATTTACTCGGAGCCAGACATTTACTCAGCTACACCACAGGCTCGTGACGACCCGCCGGTGGAAGAGGGCCTTGATAGAGGAATGGAAGCTCGTGAAGAGGCCATCTCTGAACATATCTGGCAGAATGAGGAGTTTCCTCAGCTTCGTTCAATTGTTCTCACTCCACGAACATTGTGCCGCTGCGAGGTGAGTACAAGCAGAGGAAACACATTTGGCCTAGGGAAATGACAAGGATATGTTTCTTGAATCTAGCCTTTACGACAGTCGTCTTGACATTGAGTTCGAAAAAGACCGATACTATGAAATCCGAGACAGTTCTCAGTGTTATCCCGATTACATCGCTTGGGTCCACGACGTTCACGACGAGAGCGCTGGATGTGTCCAAGAACATCATTTGAGCGTCACCAGGTTCTCGATTCTTCGGCAAGAGCACCTGTTCCGGGGCGGAAGGAAACTGGATGAGAGCGCCGAGATTGGCGATTTGATGCTGCACTTCTCGTCCGTACAAAATATGGGAGAACAGAGCGACGCCGAGGTTATCATGATCAAGGACATCACATTTGCCAAGGCCCTCAGCACGAGCTTCAGAGTCAGGTATCGCCCTGTTTGTCACACACATTCATGCGTCCCAGCCAACGTGGACGGATCCTCGATGACAGATGAAGACGCCAAGAAGGAGTTGTCTTGCCGCTTTGCTAGGTCAGTGATCGATGAAACCGTCACGATCACACCCATCATCCCGAAGCGCCTAGCCCGTGAGGAACGGCCAGAGCGAAAGGGATTCTCAAGCTCATCCCCAGTCAGTGTCTTCGATTTCACCCCGAACGTTCTTGGCCCATTGGAAGGCTTTGCCGAGGCGGGATTCAATTCATTCGCAGCTGTTGGGTTTGATCCAGAGCACAGCATCAGTTGGAAAGTGCGTACAAATTAATTTCTATATGTGGAAAAGGCCCGCCTAACTTGTCAATCTAGGTGCGCTATCCAAATTGCCCCGTTTTTGATGGTTCTCCTCAGCAGCTCTTCAATGACTTGAGCTCTGGAACTCTGGATACCCCCCACTTGCTGACAGGAGACCCGATCAAAGTTTCCTTAGTGGCAGGACGGAACACTGACCGATGCTCAAAGCCCAGGATTGAACCCGAGCTCAAGGAGAGCTTTGTCGATCGACTTGACATCATGGACTCCATCACGAAATCAAACTTTGATCCGGACTTTCAAGTGCTTCAGATGCCACCTGGGGTATTTCACCCCAATGTTTTTGAACGGTTCTCGTCCACAATCTTTCAACTTCTCGAAAAGGGTGAGACCGTATGTGTCAACATCTCATCACTGCAAAGTTTCGGCTGCGTCCGTCAGCGGTACCTGGTGAATACCGTTGCCTCGCGGTTTCCTGGCTTGGCCGGCGTACCCATCAAGCTCGCAGCCCATCGAACTGAGGATGACGAGTTCACGCACATAACCGATCTCATCAAAGACCTGAGCTTCCTCAACCCGAGGCAGACGGAATCTTCAGAGGAGGTGAGAGGCCAGTTCATATGCTTCCCATCTGGGGAATGGGGGGGCAGCAACGTGTCACCAAGTTACGTCTACAACCACAACACCAACATCAGGCGTTCGGAGATCGAAAGCCTTCGTATATCTCCGTCCTTCAATCTCAGCCACTTATCCCCTGAAGATGCAGGCGATTCTCAACGTCAGAGCTGCTTGACCGTTCTCGAGATCGCGAAAATCCAGCATTTCAAAGACGACTTTGTGTTCTACGGTTCGCCTCTCAAGCAGTTGAGGATGTTATAGCGGCCCAGCCTCCACCGGTGGCAAGAGCGATTGCAAACTGCATTGCAAAGTGCATCAAGTCCGTTGTTAAGAGATCCGGGGGGAGGGGTTACGGAAACAAGTCCGATGATAATGAGATCGGAGAAAGGTCCGAAGGGCAAAGGCCGAGCAAAAGACGCAGAGAAGATTAACGATTGATTGGGCTGGTGAATTCACAGGTAGATATCCACAGTGTAAAGTCAGAGGCAAATAAGATTAGGAAGCCCCATAAATAGAAGGTCTTCAGCGTGAGCTGTAATAGTAGCATTTAGAATTCACAAAAGTCAAACTACGAACAGAGTTGATGTCTTTCATTACTGCGCTAATACACTGATGCGTCTCCATGACTGCATCCTAATTTCTAATTGGGTATCTTGTTGTCATTCAATCATTCATCAGTAAGTGTTCGTTCGTCTCCTAACAAGTCCACCGTCTGCTTAAGCATGAAGAAAATTCTGACGCGTGTCTGAAACGCTTCGCAGGAAACTGGCCAACTGTCTACACAACTGTTAGCGGCTTGACCTTAAGCTCATAAAACGCATTACACTCGCTGACCTCGCCAAGACAAATGCAGTCTATGGATCATCTGACACTGCTCGCATGTATTGCGTGATACCCGAAGTTGCTCCAAAGGACGCATAGTAATTGACCATGTCTTTGTGTCATTCGTGGGGTCGCTCAACTGCTGTTGTAGTCGCCGCATCCGTCACTAGGCTCGTATTCAATGTTGATGATTTCGGTTGATTTGCGACGGCGAGGTCTTCCAGCCCATGACAGTTATTGCAGGAAGACATCCTGGTGAAGGCAAGTAGCTTGTTGAGAACGGCAAATTCCACTTTCAGCTTGATGCTGTATACCAGCGGTTTGCTTGTGGTTTGGAATACGAAAAAGTCCATGTATTCCAGCACACAGAGTGCGGTATCGAGGAGAAAAACGAGGACAAACATGGCGATAAGATAGCCGAGCAGGACTTTCGCTTCTCTCCCCTTGAATTCGAACAATGATTTGAAGTTGTGGAAGCCCATTCGCACGAAAATCGCGGTGATGATGGTCTCTTGTACGGTGAAGACCATGAGCGACACTTTTTCGAAGACGCTGAATCGCTTTGTCCACGCTGGTGTATCTATCCCTGACCAAACCAGCGAAAACAGGACGGTTTGCGGTATGTGTACCAAGAAAACCGTCGTGATAATCATTGCTAGGACCAGCTTTATCGTCAATCGGTTGTAGACCACCAAATGCAGCCGCGACCACATCACGACTGACTGCCCTGTAACCATCATGTACCACCCAATATGCGCAAATGACCCTGGTATCGGCGTCTTGTGTGGTTGGAGGAATCGGCCCAGGCCCCCACACGCGTGGAACAGAATCCCCGTGTTGGCGACCAGCATGCTCCAAAAATACCGGCCGCGTCGTCGTCGGAACGTCGTAAAGATGAGGACGTAAATCTCAATCGCGTTGTACATGCCCGCGGTCGCCAAGGCCGTGATGGCGATGCGGTCGGCCTCTGAAAGCTTGTCTCCGATGGCTCCCTGAACCTGCGCCATGATTCGAAGGTCGCGTGGCGATGGGGCATTCCCAATCGTACGGGACGGCGCGCGACGGCCGTTGTGGATCCTTTCTCTCGAACTTCCGTGGGGTGCGTCGGCCCCGTCTGTTCGTATCTTCGTTTTGTTTCGACGTTCGCGATCGAAAGGGAGTCGATTATCTGCCCCAGACGAACAATAATCTCCGAAACTGGGACGGCGGGGCCAAAGAGAAATACATTTAAGAACGAGGTCGGACCGTACTGACGGGCACGCGGGTTTCAGCTGCCATGCGTGCTTCCCACGTTGGAAGTTGTTCCCTTCCGAACACTGCATAAGGTTTTGGGTCAACGAGTCATTCGAATATCCTATGGCCTGTATCAATTAGGCCAACGGTCCGTCTCGGGATCGCTTTGTGATCCTTCGGACGGATCTAGGAGCGCCATGGTGCCTGTGCTAATGAGGGGATTAAGGGCGCAGTGTCTGAGCGGCGTAGATCTTGCATGTTTCCATCGAGGAATTGCCCTGCTCGGCAAGTTCCTGCCTTTTCGTCACAGATTTTATTGACACATTGCATTCATCGCGAGGTCTTCGCTTGCTACGCAGGGACACTTTATAAAAGACATTGCTCTCTTTCGGCCGAGATGAAAGCCCCACGGGCTTTGTTCGGCTTCGCTATTGGGACTTCTGCCAGCCACACCATCTTCCACCGGGTGTGGGTTGATGAAACTTGTCAATCACGGGACGGTGAGATCTGCCCAACGGACCAAGGTTTCCGACCATCCATTTCCCATTCGATGAGGTGCGCCAAGGACTTGGTAAAGGCTATTTAGAAGCTTTAAGCTCTTCGGGTCCCCAAAGGGCTTTCCCCTCCGGATGCTATCAAAGCGGAGTCAAAGTTCAATCTTGGAGAAGCCGGCTGCTCAGCTTCCTTGTAGCGAGGTTGTCTGCTGTGCTCGAAGTGGTGTCTTCTGTTTAATATCATAGCATGACTGATGCGTCTCATTCCACGTCTACGTCCCTGTTTCCGTTTTTCAAGCCTTTGGGTTTATAGATCGTTTTCTAGCTTCTGGAATCTAGCTTTTGGAATCTTGGTAGGTAGCTGAGAACCGGTTGGTTTCCATAGAAGAGGTTGCTTATAGACGCTCGGTCAAGAAGATGACCAGCTTGCCTTCTTCGCAATTAGTGATGTTGGTCGGATCAGTGTGCAGTCTCCCGCTGCGATGGTCTCATGGAAGGATAGAGCACAGTTTTTTAACTAGTGAGAGGTGCTCTAAGGAAATATCCATCGATTGGCGGATTAGTTCGAAGGTTGGAATCAAATGATAAGTGATGTTGCGGCACGAGGAAATTGGTTGATAAGAAGTCAAGCAAGTCAAAGTAGGTTTTCACGCAGGGAAAGTCTTCACTGGTTTCTTGGAATCGAAGTTACCAAATGCAGGTTTAACCAAAGTCTGACGCAGCTTTTCGTCCCAGAATTTAGTACTTGATGCTGCAGTAGCAAATGTCCCAGATGTGAATTAATCCCTATGCAAAAATTCGATGATATACCTGTCTTCTGCTCATTCTTCTTGTAGTATTGTTTCTGCTTGTGATTTATCCTGTGTACTGAACACATGTTCTATAATCTCACAGGGTTAGTAGCCTGAGCCGTTGGCAGAGGCTGTGACTCCTCTGTTGGTGAAGCCTCCTCCTCAACACAGCTTTGCTGATCGGAAAGCCCGCCGTAGAAGCTTTCTTGGTATGCAGCGTCTAACTGGCGTTGGAAGTTGGCGTCGACGAACGGCACCTCAGTCTTTTCGTACTTCACGTCAGATAGCGCTTAAAGAGCATTATCGGGAAGGGATTTCCACCCAATGACGTCCCTCCCATAAACCTTGTCCCCATCGGCGCCGGTGAAAGGTGCCATGGCATTGTCGTGAATTTGGATCTGAGGACGGGTGGGCATATCAACGCCAACGCCAGAAGACTTGAAAGTGATATCGCCAGCTTTTGCAACGCCCCATTTCAAGTGGTCGGTCGTGAATGAGACTCCAACTGGCCAGGCCGAGGTTGCATCGTCAACATCGCATCCCCAGCGGTTGATCCAAACAACAATACTAGCCCAATAGTGTTTGTGGCCGTTGTCGTCCCCTTTCGCCCACCGAACTTTAGGAAAGTAGTAGCTGTACATTATGCCCACTCGGTTCTGGCTGACACCGCGGCGGGCGTACACTTGACCGCCTTTGCCATCGCCACAGCCGTCTCTTCCACCTCCGGTCGGTCTTAAGCCAGCGCTTTTCTCCTAGATTAGCTTCTGGTAAAGCATATGGCATAGTGGTAATGCGGTGCTTACCCAAGATTTCCGCTGCTATCTACAGCTGCGTAAGGGTCGCAACCTCCCGAGACATAGAGATTGGGGTTGAAGCGAAGTTCGAGCTGGCCATCGAATCCCGGCGACGCGTTTTGTGTGAAAGGCACAACCTTGTCGTGGTCGATCCAGTTGTGACTACCGGCATCGTCGCCAGCACGTGGTAATACAGACGATGTCACGCACCTGAGAAGGAGGAGACATCCAAGAAGCGGTTGACAGTTTCGGAACATCATTGTGTTGTCAGAAGTAGTCAAACTGAGGTTGAAGAGAGGTCTGATCTTGCCAGGCTTGGATTGAGTTACGGTCTACTTATGTCTCAAAGAGTAGTTCTCGTCGACGGCTATGCCCAGGAGGTGTGATGCTGTCGCCAAGCGTAGTGAAATTGCCAGCCTCGCTGCACAGTCGTGACTTATTATTGATAACTATTCGGGTAAAAGCAATAGGGTTCGAAGTTCTGTGATTGCGATCCAGTCTCGCTACAACTTGCGTTGATTTCATCGTGTCATCAGAATTATTTATCCCGCAGCTGTTCGCAGTCTCAACACGTTCCGGTTGGGCTTTCAACACCTCTTTGACTCGTCTCAATTTCCATGAGACTTACATGAATCTATTTTGAGTTGTTGGTATCTCTAGATGTTCATCCCATTCATTGCATCTGTTTTCTTTTTTCTGTGTTGTGGCTAGGTCATTGACTCAGATCCCTGACTTCTATTAACACAGACTGCACCCCCAATAGATCCCATCCGCTCCCCATGTCCCACGCATAAGCCACACCCGGAGAGGAAAAGGAACACTCCGGAGGCCGATGCCGAAGAGCATGCCAAGGTAAAGACATTGATCAGTAAGCGATTGCGTTGTAGTGGCTGACTCGCAGTTGATGCTCGTCATGTACATAATTAGGTGTGCTGATATTGTTGTGTTTCGCGCTAGGCTGGAAGTCCTCGATTGCGTGCTTCTTCTACTCCCTCCGACCCGGTACCCACCTTTTGCGTCGCGCACCTTTCTATAGCAGACACAGGTAGGGGATGCACTTTTTCTTGAAGAAACTAGCGATGAGAGGTAGACAAGGGAGACCTCCACCATCCTTCTTCCCTTCTGACTTTTCTTTCGCAGTTTGCCGCCTGGAGGCGCACCTTTTTGACTGCCGTATGACTCTGACATGGAAATAAAAAATAAAAAATAAAAGAGGGACATCCACTATGGATATCAGCTGTAGGTATCATGGAACGACGATGGAACATTGGTAAAGCTACGTTCAGAGTGCTTACACCCTCTTTGCAACACAACGTAATTGTCTGATTGATAACGGCGGTTCATTCAATTGCATCGCCGCTTGATAATCTCTCTGGGGCTTTCAAAATCCCCATTTACCATATATGCTTCCCCTGCGTGATTGCATCAGGTTTGGGGGCATCTAGGTTCATGTTGATGCGGACCAACAGCGTGCCATGTTGTCTGTGCGGGACAATTAATCTGATTGAATCTAAATCGGCGAGACGGGAGTGTCCGGCCGAGCGCGCCGGGCAATCTTATGCTCCGAACGCTCCGGGCAATAGGCAGGACTACTCGGAACTTATCACAACAATTCAATTCATTGGCAAAAAGAGTTGAAACATGGCAATCTCCGGAAAGGATAACCTGGTGGGACACGTTATTGAATTCATTAAATATGCTTCTACCAGCGACTTATGACCACACACTATCCCACTTTTATTATGCATATGCTCGGACCTGCTCATGACACCAGAGCGAGTCAGCTATCAAGTAAATCTCGCCATCCGGGAGGCTCACTATGGTTCTTTTTCCTTTATTTTTCGGCACCGCCTCTTAACTAAGGTTCACGTCCTAACTCGAATGATCTATCTATTAGAGGAGGCTGACAAAATGCTCGGCGAAATTGGTCATTGGAAAGGGAGATCTAGATAATTCACCCAGGAGCGGCATGTTTCATAATCTTGCAAGATGGCTCAGGAGCTTTGGGGGCTGAAGATAATAGATTGGCTGGGCGTTCTAATTTTAACCGAGTCGTCAATGACCATTGTGAAGTAAAGGTCTTTAAATACAGCAGCTGGAGGCAGTCCTGCAGGTGTCTTTCATCGATAGACTCGTCCGTATAACCTAGCCACCTACCTGTGCTTTGTATCCATTTCTATTTAGTCACAATGCGTCTCAGCTTTGTTCCCAGCCTGTGGCTCACAATTGGCTTGTTCTTGGGATCTACTTTTGGCGCAGTGAGTTAAGCGCCCTCGTCCCGCGTCTCATCTTCTCATATGGCACTTATGATGCAGTCTTGATCGCTTACCGACCTCGCGATTCTCTAGATTCTCGTAAGTCAGAGACCCTGATCCTCGAGTTTTTCCGATTCTAACCAAATGCTTCCTACCATAGGGAAATGCGGCGTACACCATACAGGACTGTAACGGGCTAGAGCCCGGCCGAGATCTCCGGCTTTGCCGGAGCAGCTACCGAGATCCGGCTCCGCCGGATCCACTATTCTGCTGTAGCACACCGCCTAGCCCCGGTCTGCATCACTGCTGCTAGGCGCCTATCCCTGTAAAGTCCTTTCCTCCTTCTTCAGCTTAGAATAGTCAATCGACGGCACCTCTACGTTGAACAAGCCTAGGGGCCAGCCCCTTACATTATATATTTTATAATTCAATAGAATATTTTAGTATAATAAATAGTACTCTCTGTATTTAAAATACTTCAATTTATATTTAGTATATTTCACTTTAAAATATTAAGTTTATAAATAGTATAATTAGAAAATAATAACTATAATATTATATTAAATTAATTAATATTATTTAAAGTATAGCTTAAGTAATATAATATATAATCTATATTACTTTAATAGCTTAATTTAACACTAGTAGAACTTTATATATAAGAGTAATAAACGTAAACTACTTATTTAGAATTATAATACAAATAGAAGTATTTATTTATATTTAAATATAACTACTAGTTATTTAAATAGTAATAATAAGTATTATTATTATATTAATAAGAGTATAAACCTTAAATATTATTAAATATTATTGAAGATTTAAAGATAATATAACTAAATAGGTATTAAAGATCATAAATAGTAATATTACTATTAAAAAACTATTAATTTTAATACTTAAAATAATTAAACCTTTAGTTAATAAGAAGAGAATAATAGAAAGAACTACATTAAAATTAGAATAGTATTAAGTATGATATTAAATAGTTAAATAATTTAAAATAATATTTTTTAAATATTATTAGCTAAAAGTAGATTTTATTTTGTAAATTAAATTAATATATTACTACCTTATATATTACATAGATAATATTAATATCTATAGCTATATTATTAACTTCTTTTATTAGTTTTATTACTTATTTTTATAAAGCTTTTTATAGAAGTTTTAATATTATGATTAATAAAAGCTAATTTTCTCTAGCTATATTTTACTTTAAAATATTGATTCTATTACTATTACTAGTTATCTTTAGAAATAGATTTATTTTAAACTTCAATTTATAATGTTTTAAATAGTTATTAAAACATATTATTGAATACTAAAAAACAAAATATAGTTTTTTACTAATGATTAATAAATATTAAGGATAAAATAGTTAATATTGAAAAAATTAGATATAAAATAATTTAGAAACTTTTAAAATTTATGGAGTTTTATATTTATAATTAAAACTGAAATTAAATGGTTTGTCAATAATATAGAGGTTATAAAGTAGTTTATTACTTTTGTATTTAAGTTTAGTAAGTTAAATATAGTTTTATAAAAAGATTTAACTAAGATATTTATATATAAACCTTTAACATAAACTAAAAAGTAGTTTATTTTATAAAGACAAAAACTAAATATCTAAAAGTAATAAATTAGAGGAGTAAAGATTTTAATAATAAATTAGTAATATATGATTTAAATTTGTTTTATTTATTTACTTATTATTTTTAATAACTAGATTTACATAAAATATATTTTATTAGCTAATATATATATAGAAGTAGAGAGATATAAAGAGTAATATACTTTTAACATTAATTAAAAACATTAAATAAATTATTATAAAAAGTAGTTATTTAGGCTTAATATTATTATTAAATTAACCTTGAAGTCTTTTTAACTAATAATATTAATATCCATTTTAAAGAATTATATTACGACTTTTAGTATATTTGTATATTATTTAAAGTTATATAAAATGTATACTAAATAGATATATAAAGTTATGCTATAAGTCTTTTTTTAATTTTTTGATATATACTATTTTAATTTCTTATGATAATAATATAAAATAAAACAACTGATTAAATTAATCATATTCCTATAAGTGAAATAATTGTTATAAAACTATTAAATTGATATTATTATTCTTATTTAATATTTCTCTTAATGTATTAACCAAATATAAGTAAATTATAGATATACATTATTTGCTAATAAACTATTAATAAATAAGCTATATAAAAATAAACTTTTAAACTAAATATTATTAATAAACTAAGCTATTAAGGGATTTATTTTTATTATTAACTACCAAACCTTATTAATTAAAGCTAAATAATAGAAATAATTACTATATAATATAAATTTATAACGTTTAATACGTTTTTATATATTATAAACTAATAGCTCTTTATAATATATAAATACATAAATTATATATAGTTATTTACTACTTTTAATTATAATTATTAGTTTTTCTTTTAGTTTTTATAATTATAAGCTTTCTTTTTAGCTATAGTTATACTATTAAGTTAAATATACTTAAAAATATACTAGCTATAGTTTTTATAATAAATATTATTGATAAATATATAAATATTAATATACTTTATTACTATATAATTGTTACGGTCAGCTATCCGACAGTAGGGTCTGCTAACAGAAGCTGGGGATTGATACGTTCTAACAGTACACTGGGTCGTGGTCGTAGGTTGTAGGTCGTAGGCTGTAGTAGATTGGTTCTTCAGAGGCCAAGGTGATCAGTCTTAGACTCAATAAGTGATTCGCAGTGAAGGTAAGCTGAGAGTATCCGTGAGGATGAATACTAAGTTGATTGCTAAAGAGCTATAGAAGTTTGACCATGAGCTAGGCTCAGGGTCATACTATATATAAGTCTAATTCTGAACATGTTCCTTTGTGCCTCGGGTCGATCTGGATCATTCCGATCCAGAATGATCGTTTGGCCCCTAAGTCGTGTTGGATCATATTGATCCAATATGATCGTTATCTTATCATCACGTGACTTAGACCATAGTTCTTCCGTTACCAAGTGAGTCCCTGTTGTTCCTGTGATCCTGCAGTACAAATGTCCTGTCCTAGCCGCCCGACGCCCAAGTGGGTCGTTCAGCTGTTATCCTTGTTTACGGGTCGTAACAATAATCATTATACTTAACATACTTTACCAGTCAGCCGCGCATATCAGTCAGCCGCGCACTTTTTCCATGACGCGCTTTGTTCCCAGCCACTTAAACCTTTAATGCGTAGTATCTCAACAACCGCAATGCCGATTTACACCTAAGAAGATAAGATCATTCTTGCTATTAAGGCGATCTGATCAACATATGCTCTAGGTTATAAACTTAGTACGTAAGGCGCTATAAAGATATATGGTGTAAGGGTCTAGGACAAGGTTGATGCTATTGGTCTAGCCTACTACTACGAGTACAATAAATCTTCTTGAAGAACAGGAAACAGAACCATATCCTCCCTATTTCCTAGGTATTCTTACAACCTTGCCATTAACCTTGTCGATATTCCTAGAACCTTCTAGCAAATGCGCCATTGGATTTGGTGGGTCTAATGAGTTGTGGCTGAGGGTCTTGCCGAAGGCTGAACACCAGTCTATAGACCGTGATAATTACCCCCTCTCTCCCTCTGTAGGGCTAAGAAGAGAGTTTTTGAGTTCTTTATGTTTTGATAAGTATGTTTACAGGGCGTCTGTCTCTATTAGTTCTGTGACTAGTTCCTATGTTGGGTTTTTATATCCTAACTATTTTACTAGTATAGAAACCTTTCCTGTAGACTTATTATGCTTATAGCGAAGAATTTTGTCAACATAGTAAACCTCTTGTCTATTATTATCGATAATAGCTAGTAACTGTGGCTTGTGAACTATTTATGATGGCAAGGGATTATTTGCTGACCTCTAAATATTTAACATATAGAATATATTATGAGGACCAAGAGGTGTATTCAATCGTATAGCGTGTGATCTGATTAACTTGGTTACTATGTATTTAGCATTTTTCTAATCTATCTTTTCCGACAGCCTATTGGTTTTTATGTTTTGAAGACTGAGCCAGACTTTGTCTCTAACTTTATATTGTTCTGCAGGTTGCCTCAATCGATTAGCATATCGTTTGTAGTGTTCTTAGGCGTCAGCTATTAGAGCTTGCGCTACTTCAGAGGCTTGTTAGATCTTAGCAATAAAAGCCTCCCCTTTTGCAATAGGCGAGTTGGAGGTGGTATGAAGAGGCTTATATACTTTGATTAGGTCGATATAGTAACTATGTGTGGCGAAGAAGGGACTTATTCCTATTGCTTATGAAGTTTGATTGTTTATAGCAATTATTGCAATAGCTAATAATTCTGGCTAATTATCTTGGAAGTAGGTTGTATAGCATCGTAAGTAGCCTTTAAGCTCTTGGTTCATCCGTTCTGTGGCTCCGTCGGTCTCAGGGTGGTAGGCAGTTGAAAGCCGTCTTTGGATCTTTATTAACGCATAAATTCATTGCTATATAAGTGAGGTAAACTGCAGACCTCTATCAGAAACGATAGCTCTGGGGAAACCATGATGCTGTATAAAACAGTCTTATATTGCCTTAGTAACTGCTTTAGTGGTGATTTCTTTTATCGGTTTGAATATCATGCTTTTGAACAGCCTATTAGTGACTACTATTATAGATGAATAGCTGTTGACGGTAAGTAGGTCTGTAATAAAGTCGACGGAGATTTCAGTCTACTGACAGTCTGGAATCAGTAGGGGTTTAAGTAGCCCTTATTGTTGTTCTCTCTAAACTGCTTTGCTTCTGCAAATATCGCAATTTCTTATAAATTAGTGGATATTGTTAGACATCCCTGGCTAAGTGAATCGTCGGCTAATAATAGCTTTAAGGAGATCTTATCCCAGGTGACCAGTAGCAGTTGAATCGTGAGATTATTAGATAATTTAGGTATGCAAGGGCTCAAAATATGGAATCCAGATATGGTCCCTCTAATAAAGCTGTTTTCTATTATCAATAGAACACTTAGAGATTGATATTAGGAGCCCCTATTTGCTTAGGAACTGCCTGTCTGATCGTAAAACTGCCTGATGGATAAGCTAGTACTGATTATTATTCTGGAGTGCTTAATCCTAGAGGTTACCTAGTTCTTTATCTATAAAAGGGCTTTTAGGTGGCTCTGACATATCTGCGTTTTCATTAGTAGTATAGTCTTTATCGCCGCTAGACACCTATCCACTTGATATTTACGTCTAGGGTTATAGCGAGGTAATTATTCTTGAAATCTGTATAGATCTATCTTCTGCTACTTCGAGGAGCTGTTAGTAGCATGCCTGTAGCCTCTTATCGTTAGTATCCTTCGGAAGGTCCTAGTCTCTGCAGGATAATACGTCTGGAACTACTGCCTCTTTACCAGGCCTGTGAACAATTCTGAAGTTATATTATGATAGCTCTAATGCCTATCTAACTTATCGCTCAGATAGTTATTATTTTTCTATAAAGTATTTAAGGTTCTTACGATCTGATAGTATAGTGAATTCCCTAACGCTTTATAGTATTCCAGACTATTGCTTTAGATATTCCACTACTGCTAAGAGTTCTTTGTCATAGATGAGGTAGTTTGACTCAGCAGGGGTATATCGTCTCAAATAGTAGGCTACTAGATGCTACTTATTAGTCTCGCTCAGTTGTGATAACTCTCCGCCTATAGCGTATCCAGATAAGTCTGGCTGCACGTAAGTTAGGCGTTCAGGGTCAAACTTCGCTAGGATAGGGGCTATTATTAATACTGTCTTAAGCTTTTCGAATGCTTGTTAGCAATTATCAGTCAAGTGGTAGGGGACATCCTTTTTAGTGAGGTATGTTAATAGCGCAGCTGTTGTGGAAAAATCTGGAATGAAGTCTCAATAGTAGTTGGCGAATCTAAGGAATCCTCATACGCCTCAAATAGTTGTTAGTGTTTCCCAGTGCTTAATAGCTTTGATTTTGTCTGGATCAACACTGATACCTAAGTCCATATCAATAATATAGCCAAGGTATTTGACTCGTTTTTGTTCAAACTCGCACTTATTGATATCCAGTTGCAGTCTGGCTTCTTAGAGCTTTTATAACACCTTCAGGACTTTTTGTTAGTGATCATATAGTGTCCTATCTATAAAAATTAAAATGTTATCGATATAGGCAGAAATAAAGTCGTCTAGGTATTCTCTCACAATATGGTTGATATACCTCTGGAAGGTTGCTGGGGCACTAGTGAGGCTGAACAGAGTAACCAGCCATTCAAAAAGGCTATATCTAGTGCGGAACGCTGTCTTCTATTCATCCCCTTCGCGCATCCTAATTTTCCAAAATGCAGATGAGACATCCAGCTTAGTGAACTATTTTGCTTTTGAAAGCTGACGGAGAGTGTTTGCAATAAGGGGTATTAGGTATCAGTCTTTGCAGGTAATAGAATTCAGCTTACAGTAGTCTATATAGAACTGTAAACCACCTCCTGGCTTTCATACGAAGAGTATAGGGGCAGCAGCAGGGGAGTTGCTGGCTCTAATGAAGCCTTTATCCAGCAGATCTATCAGGGTTTTCCGAAGAACTAGTAGCTCCTCCTTGGACATGCTGTAAATAGGCCCCTATGGTGGTTGCTTCTCGTTTCTATGGTCGTCTTTCTCAAGTTGAATAGCGTGGTTAACACTAGTGTGGTGTGGTGGCAATTTGTCAGCTATTTCCTTCTTAAATAGATCGATTATATGGCGATAATACGCTGGTAGTTTGGTTGCTAGGTCGGTTGGTTTCTTTTGGAACCTAGCAAGCGCTTTTTCGATATCTTTCATAGTAACTGAGAAGGTCTGGATCGGTTTGTAGGATCGCTAAGAAGAACGTATTATCGTCATAAGTATGCTTACAGCGACTGATCAGATCGTGGGGTCTGAGTCCCAGGTGGGGGAGTGCTGGATCGTAATATACGTTCCAGTCGTTCCAACGTAAAGTTCGTTATATTAGAGCCTGACTTAAACGTCTTGCTGGCAAGCCTAAGGGATACTGAGAATGACGTCTTCTGTTTGGTATGGGATGATATAAGCAAAAACTCTCTGCTGCTTATATCTATCGATATCGATATCAAAGTAGGCTACTTATATAATAGCTTGTTCTTAAATATATGAGACTTACAAAAGGTCTCTAGGGGTGATGTTGATAGTTAGGAGTTGAAGCTTTCTGGCTAGTTTCAAAGAAATAGATATATAGCAGTAGCAACCATCGTCATATAGGGCTCTGGTAAAATATGTTGTGTTGATTCTAATGTTTATATATAACCCTTCTTAGTCTATGCCACCTTGATTCTGAAACTGATTCCATTCAGCTGTGACTCCTGCGCACCCCTATTAATCTTCTTTGTTATCTTCTTCAACTGCGGCTTCAGTAACTCTATCTCTGTCCTTAGCAATACTTCTGTAGGCAGATATCTTCTGACCAGATGGGGGTACTGCTGCTGCTAACAGATAATAATCTATCCTGTAACCGTCTCTTCTATAACGGAGACACCTCCTCTCGATCTTTCGTTTTTCAAGCTCCGATTTATCGACCTACTTTGCTCGTTTTCTGAGAAGGGATTAGTCCTCTAGTCGCTTAGAGGGGTATCTAGTGAGGTTCCTCCTTAGGTTGGATGTTTTAACTTGGACAGTGTTTATAGGCTCCCACTCTATTATGTCTCCTGTGGGAGCAGCATTAGGTTGCAAACGAGGCTATGTAGGCCTTTGCAGGGAGTTTGTTTTCTTCTTATTAGTCTATTCTCCAAATAGCTCTATTTAATTGCTGATCTCTTTGCATTTTGTTGCAAATGCTTTATATAAGTTAAGTTGCAACTGGGAGCAGCTAATAAGGTGGGCTTTTAGCTTTAGGTGAAGAGCGTTTCGAAGGTAAGATATCTTAGCTGAGTCTTCCCATCCTTCAGCCTCTGCGTTAGCAATCTCTTTTTCAAACTGGGGGTAGAATATAGTGAACGATTTGGTGTCCTTCTGCCAGATTGTGTGGAGAGCTTAAATAGCCTTATCCTTTTGGTTCCTCTCGCCATACAAAAGATCTAGTCGTCAAATCAAAGCCTGAGGGCTAGGGTATTCTTTTCTGAGTTTGAGTTTGTAGAAGGTGCTGATATTCGTTTTGGCTGATCCTTCTAAACAGGTGTATATATATTGTAACTGTGACTTTATGTTCCTAATTGCATCTGCATCCTCCTCGATCTTACCCTCTATCTCTAGCTTCCAACCGCGCTATTGCGACTTCAACCTATTGAACATCAGTGGGTGGGGAAGGCTATAGCGAGGTTTGCTGCTTTATGTCTTCAGAACGTTGACAGGTGTTAGGCTGATACCTTTGTTGGTCGCTATCTTGTCGATTTGTTGATGTGTTGAGATCTTCCGTAATAGTGTAACTCGTTCTGATTCCTACTGATTAGATATTCGACGAGGTGCCCTGCGAAACAGTGACCTTCTACCTGACGACTAAATAACTGCTGAACTGTTGATGAGGTGCCCTGCAAAGCAGCGACCTTCTACCTAACGACTGAATGACTGCTGAACTGTCGACGAGGTGCCCTGCGAAGCAGTGACCTTCTACCTGACGACTGAATAACTGCTGAATTATCGACAAGGTGCCCTGCAAAGCAGTGACCTTCTACCTGACGACGGCTAATTGTTGACTGCGTTAACTATGGTGTTATGTGGGCGTTCTGAAGTCTAAAGAAAAAGAATGGAAGAAGATTTATTGTAATGTAAGGGTCTAGGACAAGGTTGATGCTATTAGTCTAGCCTACTACTATGAGTACAATAAATCTTCTTGAAGAACAGGAAACAGAACTGTATCCTCCCTATTTCCTGGGCATTCTTATAACCTTGCTATTGACCTTGTCGATATTCCTAGAACCTTCTAGCAAATGCGCCATTGGATTTGGTGGGTCCAATGAGTCGTGGCTGAGGGTCTTGCCGAAGGCCGAACACCGGTGTTACGACCCGTTATGTATGGACAACAGTTAACCGACCCACTTAGGCATCGGGCGGCTAGGATAAGACATTTGTACTGCAGGATCATAGGAACAACAGGGACTCACTCAGAACGGAAAAACTATGGTACAGGTCACGTGACAATAAGAAGGACCGACGAGAGATAAGCGGTCCTGACCTAGGACCGACATGAAGAAAGCGGTCCACACCCGGGGACCGCTCAGAAGACATCGGTCCTCAGTTTAAAGAAACTACCCTAGACTTGTATATAGTATGACCCTGAGCCTGGCTCATGGTCAAACTTCTATAGCTCTTTAGCAATCAACTTAGTATTCATCCTCACGGATACTCTCAGCTTACCTTCACTGCGAATCACTTATTGAGTCTAAGACTGATCACCTTGGCCTCTGAAGAACCAATCTACTACAGCCTACGACCTACAACCTACGACCACGACCCAGTGTACTGTTAGAACGTATCAATCCCCAGCTTCTGTTAGCAGACCCTACTGTCGGATAGCTGACCGTAACAACCGGTCCACAGACCGTGACATATGGTATCCCTGAAAGTACCTTATGCGACAGAATGAATAATTAACTACGCTGCGACTATATCTAGCCCTAACGATATAAACTTAATCTGATTGAAGAGAAAACACTTCTCTAATACGTTATTAAGCAGGATTCTAGAGGATTTCCCCTGCAACTTGCTAGTGTGGAAGATATGGTGAATCTCCTGCTGTAGATGTAGAATAGGATGCCTGTTAGGAAGTGTTAGCATAGGTATAAGCGTATACAGGGGCGTAGTATATGCGCCTATATAGTATAAGGTTATAGATGTGGTAATGTTATGATAAAAGGTAATAATTCTGAGCATTCATGAGCATTTAATTATATAGACAATAATAAGGTGTTACGTGTTACGACCGCTGCAGTTGGTCACTGTAGGCTCGTAACTATATAGTGCAGAACAGGGGACAATGACAACGGATTTGTCATTATCGAAGCTTTTGCTTTGTGCCACAGTTGGTTGCCCTGACCCGCTCGTAACATTACGGTCAGCTATCCGACAGTAGGGTCTGCTAACAGAAGCTGGGGATTGATACGTTCTAACAGTACACTGGGTCGTGGTCGTAGGTCGTAGGCTGTAGTAGATCGGTTCTTCAGAGGCTAAGGTGATCAGTCTTGGACTCAACAAGTGATTCGCAGTGAAGGTAAGCTGAGAGTATCTGTGAGGATGAATACTAAGTTGATTGCTGAAGAGCTATGGAAGTCTGACCATAAGCTAGGCTCAGGGTCATACTATATATAAGTCTAATTCTGAACATGTTCCTTTGTGCCTCGGGTCGATCTGGATCATTCCGATCCAGAATGATCGTTTGGCCCCTAAGTCGTGTTGGATCATATTGATCCAATATGATCGTTATCTTATCATCACGTGACTTAGACCATAGTTCTTCCGTTACCAAGTGAGTCCCTGTTGTTCCTGTGATCCTGCAGTATAAATATCCTGTCCTAGCCGCCCGACGCCTAAGTGGGGTTGGTCAACTGTTATCCATGCATAACGGGTCGTAACACTATAATATATTAACTAAACTTAAATTATTTATATTATATTATTAATATATACTATAATTATAACTATAGTTTTTTATTATAACAATATACCATATATAATAAGAAATATAAATATAAAAATATTACTTTATCTATTCAAAACTATTTAACTAATAATTAAACTTACATTTAGTTTTGATAAGAATATTTTAATTTAATAACTTAAAAACTTAAATATAGCTAGAAATATAATATTAATAAGTTTTATTATAAAAGATATATAATTATATTAATAATATGTTACGGTCAGCTATCCGACAGTAGGGTCTGCTAACAGAAGCTGGGGATTGATACGTTCTAACAGTATACTGGGTCGTGGTCGTAGGTCGTAGTTCGTAGGCTGTAGTAGATCGGTTCTTCAGAGGCCAAGGTGATCAGTCTTAGACTCAATAAGTGATTTCGCAGTGAAGGTAAGCTGAGAGTATCCGTGAGGATGAATACTAAGTTGATTGCTGAAGAGCTATGGAAGTCTAACCATAAGCCAAGCTCAGGGTCATACTATATACAAGTTCTGAACAGTGGTCTTTGTCTATCTAAGGGTGATCACCTAGGTGTATGAGGTGATCGCAATCAGTTGGCAAAGCCAACTGATCACTAAGCGTTCCTTCCTATGCTCCACTGATCGTTTCCTTATCTTATCGTCACATGACTTATACCATAGTTCTTCCGTGCTGAGTGAGTTCCTGTTGTTCCTGTGATCCTGCAGTACAAATATCCTGTCCTAGCCGCCCAGCGCCTAAGTGGGTCGGTCAACTGTTATCCATGCATAACGGGTTGTAACATCAGGTCCCCTCTTCAAAGGTCTTACCCTCAAGACCTAACATAAGTAGGTCGTTAGTCCCAGGTTGGGGATCCGTTAATCATGCTTCCTGATTTACCTATGATGCTAACACTATGTCAGGTCGCGTTCAAAAATCGAAATCAAGTTCTGCCTCTACTCTTCGTCGTCGCAATCGTGCGCTGCGTATCGCCAAGTTTGGTTTTGTTGTCGACATGCCTTGTTCTTACTGTCGTTCCGCAGGGAAGCGTTGCAAACTTCTTCTGGGCGGTGAAGTTTGTGGCGAATATACTCGCTTAGGGCAGTCTTATGATGCAGCGGCAGACGCTGTTTATGCTCGTACGTTTTGTTTTTCCTTATGCTTTGTGGTTGGTGCTGACTTTCTCGTAGTTGATCGCTTGTTGGACGAAGCAGCTCGTTTGGAGGATGCGGAGGTGGCTGAAGAGGAGGTGTTAAGAAAGAAGGCTGCTGCCTTGCGTGCTGCGCAGGCTGAGTTGGATGAGTCTATGGCGCGGTTGGATCGTTTGCGTAAGCAGAAGAGAATAGTGTTTCGGAAAGGTTGGGAGGTTACCGAGGAGGAGCTAGTGGCGTCTTCTGTATCAGAGGTTCAGTCTATAGGTGGTTTTGGTACGGTAGATCTAGACTTGATTCTTGACTGGAATCCTAGCACTCCAAACTTCTTATTGGAGGCGTCTTAGTTGATTTCTGGTGTCCCTAGGCAGATAAATAGTTTTCCTTATCGCAGTCGATCGGTTTCAGTAGGTGGTCTGGTGAAGCAATATAGGTGCCTAATTCGTTTATATCTAGCGCTGTTTTGGACTAGTATAATAGGTGTTAGTGTGGCTTCTCGTTCTTAGTGTTGTTGCCAGTAGATCGTAAGTTCTTCTGCTGCGTTAGTGATGTTTTTAGCTGGTTCCTATATGTTGTCTTCATGTCTGTATCCTTTCTATTTGACGAGGTATCGATATCCTTCTGGTTCCTTGAGATGATCGATAATTCGTTCGACTTCGTATTCTGGTTCGTTGTCTTCCACGATGATGATATCGTTTGTCTGTGATCCGCGTGGTGCTGGTTCAAGAAGTGAGATGTGGAATACTGGGTGACACTTCATGGTTTCTAGGAGTCTGAGTTCGTAGTTGACTGGTGAAATAACTCGTGAGATTCTGAAGGGTCTGAGTTTTTTATAGTTAAGTTTGTCGCTTGGTCGTTTTGTTTTGATGTTTCGCCGTATGAGATAGGCGCTATCTCCCTCTTTTAAGGTTGGTCCCTCAATCCTTCGTTTATTGCTGAATTTGGTCATTCTTTATCGTACGAATTTGAGTTCCTTGCGTGCGTTATCTTAGATACTTCTGATTTGCTTGACTGTGGCGACAGCTTTGACTGCTGTTAGGCCAGGTCGTGGTTCTCTGTAGGCGGTTGGTTTGAATCTGTAATTGAGGTAGAAGGGGGATTCCTTAGTACTTTCTCCTATTGCGCTGTTGTAGGCGAACTAGGCTATGGGTAGCAGTACAACCCAATTGTCTTGGTTGTAGTTAACGTAGGCGCAGAGGTAGGTTTCAAGGATTTAGTTGATTCGTTCTGTCTGTCCGTCGGTCTGCAGGTGAAACGCAGTGGACATTAATTATTTGATGCCGAGGTGTGCCATAATTGACTTCCAAAAGTTAGAGGTGAAGATTTTGTCTCTGTCTGATATAATTTCTTTAGGTGTTCTGTGGTTGGCGATGATATACTTGAGAATTATATATGCGCATTCTTCAGCGTTGCTTGCTTCTTTGTATAGGATGAAGTAGGCATACTTCGTGAGTCTGTCCATAATAATGAGAACGCTGTCATAGTGTACTCCCGTAAGGGGTTCTCGCGACTTCGGTAATTTGACGATAAAGTCGAGGGATATGGATTGCCAGGCGGTTTGTAGTACAGGCAAAGGTTGTAGCAAGCCATAAGGTTGATATCAAGCGGGTTTGCTTTTGAGGCAGACCTCACAATCCTTAATTGCTTTTGCCACACGTTCTCTGGTGACCTTTTCTCCATATTGTTGTCGTAGTCGTTTCTAGGTCTTTGTGATTCCTTAGTGACCATATGCAGGGCGAGCGTGAAACTCCATAATTGCTTTCGTCGTCTAGTTCGTTAGGCAGGCTAGTACTAGATCGTCCGGCCATCATCAAGAGTTTGGTTGCTAGCACTAGGTCTCCGTTGTTGTTTCCTTTGAGAATCACCTGGGTTTCTTCAGGTACTAGGACGTTATAGTCCGGTCGTCGGCTGAGAGCGTCAGCTCTGCTATTATCTGATCCTTTACAGTGGATAATTCGGAAGTTGAATTCTGATAGGAATTCTAACCATCTAATTTGTCGTTTATTCAACACTTTTGAAGTCGTGAAGTGTGAAAGGTTCTTATGGTCTGAGTACACAAGTACTTCGTGTGTGGTTCCTGAGAGCTCAGGTCTCTATTCCTTAAAAGCTTCGATGATTGCCATAAGTTCCTTATCGTGAACCTGATAGTTGAGTTCAGGTCTATGGAGCTTGCGAGAAAAGAAGGCACACAGGTGTAGTCATCCTTCTGAATCTCATTAAGATAATTATGCTCCTATCGCATAGTTGGATGCATTAGGTTCTACTTCAAACTGTTTTGTCGGATCTGGAATGCTTAAGATAGGCTTGCTGGCGATGAGGTCCTTGATCTTCTGGAATGCTGTTCGTTATGGTTCTTCCCATATAAAGGGCGTGTCTTTGCGGCTAAGGCTTGTGAGAGCTGCGTTGATTTTGCCATAGTCTTTGATGAATTTGCAGTAGAAGTTAATGAAACCTAGAAATCCTTAGACTTCCTTGAGGTTGTTAGGTACCAGCCATTCCTTGATGGCTTTGACTTTGTTTTCTGACATACAGACTTTTCCAGGGGTGATAGTGAATCCGAGGTATTCCACCCTCTGTGTGTGGAATTCGCTTTTCTCAGGTTCAACTAATAGCTTAGCTTCTTAGAGGGCTTATAAGACGTAGTGTACATCTTCCTTATGTTTCTCAAGTGTTGATGAGAAGATGAGGATGTCGTTAAGATAGACTACTATGCAGATGTCGACATATTTGCGTAAGACTTAGTTGATTATATTTTGGAATATTGCAGGGGCGTTAGTGAGGCTGAAGGGCATAACGAGGTACTCGAAATGTCCTTTTTGTGTTCTGAAAGCGGTCTTCTATTCTTCTCCTTGCTTTATTCTGATCAGGTTATAGGCTCCTTTGAGGTCGAGGGCTGTAAACCAGTTGGCTCCATGAAGGAGTCGTCTCATTTCGTCGATAAGTGGTAGTAGGTAGCGGTTCTTAATCGTTATTTCGTTTAGCATGCGGTAATCGACGCATAATCATAGTTTTCCATTCTTTTTGGGTACAAACAGGATTAGGCTTCCTGCTGGTGACGTTGAGGGTCTGATATATCCCTTCTTAAGATTTTCTTCAAGGTATTTATCTAGGGCTTCCATCTCTATCTGGTTGAGTCTGTAGATCTTGTTGAAGCGTGGTTCCTTCCCTTTTTTGAGGGGTATTTCGTGGTCGAAACTGGTGTGTTCGGGCAGTCCGGTTTCTAATTCAGCTGCAAAGAGTTTCTTATACACTCTATATTCTTCTGGGATAGACAGAAGTAGATCGTTCTTCTGTTCGAGATCTATCGTTGTCGGTGGTTGTGATATGGCTTCTTTTGCCTTGAGGTAACAGAGGTATCGTTTTGCTGTTCCTTATCGTATTGATTCGTTTGAGGCCTGATTCTGACAGGGCTGCTCAGGGACTGAATCATCGTGGTCCTAATAGAGTTAGCCTTTGCTCTAATCTATCCGTGGGTTGCTTATTCGTAGCCAGGGTAGTCCTAGCACTATGTTGTATGTTCCTAGATCGGCAATATCGAATTGGATTCTTTCTTTTCGATTCAGGTAGCTCATCTCGAGGGGCGCAGTCTCATTATAGATAGTACCTCCTTCGTACTTGAATTCTTCTCCTTCTGCTGTGTGTAACTGATATGGTCGTTCTTTTCCTCCCCATCGTATTTCTAGCCTATTGATGGCTTGGGGGGCAATGAAGTTTGCTTCAGCTCTGCTGTCGATCAGCATAAGTGTTGTCTGCTGATTAATAGTAACTTCAAGTTTGATGTTACCCTTATATCCTTATGATATTTGATGAATAGATCTTATATTTATTGCCTGTTGTGATCCGTCGTCAGTAGGCGAGTCTAGTTTTTTAACTGCTCTGGTTGTCTTAGGTAGGTGATTTGCTTCCCTTCTTGTCGTGCCTTTGCGAGGCTGTTTTCGCAGATCCTGACCTATAGGGGTCTAGGTCCGTTCTTTGCGATTCTCTAGGTTCATGCCTTTTCTTAGTAGTAAACTTAGCATTCGTCTTATTAGCATTCGTCCTATTTTATGCTGTCGTCATATTGACATCTCATAGGGAACTGAGGACTAGGTCTAAAGACTGCAAGGTTGTCTTCAAACAGTACTATAGTCCATCCGATCATAACGGAGGTTGAGTAGATCTTATGGATAGGTTTGTCGTCATGTCTTCTGGGGTAGAACTAGTAATCGTGCTTTTCTCCTATGTGTTCCTTGCACTTGTCGTGGAAGCACTGGGGCCAGAAGAGGGTTTGGTGAAGCTGGTGGTTGCTTCTCAGCGCGGGATGATCTTTCGTGTGTAGCTGAGGGGTGTAGCCTCAGTCTCGCTGGGCTGCTGAGGTGCTATAGAAGTGGCGTTGTTGCTTATCTTGAAGCCTGTCGATTTCTTAGTATCTCAGAAGTTGCTTGATTCTTCCTTCCTGGTCGTTGGGTTCCTCTTTAGAGCTGGAGTCGTCCACACTAGGGGTGAACCTATAGGCGATCTCTGCCTGAGTGCGTTGTCAGGCAATATCGCGAGGTTCATCTGAGTTATAGGAAGAGCTTTCTCCTTCTCTGAAAGTCCAGTTGTTAGTCATACTGAGGAGTTGTTATTCCATCAGAGGATTATGTTGGTGTTCTGGTTCTTCTTCTGATTCTTATTGTTGATATAGTCATACTTATCTGTTGTCTTCTTGCTGGATTAGCTTTATTTCCTTCTGGATTTGTTGTTCTTCGTGGTGGAGTTGTTAGCTAGTTATGCGGGGGGTGATTAGTTCTAATTGCTGAATTCGTAGCATCTTGTTAAGTTGTTCAGTTGGTTTTCTAGCTATTTTGCTGTTGCTGGAGTGCATTATTACCAGGGTCCTAGGGCGAGTGTCTGGGGTGGTTATGTTGTAACCAGACCATCCAGGGTTGCTATCCCTTAGGTAGTGTCCTGATATTTCTTTGTCTTTGAGGTGAATTCAGCAGTTGTCGTCGTAGCATCTGGTCCACAACTAGGACGTATATAGGGCTTTTGCAATTGTGTTAACTTGTTGAGGTCGTTCTGCCACTGGTTTCCAGGGGAGCTTCTTAGGCTGTTCGCAGTCTTTAGCGATATAGCCTTGCTTGTTGCAGTTATAGCACTTAGGGTTCCAAGGTTTTTTGTTGTTAGGTTTAGTTATCATGCTGAGATCTATAGGTCTGCTGTGTTATCTATAGGCGGTGCTCTAGCGGGTGTTATTCCAGTTGTTGCAGGGTCTGTTGTTATTCCGCTAGCTGTTGAACTTCTGTTGAGGCTGCTATTAGTACTTACGTCCTGAATTTAGGTTTTGTTGTTTCTCTCCTCGTTCCTTTCGTTATTCATAGAGGCGGTTGTCAACTTTAATAGCATGTTCGACGTAGGCGAGGAAGCTAGGAGGTGTCTCTAGTTTGGCTATTTCGTCTTTGACCTCATCCTTGAGTCCTTGATAAAAGGCAAAAACTTTGCTTTCGTCGGTCATGTGGAGTCTTGCAGCTAATCGCCTAAACTCTGCGGCGTAGAGTGTAGCTGACTTGGTTTGTCGTAGGTGGGATAGGTCTCGTTCGGCCTGTCTTTGTTTATTAGGGTCAAGGAAGAGAGATTCTAAGGCCTTAACATAGCCTGTGAAGCTGAAGAAGATGTCCTTGACTTCTTAGCTGTATTTCTCGACAGGGTTGTCAAGCTATTCCTATTGAAGGGGTTCAAACCAGGCAAGGGCTCGTCCCTAAAGGAAGGTGGCCGCGTGTACAACGCATTCGGTGTCGTTTTGGAAGGTGTTTATGTGGAAGGCCTGGTAGGTTTGGACTTATACCAGGTGTCCTTTAAGTTGTCCTGGGGTTCTATCGAAAGTGGAAGGCGTGTTAAGCTTAAGGCGTTCTCATCCTTCGACTGGGGCGGATATAACGTTAGCGGCAGCTCGGAGGGTGGCGACTTCTTTCTCTAGATCCTGGTTCTTGCGGGCTTGTTCCTGGAGTTCGCTAAGGGCCGCAGCGTTCTGGTTGAACATTTCGCGCATTGCCTTGAAGTTGCTATTAGTCTTATTAAGCTGGCGCTTAAGTTCTTTGGTGTCGTCCTTGCTGTCTAAGTCGTCCTTCATCTTCTGGTCTCCTAGTTCCTGGGCTAGGTTTTAGGTGGCTCGTCCTCCCGAAGTAGACAAGGATCCCAGGGTAGGCGACTTAACAGAGGCGTGGGAAGATATTGTCGTTCGTTACTGTTAGTAGGAATTAATGGTCAACTTACTGAACAGGAGCAATCAAAGTGTTACGGTCAGCTATCCGACAGTAGGGTCTGCTAACAGAAGCTGGGGATTGATACGTTCTAACAGTATACTGGGTCGTGGTTGTAGGTCGTAGTTCGTAGGCTGTAGTAGATCGGTTCTTCAGAGGCTAAGGTGATCAGTCTTAGACTTAATAAGTGATTTCGCAGTGAAGGTAAGCTGAGAGTATCCGTGAGGATGAATACTAAGTTGATTGCTGAAGAGCTATGGAAGTCTGACTATAAGCCAGGCTCAGGGTCATACTATATATAAGTTCTGAACAGTGGTCTTTGTCTATCTAAGGGTGATCACCTAGGTGCATGAGGTGATCGCGATCAGTTGGCAAAGCCAACTGATCACTGAGCGTTCCTTCCTATGCTCCACTGATCGTTTCCTTATCTTATCGTCACATGACTTATACCATAGTTCTTCCGTGCCGAGTGAGTTCCTGTTGTTCCCGTGATCCTGCAGTACAAATGTCCTGTCCTAGCCGCCCGGCGCCCAAGTGGGTCGGTCAACTGTTATCCATGCATAACGGGTCGTAACATAATAATATTAATTTAAGTTTATAATACTATATAATTAATATATATTATTTATAATTAATTAATAATAGGAGAAATAATAGAAAATAACCAAAAAATAATACTAATTAACGTTTAAAGTAGTAGTATAGCTAAAACCTAAAAATCCCATATTTGCAGGGGTTTTAGTAAGGGCAAACGCAAATGAGTGCGGCCTATGCAAAGCTATTCTTGCCTTTTCACTGTTGACTGCGACCCTTGCTGCCACAGCGCAACTGATCAATTCATTGGCCAATTTATTCACGAGCTGAAACCATGGCCGCAACTTTTTCAAGTTCGCGACTTGCCTTCATCGACGAAAAGGAAGTCAATACAGACAATCTTGACAATGAATCTTCAAGAACCGGGCAATGTCAACGAATTTGACAGTACCACTCAGAGTCAGCAGGTGTATCGGCCGCTGTGCCTCCAATTATCCCTGAATACATCCTGGACGCTCCAGTTCCGGGTTTGAGAGAGATCTTAGAGAGGAGATTGCACACGAAAGGCACGAGCACCACCGACTGGACAACCACAAACACAGCCACATTTCCAACGCCGACAACCACCAAGACGAAGCAACCGTCCAGACCGTCCTGGTGACGAGGGAGACAGCGATTCTGATGGAGAAAATAACCCAAAGAAGAGTTACAGTGGGGACAATGGGAAGATATATAATCGGAATGCTTACCAGGCCACGAACGAAAGGGCCTTCGCCCAGAACATGACGCAGGTTACGCGGTCTCCAAATCTGCATAGACATGGTACACGATAGACCGGAGTGTGTTGAAAGAACGATTGAGTCACACCCTGTCCGAGATATGATCCCCCCGTGGATGATGACCGTGTCATGAAAGCTTTCTACTTCATATCACTGCGCTTCTTGTGATTCAGTCAACTCAGCCCTAAGTCTCAGGTACCCAGACGGGGAGAAATTTTGTAGCGAAGGACCTTTCGGCATCAGGCACTAAATCACAAACCCAATAATGGATCTTCTCGTCGAGCGTTACATTCTTCTTGTCTCACGCGGGACTTCCATCAGCGCAGAGGAAACGCCAGCAGATGCACAAGCCCGTGCCGTTGAAGGTAGCAAGCACGTCGGCAGAACTGAAACATCCCCTATATCCTGATATTATGGACACAAATTTGGCTGCCTTTCTATCAGACTTCCTTCCGTTTTGGTGCCATAAAGGCAAAGATCTAGGATTATTAAGGAAGGTTGAATGTGCTCAGAATCAAAATCAGCGTGAAACTTACGGCCGACCACGTTCCTACCTAGGTGTAACACCATAATGCTATGATCAAAATCGCGGTGAGAAGACTTCTGAAGCACGGTAAGAACGATCCCTCACTTACCTATCCAGTAATTGACCGTATGAGATTCTGGCTGCCCGCAGCCTCCATTGGTTGAGTAACGTGCCACGTCTTCTAGGTGGTCTTGGCTGCATGAGGCAGACGGCTGCCTCACTGAGGCTGCTCGGAGAGCCTGGCGACGAACACTGCCCCAAAGCCCCGCACGTACTTGGAAGGAAGTGCAAAAAACAAAAGTCCTTTTACAACCTCATATCTTTACGAGTCTCAGGCATTCCGTGTTCTTGCGCAAGATTCATCCGGGTATGCTTTGCCGACATTCCTCGACTACTCCGATATATCGCCTTTTTCACTGGTGCATTAGCAGCACAATCCTCGAATCTTTCGTGCCGACAAGTCAGATCAGGATGCGGCCGCCCGAAAACCTTACGACTAGTACCATCGACACTTCCACAACCTCGAAGCACTTTTCGAGCGCTGTTGCCAAAAGACAAGGCCAACAGGACGGCAATTCCCACAGTCAGAGTGTGTCTAAGCACCATCAACAAGTTGATGAACTCGATGTTTCCCGTCCTGGCTTTCGGGAAGTTCCTGCAAATGTTACGAGGATAACAGCCGGTACGAGGAGCGCTGCAGCACCGCCACCAAACCAACCACAAGCCGCTCCCCTCAACCAACGTCGACCCCCGACGAGAAAGTCGAAGAAGAACAATCGTCTTGGGGACAATAGCGATAGCGGGTCTGAGTCGGACAACACGAACCGACTGGGAAATAACGATGACTATTCTGCCTCGCGCCGGCCCGAAGCAGCGCCTGAAGTACCCGGAGCAGTTATCCCAGCCGAGTATCCACGACACATGCGGCAAAAAGGGTTTGACTGGATGCTGAGGTTGAAACAGGCTGGACAGACATGCGAGGAGTTCCATCAACGATGCGCAAAAAATCGTGAGATTGGCTGGGAGAGGCTAGAAAAACTGGCAAACGACCCCCGTGCATCTCAACCAGGGACAACCGACCAGGTTTTCACGTATCCCTCAGCAGATCTTCGTCGTAAACCTTGGAACAATCAAGCCCTCAGGGCTGATTTTAAGATTTGGGAGAGTCGCCGGCGAGCACATTTCGACAAAGTGCTCTACAGTTATTTCCAAGCTTCGCTGGGAAACGATTGTCCGATGAAGACTCCAATCGACATGCTCGACATGCTCGACATGCTCCACACTCTCCAGGGAATTGTTGACGCCGTAGAGGCTGAAATGGTCCACTGCTTGGGTCACTTTGATCGACGTGAAGACTTCGTTGGCACCAATTTAGCTTCTGGGTCTACAAGTAACTCGGAGCTGATTTGCAAAATGATCCAAGAAATGCATAGGATTGTGGTACCGCTTTCCCCGGCTAAGGAGATGATCTCCGGGGAAACAACTGAGCAAACAGAATTATTGACCGCCACGAACTTCCTGAAGCAGAAGGTGAGGGCAATTCAGGTCCCGGAAACGTCGCCAGTGGGACAAATCACGCGCGCATATGTTGACAAGATTATTGCACTCTTGGAGATTGATTACAATGCCCGCCAGACCTATTTCACGTCATACGGTCCCATAGAAAGTCCTAAGAATGATGCCTTTTTCAACCTCTTCAGCTTTAGATACAAGACGGGACGCAATCACGCGGTGCGCAGCATTACCAACCTCCATCTCAAACCCATCGAGTACTTGAGCTGGATATTAGACACCAGTGACAAAGACTCATTGCTCGTATACATTCGTGGATTGCAATGGGAGCAGAATCAGGAGCTCAGAGACTCTTACCGGATTCGACAGAAAATGTTCTATCCTGGCGACAGCAGGCCCGGGTTTGGTTGGTCGGTTCTTTGGAGTTGGGACCAGCCCAAGATTTTTGAGGAATTCTCACAGCTTTCGATGGCAAGACTTGGGTGGTTTTACGAAAAATCAGAAGAAGAGCGCTATGTCCAGTATCAACTACGGAGCGCATACCTTGATGAGTGGGAAAGCACTGATGAGGTTATATTAAAGGTTAGCATGACGAAGGAAGTTATCGGGATGTACCTGTCCGACGGTCGATTGATCACCTTGGACGGCTCGTTGTCGGAGCCTGAGGGAAAGGTAGAGCCGAGCCCGGCGTAACACACGAAGCTGTTGTGGAAAGGGCCGGTGTTCACTTCAGGATGGGCTTGTTCGGAGTTGGTCTTGGATTTGAATCTTGTAATTAGAGTGGTTGTACAACTTCATTCTACGGCTTGTCCTCAAAGAATGCGCGTTAAGTCGGAAGTTATAAGTTGCACCGCTTGAGTTTGATTACTTTAGGGGAATGAGGGCGGCATTCAGGAGGGTAAGGGTGAAAAGTGGGTGAAACCTGGTAATTACATGTACTCATGGCCCTGTCATTATTTCAACCTATATCCCGCACCCTTTGACGCCGATTCCTATCATAAATCGTGACCATGGTCGTTCATACTACACTGTACCTTTCCTCCTCTTAATCTCAATCTTCGCTTCAACGGGAGGCACGACCGTGACGCCGATCCATTGCGGTTTCGGCCTCTCAGACAGGGTCTTCACCTCGTAATTCAGCAGCAGATTGGCGACAACCATCTTCAGTTCGTGGGCAACGAAGAAGCGTCCAGGGCTGTAGGAGATTAGTCTTCGGGTGTTGCGGCGAGGACAGCAGAACCAACTCACCATGCATGCCTTCCATGGCCGAACGCCAGGTGGGCATCACTGGTCGTAACCATACCTAGGTTCTTCAACCTCAGCCCTTCGTCTAAGTTCCTTTCCTCTTGCGGCTTGGCCTCGTATGCTTCCCTCTCTCGACTCGTCCTGAAGGCGTCGTATTCCAAAGCGTTTGACGTGAGCTCGTCATCGTGGTGCAGGCCCTCGAGGTTGACTGTGAGGAACGTGCCCTTGGGCAGATGCCAGCCCTCTTGCTCGTTGGTAATGCCCTCCTTCGCCACAACCTTGCGCTCCATCAGGGTGCAGCTGAAGTTGCTCAATCTCTGACTTTCACGGATGGCACTGTCCAGCCGGTATAGTCTTGACAACCCGTTCTTCGTCCATTGCCCGCCCTCCTCTTTCAAAACCCTAGCTGCCTCCTCTCGGATGCCATCGATGTAACCCTTTGCTGGGTTGGATGCTAGCAGGTCGAGGACGATACTATGGCCAGTGATGACTGTCGTGTGGATTGCCGCGAACTGAATAGGCAACAAGCGCTTCGAAATAACGTAGGGGTCCAGTTCGAAGTAGTTCTTCTCCGCCTTGGCCATGCGAATATCCCATGTGATGAAGTCTTCCGGTGCAGCCCAGCTGTCGTATTCCGGATCCCCCGCCTCCTTCTTCTGCATGTCGTGTAGTCGCTTCCTAATGACGGGCAGACTATGCTTCGCCGCCTTGCGCCAGAGCCACCAGTTGGGAAGGGCAATCAAGGGCCCGATAATAGGGAGCATGATATGCGGGATCATGTGCATGGCAAAGCAATTCAAGATAACCTGGTCTACGAACGAAACCATGGCCTTGCAGAACTCCTTGTTTCGGCATATCGTGTCGCCGACCAGCATTCTGTTTGTAACAGGCGGAACGATGGTCAACCAGGCATCCCATAGACTAAGTGTCTTCCAGTTATCAGTGTCTGTACCGAATGCCTCGTCGACGGCAACAGCAACCTCCTCTTCGATGCCCGGGACAAGAGTGCTGAGGTGACGCGCCAGACTCTTGTGGATCACCCGCGTATGCCAGACGTCGTCCGCGTAGACCTTGCCTAGGAAGTTGTAGTCGCTGTATAGTACGTCATTGTGCGCTTCGTGGGCGGAGACGATCGAGTCGGGGTGCTCGAGCAGCCATTTTGTGAGGGATCGGGGGAGGACGATGTCGGGAGCCCTGCTCGCAGCGGCGGGTACAATGAATGCGCGGTTCTGCTTGTTGTACTATGCTCATTGTCAGCAATTTCTTTGTCGCGTGTTCAGAGGGACTGTGACATACCTTCTGGTACCCCTCAATGACCCAGTCTCTGTACCGAAAGATGTAGTAGTAGAAGTTCTTGATTCGCGCGACAGTTCCCTTCCCATGGCCAACAACGGGGATGTTCTCGGGGTATGTAGGCTTCCATGTGTGGTCGAGAATGAGCAGCGTGACGAAGACAAAGAAGAGGGATCCGAAGACGCGCCCGGGCGTCAGGGAGTCGGTGATGTAGGCGTGAAGGCTTCCCGCCATGGTGGACAGTCGGTCGGTCTGCTTCCTCTCGGTAGCTTGTCGTCGTTGTTGTTGTCGCTTCTGTTCCTCAAGTCGTCCTGGACATGATCATCTGAAATCCAGAGAGGGAGCGAAGGGTTGGTGGAGGTTAAGTTGCATCGTCGGAGTTTAGCAAGCAGCCGCTACCGATCAGGAGTCGCCAATTGGTAATGTTTCTTTGCTTCAGGTCCATGACGCTCTGGCGCTGTCAAGGACTCAAGCTTGCATTCCCGTCCGCGCTAAAAGACGAGCTGCCCTCCCTGGAGGGGAACCCCGGTCCTGAATTCAGCTGGTGATTGGGAGTTGGCGGTGTAAGCGAAGCACGCTGTGACCTGTTTCAGGTACGTGCCGTGTCTGTCATCGTTCTCGGATCCGGAGCTCTTAACATTTCATCACACGAGTCATATGTCGAACTATTAGACATGTCCAAAGTCTGGGGGAGGTTTACTGCTTTTGGTGTCTCAAACCTTGCCGTATCCGGCTAGATCTGCTTCTTGGGTGTCCAGTCTTTCCCACTGAACTGGCTATGCATCGAGGGGCAGAGGGGACAGCTCCGTGAACCGTGTTCCATGATACGAGGAAACATGATATTTGAGAGCTGCTTACGCTCATTATTTCACGTTGACTCGTTCATGTTCTCAATCGACTGATTTTCAGGGGCAATATGTAACACCATCTTCTCGAAGCTTATCTACCCCGAATCCCCCTTCTCATTTCAACCACAGTCTTCCGACTCTTCCGCTAGATCCAGACGCCCAGCAGACGCGCCCAGCGAGGCACTCGACACTGTCAAACGACCCTGTATCAAACGTCTTCCACGTCCGTCCGCCATCAACTGTCACATCTGATCCGGATGGTCCGACCGCAACCGCGACATTACAAAGACCTGCAGCCCATGATGAACCCGACCGGTATCCGCCCGGAAACGCCTCCGACGCCGTCCACGTTGCGCCTCCGTCTTCCGACCATGACGAGGTGTATGTTAAGCCGTTGGCAACGTTAAAATCCCCGCCGACCGCGATGCCGTTGAGCTCGTCCTTGAACTGCACCGAAAAGACGCCAGCCGATGCGCCACCCGCAATTGCGCTTCCCGAGACGTCCCAATTGTGTCCATCGGCACTTCGAAAGACCCTGCCGGGGTCAACGCCACCAGAAGCAAGATACCACCGTCCCGCCGCCGTTGAAATACACGTCCCACTGGCAGCAAAGCCGAACTCTCCCCCCAACGCAGGTGCCATGCCGCTAGAATCGACAATCTCCCAGGACTTTCCTCCATCCACCGTCTCGATCAATCGAAACTTGCCATCGACAGGATCGCTAACCGCAAGGCCTCTCTCCTCATCCTCAAAGTCGACGCAGTTGAAGAATCCCGCAGCCTCTTCATTCGCAAACGTTTGAGTCCAGGACGCGCCTCCATCATTGGTGATGTACACGCGTGAATCCGCCCCCTCGCCGATGGACAGGATGACGGCCTTCTCAGCAGAAAAGGCTTGCACGTCGCGGAATTGAAGCTCTGCATCTTCCGGCGGGAGTGAAGGTCCGACCGATGACCATGAGGCGCCGCCATCTGTGGTGAGCAGGACGGTGCCATTCGTGCCAGAAACCCAGGCGATCTTATTCGAGACTGGCGACAGTCCTCGAAACTGCTGCTTGCTGCCCGTTGGGAGAATCTCCCAGGTCAAGTTTGCGTGTCGCGATGAAATGCCGATCTGTGGGTTGACAGGCGACGCGACCGCGAGGGCCGCGAAGCCGAGCGAGAGAAGGATGAGCAACATGGCTGATGAAGTGATACATTCGGCTTGCAAGTAGATAAAGAGCCAACCGGCTGCGGTGTTTGTTTTGTCACCTCATCCTGCGGGGTTACACCGCCAGCCTCCTCATGTCGCCAATTCTCTATCGCGACATCCTTCCGCAGATCATTGACGACCTTCCCAATCGGGACGTCAATATCGTGATGCTCGGGTCCTGTCCCACACCGCACTATCCCGAACCATGGACTCGGGTACCGGCAATAGTTGCTCTTTTCTGGCAACCTGCTTTGAGTTTCTGAAGGTGAACACAGTATTGGGCCTATTCAATCTCTTCACCCGTCACTTGCGTTACGCTTGCGAGACATCGACTTGTTGTTTTCTTTCCTTGATCAACCTATTTACAGAACACCGAACTTCAAGAGGTATGTATGTGCAAGAAACAAAGGCACCCTTACTCAAGCTGCCGCCACACTCTCATGCTCGATCCGAGTCACGTTCTGTTCGCTGCCAGAATAGCGGTTTTTCACAATCCACCATCCGTAAACTCCCCGTTGGCAATAGCCTCAGTAATCTCTTCGTCCGCCTCAAAGTATCCCGCAAGATCAGTCCTCTTCTCAAGCAGCAAGTCAACGACCATTCTTCCAAACACCTTCTCACCCGCCAGGCTCAAATGGGTGCGGTCAGAGCCACCGAGGTTGTAGGCGATTGAATTGGCCTCTCCGATGGCATTAACGTAGTCAGTGCTCTTCATGTTGAGGTCGAGCCACTTGATCTTGCTCTCCTTCGCCGCAGCGATTGTCTTGCCGCGCCAGTCGTGCAGGTTCTGCACCACCTCGCCATCCTCAAAGGTTCGGCGAGTGAGCGAAGTGATGAAAATCTTTCCTCGTCAGTCATGATCATCCATGGCATTACATCGAGCAGGATAACAGAAAAGCTCACCGGTGTAGCTCCAGCACTCTTGAGCTCAGCAGCGATGTCAATCAGATTCGCTCGGAACTCATCCAGCTCCATGACCTTCTGGTCATTGTGCCCAAATTGAACAGTCACGATCGGCTCATAGTCTGCCTTGGTGTCCTTGATGGATGCTTTGCTGACTTGAGCGGGTGTTCTGTCTGGCTTCCTGAGATGATATGCCAGGCTAACATTGACTTCTTATACGCATCGGCTTCAACCTAAGATACTACCGTATCACTAAGATTGGTTCTTGTCTTCAAACCTCCTTTTTTCCGCATTTTCACGATGACGTTCTCTCGGGGGAGACAACTCAAAACGATGTCCAATGCAACAGAACACTTCCAGATTCGCATCGTGAGTTCACAGTCATGCCGTCCCGGGCCCCACAGCCGTGCATTCCACCACTCGCATCTGGCCCATTCGGCCGAGTCTTGCAACTGCAGCTGAAATTTCTCCAAATCAAGAAACTGCACGCCGGCACTTCGTGACGATCAAGGTCTATTAGGATGGAAAAGCATGCAACACGACACAATGCAAAAGACTGAGACGGGCGAAGAACAAGCTCACCCGCCACATCTTTGCACCGAAGCCACCATATCAAAGTAGCCCAGGGTTCCATCAGACCCCCAACGCGGACAGCTCCGCTCGTCGTAGCCACATGGCATAGCAGATCTCCCCCCAATTTCAGACGAACAGGGTGGGTGCTCCGGTGAGCCTCAGCGATCGGCAGTCGTTTTTGACGCTTTCGGCCTCACTGTCGTCTTCCCTAACGGTGGCCGGGGCATGTCTCTCGGGTTCGCTCTCGATGCCGAAACCGCGGGATGTTTCAACCCCACAGCGGGCTTGTCAGTTTGCGTAGCAAGACATGAAAGCCAGCAGACAAATAATCTTATTTAGCGCCAGTGTTTAGCGTTTATTAAGACCTCTACGATAAATTTTCACCTTTTGAGGGCATACGGCAAGTTGACCTGCGATGTAGTCGTCGTAGACGAGGTTGAGTTTTCTGAGGTCCTGTCTGAAGGCGCTAGTAGACACTCAAGTGCCGACGACCCATAGATCGCCGTGAGAGTGGTACGATGACCAACACGGCAACATTTTGACTCCGGTTTTACGACTGAGAATGACACGATACTGGTCATGAGAAACATGAGCTTGTCAGCTGGCGTCCCAGGAGATGTTCAGCCAAAGGCTACAATTGCTACTGGAGATGTTGGCAAGAACGGCGATTACGCGCAACCCTGGAATCCGTTGGAGAGTCGATTCAAATGGCAGCAACGGTCCGTGATCTTCATGGAAACAGTATGGTCATTATCATGGAATTTTGTCTCTATCTAGTGCACAGAATAAGTTTGCTCTACGGATACGGACACTCTTCCCAACACAAGCAGAAGGGTGGATCGCGTGGTGGATATGACGTGCTGCATTCACCGGAAGGGCCCCCGTTAGCGCCCGCTCACTTAAAATTGAAGGGAGATGCAGCGCTTACCGTCTGCATGTACTCTTCAGTTTCACCAGAGATCCCTAGTTTTTACGATGGCCAACAAACACGCTAAGATCGATTTCGGGAATCCTTAATGGGTGTCTGCGTGCTTGGCGCTTCCTATCCCGGCAAAGGGGTACGACATCCCTGCAGTTGTTGATAACGAGTCCATTCCCAACAGACCGGACTACTCCAGCCGATGATGGTTGGCTGTTAGGGAGTTGAAGAAGCCTATGGCTTGAACCTCTTTAAAAAGCTCGACGTTTGCAGATAGGCTTCAAGTTCTGCAGACAACTTCTGTTTTCGTTCAGTGGTGTCACGTCGTTCTTTTCTCCGGCTGTTTGTTTGCCTTCACACTCCTTTGTTCCACTTCGACTTCAAATCCAATATTTTTCAGCCAACCACTCATTCACTGATACTATCCCTTTCGAAATTCACCATCAACATTGACCATGGGTATTTTCAACGTTTTACTCTGCGCCAGCGCAGTCAGCGCTTACACCGTCACCAATGTTGGTCGATTCATGTTGAAGAATATTTATCCCGTCGTCATCCCGGGCCAATATGCCTCCCACATGCACACTTTCTTCGGATCCGATGCTGTGACTGCGAACACCACGACCTCCAAAGAACTTCAGGCCGGTTGCTCCACTGCCGAGAACCCCAACGATTACTCTTCCTATTGTAAGCCAGTCTCTGAATTTTATCCACTACCTGTTTTCAATCCGCATTCTACGTCTGCACATCCTGTTCCCAGATGACTAACTTGCAAAGGGGTTCCCACTCTTTTCTACAAGAACTCTACCGGTACCTTCCCGGCTCCCATCTTCCGCTTCAGCGCCTACTACGTCAGTATCGACAAGGCCGAAGTAGCCATTCCCCAGAACTACAAAGCTGTCGTTGGCAACTCCTCTGCCACCTCCCAGGACGGCGTAGAGAACCTCGCCGGAATCCAGTGGTTCTGCGACCACGGCGGCCAGGGCACGACCGACGGCAAGGATGCCGCCGAATTTCCTTCCAAAACCTGCCCCGCTCATCTCCAGACGATTCTCCTCTTCCACGAATGCGTCAACGAGACCACCCTCGAATCGACCTATTCTGGCGTCCAACACTGGACGAAGACCTTCCGCCCCGAGAACCGCTGCCCTCTGGGCATGAAGAGAATGCCGCAGCTCAGATTCAGCATCCGGTATGATCTGCGTACCGCCCTGCCTGATGGCTGGGATGGTCCTGCGCCGTTGGAGCTGGCTTGCGGATCTTCGTACTGCACCCATGGCGACTTCATCAACGGATGGCTGCCCGAGGCCGCCGAGAATATGCTGAAGGCGAATGACAAGAGAGACTTTGCCGGTGTCGATGGGCCGAATGGAAAGTATAACGCCGGCACTCTTTGCAAGACAACCGCTGTCGATGCGGACCCCGAGCATGGCACTTCTGACTATGCGAAGAGCAAGGAGATCTTGGCCAGCCTGAAGGGCTGAGATGCGAATCTAGAAACCATGTTGGATCGGAGGTGTCCCGAAGCAACCCAAAGCAGTCCGTGTTTAACACAGGCTAGTTACTCTTCCTCGATCGGAGAATAGTCTGGAGTTTGGCATAGCTTGACATCCTCTTCATGTTCAGGCGATGGCCCCTCCTGAGTCTGGCACGGCATTATTGTTATTTTACCACTTGTAATACTGTAGCAACAACACTAGTGTTGTCCAAAAATATTCGATTCTTGAACTAAATACTGAACAAGTACCAAACTATCCAGGGTGTTGACTGTGATTCAGATCGGTGCAGCTGTTGTAAAGTGACACAGTGCATCAAGTCATCGATGAGCTTCGTAGCGGCTCAATGCTTTCGATGATGACGATGACGAATGACAAGTCCTCGGGGCTCACGCTGTCTAAAGAGTAGACCACTAATGCCCGGATGCCTCGATTTATGTGAATATTATCAGCCAATTAGTCGGTCCTGTCTTCTGAGTAAGCTAGATACTAGCCCAAACCAGCAACTTCAGTTAAACTGAGTTCGGGACTTGAAATCCGGGCGTAAGTTCGGGCGGGGCGGGTGCGAAATGGTCCCTTGACCGATGATTACAAACGCGACGTCCTCTTGGCCATACCAGTGATGGTTTTGAACTACGATCACATCGTAAAACTGGCTTACAACTCAGGAATTCAGGAGAAGTCCTATGAGTATCATAGGTTAACTGTAAAGGTGAAGGAGTAGCCCGGCTGTGCCAAGTGACTTCCGAGCACAATTCCCGAGGTCTCATACCAAGACCCACTCACTCCCGATGCTCGTAACAACCGAGACGACGAACTTCCGAGCCTGCAATTATCACAAAAATTGGATCAAATTCTCCGCCCATCAGACGTTTTGCGTCGAATCGGTACTAACTTACGTAAATTCTCTGATGCGCGGAGTGTGGTGCACTGTGTGGCTACCGAGTTGCTTGACTGGAGAAGGCGTGCTTTCACCGTTCACCGATACAGTCAACTCGTATTCACACCGATGCAAGACATGAGAATATCAGGCTGCCAATCATTTTGAGATCAGTCAGACAGGTGTTGAAGTACCTAATATCTCGGGCGCAAACTTGACTGAGGGGTTCAAAACGCGGGGAAGCCGGTTGAATGACGGTGCCTCGGTTGAAAGTTTATTATATCTAATCGCGGCCTTCTAGATCCATCTTCTACATCATCGATAGTCGTCGTCGATACAATTGACTCGTAGTTCAGCAGTTCAGTATGGCAGACACCGAACCACAATCAGTGCTCGTCTCCAAGACGCCGGAGGGCATTACGACAATAACGATCAATCGCCCTCACCGGCGCAACGCAATCGACGGTGCAACCGGTCGCAAGCTCACGGATGCATTCCTTGCATTTGAGAAAGACGACACGCAAAAAGTATGCGTGTTCAATGGCTCAAACGACTCGTTCTGCGCGGGTTTTGACCTTCACGAAGTCGCAACTTACCACAACCCCGATGGAAAAGACTATAAGGGTCCCATCATCGATGAATCCCATCGCGTAGATGGGCGAAATATCGGTCCCATCGGTCCGTCGCGTATGCAAATCAAGAAGCCCGTCATCAGCGCCGTGTCAGGTCATGCGGTGGCGGGTGGGCTGGAACTCTCCCTTCTCGGCGACATGCGGGTTGCCGAAGAGGACGCCGTGTTCGGCGTGTTTTGCCGCCGGTTCGGCGTGCCGCTTATTGACGGCGGCACGGTCCGGTTGCAGGCTATCGTGGGGCTGGGCCGGGCTCTGGACATGATCCTCACCGGCCGAGCTGTGGGTGCGCAGGAAGCACTGCAGATGGGTCTTGCGAACCGAGTTGTGCCCAAGGGCAAGGCCTTGGAAGAGGCTACGAAGATCGCAAAGCAGCTCTTGGCGTTCCCGCAGGCCTGCATGAACACAGACCGGGCGAGTTGCTATTACGCAGCGTACAATGCCTCTTCGTTTGAAGATGCCCTGAGCAGGGAATTTGATGCGGGGATCAAGGTCATCAGCTCGGAGAGCGTGAAAGGCGCGGCACGATTTAGCAAGGGGGCTGGACGACATGGAAGTTTTGAGGAGTCAAAACTTTGATGCTTCTATGGGAACGGGCCTACGATGCGGTTTGCTTCGGCTCGGAGCCCCATGTTCGCACGGCGGGTTCAGCAGCACACCGATCACATTACAGGCAGAGATTCCTGGCAAAAACGATGTCGCAATGGCTGTTACGGAGCTCGGTGGGTTCGACAAATCACGTCTCGGCTAGTGTAGGGCGAAGATGACATGGCGGTCGGCAAGGGCGTCCAATGCCAACGGGCGTCGTGAGGCGCTGGCTGGCACATGTAAGAGACTTACCAGAATGATTAACTTAAGTTTGACTCATACTGGATTGTCGAACATGAGGCCGGACCACTGAGAATGCTGGTTTCCGATGGTGTGAGTGTGAGTAAGTTGTTCGCACGCGAAATCCACCAGTCGGTAACACTTCGACCCCTGCAAGCGGCATCGTTTTCGGTTCTGGCCTCTCGGGAGTTGATGTCTGCGCGGAAGTTTTAATACTAAGACTACGACGGATTGCTCCAGGACTCATCTGCTTTCAAATGTTGGACTGAGTTTGAAGACAAATCGCTTTGATTGTTAATACATCGGGATTCATTTCCCACCTTCAAGAAGCCATCAAACGCCTGGCTTAAAGGACAAGACTTGGCATGGCTGTCCTACAGCCAAGCTGCCGACCGGATCGCCGGTACGGCCAGAGATTGGGCTCATCGATTCCCACACTGACATGCGGTCTATGCGCTGGTCACGCAATGAAGAAGCTTACGAAACGCATATCGACTTTGGCCGCAACAACTTCAAAAGCCACGATTATGGACATCAATATCGACAACCACTACACATCGAAGGTCTACACTTGCGGTACAACGATATCAGGCCATGTCTCAATCAATCCGCGCCACGACACAGAATTTAGCTCAGTTCAGATCAGCCTCCAGGGAAAAGCAAGTGTCCGCATCGACGACACATACTCTTCCAGGCAGACATCACAGATTCTCTTGAAAGTCGATATGCCGGTGGCGGAATCGGCATATCCCGAATCAAGAATATTCAAAGCCGGAGAGACATACAAGATACCGTTTCGATTCATCATTCCCAGCCAACTGACAGAGGCTGCGTGTCAACACGACGTCGAGTCAACGTCGATACGCGATTATCACCTGCGGCTTCCTTCCAGTCTACTAAGTTGGGGCAAGTACGACATGACTCCCAAGCTCTTGGGCATTCGGTATCATATCAAAGCAAAAGTTGTGCGAGAGTCTGGTCCGCAATGCCCCAAGCCGTCTGAAGTTCTCTCAGAGGCTCAATACGAGATCAACCTACTTGCAGCATCTCCAGAGGAACCGCCACTAAGTGTCAACGCACGGGACTCGCAATATTGCGTTATCGAATCAAAGAATGTTTCAAAGGCCTTGTTCTCAGGGCCGTTGGGCCGTGTCGCTGCAGCAGCGGCACAGCCGCCTACAATCCACTTGAGCCGGGACGGACGCACCGCTTGCAGCTCCTCTTTTCAAGCGAACCTTATCTTTGAACCATCTGTTACAAGTGTTACTCCGCCGAAAGTAGTTTTGCAGTCGATCAAAATTGTTGCGCAAACCTGGTATTCGACAAAGGTCATGAACGGCTTGCCCAACATGGGCTCCCTTCGAGAGCCTTTCAATATTTCGGCGCGAGTACTGTGGGAGACTCTGGAATACGAGTCTTGGAAACCCAAGACGATTCCCGATAGTCAAGATTCTGCAGAGGCGAAGGAAGAAAGCTGGGATTCGGCACCGCCGACGCCTTATTCAACGACTTTGCGAGCTGAGTTTCGCCTGCCCACTGAGAAATACGTTTTCCCGCCGACCTTTCACTCATGTCTGATATCAAGAACGTACGCCTTAAAAATTAGCCTGAGCGCTGGCGGTACTGATATCAGCCTGGTATTACCCATTCAAATTGCCATGGAAGCAAACGAGCAGCCGACAGCGAGGCTGCAGGATGCGGAGTTGCCAGTTTGGAGACCATGATGGGTTGCTGATAGCCCCTCTGAGGTTGGAGATGCAAGATGTGCTAACATCTTGAGCACAAGTAATGATATCGGAATTGGTTTTTGGTTACCGGCGTTTGGAGTGGTTTTCGAGGCGGCACCGGAGTTAGGAAGAGCGTAATCTCAAGTCCTTGAACAATCAAATGTTGATGGTTTTCCTAGCCCATATCTGTACATACCAGCAGTCATCGCTCTTGTTTTTAGCAAAGATATATCTCACCATCCTCATCAAAATCTGAATATCGGTCCTCGAACTCCTTTTGACATGCAGCTTCGTCGCTGTCCTCCGTCTCGTAAGACAGCCAGGCCTTCGGCATAAGTCCACGACTTGGTGAAAGCCATCTCACTGTTGACAGAAAGCAATCTCCGACAAATTGGAAAATCTTGGGATGCTCCGCCTCAGCCCCGTCTTCGACAGGTTGGGAGTGGACGACATGGACTCCACCCATAGGGCGCGCGAGGTATGTCGCTGCCCAGACGTTTTGGAATGCCAAGGGCGCATACGCTACATCTTGAAAGAATTCTTTCGTGATGGGGTGCTCAAATTGTTCTCCATCACGGAAGTGCTTTCTTCTGAGAGGAAGGGAAAAGATTCGGTCGCCAAGCTCGAGGTGGTCAGGTCCAATACCGACAATATCGAATGGCAAAGCATCCGCAGGCGGATTATCTACGTCGCAGGTGAGAACGCAGCGATGCTCCATTGTCAGAGAAGCCATTTGAAAGACGTGATGCCAGCCTGGAACAGTGATATCTGGATCGTTGAAAATGACCTCCTTGAGAAGTTTGACGATGATTGGTGCAAGCAGTTCATCATTCATCTTTTCGGCATCATCCCAAAACTGACTTGGATGAACGAGAATGTCGAGCATTCTTCGGGGACTTTGCTCATGAGAGAAACTTGTCATGGTCTGTATCGTTTGTGCCAATTCTGCTAGCTCTGCTGCGGCGCTCTTGAGTTTTCTGGAAAGACGCTTGTCGCTGTACATATATGCACCGGCCACGAGGACGTAACAGAATCGATCGGCAAGCCGTTCTTTGACATCATCTCCACGGAGCTTGGTATCCATGCCGGAGAGTCCTACCTCCCAGATGGACTGAAAAGTCCGTCTTATCCACTGATCCACGTCCTCTGGTGTTAACTGATTAGAAGGGAAAGCTTCGCTTTTCCAAGTGACCACAAAGGGACACGTTCGGTCTTCTTCTGCGGATTCCCATGAATCTTCCGCCGCAGTGCCGGTGGTTTGGCTCAGAAAAATCGGACCTAATCGGGTACGAATTCGATAGGCGAATGACCCTGGTGAGATAGGAAATCTCGCAAGGGCGCAATGAACCAAAGGTGTTCCAATTGCGCTACCGAGGTTGACCCAGGGTCCCCAGCGGACATCGTTGCCTTCAAGCCAGAGTGCGTGGCGGTGGTACTTGACAGTCCAGTTCGGCACCCATCGAGGGAGCAAATCTAAATCTGGATGAGACATAGATCCTTCGGTGGAAGCTGACAGTCTAGCAGAAGCTTGGCCAAGCATCCATCCTAGTTTGCCATTAATGGCTAAGGAGTAGGCGAAGAGAATGTAGATATCAGCTGTTGTCGCCTCATAGTTTACATACGTCTCGTGGGAGCGCCAAGTCCGAAGATCTTTCGTTGGGTCCCCCGACTGTTCGGTAGCCAAAGCCTGATGAACCCACTCCACGGTTACGTTTCTCACGGTCATGTCTTTTGCTAGAGTTGCCAATTTGAAAATCCGGTCTCGAGGGTTCTGGCACTCGTATTCGTCGAATGCAAGCATGAGACTAGTGAATTCCATCTCGTAACATGAATATGTGGCGACATGCTTGTAGAAGAATAGGTTGAACACGGCGTCGAGTCCCTCCGCTCGTTTCAAAAGCCTTGGACCAAGTGTCATTGCATACTGGGAGTGCATAAGTTGCAGTGCGTTCCGACCAACATCAAAGAGGTGTTTCGAGACTGCTCCACAGTAGACGACTGTATTCCGGTTGAGCACCGCCTCGTGTATTACCCAGCGGCGACTAAACCATGGGAGATGCAAAGCGTTTTGAACGCAAGGAGGGTTCTCTCTACCGGGTACGTCTTCATCCGAGGGGAGAGAACGCAATGCTTCTTCTGCTTTCTTGTCGTGGCCCAGCCAAACGAGTACACCCTTGGCCTCGGTGTATATAGCGGTCATCATGGCGATATGGTGGCTCTTTTCTTCGACACTACCTTGATCAATACAAACGCCATCGGCCCACAACCTCCTTGGGACGGTAGTTGGAAGGTTCGAATGCTCTTGACCATTCACAGAACCCAGAGGGTACTCAGTGTGTCGAAACCGGCGGAGAACTTCGCTCAGATTCTGAGTGATGGAGAGACTGTATTCCATCTTGTCATTCTCGGCGGCATCATCCTCGGTGACGAAGATTTGGCAGCAAATTCGGGCTGTCCCCAAACATAAGAAATGGCCTCGTAAGAACCCTTCGCCTCTTCAAGCTCAGCCTCGAGCAGTCGGCACCTCAATATGTCGGTACTGTGGGTAGCTGGGAAGACTTCAATGATGCGAGTACACGTCTTGGTTGACAGGGACTTGTGCTTGTACGCTTTTAAAAGCGCTGTACCTGGCTTTGTCGCCATTCCTGATTTGTGGGTAGTGCGAGAGATGGTAGAATTGAACGGAAGGATGCGTAAAATGGGGTGTTTTGCTTGGCGTGGATATGGGCCGATGCTCTCGGAAAAGATGGTTTTTCTGAGCGGACTTCATGCTGCGGTCTAGGCCGGCTGGCAAAGCTGACTATCACTGCATATGTAACTGTTCTCATTTGGTTGATTGGAGCATACGCAGTTACATCTCCTTCGATTGGTGAGTGCCTGCGATTCAGCGCCTAGCTCCCTCTCGTGATTACTGTCTCAGGTCAGCTCCTGCCAGACCCTCTTCTCAATGTCAGCCACAGTCTAGTAGTACTTTTTCGCCCAACCAAAACCTCTTGATTCCTGAGTCACCGCTTTCTCAGTCTTGTCTGCTATCCCTTGCGATATGCAACCGCCGTGTCTCATCATCACAGGAGATAAGGACAAGAAACAACTGTACTCTAATACCCAGATTGGAACTTAAGAAAACCCATCTACTCCTTGACAGCATTTCTCAATAGATTTATTATCTAGGATTTTGGAAGAGCTTGTAGACCGCAATCATATCCTCCTCATTAAGACCAGCCTCCGTAGCCTCCTTGTACACCTCTCGGCACAGCTCGGCGTATGGTGTTCTAACATTCGCATCCTCCGCTGCTTTCACAATCATCTGAGTGCTGCTATAGCAGTCCTTCACCGCCGCCTGCGGAGCCCAGTCGTTGTTCACAAGCTTGGGGATCTTGACTTTGGTGTATGCTGAAGCCATTGGTCCGGCGTCGATGACTTGCCCGAATGCTTCCAAGTTTAGCCCTTGTGCTTTCGCCAGACTAAATGACTCGGCAAGCGCGGCAGTCATGTTGTTGAGATACAAATTGACGGCGTACTTGGTCTTCAGACCAAAGCCTATCGGGCCACAGTAGATCGCTGCGGCGGTGAGAGGCTCCACATACGGCCGCATCTGCTCCGCGATTTTCGGATCCCCGGCCAAAAGCCCCACAAGTCGGCCCTGCTCCGCCGGGATCTTGCTCCCGCTCACCGGCATCTCGATGAAATTGCCACCTGCCCTTTGAACTTGCTCCGCCACATGTTTGCTGATATCGACTGGTATGGAGGCCGTGTTGATGAGTGTTTTCCCGCGAATTGCGCCTCGGAAGTCATCGTTGAATATTGATGTCAAGGCTGCGTCGTCGAAGAGCATCGCGAAGATGACGTCGGATTGTTCAACCACTTTCGCTGGTGTCTCGCCAATCTTAGCACCGGCTTTTGTGAGTGGTGGATACTTGGAAGCCGTTCGATTCCAGACTGTGACGGCGAATTTGCGAGTGAGGTTCAGGGCCATAGGGGTGCCCATGACCCCGAGGCCAAGGAAACCGACTCGCATACTGGAAGTTCGCAAGAAGGAATACCGAAACAGTTTTGTTTATGTTGAATGAAAATTTTGAGATGGCCGCTGCTCAAATAACAGAGTTGTGATGGAAGCCGAGAGTATCCGCCTGGTCAGGGTGTTGAACGAGATACAGGGTTCATCAAGGTTTGTATGATATCCGGAACACATACACCATATTGGTCTCTTTCGTGATGATTCGCCGCAAGTCTGCAGGGCGCAGCGGCGTGTATATGTTGTTAGTTTCACGCCCTAGGGCGAGCCATCGTGGTGGATCGTTGCATGACGGCGAAGGCGCACGAACACAGGACCCATAATAATCATGTCGATTTCTCCCTACGCCTTACGGCTGACGCGATTGGGTCTAACAAGGGCGCACACAACAGGCCGCGCAGATGAAGAAATTGATGCGAATTGACTGGATCATAGTATTAATGCCTTCCTAACATTTACCGATGTTGGCTGACTAAATCTTCTCCGATATCGCAACTTTCGCAACGCAATTCAGCGATCGCTGAGCGGAAAGCCAAACGGCAGCAGAGCATTGGGATAGGGCGACAACTTCCGCTCCTTCGTGAACGCATAACTCATCCTTTCCATTAAAACTGATGAACATATTCGCGTTGAAAATCTGAACCAATCAAGTCATACGGCTGGCGGATTGCCATCTTCTTGCAGGATACCCATTTCGCGCTTGAACTCGCGGAGCCAATCTGGGTTATCGGCAGGAGTCTGATTCCACGGGTCATCACTGGGACCGTTAGCATATTTCCATTCACCTTGAAGATTATGATTTGACTCACTCTTCAAATGAGATCCACCGCGCTTGATGTTGAAGTTCGGCGTCTGAGGGAATATGTCTGTTCGGGTTTCGTGGTGACGTCGTGATCTTGACGAACCGGACTAGACTCAGAGCAAGGCGCCGATAGCAGTTCTCTTCGTTCACAAAGAATGTGGTACGTGTGTTGAGTCCCGGCATGTCGGCATCGGCACCCGAAGCAGTATTGCCAGTTGCGCTGCTACCGACGACGTCAGCTTCAGGGCTTGAGCTTCCTGTGTCCATGGCGCTGGACTGGCCAGTAGGTTCTGTAAGGGCAGCGCTCAGGAAATGCTGGTTTCCGATGTCCAAGGTAGGGGAATCAGCAGACTCTGAAGGCGGAAGCTGCATCCGTTGACGGAAAGGTGCCAGCCAGTGCGTTGACTCGTTGATCAGGCCGTATAAGAATGTGGAAAATGTCTCGGACGGCTTTGGCGACGATGGCATTGTCCAGCAACTTGATGCAGAATCAACTTGCTGGACAATGCTGCACGCCTCGCGCTGAAGATCCGAGTCCGAGACTTCGGGCTCGATGAGCTTCGATATGTCCACGTAGCTTTGGAGTTGTTCCTCTAAGGCACATTGGTCAAAGATGTCGGCTTTTCCGTTGATGCAGAGATATGTGATGCGAGACCTCCTGGCTGTCTTCAGCGGTCGAACTCGGGCTTGCTTGACGATGATATCCGACGACATGAGCAAGTCTCGCAGCCAAGAGCTTGCTGGAGTCACTGGCTTCTTGGCGAGAGAGGTAGGCTCCGAGCCGAAAATAATGCAGCAACTTTCGTATAGAAGCTCGGCATTTGTAGGCATTCGGCCATTCGTGTTTTGGTAGTCTGTCGCGAAGTGGTTGATTTCCGTCTTGATCAACTCAAAAGCGCTGGGTGGCGTCTCTGGAACGCCTTGTTTGGTAGTGAAGGGCCATGGTGAATACCGCTCCATATGAATCATATCTGGAGAATGAAGGTCAGCTATGGCACATTCCATATGCATGGGGGAGACTGACAAGGCGCCATTGAGTTCTCAACCATCTTGAGAATATGGTCATCAAAGCCCCAGTCTCCATGCCACTCCTCCATCGTCTTTCCATCCTTGAAGTGCTCGGCGATGTGATCGATTCTGTCAATCCATGATCCCATCACCAAAGCACAGAAACCGCAGCGAGATCTTATCATCTCATTCTCGTGCTTCCAATCCCCCATGGGCCATCGCAGGAACTTGGCATCGTGCACCAGTTTGAGGTGCTGCTGTAGATGATCCTTCCGGTAGAAGGTTCGATCTTCTGGTAGTCGCTCTTTGCAGACTGAGTAGTTGTGCTTCTCTAGGTGATCTTTGTCCGGGTTGGCATCACCACAGAAGACGCAAACGAGCTGACCACTGGCATCGGCGACAGTTGGCCCTGTTGGCGAACATTCCCACCGCTCCAGAGACAAGTGCAGAGACTTCTCGTGACGTTGCCAATTGTGCTTTGTCTTGAACGTCTCGGTACAGAACGTGCATTGATACATGTTCATAGTCTGCCAGAGGTTGCTTGGACCTTTCCGTTCTGGTCGCGCTGCAGCACCTCGTCGCCTCCTTCGCTTGATTGCAGCTTTTGCCAGTGGATCTGAACGCAATGATGCTCGAGAGTTGTGAGAGTATGCTGAGTTGACTGAGCTCCTGCTCGAATGCGACGTCCCTGCGCTGCTTGCAGAAGACGCATTATAGAGAGACCTCGTAGGAGCGCTGTCGGTCAAAGATCGATCTGCCGGGGTATCGGATCCAGGTGGTAAGTCGTACACAGCATGCGCAATGGCAGATGCCAATGCAGGCTCGTGCTCAGGCGGCGACACTTGCCATCGCTGAAGAGGGTTCATCTCGTCGAATCCTTGAGGAACACTGCTTCCACCAATGTTGATGGGCTTTGAGGTGGCTGAAGTGATGGCGGGGGATGGGGGCCGTTTGGGAGGAACCTTGAATCGGTTGCGTCTCCGAGTGTTGGCGAGCCAATTGGTGATCTGTTGTCTGCTGAGACCAGTCTGCCGCTCTAGCATCTCCATATCGGCGGTTGAAGGGTAGGGGTGGTGGTTATTATTCGAGAGCCATGCTTTGAGAATTCGGAGAGACTTTGAAGAGAACCGAGTCCCGATTTTGGGCGGCGTGGTCATCTCTGAAGCTGGGTTCCCGTCTACACTAAGTGTTGTTGTTCCGGTGTCGAGCAAGTGCCTCGTAGACTGCCCGTCACCAATTGCCTCCGAAAACATGAACATTTCTGCGTCGTCGAAAGTTGTGCTTGTGCTTGGCATCGCCGTTTGGGTGTTGGCGAGGCCGGACCCTCCGGTCACGGCGGGATCGAAGAGAGCTTCATCTTGCTGGTGAGATGAAAGTCCTGCATTGCGCAGCAACTCAACTGCATCCAGATTTTGTAAGTCTTGTAGAAAAGAGTCTTCCGGGTAATTGACTTGAGAGGAATTGGTCAACTGCGCTTTGAGCAAGTCAAACTCCAGCGCGGCGGTGAAGTCGCCGACATCGCGTGCGTTGTTGTCATTGGCTGGACCGCGCTTGTCCATTGCTGACCGAGTTGTGTAAGTGCTTGGAGAGATGCATTTGGCAGGTGCTGCACAATGTCATCTGTTAGTATTAGATAGGATAATAGTTCGTCCGATGCGACATGGTCTCACAGAAGAGTCATCTTGCTCGGTCTTCACCCCACATGAGCCGGCGTCATATCCGGTGTGCGGGGCATAATTGCCCCGAGTCATAGGCTCACACCCGGATCTACCATGAGCCAGTCGTCATTTTAACCTCCTTCGTCGAAAGAAGTATGTATTACCGGTCAAGAAGATGTTCAGGTATAAGCAGTATTGTAAGCAGCGGCTTCAACAAAGCTCCGACCTAGATTACAGATTTTGAAGTTGTCTTTCATCGAAGATCACCATGGGCAGTCCCTGCTCGGCTTGAACGCCGCAAATAGCCTTCGGCCAGCGACACCCAAACACATTCTGCCAGCCATCGCAATGAATTCTGGTCCATCTTGACCGTCCGGCGTCCCGGGGCCGAGTCCGGCCAGAGTTTCCATTCCGAAAGACCCATCTCTGGTGAAATTCGGCGACCGAGCGGCTTCCCTTGTCCCCGGCCGATCTCGGAGCCGGAGCGAGACTGAACCCACCAGGCCTGCCACAACACTAAGAACGCGACTCGCTAAATACCTGGCCAGTCTCTCGGAAGATGTCCGACGAACTGCCCAGACCGGGATGAACCCCCACACGCGGGGAAGAACGCCCAGCCGGGGGCAATGAGCTTCTTGTTCCAGCGAGTTCTGGGCGAGACTGCAGGGGCTTTAATGGCGATGTTGAATCCAGTCACCGACGTCGGAATGGTAAGCATGGGGAGAATGGGGCATATCCGATGTTTGACCTGCTTAACCTAGGCAAACTACTGCCGGATAACGCTGCCGAAGATCTTTCTGCCCGATCTTTGTGCCCGGTGACGAGTGCCGGCGCTGGTGTTTGAAAGACTTGAACGTGCATCTTGACAACTCGCCAGCTTGTCGCGAGGCAGCTAAATCGTACCATCTTTCCACAAATCCTACGTGGATGACGTAAAGAACCGCCATTGCTTGTCCCGCGAAGACAAGCCCGGAACATGTCGCAAAACCAACATGAAGACGACTCAAAGTCGGAGTCGGTGGATGTGGAGCCTGACCGCCACGACTTGCGACTGACGACATCGAACGCGGAGAAGAGCGCGACGATTTTGCCCGCACCGACTGAGGACGATGCTCAATTGAGCCGCCAAGACACGGAAGCGATCTATGCCAAGTTTTCGCCGAACCGGAAGAGACTTGTCACGGCTGTGGTGGCTTGTGGTGGGATCTCGTCAACGGTGTCCACTCTGCTGCTCTTGGCAGCGATTCCCGAAATTGCGGGCGAGTTCAACACTAGTGGAAGCATCATCAATGTTAGCAATGCCATCTACACGGTGTTCATGGGTATCAGCACCCTATTTTGGGGACCTTTGAGCCAGGTGTATGGACGAAAATGGGTAGGTAGCTGGGCAAAGAAATGTCGAGGAGCATTGACTAACTTGACTAGCCATGTATTCTATCTGCAGCTGGGTTCTTTGGGTTCTCCGTGGGAACGGCATTGGCTCCTAACCTTGCCGCCTTCTTCGTTTTCCGGCTGTTGTCAGCCTTCACGGGAACAGCTTACCTCGTACTAGGCTCAAGTTGCATCAGTGACATTTACAAGCCCACGGAGAGAGGCACTGCCTTGGCATGGTTCCTGAACGGCACCCTGATCGGCCAATCCTTCGGTCCCTTCATTGGCGGTGTTATTGTCACGTATCATAGCTGGCGAGTCTTATTCTGGTTTCAGTCGGGCTTGGGGGGACTCACAACCGTCCTTGCCGTACTTGCGCTACCAGAGACAAGCCACAAGATGAGATCGAAGGAGTTGGAAGGGCTCGACTTTAAGACAAAGGTTGGGAAGGTTTGGGACTGGACCAACCCTTTCCGAGTCCTTGCATTGTTCCGTATTCCGAAACTTCTGGTGGCAGTAAGTTTCCCATGCCATGATTGTTCATTGTCTGGATTCCAATCTCTAATCACGACCTCGTAGGGAATCGCCGCCTCGTCTCTGGTGTGGAATATGCAGTCACTCTTAACACCCATCCGATACGTCATCAACCCGCGCTTCCACCTGACGACCCCTCTGCAGTCCGGTCTCTTCTTCCTAGCCCCAGGAATCGGTTTCTTCACTGGTACATACTTCGGTGGTCGCTATACAGACCATACAGTAAAGCTCTGGATCAAGCGTCGAGGCCACCGCCTTCCCGAAGACCGTCTGCGCAGCTCCTTCGTGGCCATGGGCATCGTCATCCCGTGCGCGATCCTGATATATGGGTGGGCAATCGAGAAGGAGAAGGGTGGCATCCCGTTGCCGGTGATTTGCATGTTCGTACAAGGTTTCGCTCAGACCATTTGCTTCCCCAGCATCAACACGTATTGTCTTGATGTGTTCAAGGGACGGAGTGCAGAGGTGATAGGTGAGTTCCCTCCACCCACAGCCCGAGATGAAAGTAACTGACTTGAATAAGCTGGAAATTACTTCTTCCGCTATGCAATCGCGGCCGTTGGCACAGCTGTGTGTCTTCCGGCCATTAACAGGATTGGCGTTGGCTGTTTTAACACCATCACGGCCCTGTTCGTGTTTGGGTCCACAGCAGCGGTGTTCTGCGTCGTCATGATTGAGTCACGAAAAGACGAGAAGAACTCTGGCGAAGGAGTATGAATGAAATGAATCAATAATTCAAGCCCTTAAAGTATTGAGGAAATCCGAGTGATCGACCCTGTGCCGAGTCCAGTCCACCTGCAGTCGCGCAGTACGAGCACGCGGTCTACGTGTCTATGTGATAGGATGTCAGATTTTAGTGACGAAGGCGGTGTAATTGGGCCAGTCATCTTTGTGTTTCTAGCGCCATCTGGATCAATTTCTGCACAAGTCCCCTGGAACCTAGATTGACATGCAGCATGCCTAGCTGCCGATTTAGTGGCGGTCTGCGCCCTTGAAAGACGCGGACGACATGCCCCGCACTGATAGCCTTTCAAGGTCGCAATGGTTGAGACAACGACATTCAATTGCTCATAAGACATGCCAACCCTGCACGGGGAATCAGTTCAATTGACAAACCAAACCCAAACATCACAAGAATGAGCCTTAATCACCAGTCAGCAGTGATGAAGTCCGAAAACCAAGTCAACGGCACTGCCCAGAATGGGGTCACCATACGAAACCACCGTCCAGGTGACATGGGCTTCATCACCTACCGTCATGGAGCAATCTACGCCAACGAGTTCGATTACGGGTCATCTTTCGAGGCCTTGGTCGGCAGAATCACGTCCGAGTTCATCACAACTTTCGACCCTACAGCAGAGCGTTGCTGGATTGCGGAAAGGGATGGCCAGTTCCTGGGCTGCATCATTCTGATGAAAGATCGCGACACGCCGGGTCGAGCGAAGTTGAGATGCTTTCTCGTCGAGAAGAGCGCTCGAGGTCTAGGTCTTGGAACGCAATTGATGAAGCTCTGCATAGACTTTGCGAGAGAGGTCGGGTATGAGCGGGTGGGGTTGAGGACGGACAGCAACATGGTGGGAGCAAGGAGGATGTATGCCAAGACGGGCTTCAAGATACTGGGAACAGAGGAGCATCGGACATGGGGGGAGCATATCCAGAGTATCGGAGAGAATTGGGAAATGGAGTTGTAGTAATGGCAGAAATGACATGGGCTGAACCATTGGGTGGGCATTTGAATATTTTGTTCTCAAGAAGAGTCGGCTTTCAACTTTGGAGGTCATTGTTCAAATTCTTTCATTCAATTGGCAACAATGAAGTGCAAGAATGATATCAAATTTACCACATGGACACATGACATGTTTTATGAGGAAATTCGAAATATCTCAGAACATGTAAAAATATCAAAGAAGCCTGCATTCCAGCAGATGGGTACCATCAAGAAACTCTTAGAGGCAGAAAGGCACCAAAATAGAATAAAGCCATCTTCTTATAGCCCGAGGTTTGATTCATTGCTTCCCGCATTGTTTAAAAGATCTGGTCATGTCTTGGAAAAGGCTGTTTACTTTGGCTGAGATCCTGGGGCCTGAAGGCTGAAGCTGCTTGAACCCATGACGTCATCGAATAAAGGTCTGAGTGATGCTTTTCTGAAGTGTCCTTGACCTTCGCTTAACTGTCAGAGATGACGCAATTGTCACTATGGTCACGTTCTTTCCCAGACTTTCACCCAAGTTCCAGGCGGTTGGTCGCCTAAGGCGCCTAAGGATCTCGGTGAACGGTCTGGATCACCAAGTCACGTGTGAGCTGCCTGAGAACAGGCCGTTGCTTCCTCTTTTGCGCTGTTCAAGTGTTAAGCGAGACGCTAGCGTCGTTTGAAGACGGCTTGTTGTTCTTCCTTGTGATTTCCCAAGTTAACCATCTTTTCTCCTCCACACCACCTCAGATCAAAACTTCACCCCAACAACGACCCTTCACCTGAACCAAATCCGCCAAAGAACTGTCTCAGATCAACGACAAGCATCCGTCTGATTTCTTTCTACCACATAAGTCACCACGCGCGCCTTCTCAACTGATCTCTCGTTAATCAGGCGAGATGGCGCTCCGAACCAAATCATTTGTTTCCCTCCCTACCTCCTTCCTCCTCCTTGCTGCCATAACCCTCTTCAACCTCCCTTTCGCTCTGTCAGCAGGGCTTCAACTTTGGGATGCTTCTCCACGCGCCGCCTTTGTCGCTCTTGTCTCAGAGAACCAACTTGAGCAGATGGTCGCCTCTGTTGGACAACTAGAGCACCGTTTCAACAGCAAGTACCGCTACGACTGGGTCTTTTTCAGCCACGAGGAGCTCAGCGAGAAGTTCAAAGAGGCCACATCCAACGCGACCGGCGGCACTGTCACCTACAATGTCATCCCCAAGCAGCACTGGTCCATCCCTGCCTGGGTCGACTCTGGTCGCTTCGAAGCTGGCTTGGCGCACGCTTAGGCAGTGGGCGCCAATAAAGCTGACGTCTGGACCACCCACCACAAGCGACGCTGGTCGGCTGGTCTCTTCGCTCGCGAGAAGCGTCTTGATGCCTATGACTGGTTCTGGATGGTTGAACCTGGAGTAAGTCAAGTCCCCTTCCCCTCCACGGTCTTGGTTGGGCTGACAGGACTGCTCTCCAGACTCAGTTCATGTGCGACATCAACGTCGACGTCTTCCGCTTGATGAGAGATCGCGACATCGCCTACGGAGTCAACGAGGTCATGTTCAAAGACACCTCGGAGCCCAGGTCCCTATTCCAGAGCACCAAGTCCTTCATGGACGAACACCCCGAGATGGTCCAGCCCCATGCCGACATCAGCTGGATCCTTGGCCACGACGGCACGCTCGGCACTCCTACCATCAACGCCCGCTTTGACGAATTTGACGATAGCTTCTTCGAATACCGAGGCTGCAACACCAGCCAGATGATCAAGGGCGGCGTTCACCCCGGTGTTCCCCAAGAGGCTGACCCTCAGCAGTGCGAACCGAACACGGTTGCCGATGCCTACACCACCCGTCTTGCTGCCGACTACAACCAGTGCACCGTCGACGCCCCCATCGAGATTGGCAACCTCAAGTACTTCCGGGGCCCGGAGCACAAGTCGTACTTCGAGCATCTTGACAACGCCGGTGACTTCTACTACAACACCGTCAGCAACGTGCCTGTCCACTCGTTGAGTGCCACCATGTTCCTCCCAAGAGACAAGTTCTGGCTGCTCGGCGATATGGTCTGCGAGATGCACGGCCTACACAGCTGCCCGCCCATGCCGCGCCAGACCTTTACAACCGACGCGCCTCAGGACCAACCTTTCATAGCTGATGTTCTCGGCAGCACCATGATGAGTCTTCCTGAAGACTTCAGCGGTGTCCGGGAAGAGCTCCACGGCCGATGGGAGAACTTCGTCGAGGACTTCGATCGCCAAGACAAGATGCCGCACTCCCTGACGGGCTGCACCTGCACTGAGGAGCGTACCTTCAAGAACGAACAGTGGTACATGGAGATCTGGGTTCAATCCCCTTCCGGCCGCGACATGTGCCGCATTGGCGAGCTCACCTTCGGGCTCCGCGACTATTGCGCCGCGATGCCCCAGGAGCATGAGCTTTCCATGGAGATTCCTGTCACCCGCTGGATCGAACGCATGATCCGCTGATCAAGACCGCCGGCTGACCTCCAACCTTCTGGAACTGGACGATGGAATTGCTTGAGCGAAGATCAATGAGCGATGGACGCAAGGGAGGTTTGCAAACTTGGGATTTGTTTGTTTCGCTGTACTATTTGACCTACAGAGCTCCTCGTAGCACGATAGCCATCCTCAGAGAATTACCGATGATTCATACTTACTGTCCCGCGCGTCTCACATGTGTCGTTGCCCCCGGATGTCCATCCTTGCCGAAGAAGGGAAACACAAGTCCGGAAACCGGCGCCATCCCGGACGTTGCCGGCCCCGCATCCAATCTCACTCCCTTTTCTGCTAGTGCTTACAAGTCCAGGCTGCAAGATACCGCTCATCTTCCGATGGGGGAAACAATTGTCTCAGTCCCCCTGTGTCTAGCTCCCCGCAGAATCGAAAGATCTTTTGGGCGCCAATCAGCAGCGCGAAATGTCTTTAGGAAGGATCTGCCATGGTAAGACACGCTGATGGGCGTTTTTGGACGACAAAGAGATGGCTTTGGAGCTGACGGCAGGCTTTCAAGCCATAGAGCTGGCTGTCAGATTTATTTCAACGACGTCTGCATTCTTTTCAAGTTTCCATATGTCTGGGATCTTTGCTAACAAACAACCGACAAATAGCGCGACAATTCTCGAACATCATGGGCTCCCTCACCACCTTGGAAGACTTCCTCGAGAAGCACCCCTCGATCAAGACCTACTCCCCTTCCGATGAGACTTTCCACTCCCTCCGCCAGACCTTTGTTTCTACCCCCGCCATTCCGCGGCTCATCGCCCGTCCTCAATCCGCTGAAGATGTCGCAGCTCTGGTGTCCCACTGCAGCAAAACCTCGACGCCCTTCGTCATCCGCTCGGGAGGGCACGACATGTCCGCTCGTTCAACCGTCGACGGCATCCTGCAGATCGACATGCGCGACGTTAAGTCTGTCAACGTCTCTCCTGACAAGACGTCCGCTCGACTTGGAGGTGGCGTATTGAATGGTGATCTGCAGGCTGCGCTGGAGAAGGAAGATTTGATGACGCCGACCGGCACCGTGGGAAGCGTTGGCTACGTCGGATGGGCGACGCTGGGAGGGTACTCGTTTTTCACCGCAAGCTTGGGCATGGGAGTTGATCAGATTCTCGGAGCGAAAGTTGTGCTCGCGAGCGGAGAGCTGGTCGATGCCGACGAGGAGCTGTTAGTTGGAATCCGGGGTGCCGGGCCTGCTTTGGGGGTTATTGTTGAGATTGAGATCAAGGTCTACCCAAAGACCGAGGTAAGAGCTTTCCAAAATGGCGGTTGAGGTGGTACTAACACACCTGCAGATCCAAGGCGGCCTCATCATGTTCGACTCAACCGACTTCGGAGGCACCATCAAGACGTTCTGGACGAACTGGACCAAGCTTCTCAAGGGAAAGACCCTGCCAGACCTACTTTGCATTCAGCCCGCCGTTGTCGAGGTGCCAGGAATTGGAAAGACATTCGCCTGCGCTTTCACCTGGAACGGTCCTACGTCGGATGAGTCAGACGCCTGGCTCGAAGAGATCTGCAAGCTTGCTCCCGTGGCGATGAAGATGGTCGCGCCGACGAGCCCCTCCGCTATGATTGCGCAGGTCACGGCCTTGACGTCTCCGACGACTATCCTCGGCAGCTCCTACGGCGTGAGCACCAAGACGCTTGCCCTCTCGGAGGCCATGGCGGACTTGTATGCCGAATTTGCGACGAAGCTTCCTGGAGACGGCGCGTTGCTGAGTATGCACCAGTTGCGCGGCAAGGCGTCTCGGGACGACCATCCGCCTGGGGTGTTTAGGTGGCGCGAGGAGCACAACTTGCTGGAGATTGTGGGGCTTACGGTCACAAAGGAGAAGAGCCAAGAGGCCAAGCATTGGGCGGATGGGTACAGGGATGCGCTGGTCAAGTTGGATGGGGTGATTGAGGGAGGGTACTACTCGCTGCTGCCGAAGGGGCAGTTCGCGATGGAGGTGGTTTATGGGGATCACTGGGAAACTGTCAAGGGGTTGAAGGAGAAGGTTGACCCAGGGAATGTCTTCAAGTTTGCATTCGGGAAGTGATAAGCTTGAATGGCACAGTCGGGCGGCTTTTTTAGTACTCCGTTGAATCCTTTTGGTGATATCTTCTCTCTTCCATGAGATTTCTACCTGCCAATCTCAATTTGGCTGCCTTTATTGCCCTCCCTCATCGTCCTTCCTCATCGTCCTTCCTCATCGTCCTTCCTCATCGTCCTTCCTCATCGCCCTTGCCCTCTCTGGCCCTCACTAGCCCTCACTGACTTCGCGTTTCAGATGTTGTAGTCGATAACGACGGGCTTGGTTTTGACTGTATCGATAGCATCATCCCAGTTCCGATCCGGCATCTGCCCTACGTCATCCTCTTTGCAAAGAAGACGGAATTCCATGCGCTGAAAAGAGCTGTCCACTAATCTCCAAGTCTTGCCTGCCCAAATTGCCAGGTTCTTTGTTCCATTCATTCTTCCCGCTTCGGAACAATCAGACCACGCTTCTTCATCGATTCCGATGACCTTTCCCACCTCTCCTTAACGGCACAGTCGCTCTCCTCCAGATAACGATACTGCAGGCGCTCAATGTTGTTGGACGCGTTGAGATCCATAATCACAAGGATAAGGTCAATCTCCTCGTCCGATCCGTGTTTATTCTTCCTGTGGCGCTTGTATAGAGAAGTGATGCGACCTCGGTCTGCGACGACCAGGATGAAATCGAGGTGTGTGGTTTCGAACCGACGTCTGATCGATTCATCAAGCTTAATGAAGAACTCCTGGATTTCCTTTTTTCCAACAAACATATTCCAACCGTCCTCGATCGGACGGCCAGGGTCGCTTTCAAATGTCATATTCGCGTTGGGGTCCAACCAGAATGAGCGACGGTCGTCGAATGAGGTAGGATCCAACTCTAGAAGGTGCAGCAGATGTTTCGCCATCCTCTCGAGAAAGGGACGCATACTGATGTCGCGAGACTCGGTTGAAAGCTCGTCGAGGATGCGTGCCAAATCTTGAGGTTGGTCGAAATAATATTTCGAGAAATATTTCTTCGAGAAAATCGAGAGATCCATGGCGACAGGTCGATGGCTACGCCTTCATCTTTGGGGGAGAGTAGAAATGTCGAAGGCCGACTGATTGTGATTGTCGATGCTGAATCTGTATTCCAGTGAGAAATCCCGTTGGTCACCGGTGCTTTATATATCTTCAGTCTTGTCATCTTCGCCGCCATCGTTTACACCGTATTTGGCAGGGGAGGGTTCAAGCTGAAGCACCACAAATAGAGTACGGAACACAAACAATGGGCGCAGAGAATGTATTTCAAAGCTTCCGGTTCTTTCTTCGATGTTTGCAGAACTTCGTAACACGATGATGTCTCTCTCACACAAACGGATCTCCCTTGTTTTTCAACCGCCAGATATTTGTTGCCTCCCTGCAGAAACCACCAAAAGAACACCAAGTCGTTTCCGGTGCTTGTCTCCCCCATTCTTATCAGTTGTCCTCGTCAGTATCTTCGATGCCTTTTTCTGTCGTTTCCTTTCCTTGGTCGAGGCTAGCCACATGAAGTCAGCACGAGTTGCGAGATGGGGTTGACCACGGTGCTATCTGAGGAGATGATTGGAGCATACCTAATGTTGAGACGAAGACTCAGGCCTCGAGGGAGGTCTGCATGTCTTCCTGCTTCGCTTTGGACTCGCCAATAAGCTCTTCAACGGGCCTGTCTTCGGTAGAGTATTTGATCCGTCGGGACTCAACCCTCTTCACGTGTCCGGTCGAGTCCAAATCAAATACCAAGATATCGATATGCTTTCTGACCTCTTTGCAGGCTTTTTTGTAGAAGAATCCCTCAATGCGGCAGGTGATTCTTCCTCGGTCAACGATGACCCAGGTGGGGACTGTGACAGCAGACCATCCTTCTCTCTTTCGGTTTGCCACAGCTCTCTCATGACTGGCGACGACCTCTTGCTTGCCCTTGAATATGCCTCCGGGCACCTGAGTAGTCTTGATTCGGATGACGTTGTTGGCGTACCAACGTCCTGTCTCGTCGATGCGTCCGGCGTCAAGGCTCTGGAAGTAGGCGCGGACTCTTTGATCCAGTGTCTTCCGAATGCCGTAATCTCGGGAGCCGCCTGACATTTCTTCCAGAAAGCGGCGAAAGCTCTCTTCTTCGTCCGGAGCAGCCATATGGGCGTCGATCACTGGCTTGGCTGCGGTGCGGTGGTTGTCGTTGGCAAAAATGCTGCAGTGAGTTTCCTTGGAACTGGAAGCGTGGAGGAAGGAGCGACTCTGGCAGCCGAGCGGATGGGGGAGGCAGAAGCAATTGTGGGGCTCATAGGCGAAGGTGATCTCGAGGTGAATAAGAATCTGGCAGGGTGAATGAACAGCAGGAAGCGATGCGCCTCGGGGAGGAGATCCGCCCGTTGGCCTGTGATGGTTTGCCCATTGGACCTACGATAGGCTTCCTCTCCGCACGTCAATCTTCATCCCATCTACCCACATTCACTGTCTTCCAGGGTGAGATTCTCGCCGTCGGATCGCCTTCGCCTGGCGTCTATAAAGTCTGAAGTTGTCCCCTTCAATCCTCCGAGATCTCTCACCAAACATCTCAACTTGCAACAACTTTACCATACAGACCACATCTCGCAAAGCACACTATCCATTCGTCTGGCACGAAAAGCTTCCCGAACAAACTCATCGCCAAAGATGTCACAGCAAGAGCACCAGATATCGGCCATCGACATTCGGAAGTCAGTCAGAGACTTGGTCACTCTCAGGGGTGGCGCGAATATCTCCATTGCAACCCAGGATTCCAAGTTCCGACAGGAGGCTTACAGGCACACGCTCAAGTACCTCTCCGACTGGGCCGAGTACCATCCGAATGGCTTCAAGGAGTGGTACGTAGAGAACGTCGACATGCTGCGCCATACGGAGGGATTCGCGCGCCCCGAGGGCAGCCTCACCGGTCACAAGGGTATTGCGGTGGCCTTTCAGAAATTGGATCGTCTGCATCGAACGGCCGTGCCCATCATCATCCTCATCGATCGCGGCCGCATCACCTGCCACGCTGAAGCTTTCCTGCGCTCCAAAGACGGCTTCGGATTCACAAAGACGACGTACGTCTTCATTCTCGATCTCGACAGCAGCTGCAGGTTTCGGCGCGTCGAGCAACGCATCATTCGAGAGACGAAATTCCACATGGACGAGCTTGACAAGATGTTGGAGGATTCGAAGAGCAGGCGCATCTACCAATCCTTCTGACCGCGCAGCGAATGTGGCAGGACCATGCGTTCAGGAGCGATCAAAGTGGAAATAGGTCAAAGTGGAAGATAGGTGCACATTGCAAGGACATGGGCGGGAGAATTTGATATCATGACGGGGTGAGAAATAGCACTTTGATCAGACAGGAAGCTTGGGACTAGAGCAAGACAATCGTTCATGTACACAGACATCACCCATCAAGAACACTCACTGTGTTTTAAAAACAAAAGGAAATTGCAAAATCACCTTCCTATGAAAAGATTCAGGATTACTGCTGCTGCTTCTAATTGCCTAGCACACTCCCTAGCACACTCTTTGCAGGGTGACTTCAAGCTCACAAAACACTTTCTTTTCCATACGTTATCTTAACAGTGAAAATCTTTTCGGAATTGCTGAAAGTGTCTCTTTTCAGATTAGGTATTATCAATGTTGAAGGGCCTCCGTTGTGAACAACGTAGCAACTGAGTCATCCATAATGGACTATCATGGACAAGGAGGTCGTTCCTTACAGCTTGCTCGTCCTCCACCAGAAGACCAGACTTAAATCTGGAATTCTGAGTAGTCGCCCCCAGAACACCTATGAGGCGGGTTCAAGGGGCGGTACTTCTTCGCTCCGATATCTCTGTGTTCCATACGGATTATCTTGTTGTCATCGTCGAGGCTGATAATCCAGGCAATAATTTGCTCGGTACGGAGATTTTCGGCAGGGATGTCCTGGCGCATCTCAACGATGGACGTGATGTAGCCCTGGTCTACAATCATGTAGTCGACCTCAAAATAGACGGGTCCGCTGGCTTCCATCTCGGTGAAATGGGTAACGACTTCTTTGGCGCCGTGACAGATGCCGCCCAAACGAAGCGGGACCTTGACGAACTCGACATCATCCGCGAGCCAGGCCTTCACAGCATACCACTGGCCGCGGCTGGTGGCGCTAATAAACTCTCGCATAGCGGTCTCGTGGATGTTTTGCATGGCGATATCGTAGGAGCGTCTGGAGACTTCCTTTTCGAGGCGATCGAAGTCCTCGCGGGACGCGGGCTCGGGAGGCTCGAGACTGCTATTGTTTGCATCCCACGAGCGGGGTGCAAAGACGGGGATGTAGCTCGCCGCGGTTCCCATGCTTCCGCTCGAGGGAGTTCCGGGTGTGTCCATGGTTTCTATAACGAGTTAGGATTTTAGTCGTGGAATTTTCAGAGGGGAGGATGTCTTACCTGAGGAAGTGGTTGAATCCGTATCCGTGTCTTTACGGCGCGTCATGGGTCTTTCGAGTCTTGAGAGTGTAATTCCGTCTTTTCGATTCCTTTCACCATTACCGAGTCAGTCTTGTTGTTTTGGGAACGGAGAATAGGTGGTGGTTTGCGACAGAACTTTGGGGGGGGGGGGGGGGGGGGGGGGGGAAGCGCGGGGAGAGGGGTGGCACGCGAATCCACCGCTTTGGGTGCTTGAGAACTCTGGCGGGTGAGATTTATTCTACCAATCATAGCAGGTAGATGTGGCCAGAGAGGTCGAAGTATCTCACGTGGAGTTGATCCAACTGCGCACCTGGAAGGCACGCCTGTCTCAGGCGGCAAAGCAGTTTTTTTCAAATTTTCGTGGGTCAGACCGCACATGTTCAACATCTTGTACTAGAATTGAGGTCTAAAAGACAGATGATCGAGGCCATTTACACGACTTGCTCGAGGAAAATGTGTTTCTGAATTTATGATGGCTATCTAGCTCAATGACTGCCTGGTGTCCTCACTGATAATGCCCTCCGATGTTGTGTGTATCTGCCCAGCCTTGTTGTCCACGCAGTTGGCAATCTTTAGGGACAGTGACGGTGGTGGCGAAGATGCAGTCAATAGCGACGGTGACGAGCACGGAAGGCGGCGAGAATGAAAGGCGATAATATCGAAAGGCGACGAGAGAGAAAAGCGGTGAGGACGAAAAGTGTCGAAAACGTAAGGCGAAAGAGACGGCAACAGTCTTCTGCTCAAATCTGGCAGCACATTAGAAATGCTCTCCTAGCAAGAAAGCAATATGCGTCAACAGCGGCACATACCCTGCTCTGGTTCCTTATCCCTCCCAGTCAAGACAGGTAGTCAACGGCCATGGCGCCCTCCTCGATCTCTGTGATGAAAGCATCGAGGACCTGTCTACCTCCCTTGCGCTGTTTTTCGGTGCCAGCGACATCGCGGTACTCGAGACGTTGAATGCGATTGTTCTTGTCGAGATCAAAGATAGCAATTCTTTGGTATTCAGTGAACGAATCGAAGTCACCGGTGCCAAATAAGAAAATGACCACATGACAAGTAACGTGGCCTCTGTCAACGACGATCATCTTGGGAAGAACTCGCAATCCGCCCTCGATTGCAATTTCAAACTGCTGCTTCACCTCCTTCTGGCCTATCCAGATCCATCCAGGTCCTTTGAGACTAATGATCATGGTTGGACTGTCGCTGAAGAAGTCCATGATGATGTCCGAATCCCGTTCGTCATTCTCGATTGCGCGGAAGAACTGGCGTACCATTTGCTCGATAGCCGGACGCATGACACGGTCTCGAGACTGGCCAGCGAGCTCCGCGGCGTAATCTTCGAATTGATTTCGGTCGTAATCGTCGGGCATGATGCGCTGCGGTGCTTCGGACTATTCTGTGGGCTTTTGTTGCAAAAAGTGAAAGTTGGGGAGATGGTGAAGACAAGGCCGGAGTGGCGAACGCGAATGCGACGACAGGGAAGAGATGGACCTTGATATAGAACGTGATTTGTCTGGTGTTTATCAGCGGAAGCCTACGTTGAAGGCAGGAGCGGCGGGTGAAAATACCAGGCGTGAGGTGAGATGCTCCTGCGGAGGTGAGGTAAAACAATCACAAGCGAGGTGTGGGTTTGTTCAAGTTTTTTCATCCAAGGAAATAAAGATTTTTGAAAGGCGTATAATCATTATTCGTCGGACTCGACCACATATAATACTCGCTCCTTCTCGTTTTCCGCACCAAATATTTGAAATCCTCCACGGTCCCCCTTTGTCTTGTCTCCTGCCGAGTCGTAGTCCGAAACTCCACGCGCTTGAATTTGTACTCGTCGTCCAGGTCGATGATAGCCACCTCGTGCATTTCTCCAAACAGCGTGTCTGCCTCAACGACATCCAGCGTCGCGTCGTCATCTCTTTCGTCGATGTCGATCCACAAGTTGGTCAGGAAGCAAGTTACCCGCCCTCGGTCCACGAGCACCAACGTAGGCACCGTGACGCGTCGCATACCGTCGGCCTTCTCTCTGATGCGCTCGATCACCAGATCAACATCTTTGTCGATGATTTGGTTCGGACTTCTGAAGCCAAAGATGACTCGGGCGTCGTCGCTGAAGTAGCTCTTGACGCTCGTCCAGCGTTTCTCGTTGATATCGTCGAAGAAGACGCTGATTTTGTTTTCGATCTCGTATCGCAGGGGGCGGTCGCGTGAGTCGCCGGTTAGTTCGTCCGCGAAGACTTGGAACCGTGTGTGTTGGTTTCTTGAGCTCATGGTGCGCTTGAGGGCTCGAGAAAGCTATGATATTATTTACGTCTGCGGTTGATCGGGGTGGCTCAATGAAGCTGTGGTCGAGTGTGTTACAGTGCCATGAAACTGAGGGAAGGACAAATTCCTCTGTTTCGAGGTTCTCAGCTGAATTTGAGGAGACCTAGGTTGTTAACGGAGATGATGCACGGGAGAGAACAGGTTTTCAGGGTGGACTTGCTCCAGGGTCAAGCCGTCAAGGATGTCCTCAAGGGTTGTGATAATTCCTCCGACTTCGAAGTCCACCCGGGTGACAGGTGATTAAGTATTATGGGCAGACGTCTGCAGGGTATTTCCATATAAGCGAGCCACTCTCCGTATGCCATTTCTGATCTTCTTGAGGCAGCAAGCGTGTACCCCAATCCCATGCAATTCAACAGGTTCCTTCCAGTCCGGCCTCAGTTGGCAATCCATCATACATCCCCTTGAATACGAACCTTGAGCTTCTCACTCTGTAAGGCAAGAGCGTCGACGCTGGCTTCTCCAAGGTGCTCCATTCCCAACTGGCGCCATTCCACGCGCTTGACCTTCATGTGTTGCTCATTGAGATCAAAGACGACCACCTCGCGTACCTTGAGAACGTCGCCGAAAACAACCGTCGGCCAGCCCACAAATGGCGCTTCGACCGGCTCCTCGACGAACATTTCGCCGTCTTCCTTGTCGTCCTTGCCCAGCCACCTGTAATACGTCGTTATTCGGCCGCGATCGGCGATAACAAGGACGGGGACAACGACGATGTCCGTCTGCTCCTGGAGGTTGGTGAAGTGCTGAATAACCTCATCGTGGCCCTTGAGGATCTCCCCGTCGAGAGTGGTATCCAGACCCAACACCATGGTAACATCGTGGGCGTACCACTGGGTAACGCGGTCGTAGTCCTCGTGCATGAGGAGACCAATGACGTGGTCCCGAGCCGTCTCTTCGAGGGCGCGGCGCAGAGCAATGTCCCGAGACTCCCCGGAGAGCTCGGCAAGAATCCTGTGGACTTGCTCCATGGTGGGACAAGTCGAGGCTCTGGTCCAGGTAATGTCAGCAAGTATTGGGTGAAGATTGGGTGGGAACAAACTCACATTTCTTTCGATTGAAGCAAGCTGAAAGCAAGGCTAGTCAGCAAAGGCAAGTTGCTTCTGGTTGATGCCAGAGTCTTTGTACTTGTTTTAGGGTGAGAAGCTCAACCTAGAAGAGATTCAGGCAAGAAGGCGGAAGGGAAATTTGAAGGAGGTAGCATTGTTCCCGCTCCTTCCTTGTTTTGAAAATAAAGCGTATTGTCGTGCGTGTCAGTCAAACTCGACAGAGGACAGGCAGCCGGGCAGCTCACTCTACTCAACACGACAACGCGGAGAACGAGGAGGAAAGGTTCATGTTGCGCGATCAAGTCAGTCTGTAGTTTCAGTACTCTTCTTCCTTAGATTTTGCGGGATCTACTTTCTTCATCCGTCGTCTCAATCATTATTCTCTCTACTATTATCGTTTGTTGAAACGACTGAGTGAACGTAGGAAAATTTAAACTACCCGACTTTTAAGACCCCCCCCCCCCCCCCCCCCCCCAAAAAAAAAAAAAAAAAAAAAAGGAGAGAGAGAAAAAAAAGGTCCAACAGTGGCGCTACCGAGGATCGAACGATGCGTACGATGAGTAACGGCGGAAACTTCACGCAACACACTAGTCATCGGACAACCACCCCTCGACCATCTGGCCGGATGCTTGTTGGTGACAGATTCAGAAACAGACGTTGCCCATGAGGGTGCCGCAGCTTCACCTTCTGTGGTGGGGCCTAAGGCAGCAACCATCTTTCAAGTTGGCTGCCTGCTGGGTACCTAGCCTTATTGACTCCAGCCCATGAGCTAGAAAGATGTACAGGAAAGATGCGGTCTCCTTCCAATACATATGGTCGAATATTCATGCTCGAATAAGTATCGTGAGAATCCTCCAAGACAAGACCACGTTCAGCGCCCGGAGCTCAACCGCACATTCCCCCGCGTGGCGACGATCGGCACGGGACCGAATCTCCCCATCCGGGCCAACCTTACCAAGAGCGGTATAGCTAGCATGCCCGGCAAAAGAGGAGACACAAACATAGAGTTCACCCCGGCAGGATGGGAACCTCACAGACCCCAACCCGGGCGGCGAGAAATGACGTTTTCTTACACAACGCTCGATCCTCCCGTTGTCTTTCTGGCGTTTATTTAAGCCTCGTCTAGAGTTTTGCGTACGTCTACGGACCGGGCGCGGCGCCGACAAGGTTTCAGGCATTTTTCAACTACATCTCCGTCCTCCCTTGCGCCACTGAACACCACCCTGGGCAGCAAAGGAGAAATCTCACAGTACCAGACACGATGCCGAACCAGATGCCCACGAAGCAGTGGTACAAGGACGACTACCTCATCTCCATCGATCGCTCGCTCCTCCAGCTGGATGCCATCAATGACGCCTTCGACTCGGAGTTGCTGTGGTGGGCGAAGCGCGTGGATGAGGGAGTGTTGCGGCGGATGATTGATAATTCGCTGTGTCTGGGCGTGTACAAGCTTCCCCAGTCCACCTCCGAGATTGCAGGTTCGTAAGCTCCGTCGTTGTCCTGTGAATGAATGCTCACACCGCGCAGGGAAGAAGGGACCAGAGTTGGTCGGCCTCGCGAGGGTCGTCACGGATTACGTGAGCTTGGCCTATCTGTCCGACGTGTACGTGCTGCAGGCGCACCAGGGCAAGGGCCTCGCGCCGTGGTTGATGGAGTGCTTGAACGAGGTCCTGAACGAGTGGCCCGACCTGCGGCGGTTCCTCCTCCTAACGTCGTCGCCGCAGGCGAGCAAGTTGTATGAGAAGACTCTTGGGACGACGGAATGGGGAGCGTCGCATGACGGGAAGTTGTATCTGCTGGAGAAGCGCGGGCCCGCGATGCCGGATGGGCCGTCGGATGAGGACAACTATTGAGGCTGGCGGGGTGGTCTTGTCGCGGTTTTATGGCTTATACCTTGACGGAGGTCTTGCCGTAGGCTCCGCCGGCGGCCTTTCTCAGTTCGATGGCACGCTTGTAAGGGGGTGCGGTAGGAGGCTGGACAGGGTCGAGAGAAACGTGGTCTTCAGGCAGTTGGTAGGAAGCATCTGAGTCGAATGCTGAAAGGTCGCCGCATGCGATGAAGGGTGCAATCCATCTGATGTGCTTCTCGTGGTCAGTGGTCTCGTCCGTCTCGTCGTAGGCCTCGACCTCGACAATTTCGCTTTCGCCTTTGGTCGCGGAAGCTGTGAGGGCAGTGTCCCAGGTGCCAGTGAGAGGGTTCTGCATGAGCGCGTTAGCGACAACAGGAAGTTGGGCCGTTCTCTCCTCAACCATCTTGGGCAACTCATGGCCCACGCCGAGCGGGTTCTCCAGGCTAGCTTGGAAGCCGGCGGGGGGCTGGAAGTTGATGCAGACGATGAAAGCCTCGACACTGCTCGCGCGAGAGGACCTGGGCTTCGCCACAATGACTGTCTCGAAGAAGACCTTGAGCTGCGCGTAGAGGAGGTCGACATTGCGGCCGCGGAAGATCTTGGCGACGAACTTGCCGCCGGGCTTCAGCACGCAGAGGGCGAGGTTGAGCGCGGCGAAGAGGAGCTGGGACTGCACGTAGATGTCGAGGTCGTGAAGGCCAGTGACGTCGGGGGCACCGTCGCTGATGACGAGATCGACGGGGCTGGAAGCCTGCTTGCTCTTGGTGGTAGCATCGTAATCGGAGTCGAGAGCCTTCAGGAGCAGGGGAACGGTGGCAGGGTGAGTGATGTCTGCACGTAGGGTGATGATGCCAGGCAGAGGGCTGATGGGCTGGAGATCGATGGACACAATCTTGACGTCTTTCCTGGGCTGAGGCTCTTGAGCATCTGCCCCAGCCTTCTCAGGTACCTCGGAGTCAGGAGTAGAGGGGAAGACGCCGAGCATCTCCTGGCGGAACTTGGCCTCGCGATCCTGCCATGCCGAACGACCAAACTTCTCGCCCTTGATAAGGACACGAGACAGGACCTGGGACCAACTACCGGGGGCGGCACACAGGTCAACGACTCTCGTCACATTGGCGAACAGGTCAAACTCTACGAGGGCATCAGCACGCGAACTTCATGCATGGCGGGGTAGAGTGAGTCACCTTCATCGAGCTGCAGCAGCTTGAATGCACTGCGTGCACGCCAGCCTTGCTCCTTGGCGAGACGGTAATAGGCATCACGCTTGTCCTTTGAAGATTTGCCCATGGTGACGAGGTGTTGGTGTCGATGTGGCTGATAGTCGATCTGGTGGGGGATGCTTCAATCGACGGACACAGCGAGATGGAGGGGTAGATTTTTGGAGGGGTCCTGTTCCCGCGGCAAAAAATTTGCTGCAGCGGTGACGGTGGCCGTAGGGCTGAATTAAGCTGTGGTCGGTGCGTCGCCCAGCTCAACACAGGGGACCTTCTCGGGCGAAGTATGTTCCGGGTCCGCTAAAATTTTCTGGCGGAAGCACTGAGCTTTGGCGGCAGTCGCTGGGCGCGAATGCTGCTGGAAATTTGCTGCAGAATTTCCGCGGGGCATTTCCAGCCCGAACATCCATCGACGAGGACAACAACCACCACAACCGCTGCCGCCATGGACCAACTCAAGAAGCAGAAGAGAAAGCAGCAGCCTTCCAATGCCAGCCAGGCACCCCAGAAGCGCCAAAAGTCCGGCATCGTCAAGACCGCCCCCAAGAAGCGCAGTGTCGCCGTCAGCAAGCTACCATGGAAGAAGGTCGACGTGCCGGAGATGTTCGACGATGCGGAGGGTTTCTACGGCTTGGAGGTGATTGAGGGCGTTGATATTGTCAAGAAGGGCGAACAGGTCGAGTTTGTGAGCATTCGCGCCCCTGGAAGTAATCCCAACCATGGCTGACCACCCCAAAGGTGACTGCTCTTCCCACCGCCGACGAGATGGACCAAGACGAGTTCGAAGGCTTCAGCGACTCTGAGCCTGTCCCTGCGCCGACCGCCGACAAGGAGGAAGTACAAAATGAGACAAAGAAAGCCAAGAAAGAGAAGGCCAAGAAGGAGCAAAAAGCCAAGGATAGCAAGAAACCTGCCGACTCAACAGACGAGCCCGCCGCCGAACCGAAAGCCGATGCCCCCGAAGGTGCAAAGAAGAAGGAGAAGAAGCAGAAGCAGAAGAAGACACAGCCGAAGCATGAGGACGCCAAGCTTGAGAGCAACGTCTTCACCGCCCTCGAGGCCGCAGAGGAAGCCGAAGAAGACCTCGACATGAGCCAATGGATCGACCTCGGCCTCTCCCCAGCCATCGTGTCCGCCATCGCGAAGCTGAAATTCACAAAGCCATCAAAAATCCAAAAATCCTCCATACCCGAGATCCTCGCCGGCCACGACGTCATTGGAAAGGCGTCCACTGGTTCCGGTAAGACGCTCGCGTTCTCGATCCCCATCGTCGAGGACTGGATCGAGAAGTTTGACGCCAAGGACGGCGAGAAGGACACCGAGCACGCCCCTACCGCCCTGATTCTCTCCCCGACAAGAGAACTCGCGCACCAAATCACAAACCACATCAAGAACCTCTGCGCAGGCCTCACCAACGCCCCCTTCGTCTGCTCCGTCACTGGTGGACTCTCCGTCTTCAAGCAGCAGCGCCAGCTCGCCAAGGCCGACATCGTCATCGGTACACCCGGCCGTCTCTGGGAGGTCATCAGCTCCAGCACTGAGCTCTTGTCTGGCTTCAAGAAGATCCGCTACCTCGTAGTCGACGAAGCCGACAGGCTGCTCAGCGAAGGCCACTTCAAGGAGGCAGGCGAGATCCTCGACGCCCTCGACCGCGAGGCCGTCGACGAAGACGAAGACAAACAAAACCTCACCCCGCGCCAGACCCTCGTCTTCTCCGCCACCTTCCACAAGGGCCTGCAACAGAAGCTCGCAGGCAAGGGCAAATGGGGTCTCATGTCGGAGGAGGAATCGATGGAGTACCTCCTCAAGCGCCTCAACTTCCGCGAAGAAAAGCCCAAGCTCATCGACGTCAACCCCGTCGCGCAAATGGCCGCCGGCCTCAAGGAGGGCCTCATCGAGTGCGGCGCCATGGAGAAGGACCTCTACCTCTACACCGTCCTCCTTCTCAACCCGAACCGCCGCACCCTCGTCTTCACAAACTCCATCTCCGCTGTCCGCCGCCTCACGCCCTTCCTCCAGAACCTCAACCTCAACGCGCTAGCTCTCCACTCGCAAATGCCGCAAAAGGCGCGTCTCCGCTCCGTCGAGCGCTTCACAGCCGCGAAGGAGGGCATCACATCCGTCCTCATCGCCACCGACGTCGCCGCCCGCGGTCTCGACATCCCCGGCATCGACCAGGTCGTGCACTACCACGTCCCCCGCGCAGCAGACATGTACGTCCACCGCTCCGGACGTACAGCGCGCGCGGAGCGCACAGGTCTGAGCATCATCCTCTGCGGGCCGGAGGAGGTCGTGCCGACGCGGCGTCTAGCCGCCAAGGTGCACGCCGAGCAGGCGAGCAAGAAGAAGTACCTCATGCGCACGATCGACATCGACCGGCGCGTCGCTTCCAAGCTCAAGCCGCGCGTGGACCTGGCCAAGAAGCTGGCGGACGCGACGCTGGCCAAGGAGAAGGGCAGCAAGGAGGACGATTGGGCGCGCGCGGCGGCGGAGGAGCTGGGCGTCGAGTACGACTCGGAGGAGCTCGAGAAGGCGGGCAGCTGGGGCGGGCGCGGCAGCCAGCGGAAGAAGAAGCTGAAGGAGAACCAGGGGCTGACCAAGGCGGAGATGGGGGCGATGAGGGCGCAGCTGAGGGAGCTTTTGGCCAAGAGGGTGAATGCGGGCGTGAGCGAGAAGTATCTGACGGCGGGCGGCGTGGATGTGGATGAGCTGTTGAGGGGTGGAGGCGGGGATTTCCTGGGCAGGGTTGATGGGCTTGACATCGAGGACTTTTAGGTAATGGATTAATGGAACTCTGGAGCATTTGATGCACATTTTTTACTTTGTCAACGCCGGCTGCTTCACACATCGTGTCACCACCACTCACGATCACGGGCACGATTTTATCGAAGCATCATTGTATTCATCCGGTCTGGGTCCATATCCTTCCTAACCTTCCATACCAATTTTAGTTGACCATCTCTGACCTAGACCAAGCCCTTCCCTTGGGCGGAAACATTGCAAACAAAACCTGTGCCTACCATCGGCGAAAAGCAAGAAAAAAGTCATCAAAACTAAACAAACGTCGCAAACCAATCTCAGTGTCGTAATCCAACATCATCCCCTCGCTCGTGTACCCTATTTGTATTTGAGTTCGAACATGCCATTATCGTCAATTTCGGAGTCCTTCGCCGTATCGAAATCTATTCCGTTAGGGCCAAAGAGATCTGGGCCGTGGGCATCCGGGCTGTGAGCCTCTTGGCTATCGCCTTCATCATTGGCATTTGGGCCATTAATGTTGCTGTACCAGTTCATGTTGAACTCTGACTCTTCTTGCGAGTCTTCTTCTTGCATCTCCTGGTCGGAGTATTCGTCTTCCGTGTCGTTGCTGCCCGGGGGCAGGTAATCCGCGTCGGGGTGCTTTCCAAACTCCGGGTCGCCCTCCTTGGGGAACGGGTCGGTGAAGGGCTTCGGGGAGCGTGATTGGAAGGTTGGACGAACGGTGTATGCTCCTCCGGCCGCAAGCTCTCGCAGTCGGTGGAGGTATGCCCCAGCGTCCTCTTGTGCCACAGCTCTCTTGGGCGGGGGATGGCGGGGAGTCGCAGGCGCTTGGTTTGAAGCCTGCGCGACGGGGTCCGACCGAACCCACGGCTCGCGGTCGGGGGTAAGGGACTCTTTGTCCATGAAATTACGGTCAGCCATGCGGCGGCGGGGGGTCTTGATCTTCCTGTCCTTCGGGACGGGCTCGGGCTCGGGTTCTTCGTGGTTGACGTTTTTCTTAATGAAGTTCATTAGCTGTTCGAGAAACGCGAGGGGCAGCTCGTTGTCGTCCAGGAACTTCCTCGCGCTTTCTTCGGGGGTCTCGTCGGCATGGTAGACCATGAGGAGGGGCGGTTCGCCGTCTTCGATTTCGACGTCGAGATTCCACTGCGTTGGTCTCTTGACCGGCGCCTTCCGCGCGGTCTTGGGTCGATCCGGATTGCTGGTGACCGGCTGCTTGCGAGCAGTCTTGGGGTGCGCTGACTCGGTGGTGGTAGTCTGCGGCTCGCTGGGCTCCTCTACCCCTTCCATAGGCTGATCCATCTTGGTGGACGGGGACCCCGTTTCCTAGCTGGGGCCCTTCGGGGCTTCGCCGTTGGGGAGCTTCTTGGGAGCCTTTTTCGCATGACGAGGGTGGCGGACCTTCTTGTTCCCGAATTTCGGAGTAGGAGGCTCTGGCGGCGGCGGAGCAGGCTCCTGAGTGATTCGGCGACGAGGCTTCGCAATCTTTCTTTCCGGAAAGGCTGCGAAGAGTGGGTTGGGCTGCGTCTCTTCGGTCTCTTGCTTTGCGGGTGTTTGGCCCCGAGGCTGCGCGTTCTTTCGGTCCGGAGGAGGTGCAAGATTCTGGAAGAACGAGGTGGGCTGCGTCTCTGCGGTCGCTTGCTTTGCGGATGTGTTGATGGGGACGTTGAGGGTGAACGTGCTACTTTGGAGCATCTTCTTGCACGCCTCTTCTGTCCTCAGTGTTTCCGCCTCGATCATCTTCTTGAACTTCTTCTGCTCCTCCTCTCCCTTCATTGCATCCAGCTCGCGGTCCACCTCCTTCTCGAATTCTTCGCCAAAGAGGTCTGCCATTGTGTCATTCTGCGGCTCAGCATTTTCCATGGACACATCCCCAGTGGCGTCCGGCGCGGGAGAGGGCGCAGGTCCTTGGGCTGGAGATGATCCAAACAGAGAACCGAAAGATGACTTTCTGGCCGATGACGCTTGAGCTGTCGCGGCCTCACCACCAGGGGTGGCAGCGACTGGTCCTTGAATGGCATTGTTTGCGGGGACGATCCAGTTCTTGGGCGGCTCTGAGTGTTCCTGGGCGGTCGTGTTGCTGCTCGAAGCGTTGGGGGTGGCAGGGCTTGGAAGAGCAATCGTCGCGGGAACAGCCCAGTTGTTAGCTGGTTGCGATGGGTTCTGAGCGGGATTGCTGCTGCTTGAGCCCGTCTTAGAGGCCGCGTCGCCAGCTGTCTTGCCTCTCAGGTGCCGGTTCTCAGCTCGGAGTCTGTCACAATCCCGTTGGGTTTTCGCCATGTCCCCCTCTAGCTTCTTGCGCTCCTTCATGAAGTTCGCCTCCTTCATGGTCTTGGCATGCAAGAGACGCTCCATCTCATCGTACTGCTTGGTGTGACTCTGAATCATCTCGGCCATCTTCTTGTTCATTTCCGATGAGACGTTTCCGCCGTTCTGCAGTTGTCTCTTCTCCTCGTTGAGCTTGTCATTGGCGGCTTGGTAACCCTTTCGCAATCTTTCTCGCTCGTTATCAAACTCCTCTCTCTCGTTGGCGAGGGCTTGTTGCCGCTCTTCAAGCTCTTCCTCGGGCTGCTGCATCTGCTGCTGTAACAGTTGCTCCACTTGTTGTTGTACCTGCTGTTGTACCTGCTGTTGTACTTGCTGTTGTACTTGCTGTTGTACTTGCTGTTGTACTTGCCCTGCCATGGCCTGCCTCTCTTGGACAATCGCCTGTTGCTGCTGGGTAATCTCGTGTTGCTTTTGGGTAATCTCTTGCTGATGTTGGGTAATTTGTTGGTGATCGGCAGTATTCTGGGCCTCCTGCTGGTGCAATGTTTGAGCCCACTGCGCAAGCTGCGGTTCGCGGCCCTCCACATCTGCGAGTGACTGGTTCTGAGTGGCCGACTTGCCCAGCTGGTCCGCCTGAGCCTGCACTTCTGCCTGTATTTGAAGAACTTCCTGCTCACGCTGGGCGATTTCTTGCTTCTTGTTGTGGAAGTCTTGCTCAGCAGATGCGGTGGCCTTCTCGAGTTTCTCTCGGTCTTGCTGGACCTGGCGCTTCTCATTCTCAATAGCTTCCCGATCTTGTTGGACATGGCGCTTCTCAGTCTCAATCGCTACCCGGTCTTGAGTGAGGTCGTTGCCAAGCTTGGCGGTCCTCTGCTTTTCCTGCGACAAAGCCGCCGACAACCGTTGGACTTGCTGGTTGATGTCGGTACCGACGTTGGTGCGGGCCTTCTTCAGCTCCTCAAGCTCTTGGTTCTTCGTTGCAAGCTCCTGGCTCTTCTTGTCGTACGAGTTTCGGATTGTTGCGACCTTGCTATCATCATATGCGGCCCGTTCATTGAGGCTACTTATCTCTGCGTCCTTGGCGGCGATTGTTTGCTGTGCGTTGTTCTCGCGAGCCGCAAGCGTGTTCTTTTGCTCATCGAGCGCCTGCAACTTGGCAAATAAATCCTTCTCGGTGATCGCCTTGTCTTTATGCCAATTGTCGTATTCCACGCGCATGTTATTCTTCTCTTTTTCAAATTCCTCCCTGTCAGCTCGAAGTTGGTCTTGTAGAAGATTTCTCTCAAGTTTCATCCTCGTTGCGTACTCTTCCTCGGTGCGCTTTTTCAGTGTGGCCTCGACCATCTTCGGGGTTTCGGGCTGGTGGATGATATCGAGAAGCTCCGCAGGGATGTTCAGAGGTTTGATGATATTCCGCAGGTTTTTGTTCGTTTCTCTAAGCAGTCTGTTGCTTGCTGCCATGTTGTCGTTTTCGGCTTTTTGGTCCTTGCCGACCATTCCCTCAAGCTTCTCAACCTCCTTCTTCAAGGACTCGACCTTCTTTGCTTGCTTGTCGTGACTCTTCTTCCACATTTCAGCTTCTGACCAATGCTCGCTAACCTTGAGACCAAGCCTCTTGGCCTCGTCTCTGAGCTTATCCTGCAAACCTTTCACTTGACCTTCGTAATTGGCGATGAGCTTGGTGTTCCACTCGTGGAGATCCTGTCTGTCCTCAATTTGCTTCTCCAAAGCCTTGATCTGGTTGTCCTTGTCCTGAAGCTGGTCTTTGATCGTCTGGATGGCCTTCGACTCGGGCTTGTATTGTTCGAGTTGTTTCTGTTGTTCGGCGATCTTGTTCCGTAAATCCCGAGTGATCCTCTGGATATCCCAAGACTGAACTTTGGCATCGACCTTCTCCTGAAGTTTTCCGATCGTTTCGAACAGCAATGCTCTATTCGTGTCCCACTCGTTTCTCTCGTTGGTCTGAAGCGACTCCAGCACGCCGTTGCGATCGCACTGTTGGTCCAATTTTGCTTCCAAGGCCTTACAGTTGGATTCCCACTTCTCGCTCCTGCTTTTCCACTGGTTTCTTTCGGTCCTCGTCTCGCGGTAATTTTCTGTCAACTCATCGATGAGCTTCTTGTAATAGGTGCGGTCGCTTTCGTCCAGAATATCGACGGGTTTCTTGCCGGAAAGGGCGCGAAAGGTGTCCTGGATGACGATGGAGAAGGCGCAAAGTTTGCCCAAAACTGTGTGGTGATCCGTGATAGTGACGAGACCCGAGACCAAAGCTTTCTGTATCTTTAACAAGCCATCGAGAAGTTGCTGAAAAAGAGGAATGATGGCGAGTATGCTGTAGTTGTACGCTGCCTGTTGTATATTGGCGGCTGTCTCGGGCGAACAGGACAGGGACGGGGTGAGGCGACGGAGAACGGGGTTCAGAACTTGAACAAAGAAGAAGGCGAGGGAAGGGATGATGTGCAAAAGCAGAAAGACCATGAGGATCTCCCAGAAGTACTTGACGACGAGGTGTGAGAGGAAGTCGTAGGCGTACGGAATTGCTGTGACGAGCCACATGACCACGGAGAGGGCGAGGAAGCCCTTGGTGACCAGAGGCCATGGGTCGGGAAGCTTTCCCTCGTCCATTTTGGACGCTTCTCTGGGTAATCTGAATGTGTTCAGGCGATGGGTAATTGGTAAAAGTGAGGTGGTTGATGATTGGGTGGTAAAATGCGTGTGTGAAGTGTTGAAAGTGAAAATGGGAAGAATCCGTGAAGAGTTGGGATTTCTGGAGATTGGAAGAAGTTGAGACTGTTTTTTTTTTTGGTCTTGGGCGGGATGGGAAAGGCAGGTCGAAGTCGGGGGGGAAGGCGCGTATGCCTGGGATCCGGAGGGCGCGCCTGCCACGTTAGGGGAAGGTGCGGAGGCAGCGGGTGGCAGAGTGCAACGGGAAATATTTACCAGTGTTTTCCCAGCTTGCTATACAAGAGATACAGTGGTGTTGGAGTTTCAAAAGTGCTCTGGTCTGCGAAGGGGTTCTGATTCGGGTCCAAAAAGGGGAATTTGTCGCTGTCTCGAAGAAGTGAGGCTGAGTCCGGGCTCCAGGGCCGGATATCTTCAGATACACAAGTCTGCAGGGATTTCAAGTGTCGATTGACGATTACAGCCGTCTCCATTAGCATTTTCAGTTCTACCTGGGAATCTACGTAGTTATATGGGCGATGGCGGAGGCCAACAATGGCACGTATCATAACCAAAGGTAGCTAGCATCAGGAACCAACGCCTTTCAAGGAGGTCCATTGTTGATTTTCGACAACCGTGGAATATAAAGAAGACTGCAGTGCTTCTTTCTTTCACTTGAAAACTTTAACAATGGGATTGTTCAGGGTAGCGGGTGCGAACCGCAAGTACCTAGCATCCTCTGGGCTTCGGCATTGCAAGCCCCAGGGCCTCTTCAGGAGGCTTTGGAGCAGCTTGGGGGTGTATTTGCACACCATCTGAGCTACCCATTTGCAGGACCTCAGCACTGTAAGGTACCTCAATGGAAACTAAAGAGCTGGCAGGCGGAAGGCACAGGCAGCTCCGCTTCAAACTTCAAAGCGATCAAAGAACACTTGCGAGCTCACATCAAAGGCTGCCCATGTTGTTTGAGAGAGCTGCAGGAGACCCACTTCTTTCGCACAGAATGAAAGTGTTGTTTGTTGCGCATACGGTGTGCCCTGTGTTGTCTCGGTGACAGATTGCGATCTGGTGATGACGAGGTGAAGTCGCAGCTGACCGAACCTTGACCGAGCGTTGACCGACCCCCACCGACACAATTGTGGAAGCTGACCGGCCGAGAGCCTGGGTCTCTGCGCCACAATCCCATCGATCCCAGAATCCGCAGTGCCGGTGGAAGAACGGACGGGACGGGACGCCCAACCGTACGAACTGCACCCTGATGAGGCCCGTCGAGGCCCGTCAACCTTAAACATCTGGATTGCCTTCGGTATTCGACGCCTATTGGTCGAATATACGATTGACAGAGTTATGATTTCAAGGCGCCAGATTATCAGATGTTAAATCGTCACGTGTAGCTTTATTGATTTTACGGCCTTCCATAAGTTCAGAGCTGATAAGGCAACAGTCTCCGCGTTGATACTCGAAAACTACAAAACATTTTCCTCGGAACCCCAAGCGTTTGAGTATTAGAACTTTTGGTATCCGTACAGACAGAAACATCAGTCATTTTCCTCGAGGCCGAAGACCCTGAAAACGAGCAGTTGAAATTACCAGTGGTAGCTGCAGCCCAGTTCGGACATGTGTGGTTTGTGTTTACACTTGACGAATGCGGAACGCCTTGTCGCTACAGTCGACTTGTTCGAGACCCCGCCCGTTGCGTCATTGAACCTACTATATACGGACTGCAAAGTCTCAAGGTTTTTGAATTTTCTTCTCTTTCCCCAAATTGACAACATCGCCGGTCACGACGTGAACAGCTGAAATTTCTTAAAGCCTCGAGATCTCCCTCAATCACTGGATTCCCAATTAGTTGATCAGACAGCGGTGTCTTCAACAGCAGTCCTCCTCACCAAGCATCTCTACCAGAATTTTTGTTCCCATCTCAAAAATGGCCACTCTCCAGAAACCTTTCGTGAAGCAAGCGGTTGCGGCGATCACGGCGGCCAAACCTCTTGATGTAGCCGGAGGCTGCTTTTCCCCTGACAACATCCAGACAACTGGGGAAGTGCTCGATGCCTCAACCAACGAGACCCAACATCAATATCAAGAAAGCCGAAGATCCAACGATTCCATCAGCAGCGAATCTAGCGACTCCACCTCCATCATATCCATCAGATCCAACACCAGCGAAGCCGCTACTAGCGAGTCTTCCCTCGAATCGTCTGACATTATCACCGAGGACAGCGTAAACATAGCCTCCTCCGAGAATACAACGCAGGATACCTCTCCTGCAACGCAAGATACCTCTCCTGCAACGCCAGATTACTCGGGAAAGGCATCCAGGAAGGGGTCCCGGACCAGCAGCTGTGACTCCAAAGCCAAAATTCGCAAGCAGGAGCGCCTAGAGCTCAAACAACTAGAGCTCAAAGAACAAGATCTCGATGAAATAGTAAAGACAGTGGTCGAAGTTGAGCAGGCAAGACGCGAGTCCGTCCAAGAGGCCGTGGAGTTCATCAAAGATTTTGTCATGGAAAACTGGGAGACCGAGTGCGAGAACGGCCACGTCAAGATCACCTGCGATATCACAATGGACAACATGATGGAGATTGGTCGTCTTGAACAGAAAGAGGGGTGGCGGGAGTGTCTCAAGCTGGTCAAGGCTCCTGTCATTCACGACGCAATCGGCCTGGGCCTCTGGCAGGAGCTGGCCAAACAGGTACTTGAAAAAGACGCTCTGGAGAAAGCCGTCTCAGAGGAAGCCGCCCTGGAGAAAGCCGCCCTGGAGAAAGCCGCCCTGGAGAAAGCCGCCCTGGAGAAAGCCGCCCTGGAGAAAGCCGCCCTGGAGAAAGCCGCCTCAGAGCAAGCCGCCTCAGAGGAAACTTTGGCCGTGATCAAAAGGTCACTCGGTGATCTCTTCAAGGGGACTGATGCCCACAAGAGGAAGAGAGAAGGCTCCGGTCAAATGGAGGATGTCCGAAGGGCAGTGCCGAGGTTGGCGGCGAAATCCAACATGATCGATTCCGTCCCAGCAGACACCTCGACTTCTGAGCAGCACAGTAGCAACAGCGACGTGTCTACATCCCTCGTTAAGCTGAATCAAGTCCCATGCCCGACGTGCAAGCGGGAACGCGCTTGTACGCCGCCGGCCAGCCCTGTGGATTTCCCAAAAAGGGACAGCATCTCGAGGCGCCTATCTTTGCGATTGACGAGTTCTTTTGGAGATATGGCGGGTGGTTATGGAGGGAGATTCACGGCGTGATGCCTGAGGATACCAGGCGACTTTGAAGGCGTCATCAGGCGGGATGAGGAACAAGATAAGAACCGGTGAGGCTTGTGATGGCGGCGAAAAGTCAGAGTTTAAGAAGTAGCTGTCAAGATTGAATGATACCACAGGGCGTAGATCCCACACGATAAACTTTGGAAGATCACCTTGGCGACATCGGTATATTGTGCAGCTTCGAAGGGCCTGGCCCAAGAGGTGCCATGCTTGAACTGAGGTGAGATTTGCGTGGCGTCTCTCTTCATGCCGCATGTGAGCGCGATTGAAGATTACCTAAGCGGTGTGGCCGGTCCGATTACCTAAGGCCTGGTGGAAAGTCCGTGCTGATGATCCGCTCCGTTCGGCCGAGTCCAGTGGCTTACGTCATCCCTCATCTTGGCCAAGGGCAATCCCTTCCATCGCCGGCTCCATGTCTCTAAATCCCTCCTCCAACACTGGATCCATGTTTCTTTGGCCCCCTGTCAGCACTCAAAGTCCATTCAGGCACGGAGGCAGGCCGCATGGCAGATGGAGCACTGCTTCTTTCAACCTCACGCTAAGTCGCCCTGCCAGCAATTTGACGCTGCACGCCAAAGACAGCCGGACATATTTTTGTCGCGCACTTCGTCCTTGCTTGACCAATGGCCTTGGGCGCTCATGTTTGAACTGCTGCAGGTCCCTGTCTGTGGCGTTCGCTGGCGCCCGACTCAATTTCGCGCGACCCATCATCGTCTACCGTCAACGTGAACAACAACCCCACAGCAAGCGCAAGAAGCGTATCCGTACCTAGGTTTTGTGAGTCAACTTGGAGGAGTTGTCGGAATCGTGCCGAAAGGATACTACCAACTGCGGTATCGGAATCATCAAGCGCATCCTGCTTGACGCAGCCTAGCAGCCTCTCCAAATCGCATTGCCATGTGTGCCAACGCTGGCTGCTCTCTGGCCAGCAAGGGTCGTCTTTGATTGCGCGACGCCATGCCGCTTCAGCTGAAAATCGCGTGGAGACGCCGTTATCGTGTCTCCTGTCCCCAACGGTCGACGGTGTGATTGCGAGACGTTCGCTTGGTAGCTGGGTGCCCGTCTCCAGATGCTCCAGCATGCTCCGTGTTGCCGAACCACCTCGGTTCTTCTTCGTCAGATGAGTTAAGTCGCTCTGGTGCCGCGAGTGGAGTTCGTCCCAGGCAGAATCGTTCAACCTGACTCCGTCATTCGCGGGATCAGATCACGTTGAGGTCGCCCTTGGCTGCTTTTCAGCTGGCAGGGGGGGCGCGGGCTGCTTTGGCGCTATCGTGACAGGGGTAAAGTGTGCCTCATGGAGTGATCGCCCGTCAAACCACCAAATCTGCCACTCCGCGATGCGGAACTTACTCGTCCAGGGGGTGCGGAATAGGATGTGGCTTAATGCGAATTCGAGCTGTATGCCTTCCCCGCGCTCATCTTCCTCTTCCCCAGGAGGGGGGGTTGCTGCGTCTTTTCTCTTAGACATCCTCTTTGAGGGCTCTCTCTGTCACGATTGTCCCGGCGTCTTCGTCGTTCCATTCTTTCGGCCTTTTGCATGGTTCTTTGATGTTGGAAATGGCTCGAATATTGATGCCGTCTTTGTTGTCTCTGTACATCAGTGGTGTGGGAGCGGCTGCCAACATTGTCTATGTGACAGACCTATCCATCTACACGTTACTGGTAAGTTTTGGTTCGCATCGGTTCCCTCAGTACAACTGGAGATGCCCTCAAATCCCGGAAGCTGACAATAGTAGGCACCATGCGCCCAGACGGCTATCTCATACAACATCTTTTCTCAGACATACTCGGCCTGCGGCGAAGCTCCGACAGATCTGCAGTCATGCATCTGCACAAAAAACAACAACCTGGCCGCCATCACCTCGTCCATCTCCAAGACCGTCAGCTACAGCTGCGGCTCGTCAGCTTCAGACGACCAGACCAGTGTCGCCGCTGTCATCAGCCAATACTGCAATCCCGACTCGTTAATCACCTTCGCGACGCCGACAACCAACATCGTCACGCAATATGCGACTGACGTCCCCGCCTTCTCCAACATGGCGCCGTGTGCGCAGTCTGGTGTATCATACGCCATCAGCTCGATGGTAAGCTCCGTCCCGGCGAGGGTATCGTAGACGCAGACCTGACATCCATCTTCAGACGTCCCTGTGCCCCGAGCCAGCCAGCCTGATGGCGCCCTGCATCTGCGCAAAGAACGACAACTCGGCGCGCGTGAGCCGCTCCATCGCGTCGCTCGTTCGGTACTCGTGCTCCAACGCGGCCGACGTCACGTCCGCCGGCGACTTCTACGACGCCTACTGCGCCATGAATAAGGGCACCACCGCCTTCCCGACGCCGACGCCGCCGCCCGGCGACATGACGTACTACATCACCGCGCTCTCGCAGTACAGCTCGCTGGTCCCGTGCGCGCAGTCGGGCATGTCGGACGCGATGTACTCCATCTCGAGGGACCTCTGCCCCAGCGGCCCGAAGGCGCTGGCCTCGTGTGTGTGTCTTAAGGACGGCGTGACGGCTATAGTTAGCAACACGTTGACGTCGGATGTCAAGTGGTACTGTACCTCGACGGCGTCGGCGGATATCTCGTCGGCGTTGGTTGTGCTGGATTACTACTGCAGCGCGGCCAAGGGGGCGGTGGTCGCGACGGTGGCCGAGTCAAGTAGGAACCTATTTCCAACGCTTTTGTGTTTTTGATGGACTAACCAATGCAGTTGCTCAAACTTACGCCACCGCGAAGACGGGTACGGGATCAGGGACTTCGGGCGCCCAGCCCACGGGCACCGCCACTTCTGACGGCACATCCGGCGGCGCGGGAACCAGCTCGAGCCGCCCGGGTATCGGGATCATCATTGGCGGCGTTATCGCGCTTGTCGGAGCGATCAGCATCGCCGGCCTCGTGGCATTCCTCATCTACCGCCGCAGGAAGAAGACCAAGCTGCCTCTGGCGTCGACCATCGGCCCGCCGGACGCGACTGGGAAGCCTGAGCTGGGCGGCACCATGCTTACCGAGCTACCACCCAAGAGCCCCTCGATGACCGTTTCTCAAGTAAGCTCCCCGCGGCCAGATACCATCTCGCCGGCGTCGGCATACGGTGGCGGTGGCTTTGGACAGTCGCCGATGGGGGCGGAGCTGCCTGGTCAAGGCCACACGCCCCCTGTGCCTGAGATGCCGGCGAATACCAACGGGCAGCTGCAGCCCGGCGGACAGTATATGCCCCCTGAGCTGCAGTCTCATGGAGGCTACGGGAACCAGTATGGACAGAGTTTGCCGTTGCCGCCTGAGCTGCAGGGTGGCGGTTACGCGCAGCCTCAGGGGCAGACTACGCCGATAGAGGCGCACGGCCAGCCGGTTCATCAGGCGTTCGGGGCACAGCAGGCGAGCTACCAGGTAGCGTATCAGCAGAGGACTGATCTTCAGGGAATGGTATGGCACTCGGGGCCGACGCCGGGATATTCTGAGCTGGATTCCGGCCATCAGAGACGGTAGCTGACGCGGGCAAGGGGATTGGAGGCAACAATTTATTGGATACCACGATGAAATAGACGTTAGGCTTCGAAGATTGGCAAATAATGGATAATGGTAACCTTGGGTATGACACTCAGATATACGGGCGTCATCTCAAATGGTGAAGGCTTGATGGTTAGTTTACTTCATCGTTAGTTGAATTAGAGATGATACAATGAATCAACAAACAATTCATACTACTAACACAACCCCACCGGTGCACTCTTTTGATAGCTAAATCTCATTTTAAGGTCTCATAAAAGCCTTCAGACAACTTTTGTCAAGTTTGATTGGTTAGAAGGGGACTTTCACGTAGAGTTCATCGTGTGTCCTTTTCCCAGCTGATGAACGCCACCTCACCGAGAATGTCTCACCGGTCACCGAAAAGGTCCTCGGTCAGCAGCTCTGACTTCATTGGACCCACCGACGGCCACAGCTGTGGCTGAGTCATCCGGGTGATTGTCGGTGAGCCAGGCAGCTCCAAGCTCTGTGCGCTTTGATTGGCCTAAAAAGCGCCTTCGCTGTCACCCTGTTGCTGGATGCAGCTTCTCTAGGTGGACAGAGCAGCCTTGCATCCCGTCCAGGTGCTCAGGCCGCCCAACCCAAGAAAACATCGGTCGCGCCTGGCCAAAATCTTGCGATTGTCGTCTCCTGTCGTCGCTTACAATCACCCCAACTTTTCGTCGCCCATCACCCCTTCAACGACGCCTCGATCACCAAACGCGGCGTTTGGGTGATTGCCGTCTGAAGACAAGGCTTCAACTGTTTATTTCCTTTGTTATTGTACTATTTCGAGCCTTCCCCTGTGCAAGACACCTTTCGACAGGCGGGGTGCCAACACGCGACGCCATCACCGCCACTCGACTTTTCGATTCTATACCTCCCTCGCCACGATTTGCGTTCGATGTCGAGAAGCAGAATCTGAGACAAGATCACAATGGCAGCGGCGGTGGACGTCGGCTACGTAGCTGGCCACCTCGGCTTGCCTGAGTCGACTGTGTCGACCGTCACAACCGAACCTACCCCCGAGCTCGTCGCAAGCCTTCTCGAGGCCGTTATTTCCAAGGCTCGTGAGTACGATGAACTGTATGCGCAAAAACTGCAGGTCGACATCGAGCTTGAGAGCGCGAACCACAGTGCCGAGTCAAAATGTCAGAGTTTCAAGGCGACCGCCGACAAGGCTTTGAAGGACGTGGAGGAAGTTCGCCAGAAGCTCAAGGAGGAAGGTTTGTGCCTGCCTTCCGTCCCCACTCGTTAGTATCTTTCCATCTTGCTGACGCCATGATTCACAGAGACGAAACGGCAAACGGTCGAGAATGAGCTCCAATCCCTCAAGTCCCGTGGTTCCGACTACGACTCCGAAATCACGACCCTCCGCGACCGCATCGAGTCACTTCAATCTTCGAACCGTGCAAACATGGCTCTGCTCGAGTCGCGCAATGCCCGCGACTCTGAGCTCTCCGAAGAGCTTGCGAAGCAGCACCAAAAGAACGTACAACTGAACAAGGAAATCACATCTCTTCAACAACAGGTTCAGAGCGCACAGGCTGCGGTAAGCAGCGCCAAGTACCGCGAAGAATCCCTGCAGCAACAGCTCGACCTTGCGCGACGCAACAGCGAATGGTTCGAGACCGAGCTCAAGACCAAGAGCGACGAGGCCTTGAAGTACCGGCGTGAAAAGGGAGCCCGCATCGCCGAGCTGCAGCGTCAGAACGAGGACGCCAAGTCGAACATCGAGGCCCTCAAGCGAAGCGAGCAGCAACTCCGAGACCGTCTCGATGCCGCCCAGGCCAAGGCCGAGGAGGCTCTGACCAAGGTTCAACAGCAGCAGGAGGCCTTTGCACGCAGCGAAGAAAGCTACAAGCACGAGCTGGAGAACAAACAGCGTGTCGTCGAGATGACAAACCAGCTTGCCGACAGCCACAAGAAGCGTGTGCAGACCCTCGAGGGTGAGAAGGAGTCTCTGAAGGAGAAGCATTCCAACGAGATTCGAAGGATTCAGCAGGAACTTGAGAGGGAGAAGGAGACGTGCCGCGAGCTTGAAGAAAGGATCACGCAGCTCGAAGGCGAACTTGATCAGGTCCACGCCCGAATGGAGCAAGGCCCTACTCCCGGCTCCCCCGCTCCCCAGACTCCTCGCATGAACGGTTCGCTGCTCGGCCGCCCTGCCTCGCCCTTCGCAACACCTGGTTCTGCCCGTGCCAGGTCTGCGATTACCGCCACCCAAGCCATCGAAGATTTATACAAGGTCAAGGGGCAGTTGGCCGGGGAGAAGCGCCGGAACCAGCAGCTTGCTGAAGAGCTCGACAACATGATTGCACTGTTGGAGGCCAAGTCCCCTGAGATCGAGGAACTGCAGAATGAGGCCGACTCACTGAGAGCCGAGATCACCCACATGTCTGAGCTATCTCAGACCAGCTTCGAGGAGCGCGATGCCGCTAAGAAGAGCGCCAGAAAGGCAGAGAGTGCGCTGGCAAACGCCCAAGCTGAGTCCAAGATCCTCCGCACTCAAGTTCGCGATCTCAGCATCCAGATCCAAATGCTGGTCTTCAACATGCATGCCCGCGAGAAGGGTCTTGACCAGCTGACGCGCGAGGAGACTGTTCGCCTCGAGCAGCTTTCCCGAGGCGAGATCACCGAGGGCGCGCTCTCCGACATGTCCGATACCCACCAGTTCATCACGCAAAAGTTCGTCGTCTTCAAGGACATCCAGGAGCTTCAAGCCAAGAACCAGGAACTACTTCGCGTTACCCGCGAGCTTGCCGAGCAGATGGAAAGCGATGAAGCCGTGGCCGCCAAGAACCAAGCGGTCGAGGACCACCAGGCTGTGGAGCGTCTGCAGCAGGAACTCGCCAGCATGATTAACGAGACGAAATCACTGAGAACGACAATGGAAAGCTTCAAGGCCGAACGTGACATGTTCCGCCGTCTGCTTCAACAAAAGGCGTCCGCCGGCGAGCTCGCCTCTATCTTGGGTGGCTCTGAGGACGGTCAACGCCTGCCGCTCGCTAGCATCGAGACGGAAGATGGCGACGGCGTGTCCCCATCTGCTGCTCTTCGCGCTCTGCAAGTGGAATTTGATACTTATCGTAACGACGAGGAGTCTGTTCGACGATCTCTCAGAGAACAGATTGATAGACTCTCGAGCGAGAAGAACAGCCTGCAGGGCGAGGTCGCCAAGATTTCCAGCCAAATTACTCTGGCTTCCGAGCGATACGAGATGCTTCACTCCAACTTTGTTGCTCTGCAGAGCGAGAACAAGGAGCTTCAGAAGCGCAATCAGTCCCTGTCGGAGGACTCTATCAAGCAGGAGATCCGGACGCAACAGGTCGCTGAAGAGCTGGTCGACGCCAAGGGCTTGCTGGAGAGCATTCGCAACGAGGCCGCTAATCTCAAGGCAGAGAAGAAGTTGTGGAAGGATATTCAGGATCGCCTGAACCAGGACAACGAGAATCTTGTCCAAGAAAAGACACGCCTCAACAACCTGCTGGCTACTCAACAGTCAATGCAGAATGAACGCGACATTACCGAATCCGAGTATAGACGAAAGACCCAGACCAAGATCGACAGCCTCGAGCAAGAGCTCAACGACACCAAGAGGAAGTTGTCGGACGAGATGGAGGAGGGCAAGAAATTGCAGCTACGAAAGGAGTTTGACGCTCGCGAGGCGCAGAAGCGGATTGACGAGCTATCTACCAGCCTCAGCCAGATCCGCGAGGAGCACGTCGCCATTAAGACCAGCCGGGATCATCTCCAGGCTCGTGTTGACGAGCTTACCATCGAGCTTCGCAGCGCGGAGGAGCGCGCTGGCAGACTTGCGCCACGACCCACACCTCGACCCGGCACCATGGCGCCGCCTGCACCGACAAATGAGGAGAATGAGGCCGAGGTTCGCGAGCTCATCAATGAGGTCTCTGACCTCAAGAGGGAGCTTGACATGGCCAAGGCTCACCTTGAGACCGCCAAGGAGCAGGCTGAGTCGTACAAGCAGCTCAGTGAGCAGAACGAGGAGGCCTTGTCCGAATTCACTGCCTCACATGACCAGTTTAGAGAGGAGATGGAGTCGACCCTGTCTGGCAAGGACGCCAAGATCAAGGAGTTGGAGCAGCGCGTTGAAGACCTTTCTTCCGAGCTGGCCAATTCCAACAAGGAGCTCTCTCACCTCCGCGATTCCCAGGCTGAGGTGGCCCGCAAGTACGAAGATGAGAAGACGATTTTGGATGACGAGATCAAGCGCTTGAAGGAGGAATCTGAGCGCCACTCTGAGGCAGCCAAGTTCCACCAACAGGATCTTCGTGCTCAGTCCGAGATCACCGCCAAGGCTCAGCAAGACTACGAACATGAATTGGTCAAGCACGCCGAGGCAGCTAAGCTGGTTCAGCAGCTTCGGACCGAGTACAACGAGCTGAAGAGCCAGACTGCTACCCTCAAGGCCGAGGCCGAATCTGCCAAGGTTGCACTCACCCAGAGCGAAGGATCTTGGGAGGAGCGTCGCCAGCGACTGGAGCAGGAGATGGCTGAGATCAAGGCCCGCCGCGATGATGTGAACGCTCAGAATAAGCTTCTTCACGACCAGCTCGAGAGCATCACCAAACAATTCTCGGACTTGAAGCAGAGCAGGACCGCCTCTACGGACGACACCAACGGGGACACCGAGGGTGGCAACGACAGTGCTGCCGACGGCCTTCGCGAGCTCAACAACTACCTTAGACGCGAGAAGGAGATTCTTGAAGTGCAGTACGATCTGAAGGTGCAGGAGGCCAAGCGCTTGCAGCAACAGCTCGAGTATTCTCAGTCTCAACTGGACGAAGCTCGCTTGAAGCTCGACCAAGAGCGTCGTTCTCAATCCGAGAGCGGGCAGGCGTCCATTGCCCACAAAGACCTCATGGAGAAGCTGAACGAACTCAACCTTTACCGTGAGAGCAGCGCCACCCTGCGCAACGAGCTCGCCCAAGCACGCGCTCAAATCGCGGAGAAGAACACCAAGATCGAGGAGCTTGAGGGCAAGGTGCAGCCTCTCGAGGCCCGGATCGAGGAGCTTCAGACACAAAAGGGCTTCCTCGAGGAGGAGATTAAGCAAGTTCAGGAGGACCGCGACAGATGGCAGAAGCGCACCGAGGGCATTCTTACGAAGTACGGCCGCGTCGATCCTGCTGAAATGGAGCAGCTCAAGCAAACCATCGCTGATCTCCAGGCTGAGCGTGATGCTCTCAAGGAAGGCGAGGGCCCTCTACGAACTGAGCTTGAGGAGGCGAAGCAGCTGCTGGAGACGGAGAAGGCGGGCTGGCAGAACACTCGCCAGCGCATGACGGAACAATTCAAGGAACGCTCGAGAAAGATCACCGGCGAGAGGAACGAGGCACTTACCGCCAAGAACGAGGCCATTGCCGAGAAGGATGCCGCCATCGCCGAGAAGGAGCAGCTCTTGCAACAATTGTCCTCCGCAAACACCGAGCTCGAGACCACGAGGCAGAACCTGCAGGCCACGACCCAGCAGCGTACCGAGTTTGAGCAACAGATTCAGAACTTCCAGCAGCAGGTGCAGAAGTTGCAACAAGAAGCTCAGGCGAATGGCCAGACCGCTCAGCCACCCGCTGCTGCCCCCCAGCCTGCGTCTGATCCGTCCGCATCTGTATCTACTGAGGTTGTTGCCCAGCTTGAGCAACAGCTTACGGAGATCCGCAGCCAGCTCGATGCGGTCTCTGCCCAGAAGGCAAGCGCCGAGCAGGAGCTCGAGAACCTCCGCGCGCAACTCCAGACAGTTGTCGCCGAGAGGGACCAGGCCGCCCAGACTGCACAGGAAGCTGCTCAGTCACAACCCCCAGCTGCGGCTGACGCTGTCCAAGCTGCCCCTGCAGAAGCGGCTACCACGAACGGTGCAGGCGGCCTGACTGACGAGCAGCGCAAGGTCTTGGAGGAGAAGATCGCTGCGGCGGAGGCCAAGGCCGCAGAAGCCGAGCGCAAGGCACAGGAGCTGGAGGAAAATATCCAACAGACCATCAAGGAGCGATCGGACAAGATGCGCAACGCCTTGAACGAGAAGCTGCGCCAGTCACGCGAGAAGCTGGATGCGGAGTTCAAGACCAAATTGGAGCAGGAGAAGATTATCTGGAAGGCCGAGAATGCCAGCGCCGCCCCGAGCAAGCCTTCAGAAGAGCAGCCCGCCGTTGCTGCTACCCCTATCAAGCAGCAGCACGATCCCGATGCTGTTCCGACAACACCAATTACGAGCACCCCTGGTGGCACAGCAGATCTTTCACAGCTGCCTGATGCTGAGATCCGAAAGTTTCTGTCCACCAACCCGACGGTGCGGAGCATCATGTCTTCCAATCTGCGTAAGAAGCTTGAGGAGCAGACTGCCAAGGTGAAGAGTGAGACGGAGACGACTTTGAAGGTCGAGTTCGAGCAACGAATCAAGGACGCCCGCGAGGAGGGCCAGATGCTGGCGCAGAAGAAGTCGGCACTGCAAATCAATATGAAGGACAACCAACTTCGTGGCGCCAACGCCAAGATCGAGGTTGTCTCTACTGCTGCTACCCAGACTCCTCAGAGACCCGTTGGCGAAGTCTGGGAGGAGGCCAAGGCTGCCAAACCAGCTCCCGCGCAACCCACCCCCGCGAAGCCTGCCGCCAACGCGCAGCCTCGTCCCTCAATTTCGGCACCGTCCGCTGCCTCAGCGCCGGCACAAGGCGCTGCAAACGCAAGTGGTAAGTTCTCTACTGTCAGTTCTAAATATGATCATGGTTCTAACACAGTTCAAGCACCGGCCGCCACCAACCAGGCACAACCTGCCGCTCAACCGCCCAGCGCCATTCCTCAGCCTGGCAGCGGCATCCCTCAGCCATCGAGTGGCATTCCCCAAGTCAAGCGACAGATCCCCGCTCCTCCGGATAACAAACAAGCAGCAAATGCTGGGGGCAATCCGTTCGCTGGCAACAACGCTGCTCAGCCGAATCCTTTTGCTCAGTCAGGCCAGGGCCAGGCTAACCCCTTTGCCCAAGCTGCCCAAGCACCAGGACAACAAGGCCAAGGCCAGCAGCCTGCGACGCAGAACCAGCCGGCCACACGCAGCACCGGCATTCCCATGCCTGGACAACGTGGAGGCGCAACTGCCCGTGGCCGTGGAGGTGCTTACGCTGCTGGCAATAGAGTGTCGAGTGGAGGAGCCGAGAGAGGCGGAGGTGCCGGTCGTGGTGGACGTGGCGGTGCTAGAGGAGGACACGCTTCCGCGATGAATCCTGGTGCTAATGACTTCCAACCTGGAAACAAGAGGCCGAGAGGAGATTCGGAAGCCGGGGGAGCAGGCGGCGCCAAGAGGGCGAGAGGAGGTGGTCACTAGAGGCGATCACGTGGAGCATGTGGTAATGGAAGCGGTATCTGATGTTCGTCATACTGCATGTATTGATATGGCTTTGGCGGCGGAGGTCTGATGACACTAGGATGAAAAAGGGGCAGACCAGGTGGTTTGCCGGTGTGTATAGCTACAACATACTCGAAAATGGATTTCCTTATGTCTTCAACCATGATTTTCATCCTTGATTACCGCGACGTCAAGCGCAACACCACATTGTTAACCATAAGCTGCACATCTGTATAGTTGACGACTCGTGAGCTTCGCATGGTGTCGGGCGCGTAAGTCATGTCTCGGTCAAAGCAGCAACTTATTCCGCGCGCGTTCGCTGACGTAAGTCTCCCTTGGTTTAGACTAACGGACCGTCTCTAAGGGCCTTGAAACATGGCCAAACATCCCGCAACTTTAAATCGCACATTTGCAGCGGATGGTGCCGCAGAGACTAGACGAACAGGGCCCCACGACTCAGGGTTCTGCTCTTAGTACAAGTCCGCGCGTGGTGGTTCGGCCCCATTTCCGGACCCAGCTCCGGCCCCGCCCCGGACGAGGACCATGAAAAGTTTTCACCTTGATTTCCACACCTCTTTCTCCCGCGCTCCATAATCTGCTCTGCGTCCTCAGACCTGCAACAATTTCCAGCCAGCACTGGGTTTCAAATCGCCCGGCTAGCTCAATCGGTAGAGCGTGAGACTCTTAATCTCAAGGTTGTGGGTTCGACCCCCACGTCGGGCTCAATTCCCGTCAGCGATTGAAGCTTCCAGTTCTCTTTTTGTCTTTTCCGGTGTCGTTGTCGGTCATTGCTCTCGTGGCTGACCTCTGTCTTTCTCTTGTCTGCAAATGAATGCCCTTGGTCAAACAGCATCTGTCCTGTGTTGAACTTTTCTTTTGTCTACCTGTTCTGTTCTATATCACGTCCCTTCATAGCTGAATCTCAGGTTCCCTCTTCTTACAGCCCACAACAGTCTTGACGTCCGGCACGAATCTGCTCTTGAACATGCTGCCCGGCAGTTTCTCCCCAATGATCTTCCAGTCGTAGTTCATGATCAGATGAACCATCACAATCTTCATTTCATTGCTCGCAAAGAACCTGCCCGGGCACGCATGCATGCCATGCCCGAACGCAAGCCACTCGGGACTTGTCGAGACGAACTGCCACCTGTTCTCCTGTCCGGGCTGCTCGCGCATCCGGAGGAATCTGTGCCCGTCGAACTGGTCGGCGTCGGGCCCCCAGATGGCTGGGTCGCGGTTCTGCCACATTGAGATGCTGACGTGGACGCCTTTGGGGAGGTGCGTGCCGTCGGAGAGGGTTACTGGGGCCTCTACCTTCCGGTTAAACATGTCTGTCGCGCGCCCCATGATGTCAGCAACAGATCAGAATCAGAGTGTGAGGTGCCTTACGAGGTCCGAGAACATGTAGCCGCGCCGTCTCCTTCAAGCAGCTGTCCATTAACTTCAGCTTGTACAAGCTATTCTTGCTCCACCCGTTTTCCTCTCCAAATACCCTCACAATCTCCTCTCTCAGTTGCTCAAAGTACTCCGGGTTCGCGAGCAAATCATACATCAGCGCAGTCAAGATAGATGACGTCGTGTGGATCGCTGCAAAAGTCAGAAACAGCTGTCCGGCAACGACGTCGAATTCCCGCCCGCGCCGGACCTCCTCAATCCACGACAGCGAGTCCTTCGACTTCTCGTCGGCGTCTTTTCGGGTCTGGCTGCGTGCTGCCGCGAGCTCGGGCTCCATCAGTTCCTTGGCTAACGCGATTTGGGACCGGAGGAGGTTGAGCGAGGGGAGAAAGCGGTGGACGAGCGGGCGCAGAAGGACAGGCCACGGGCGGAGATCGCGGCCGGCGGAGAGGATCAGGGAGGCGAAGGAGATGGAGAGGGCTGCCCATTGCTTTGAGCGGGCGAGGCGGTCGCCGAGGAGGATTTTGGCGGAGAGGCGGGAGGAGAGCTGCAAGGCCACCGGGAAGAATTTTACTTCTTGCCATTCTGGGGAGGTTATCAGTTTGAGATGGAGATTCTGAGATGGAACTGGAGTGGGCAACCTTTGGACGACGGGAGTTGCTCGTTGAGGATGAAGTTCGTTTCTTCGCAGAGACGTTCGGTTATGTGCACTGGCGGGTGGTGTTAGCCCAATACTCGAGGCAGAGTAAGAGGGTGAGGATTTAATACGGAGTTCCTGGTTAAGATTCCGGCGAATGGCTTCTTGGATTATTTCGTCTTTTAGACCCTCTTGAAGGACGTTCAGACCGGGGTAGCGAGTGAGCCAGTGCTTCAAAGTCGGTCAGCGTCTTTCGAAGAGCCGCAGAGTGTTGATGGAATTGGGCAAGAGAACAACGAAGAGAAGCAGAAAGAAATCGTTGATGTTAATACAGATTTGGGACACCTACTCTTTCGATGAAGCCAGTGAAGGTGAATCGCTTGTCGTTCCTGATCTCCTCAGACATCCGCGGGTGCAACATGACCAAGGGGCCGAAAGGAGAGAGGACCTGAAATGGTTTGCCATTTGTCTACTATTGATCAGAAATGTTTCTTCATTGAGTGCCAAATATGTCCCACCTGCTCGAAGCCATCTCTTAGTAGTTCGAGAGCATCCGAGTTCCATCGCAGCCGAGCTTTCTGATAAGACCAGTCGCCGCTTTCTTGGCCGATGAGCTTGAATCCGCGATACGACCTATCTTCCCTCCAATACCAGCCAAGAACACCAACACATATTGCTAAAAATGCAACAGTAGGCAGTAATCCCGGATTGTATCCCGCCAATCGGGTGACCAAGTCCACGGTGAGCATGCTGATTGATTTGCTACCAACCCAGAGAAGTGCTCGGGCTGCAGTTCGAGGGTGTTGCAATTGAGTTTCCGAGACCGAGAACAGCAACGAAATTGCCCTCCGAAAGTAAACTGAGCAATCGAGTCCTCGGGACTATCGGTAGTCGTCAAAAGGTGGCAAACCATCCCACTACCAGTGCGGGGGAACAGCCGTCGCCTTATACTACTACGGACGGTTCTGAATCCGGACGATTCCGTGGAACCATTCAGAGTTTAGACGTTGGAAAGCCCATGGAAAGTATCGTGGTCGCTGTGGATGCGACCTTAGTCATTTCGGTGGTCGGCGGCCTTGACGCCGCCGTGGCCGTGGCCGTGGCCGTGGCCGTTGGAGATACCCGTCGGTCTCGTCTGTGCTGATACAACTCCCGAAAGTTTATTTTTGACTACTCGTGCGATCGGATGAGGAGGCCCGGAGGGATACACTCGCTAATCTTGGCCCTGGTTGTAGATCTACTCTATTTTAGGAAATGCTGCGAGTTGTTTCTGTGTTCCCTATTCCCTGTTATCTACTACAGCAATGGTGCTACAAGTTGTCTGACACCTTTGAGGGACTACTCGTTGCGAAGTCTACCAAGCTCTACTCACAGTAATTTTGTTCATCCTGTATTGTTTCCAAAGTTCAGCTCATTCTTGAATCTGATGGATACCCATCCAGGCATGTCATATCTGCAGCAGCTCGGAAGATTTCTAGATTCAGAAGTCCCGAGGGTGTCATTGGAGAGTTGTCAACGTTGCTTTCGCAATGCCGAGAACAAGGATAATAGCCCACACCGCTTGGGTTGCATGCCGACAATATAGACCACGATTCATCTCGAGTCAAAGCACACCGCTACTTGAAAGTAAAGGCATCTTCCCTGCACAGACATGTCATGGGAACAACTCGCACATATAAAAAGACCGAAAACTCCAACGCCGTCTCGGTTGACCGGCCGCGGCCCTTAAACCCGACTGCGGCAAAAGAGAGTTGTCTATCTCACATGCGTGTAATCAATGCGTAATCTCCATAAGCATCTTACCATTATGTTCGATTCGAATGACTGTGGAACAAGGCAAAAGCAAAGTCTTGAGAGGGACGAGACTCGAACTCGCGCGGGTTGCCCCACCAGGAAACAGATGTTAAGCTGACCTTAACCTGGCGCCATAACCAACTCGGCCACCCTCCCAGATGCGATCTTCGGAAACCCTTGGATCGCTGGTGGATGCTGGAATGGTTGCGGAAAGAATTTCATATCCCCACGATAGTCAAGACGATGTGGAGTTGTGGAAAGCGAGGCAAATTTGCATCGTTGGATTGGAGTCTAGTGCGGTGGAGCCGGGGGCTTTCAAGCTTCTCGAGGATGGCGTCGAATCCGCAACGTTGGCCATGAGGTTTCTGTTGATCCCCAAGTTTGGTGCTCTGAGCAAAGCCTACGACGGCCAGACAAAGTATGTGATATCGGGAGTTGACAAGCAATTAGCCGCGCATCCCATGTTCCTTGAGGTTCTTCACCATTTTCTCTTCCTCCTCCACCAGATGATGGTCCTCACCAGCCCCACAAGACGGGTAGAGCAAATGCATTGGCACCTCTCGTACTCCCAATGACGATTCCTTCTTGTTTCCCAGCATCATAGCCTCGATGATGTTGCCATCACCGAACTCTGGCTCCGTGAGCACACGCATCATGACACCCGCAAGTTGCTGTGGCGTCATGGTAAGATCATCAGGACGGATCCGGTCGCGACAGTACTCGGGCTGGAAGATCTCGGTCTGGCAAAAAGTCAGTGTACAGCCAAAATTTTAAGCTGAGGCAAGAAAGAACGTACGTAGGTCGCTCCGGGACAGACGGCCGCGACTCTGATTCCGACTTCCTTGTGGAGCCGGCCAAGACTCTTCACCATGCTGATGGAAGCGGCTTTACTGGCGAAGTACATTGGTGTGTGAACCGAGTGGACATATGCGCCCAGACTAGCCACCCAGATAAGGTTGCCTTGAATGTTGCGGTTCTGGAGCCAGTAGTCGATGGCGATCTGGGCCAAGCGGACCGGCGCGATGGCATTGACGCTGAAAGTCTTGTACTGGCCGATCTTGGCATTGGCGTCGTCTCCCGCTAAAGGAGAGACGCCGGGGAGGGTCCAGAAGGAGCTTGAAGGCGGCTCATAAAGCCCTGCTCCATTGCATACGATGTCGATCTGAGGAAATGTCTTAAGTGCTGTCTCCCACAAGGAGTTGATCTGACTCCAGTCGACGAGGTCCGTCTCGTGAAAGATGGCGTAGGCGCCGTTGGAGCTGACACTTTCCTTGGTGTACTTCTGCACCGTGGCTTCGGCATTGGGTGTGAGCTTGAGATCTGCGAGGATCACCGAGCAGCCGGCTTCCAGCAGCATCTGCGCGAAGACATGGTTGATGCCTAGCCCGGAACGACGCAGAGTTAGAATCTTTTCGGGGTGTCTCATTTTTTAAGATGTCTACGTACCTGAGCCTCCGCCAGTAACAATGGCGAATTTGCCCTTGACATCGTATGTAGACATGACCGGTGAAGTGATTTGAAAGGAAAAGAAGTCTCTGAAGGCTAGTGAATTGGGACAAAAGTCAAGTGCGGTGAGGAGGGGGCAAGATGTGCGACCTTTCTGACCACTATGGGCAACAGTTTATCTCGCACATTTATACAGAGGAGACGGCTGCTTTCTTGTCACCTGTCAACGAAGCGATCGCCTTTCATTTCACTGCCCTGCTCCAACGTGCAGCGGAGGCGGACCCTTAAGCCGAGTGACATCCGGGGTCCTTGTTGCAAACACCCTCAGACCCCCACAAAAGATCTTCTGCTCATGTTGGTGCCGGGGTTGGTCACATCTATGCATGGGCAATTGGCATGCAACGCATTTTTGTCGAGCACAGTTGATAAATAATTACGGGATGGAATTGTCTAGCCCCTGTTGATGTAATGAACATGAAGTCGTCCAACCGGACAAGTGCTGTTGGAGCATGAGAGCGGCGCACATCCCTCCTGCTGCGACCATGCTGCCCAAAAAGGCCTGAAATCCCTGGTTCAAAGTGAAGCGCCCCTGAGCAGCATTTCCCTTATGCGATATCCTTATCTGTTTGCCAAGAAGTGCCAACCACCTCTGCGGTATGGGTAGAACCCTCAGAAGCATCTCCTCTGCTCGTCTTCATGATTCGATGGGTGCTGTCGGTCTCCGTATCCGGTGGGCTCTCATGATCATCAGGGGTCCTGCCGTTGCTGAGACTTGGCCATCTCCCCGATCTAGCTCTCAGCACGTAGGACTCATCTCTGCTACTCTGATCCTTTGCAAGTCCCTTGAACAACTGTCGAAGCATGGGGAGGGAGCCAGCGATGACACCCATCCCACATTCTACAACGGTCCATAGGATAATGTTGCCAACATCATCTGTTTACGAGTAAGCGGGGACCATCCCACTACGATCTTTCTCAAACTTACGAAGAAGATCTGTGACATTGTTGTACGCGGACGAATAGGGCATGCGAATGATTGTTGCTGTTGAAGCACTGAGGCCGAGTCAGCTTTTCGTCAAAGAATGATCTTGAAGCGTGCCGATAACATACAGAATGCCCAGTCCGAGAATCATTGTTGTCAAGATCTTCAGCTTTCGGCGCATCTGGACATTCCAGAGCATGAAAACCGGAATGATCGCCACCGAAAAGTCATTGATGATGTTGATGACTGACACAACGTATGTGAGTGTGATGATGATAGTCTGCGGCAAGCATGTGCCAAGAGTAGGATTCCAAGAGGCTGCAATGGGTCTGCACCTGACAAGGACGGCAAGAATGGCGATGAAGGTCGAAATGGCAGACATGGCGATGAGTCCGTATAAAATGTAAACGAAGCGACGTTGGGTGGCGATGCGGATGAGGGTGACGCAAATGCTAGTTTTGATGAGAAGCGAGCCGCTGACGTAGAAAATCTGCCACAGAACAATTGACTTCATCTAATTAGCCTTTGACAACACGCGGGGATTGGAAGCTCTCTACTCACCTTGGCCCCTTCAATCATAATGGCAGTGTTCAGCTTCGAGTCCGGTGAGCCTATCCCAGTGAAGCTACCGTACATGACAACGGCATTATGAACCGTGTTGAGAGCCTGAACAATAAGCTTCAACGCGTCAGGGAAAAATTAAAAACGTGATAACTTACCACACCCGCGCACATGATGTAGTCTTCCGTGCCAAATGTTGAAAGTTTCAGTCGAAGCCAGACTCTCAAGCCAACAACCAGGAGACAAACGACCGTGAAAAGAATAGTTACACCTAGAATCCTGGCCGCAAGGCCCTCGGGCTCTACGGCATGCCAGTTCTCAACGCTGGCCATTGCGTGGGAGTGTAAAGAATCTGACAGACCAGCTGGACGAGCGGATGAACGACAAAGAGGCCGGCCTTGGGCCAGAATCGGAGGACTGGAACATCCAGTGATATTTAAACCCGGCCAATCCAGGATGCAGATTATGTTTGCTTGCCCTTGAGTGGACACGATGTCTGGCCAAGCCTCACCAGGCTGTTGGTCCGAGCAGGTTACCTGGGAGAAAGGCGGGTTGAAATCATGCGGAATCAGCGATTCCTGGTAGGGCGTCGAAGATGAGAAAGAAAACTGTAGGTGGGAAGATCGACACTACCAACACGATCAAGCAAAAACCTACGCAGTTTCCATTACCACACTTCCCGAGGCGTCGGGACATCTATGTACTGCTTACGCCGTGCATCTCCTTCAATATGCATCTGGGCTGCAATTGAACACACCATGCGGCGAATGCCCTACGATGGAACCAACGATCATAACCAAGCTCTTGGGACAGAAAATCTTTGGATCAACTTTATCCCAACCGTGATACTCATCAGACGCTGACAAGGTGCTTACTCTGGCTCTGGGTCCCGGTGAAAGTCCTTGTCTGACTTGAGACCTGCTCCATACTTCCTGTCTTCACACAGTGATCTTTTGAATGGCTGGCTAATCACAACTTGACCCGAGCACTGACTACCAGCCAAGCTCACTGAATGAAGATGCAAGCGTGCGTACCAGGCTGCAAGGGAGCAACGAGAGAACAACGCGTAAAAGAGCTGTTGGTTGGAAGTCTTACAAGGTTCATCTCGTACCTGACAAGCGAATTGTATCAAATTTCTGGGTCAATCTTACGAAGGCTGCATGGTTTTAATGGGGCTCTGAGGAGACACCAACCCGGATGATTCCCGGCAACTGTTGGACACCCCTTAGTTTTGAGGCTGGTACACAGAGCGATACGACACGATAATCCAACGGACCTCTCAACAAGTCAAACAAAGGCTCATGTAGAAAGGCGAAGAAGAGTTATAGTGGAACAGTAAGTCAAAGGTAGTAAGCTAGGAATAAGCATCGGACGTTGGTCGAACTCTCCACGGGCGATGGACTGAAGACGGTCGTCCGCTCGAGGTCAAAGTGGAGCTTCGCTTCCCCCAACCCTTGTATTAAGACGACTCGGAAACTGGTATCCCAGTCCCGCGGTCACTGTTGGTTCTTTCTCAGAATGGTACACCAACCAGCGTTCCTGCAGCAGGGTAGGTTCGGAGTCACAGCCTGTTTGGTCCATAAATGAGGGCCAAACCCCCGGAACATAGAAAATCATTGCCCTGCACATCAACATGCAAGCCACTGAGCACAACCACACTTCTTCATCAAACCAGGCTAATAACCGATAAGTTACACCTCGCTGTGACCGAGCGGTTCGCAGTTGCTTCCCCTCAGCGGAGAAAGGTGGCGCATACGCCAAAGTCAGCATCAAACGCGTGTCAGGCCGCCGATCGAGATCAACTTAATGTGATAAGTGAGCAATTCACGAATGCTGTGGTTTTGTTCTATATACATGGGTAGTTCAGGAAAGCGATTCGTAAAATGGTACGGTACAAAGACTTGGTCCGCGGTGCGCAACCAGCCAGGTCCAATTAACTGCCGAGGTAGTTTAGAAAAGACGAACCGAAAGGAACTGTAAAACATCGACGTCCTCGAGGATTGTGCTTGCTCTATCAACTGAATGTTCTGTTTCCTGGAAAGAGTGTTTGTCAGCAGGATAGCAGAATCTCGGAATCTTTGGTAGTCAGGTAGCTTAGTGTGCCTCCCTGCGGTCCATTCAAGACAAGGTATTTAATACGAAATATGAACATGTACCGTTCATTGAGAAAAATCAAGCAAAAGTATGGAGCACAAAGGAATACGTTTACGACGCGTTCCTAAAACATATAACATTGACGAGGTAGCTCACGGTCGCGATGCAGGGCTGCCGGCAATGGCTTAGTAGTGCCTGATAGTGGAAGGCCATCAATTACGAATTGGATGTAAATTTGAATATGTACGTGAAAATATTTGGATCAATTGTAATGTACTTGTCTTGACTTGGAACATGACACCATTCCACGTAAGCAGTCATGGATACGACTTTAGATGCTTGCGACCAAGCTGGGCAGCAGGACGTTGTTATACTCCCACACAACAGTCGAAAAGCCTGCGGAAAAGGCAGCTCCCGTGTACCAAGTAGAAAGGTGACCTTGTAGGGCGACTTGCTTCTGGATGAAGCCGGCACGAAGGTCATCGGCCGTTACGCGTGGGTGCATCTTGCCGTGGTTTGCGAATGCAGCGAAGCTGAGTGTGCCGTTCGACGCGGAAAGAGTGCCGGCCTCAATCATTGTGTCAATGGACTGGCCAATGAGTGTCTTCATACTCTCAGAGGTATCGCTCTCGGTGCCAACTGCCGTAAACTGGAAGAGGTTCTGGGTTCCGCCGAGATAGTCAATACGACCGACCTGAGAGGGAGTCGGAAAGATCGTGTTGTTGCTTGAGCCGGTATCAGGCAACCTGTTTGAGTAGGCCGTGCTGAGTTGTAGTGAGGGATGCTGAAGGATGCCTGCATAGACTGTGGCGAAGCCGAACTTGTCGAAGACCTCGGACTCAGTCTCATCGAGGTTGAAAGGTGCCATGCTCTCTGCTGTAGGCTCAAAGGCGACGAGAAGGCGTTTGGCTTCTATGCAAGTCGACTTGCCATCCGCTCCAGTAACCTCCAAGGACACACCGTCCTCAGTTCGACTTGATGAAGAGACCGTGCTTGAGTACAATACGTCGTCGCCCAAGAACTCTTCGACTGCCTCGTACAAATCGTATAAACGTCCTGAAGCTGGAACAGCGGCGGCACCGGTTCCCAGCAGAGCGCGAACCATAGGAATGCCAGACGCTTGCACAACAAACAAGGTGGGCACATCCATGGTGTTACCGATGCCCTGGGCAGTGGAGTCCCAGATCTGCGGAACGGCAGCCTCGAGGTTGTACTTCTCGACGAAGTCGACGAAAGGCATCAGCAAGTCCTCAGGAATAGCGTCTGGCTCAGGGAAGTTGTCGAAGCCGGGCAGAACCATGTCCTCATACTGAAGAATGACATCGAGATATCTCTGCAAGGCGGGATACATGTCGTCGGATGCAGGTGCAGCAAAGTCTGTCGGCTCGCCCGTCCTGAAGTCGACGTACTTGTAGTCGAGTGTCGTAAACTGCATCGACCCGCTTGTTGATACGTTCATGCGGTGAACGAAGTCGAAGGTGTCCTTGTACTCCATCCAAGCCTGAACTCCAACGTTGATCGACTTGTTTGAGACTGGGTCATAGTAAGGAGCTGTGTGACCGCCCTGTTTACAAATGTCAAAACGCGAATAGCAGCAGAAAGATCCGAGAAACTCACAAGCTGAGAGGCTTTCTCGACAACGACCACAGTCTGGTTATGATCGCGTAGCCACACCGCAGCATGAGCACCAGCTGCACCACCACCAACGACAACAACGTCTCGAGAGATGGTCTGGGTACTGCATGTTGGTGCACCAAGAGTTCCCTGAAGGAGGAGTGTGGCCACGAGGGTCAAGCCTGAACGCATCTTGTTGATATGCATGTCGACCAAGAAAAGCCACGCTCGTACTGCACGCTGCTGGATGTGCCTGTGACTGCTGCAGTGTGACTCTTTTGAGGACCACGGAGATTTTAAAGATCAAGCCGGCAGTCGACTTACACCACCAGTTCGCCTCTTTCCTTATCCCACACATGCCGGCAGCATGCCGACATGAACAATGGCGTGGAATTCATTTACCGCGGTACACTATTCCAAGCAGCAGCGAACACTTTTCGGTTCGGATCCCACGCCGGAGAGTCTTGGCCGCTGCTGTGCCTCTTGGAGTCTGCCCTTTGGGACCATCGCCGCTGCAGGCCGGAAATTGCGATTGAGGAACTGCACACATCACACGTTGGTGTCGGACGACGGTGACCAACAGGAAGAATCTCCAACGATCGAACCACCACTACAGTTGCACGCATGGTCGCATTCAATCGCATCCTTCTATGGGGCTGTGTTGGGATTGCATGCAGGGGTCAAGATGCCGCATTGGTCCACCTCCCCGGTGGCAACGCCTGTCTTCCGATCTCCGTGGTTCAGCCCGGGATATCCGGTAGCGGTTCCGGACCAAAAAGTCTCGCTCTTTAAGTTTTGAGCTGCGAAAACCGCCCTCAAAAGCCTGGGGTTCTCACCAGGAACATATTGCAAGAGGAATGACTGACCATTTGAAGGCTGCCACAGGCTAAGAAGACATCCGCAACATTCACGAGAAGTCGTCCCTAAAGCTTCCAGGTAAAGAGAAAGGTTCTAAATTGCTGTGGCAAACGGATTATTGCTCCTGACGCAAGCCATGTGCATGAAGGATTCGATGCTCTTGTTCACCGACGGTTACCACGTGGTAACCCTCCTTTTTCTTCTTCGCGCCAACCCCCTGTGGCGAAATCAGATCAATGAATCTGAACAGGCCAATCTGGGAAATATCCCCCGTCGAATCGCCTGAAATGAGGGACAAACACGTGTGGCGCCCAGGTATTTCCGCCCTTGCGGCTTGTCACTTACGTAGTCCTCACCTCCTACGAGAGACATCTTTCCATGCCATGGTCAAACTCATGATGTATCATGCAACCTGTGAGGGCAAGTCCGATACACATCTGCAGGTCGGTGGCGTTCTTCACTCACCACACTGCATACAGTGGAGCCCCTTTCCAGTTTCCAAATGAACACCTGTGATCCTGATTGGATCCTTCGGCAGGACAAGAGCTTGTTCTTCGCTCGACCCTGGTAAGTGGGTGGTGACCGAGACGGTTTCGAGTCCAAAAAGAACCAACTTCCGGATCAAGTCTCTTGGTTCTTCATCGGGATGGTCTTGCGATCAAAGAGTTGGCGTGTGCAAAGGGAGGAGAAAGTTGCCCTTGTCTTTTAAACTGTCAGAGACCCACTGTGAGCAGGATAATCATGGTTTTGGGACATGTCCATCGAAAGCATGGCCATCAATTTCATCTCTTCCCCTTCGCCGATCAACTGCTGCAATGGACGGCCAGTCCCTCGAGTACGCGGACGAGAGCAATGCGGCCAGAATCGTTGGCGTTGTCGGCGCATTTCACTTTCTAGCGTTCTCTTTCGTCTCTTTGCGTATCTACGCTCGAGTTGTCGTTCTCAGAGCGTTCGGTCTAGATGATGCTCTCATTGTCGTCGCTGCTGTATGCTCATCCTGGAAGATTTGCACAAGTACTTCTGAGACACGCTAGCTGACTAGTTTCGGACCAAGCTCCTAGCACTGACATCGTGGATTTGCCTCGTCCTCCAGATACCACACGGCCTCGGCCGTCATGCGGCAACGATAGCGATTGACGAACGAATAAAATTTGAGCAAATCACCTTCTGGAAGACAGTGATTTCGGATGGAGTGGCCATGGGATTGTTGAGAATTTCCATGGCATACACCTTGCTCCGACTAAAGAGAGACCTCAACTGGTACCGGTGGTCGTTGTACGCCGTGATGGGTATGTTGTCTAAGCCAACCTTGGCCGCTTGAAAGACAGCTGACAGACTTTTGATTCTTTTGACAGGCTTCGTTGTTGCGTATTCAATCCAAGCTATAGTCTGGCTATTTGTTTACTGCACCCCTTACTCTGGATGGTGGGAGTTCCAATGGATGAATCCGTTTGATCCAAGGTGCCACGACTTCAATGTCTTCCTCAACCTCACATACTGGAACATATGTAAGTTAAAATTCTTACACTAGCAGGGTATTGAACAGACCCTAACTTGCTTATTCTCAGCGTGCAATATCTTCACCGACGTCTGCTTGGGAGCTCTGCCCATTCCGATCATCTGGAGCCTGAAGATGAAACTTCGAGTCAGAATCTATGTGATAGCAATCCTCAACTTGGGATATTTGTAAGTGCCTTCATCACAAAATTCTGTCTGGGCTGACGTTCATCAATGAGAAGCGCTGTATTGATGGGAATCCTCAAAGCCGTGTTTATGCTTACAACCGGCGGCGCCCCTGATGCTATTTTTGACTATTGGGTTCATTTTTGGCAAAAGTAGGTCGCCGAGCAATGAAATATCGAGTCTAAAGTTCTCTGCGGCTAACGCGAAGTACCTGCGCAGTCTCCAGCTCAACATCGGTATCATAGCAGCATGTGCATCCTTCCTCAAGCCCCTCGTCGGTCGCTACTTGAAGATCAACAGCTCTGCTGGCTACTATCCCAGCTACGAGAGATATAATCACAGCGGCCGAACACCACTTGACGCCGGCACGGGTGGGAGTAAAGCCCAAGTCCATAGCAAAAGGCGAACTATGATTCACGAAGGAAACCTGCAGGACGGATACGAGCTGCAAAAGAGGGATGCAATGCATATCAGAGAGCAACAGATGTCGCCGACCACAACTGAGATCCATGCAGGGCGCTCTGTGAGGAACTTAAGGGATACAATGGGCTCTGTTTATCCCTCAGGCGCAGCCTCAGATACAAACAGTGAAGAGTTGATTTTGCAGAAGACGGAGCCGGCGCAGGGAATTGTCTGTACGAGGAACTTTACTGTACATTACAGCAACAAATGACATCGTTATTGATGTCAGCTGCAATTGAGTCGAATATTTTGAATAGCTGGAACAGCAATGTCTGGGTCAAGCCGGATGGAATGGCTCACCAGTGGCCGAACATTGATGAAGATCAGTCTGGTCTTGCTGGCAAAACTGCCGAAGACTCGGAGAAGAACGCATTAGGCAGCCGAAATCTAGCAACGAGTACCAGATAATGGCTTTTACAATGTTTCCATTTCTAACATCTCTTGTTCCTTGGTTGATGAAGAGGCGTCTCCGAGGAACATGGAATGGTGGGAGGTCAGTACCCGGACGCATAGCTCCGCAAAATCTTGGACAAGCCAGGGGCGGGGACCGGAATCAGGGGTTATTCTCGCGGCAATATTAATTGATTCCTGCCATTGCCCCCAAAAAAAAGTAAGATCAAACAGTCTATTCCAGATGCGTACTTGAAGAAAACTGTGCATGGAATCATGACCCCGTTTGTCAAAGAAACATGTGTTGCCGCCCCCACCACCACACATCATGAACTAGGGAGCCCCTGAGACGCTTGCATGAATGCCGCGTGCCTGACTGGAACCAACCAACTTAACCACCCCGAGAAACGATTGATTAGTGGATTATCGGTGATCAAGATGATTATGAATTGGCCCAGGATGATGATTATCTACTCTATTGGGGCACCTTCAAATTCGGGGTATCGCGATAGGCCGGGGGGAGTATGCCCTCAAGGGCTGCCTTGATCTGCAGCGCAAGGGTCCGTGAATGCCATCTATGCTGCTGGGTGTATCCGCCCATGACCCAGTAGTTTTCCATGTTCAGATGGCGCTTCCACATCCCACGGATCTCGCCCTCCTCATCAAGGTTCCAGGTAGCATCGAGACGGGCCGCGATGTTCTCTGGGCCGAGAACGTTCTTATCTCCGTTGACCTTACCATCCGTGTTTCCACCGCCAAGGACCTCGGCAGCGGTCTTCCGGGCGTCCTTGTCGGCAAAGCCGGTGCACCACAGAATGGCATCCGCGTCAACGATGCTGCCGTCCGAGAAGCGGAGACCCGTCTCGGTGTACGCCACCGGCTCGACTTCCGCTTTGAGGGCGGCCTTCCCCTCAGCAATCAGGCTTGTAGCACCGACACCGGCGCCAACATGAAGCTGTCGTCGTCCTCGGTGGAGTATGCTAACATTTTATGGCACAAGATGCGAACAATTGTTGAATACAGAGGGTATGCCATGCACCCGCAACACATATTGATATTAACAGTGTCCCGTAACTCGCCGTTTTGGGCAGAAGAATTTCCAAATCGAGCTCGCGGGTGCCGAGACGCTTCAACCGTAGATAGTTCTCTTGTAATAATTGGGCCAGTCTCATGTACCAGGAAATGATGCTTTCCTGCAGGTGTTTCTGCCCGTACTTGGTACTCGAGCACTTTTGCATCGTTGACAAGGCACAAATTACGTGGGCGAGCTTGTGGGTGATCTATGCGAGAGGAAAACTGTTATTCTCTCTCGAGGATCTTTCTTTCACTCAAGCTCTTGTGAACTCAGATGACATATCATGCTGTTGCGCGGGACAAGCGTGGTCGCCGTTGAATCTTTCGCTGATGACACAGAAGTAAATACCACTAGTCAGGCGTCGCAGATGAGGAAGCCTGAGTTTGGCTCAAAATCCGGTGCAGGCAAGTCTGTGTGTAGATCCTGGTCCTCCTGCCCGACCATCGTCTGAACTTTTACATTTTCAACCCACCGGCTAACTCCACACAGCTGTCTCACCCTTGCCCGGGGCTCTGCCTGTCCAATGACTCCTTACGCGTAGGATGTAGGTATATGACCGGTTGTCTTTTCGTCTGCGACAGTCCCTCCAATGCGGAGACAGAGCTTGCCGTTCATTCTATCAACTTTCAACTCTCGCCATGTCGTTGTCATCAGACGAGCTGGAAGCCCTTCTAGCCTCACCAGCGCTGGCACCGCCAGAAGGTGTTACGCCGAACTTCGACAACCCGCCCAACCAAAATGGCCTTGCCTGGGCTGTGACAACAGCATGTATGGTGATTGCCACACTGTGTCTATTTTTGCGCTGTTACGCACGTTTGTGGATCGAGAAGAAAGTCCGCATCGAAGAAGGTCTTACGCCCCTTCCAAGATTCAGCGCTGTGAAAGTCTGAGGTTTAGCTAATACGGTACAACGAGTCGTTTTGATGCTTCTGGCCTATGTGAGTATTACAAACAAGCTTTTGTCTAGCAGAACCTTTCGCTGGCGCTATGGATACGTCCGCTGACTGTCATATTTAACAGGGAGCGTATTGGGGCACCGCGTACGCCGCTTACGGCATGATTTGGACACCAGGCTATTATGTACACACATGGAATCTTCGGAATAAAGATCTCATTCAGCCTCTATATGTGAGTTGTCCGTGAGAGTTATTTGTATTGCGCCGCTGACCAGCGAAAGTTCATTCTTGTCTAAGGATGTTGTTACTCAGCCGTCCTGCCCCTGATCAAAACCGCTATCCTCCTCGACTGGTGCCGAATTTTCACCGCTGGCGACAAACGAAAAAGTGTGTTTTGGTGGTGTTGCATGGGCGTCGTTGGCTTCCAGTGTCTCTAGGGAATACTCTGCATCATTCTGCTGAATATGCAGTGCACCCCTCATAACGCAATCTGGGAATTCTACGTGCCTAGCAAGTGTTTTGCACTGCCAAAGGTAATGCTTACGTCGGCGAGCGTTCAAGTTGCCACGGACATTGTGATGGTCCTGCTACCACAACGGATCATTTGGGGGCTGGAAATGAATTTGCAAAGAAAGATTGGAATCTCGATCATCTTCGGAGTTGGCATCTTGTAAGAATCTCGATCCTGTTGTTGGATTAATCGCTAACATTGAATTGCCAGGGCATCGATCGCCGCTTGTTTCCATCTCGACCATACGATCGCGTTCGCTCAAGCAGCAGACACAATGTTCTTCATCGGCCCCTTGTTATTCTGGGCATGTGCCGAGATGACCTGCGGCTTCTTCATCCTCAGCGTTCCCTGTTTGCCAAAGATAATCAGAGAATCTGGCCTTCCCCGCAAGGTGAAGAGCGCGCTTGGTATCAGCGTTAAGACAACAAAGCCGTCGGACCAGAAGTCATCAGACTACGCAACTAGTTCCACACCGCAGCTATCAAAGTCTGGACTCCACGCAGACAGCTATTACAAGATGCGGGATGACGGGGTGTCTATGACAAATTTCGATAGATCAGAGTCGCAAGAGCAGCTCCATGGGGGTCCTTGTGGGCAGGATTCCACGCGAGATGGGAAGCTTGGTGTACAGGTCACCCGCACAACTCAAATCACGGTTACTTCGGGGTCAAGATCCGGCAGCGACACGGACGGAAACATGACCCCTTGGGCTAAATGAGGTGATCAGAGTGTTACCGGGATGTGGGATGTTCGGCCGACCAACTTCGGAAAGCCGGCCACACCCGAGCGGCCCGTATTTGTAGAGTTGACAGATCGGGAAAATTAACAAAAAAAAAAAAACCAAAGTGACTTGCAGGCAACTGCTTTGTCGCAGTGTCTGCTCTACGAGCTCTCCTACGCCAAGACGCTTCTGCCTACATACTATGCAGCATTGGGGTTACGATTGTACGCTAAAGAATATCCACTCACAGTGTCCATTTTGCTCCTTCAACATCTAGGCAAGACGCTTTCTCGCTTCAACATGTCTTTGAAGAACTCCTATACTGGTTTGATAGCAATTTCAAAGCTGGGAATAGGAATGATAGATAGAGGACATGGCTTGACAAGACATTCCGTGACTGAGAATAAGGACAAGAGTGGTTGAAAACGGTCGATTTTAGCAGTAGGATACACTGGAAGATTAAAGGAGACGTTTGTTTCTAATTATGAACGTTTTTGAAGTGTTGTAAATTAACTATAACGTGCGTATAGCATCTATATAAATAAAACAGCTTAATTCCTTCTAAATTAGTGTCTAATACGAAAGGTCTTTTAAGGAATAGCCCTTAACGCGCTAGAATATCGTTAGCTTAGATAAATAGGTTAGAAGTAAGTTATATTACACTTTCTTCTAAGCGTAAAGCTATTTTAGATATTTAAAAGTATTATAATTTACCTCTTTAGACTTAAAAAAGCCTAAAAACCTTAATTCTATATAACTAACGTTATGGAAAAAAAACATCTAAATATATATGTAAGATATTATAAATAGATATAAAAAAAAGTAATTAGTAAAAGAAACTAATAAAAGAAATAATTTTATAGTTTTATTATTAAATTACAAAAAGAGGTATTTTTATATGTATATTTTTTATTATAATTAAAATTATAAATATTAGAGTAGTAATTAATATTATTATTTTATTTAGTAGAAATAGAGGCTTTTTATTAGCTTAAATAAAAAAGCTGAGGTAGTTATGTTACGGTCAGTTATCCGACAGTAGGGTCTGCTAACAGAAGCTGGGGATTGACACGTTATAACAGTACACGGAGGTCGTGGTCTGGGTCGTAGGTTGTAGGCTGTAGTAGATCGGTCTTTAGAGGCTAAGGTGATCAGTTTTAGACTTAATTGTAAGGGGCTGGCCCCTAGGCTTGTTCAACGTAGAGGTGCCGTCGATTAACTATTCTAAGCTGAAGAAGGAAGAAGGGACTTTACAGGGATAGGCGCCTAGCGGCGGTGAAGCACACTAGGGCTAGGCGGTGTGCTACGGCAGAATAGTGGACCTGGCGGAGCTGGGTCTCAGTAGCTGCTCCGGCAAAGCTGGAGATCTCAGCTGGGCTCTAGCCTGTGACAATATATAGGCATTTATATAGTAATTATAATATTTTGATTTATTTTTAATTCTATTTTTAAAGCTAGTTATATTATTTAAATAACAAAGAAAACTAAAGCTAAATATATAGCTATAATAGCTAAAATAAGAGCTATTTTTATTAATACTAAATAGAAAGAGAGAGAAAAAAAAGAAGAGGATAGTAATAATATCCTTTTTATATTCTTTTTAAAGATTAAAAGCTTTAAGCTGAGGAGTAAGTTATTTTATCCTTTATCTTTAATATTTTAAAGTTTTTTCTTTATTATAAAGTTTTTATTTATTTTATTATTTTTATAGTTTAATTATTAACTTAAGTTACTTTATAGAGGTTAAAACTAACAAGCTTAATAAAAGTGAAATGTTTATAAAAAATAAAGAAACTAAAAAGAGGTATAATTTAAAATTTATAACTTCTATTTTTCTATTTATTTATAAGCTATATTAAAAATATAAGAAGAGTATATTTTACATTTAAATCTTTAGTTAAGTTATTATATTATTTACTAATTTTTAAATAAAGATAGAAACTTTAAAAACTTAAAGCTTAAAAGAAAAATAGCTATTATTATTGAGTAATATTATATATTTACTATATTTATATAGCGCTATTTTAAGTATACTACTTAGCATGTATATATTTAGTTGAAAATAAAAAAGTAAATATGTTTTTTATAAAAAGAACGAAATTATATATCTTTATATTAGTCTTTATTTCTAGATTAAAGCTTTAATTCTTAGAGAGTATATAAAAAGATTTTATTAATAATATACACTTTTATATAACTTTTTGCTTTACTAATTACTTATTAATTTACATATTATAAGGTTTTATTTATTAGAGAACTATATTTTATAAAGCTTTTAATGCTTATAATAAAGCTAGAATAAAAGCTAAAACTAAAATAGAAAGTGAGAGTAATAATAAAATAGCTATAAAAACTATAGCTTCTCTTTTAGTATTAGTTATTTTCTTATTAATTAAAGTTATTATAGAGAATATATTAATCGTTAGTGGTTTATATATTAGTCTATTTTCTAAGAATAAAAATAAAATATAGCTTTTATATTATTAAATAATTTATGAAATATAAATATTTTAAGCTTTTAAGAGGGCTATATACTTCTTAATTATTAAGCTATTTTGAATTAAAAATATTTACTTCATAAGCGTTATTTCTTATTTAACTTTTCTTTTTTTACTTTATTCTATTATTTATAATATATTTTAGAAGTTTAGAAATATTTTAAACTATTTAAAACTTTTATAAAAGAAGTTTTTATAAAACTATTAGCTAATATTTTATTAGTTAAAAAATAAACTATTTACAATAATTCTTTAGTATGTTTCTAGTAAAGTTATATATTTTAGATACCTATATGATAAAAATTGTAAGGGGCTGGCCCCTAGGCTTGTTCAACGTAGAGGTGCCGTCGATTGACTATTCTCAGCTGAAGAAGGAAGAAAGGACTTTACAAGAGTAGGCACCTAACAGCGGTGAAGCAGACCGGGTTAGGCGGTGTAACGCGGCAGAGTAGTGGGTCCAACGGAGCCGGATCTCGGTAATTGCTCCGGCAAAGCCGGAGATATCAATCCGGGCTCTAGCCCGTGACAAAAATAAATTACAATATTGTTTTTTTCTCTTATTATAAGTTATGTTATATACCAATTATTATAAGAAATCTTTTATATACTTTTTAACCTGAGTTTAAAGTTATAAAAAGTTATTTCACCGCTATAATCTCTTTTATAATATATTTTAAACTTGAAAGCTTTATCTCCATTATTCATATGGTTATCATATTTTAATATATAGCTTTCTATTGAATTAAACTTCTAAAAAGCAATATTATAAAACCTTAAGATAACCTTTATATCTCTTTATTATTAGTAAAAAATATATTATTCATAATTAATAATATTTAAACCACTCTACTTTCTCAGATACTAAAGCAAATTATAAAGTATTAAATATAATATGAAAATTAAATTATTTAATTTATAGCTTAATAATATTTTAGAGATAAATGTATTAGAAATTATGATAAGAAAATGTATATAAATATAATATCTAGCTATATTATAATTATAATATAGAGAATTAAGCTAATCTTTTCTTAATATAATAAGATTTATTATAAGCTTACTCTTTTATTAAATTTCTTAAATAAAATAACAGAAAGAGATATAATTAAAACTTTAAAATCTGTAAAATTAAACTTCTTTAGAACTTATTTAATATATTAATTAACGTGGTTCATCAGTCAGCAACAAATATCAGTCAGCGACAAACTTTTCCCCAAACGCGGTTTGCACCAAACCACTTAAAACTTTGACGCGTAATAACTCTGCAACCATCATGCCAATTTACACATAAGAAGACAAGATACTTCTAGCCATCGAGGCGATCCGATCAGCCTGCGTCGCCGGCCGAAAGCTAAGTGTGTTGCATGCTGCGAAGACTTATGGTGTCCCTGAAAGTTCCGTACGCTATAGAATGAACGATCGACCCTAACGCAAATGTGCCTAACCCTAACGATATAAACTCAATCTAATTAAAGAGAAAACACTTCTGTAATACGTTATTGAACAGGATTCCAGAGGATTTCCTTTACGCCTCGCTAGTGTGGAAGATATGGCTAATCTCCTGCTGCGAGCGCGTAATAGCGAGCCTGTTGGCAAGTGATAGGCCAGGCGGTTTGTGGACTTACAGCCTGCTCTGAAAACTAAGTTTAATCGTCCATACGATTATTAAAGGGCTCTTTAAGAAGATCCTGAGGTTATATTAAAGTGGTTTGCGCTATTATGCAATATGATGGCTAAGTATAGCATCTAAGAGGGGGACCTATATAATTTTGATGAAACTGGCTTTATGATGGGCATGATCACCACGTTAATAGTGGTAATATATGCTGATTGACGCAGCAAAGCAAAGTATGTGCAGCCTAGCAACTGTGAATAGGCTATAGTTATCAAATATATCAATTTGGGCGGGTGGTGCATCCCTCTGTTTGTGATCGTTAAGGGCGTATATCACCTTGCCAGTTGGACCATGGAATCAGGTTTTCTGGGCAACTAGGTGATCAAACCTACTGCTAATAGATAGATGGACAATGAGATAGGTCTTAACTGGATTAAACACTTCGATAAACACACTAAGAACTAAACGAAGGGCGTCTACTGGATGCTTATTATCAACAGCTATGAGAGCTATTTATCAGCTGAATTTAACGATTACTGCAAGCAGAACAATATTATAACCGTCAGTATGCCTGCATATTTATTGCATCTACTATAGCTATTAGATATTGCCCTTTATTCGCCTTTAAAACGCGCATATGGTGATGAAATCAACCTATTCATCAGAGCCTCTATAAATCATATCACTAAGTCTGAGTTCTTTGTTGCCTTCCACTAGGCCTATAATAAGGTTTTTAATAAGGAAAACATCAGGTCTGCTTTCTAAGGCGCTGGAATTTCACTATAGGACCCAGACCATATTATCAAAAAGCTTAATATATATTTACAGACGCCTACACCTCTTATAACTAACCCTTCAACACCACCACCTTAGCAGTTGCAAACGCCCTCTAACCCACAACAAACTATCTCACAGTCTAACTTTATCAAAAGTTATATCTCTGCTTATTAAGGAAGCTCACTAACACTAATTATTGCTGCAGTTAAGCAATTATCAAAGGGTGCGCAGGCAATAGCATACTTAATCACTATTTTGACTGATCAGCTTCATACCCTTAAGGATGCAAATATAGCACTTACTAAGCGCTGGAGGGCTAAAAGAACGCAGGTACAGCTTAGAGGGGCACTTAGTATAGAGGAATCTCAGGTTTTGCTTAAAGGGAAACAAAAAGGGAAACGTCCAGCACCTCAAGAGGATGAGGAGGGGGGTCCATCAAAGAGAGCCCAGCCAGCTCAGAGACGCTGTGGTATGTGTGGCGAGACTGGTCATAATATGAGAACCTGTTCTAAGGATGTGGAATTATCAAATGATTCGAGTAGTAATGAGGAATAGTTAATTGAATATGTTGTGGTTATGTAATAGTAGATATTATTATATGCATAAGAAAAAGTTCGTCGCTGACTGATGTTCGTTGCTGACTGATGAACCACGTTATATAAAAAGTAGAATTTTTATATTATCTAATTATAAATAATCTTAATTCTTAAATATTATTTAGCTAATCTTTAGTTTTTCAGTTTATATTCTTTTTTAATTCTTTCTATAATCGTTTCTATTTTCTTTACATAAATTTTATAATTTTAAATAAAGATGTTATTAATATAAAAAATAAAAAAGCCTTTTTATTATAAAACTAAAGAGATACAAATCTTTATTTATTGAAGATCAACGAAAGTAAAAGAGAGTATTTAAGAGCTTTTTATACTTAAATAGAGAAACATTATTAAAACTATATAAAATATATTAAAGTTTCATAACTTTTTATTTTTTTAAAGCTGTTTAATAAATAATAAGTGACTAAAAGGTTATTTAGCTTATCTATAATATCTAAGAATATATTAATAATATTAAATTAATAAACCTTAAGGTTAAATTATGCTATGAAACCTATTATAAATTTAAATATTTTTATAGTAAACATTATAGTATATATTTCTTTCAAGAGGTGTTGCTTTACAAGTTATTTTAGATACAGATTTAAGCTTTATAGTAGTTAAAATATCTATATTAATCTAGTTTATATATAAACACTTATTTAAGAGGTATTAATTTATGTTTTGTTTTTAATTTATTTATAATATTTTAAACTTTTGTTTTTTATGTTTATTAATTTCAATATTACATATTTTAATAAAATAAGAGTAAAATAGCTTAAATATATATTAAATATCTCTCTAAGTTTTAAATAGCTTAATAAGCTAATTAATATAGACCTTTCTATTTAGTATTATAAATATATGTTTTAGTTTTATTTAGTAAATAGAAATAAAAGTAAAATAACAAAATAAATAGTACTTTTAATCTACTTCTTTAAGTATTTTTTATTAGTTTAATATATATATTTTAAAAAAGGTATTTTAGTTTCACTCTATTTAGAGAAATATAAAATATATTTTAAAATAAAGAGATTATTTTGGCTTTATAGTTCTAAGTTAGCTTAAATTAATATACTTACAAATTTACTCTAACTTCTTTTTAATAGTATTTGTTTTTAGTTTTTAAACATAGCTATACTAACTAAATAAAAGAGTTATTTTATAAGAATAGTTATTTATTAATATTTTTTACATCTAAAGTTTATCAAAGAGAGATATCTATCTAAATGTTAAAAAGGGATAGAGGTTTTAGAATCTTTAATAATTTTAATTTAAACCTAAGAGGCTAAGTAGTGTTTCTATAAACGTTAAGCGTTATTATAACAGAAAGTAGCTTATACAAATAAGTAGAGGCTTAATTAGCTTATTAAAAAAAGATTAAATAAATAAATAAGAAATATATTTATTTTCATTTGTTTTTAATCCTCTTAATAATTTTAATAACTAACTTTTTAAAAAAGCTTCAAGATCTTGTAGCTTAATTTATAGTAAAAATTCACTAATTTTTATATTTTAAAAACTAGCTAAAAATGGGTATTTTTAAGCTTTCTTAGCTTTAATTAGTTTTATTTTTTATCCTCTTTTTCAATTTTTATTATATGTTTTTAGTTATTTAAAACTAAAATAAAGTAAGATATTATAGAGATAATATTATTAAAGTTCTTTTTAGTAGTTTATTTTTTCTTATGAGATAATATGTTTTTAAGTTTATTTGGATTAAAAAAGGTATCAGGAATATTATTTAAGTTAATATATTTCTAAATATCTTGAGTTTTTATTTCTGTTTAAAAAATAATATATGAAACTAAGAAGTTTCGATAAAAAATAAGCTTATAAGAATACTAAAATTAATAATAGTTATTATTTTAGAAATGTATAGTAAATTAAAAATAAGTATAAGAATAATATTTAAAAATTAAAATAAGATATAATAGATATAAAATTAATTAAATAAAGTTGTAATTTCCTTTAGAGATAATAATTTAGAGATATAACACAAACCAAATTTATAATTATTATAAACAAACTAAAATATATATATAGTATTAATATAAATAAAACAGCTTAATTCTTCTTAAATTAGTATTTAACGTAAAAAGTCTTTTAAAGAACAGCCCCTAATACGCTAGAATATCGTTAGCCTAAATAAGTAGGTCGGAAGTAGGTCACATCGCACTTTCCTCTAGGCGCGAGGCTGCCTTAGATGCTTGAGGGCATCACGACATGAAGTGTAGTATTCACCCCGTGGAAGAAAGTCGAGTTCTGTGGCCTGTGTTTTATCCTCACTGTATGGTGAGCGCTTCGTCTGTTTAGTACTCAGTTTCAGCCTTGTGCATAGGTACTAAGTAATTTGATTTGTTGCTACAGAATGATTGTTGCGTCTCTAGACTTTGAATATAGCTTCCGATGGGTTGCTATTCTCAGGAGGCTTTATGGCTTGCTAGGGGGGTCTCCTGGCGACATCACACTTGGTTTGCTGGAGGCTTACTGTCACCTAGTCGCACTAGTAAAACCACGCCTGCGCATTTCAACAACCTGGCTAAGAAGCTTCGTCTCACACCAGCTTCTACGTGTGTACTGATGTCTTTCTCAACGAAATATTCGGCTTTGTCTATTCAAAGGCTTCTAGCAACGGTGGTCATTTTCTGCGAAGCTACCGGCAAGCTCGACCGGCATTTTCAGGGAAAAGAGACGACATTGAGCCATCCGTGGCGGCTAGATACGCTGTTGTTCATGATCAGCTCAGCCTCAAGGAGCCTATTAAGTCTCAGAAGGGCCGCTTTGAAAAATGCGTGCTGTATTTCATTGTAGTAGATATCAACACTGTTGAACGTTAGCAAGATTAACGGGAATGTCATCAGAGGTTATGCTGACGCAAGCACTAAACTAGGATATTTGAATTAGCAAATCAGTCCATCGCGGGCTGTGGCAAGTATGCGACTCACACCAACGGCGTCCTTTCCAAACTTGCTTTTTACACGATTGCCGTTGCTATCCTTGGCAGCGCATTCGCCTGAGAACTTCGTACACTGACGATGGATAGGAAATCCAGGGGCGAGACCAGGGTCAGTGGTGAACCAATTTGGAAAGGCACACTGCAGATGATTCAGCAACTAGAGGTTTTTTGCAGTTCAGCCTTAATTTGGAGCGGTTCTACGCACACAATACACATTCTGACCCTAGTAAATAGTTAGAACCGCGTCTTACGATAGATAGTAGATTCGAAAACTCACATTATCACAGCTGAGGGCGGGGCTTTCATAAGTACCGTGGTTGCAATACATGTCGAACTGGGCGGCGGTCGATCCTGCGAGCATCGCATGAAGCAGAGCGGAAACTCTCACCATCTTGCGACTATGTTGGTCTGATTCGAGGCTGGCGTTTCGTGCAAGCTGTGTGTTAAGATATGGAGTTTCTAGTGGACGAGGTGATCATGATAGTGAAGGCAGATTGGTACTAAGATTATATACAGAACCTCCTTGGATGCGAGGTATATCCGTTTTTCTGATGCGTCTTTTTGAAGTAGTGGGACTCGGAGGCTTAATAATGCCGACGCTGGTGCCTCGGTCAATAATTTCTGTTTCTTTGCGAATACCGAGGGCGTTATCTAGCCGAAAAAGTCAATTATGTTAGGAATAGATGTTGTCCTAATACCGACTACAGTTGTTGGCTCGCAAAACACGAGTCAAGACAGGGAAGTAAATAATTACCTGCTTTGTAAATGAGTCAGCAGGTAATCAAGTGTGCTGTCAAGATGCGATTCACAGACTGCGAAATCCGACTGGGATTTATGAGGTTGATCGTTTCGACTCACCGATTTTCAAAGCGCAAGCTTGTTAGAAGCCCCCCAAGTAGGGTATAATAAATTGAGGTAAAGGTTGCCAAGGATTCATTCAATGAAAAATAGCTAGGTTTTATGAACCTGCGGACGGCTTTTACCTGGGGAGTGAATCATTTGTATGTGGCAGAGAATAGCCTGGAGTTGCTCGTTTGCCAATGTTCACAGACGTCAAGAAGAGAAATAGAACACCAGAATCCCATAGGGAAGATGTCCGTAACATGGCAAACTATTCTTACTGGAGTCCGCAGAAAGCCGCAAGGTTCACTTCTCCATCCTCAGAGATGACGGTGTTGGTCCTGAGTCAGCCACTGAGGAGGGCGTAAAAGAGACCCAGAAACATGCTGCCAGAATTTTTAAAGATATGTATGCATCACGTGTATTTATTAGAGGCTGTAACGAAGGGGGAACCCCTGAGTGGGCTAGGGGTGCATCGAGGATGGTGCTCGCTCCGAATTTGGCGCCTCAAAGTGTGCATCTGGCCCAAGAGCAACTCGGGGGTGAGGTGGTGACATCGGAGGCCAAGATGCCATGAAGGATCGGAACGCAGACTATTGAGAAGGAAGTGAGGTAAAATCAATGCCCGAAAGAGTTAAGGCCGTGGAGAAGTTTGTATTTGTCCCGTACTTACACCATCGGTCTGCGAGATAGATTGGTCGCAACGCGTATAGTATGTGACAATAACTTGATTCTCGACATAAATACTGTCCTGTTTTGTACCACAGACCTGGAACATGGCTCATGGACGATAGTAGACTTATGAAGATAGTCTGCGGTCCATGAGCTTCGAATATTATCGAAGAAACGACCAGAGCTGGATCGTATAGTAGCATGTATGGTGCTACAGATGTCAACACCTTTTGTCTCAGAGAGTTCCAACGCTTCTGGCAGTGTTTGGTTCTTAGGTAGGGCACTGAGCACGATCAAAGTTTTATAGACATAAACTGACAGCAGGAGAAAAAGAAGAGTTCATCGAGAACAACAATACCATGTTCTTGATACGTCATTTAATCAAATCAAAGTCTGACACCAAATCATCTCACCCCTCATTACTTTTACTTATTCTCTGTCTGAACTGGTATTAACACAACCATCAAGAAACGAAAATCGAAGGCGTGGAAAATTTCCAAGACTGCCCAACTGCCCGGGCTTATCTTTCAGAGCTGGGTCTCTCAACTGGGAGCAGTCACAAATCCCTTCGCCATGACCTCCTGAATCCCCTTTGCCCACACATTGGCCATCTTGACATATCCTCCATCATTCGGGTGTCTGGTATCGTTCAGGTCATTAAGTGTTGGTGCATCTGGGCTTCGCATATCGACAAATCCAAATTTTGCGCCGGATTGTTGGAACTGAGCTGCCACTGCGTTGTACTGTTCGTTGATCTTGACACGGCACGCGTCTTGCTCCGGGACTTTGTTGGCAAGGATAGATGTCAGGATTACCGTCGATCCGGGGCTTTGTTGGTAGATCTTATTGATCATCGCCGTAACGTTGGCTCCAGCATCTGGAACCTCCCCGCCTTTGTTGCAGTTGTTTGTTCCAGCATCGACGAGGACCAAGTTCGGCTTTAGCATGGGAACGGCTTTGTCTGCCGAGTCCGCAATTTGGGCGATTCTGAACCCCCCGGTCGCTTCAACAGCGTTGTCTGCAAAGTTGCCGTTTGCTCTCGTGCCAACATAAGATACAGTCATGCCCTGAGCAACCAAAAGGTCTTGCAGGTCTTTGCGATAGCTGTTGCCGGTGGTAGAGCCTGCGCCGAACGTGACAGATGCACCGAGTGCCATTATGCGCAGCGGCACAGCTGGAGCTGGTGGTGCCTGCCGGGGAATGTTTGGGGCCGCGAGCGCCCCGATACCTCCCAGTAGCGTAACGAGAGAGATGTGCATCGTTGATGAATTTTGTCCAGACCAAGCTGGTCAAAGAAAAGAATGACACAATGAAGATGTTCAACACGTGAAAAACAGTTGCGAATCATCCAAAGGCTTGGACTTGGACATTCAGCTGTACTTATTTGATTGCATGAGCCCATGTTGAGGCGTCCGTGCTGTTCTAAGTTGGGCTGATCTCTGATACTCGCACGGAACCGGATGCGGTTTCACTCTGGCTTGCAGTGTAACAGTCCAATACCATTCATCGCTCAACCCCACTATGATCTAGAAACTGGACAGTAGTTCGGGACGATGAAAGCTTGGTGCAGATGATCGCCAGGCACCGCAAGAGGGTTTAGGTCACTCGCAGCTGAGACGACCGGGGGCTGCCTGCAGGAGCAGCTTCTCGAGGCACCCATCAGTGCCAGTGACATTGAACGTTTGCCGAGATCCAAAAGCTTGTATTATTAGAAGAGGTTTCCTTTCCTCTATTGGACGGTTCTTCGTGCCTGTCATAGATGGCCAGTCTGTATGTGGCCAGTCAGAAGAGCAGCAAGGGCGATAGTTAGGTTCTAGGAACTGGTCAGGCGGAGAGCGAACTTCCCCTATCACTTGTATCCTTCCGTTGACAAATCTTTAAACCTAGTGGTAAAACTGCGACTGTCCACGCGTACCTAGGCCTGCTCTCGCGGTCACCTGGTAGAATTCTGTCCGGCTTATCGCACAGGACAGACAACCCATCGAAAATAACGCTAGTGCCGCCCCAGCAATATGTCAAGTACGAGGCATTCACACCCGAGGCTCGATTTGCGATGTTCGCCAAGATGAAGACCCTGGGCCAGCAAACGATAAAGTCCCCGTATTTGTGGGAGCATTCGCAAGGTCTTTTGCGTGTGGAAAGCCACAATCTAGACTGTTTAGCTGAGCAATCACCGCAAGGTTCCTTCAGATTCACACTTGGCTCGTCACGCGAGTGACTACATCTCCCTGAGTTCCTGCAGAACATGAAACTTGTCACATGCCAGTTCGTTTTATGTCAGGGGCCGCATGGATTGAAGGCGACGATCAGACGGAAAGCTGCTCTAATTCAAGCCGAACTAGCCGAGAAAAACGTGGCAGAGATTCAAGACATTGAAACTCAATTGCGCTGATGATTATCGGTGCGTTATCGCCTTGATTGTCGAAGTAGATCAGTCACTACGCTGTCGCCGCCTTCACCATCATGGTTGGCCAAAGCTGTTTTTTTGTTCGGTTGGGGGACATCTAGGAATCGCAATACTTCTCTTACGACCAAAGTCATAGTCTCCTGGGATAACTCTTTCTACCCAGCTGTTCTTATTCTTAAATGCTCTCCAAAAGCTGGCAACTGGGATGACTTGTTACTCCGTGGGACATCAAGCAAGACAGTACAATATCTTTGGATTTTGCTCAGAGTGCGCTGCAGCTTAATAGTTGAAAAATCATGCATCTGCCCAGTCAACGGCCGCCATTGCCAACTTGCCGTGACGCTGATCCGACTTCGCACGCCTATGGAGCATGGATTAGTCCTACCGACATGGGCCCGCGAAGATTCAATGAGCGGGTGCAACTACGCAATCCGGAATGCGGGGGCTAAGAACTGTGAAGTCCGTCGTAGACCCCGAGTGGTCCCACAAACTGTGTTGGTAACTCTAACCGGTGTTTGGACGAAAATCCAACCTCATTGGAAAAAACGGTGAACTCCTGGGGACAAGCTTATCGAATGCCTGTCAGTCGAAATCAACCAAGCGGGGGCCAGGTGGAACCTTCGACATCAAGACCAACAGTTGCGCCATTTGGCATTTGGAGAGTCGTATGCTCTCGCTGTCAGCAGACTCAAAGTCCGGGAATTCCCCGGGCAAATTGAGTCCACATATCCATCAAGAGAACCACCCCCAACCTTGCTTCGACCGCGGTTGACGTCGTGGCGGAGAGTCGCCGATGCGGAGGGCGCGGGGTAGGTCGGAGAGGACCCGCCGGCAGTCGTCTGGTTTGTCAATTGGCCAATTGGTTTGTTGATTTATCACCCCAGCCATCCGAGTAAACATTACGATAGTCATCGGACTATTCTCCGATCTCGCCAGTCAGAGCCGGTTAATGTCGAGTCATGAATCCACAGTCTGCATGTTGTCTCCATGACGTTTTGTGAATAGGACCGATTGAATGAGGCCCATTTCGGGCCCTGCTTCACCGGGAATGACGTTGATCGGGTACAGTCACCGAAAGAAAACAACGAAAGCTCGGTTTCAATCGCCGGGTGCCATCACGGGAGGACATTTAAGAGCCGGCTGTCCCCATACCATCAGGCGAGTTCACTTCTTGTTGGCCCTCACCGGCATCTCACAGCGATCTCAAAGGCTCCCCGAACTCACAGTTCAGTCAACACCAGCCAGAGATCCAAGATGAAGACAGGCGTTCTCCTTGCTGCCGCTCTCAACGGCGCCTTGGCTGCCGCGCAAACCAACGGGTCTGCTCCGTCGGAGGTCCCTTACTACGGTCGTAGTCCTCCGGTATACCCCTCTCGTAAGTGTCACTCTCAAAACAGGTCTTGGTAAGTTTCTAACATTTCTCAGCCGCTGGTAACGGCACCACCAACCCAAGCTGGGCGGCTGCATACCGTCAAGCTAGAACTTTGGTGGCAGACCTGACCGTCGAGGAGAAGGCGAACATCACCCGAGGATGGACCGGTACTTGTGTCGGCAACTCGGGCGCGATCGAACGCCTTGGCATTCCATCTCTCTGCTTTGCGGATGCTCCTGATGGAATCCGCGGTCAAGAGTTTGTTTCCGCTTTCCCGGCCGGTATCCATGTCGCGTCTACCTTCGACAAGGCGTTGTTGTACAAGTACGGCAAAGCACTTGGTGACGAGTACTACGGCAAGGGAATCAACGCTGCTCTTGCCCCTTGCGCAGGACCCCTCGGCCGAGTAGCTCGCGGAGGCCGTAATTGGGAGGGACTTTCGAATGATCCTTACCTTGCTGGCGCCGGTATGGGCGCAATCACTCGTGGAATTCAAGATGCGGGCGTTATCGCCACAGCAAAGCACTGGCTGTTGAACGAACAGGAGTACCGTCGTCGTATCTCTGACCTCGGCGAAGCCATCAGCTCCAACATCGATGACCGTACGCTTCATGAGCTTTACGTTTTCCCCTTCATGGATTCTCTCAAGGAGGGTGCGGCATCTGTTATGTGCTCTTACCAACGCGCCAACCACTCCTATGGCTGCCAGAACTCACACCTCTTGAACGGTGTTCTCAAGACCGAACTGGGCTTTGAGGGTTACGTTGTCAGTGACTGGGAGGGTCAAATGACTGGAGTGGCCTCCGCAAACGCTGGATTGGACCTGGTCATGCCCGATGCTGGGTACTGGGGCGACAAGTTGGTCGAGGCAGTCAACAATGGTTCCGTCACCGAGGACCGCCTCTCGGACATGGTCACGAGAATTCTGGCCAGTTACCACTACCTGCGCCAGGAGCATGCTTTCCCCGAACCTGCTATCCACTCCAACTTGCAGAAGGCCTACCCCGTCGACGTTCAGGCTGATCACTCCAACTTGATCCGTCAGATCGGCGCCGCAGGTACCGTTCTCGTGAAGAACGTTAACAAGACTCTGCCATTCAAGAACCCCAAGTTCCTTTCTATCTACGGATACGATGCGACAGTCAAGGCTGTTCCTTGGGAGAACCCTTCTCGCTATGGCGGCGGCTATGAGGTCAACTTTGGCTGGGAAACTTTCAACGGTACCCTCATTACTGGAGGTGGTTCTGGCGGCAGCACGCCCCCATACGTCGTTTCGCCTTTCCAGGCCATCCAGGAACGCATCGCTAAGAATAAGGGTATTCTTCGCTGGGACTTCTACTCCGAGAATCCGTCTCCCCCTTACGTCAACTCTGAGGCTTGTCTCGTGTTCATCAACGCTTACGCCTCGGAGAGCTTTGATCGCCTGAGGTTGACCGACGAGTTCAGCGACAACCTTGTAAAGAACGTGGCTGCCAACTGCTCCAATACTGTTGTCATCGTTCACTCTGCAGGCATCCGCACTGTCGATGAGTGGATCGAGCACGAGAACGTCACCGCTGTCGTCTTCGCCGGAATTCCTGGTCAGGAGAGTGGTTACAGTCTGGTCGATGTCCTCTGGGGTGACGTGAACCCCTCTGGCAAGCTTCCTTACACGGTTGCCAAGCTTGAGTCCGACTACGGCGACCACCTGAACTCGAGCGCTTCGGATGACTACTTCCCGGAGAGCAACTTTACCGAGGGACTGTACATCGACTACCGCTACTTCGATGCCCAGAACATCACCCCCAGATACGAGTTCGGCTACGGCCTCTCTTACACCACTTTCGAACTCGCTGATCTGACTGCCGGTCTTACTGCCGCTGCCGACACGGCCGAGTACCCCGACCCCGAGATTGCCATTGTTCAGGGAGGACATCCATCTCTTTGGGAGACAATCGCTGTCGCCAAGGCCGCCGTTACCAACACTGGCGATGTCGAGGGCGCTGAGATTCCCCAGCTCTATGTTGAGATTCCTGGTGGCGGTGAAGATACCCCGGTCCACCAACTTCGTGGATTCACCCGCATTTTCCTATCCCCGGGACAGACTTCTCGTGTGTCTTTTGAGCTCACACGACGTGACCTTAGTGTCTGGGACGTTGTAGCTCAGCAGTGGCAACTGCGCAGGGGTACCTACACCCTGTGGCTGGGCAACTCCAGCAGAAACCTGTCTCTGAAGACGACTATTGAAATTAAGTAATTGGTAATTAGAAACAGGCAGTAGTTACTGTTAATGAAGTCAATGTAATTTCACGAAGATGTTCTGTGAAGTGTGTTTGCATACATGTTCAATATGCTCTGTGTTTGATTCGTGTCGCCAGTCAGTCAATACCTTATGTGCTGGCGCGCATCGAGGTTTGGTCATACACTTTCCAGGCAAGAAGAGCAATCGGAGATACCCAGTCAAAGTTAAAAATTACCCCGGGGAAAGTGAGGCGTATGCTAGTTATGATTTCGGAATTATCTAGCAATTATTCTGTAAAGCCGAACTGCGCCAGGCTTAGTCAGTCATCATAGGAATACGAATCTTCATGCTGTGCCTAACCACATGTACGCCCGCACTGATAAGAAGAACCGCTGCTAAGTTTGGATTATTAAGCTTAAAGAGGTCCCGAAAGACTGAATTGTTGTGGAGCGCACTCACAAACACCGTGACCCAGAGCCGGAGGGACGGCTCGGCGCTAGTCAAGCCACCTAGCCCAACACAAGGCCCGCGGCCATCGTTCGTCCGTGGAAATAGCAAGGCATCCTGGATACCAATAGTGAAAGTGAGCATAGTTTACAAGGTGTTTGAGCTGTCGCTGGCTCATAGTTGTAACATAACAAACATAAAAATGGCCAAGACACGCTGCATTTTCATTTGAGTGAAAAGCTTCAGTTTCATCATCTTCGCACCGCACGTCCGACATTGTTGAACTGGCTTCGAATCATATTAAACCATTGCCTATACATCGCCAAAAGCCGTCAAACTTTCGAAATGGCCCGAGTTCTCATCCTTGGTGGAGCTGGCTACATCGGCTTGGCCGTCGCTCAGGCTCTCATTCGTTCTGGAAACTATACTGTCTTTGCTACTTCTCGAAGCGACACGAAGACCAAGCTTCTTGCATCAAACGAAGTCAAACCTCTTGTCGGAGAGTTGTCTGACATCAACTTCGTCATGGGTACTATTGCGGAAAACCGCATCGACGTGGTTGTTGATCTTTCCCAAGCCTACAGTGACGCGACCACGATCCTTAAAGCTGTCACTGGAGCTGCTCAGGATAGGGCCTCCAGTCTTGCCACGGAGAACTCCATTGGGCCCAAACTTGGATTTGTCTACTGTTCCGGATCATGGGTCCATGGCTCTCCCCGCGATCAGCGCATCAGCGACACCTCGGTCCCCAGCACATTCCTTGCTGCAGACAAGCCCGCTACAGCCGTCGCTTGGCGACCGGCTCACGAGCAGGCCGTGCTGAAGTCTCGAGACATCTTAGATGTTGCCATTGTCCGGCCCGGCGCTGTCTACGGACGAGGCTCTTGGGTGATGACAGCCTGGTGGGGCAAGGTGCTGGATGCAGCAAAACGTGGCGACGAAAACACCATTAAAATCTCTGCTTACCAAGAGACTCGCACAGGAGTCGTTTGCGTGGACGACCTGGCCGATGGTTTCGTGCGAGTTGTGGACCGTCTTCCCACCTTCGGATCCTGGCCTGTTTTCGACTTTGTAAGCGAGACGATTCCGATTTCGACGATGATGGAGGAGGTGAAGCGTGTCATCGGCGCCAAAGGGGCACTCTCTTACGTTGGTTACGATGGGAATCCCTTCTTCGAGGCTCTGGCATTGGTTTGCAACGCAACTTCAGGTCGTGCGAAGGCTGAGCTGGGGTGGATTCCGAAGCGAACAGAGTTCGTGCGGGACCTGCCGCAACTTGTTGCGGCCTGGGAGGCATCGCAGTAGTGATTGATATGAACAGAGATCTCAAGCAGGGCACAAGAACAATATGGATACATGTAGTTTACGACAGTTCAATTCATAGAATCACAATCCCAAACACATGTTTAGGTATGTAGCCGAGAAAAGCAAATTCACCCGTAGTACAATCCCTTGTTGAAATATCATGATCTCTTTGTTTGCAACAGCAAGCGTCCACAGATTTGGTGTGGGTTATGTTCCCGAGACGGACTTATCGTAGACAATCCCTTCGAAATTCAAGATTGACGAATCCGACGCATCGAATGAATACTCACTTATTGTATCGTTGATGAAGCCGTAAAGAAAACCGTCCATCGTCGTGGCGATAGCGGAGAAGTTCGCCACCTTTAGCTCGCCTGATTCTCTCACCAGGACATTTGGTATGGTTTCATTGCGCGGTCCAATTATGCGACCAGATATTGTGCCGTTGGATGAAAGGATGAGATAAACACTTTCCGTCCAATTTTTGCGCATCGTGACGGCATATTGTTGTTTTGACTCAGTTACCGAGAGCTCAGGAAGCACGATCCCGTCGAGGATTTCGGAGCCTAATTTACGTCGTTAGCATCCCAAGAGAAGCATACTCGGTAGTAAAAGAGGATGCTGTAGCGTACCGCGAGTCCAAGTGTAATTTGTCCCGGCTAATGGATATGTTGCTTCGAGCATGGCATACTCTGTGGTGGCAGCGTCGGTCCTGCCCGTCACTTTAGACACCAGACTGACTCTGTCTAGCTCCACACCGCGTAGTTGAGAAATGATGGCAAGACTTGTTCCGGTCGTGAGATTTGGCAGATGGTCGTCCACTGACTTTGGAACCCACTTATCGCTGTCATTGGAGACAAAAACGTGGCCGTCTGAATCTTGGTACGCTAGGAGACGGTGGACTCCGACCCGCTGGAAGCCTTCCTCATCGTCATAGAATGATTTGCTTATTGAAGCTGCTAGTTGCGAATTGAGAGATGCCGAGAGATTCGCCGTCGCAACAGAGGTTCTTGGGTACCATTCGACACTCCCTCTCTCACTGTCATCTCTGATACCATGAAGAATTCTGCCAGTCCCGAGGTAGACGACCATAGTGTCGCCACATCCCCAATCCGCGCACGAAAGAGCCGCCAATGGGGCGCCAGGTGGGAGCTCGACTCTTTCCTCTTCCTTCGAAGACGCGAATTTGAGTGTCAAGTTGACGGATTTCCACTCTGATGAAGGTGTCATTCGATAGCGTGTCATCAGGGCGCCGTTACCGTCCTGAAAAAGGACAGTGTGCTGCATTGACCCGTTGATGGTTCTGTTCGCGACTGCGAGCCTCGTCGTGTCAAGAATGCTTCCTACAACTTGTGCACTCTTCGAGGGGCTTCCCCCCTTTTGCAACCCCCCAGCAACGCCACCAGCGATGGCACCGATAACCACTAGCAGACAGACGACGAGTATTGTGATGAAAATCCGTCGAGAAAGACCACAAAACCTCCGTCCTTGTCCTTTGCTCATAGCATCGGAGTCCGAGCTCGGCGGTTGCCCATGTGATAATTCATAACTCTCCCCTGGAGGCTTGTGATGTTTATTCATGTCTGGTTGAAGATAGCGACCCTCTTCGTCCCATCTATTGACTCCGTGGTTAGGATTTACTTCAATACCAGACATCGCTTCGTGTGGTTGTCGAGGATTCAACTCGAGAGTGCTGTAGCCTTGTGTAGTAGTCATCGCTCTGGGTTTGGTGTAGGTACTGGTTGGGATGCGTGCGCCGTGTGGTTGTGAGAGACGCTCCGTGGAAGAAACAGTGAGAAATATTGGGAGCAAAACCAACTGTCGTCATCATTATTTATTGCTTTCTTTCTGACTTCGCGCCCGCCTCCTTGTGAGGCCTTAAAATAACATCAGGCTGTGGAACGTTGACGTCAAGCTCAGCCCCATCTGTAAAGATAAGGATTGGGGGCTTTCCTGATCTCGTTGGAAGCCTTCTCAAACCAGATTTCGAATATCTCTAAAAGGGACGATTTTGTTCAGCACTAAGGCAAGTATTTCTGCACGATTGAACGTCAGGTGTGACGGTTGTTTGTTGGTTTATGATCGTCTCTTGAGCCTGCTGAAACAGGACTTGCCAACGCAGCTGAAGGACTTGGCGAAACAGCCAACATCAGGCTTTCCAACACAGTGAAATCGCCTCGGGCTCTCGATATTTCCGCAGTGTGATGTCTTTCCCCTACACGCTGGCATCCTAAAGATAATGCGTTTTTTTCCAGTGGTAGAGCGATAACTTTACCTGTGGCTATGTATTCTCTGTCACTATCGCCGTCGCTGCTGTTGTATTTTTTCTCATCGCTACTTTGACCGTCGCTGCTATTAACCCTATTATAACTTCTCCATACTATTATCATCTTTGATAGGAGTCATCAAGTACCGATATAGCGGCGCATTCACCGGAAAGTTCGGCGGTCTGGTCTTCATTATTTCCACTTCACAACGTTCAAACGAGACTTGCGACCCATGCATTGCTTCAGGTAGACGATGTAGTAAAAGAGTGATGAGTGGACTTAGATCGATTAATTTGAGAAGTACGGGCCAAGATTCAAAGTATATGGAACGTCTAAAGCTCCCCCATGCCTACTATGCAAGTATGACCGACGCTCTCTGGCGGTTCCAAAACCTTCTCTTACTTGCTCTTCTAGAGGCAGAGTCGTTCGTGCGCTTGTCGGACTGGAGCTCTTTAATTCTGAATAATTCTCCATACTCACTTTCTCGCTTTTGGCTCAGGATATTGTAAAATTCCACGAGAACCTCACGGTAGCGTGACTCGATGATCTCGTTGATGCAGAGATCTTCGATTTCGGCCTGCTCTTGAAGCGAGTCGACGTGTCGTTCGGAAACTGTAGAACGTGCTTGAGCAAATATGCCTGGATGGGCCTGGCGATCTGAAAGCCATTCGGCCGTCGAAGGCTCGTCTTCACCCGCTCGGAAATGAGCGATATCGTAAAGATGATCTTGTAGATCCCTGATTGATGTATCGAGTTTTCGTGTGGCGTATTCATCCATGCAAGCGATCGCGAGATTTGAGTAAGCCATTTTTGGTGAGTCTGACTGGACAATATCGAGCGATGCGAAAACAACTTCTAGGTAAGGCGACGCTTGTGATGCAGAAGAATCCAGACTTGGACCTTCTCTGAGTATTATATGCTTTGAGACTTTTGGTGTTTTCAGGGTCTTCTCATGGCTACCAATGTTTCTTTCATGCCATAAATATTCCATCTTCAGTATTCTCTGTGATACCTATGTTTTCTTGGTGACGAGGAATCTTCATCGGACTTCCAAAGAAATTTCCTTTGGCCTCCAAGTTTGAGGTCATGGCCAAAGCTTTGTGGCAACCAAGATCTCACAAAGATTTCCAGGAGGCTGTCCAGGCCGGTCTCAAGCGGCCTCTCAGCCCTGCCAGAGGTATCACTGATAGGATAAAGGCATTCCTACACAACGGCATTGTTCTGGTTAGGCCGATGAAGAGAACAAAATTTCAGCCTCAAGCTTTGACCTTAACCTTTGCGTCACAACACTCCACTGATAGGTACCATGTGCCGAGACTATTGTCATATCACTGTTGAACTCCTCATAGCCTCTGATGGCTAGCTGCCTTTTAGAAGGCAAGTTGCTTTCTAAGCCGTCTCTAAGCCATCAGTTTCACACCATGCTTTCTTCTTAGGTAAGTACATACATTAAGAGACGCCAAACCCAGTATACGACTGCCACAGCTAATCAGATTTCTTTGACTAGAGACTTGCAGTCCTTGGCAGTCATTGGCGCATTAGCGCCGCCTCTGCTGACTAAACTCCCTAAAATTGTTTCCCCCCTGCATATCACAGTCATCAATCTCTTTGACAACATCGCAAGAACTCAAATCCTTTGATCGTGATAGTCATTTACATCTTGAAAAAGCCTAGCTTTTGAGACTGCAAAATGTCTACCCAAAACCTCGAAACCGACCAGGATGCGAAGATCATCTACAACTACCATCGCATGGGCATGCCCCTCCGCCCCGCCTCCGCCATATTCTGCCTCTGCAGCCTGGATACACGCGTAGCTTCCCGCGCTGCTCAGCTCTTCCTCGACGGTTACGGCGACTACCTAATCTACTCGGGCGGTGCAGGAAAGCTTACGGAGAGTCGTTTTTCAAAGCCCGAAGCTGAAGTCTTCGCGGAAATCGCGCAGGGTATGGGCGTTCCGCACGACAAGATCATTGTGGAGCGCCGGTCAACGAACACTGGCGAGAATGTGCGCTTTACGTTTGCATTGTTGAAGGAGAGGGGATTGAAGGCCGACAGTTTTGTGTTGGTACAGAAGCCTTATATGGAGAGACGCACTTATGCGACATTTCGGAAGCAGTGGCCTGATGCGCAGACGGAGTTCACGGTCACCAGCCCTGAGTTCGGATTTGAGGACTACTTTGACGCAGAAAACCCTTTGGAGCTGGTTGTTAATATCATGGTAGGAGATCTTGTAAGGATTCGGGAGTATCCAGCAAAGGGGTTCCAGATTGAGCAGGAGATTCCGGAGGAGGTGTGGGAGGCCAACTCGAGACTCATCGCCGCGGGCTATGATGGGCATCTGCCATAGACAGACACACCAGTTTGGCTCTCCAGTGTGGTCAATCAATCTCTAGCGCAACCGTCACTTTGATGACTTGCAGATTACAAACATTGAAGTTATGTTAAGATACTGGGTCCAGCAAGGGCGTGGGGTACGGGCGGTTAGTGGGGTGTGGGAAAGCCGGCCCGTTGTGGGATGAAGTTAGGATGAGCCCTTCATAGGTTCCTAGTCTCAGAACGGCAATGAGACGACATCTGATTCAATTGCGTCAAATGCCGGTCTTGCACAGTTTTTTGATGTTCCGTTCGATGTACCATGCCCAAACTTCCGATATCTAGCAGGGTAACCCCTTGTTGTTTACTCGTATACAAGTTTCAATCGGCTCAACGAACATTTGATCTCCAATGTCTTGGCGGACATACGACGTCTCATCCCACCAAAGTTTGCTCTACTCCGTACTTAAGGTTTACGGTAATCCGTGCGCCCGACTTCAAACGATTTCTCGTTACGGGGCTGGCTTGTGAACACTTAAATCTCTAGGCCGTCCTACAGATGTGACAAAGGAGAACTTGTCGCGTTCTACTGGCTGGATCAAGTGTGCTGTTCGACATTCATTCTAGATTCACTGTTTTTTCTCGTACTGCCCTTGAATTTCTCTCATTAGCAAGGGCGAATTTCTGCGTCATGATTCGAAATGCTCTTGGCCGTGGGGCTAAACGGGTCCAGGCTCAATCAGCCCAAGCCGAAGCTCCCCAATTTGCAGAGGTCACCTGGTGGAAGGACCCAGGGTTGAGAAAGTTGTACTTTTGGGGTGCCATATTGATGGCCATGTCTGCGTCCACTGGTTTTGATGCGTGAGTCCTAACAACTGACTATGTTTCGCGACGGAACGAAGTTAAGCGAATCAAACCCAATGGCAGGAAACTTATGAACACTTCCCAAGTAATGGATCAATGGCAGACCTCATTTGAACATCCAACTGGAGGACGACTTGGGATCATTGTTGCAATTCTCGACATTGGGTCTATGTGCAGCTTCTGGATGGTGTGAGTCAAGCAGAAGAACGGATGTCGTCGGACAAGTTGAGCGGAACTGACGATTGAGATCAAGACCTTTCTTTGCCGACAATTATGGCCGCAAGGTGCCCATAATCATTGGCTGTGTCATTGAAACGATTGGGGCATTCATCGGCGCTTTCTCGAGCAGCCAAGGGAGTAGGCTACAGATCAAGAACCCCTGAAATTATTGGCACCAAAAGCTTACCACAGACTCAACGTGACAGGGTACATGGCCGGTCGTTTCATTCTCGGTTTCGGCAGTTCATTCAACGGAGCCGGCCTTCTCATCGCCGAGATTGCTCATCCACAACACCGCGCCAAGATCTCTGCCATTGTCAATTGCATGTACGGCGTTGGGTCCACGTTCTGCGCCTGGCTCGCACTTGGCACAATCAAGATTTCTACTGAGTGGTCGTGGCGGTCCTTGACCATTCTTCAGGCGTTTCCGGGGCTACTTGTGCTGTCTCTCATTTGGTGGATACCGGAGTCTCCCCGTTGGCTTATTGCGAAGGAGCGATACGAGGAGGCGGAGCAGATGCTTGCTAAATACCACGGAAACGGAGACAGAACAAACGAGACCGTCGCTTTTGAGTTCCGTGAGATGAAGCAAACACTTGCTCTCGAGTTCCAACACGGGAGGTCAAGCAGTTATTTGGATTTTGCGAGGTATGCCGGAAACAGATACCGAGTGGTCATCTTGATTTCGCTGGCAATGGTGTCCCAATACAGCGGTACTAATCTGTTTTCTAATTACGCCAACAAAATCTACGAGGGCGCCGGGATCAAAGACCAGACGAACAAAGTCCTTGTAAGTCTCAAGCATTCTCAAAGAATACATGTACTGACACTTCGGCTGTGATAGCTCAGCGGCGGCCAAACACTGATGTCACTCGTCGTATCGGTTGGATTTTCCCTCACTATCGACCGCTTCGGCCGTCGGCCGCTATTCCTTACCGCCACCACGGGGATGGTTTTCATGTACATGGGCTGGACGATCGTCAGCTCCCAATATGAACGAACTCATGACCTCGCGCGGTTTGGATACCCCCAGATTGCCTTCATTTGGCTCTTCAGCCTATCTTATCAAATCGCGTGGACTGGTATTATGGCCGCCTACGCATTGGAAATCATGCCGTATAGCCTGAGAGCTAAGGCGGGGGTCATCTCAACCATTTTTGTTAAGGGATTGATTGTTCTCGGAAGGTAAATCGAGTGTTGCAGCCATGCCGGAATTTACTTGGATGCGAGATGCTGACTAGTACTGACAGCTATACCAATCCGATCGCATGGGACAATTTCACAGCGGCAGGCCATGCATGGGTTCTGGCAATGTTTTATACCGTAAGGAAAAGGCATGGCCTCATACTTTTCAGAGAGTTCTAACATATTCCAGATACTAGACTTCTGCTACCTGCTGTTCGTCTACTTCTTTTATCCGGAAACGAAGAACCTCACACTTGAAGAAGTTGCCAGAGTCTTTGATGGAGACGACGCAAAGGTAGCGCGAGTGGACATTCAGGAGGTTAAGAAGGAGTTGGAGGAAGAGCAGAAGAAAGGAGCACAGGTTAACGTGAAAGCACTGTAAAATCTTGCGTTTCTGTTCAAGAGACCTAGTCGGCCAAGCTGTGACCATGATGCATGATTATTCTAGAGATATATGTTCATTAAATCTACCAGCTGTTTATTCCTCATCCGATATGTCAAAATCCGCCTTAGCCCCCTGTGCGATAGCATCATCTGTGAGAACACGGATGGCAAGCATAGCCATACCCTTGGCACACTTGATAGCCGCAGCATGAGCCTCGTCCGTCGCCGCCGCAGCTGCAAACTTCGGGTTGTGGCCTGCGACATCCGGTGATGTCGGGATGACAAAGGCGCCGTGGAAACTGGGAACAAGGTGAGATACGTTGCCCATGTCCGTAGAGGCGTTGAACGGCTCAGCCTGGTGAAGTTTGATGGTCTCCCCGATAGCCGCCATGTCTTCGACGTATGTCTTGCATAATGTGTCGTTGGCGCGAAGGTTGGCATACGTCGGCGCGCTAATGATTCTGTCAGCAAGAGCAGCGGAAGATCTAGAGGCTACTTACACAATGTAGTTGATTTCACAACCTGTGGCGGCAGCACCAGCCTCAAGACAGGCCTTCGTCCTCTTCAACAAAGCATCGGCGCGAGCAATTGTTGGGCTGCGCACGTTCCAATTCATCCTGGTGTAGTCCGTAATTACATTGGGGACGGTGCCTCCAACTTCGATGACACCGTGAATTCTCTCATCAGACTGAATTTGCTGTCTTAGAAGAGCAACGTTGCTGTAAGCTGCAACCGCTGCGTCCAGCGCATTCAAACCCTTCCACGGCTCACCAGCCGCATGCGCCGGCTTTCCGCGGAACTCGACTCTGAACTTGTGGCTTGCAATTAGCTTGAAGCCTGCCAAACCCGACGACCCGTCACCACTTCCGCCTTGGTGTGCTGCTGTGGGATGGGCCATGATAGCCGCGGCGACATCTTCAGGTGGGTTGAACGCGCCGGCATCGATGAGCTTCGCCTTGCCACCACCGCCCTCTTCTGCTGGAGTTCCGAGAATGCGCAAGCGACCGGGGATCTTCAACTCTGTCAACGCCTGCGCCGCTCCCAGGAAAGCTGCTATTGATGAAGTCGCGATGAGGTTGTGGCCACACGCGTGCCCAATGTCGGGGAGGGCATCGTACTCGGCGCAGACCACGACTTGGCGGCCCCCAGTGCCAATCTCAGCTTCGAAGCTGGTTTCCAGACCATACGTGTGCCTCTTCACTGTGAACCCCTGCTTCTCGAGATAGTTGGTGATTGTTTCGTGGGCTATAAATTCCTGATAGGCGGTTTCCGGGTTCGCGTGGAGCGTCTTGTTGATATCATTGTGCAGCGACGAGTTCAGGTCGTCGAGATGAGAGTTGATGATGGCGCGCGCCTTTTCGAGATCAAATCCCTGCGTGATTTCTAACGCCTGGTTGGTGGTCTGCTCGCTTGCAGGAGCAGCGGCAGGGATCTCAATGATTGACATGCTGGACGGATGAGAATGATGTGGTTGCAATGTCAACGACGCAGAGTTCAGGATCGCAGAAGACACACTTCAAGCTGAAGGAAACTCAAAAACGGGCAAGCTCTCTTTTTGACAGTCGGGCAGCCGATGGACCTCAACATACGATTCTCGCCACGTTCCAGAATAATCACGGTATCTTTACGAATTACAGCATCATGAGCCGGGTGCGGAGCAGCGCTATCGATGAGCAAAAAGACAGGGATACTCCAACTGGAGAACAGGCGCAAGAGCCCATCGGCAATCGGAGCTCTCAACTTGCCGACCACCAAGACGAATCTGCAAAAAGATAGCCGACGGTCGGCAGTTTTGGCAGCAGTTTCAACCTGATAAACAATCCGCCCATCGCCTAAATGGCGGCGCGCAGGCGACGACAGCCAGCCACCTCCACTTAGTTCATCTGATCAGTCAGTCGACTTTATCTCTTTGACCCTCTTTGAGCACAAAACACAACGCTCTTGTCTCGTCGGCTATTTCGAGAGTAAACTGTTACACAACAGATATTCGCAGGAGCACAGGAAGAGCCCGTTGTATATCCATCCAAACGAACCCACATCAAAGCGCATGTCCATCCATATGCGCGCCATCGCACACAAGTCACAACGAGTCGCTTTGAGAACCGCCTAAACCCGAACACCGGTCAAAGGGCCCCCAGCTCTTGGCCTCCACTCAGACGCCTCAGAATCCCGCGACAATACCGCCGACACGGCCGACCACTGCTCAGTCTTTAGGCGACCGCCAATGAGCTCTTCGCCCACGGAGCACGAGGGGAGCTCTCCTGGTGGTGATAGCAGTAGCCCGGCGACTGCAGCCGACGATGCAGCCGCGGCTTCCGCGCCTGATGACCACCATGCCGCCGCAGCCGACGAACATGCAGAAGAAGCCGATCCCACCACCCACCCGGGCACGGCGTCGGCTCCGGCAATGCGCACGGGCGAGGGCCGGAGTGGACCGCGGTCGAGGAACGGTTGCTGGACGTGCCGCACGAAGAAGGTCAAGTGTGACGAGCAGAGACCCAACTGCCACCGCTGCACCCGCTTGCGGCTCCTCTGCGATTATGCACCCCGCATGAAGCTCACCAAGCGAGGCAAGAAAAGCAAGGATCGGCTGCTATCCTCCGTCTCGTCGGCTGCGTCTGGAGAGGTGAGGTCGCCCGGCTTGCCGAGCTGGGCGCAGGCCGTCGCGAACCTGGACCAGAGTAAGACGCTCTCGCTCTTCAACCCGTCGGCTCCGGCTACGGGCGCATGCGCGTTGGATCTGTCGTCGGCCGACCACGAGGCAATCCGTTACTTCCGCACGAGCTTCGCTAAGCTCAATCACACCAAGAACCCGGACTTCTCGCTGTACTCCATCATGTTCGACATTGCGCAGACGGACCCCATGGTCATGCACGTGGTCCTCGCCCTGGGCGGAAGAGAGCTGGAGTTCCGCCGCAACAAGGATGCCGAGGAAGCCCGGGGCCCGAGAACGCCTCTGCAGCATTACTCGTCGGCGTTGAGGATGATGGCTGACACCATTGGCAGCGACGGTAACGACCCGCTGGATCTCGATTCGGTCTGCACGGCGTTGTATCTCATGCTGCTCTATGAGCAAAAGTATGGTGACGGAAAGTGCCAGGGTCTTTCAAACCATCTCACCGGCGCAAGCTTGATACTCCAACATCGATTCAATGATCTGCTTCTCCAACTACCGGCCCCCTCGCCCGAGACCAGCAGGAAAAGCTTAGCCCTTACCCGGCGGGGCCAAGACGAGAACGGATCGCGGCTGTCGCTGTACTCGGCGCGCATGCTGGTCTGGATCGCCCTGCATGATGCAGCTGCAGCATCGTATGGACTAGGCGGGCAGCTGAACTGCGCTCTGCACAAGATCATGGGCGCCCTGGATGCCAGCAACGGCATCACTCGGACCGGGATCCCCAACAGTCCTTTCCAGCCGCTCGACAGCTTCGAGAGGTTGCATCGCTTCTCGAACCCGCTGTACCGCAACATGTGGGCAGATGCGTACCCTCAAGCTGAGCTGCTCGACGACGTCGAGAACCGCAACGTGTACGCTTTCCTCGGCGCGTGCAGCCAGCTGCGCTTCATGATTGCCCAGCTTGCGAACCTGTCAAACGACGAGGACGAAGCTTCGCAAAAACAGCGCATCATGGCGGTGGACATGACCATCCAGCAAATTGGCTGGAAGTTCACTGAGCTTCTCGAAGTCGCAGCGGAACTGTCCATCAGCACGGATAACTCCCACCGTCTCGTCGCCAACATCCGCGGCATCGTCCCACACTACCACGCCGTCGTGCTCGAGTTCCTCCGCCTGACTCGCTTCAACGAGACCCCGATGCTCTCCACACGCCAACGAAATGCTCTGCGCGAGATCATGAACCTGGCTTTCCAGGCCTTCAAGCACGAAGGCGACGAGTCCATGACACGCATCGCGTGGCCGCTGTTCATGGTTGCGCTGGAGACGGATGACTTACTGCACCGGGAGTGGGTGCTCAGCCGGTTCCAGGGAATGAGTCGGTTCGGCAAGAACCTCGACCGCGCTCATGTCTTCTTGAAAGAGATTATTGAGATGCAGAATAAGCTGGGCAGAAGAGTTGATGTGCGCGAGCGATTCCAGTCCGGTGAGGTGGGGTTGTTTGTTATCTGAGACCTCCGGTAGGCTGCCTGGTCTTTTTGACAGCATCCCCGCCACTTGAGTCTCTCAACCAATGCCGTGCGTGACACGATGGTCCGCCCCCTTAGACGTTGGTTTCCCCGCATTGCTGAAGGATCCGGCGGGGTCGTGGACCATGGCGTGGGATCGGCTAATGTTTAAATGCAAAGTCGCGTCGGCTATCGTGTGTTATCAGCGGCTATCAGTCACGCGGCGAATTCGATGGAATAACACCACGAAGTAATCCGGACGTAGTCTATCATCGCCGCGCGGAATCAATTTCCGTGGACAACCAGCTGTGCGATTCCGCATTAGGATGGCCGGGTTCGGACTTCCATCCTGTTGAGTTGAGCAGGTGTGATAACGATCACGCGTTCACCGTCTTGGCTTCGATGTCGGGGTGTTGGGGATCGACTTATAAGATCTTCTTCACCCATCGTCCCTGCGTTGCATCTGAGTCGCAACCCGGAGTTCACCCTACTGCTTCCTTGCTCCCTTCGCCTGCAATTGTCCGCAAAGATGGCAGAAAAGTTGGAAAAGACTCCTATCGACGATGTCGGTCAGGCGGACCAGACGCTCCAAGACATTGGCGAGGGGTTCATCTCTGGCCAAGGCTTGACCCCGGAGGAAGACAAGAGGATCCTTCGCAGGATTGATATGTGGTAAGTGATACCTCTGTGCTTCAATCTTGGAAAGCATTCGTTGACTGAGCATCACAGCCTCTTGCCTGTCATGGCTATGTCGTACCTCTTCCAGTTCCTCGACAAGTCCGCGCTGAGTTACACCGCCATCATGGGTCTCAGAGACGACATGGGCCTTTCCGGTTCCGAGTACTCCTGGGCGAGTAGTATCTACTACTTTGGGTACCTCGTCGCGTCATACCCCGCCGGCGTTGCCATGGTTCGCCTTCCCGTCGGCAAGATGATTGCCAGTTCAGTGTAGGTTAAGCCCTTGGCTACTTAATTGGCGATTGCAGGCTAACATCTCAGTCTTGTCTGGGGTATCATCTTGATGTTGACCGCCGTCTGCTTCAATGCCGCCGGCTTGCTCGCGAACCGCATCATGCTCGGTGTGGCTGAAGCAGCCATCGCACCCGGCCTGTCCATCGTCGTCTCCATGTGGTACAAGCGCTCCGAGCAGCCTCTGCGACATGGAGCTTGGTTTCTCGGAAATACCATCGCCGGCATCTTTGGCGGCGTCGTGGCCTACGCCATCGGTCATATCGAGAGCATCGCTCCTTGGAAGGTTTGCGGCTTCCCTTTCCATGCTTATCGGCAACCGCTAATTTCATATTCAGGCCGTCTTCCTCATTTTCGGAGGCATTACCACCGCCTGGTCTTTCACGATCTTCTTCCTCCTCCCCGATACCCCCACCAAAGCCCGATTCCTCAACGAGGCCGACCGCATCAAGGCCATTGAGCGCGTGGCGGAGAACATGACAGGCATCAAGAGCGATACTTTCAAGTGGAACCAGTGCATCGAGGCTCTCACGGACATCAAGGCCTGGCTGCTCTTCACAATCCAAATCAGCGCGCAGATCGCCAACGGCGGTGTCCACGGGTTTGGATCAATTGTGATTAAAGGCATGGGCTTCAGCACGCTCAACACCCTGCTGGTGCAGATGCTCGGGTCTGTGTTCCAGCTCGTCTTTGTGCTGATGGCTACCGGAGGAAGCACGTATTTCAAGAACAGCCGAACGTACTGGATGGCGTGGAACTTGGCTGTGTCAATTGCGGGTGCGGCCATGGTGAGGCAGATCACGCCCGAGTTGAAGTGGGCGAGGTTCATGGGGTACTGCTTGACGATTGCGTACAGCGCCAACTTTCCGATGATTTTGTCCATGTCTTCGGGCAACTTTGGCGGGTTCACCAAGAAGACTACTGTAAACGCCATGGTGAGTGCTTCTTCCAATTTTCTGACGACATTTTAGGACTGACTTGGACAGATCTTCATCGCCTACTGCGCTGGAAACATCATCGGCCCTCAGCTCTTCTTCGAATGGGAGGCTCCGTCATACAGGTCTGGATTCCTGGCCATGTTGATCTGCTATGGCATCGGAGTTCTCACGTGCTTTGCGCTCCGATATTATCTCATCTGGGAGAACAAGCGCAGAGACAGCATCGGAGAGGTTCTCGATGTCGGGGTCGGGGACCATGTTCCGCTGAACCTGCTTGACAAGACGGATAAGGAGATTCCTCAGTTCAGATATGTGTACTGAGGTATGTTGTCACGATGCAGAATGAATCTTCAGTGAAGTCAAGGATGTCCGAGCGAGGCGTAGGCATCAATCTGTGGAGAAAGAGGACTGATTCTATTCGATTCTCCCGATAAATTGTGATACCATAATGAAACGATTCTTTATTCCAGTTCCCAGACGAGTGGCTCCTCATCCCTCATCTCGCGCCATCTATTAGTTGCCCTCATCACATCTTCACAACCCTTCAGTAGGAATCCCCATTTTGCCACGAACTTCTCAGTGACTTCCCAGCCATCCGGATGCCATGGATCCGACCAGGCTATGATACCCGGCTGATCGCTACATTGAGTGCTATCCGAGCAGCCCACGAGATCGATGCACATCTCATGGTGATCGTAGCTATCTCGATAGCGGATGGCGTTGTCTCGCATGCCCCCTGACGGGAATATGTCTATCCAGCTTTCGTGCACTGTCGAATTCTGCAAAGCAGTAGGAAGCAGTGTGGGCGGGATCGAGGACGGGGCAGGGAAGAGGGGGGTGGTATGGAGGTCTGGGGTGCAGGGGCTTTCTAAGAGAGAGGTGAGAGAAAGAATGTGAATGTTGGTGATTGTCGCTCGAAAGACGTTGTAGTAGACCAGCGGGATGAGATGGTCTCTGTATAGGGGGAACCAGTTGGCGGGGTTCCGATAGTAAAGTGGAATCGTGCCGGGGAGCTTCGATTTTGCCCGACGCTTTGAGGTGGATGGGCGACGACGCGATGAACGGACTATCGCATGAACTTCCTGTGCGTCTGCTACCTCATTTTCATTTCCAGAAGACTTTGATTGGTCTTCAGGCCCAAGCTGGCATGACTTCGCTGGTGGGACCCATTGGAGAATCTGGATTCTAGGCGCTGAGCCAGCAGTTTTGACCGCCCTCTCCCATGAGAAATCTCCGTCATTCTGTGTTTGACTTTGTTTCTTCAGGAGGGTTTCTAGGGCTTTCTTCTTTCCTGCTCGACTATTCCGTCATCAAAGCTCGTTGGATATAGGGTAGATTACATACTGTGAGCTCGAACGTTCAAGCGATTCTGTCTTTTCCGTCGCTCTGCCCTGTCACGAAGCCCAGTCCAGTCGTCATCCGGACACTGGGCCTCCCCAGAGTGGAGCATCGGAGGGAGAACATTGACAGGCACTTTCGGGATGTGGCCATGCATGATACCCAGAATTCGGGTGGACGCGTTGTTGAAGGTTGTGATACTGCAGGTTGCTTACGTCTTGTGACCTAGAATGAACATAGGTGAAGATTTTGGAGTGTGCAGTCAAAAGAATGTCCCCAGTACTTATCTGCCTGCGGCTTAGAAGGAGTAGACGGTTGTGCAGGGATCAGCTACGGCGGTGATCCTCTAGGAGCGAGCCGAATCTGCATTGTGCTTACAACGCTATTCCTGATAGAGGTCACTGTCATCAATGGCTTTCATCAGCCAATCAAAGGAGATCGAATCATTTGTTAGACCAAGAATCTAGCCACCGAAACCAGCCGTGGCATGCACACGGGGCATCTTCATTCCGAGTGTGTGGAAAGCTCCGCCGATGTGAGCCATTATGAAGCGTTTGCTTGTCCTAACAGTCTAGTTGTGAAAGATAGTGGGTGTTCCACGTAAGATCCATTCACTGTGGAACATTGAATACTGAGAAGCCTGCCAGAGGATCGATGATGGGACAGGACCATCCGACGATGTTGCGAATCATCCTTGAGATTCATTGATGTTTAGACTTTTCTATAACTACAGGTAATGATACAATCTTCTACGGAAAGATTACGTTCTTACTCCTGCGAAGCCGTCTCGGACGACTCACCCTCTTTCTCGGTCTTCTCCTGGGCCTTCTTTTCAATGGTGGTCTGCTTCTCCCACATGGCGTGGTATCGACCTTGTAGAGACAACAGCTCGGAATGCGTGCCGCGCTCGACAATCTTGCCCTTGTGGAGGACAACGATCTGGTCAGATGTGGTGATCGTCGACAGACGATGGCTGTTGGAGGTGTCAGCAAGAGGAAATTCTTTCGTGGAGTATACAAGGTGGGAGTCAACTCACGCAATCGTGATGGTAGTTCTTCCGGCAGTCACGCGCTCCAGGGCATCCTGGATCTGTCGCTCAGTGTGAGAGTCCAGGGATGCGGTAGCCTCGTCCAGCAGCAAGATACGGGCGTCCTTCAGAATAGCTCGTGCGATGGCAATCTAGGACATGTTAGAGTGATGTATCCTGCACTTTGGGGTGGGGTATACGTACTCTCTGGCGTTCACCTCCAGACAACTTCAGACCGCGCTCACCAACCTTGGTCTCATACCCATCGGGGAAATTAAGAATACGCTCGTGAATGTTTGCCGCCTTGCAAGCCTCAAAGACGTCGGCCTCGGACGCCTTAGGGTTGGCGTAGAGAAGGTTGTACATGATCGTCGCGTTGAAGAGAACGGTATCCTGCGGGACGACACCAATGTTCCTGCGCAGGCTGTCAAGCTTGAGGTCCTTGATGTCGTGGCCATCAACAGTGACGGCGCCCTCCTGGACGTCGTAGAAGCGGAACAAGAGCTTGAGTGAGGTAGACTTGCCGCTGCCGGACTCTCCAACGATGGCAGTCTTGGTGCCGGGGGCGACGGTGAAGCTGACACCATCAAGGGCGGGGTCACCCTTCTTCGTCTGGTAGGAGAACTTCACATTGTTGAAGGCAACCTCTCCCTTAGGAGACGGCAACGCGATAGCATCGGGCTTCTCGACGATACCGGATGTTTCTTTAAACTGCAACGCATCAGTAGGTTACTTTCAAGAACTGACGAAGAGCGCTTACGAGATCAAGCATTCGCTCCGCTTCGATGAGGTTGTTCTGGAGCATGGTGTAGTAGGTGCCGAAGAAGTTGAGAGGGCCCTGAAGCTGAACAAAGTAGTTGATCAAGCTGACGAACTCGCCGACGGTCTGCTCGCCAATGGAGATCTTGTAGGCTGACACAGCGACGAGCAACGCGGTTCCGAGGGAGAAGATGGAGCTCTGCGTAAGGTTGAGACCGTTGAGGGACCACTGCACGAGTCGCTCAGCCCTCTGGTACACCACGACATGCTCCTTGAATCGTTGCGTCTCTGGAACGACAGCGTTGTTGTGCTGGACCGTCTCGTATGCCATGATGGCGTCGGTCTTGATGGCCTCCATCTCACGCATCTTGGTGGCCATGTCCCTCCTCTGCTTGCCGCGGTACTTGGCGACGTAGATAGTGAGGAAGATGTAAGACCACATAATGAAGAAGACGATGATGGTGTAAAACGCATCATACTTGACGAAGAAAAAGACGCCGGCGACGAAAATGTCGAAGACCATGGGGAACACTTGGAAGCAGAAGTTCTCTAGGAACGTGTTCATCGCAGCACCGCGGCTCAGGGCGCTGGTGACCTCGCCAATCTTCTTGTTGAGGTGGAACTCCAGAGACAGGCCCAGGACATGCTCGAAGGCGGCGCAAGAGAGCCTGCGGAATAGAGATTGTGAGACGGGGATCCAGAGGACGGACCGCAGAGCACCGAGAATTCCCTGGTTACCCTGAAGCGCACGGAAGACGACATAGAGGATGATTTCTCGGTAGGGAATGCCACCCTGGCCGAGTTCGTCAATGAGGGAGCCGAGCAAGACGGGAGCGAAGACGTTCACGGTGCGCTGCAGGATGAGAATGACCAAGCAGAAGACGACGATTGCCTGGTAAAGAGGCGAGTCCTTGGGCCTGGTTACAGTCAGCAGATGGACTACATTCACAGCTTTCAGTGGCCTTACCAGAGATAAGGGAAGAGAACTTTGAAGCCAGCAAAGTAATCGAGCCAACCGGTGCCCTGGACCTGTTGCCTGGGTCCAGCGGGCGGGCCGTGAGGATGGGCGCCTCCATAATTGGCCGAACCGTTGCCGTTCTGCAGCAGGGATTGTCGCTCTTCCGGGGTTGACCTGGGCGTTGACGGTCGCAATCGGTATTCCCGGAACGCCAGCGCGATAGACATGAACAGGATGAGTGCGATCCTGGCGAAGCCTAGGGAGGATAGAGAGTCTAGAAGGGGTTTCGACACTCGCAGGTAAGGGTGCTCCGAGAAGAAGAGGGCGGCAATCACCGCTTCGAAGAGGATGGCGACGATCCAGGCATAGGCGTGGCATGCGGTCGGCACCCACGGCCCCTCGGGATCAGGAAGCAGACCAGCGAGGAAGTAGAGGAGGACCGCGACGTATGACGCCTATGTTTCGGTCAATTGGTTGCATCGTGAAGATCAGCAGAGGTTGACACATACAATGTAAGCGGCGAAGGGAAAGTCGACCTTGGCCGGGCCCTCATAGTGACCGCCGAACGCCTCACGGACGGCGACGATGGTGCTGGCAAACTGGGAACTTGTGAGCCTCGACGTAATCTTCGCCTCGATCAAGATAAAAGTCTTCTCACCAGAACAGCGGAAAGGATCAGTTGGAAGAACCAGATGAGGCGGTTGTAGAACTTGCTCAGGGCGACGGCCTTCTCGTCCGGCGCGTCCCGGCGCGGTCCGCCACGTCTTTCGCGCCAGAACTGGACGGACTGGGCCCCCAGCAGGGCGACGAAGAGACCGCAGGGATAGAGGTAGAAGGCCACCTGCAGTCCCAATTGCATCCCCGCCATGGTTTGGAGGCGCTAGTTGCGATGGTTGAGCATGGAAATGGGTTCGGTTTTGATGGAAAACGGTCGGGATGGCATCGGAATGTTCTGACTGGACTTCTGTTCAGATTCTCCGACGAAGAAGCAACCTCCTTGTTCAACGCCGCGCGCGCACGGATGACATGACGGACAAGCACGCGGACTCCGTCGGTTACGTCAGCATCTCCGAATTAGTCATCAATCATGTTCGCCTGTTGATGCAAAGAGTGAAAGACAGTTCTTCATACACTTCTGTTTGTACATAGACTGTCTTGTTAATGACAAACCCGTTTGATACTGTAATGTTTTCTCGAAAGCGAATTTGATTTTGCTCCTCATTTACAGGTCTTTCGGTCAAGACTCGGTAAACAATGCATCATGCGTGGGAACTCCGCTGGTCTGGGCCAAGATCGCCACACTAAATCGCACACAGGGGTTTTACCAGGCCTCCACCAGCATAGGGCGGAACTGTTTGGTAGATTGTTGCAGAAATCCATCCAGCCCTTTCTCAAGTCAATATCATGCACCATAATCGTTCCATATCCAAGTGAATTGAGAAAAGTGTAATGGCATTCCGGAGATAGGGGGCTCATTAATCCCGACTAGACTATCCAGGATCTCTGAATGGGCAGCAGATCGCACAACCTTTACTTTCTTGGCCGGGCCGAACCGTCGTGCCACGTCAAAGTTCGTGACGAGCTAATATGGAATATTGATGTTGCATTTCTACTTAGACACGATGGGCGACAAGGATCTCGCAAAGCAGAGCTTTTGATTAATTCGCAGTTAACAACTCCCGTTCGCTGGGTTCCGGCTGCTTACGCGGCTCATAATAGGCATTCAGTTCTTACCCACGACTTGGATGCCGACGGACTATTCCATGATCCTACATTCATGGCATGAATCATGTAATCAGTCTGTGGGTGACTTCCTGGACAATACTACGTCTTGGGAATGATTTAGCCGGTACCGACCTGAATGAGGCTTAGTGAGATGCCACCCGCACGTGTCCCTGTTGATCACAAACATTGGCATGGTGGAAAAGGTGAGCGGTCAACTATTCAAGTGGATAACGAACCAGGGAAAATGACTGATGCTCGACTGAGCAATGACTCGCCACGGTGAAAGTCTGGTGAAGCGGTTGAGATCATGAGCTCGGTTTGTAAATGAATTCGGCGGCACTTCGAAGCCATTGTCAAAGTCACAAATTGAACGACATTGCTTGCACAATGCGACGTGAAATCACCATCGCGCATGGTTTGGAAAACAAAAGCATCGACTAGCACTCAGTTCAACTTGCACAACAAATTTGATCAGAGCGACAGTGGATAGAGCTAGATAGGTGGATATCTCCATATTTCAAGACCCATATTCATCGGTGGGAAGAATCTACCAAGGGTATTGACAGCCTTACACCGTCCGTGACCTCCGATCATAAATCATCTGTCCGTTCGACACGTAGCCAAAGGGGTCCAGGCTTCATGGGTCACTATATAAGTACTCGCACTGCCATAGCTGAAAATGTTGTCCGCCTGTCAGCTGTTACATCACCATCTTTCCCTTCGCCTTACGACCCGATCAAGTCCATAAACATTGTCAACATGAAAGCCTGCAAGGTTCTCCTCCCGTTCACTCTCCTAGGCACTGCCCTGGGAGTGGATATGGCCAAGTACCAAGCTGGGTCAGGCGTCGACGCCTCTTTCGAGCCGTTCCTTGAGTCGTACGTCAAACCTCTTCGTTCTTGGGTATCCATTCACGTCAAGTACTAACTGAAGTTTCCCTCAGTTTGTACGCTTTTGCCGAGGACCACACGTCCACCGACACGTTCACGGACTTTTTCGTCCCGGACACGGGCCGTCTGATTGTGCTCGAGAACACGGCGGAGGGACCGGACGCGATCGTCAAGCTCAAGCAGGCTCTGCTCCCCACAACAGGCGAGAAGCAGTGGAACCATCTGCCGAACGCTACGACGGTGCACTCAGAGACTTCTACCGAGAAGATCTATAATGTGCTCGGTGTTATCCAATCGCGATTCACCGGTGGCAACTGCTCGGTTGCATAGTAAGCACTCTCCCCCGCTCTCGGCCGAGTTGCCGCCATGACATTAAATTACGGTCGGACTTCGCTAACGGATCATCTGCATTAAACAGCTACTCTAGTCGCTTCACTGTGCTTAAGAGCAGCGATGGAAAGGTCCGCAACGAGGCTCACAGCGGCTCGCTTGTGTTGTACGATGACTACATTGTCGACCCCCCTCATTCGCCTACGAACATTCCTTGCTAAACCAACGCGCAAAATGTAACTAAGACGATGTACATGTGGTGTAAATACGCGTGGTGGATGATGAGCTTTGGATGTTACATATGACTGGACGAGATGCATACTAGTAGTTTCAATTGCTGTTATGAGCATGCCGCTTCATTCCATAGAGCTATCACTCTACATACTACATGAACGCCAACAATTACGACATAATGACACTCTACATATACCTCGCTGGAACCTTTGTCATGCCTTCCACTGTACAAGACGCGGCTCTCAATCCGTCGCCTGAAGGTCCTCAGCGTTCGCCATGATTACCGATTCATTCAAGAAGTGCGAACTGGCCTCCAAGTCTCAATTTCGCACTTTTATCCGCAGAACATGGCTCCCTTTTGCTGGGAATGGAATGATGTAGTCTTGGTTGAAGTCAATATCTCTTTCGGTATCGAATAACTCGAGCGAAGGTCCCTCTTGGCCGTGGTAAATATCGTATTTGCGGATGATTGAAGCAAGCACCATTGACATTTCTTGACGTGCAAAGTTCATGCTGTTGCCATGGTCAACAAACACGATAGTCATTGAAACCAGTGCAATAATCACGTACCCAATGCAATTTCTAGTGCCTCTAGCAAACTCGATGAATCCTATGTCAAGTCTTGGGTTGTCGATCCATCGTTGAGGGCGGAACTCGTGGGGATCTTCAAAAGCCTCTGGATTCATGTGCGCGATCTGTGTAGTCATATTTGTCGACGTCCCTGGAGGGAGGACATACTCCTTTCCTCTGCGCTTGTCATGGTAAACGATAGGAACATCTGGCGAGACTCGAGGTAGCCTGGAAACGACGCCAGGGTGAAGGCGTACTGTTTCTTGAATGATGGCACTCAAATACGGCAGCTTCTCGACCTTTGCGAAGGATGGCACTTCTTCGGGGTCAGGAAGGGCGGCAGTGATCTCGGCTTTGACTTTGTGGAAGACAGCTGGATTGGCGAGTAGTCGGTAGATGGCAGCTTGTAGTGTGTATGGTGTTGTACCCTCACCAGCAAAGACGACAAGCTGTGCCTCATGTGCAAGTCGTGGAATGGTTTTCTCTTCGTCAGGGAGCTTACTGTTTAGTATTCCCTCGAAGATTGTGTTCTTCGCACTGTCAGGGTTTTTCGAGTTTCTGATTTCCTCAACCTTTTCAACCCACAACTGTTCAAATGTAAGCCAAAAATATACTAAAGTCCAAATCTTCGGGTATCGGCAACGAACCATCTGCTTGTCCCACATTTCTGTCAATGATGGGATGAACGTCTTGACGGCCCACGGTGGAGCTAAAGCCAGAAATGTGCCGACCCAAGGAAAGTGGCAGAAAGTGTGGTTAAGGATGAAAAAGACGTCCGTCGACAACATGTACGGCATGGCGAAATTGCTCTTCTCCAGAACATGAAAAGAGTCACCAAATGCGTACTCTGTAATCAAGTAGCTTGTAAAAGCCCGGAAAACGTAGTGCATAGGCAACACCTCGCTTGCTTTGCCAGCGTTTTGCATCCGCGCAAGTAACTTTTCCAAGTGCTCTTGAATTATGGGTTCGAGTCTGCGAATACTCGCTGTCGAGAAGAATCCGCTGATGGCGTTACGACGTTTTCGGTGCATATCATGGTCTATAGTTGCGACGATGGACTCCGCAGCTGTCGAAGAGAACGAAAATTGGTCAGCCGAGGAGAAGGTTCAAACGATGAGTTCACTATCGGCTTACTTCCTGTTCGCCTGCCGGTAAAAAAGTACTTGTTTGTCTTCCTCCCAGGTCCCGGAAATATGGAATCGATGAAGTCTGGATCATTGAAGTGGACCTCGTGGGGGTTTATGCGAACGATGGGGCCTGCGGTTAAGTTTAATTATTATCCATATCGTTGGTAAGATGTGGCATGATGACGCACCGTATTTCTCATGCATTTGGCCGATCTTCCTGTAAGACTGACCCCCAAGCACGACATCGTAATAGATCTCATGCCAATAGGTCACAGCTGGGATATTCAAGGAGTTGTTTAGCAGAAGTCTCTTGAGTTATGAGAAGATACAAATTGACAATCTCACCAGCAAGTCTTGGTCCTGGAATACCCGAGATCGAAGAAAGCAACGATAATTCTTTGTCAAATCCTGTCCCTCAACGAAAATTGCCCCAGGTGCGGTTTCATTCTTACGACGGTACGTGATGAGCAAGAATGTGTACACAAGCCACACAGCCAGAGCCGCATAGAGTGTTGTTAGGCTTAATAGCCCTCTTTCTCTCCATGTGTTTATAATACTGGCCACGAGAGGGCTCTGGCCGAAGCGTTCGAATGGTGACATGATCTCCTTCATTGATGAGGATGGCACATAATTCAGTTCAAGCCGAAAGATCAGCTCGTGGTAAACCATTGCAGGTTCTATTCATATTGTACTGTCCGTCTTCTACATGTTTACGGCATTGCTCATGCACTATTCCTGATACTGCCTGGTTCTCCATGATGCCATTCAACATCCGGACTCCTGCTATTCTCGATTCCGATTTGACGCAATATGTGAGAAGGAAGCTAAAGCCGTATACTATAGTAACCATGAAGAAAACATGTCGTTTGAGTGAGCGGGGATTCTGAATCATGTAGGCACATCAAGGGGTCGGCAGGAACGGGGCGGCCCGGGGTTGACCCGTTGATTACATTGACCCTGGTGAGCACGCTATCATGCATGGTCAGCAACATCCACCACCGACACCATGCTCAAATTCAGAGTTTGCTGATTGCCAAGATGACACGAACCGGACATCCTCCTCGACAAGATTGCTGACGCGTGTAGCTTACGGTGTAGTGTTATCTAGGGGTCCAACAGTTTTGGGCATGCCGCGTAGACGGGCGTCTGGCCGCAGTCCCTGCAAAGTTGGTCTTCAAACACGGCTTCATGTCCGAACATTAGATGGGGAACAATATTGAGGTCGTAGACGAGGCAATAGTAAGCTTGGGTGTCCACCGAATGTCGTGAATGGCACTATCGCAGTTGGATCTGACTCAGATGTAATTCATGGGACTTGGATGAACTCCTACCTTCCCCACAACGTGAAATGGGTTAACTCAGGAGAGATGAAAAGGACTAGCTGCCGGGCGGCCCGGAGGGATCTCGGTTCGTCCGATGAACTCATCGAAGCTGGGAAGTGGTTATTCATTCTAGACATCAGTAGGATTCGATAGCGTGTAAAACCCCTTTCGACGTGGGCTGATCGAGAGACCGCTGAACTCAATGAGGAACGACCAGACTCATACTAAACTTACATGTCTTCGTTCCTTTATGAAAGATAGTTCTTGTTATTTTGTATCAATCACTCTGTGTCTATCCGACCTTTTCAAGGAGCCAATCGCGTTGTCAACCTTGTTGAAACTTGCGTCTGTATTTCAGATTCGTCCGACATGCAAGCACATGCATCCCTTCTTTTCGGCATAGCCACGGCTTTGTCGCAAGTCTCTTCGGTCACCGCTGCGCCTTTCAACGGCTCCACATCCCCTGCAAACTGTCGCTATCTTCCGGGAGACAGGCAGTGGCCAGATCCGGCAACCTGGAGAATACTCAATGATACCGTCGGCGGCAGACTCATTGCGGGTGAACCGTTGGCGAAATATTGTCACGGCGCTAGTTACGATGCTGACGCCTGTGCCGACATTCGGGCGCGATGGACCGAACCAGTCACATAGTCATTCAACCCTTTGTGGACCGAGATTGCGCCCTCCAGAAGAACAGCCCATTGACATTCAAAAACAGCTTTCAGGATCCTGTCAACGTCATGTCACCCTACTGGCTCAACAACACCTGCAGCCCCTATACTTCACATAACGCGTCCTGCATACTAGGAAACATTGCATCCTATGCTATCAATGTCAGCAGTGTCAGCGTTGTTGTCGCAGGTCTGGAGTTTGCCAGACAGAACAATGTCTGTTTGAGCATCAAAAATACTGGGCATGATTACATTGGTCGTTCCAACGGTGAAGGATCTGTTGCCCTATGGACGCACAATCTCAAGGACATCACATTCTTCAACTACAGTAGTGCCGTGTACACCGGTCCTGCAGCCAAGATATCCGCAGGTGTTCAGTTCTTTGAGGCCTACGCTGCAGCGGCCAGCCATGGACTCCGAGTTGTTGGTGGGTTCTGTCCTACTGTCGGCATGGCCGGTGGCTATGTTCAAGGCGCCGGACAGTGTCCACTAGGAGCTACGTACGGACTTGCTGCTGACAACAGGCTGGAGTTCGAGGTTGGAACCCCAGATGGGAGACATGTTGTGGCATCGCGTACAGAAAACCCGGACCTTTACTGGGCACTGAGTGGTGGCGGAGGTGGCACTTATGGAATCGTATTATCGTTGACGACCAAGGCACACCCTGACGGACAGGTCGCGGGAGGATCCCTTGCCTTCGACAACACCAACGAAGAATCTTTCTGGGCAGCTATTGAGAAATGGCAGCGTCATCTCCTTCTTCTAGACCAGATTCCGGGTTTCACCACTGTCTGGGGATTTACTAACGCATCATTCAGTATCGCTTTTGCGACTCTGTCCGGAGGCAATGCTTCCGCGGTGGCTGATGCGCTCTCGCCGTTCCTCAAAGAACTTGACGACCTCAGCATCGTCCCTTCGTCGTATGAGACCAGCGACCGCTCAACCTTTTACGAGCACTATGAACACTACACGGGCGATATGCCCTATGGGCCGTACACTACAAACGACGTCATCGGCGGCCGTCTCATCCAGCGTTCGACGATTGAACATAACGCAATCAATCTAGTTGCAGTCTTACGAGACGTCGTCAAGCCAGGCCTTCCCTCAGTGCGCGTCAATGGCATTGCCGCAAACGTAACACATGCCCGCGCAGGAAACAGTCCAGGCGATAACGCTGTTCTTCCAGCATGGCGCGAATCTCTGTACTGGCTCAATGTTGACGTCTTGTTTGATCCTGCATCTTCAGTGTCAGACATTCATGGAATCCAAGTGAAGGTCAACCAGTTCCAAGATCGCCTGAGGCCTCTAACGCCTGGTGGAGGCCCATACATGAACGAAGGAACATAAGACAATGTGGATTGGAAGACGGACTATTACGGTTCAAACTATGATAAGCTGCTACAGGTCAAGAAGACCTATGACGCAGACTTTCTTTTGTATTCGCATACTTCGGTGGGGGCTGACGAGGTTACTGTTGCCTCTGATGGGCGCATCTGCAAGAACTAAGAGCTTTCTCACGGTTTTATGCTGGTGTCAACCGCGCGATGGGTTCGTTAGACTGCTATGTTTGCGATCGTCAATCCTCTGAACTGGCTCTCTTGACAGATTCTTTTCAATTTTCCGACTGTATTAATAGCCGATTTAATTCACAGAAGACCTAGTTTGGTGCCAGACAGAAAACCTCATAACTGGTAGAATAACGTTTTCCTTCTTGCTATGGAATGAGAAGATGTTTTTCCTATGCTTTAGGTGCGATCCTATATGTCTAATAAGAGTTCAGGTCAATGTCCCAAACGACTCGGAACTTTCAAAAAAACCTCACGGATTGCTTGATACGACTGGGAGTAGAGTGCACCAAAACAAGAAATCTCACGATAGCGTTGCGTCGCACAAATCAAGAATTCTGTTGCTGAACGGTCTCATGCTAAGTTGCGTAGAATTCTTTCTTTTCTATTCTCTTTAAGACTCCCATCATTGGGACCCGAAATCACAAGCTGTGCCTGCTTACGACTGATTTTGAACCAACGATGCTACTATTACCATGGCAGCACAACACCATCCCACTGGATCAACTTCCCGCCGTGGCTGTCCCTTGTAGCTGAGTCAACCTCCTTCACGATTCCCTCAGTCACATCTCCAACCTTCAATGGCGCTTGCTCATGGCCAAAGTAATGTGCACCGTTGTTTCCAAGGTCCGTTTGGACCCAGCTGAGATAGCTGTCAGTATGTTCGTCCGCAAGTGCACGGGTTGGCCTGTCTTACCCCGGGTCGATGGGAAACGCAAATAGCTCCGGCTCTTCTCGGTGGATAGCCTTGGTCAACCAATGTGCAACGACTTTGGATGTGCCATAAGCCGCATTTGGCATGTCAAGTTGGTTCTGCAGGTTTATTAGCGGACGACCTGCCCACGTGATTGGTGCAGTATCTTACTGTCAACCAGGCCGAACACGAGCCAATTGTAATCCACTTGCCGCTCTTGGATTTCTTCAGCAGAGGCAGCGTAGCTTGGTACGTAAAGATAAGACCGTGGACGTTTGGCACGTAGTGGCCTTCGATATCTTCGACTTTGATCTCGGACACCTTGGGCCATGCAAAACAGACACCGGCATTGGCAATGACAACGTCAAGGTGATCAATGCCCTGCGCTTCCAGTTGTTTCACGGCCTCTAGACCGTCAGTCTCGACTGTGATGTCAAATTTAACAAGTACCAGGGAAGACTAGATGACTCGTGATCGGGATCGCGAACCGTGCCGATGACGGTGTGATTAGGCCTAGCCAGATATTTCTCGAGGAGGCCTTTGCCGATGCCGCGATTGGCACCAGTGATAAGCACGATTATTGGTGCCATTGTTGCTTTTCGTTCAGGGCAGACTCAACAGGACTGGATACACAAAGAGACACCGAGGTGAACGAAATGCGTTGCAGGCTTCTGGCTTGTGGAATATCTATAGCCTTCAAATATCAACTCAATTATTCTCTCAACGCGTCATCGTCGCGTAAAGCAGCATTTCTGATGCACTGTAATCCGCAAAAGGCTGACAAATTCAGACTCAGTAGACGTCAGGAGCCTTGCTTACCGGGCAGCTTGGCCAAGCATGGTCACAGTCGGCATTGATGATGCCTGGAAGGTATGGGGTTTTGGCGCCGAAACTTGCTCGACTGTCTGTCTAATCGCTTGTCATCGAATCTCAGTGCCATTCCTCTACTCGACCTGCCCCAAAGTCTCCTTTCATGCTGGCTGCGGGGTATCAATTGCAACAACATCATTTCCATGGACGGTTCATCGCAACATGAAAGCGACAGGGTAGCTGGACCATTAAGTCCCACCATTATTGAATGGAGGGATCATTACTGCATGGTCAGCGTCTCGCAGATTGTTACAGACAAGCTTCCTAGTGAAAGCCAAATGCTGACCATGCATACTGCAAGGATACACGGAAGTGGGATCTCTTGCCCCACGTGGGGGTCCGATTGCGTGCGAATGGGTCCCCATGAATCTCAATTTCGCTACCAGAACGACATGGAACGATAACGAGGATGACAACGGGGACGATAAGGGCCAAAAGTTTCCATGAACTCGGGTTTGTGGACAAAATAGGAAATCTGGATCCGTCAACTTGTCAGCACAAACTCAAAGCTGTAGGCTCGAATGTCAGGGGAAGGGGCATTGAAATTATCTCAAAGACGCAGTGGCGCAAGGAAAAATTCAATTGGTTTGCGTAAGGCTTGTATTTAAAACTCATAGATGTCAATAGTGAACTTAACACATTTACTACGTCTAGCTATGGATAGATTGTTTCATGTGATATCTAATCAAGAGCATGGCGAATAAAGTTTACCATCGCTTGCCAAATCTCTTTGGATCCGCTACCGCTCAGCACAGTGAGATGCCTCTTTCCATTGGCAACATATAGCTCCTTTGGTCCTTCAAATCGTCCGAATGCTTCTTCCTGCTCCTCGGCTGGAGATATGTCATCCAGCCCTGGAACGATCATTTGAACCGGCGTCCGAACGAGATCAAGAAGCTCCTTAGGTCTGAACAGGGCCAGTTTGTGGTACGTCTGCAACGTGATTCGATCTCGAAAGTTAGGTGCTCCACGGTCGATAACGGCATTCATAAAGTTGTATGCCTCCATGCCCCCCGGTCCCCCGGATCCTGCCATGCCGATGGGGTTCTCACCTCTGCTATTGAAAGAAGGCAACGAAAACGGCTCGTTACCACGAAGCTGGGACTGCCGGTCTCTGATGAGCTGTGCGAATGCTTTCTCCCGCTTCTATGGTTGGATGAAACTAAAGATGGGGCACACCATAACCAAAGCTCTCACCCGCCGATCAACAGCGGCTGCACAAGCGCTCACCGTAGCACCGAAAGACATGCCCCAAAGAACGATGCGACGGGCGTCCACACTTGGTAACGATGCAACGTGTGTTACAATGTCTGTGATTGGCAGACGTTAGCAGAAGCACGTGCGCTATCCCACGACCATGGCTTGGGATTTCGTGTGGCAGACTTACCGGAAAGGTCTTCCGCCTGTTGCAGCGGACTGATATGGTTTCTTGGTAACCCGTCGCTATCGCCAATACTTCGTGGATCGTATATGAGGGTGTTGAAACCCAAGGACTGGAACCACTCAGCCAGTTCCGGCAACAGCATCTCTTTCACACAATTAAACTGACAGTACGTTAGCTTATTTTTCTAGCTATATCGGTCGAAGGAACGCACCCCATGTGTCATAATGATAGCCGGAGCTGGACCGTCGCCGACGGCGTAGAACAAACCGCGGAGAACTACGCCATCGATCGTTTTGTATTCCACCTTCTCCCTTCGGGCTGACATTCCGAAATTTGGATTAGAGAAAGAAATACGTCTTTGAAAGCGCGATGTGGGAACTCTTGTAATTCCGGAATAATTTCGCAGGGTAGACAATATATTTGGGATGGTTTGATGCAGACAAAAGTGCCCGCAAGAAGTATGTGGAAGCCCTCGTACGACGTCTCAGTTTGGGCAAACAAAATGTGTTTTCTTTACTGACAGATGGACTTGAATGAACTAATTTGAACTTTTCAAATGAACTTTTCAAATGCGCCACGGACGATTTATGAGAGCCAAATGGCAGACAGCTGTACCACGAAAGTGCGAGGCCACCGGGCGATAACGACACATGCTGAACATCCGGGATCGTCCTTAGCAGACCATCACCTCCACCCACGTTCCAAACTCGCGTATCTTGTGGTACAAGCCACGTGTCTCAGTGTTCGGGATCAAAATACCTGTTGAAACAGTTCTAGCCGACGTATTGACACCACTGCAGAATATCCTTACGACATCGATGTGGCCCACAACTTTGCGGGCGGGAGGTGCCCCCGGACGGCCCGAGGCTCCTTCCATGGCCCCGTTTGTGTGCATGAGACCCTTGTTAACCACCTCAACTTCTGATACTGGGTGTAAGTCGACCAGGCTACCGAAGTCCCTAACGTACTTCTCGTGGGTTGAGTCCCGGTGAACCGCAACCTGGCCTGTTGCGAGGGTTCGGTTTGCATCGTCAACCCGAGAAACTTCGTTGATACAGCATGCGACCTGGCTGACTTTGCAGCAAACGATTCATTCCATGTTGCAACATCATCAAGGCTGGTCAGCCTGAGTGGATGTAGTAAGGATAATTCCCACTTCAGGGCGTCGGACGTGTGTCGTATCCTGCTTATCTCTATACCATAGCCACAAAGTGCCAAACACCGCGCACAACGCCATTGGGGGCTGCTACTGCGACATCTTCAACGATACAACATGGCTAAGCTGGGAAGACTACGACTCATGGTCCATGTTCAGAACGAAGGCTATCTGCAAGGGTCGGCGATTCGCGATGTACGGGGTAGCCACCTTGCAATCAAAACGGCACTCGACGTGGTATTTCCAACCCCCGTCGTTGAAGAATTCTGCACGTCTGGCCAAGTTTCGCGATCTTCTGGTTTGATAACGCCAGAGACGAAACTTTATTGGAGCCTTCTCCACGATGGCGACACCAGTCATAGGTCAGAGGATGTGACTTGTCGGGCGGATTGTACAACAGGTCTGGCCAGGCAATCTACAAGGATTACCGAAGTGGTTATCGACAAGCGAGTGAGCATCAAAGATGACCACGGAGATAGGCAATCGCGAAGACGTGCAGATTTCTCTCAGTGTCGATATGAATGAAAGTCTCAGCTCTTCTCGCGAACCGAACTCATTGTCAGACGTTGTTCTTTGAAAGCAGAGAAGCCGCAATACCCATCTTTTCTTGTTGCTTCAAAATTCTGTCTTCGAGATTCAGTTTTGTTCAGTTATTTAAACTTACTGAGGCAACATGTCAACCTCACAGCACCCGAAGGAGCCTATCGCCATCATTGGCATTGCCTGCCGAGTTCCTGGCGGAAACACCAACCCTCATAAACTCTGGGAGTTCCTCAAGAGGAGAGGTATTGCCAGGCTGATGTGGATTATTTGCTTGGGCTTGCCTCGAGCGGATTCCGTGATGGTCCAGGGCAGCTGCATCCAGCCCAACACACCACGGCCAGAGTGCCCAGGGTGCTTGAACAGCCGGAAACTACGGCCGCAAGATCTAAGCCAGATTCATCGGACCCGACGGGTGAATCAAGCTCCGATGGCAGTCCCACCCCACGCAGCAATAATCCCTCGTCCTCTTCCGGATCCTCGCCCAGTACTAGCGGCGGGCCACTAGCCGGTGCATCTCCATCATCCAGAGATAACCAAACCCCTGTTTCTGATCGCGGGTGGCCTGGAATTTTACACATTGCGGCGCGTCGAGGTCATGAGCGAATAGTTAGGAGGCTCATGGAGCATGATGTCGACTGTAACGAAAAGGACAGCGACGGTCGGACTGCACTAATCCACGCATCCATAGACGGCCATGAAGCAGTTGCTAGAATATTGCTTCAGGCGGGGGCTCGCATCAGCGACCTTGACCGACGAAAACGCTCAGCCTTACATTGGGCTGTTTTAGGAAGTCATGGAGCGTTGTTGAGACTACTCCTCGAGTACTACACACAAAGAGACTGGGAGCATGGCTTAGATGCGTATGATGAGCTTGGGTGGACGGCGCTACACATTGCCGTTGAGAAGGACTTTGAGGGTGCCGTCTTGGTGCTATTGGAGGCCAGCGCTGACTTGCACGCGAAAGCACGAAAGACGTGTAATGGCGATAATGACGAGGGGGATACCAGGATACAGGCCAACTCTCAGGATGTCATTAAAGATTGATGTGAGGAAGTTTCCAGTCTTTTGCTGCTTGAAGATTTACGAACGCTTGCCACTTTGTAAGAAGTATGCTCGGATAATTAAGCCGGTGACCTACCTTACCGTTTAGAAACCGTCTTACAAATCATCACTTTTGCAGAGCAGCAGGCTCCAAAACCCCAACGGAGTTTTCACCTGTTGGTCAGAATCAGGCTGAAGCAGCCCCTCAAACCACTCAGACGGGCAGCCTGCCTTGCGTTACACTGCATATGACTGTTTCTAAGGATAGCAATTGGCTACTAGGCACAAGCAATAATTGGTGGAATTGGAGCCATCCTCATAGATGCTGAAATTCTCAGACACATCCAACGGAAATAGCCTGCGGCTGACGGCAGACGCCGTCACACAGCCGAGATTGTAGGTACAGGAATGAGAAAAGACGCTTTCAAGTACAGGCTGAATAATCAATGGGCAGGCTTTACTGCAAGTCTCCTTGAGGCTGGTCAAGGCTGATTGCTTTATGGCTTGCATAGCTGAACGGATAGAGAAGGTGTGGCCGATGAAGTGTTCCAATTCGGCACATGGTTACTGAAATGGGAACGTGAAGAAATAAGCAGCGAAGATGTAAATCGCGTTCCATAACCTCTCCATGGAGTTGGAATAAGTCGCAATCCAGAAACTACCACAAAGTCTTTCTTCCCTTCTAAGTTTTCTTCTTGGATATTATTTACAACTTGTATCGACCTGATCCCGCAAACATTCAATCCTGACCTACATTCTACACCCTCTTATCAGAAGCCATTCCATCGTCATGGGACATCCAAGAGGAACCAAAACGGCATCAGCCAGTGCCGTTGCCGCCGCCTCATTTGGCACCGCATTCATCGACCCCACAGGCATTTCTCTTCTCACCTGTCTCGGTGCATCTACTGCCGCAGTCATCGGGTCGACCTACCATGCCGCCAAAGCCATCTCCAAGCGCAGCTCAAAAGCGATGGAGGAAACCCGCGAGAAGAGAGCAAATGAGCAAGCACTGGCCCTCGGAATGTCACCTGAAAAGCACATGCAATTCCAACATGAGATCGAAAGTACTCTCAGGCGTCTCACTTCGTCCCTGGAGGGATCTTTCGTCTCCGGGGTTCTCCTGATTGGTCTTCCGTACATGGGCATCACTTGGGCTATCAACACTGCCGAAACCGGGTACCAAACCAAGCGTCTCAAGACGCTTGTCGACAGGGCTGGTGGCAGGAGAGCTCTGGTGAGGACAATTTCGAAGAGAAATGCCGCTGCTCAAATTGCCACGGGTGCCGCCGTCAAGACCGCAGTATTGTCAGTGACTCTGGGTCACGACTTTGACGCTGCCATGCAAAGCATTGGGGGTCACTTTGACGATGTGGACTACAAGGAGATGTTTCTGGGAACCGGCGACGAGCACAAAACATGGCTAGAGCATTCGGTCATTCAAACAACGACCAACTTTGTCGACGAGCCACAGGAGGCGATGAAAAAGATGTTGGAAGCTGCCGAAGGCGACTTTAATGGGCACACAGAAGCTTGGAACTGGGAGGAGGGGCATTCAACCGAGGATGTGGTGGCTCTCGGAGCTGTGGTTGCAGTCGTCAACAAAGCTGTCGATTGTGCAGTGGATGATCCCGTCCACAAAGGCATCGATAGGGCCATGGGAACTGCGGGGAAGAGGTAATTGGGGTTACAGTCCACTTGAGCCGGCGTTCTGTGCATTAGAATGTTGTTTGATGAAGTTTTCGAGAAATCGCGTTGCATCCAAAGAAGATAGATGTTATTCATTATATTCAATAGACGAGTCGTAGTTGTATTCCGTCCAGTGTCTCTGATCAACTTCAACACCTTCCTCGGGGTACCTTGAACACAGAACGCCCCACATGCCGCTGCTTCAGCGCTGTGGCGGCCCAGGCACGGTGCGCTTTTTCTATGACGACATCCCGGCGAAGGGTTTCCATCTCACTCGACGCGTTGAGAGCCGACCTCATCTCATCGATCCCTCAGCCATGCCATCAATTACAGGCAGAATAACGTCGATTCTGCCCCTATTCAGTCGCCAGTGGGGCACAAGACGGCTTGTCATCCCAACTGCCCAACATTCATCCCGATACTTCGCCATGAAGCGGACCGCCACAGCAGCAAGCCTCACGTCAGGGGCAAAGAGCACCAAGAAGCCCCGGCCGGCGGTTCCCGAGTATCATCTTACACCTTCAGTGAGAAATGAGGATGGAATTATCGTTTGGCCGGCGCCGGAGGACAAGATGGAGGCGGCGAGGAAGTTCATTCGTGAATGGTGAGCCCTAACTCACCTTGCACTCACTGCCTTACGTTCATCTCTAACTCATCCAGCGTCGCCGCCGGCAAACCTACGCTCATAATCCCCGATAAAGACGCAGATGGCCTCACATCCGGCGTAATCCTGCACCGCACTCTCGTCCTCCTCGGCCTTGATTCCTCTCTCATCTCATCCTACCATCCCCCCAAAGGCACAAACATTCACGATGCCTCCTGTCGCGAGGCAATGTCATCACACAACCCGGCCTACATCTTCGTCCTGGACCAAGGCTCCCGCTCTGGGCCACCTCTCATCGATGCGCCCCATCGTGGGATAGTGATAGACCATCACCATGCTCTGGAGGACGACCACCCAAAGGACTCGCTCCACGTCACAGCGTGCAACTCGCCCCCGGTAGCAACCAGCTCACTCCTCACCTACCTCATCTGCCGGGAGCTACACGAGGGCGTACAAGAAGCTTGCGACTGGCTGTGCGCGATGGGCACGCACGGCGACCTCGGCAACACCTTGAAGTGGGAGCCGCCCTTCCCGGACATGAAGCCCACCTTCAAGACGTACACCAAAAAGGCCATCAACGATGCCGTCAGCCTCATCAACGCGCCGCGCAGGACGGCATCTTACGATGTCCCAGGCGCATGGGACGCTCTCCTAGCCGCCAACTCCCCCAAAGACCTGCTCTCAAACAAAACTCTCCTCGCGGCGAGGGCGGACGTGAACGCAGAGGTGGAACGCTGCACCCATACGCCTCCGAAGTTCTCTTCTGACGGACAGGTAGCCGTCTTCCGCATCAGCTCCCAGGCGCAGGTTCACCCGGTCATTGCGACGCGCTGGGCGGGCCACCTGTCTTCGACCAGGCTGGAGGTTGTGCTGGTCGCGAACGAGGGCTACCTGCCCGACTTGGTCAACTTCTCGTGCCGTATACCGCGGTGTGCGAGGGCAAAAGAGCCGCCGGTGAACATCATCGAGGTTTTGAACGAGGTTGCTGCCAAGTCGGAAGACGCAACCCTGCGGGAGAGATTGGGGCACTCATTTGCGAGGGGTCACAAGGAAGCGAGCGGAGGTATCGTACCGAAGGCCGAGTTCGAGGAGTTGATGGCCGTGATGGAAGTTGGGAAGAAGGTCGAACGGGAGTCACCAAAGAAAGCGAGAGACAAGCCGGCACAGGGGAATACTTTGTTGAATTACTTTGGCAAAAGCTGAATCGCTATCAATCATCATCCAAGACTACTAAGTCTATGGGAACATCCCTCTCGGTGCATTCGCCTCCAAACCGTCCACACGCGCCGCCTTGAGAATGATCCGGCTGAGCCCATCGTCATACGTCACCCGCGGCTCATCCTCATTGATCGCATACGGATTCATCCACTTGGCCGACCCATCGCCCTGGCTGTTGAAGTGCCTCCTGATGGCCAGGCTCCAGCTGAAACTGCTCATGCTCGGCCCGCTGAAGTAGCTCGACCGCGCGAGGACCTCGTAGTCCAGCGCGCCCTGCTGGTCCCACGACATGTTCCCCAGCGCGGTCGCGAGCGCAGGCTCGTCCAGCAGGTCGTTCTTGCCAACGACGATGATCCCAGCCTTCTCCTTGGCCTTGACCGCGAACCGCTCAATGTCCTTCTTCTCGCCCGTCGCGACGTAGATCACACGTAACCCGAGCCCTCCGCACGTCGCGATGTGCCAGTCCGTTTGCCCGTCGAAGCCGGCCTCAGCCTTGAGCCACCCGCTCCTCGCCGCGTCGTCCTCCGTCCGGAGGTGCACGCCGCAGTACGCCCCGCGGGGGATCTGCTCTCGCGGGTCGAGCGTCGTCGCGAGGTCGAACCGCTCGCGCATCGTCCACATCGCCTCCGCCGCGAGCTCCCGCACGGCGGGGGTCACCCTCACCAGCCTGCCAAGCGCCGTGCGCAACCCTGGCTTCGCGTAAAAGTCGAAGCCGAGGAATCCCGCGGTGATGGGCACCAGCGACGGCGTGTTCTCGACGTAGTCCTCCTGCGACTTGAGCCACGCGCCCAGACTAACCCTGACGCCTTCCTCCGTCTTGTCAGGGCTCTTGTCCGACCGCGCCCCGGGAGCGGTGTACTCCCCCTTGAGTGTGGCCTTCACAGGTGCGTCCTCGGGCGTCGAATAGATCTTCATCTGCGGGCAGTGCTCTCCCATCTGGCGCAGGAACCACTCCTTGTCGAAGAGGTTGTCGTAGTCATAGTAACCGTTGCTCTCGTCCATCCAGTCGAGGTTGGCGTCGGTGCGCTTGACGTATGAGGGCATCACGATGTGGACGCCGAAGAGCATTGCTTCGTAGAGGAAGTCGAGGATCGTGCCGCGGACGTTGCCGAGCCCGCCGCGGGAGTGGCGCATGTGGAGGACGATGTCGTCGCGCCACGTCGTTTTGTTGCAGAGCTCGAAGATGCGGGAGCCGTCGAACGGGCCGCCGAGGTCGTTTTCGAGCCACTGGGCTTGGAAGGCGGCCTGGTTCAAGGGGGACTGCAGGGTTTCTTGCTGTTTTGGCCTGTCGTTCCCATAGTTGCTTTGGTAGTCGGAGTTGGGTAACGAGTCCTCGATGTTGGCGGAGGCAGAGTAGCGGTCATGGTCGTCGACTGGGGCAAACGTTGCTCCCCGTCGTATTGAGAGGGCGACGGCCCAAAGGACGACGACGGAGAGCAGAAATGGGGCGAGTTTACTTAGTAGAGCCATCTTGGACCTGGGCCATGTTTACGGGAGGCGGGGAGACGGAGAGTCGGCTTCGGGGGAGGGCACATATACGTCTCCTTATCGACCGAGATTCAGCACACCTTCAGGCTACGCAGCCTGTCCGTCATGCAGGAGGGTGATTTCGGAACGCTTTCAGCATCCAGGAATCCCTCGCTGCTTCGCTGGCTGACACCCCCTTAGAGAGCCGGAGGAAAGTACTCGATGCCGAGTGGAGCACTCGTGGAGTTCCATCCTACAGCTACTCCACCATTCCCTTCTGGGCGAGCTGCCCACTCTCACGATAACAGAACCCCCCGGCCCGAGTTCAGTGCCCGGAAGTGGGTGCCTACCATGTCGATCCCGCTCCATTGAGGCCTCGTCTTTCTCAGAGTCCGCCAGTCGAGCGGTGCGGCCATCTTTGAAACCGAATGCAGGACGTTGCGACTCTCGTTCATCATCATTTCATCAGTACCTTGTGGGCAGACTTCCCTTCGCATGACATCGACTCCCCGGGCCGAGTCTAGTATCCGGAAGTAGATGTGACACCTTTTAAGCGACCGAGACATCGGACTTTTAGTTCCCGCACGGGTGGCCAGTAGGAAAATGTCCTCAATCTCCACAGTACAACTCATTTCGACAGACTGTTAGTGAGGGTATCTTTAGAGGACAGAGGAGGCCGGAAGCGTCAAGTAGTAGAGACCGTAGCGGACATAATTTCCGATCTGAAGCCTTGTCATCACCCTATGCTTCTAAGCAGACGTTGTAGGAATGTAGGAGCAGCGGGGCTAGAAGCCCGATGTCTCGGCCGCCAGGGAGAATCGGCAAGCAGACACTCGGGTTCCAAGACGGACGGCACACTTTACGAGCCCTATCATCAGCATTTCTTTACATTCCGACATTCTTCTCTTTCTATCCAATTCAAGTCGTAGTACCAATTCTCCGCTCTTTAATAGCCAACGTGTTTCTTAGATACTTCTCCGATATGTAGACACCACTCTGCTTGTTGGTGTTCCAAGCGTAGCACCGTAGGTACGACAACCTGATTGAGAGCGACGGTGCCGTCCATCTTGGACCCCGAGTTGCAGCGGCCGTAGACCCCGCTACTAACAGGCCGGGTGCTTCTCAAGGCTCGCTAGTTGAGCGTTGCGATCGATCTTGGTCGATAGGAGATGACGGAGAGTGAGACATGATACTAAAGGTTTCCGTTTTCGGAATCGAATTAGCACTGCTATCGCGGGGATCTGGTTTAGGGCGGGATCTACCCCCGCTTTCCACTTCAAGCCTAGGATCTTGTCTCGCAAGGATGTTGCATCAGCCGCGCCCAAGTGGAAGACGACCCTCGAGTTCATCTTACTGTAGCGCTCTCACCACCGTTGAGAGCTAATGTACCTACAACTCCTGCGTGACTGCTAATACCACTCTCAAACTTATCCTCGCATTAGGCTTTTGAAGGCAAATAATGAATCACAAAGGGTAACTGAATGGGGAAGCATGCTTGGGTTCTGTCGTTCAAGGGAATTTTGTAATGTCTCTGCTACAAATCTCTGCTACAGCTACGATTGTGTCTCGAGGTGATCTATGGGAATAAGCTTCGTGAATAGTGCACGTATCGAAGAAGAGCCTTGTGTTGTTTTCCCTCGTTCCGGCCGTGTCCCCTGGGCCTGCGTGAACGACCCCAGTTTCTGGATTTTGCTGGATCTTATGAGTTTTGCTATCCTGAAAGATAATTTACCTATCCGGGCGAACAGCGGACATGAACAAAAACGGGGACGACGACAGATAGGGAGGAGAACAGGGGCAACGACGGGGACGGTAGGCGACGTAGGCAACAAACATATTGGATGTGGCACGTGTGATATGAGAATAGCGAATGTAATAAGCACGAGATTAGAAACATCATAGAAAGACACAGTAAAATTACTACACAGGAGTGAGTCAGGATTGAAAATATGAGAGACTATGTACGTTCAATAAGAGCCTTATGTTATTTAAATGTGAGGCAGATCATCTCAGGCGTCACCCAACATGCCTTGCCCGAACTTGTCTCGCAATCCATCCTTCAATCCGGCATGGTGAAATCACGAAGATTGCGAGGGATTAAGCTTGAGAAGGATACCAGTTAAAGGTACGGCAATGGGAGTGACAAAATATATCGACATGGTTCTCAGAGTATGTATCGGAGATGATGCTCCAGCCCCCTCATCACATCCTCATCCAGCCATCATACCTATCCACGAACCCCTGCTGCGCTGCCATCCCGCGGCCTGCCTCTTTCGTCTGTGACACACCGCTCCCTGTCTCCCTCTCATACTCGCCATGTTGCGATTGCCCCGTGAGATAGTACGGCTTCACCCTCGGAACTCCTCGAGCGCCCAACATCGAGGACCTCGTTGTCACGGCTGCTGGACGGGGTGGCCTGTCGTCGTCATCTTGAGCGTAGGTGTAGCTCCGCCACGAGGGCAGAACGAGGCGGAAACAGCAGCAACTGCATTCCCCCATAGCTACATATCTCTGAGGCGTCTTGCAAAGTCTGGACGTAGGTAGGCGTATAGACGTGAGAATAAGTTCTTCAAGAAATGTCTTCCTTCGACGGCCCATAAGCAAAAGAACGATTTCATTTACAGCCATTAAAGGTATCAAGGTAGTACTACAAATACGATATTAAATATCCCTCAAAAGCAACATCTGACGAGCCCCTGCCACTGATTCACGACGCTCTCCCCATGACCAGATACGCGAATCTGCACCTTTCTCATTCCAACCCAGCTACTTACTGTACATGCAACCCAGCTGCATCAAATCACTAAATCTTACTTACGTAAAAGTCCACCCCCAAAAAGAAACAACCCGTTTCAGCCCTCAGCCCCGTCGCCGGGCAACTTCAGTCCCTTGCAGTCACAACAGCCTCAGCAGCCCCGAAAGACTCGATAGGATTCAATGATCCTGCATTCAATAACCATCTTACGAGAATCTCAATCCTTACCTAAGAAAGTACTTCAACGGAAACCACGGAAAACCATCCAGAGAAAAAAAAGTGACGCCTGTTCAGCAACACATTAAACCGTTCAGCCTCGAAAAGCCGTCGCACTCGCACATCGCACTCGCTGCGACAACCCCCGGCGCAGATCCCGCGCCCGAAAGCGGGGGGATCGCCAGCCAGGGTTGGCAGGCACAGGTGGAGGCTTCGCACCCGGGGCACCCCGCTTTTGGCGTTGGTCGGTTGCCTGCATCCGGGCCGTCGAAATGCGGCAAAGGCCCCACCAAGCCCAGCTGCGCGAGCCCGACGGATCCGCCGATCGCCTACTTCAGGCTTAGGGGAATCGGTGAAGTTGGTTGGCGTCATCCATCGGTCATCTGGATCAGTCAAGGCGCAAGCAAGCGTGCACAGCATGTCAATGGAGAAGACCAGGAGTGTGGTTGTGCCAAAGCACGTGGTATCAAATTTGAACTGGGTATGCCTATGCTGGTGGTGATAATAATACAGATACAAAATGGTACGCTGGATATTTTGCCAGCTCTGGTTGCTATGTGATGCGTCTGAACGCCTGTTCCTGGTCCTGATTCCCATGTCCGTCCTGTTCCTTTTCCGTAATGCCCGTTCCGTTATTTATGCTGCAATCGCCCTGCGTTGAGAGATACGATGTCCCCAATCGCGAATCTTCCTAACAAAACTCCTCTTCAAAACAATGGGTTCGGGTGCTTTCTTGAGGCCGTCCAGGTCGTCCGCCTCCATAGCGTTGCCGGCTGTGACTGATTCGCCTCCGATCTTCGTTTGCCGCCTATGCATAAACGCCGCGCCCGACGAGAACGTCCTCTTAGGCATGACAGGCGCCAGCTGGGCCATAACCTGCTGCTGCGCCAGAGGCGGCGAGGTGGGTCGGCAGAGTTCCGAAGACATGACGGGAAAGGTTGAAGCTCGCGCTCGCTCGGTGACATTGCTCATGGTACGGGAGTGGGCGGGACGAGTATTTGTCGCGTTGGTACCCGACGCTGCCGCCCAGCCTTGACCGTGACGCAGCGATACCCAGACAGAGGTGATAGTGATGAGCATTCTGGTGGCTTCATCGACAGGATGCGTCTCCCGTTCGGTGCTCGACAGCGCCGACTGCGGCGATTGCGATGGCTCATTGTCGCCGCTCATGTCCATGCTGAACGGACGAGTAGGGGGGTATCGACCAGCAGACTGCGTGACAGTCGTGTAACTGTCGAGTATTTCGAGGTTGGCAGGAGTCAAAGTCGCCATCACCGGGTGCCTTCGCAGCTGGGGGTCGAGAATGCTGAAGGTGAACTTGTAGTCGGCCGACGCCGCGGTTGCCGTTGTCGCGGCGGCACATGTCGCGGTCGAAAGCGGCCTCGCCGGCCTCTTTGCCCATCGGGCCGTGGTTGTTTGGCCAGTCTCGTCGACGTGAACAAAGTCGTACGAACCGTTGCTAGTGGGAATAGCCGTCCATACCGCACCGTCGCTCAGGACAATCTCGGCCTGGTCGGCGGATTCCCTCCGCTCGCCTTCCCTGCGGTCGCTCAGCGGAGTGATGACGGCAACCAAGTCACGCTTGTCCAGATCCTTCTCATCTCCGTCCGAATCGTCGCCCGGAGTGTCGTAATCCTCACTCTTCGCCAAAATGAGACCGTTCATGCCCAGCTGGCCCTTTACTCTAAACATTTTGGGAAATTGCCGAGCGAGACGAGGAACCATAAAGGTTCCGGCAATCGTGCTTGAAGGGAGAACGTCGATCGCAGGCATTGGCCGTCTGTCGCTCGAGAGTTGCTGGAGCTGAAGCAGGAGTCGAGGTCGTAGGTGCACGAAGCGACGCTGCTTTGTGCGAAGCTTCGGCGGAGGGTATGCCAGGAGGTAGTTGGTGCCTTGTCTCGCAGCGCGACGCGATCTCTTCGACCGCTTGACGGTGCTGCTGTCGCTGACCTCTGATACCAAGCTGCCCTCATCCTCGCTAACGCCGTCCAGGCCGATTTGTGATTCCTCGCCTACAACCGTAGGCTGCTCTTCAAAACGTACTGTTAGGTCCTTGCGCGGGAAATGTTCCGACACAGGTCGATTCCTGCGTACGCTTGGGCGAGGGGTTGGCACAGGGTTCTGGAGTGACAGGCGGCGGTTGGGTCGGGTTGTGCGGTTGTCGGTGTCGTCGTTGGAGATGGACGTACGCGGCAGAGGGGATGCACCAAGCGACGAGCGCAGGAGGATTCGTCGTCGCGCAGGCTGAGGAGCATTTGTAGGTTTGTTGGAGTATTCGTGCCCATGCAGGCTAGCGCCCGAATGGAGGAACATGGTTATTGTTAACTCGAACTGGTTGTAATCGGTGTTGAACTCATGGACGCCGTAGTCGTAGACAAGCCGACTCGTAGAGCTGGAGAATGCTGCAGCTTTAGTATGTTCCCCGCGTTGCCCCAGTCGAAATGCAGCGTCGCACCAACAGGGCGGTGCGGGCTGTTGTCTTTTGAGGGTGTAGGGATGCTGGTTCGGAAGTTCGTATGAATCGGGCGAGCTCTCCACTTGCCAGGTGGTCAGGAGGGGTGATGCAGCTCGCTTCGCTTCTGCTCAAGGGGCCGGGTTCGCGTCAAAGTGGTTTAATACCGCAGATGAGCACCTCTGATGAAGTGTGCCTGACGTCTGATCGATCGCTGGGATTCAAACAAATGGTCGACACGACGACAGAACGAACGGTTCCGGCAGAGGCGTTGCCAGAGAACAAAGGAAGATGATGAAAAGGGGGGTGGTGAGACGGGATGTCTCTGGGTTTTAGCTGTAAATGAGCGTCGCCCTACAAGCAGTGGCCTAGTGGTCTAGTGGTCAGCCCAGAGAACCCTTCTTCGTTGCGGCTCAGCGAAGCTGTACTTGAACGATTTTAAGGCGAGGGAGGAGTGATGGGCTTTAATGGGCTTGACAGGCTTGACTCGTAAGCGGTCAGTGGCACCAGGACCCAGTATTTGGGCGTCCGAGGGCGCGGGATGGGCTGAGCTGGGGTGATGAGGGTGGACAAAATAGAGAAAGGCGTACCGGAATCCGAAGGAATAGCGGACTGGGTCCAATGGGATGAGAGCCCGGTATGGCGGGTTCTCGAGGTGCCGGGGAGAAGAAGCGGTGTTGGATCCGTATGCAGCAGATGCGTGGCAGATGTAGATGCCTGGTTGAGCTGGATCGAGCAGGTCGGGGATTCTTCACCGCAACGAGTGTGACGATGTTCGCAGGCGCACCGGACGATATCGGCAGTAGACGTGTTGTTTCGAGGTGATGTCGTCGTGATGAGGATGTAGGGCGCAGGTGAGTCTGGCCTGGGACGGCTGGCAGGTAGTAGGGTCGGAGAGTTGGAACGGTGAAAGTGGGAGAAAGTGGTAAAAGAGAAGGCCGCCAGGGTCCAGATAGATGTAAATAGGTAGAGAAAGAATTGCAATTGCAAGGGTACCGGCAGGCCGGGCGAGGTGATGTAGGTAAGGTACGTCCGGTGGTGAGCAGCCGTCGGGGTCGAGGTCAGTGGGCTGTCAGATGTACGCGCAAGGAAGGTCTTGCAAGTGAAGTCACACACACACAGGGAAGCCTCAGTCGGTTGTTTGGTGTGGGTTGAGCTGATGGAGGGACGGAGCCGGAAGGGAAAGGAAATAAGGACGGTGGAGGGCCCCTCTTCTTTTCTTTCCTTCCTTTCTCTTCCTGCTGATGTGCTTTCTGCCAACTCCGGCAGCCGAACTGCAGACCCAGGTGCTGGAACAGTGGAAGAGAGTTTGTGTGCCGTCGGGGTGAGAGGGATTCCCTGTCCTTTTTTTTTGGGATCCAGAGAGCAGCAGACGGGAAGCAATGGTCGCCGTCAAGCAATGGTCGCCGTCCGGTACGTACTGCGTGTGCTGTGCTTGGCTGGTCCCAGTAGTGCTGTTACGCGTGGCGTCGTGGCGGTGTTGTTGTACTTGTACTTGTTTCGTTTCTTTTGGTGTAAGAAGGTAAAGAAAGTGTGCTTGCCGCCTCTGGGGCAGAAACAGGGCGAACCAGTCTGCCAAAGAAAGAGAGAAATGGAGAGAGGAAAGCGTTTGCGTGAGACGACGATGCGAGGGAGAAGAAGAGAAGGAGGAGGAAAAGAGAGAGAGAAATGTGGGAGAGGGGTACGTAATATTTGGTGTGCGATGGGTGACGAGCCAGGTACCTTGCCTTTTCGAGCAGGAGGACCACGACGACGAAGACGAAGACGAAGACGACGACGACTGCTGCTGCCAGCGGGGGAAGAAGGGAAGGGAGGGGGGCAGTGGGCGGTGGGCACTGTGGGCACTGTGGGCACTGGGCTGGAGGGGGGAAAGGGCGGTGCGGTGCAGGCGGGAGGTGAGGTGCGCTTTTGGGGGCAAGACCCGGCCGAGTGGGCGCCGCTGCTACTGCTGCTGCTGTGATGCTGCTTCACAGTGTTATGCCGTGCTGCGCTGTTGTGCTGTGCTGTGCTTCGTGCCTGTCAGTACTAAAGCTGCGTCTGTCACCTGCGTCGCGGTGGGTTCAGCGAGGGAATTACCTGCCTACCCAAGATGAGGTACATACCTCAACCAACAAGTCCTCTCTCCCTCGCTCCGTGGACCGTCGCAGGCTCCGCTCCAGGTCTGCTCGGTGCAGGCGACAAGCCCTGCAGTAAGGGGCTGGAGGGATACGTACCGGCACACAAGGCGTGGTACGTACTCACCTCCTCGAAGCGGAAACCAAGGGGAAGGATTGTGGAAGCGCACGGGGCTGTGGATGCTTGAATGTAGGCTTGTTGCAGGCTTGCCTTGCCGGCAGGGCAGAGAAGAATGCTCTTCATTTCTCCCACGCCAGACTCCAAGCCCATTCCCAAACCTCAAGACGCCCGTTGTCTCCCACTGAGGTGGCACTCCTACTATGCAGTAGTTGTTTGGTGGCTTCTTCTCTACTCGACCTAGGTAGACATGGCCTAATCTGCAGCCGTGGTGCGAACCGCAGGCGCTCGTTCGTGCAGGCGCCAGTTCCAAGCCATGAATACGCTCAATCCCACTTGTAAGCCGCGAGATGCACTGCACTAGACCAGCTTGTTTAGCTGCCTGCCTCGTCTCGCTCGTCTCCGCCATTTAGCGCACATCGGTCGGATTTGAGACTGTCTTGCCGTCGCCTGGCCGTTTGACTCCTCGGCATCCGCGACTGCCATTGTGGTGCTCTGCACTCCTTGTCTGGTCTGCTGGTCTGGCCCTCTCTCGTGGAATGTGCTGCGTGAGGTATTGGTGTTACTCAACTCCCAGCTGTGCCGTCTGCCGTGTTATGATTTGTGTACATCATGCCGCGGCACTTCTTTCCCACTGCTGACCACAGTCCACAACTCTCTTCGCAACTCAAAATCAGAAAAATGTCATCGACTAGGCACCGCTGCTTGCCTCCACTTCGTCTCTGTGTCGGCTCCTCGGCGAACTGCGAGGCCCCAGATCAGACGGACGGGGGTCACAGGCCAGACTCCAGCGCCCCAGCCTCTTCTCCTCCTGGCCCATGTGGTCAACAGCTTCCGCTTCCACCTTTGCGAGAATTGTGCAGTCCTGTCCTATTGTGCGAGACGCCGCAAAAGTAAATAAACCGGCTGGTTTGGATGACAGTGTTTGGGGCGACGCGGATAGGACAGCCTGCTCGTCCCCGCTGGTGGTGTCCCCAAGTTTCTTCTGATCCCCGCGACCATTCTCAGTTCACTTCTGTTGCCCCAGTAAAACACGGCTGCCGAGAGGGAGGTGCCCGGCGAATCGAAGACGCCCTCTGAATCTTCAGATCGTCTTGTTTCTCACCTCGTTCACTGGGTGTGACCATGGAAGCTTGCTGCTAAATTGAGACCTTGGACTTGGAGCTGCGCGTCCCTCTAGTTGTCGAGGCGGAAGGGATATCCCGAATGCAGCTACTGCGGAGCTGCGTGCTCGCAAACTCGCCAGCAGGGAATGGCCTTGAGCTGCACCCGCGCGATTCCTTGCAAAAACAACACGGCCATCATGGGCCGATTTGGTTCTCAAATCCGGACGTCCTGGTTTCCGTCTTTTCATGTCAGTCGTCATCGGTAATCACCGTCGCCAATCCGATAGACAGACCACTTTGACGACCCTGATATGCCAGGCCACCCAGGAATCAAAGCAGCGGGTGTCAGTCAGATGCTCAGACTGTAAACCGGATCGCTGGAGCCCTTCACCACGGCCTGCCGTCTGCGAACAAGCAGCCAATGGCCGCTGGAGCCAGGTGTGCCACCCCGATCAGACACTACCTGCAAATACACACTCAGGCTGCAGCTCGCGTGGCCGCTGTGGTGTGGTGGGTTCGTACTCGGATTGGGCAGCGGGTAGCTCGGGGTCCCCTTGCAAACCTCGAGCTTGGTACCGCACAAGCCACCACCCGTCCAGTAGCGAGCGTACCAAAAATCCCTATTGAACGGATGCCAGCCGCTGGGTCCAAGTTATGTAACAAGACTGATGGAGCAGTACTAATCAGCCCAATGCTGCGTTGTACTTGTGAAGACAATCTGCTGGCTGCTTGTCGTCGTGGCTGACGCTGGCCTGGTGGCTCGTCTACCTTAGTTGACTTTGAGACTGGCAGCAGGCCTGTGATGCACCGGCAACACCACTTCGTTTTTGATGGTGTTTAGCGACGTCCACGTATGGTGACGAGCCCGATCGTGGACGGGCGGTTGGCCTTCCAGCCAGACTCGACGTGTGAGACGTCTCGAGCGGATAACCTCGTTAGATCAGACCGTCCACTGATAGGCGTCCGCACCTAATGCGGTTGGCAAAGCCAAAAGGAACCCGAGGATTTAGGGTGCTCTGCTAGGCGTGATACGTCGCTGGGCCCATGGTTGTTGGCAGCCAGAGCACAGAGTTCACTGACATGTGGAAGGCTATTGTTTCTCTGTATCAGGCGCTTGTTTCGACGTGCAGTTGACAATGGCAGTGCCAGGCGTGCCTGGCTGCTGATGTGGTCGCAGACGCGCAGTAGTCGCTGATAGTCTAGAACAGGATAACAGTTGCGATGCCCAATTGCTGACTCTGTTGCAGCAGCCCAACAAACCAGACGGTCTGGACTTGCGGTCTTGTAAAATCTCAGCCACCGCGATGTGCCCGTGCTGTTGTGGAGAGCGGGACGCGAGACTAGGGCCTGTCAACGGCGGAGACAGCAAGCTGACCTATTGAACAAGACGAAAGCCCCAAAGCATGTGTACTGCGTAGAGGCAGCTAACATTGCACCACCAAGACCCCATTGGCCGAGAAATAACAGCAAAGGTGCGGCGAACGCGCGCAGACTCGCACTCGGCTTCCCGAGATTGGCGGGGTGCTTTCAATCGAGGGAGGACTTGTTGGTTAGAGCTGCGATGCGACCTCACCACCTGCGTCTCGAATCTCTCGATCGTCCACTATGCGAGCGAGAAAGTAAGACAGGAGCTGATATGCAACGGCGGTGAGGTCAGGCTGGGTACGTATTGTCTCTCGTCTCTGCGGGTGTCTTGTCTAGACGGCTGTCAGTTGGCGATTGGCGAGATGGAGGCCGAATCGGATAAGAAAGCCTCATCAGCGCAGAGACAGGCTAAGGAGGAAAAAGTAGTGATGTTCATCGAAATCGCGATGGAGGGTGTTCAGCCCAACCCGGTGATTGAATGCCCGAGTTCACAGTAGCTGGGATACGGAGGATCAGGAGAGGGTATCGGTACGCTCGCGGCCGCCAATGCTCTTGGCTGCCGGTTCCCGCAGGCAGATCGGCTGTCAGCAAGAAGGACGGCGATTCTGCCCGATGCCGTTACTTGGGTCACTGGATCAGCGCCCTTGGTAAAGAGAGACGGTGGCACAGGTTGATCTCCTCTCTGGGTGGTAGCAGGGCAGGGCGGTAAGCTCGCAGCCGAATGCCTCCATTCGGGGACTTCAGGGTCAGGCACACAGCACCCACAGACGAGTGCTCGCCGAAAGCCAGTGCCTCGCAGCGAGGCGAGCAAAATAAGCTTGGGCGCGTCGGAAGGAGTTGAAGTCAAGACGGGTCAGCCAATCCGGTGCGTGGTCGGGGTGCCGAACAGACACATGGGCGAGGGGCCTTTGGTCGTCCGGTGACGCTTGTTGGCGGCGAGGGTCTCGTCGTTGTCTGCCCGGGGGCGAAGCTTAAACGGAGAGGAGACTTGACATGTCTCTTGCTCGTCTCAGAATGGTTTTTGTTGGTACCCAGGTGAGCGGGTGGACAATGAGATTGGGTTCCACGGTGCTTGGTGTGGCTCGTCGAGGGTATCGTGGGTAATCTGACCAGAGGTACCCTACCCCAAGTCCCGTCGTAGGGCGACGGGCGAAAAAGGTCGGACGGTGCAGGCAAGTTTTGGATGGGAAGGGTTCGCTGGGCCGAGAGCAGCCGGGGAGCCATGTGAAACAGAAACAGAATGATTTGTTGCAGGCGAGTGGAAGGTTTGTTTCCAGGTGGGAGCAGCTGGGATGGGCGATGGTTTGCTTCACAAGTGTTGGTGAAGGCCTCGACGGGTGTTCATGTGGCCGTCGTATTTCGTACTTGCATTTGCGTTGTGTGTTCAGGTCGTACCTTGCCTTCGATTGGATGCACAGTTCGGAAGGTGTCTTCCGATGACAACGGAAGTGCAGGTGCAGATGCGGTCTCCACTTGGTGGGATAGGTGAGGTGAGCCAAGTCAAACAGGGAAGGCAGCAGCAGCGACGGGGAGGAGCAAGTGCCTGTTCGGTGAACGCCGTAGCGGTCGGGGGAAGGAGCAGCATGTCGGCGTGCACCTGCTTTCCGCCCCGACGCCGCTGCTGGCAGGATCGGGGCCGACTTTCCTTCCTCGACGGAATTCACACTGCGTGTCTCCTGCCTCCCGACTCCCGAATGCACCTTCCTGTGCCTGATACCCGAGATAAGGCACCCTTCCTCGCGTGATGAGACTACATGGCACCACCATCAGGAAGGCACGAAGGTACGCAGCGTGGCAGCTAAGGCAGGCATGGTCACAGTCGCTCCTGTCTAATGCGCTTCTGATCACATCTCACTGTACCTTACTGTCCATTCTTGCCAATCGTACTTGCACATGCTTCACCCTCCCGTCCATCACCTCAGCCATCTCATCCGTCCATCGGGCTCTCCCAAATGACAGGAGCGACATGGGAATCTGTCTGGGCCGCCATCCAACTCTGAGCGAACCCACCACCAACCTCTCCTCTCCACTTTGATCTGTCCATCCCGCTTGCCCGCCAACTGCAGCAGCACACGGCGGATCTCCCGGGAGTTGAGGTACTTTCTACAGTACCTTACTCTGCCCGAATACATTGTGGGTGGCTTGCCGTTGGCTTATCTGGAATTCTAAAGTGGTGGCTCACCTGCATCCCTAGCAGCCTAGCCTGTCCTTCTGTTGGGGGCTTCCCGGCATGTCATTTCCTCCTTGAGGCGCATCATGGGATGCCAACATTGCGGATCATGGTCAGCACAAAAGTTATTCACGTCTTCTGATAAAGTCCATTCAGCCTCACTGCCGATGCCCCATTTCCCCGACCCATGCCGCTGGATGCGGCTGTGCTTTTTTGCATCGACATCTCTAATCAAAGTCCCCATCTGTCGGCCTCCAATCAAGTCACTGGAATGACATGGACGACATGCTCATTTTCGACGCTCGCCGTTCAGGGGCGCGGGGCGGCAAATTCAGGGGAAAGACCTCCTGTAGCAGCCCCTCGATGTCCATGTCTTCCAAGTTCCACTCGCTCGCCAGCCCTCAAGATGACGGGAGCTGGCCTTAAACCGGCCATCGAACCCTGCCAGTGGACAATGGGCCCCCGTTGAGCCTCTGCCCAGACTTCGCCACAGGGGAAACAGTCCCCATCGCGATCACTGCTGCGTGGAAGGGAGATGAGGAACGAGACGGCCCAGGAGGTTTGAGGAGGATCTGCTCAATGCTCGAGGCTGGAATTGAGGAGTCGCTAATTACCATCCCAGTCCAGACAGCGGCGAGGTGCCCCTGACAAGCCCCCACCCGACGCTCGTGGAGCTCTTTGCCGTCCCGTCTGGAATCCACAATCTGCGGCTCTTTGCACCAAAACGAACGCTTGGAACGCTTCCAGAAAAATCAGAGGGCTGAGGAAAAAATAGCAAGAAAATATCTCAGCCCACAGTGACATCCGCAGTAACATCAGATCGACCCGCTCCTGGAATCCTGGATACCTTGCTCTGTAGGGACACTGCCGACCCCGAAGTCCGGCGCGACAGCCCATCCATCCGACCCAGAAAATATTATGCAAGACAAAAAAGCGAAAAAGGGACAAAATGGTTGGACAAAATGTCGGAGCGGATTCTTGCATTGCCCCGTGCGCCACTTCCTCCAGTCACCCAATTGGCCAGGTGGCACCGCGTGTCCGGCACGGCGCGGCTCGCGACCGACTCGCGGACGTGGAATTGAACCTCACACTACAGCTTAAGCTCGCAGCTCTGCTCTAAGCTCCTTGCGGTGACATCGAACCACGCGCGGCACTCGACCCAGCAATCAAACTTTGATCCTTTGGTTGCCTGCCGCCGAACTCCCGTCTCCAGCGAGGGCTGCTCGGCCGGTGACATCCCTCTGCGATTTACCGAGCGCCCCGGGCCTCCGTCTCGGCACACCCACCCATCGCTGCCATCATCACCACGGCCTCCGACGTCATTCAGTCATGTTCGCCCGACATGACTCCCACCCGCGCCAGACTCTGATCGCGGCGTTTCTGGCCTGGAAGGGTCTGCTGCTGGCCATCGCCGCCGGCAGCGCTGTCGCCCCGTCATACGACACCTCCACGACCTTGATGCTCAACCGTAGCGAGTCTGGCCTATCGCTCGTCACTCGCCTCACCCGCTGGGATGCCATCTACTTCACCCAATCCGCCAAGCGAGGCTACGTCTACGAGCAGGAATGGGCTTTCAACGCCGTCCTGCCCTACCTGGCGTCTACCCTCGCCGGTGCTGCCCGCCGCCTCGGTCTTGACGGTGATGGCAGCGGCTCCCTGGAAGCGGCCTTTGGCATCGTGACCTCCCACGTCACACATCTCCTCGCCATCCTCACGCTGTACTCTCTGACCCTCCGTCTATTCAACCGCAAGCCTCTCGCCTTCCTCTCAGCCCTTCTCCACATCCTCTCGCCAGCAGGTCTCTTCCTCTCAGCGCCCTACGCCGAGGCCCCGTTCGCATTCCTCACCTTCCTGGGCTACAACATCCTCGCCTCGGCCTCCGCGCAAATCCGCGGCTCTCTCCCCTGGTCTGCAGCGCAAATTTCCGCGGGCGCCGCCTTCGGCCTGGCCACGGCGTGCCGCTCCAACGGGCTCCTCAACGGCATCCCCTTCGCAGCCGAGTGCATCATCATCGTACATGGCCTGCTCGCCAGCCCTATCACACCCGCAAGCGTCACCACCTCTCCCGCGGCTCTGTTGGCGCCTGGCGTCGGAGGCGTCCTCGTGGCCATGGGCTCCGTCGTCCCGCAGTACCTGGCCTGGGTAAGGTACTGTTCCGGCGCATCCGAGGCGCGCGCATGGTGCGGGTGGACCGTGCCCAGCATCTACTCCTTTGTACAGGAACACTACTGGTATGTATCCGCTCTCGTTGTTCCATCAGCCCTATCCGCGACCCTTGATTCCTCTTCCTGCCTGCAGTGGTTGAGGTACCCGTTCGGTACTTGCGGAGATTTACGGGTTGGGTCTTTGACATAGTTGGCCATCGGTGGAAAACTTTTGCTAATCACCGACACATCGCTAGGGGCGTTGGGTTCCTCCGCTACTGGACCCCCGGCAACATTCCGCTGTTCGCCTTGGCCGCGCCGGTGTTGGGTTTGCTGATCGCGTCGGGGTTGGATGTGCTCAAGAGGCCTTCGGGGTTGGGGCGGAGTCCGACGGCGGAGAAGGGCGGGACGACGGGCAAGCGTCAGAGTCAGAGTCAGGCTGCAGCGGCTGGTGGCGCGATGACGGCGATGGGCACGAGGGAGATTGTGGTGCTCTCGCTGGCGGCGTCGCAGGTCCTGCTGGCCGTCTTGGCGATCACGACGTACCATGTCCAGATCATCACACGGATCGCGTCGGGATATGCCGTCTGGTACTGGTGGGTTGCGGACAGCCTGCTTGACCCCCAGAGAGCTGCCCTGGGACGCAAGATTGTGACTTTTTTCGTCATGTATGGCGCCATTCAAGGGGCCTTGTTTGCTTCGTTCTTGCCGCCTGCTTGAAGGTAGATACCCTGGTCGTCCAATAGAGTTTTGATAGTCTCATGATTTGATATCAGATGTCGTCCAGCGGGGATATGAGATGGCAAGTTTTCCTCGTTGTAAAGTTTTTGGAGTGACAGCATTCTTCGGCAAGTCTGGAAAGATATCAAAAGGATCCCGGCGGGCGGGATGTCCTTGGCCTTGCTTGGCATCGAAGGGTCGTGAGGACGGGATAAGGTTTTGTTGGGCATGAGTGTAGTCCAAGCCCTAGTAGGGGTCCCTCGAGGCATGATGTATGATGTCAACGCTTTGTGAGCGCGGGATTCTGAGCTGTCATGTTCATGCCAAGAAAGCTTGCTTGGGATGTTGGATCGGGGTGACGGCATGGGTTCAATGTGATGGCGGTTGCTTTCTCATTCCTCGAGGATGGCGAGGGTGCTGAGCGGTGGGTGTTTGGAGGTCATGGGATGGAGGATGAGTGTCAATCATGCAATGGTCAGCTCTAGAAAGTTTCTTGCTTGCTTCGTTGACATGGATTTGTTCCAGAAGGTCTGGTGCTTTCGAGCTGTCTTTCAGAATGCCGGTGGAAGGCAGCGACTGTCGTTGCCTGCAAGTTGAGATTCACTACAGTAACATCAAGACTAAAATGACCGGGCCAATGGAACCGGAGATATTTGTAACGAATTGAATTATTTTGTGGAATAATTATGCTGTGCCATAAGCTGTATTGATTGCCCTGCGTTTTTCCGAAAATTGTGAATGGTTGCTTGATACACGTGTTCGGACAGAGTATCAGTCAGACTTTTTGTATCTGCGAATACGTTGCAGTCGGTCAATTTCAATCTCTGCCTGGTCTTGACCCAAAGATTTATATGAAGATGACCTATTTGAACGGGGAATGGACCCGCAACCATACCTCAGCTTCGCCAGTCTCTTTCAAATTGTAATGGTATCCATTCCCGATATACGTAGACACGCGTTTTAAAAGACCGGTCTCTCAGATCTCTGCATGACTGGATATCCTGGTTCCTCCAAGCCAGCGGTGTAGGCTCACATACCTATGAGGTAATGCCGCAAGCATAGGTCCAGTCTCCAGCTACAAGGGGGTTGCTCTGAGTATGCTGTAAGCCAGTTGCGCGCGCAGGTTGACGCCCCGCGAGTGCTTCGCTCAAGAATCTCTACCAAACCAATCGCTATTCAACCAAAACCAATCCAAGCTACAAGGCTCTGATTCTTCCCAGTTGATAAATATCTGTCGGCGCCCGCGCTCACTGAGATGTGGACATTTAGGAGGACATTTAGACATATGTTGTCGGGTGTGTTGTTGTTTAGCGAGGTATGGCTGGCTGATATCCCACCGTATTAACCGTGGACAAAGTACGCATGCCCAATAGTCTGTTAGGTCTTTTGCAATGAGTCCGACTATTGCGCGTCGTTCGGGGTTTGAAAGCCAGGGCAGTGTGCCTGTTGGGTGGAATGTGTAGAATGTGTACTTGCAAGCGAGAGCGAACACTATCCGTGACGACATTGGCAGCTTGTTCCTGATGTGGCTCAAGATCTCCCACGGCATGCTGAGGAGAGTGGGTTTTTGAATAGAGTGCCTTGCCAGGTCTCTCTGCTGCACATTTGGTAATGGCGTTTCCATTGTAGCAGTCACTTGGTTAAGGAATATAGTAATCAGATAGATCGCGTGAAACTGAATGGCTTAGGGATATGTTTAGGATGAACAATCGTCAATTGAATGCATTTTAATATTGCTTATAATTTGAATCTGTTATATCGGAGATGACAACGACCTATGTGAAGTACCTTGATAGGACAAAAACTTCATTCACAGTAGGATTGATATTAAAAATGTACGCGTGGACCTTGAAGGTCAAAGACTCAAGGTATAGGCAGCGATTTGAACCATCGAGCTCTCAGTGCCTTACCCTAACCGCCCACACAGAGCATCCTTTGAGTCTCAACGGTGTCACATGCTTCATCGACTTAGTTGTGATTTGCAAGTCGTCTTCAGGTGGGAATCAAAGAAATGCTACGAAATGGCGATGCACCACTTAAATGAAACAAGTGACACCTTCACTCCAAACTGTTGTAGCCTCGGCCATGATAAAAAAAAAGTCAAGTATTTTGCAGAAATGATTGGATGGCGCGATGACCAGAGGAGTGTTTGTTTTGAGTTCACAACATAATCAACGGTTCTTTGAAATACCATGTGGCCCAAGTCCCACTACTTCAATACAAAACAGACACACTCTTACTTATGCGGTCACAAAGGAATCAGTCCGGATATGAATATTCAATTGTAGTCATGCATCACGAGAAACGCTGTCTAAATGAACGATGTGATGTGGGAGTGCCTTGAGTGATGGCTCATGCGAGAGCATTTAACTCATAGTGTTGGACTATGCCTTGCTCCAGCTTGCCAAATGAGACATCAACAGCGTTCAACTTGTAGGGTGTTCCATCAAGAGTTTGATCTTGATGAAAGTCTGAGCCTGTGGCACAGGAGCCAGACAACATTCTTCACACACAAGAACCACCCTGTGCTGAGGTGCCCCAGTCTTAGCTTGATCATCACATCGAACACAAGTAGCTACGTGAGACCTTCGTCAACTAATTCATGAGTTCACTTACGAGCAAAATCCTTCAACTGTCGAGATCCTATGCCGGTGAATGCAGGCGACATGTGGCGGCACGGCATGGCGACTTCCAGGGCTAGCTGGACAGATCTAAAATTTTGCGAAGACGATGAGCACCCGGCATCGAAGTACTTCAGGCACATGAAGTACTTAACAGCATACATGATTACCAGGTGGATCGTCTACTCTCCATCGCCAGTGGCATAAGGAGTTTCTGGCTGAATCATCTCATTCAACAGAGTGATGACATGCTACTCCCAGATATTTCCCTAAAGCGATGACTTTTCGATTCTATCTTTCAAACTATGCAAATGCCTCTTTCAGGCGGGGTATCCGGTCTAATTCTAAGTCATTACCAGGACGGCGGCTCTATCCCGGCCACCGTCCAAATTACTATTACGAGCTCCCAAAGAAATCAAATGACGACAACCAACGAACCTCAGTCGCTGTCTTCGTCACGACCGGGCCAGACAAGCTTCCTACGCACCACAGCCCTGGCGCAGCAGAACCCGACGAAGAGCCACACCGCCACCAGCAAAATCGTAAACACCGTCGCCAACCACAGCAACCCCTCGCTTCCGAACGCCTCGCCGATGCGGATGGTAGCTACGGTGAAGCCCACGTTGGGAAACACGAAACTCCACCAACTCAGATGAAACGAGTGGTCGGGCATGCCGAAGACAGTCGACAGACACGCGGACGAGAAGAACCAAAACGACAACCCCCAGAGGAAGACGGCGGTGAAGAGCGCGACGGCGCGGATGGCGAAGGCGACGGTGTTTGGGTTCTCCATCTCGGTGAGGTAGGCGGCGGAACGCAGTGATGCCGGGACGAGCGAGCTCTCGGAGGCGATCAGGCGCGGGACGTCGGCGGCCATGGAGACGAGGGCGGCGGCGGTGAAGCTCGGCGGCCCGACGGCGATGAACATGCCCGGCCGCTGGACGGGGAGGCCGACGGTCATGAGGCGGGAGAGGTATGTGGCGTACATGAAGGCGGAGACGAGGAAGCCGAGGCCCTGGGCGGCGAGGCCGGCGCCGAGCATGGCGGCGGCGTGGGCCGGGGGCTGGGAACGGCACATGAAGCCGGCGAGGGTGCCGGTGAGCATGACGGGGAAGATGGGCAGGATCCAGGCGGGGGTCATGCTGTCGAGGGAGAGGCGGCGGCGGCCGGTGAAGAGGAGGTGGTACATGCCGACGGAGGCGAAGAAGGTGACGACGAGGTAGAGCCAGAAGGCGACGCGGAGGGTGGTGAGCAGCCAGGGCCCGCATTTGGGGACGGCGTAGTGCTGGATGTTGGAGAGGGCGGCGGCGAGGGAGAGGAAGAAGGTGGGGATGAAGAGGGACTCGGAGGGGTGGGTGATTGCCTTTGCGGGGGCCTTGCGGAAGAAGGAGAAGCGAAGGCAGAGGACGAGGGTGATGAGGAAGATGAGGAGGATGTCGAGGAGGAAGACGACGAGGCCGATGGTGTCGAGGCCGGTGAAGCGGTGGGGCGTCTCGGCGAGGAGGAGGGCGATGCCGCCGGTTGACATGCTGGGAGTGGGGGGTTAGCTCGGGGTCGTCGGGGCCGATGGGGTCGGATCCGGCACCGGGGTGGGGGAGGGGAGGTCTCACGTTAGTGTGTACCATGCAAAGGTGAAGTGGTGGATGCGCTCGCGCAGTGAGACTTTCTCGAGGATGGTGTTTGTGCGGGAGCGGGTGCGCGAGATGGTCGCCATGAGGGCGTTTTGGGGCGGCGCATCCGAGTTGCCCTGGGCCACCGACCTGGTTGAGGTCTTGGACATGTCTGGGGGATGTTAGTGAGGTTCTACTTCGAATGAGGAGAATTTGATGGCACTTACTTGCCTCTTCATCTACTACAGCCATGATGAGAGACGGAACACATTGAATGTGTGGCTTTTGTGAGTTTGCGTTGAAATCTGGTGAAGCTGGAGTGGTGGTTTTGAGAAAAGTGGTAAGGTGAGGTTATCGACGTCACCGCGCTTGCACCAGTTTCGGGATGGGCCCTGTATTTGATGTGGGTTGGGACGGATGAGTCAGCTGCTGTGCTGTGCTGTGGCGCCAAGGTGGGGGTCACGCCAGAGGGCAGGTAATGCTTGGGTGACGAGAAAGGGGGCTCGTATGATGCTGTGCTATTTATCGAGGATACGACGTGGTCTGGGCTGGGGCTGTGGACGAATATTTGTAGGTTGGGTTTTCTTTTGGGCTCCTCATGGTCCATGGAAATAGACGGGAATTTGGGCGAGAAAAAAGTTAGATCGGCAGGCCATGGTTCGGTAGGCCCGATTGAACCCGGGCCGGAACGGTGTGGCGTCGGCCTCGGCGCCGAGTGGCGGGCGGGATTTCGCTTTGAGTGATGGGTTTGATAGATGTCAAATCCAACTAGGTGAATTTTCAAGTAATCGAGAAGTCACCTTCATGGATTATGATGATGGGTTGTGATAGTGATGATTCTACACAATGGCAGTCAAAACATGACATTGCGTCATCCAAAGCTCTAATAGATGCGGTTTCCAATTGAGCGTGCGCCCACATGCGATTCCCATCACATGAATTGCGACTGTCTAAAAACAGCGCCGACGATGCGACGACGACTTGCTGCGACTGCTGCTTAAAATTTGGGGACGACCCGGCACTTGTTCGCGCGATGCCCAAGGTACGATAAAGTACTGGGCGTGCAGGACACCTTTTTTTCTGGACCCTAGCTTTGTTCCATGGCGGCGACAGGATTTTTGACAGGAACGCAAGAATCCTTCCCGGGTGTCATGTGAGGTCTCTATTGTTTCTTGGGATGGAACTTTCCGGGTGTCGGGTTACAGGCGCAGGCAGATCAGAGGCAACGCGGCCTACCCTCCACCTCAGCACCTCACACCGATCGTGACACTGAAACACGGCTTGGCTTATGGTGGTTGAGGGAGGCAGCAGGCCTGGGTGCGCATCACATAGAAGTGTCCGAGATGGTGGTGGCTGCGGATGATTGCGTCCTCTGGTCCGCCTTCGGCGAGCGGATTGGGAATGGGAATTCGGAGCTGGGAACGGGGAAATCCTAGGGACTCAGGGAGTGACAAGATGCGAGGAGCATTGGCCACATTCAAGGTCCAGGTCCCAGGATCCATTGTCTTGCTGTCTGTCTGTCTGCCGGCAGTGTTCGGCCGGCTCGCCGCTCCGAGTCAGTGGGCAGAGGGTGGTCCGGTGAGGCCTGACTAATCAGTAGACAGTGGCCAGAGGCTGCCGGAGTGGTCGCAGATGCAGGTTTCAATGTTGATACAGAGTCAAGAGGAGGCGGACGATCCATCAAGACGTGGCTGGAGATGCAGGTAGCCGTGGCGGCGGCAGGTTTGTTTTGTGCGGTGCGGAGTGAGGGTCGAGGGGCCGTTGTCGTTGTGTTGGTGGTGGCCATGGCCCATGATCGCGTGGGCTGCAAGGTGGTTGGCCCTGGTCGCAACGTGGGTGGAAGACAATGCGACGTGTTCTGGCGATCACGGGGCTGTTGGGGGAGGTGTTCGTCGGGAAGCGGATGTTGGTGGTTCATGCTGTGGGATGTGAGCGGACGGCCGGTCACTCGTACTCATTTGCGTTGTTTTCTCTCTAGTGACGTGGGAGGTATGCTATGGAGGAGACAACATGGTCTGCTGCTGGTCATTAATGTTTGTCAATTGTGCTGAGGTCCGGACTGGCCATGAAGGATGCTTGATTGCTTGTTGACGAGAGCTTCATGTCGTTTGCTTGCTGCATGTCAGAGTGCTGTTGGTGATGGATGTGACGGGTTGGATCTCCTGCTTCCTCCAAGTGGAGAGCTTCCTGGTTCAGTAAATGTTGCAGCAAGTACCATCCATGTGTCTGCGTCGTTAAAACAGGTGGAAGCAACATGGAGGTACATCGCCATAGGAAAGCGGCTCGCTCGTGCGGAGGAGGGAGCACTGGCCCTGCGCAGGTGCAGCAGCTGCCACTGCACCCGAGGAGAAAGTGGAAGTCGCGGACGGCAGGTGGGGCGATTGAGGGAATGGAAACTTGGGAAAGAGCAGGTGCACCCAGACAAGACAAGGCTGCCAAGAACGCGTACAGGTGGAAGGTGCTGTTCGTCACCACTTACTGCTGTGCTGCTGCTTGCTCCTGCTCCTGCTGCTCTGGGCGGGCTGCTTAAGCTTAGCGCGCGCCGTCAGGGCAGGCAGCCGAGAGAGTGAGGTGGACCTACCTTGGGTGGTGGGCACGAGGTCCCTCCCTCTCCATGTATCCCTACTGCAAAACACGGCTGCAGGATACATGGTCATCCAAAGCTCTATCTTATGTAAGGTGGTCTGCTTGGGGGAGCTGACCTCACTGCTCCTCCGTGTGGTGGCCAGCCCTTCCCAGCAAAGGTGAGGCCCAGGCTGCCCTCTGCTGCATCATCACTGGCACTGCCTGTGCCTGCACTGCACACTGCACACTGCATTGCACCTCTCTCCTCTGTCCCGCCTGCGCCTGTGTGTGTCGTTGTCTGTGGTTGTGCTGCTGCTCCATGCGTGCGCGCGTGTGTGTGTGTGTGTGTGTGTGTGTGTCCTCACCACGTTATTCCCGTCCCGCCTGCCTACGTCCATCTTCCCCCGTCCACGCCCACGCCTGGCAGGCAAGGTATTTGACCAAAAGAACACCCGACCTCCAACATCACCTTTCTTTTTTTTCCCTCCTCTCCTTCTTTTCGTTGCATCCCCCACCGCCGCCCATTGCCTGCCCCATTTCGAGGCAGAGGGGAAACTGCATTGACCACATTCCATCTTTCCGCCGGTGATTGCATTTCCAATTGACCACCACAGGATTGTCAGCATCTCGTCCTGTCCTGCCGGCCATCGAGGTCGACGTGCTGCTCCGGATCAACGAACCCCCCGCGACCGACGACACCCCGACCGACCGTGGACGCCCAGCTCTTCCCGTTAAAATACCTTAGTTGGTGTGGAAGCGGGAGCTGGATACATCCTGCCTGCACCTGTGCGACCACAAAGTAGCTGCCACCACCGCTGCCGCTGCCGCCGCCGTCTGCCATTGCCCCTCCGCTCGGCCCTCCCCCATCGTCTTCGTTGCCGCCGTCGTCTTCGTCGTCGTCCGCCGTCCTCTTCAACATCGAGCGTAGACGGCATCACTACACAGTTACACACACAATGGACGAGACACCGGGGCCCCAGCCCTCCAACCACGCTGCTGCGCTGTCAGCCGCCTCGACAGCACACTTCCTGTCGAGCCACTTCGCCTCCGTCGACACCATCTCACGCTCCAACTCCCCCGGCCCTCCCTACACCAAGACGGACGAGGACGACAAGAAGCGCTACCGTCCGCGCACCTTCAGCTACTTCAACCACCTGCCCTTCCCCGTCGAGAAGGAGGAGCAACGCGATGCCGCCCTCGCCGGCATCCTCAAGCATCTCTACATCGCCATCAAGGCCGAGGACTTCAGCCCAGGCGCACTGCACTGGACCAGGGAGCTGCAAGGATGGCTGAACCTCAAATTCGAGATGACGAGAGAGCTGCGCTCCACCTTGGCGAAGCTCTACTACCACCTCTGTCTGGCCCCCGGTTTGGACCCCAGCACCGCCGACCGTTTCTTGCGCATGGTCGTCGTGCTCACTAGGTGTGTCCACCGTCCTCCGCCGTCCTTCGTCGTCCCCGTCGCCCTTCGTCGTCCTTCGTCGCCCCCCGTCGTCTCTGTTGCTAACGCCCGTCATCGCCAGGAAATATCACTACCTCAAGCCCGTAGACGACCTCCTACTCGACTGGCGCCCGCTATGGAGAGAAATCAAGGCCCTCGTCCTGCCATCCGAAGTGGCCTCACATCAAACCAACCGACGTCGATCGCAGAAACAGCTATGGAAGTTATGTTTACACGCCCAGACATACTTCGACCCGAAAGACCGCAAGGAGATGCTCGACGAGTTCTTGCCCTACTTCAGCACATCCGACGTGTCCAACGCATACATCGTTGTGGGTACGATCAACGCCTTGCTGCCAACCGACGCGGCCCCCGAGAACGTCCCTTGTTCCCAGCCGCAGGAGTTCATGCCCACACTTTTCCACCTGTGGTCTCTGATTGCGCGTTCTAAGAGCTTCGACATCTTCTTTATCGACCTATACTCCCGCATGGCGAGGGACTTCCTGCAGTCGACCCACACTCCCTTCGACGCCCACGGCATCTTTACCCAGGAGCAGTCTGAGTGGATCTTCACGGCTGTTCTGCGCCTGACAGAGATCCCTGTTGGCCAGTCAAACTCTCCGTACTCCACGCTGGATTACTCGTCCGGCTTAGGTCTGTACCTGGAGAAGGACAAGAAGAAGTACCCGACGGCGTACATGATTGCCAGGTGGATTGTTTACTCTCTCTCGCCCAAGTGCCTGGAGCAGGAGAGTTCAATACTGGCCAACTTGGAGGGTTTGCTTGAGGCCATTGACACCTTCTACCACCCGTCGAATGCCGGTTCTTGGACGACCTTCCTCGGCCAATTCACCGTCTATCTCACCGACATCTTTGTCTCTCGCTGGAACCGCGAGAAGAGTGGCGAGCTGGACACGCCCGAAGACCGCAGGATCACACCCGCTTTGAAGGCACGCTTCGTGACAGCCCTCAAGGAGGTCACATACATGGGTCTCTTCTCAAAGAGCAATAGAGTCGCTCACTACTACTACGCGTCTCTCCAGGGCCTGGCCTACCTGGAGCCCAATCTCATCTTGCCCGGCGCTCTGCAGCGATTCTACCCCAGCTTGCAGGGCTTGGTCGAAGTTCACCGTACTACTTCAAGTCTGAACGGCCTGCAGATGATTGCCAACGTCATGTCCAAGACCAAGGGCTTCCGATGCCACATCACAGCCCTCCTTGCCCTGGCCTTGCCCGGCATTGACGCCAACGACCTGGGAAAGACGCAGTACACCCTCAACTTCTTCCAAAGTGTGGCTTACAGCATCCCCATGGTCCCGTTAGTCAAGGATAATGACTCCGTTCATGACACTAGCCTGGCCATGCAATGGGTTCAAGGCGAGATGGAGCGCATGGAGCGCGAGGGACAGGATATCAAGCTCGACTACGAGACTGAAATTTCTGATGAAGACGAGGCGAATATTTTGAGATCCTCGACGGCAGGACTTGGCGAGTTCGTCATCGCCCTTCTTGGCAAGGTCTTCACATTGCTCGAAAATTTGCCAGACGCCTCTCATATCAGAGGAGGCACTCCAGAGGACAACGTCATCAACGCCTTGCCCGCCGCGCTCTCTCCTCTCTTCGCATCGTTGTCGCCTGAGCTCTTCGACACCGCCCTCGAAAAGCTCTCCTCATTCGTATCAACACACGTTGTCCACCAGGCGAGGGATGCCATGGCGTGGATCCTTAACGCCCTGTGCAAGGTCAATCCCGAAAAGACGCTCAAGGTTTTCATTCCGATGCTCATCGTCAACATTCGCAACGAGATCGACTACAACCACGCTGCTTCCGACAGAAGCAGTGGGACAGACTATTTGCCTAGAGACCGCGCATTGGTCTGGCATGTCAGCATGCTTGGCATGGTTGTCGTTCACGTCGGAAACGAGGTCCTGAAGTACCAGAATGAGCTCCACGACGTTGCCAAGTACATGCAAGAGAAGTGCCGAGGTCTTCCCACGATCCATATTTCCAACTACATCCATCATCTCCTCCTGAACCTGACGCATACCTATCCCATCGATAGCGCTCTTTATGAGCCTGATATCATCAAGCGTGGCCTTGACGTGGGCGACTGGGGCAAGACCACTTCTCCTGCTGACCTGACCATCAAGTGGCACCGGCCCTCGGCTGGAGAGATTCAGTTCGCCGTCGAGCTGTTCGACTCCCAAACCAAGGCAGCCGCGCAGAAGTTGGATTCTTTGATGGGCGAGCATCCACCGGTCAGCCGTAAGGGCAAGAACAAGGAGTGGTCCGACGAGGTTTCAAGACTGCTGCAGCAGATTCGCTTGGTGATATCTGGTGTTGCGACTCTCTTTGATCCTCATCGTGCGGCCGGCGAGACGGCAGACGGTGCGAAGGAAGACGGTGATGGCGACACCCCGATGGATGACGATGACCCTCTGGCCGAGGCTGCCGAAGACGAGGAGACACGTCCTCAGTACCGGTACGACGCCGGCTATCTTCTCACCGAGGAGGATCCAGCTTACGGCAAGCTGCACGAGTTGAGAGAGGACGTCGGCCAGCTGTTATGCCGCACGCACGATTTTCTCAACCAGAAGCAAGAGGATGACGTGTCTTGCTTCACCGCGCTCTACGCAGCTTACCGCACATGGATCACCGACGTCGGTATCGAGCGCTCTGCCCACCCGTTGGAGAGACACCTTCGCTTGTACAAGTCGGACATCTCAGCCTTCAAGATTAGCGGTCTTCGCAAGGTCTACCCGCGTCCTCTACTGATCAAGCGTGCAGACGCGTACCAGCTGCTGCGAGTTAAGCACAATGCCTCCGCAAGGCAGAAGAGCGAGCTGGACAGGAAGCTACTTCTGAACCTAGCCCAGTCGTCCGTGTCTTCGTACGCCGACGTCAGGCGGGTAGCACAAAGCGCTTTGGACTCGTCCCTCAAGGCTCTTATCGGCGGTCGCCCCCTCGTCATCCCGGTCCTTATCGAGAGGCTTCGCATCGCCCTGGAAGAGATCGACCATGATCGCATCAAGGGTGCCATGTATACTCTCTTCTTCACTAGTCTCCTGAGGACCATCGTCAAAGACTGGCGGTTTGCCCCGGAGGCCCTTCGACTTTACTTAAAGGCAGGCACCATCGACAAGCCCAGCATCCAGCAGCTGGGCGCCACTGCGCTGTTCCCCCTATTGGATTTCGGAAAGCCATTCGAGCGGATGATCATCGTCAATCAGGACCTTGTGGAGCAGATCCGTCCTACGGAAGACTGCTCTCGCCCCATTGACAACCGCCACAACTTCATTGTCCAGCGTCGCGAACGTGTCGAAAAGAAGAAGGCGGCCTTGGGCTTGGAGCTGGTCGATATGGCCAAGGAGGCGCACTGGAAGATTGCCTCCCGATGCGTGATATTTGCTACCAACTTGTGCCTACGCTTCGACAACTTGGCACCTCCAGAGTTCATCAAATTGATGGCGCATGGCACGAACGATACCCACCCTGGGCTTCGGGCTAGTTACACGTCCGCCTTCACCTCCGTGTTCGAGGCCGTCGAGATGCGCGCCGCGTATGACCACGACTACCGCAACTACTTGTTGGAGAAGGAGAAGGATCGGAATAAACTGGCGATAGAGGTGAAGAAGGGCGACAAGGACTTTACCGACCGCTATCTCGCGGCCTTCGCTGATTCCGACCCCAACAAGGCTGAATACATGGTGGACTCCGACCATCCCGGATGGCTTGTGTGGGGCAAAAAGTTCCTCGCCTCTCGTGCGAAGCCCGACCCCTTTACCGACTACGACGAGCGAGAGGCCGCCGTGCGGTCGCAAATCGGCAAAATGCTGACGCGCGACTGGCTGAAGACCTGCTTCGACTACCTCAAGCAAGAGCCCCGCGACGCGGGCGCCGATCGGTTCCGTATGGGCAACGTGTACATGCTCATGCACGTATTCGACCTAATGCACTACGGAGGGACGGAGATCACGCTGGACGACGTCAAGGAACTCACTACGGACGTATACGGCGACGGCAGTGATAAGCACCAGCACCGGGCGACATCAGAGATACTGGCGGCACTGATGGCCGGGTCTAGTGACGACCCCCTCGAATTCCGTGATAAAGTGTGGGGCTTCGCCGCTACGTTGATGTTGAAGATTCTCAACGAGGACCTGACGCCGGAGAACCTGCAGTACTGGGTCTCCTGCCTGCATCTGACAGTAGATCCGAAGGACCCTCGTCGATCTCACGAGTTGGTCGACACCCTTAGTGCTTTCAGGTTGGATATGTCATCCAATGCCGCGTTCAAGGAGTCGAGCAAGGTGCAAGTGCTCGAGTTTATTATTACTGACGCTGGCTGGCACTTCCGTCACGAGAAACCGATCCTCGAAGACTTTTTGGCTCATATCGACCACCCGTACAAGACGGTCCGTGAGGCAATGGGTCGGGTCATCGCTACCATCTACCGCACCAGGTACCACGAATCGTTCGAGAACGTCGACCGTTTGCTGGAGGCAAACAAGGAGGCCTCGTCTCTGGGAATTCGCCCTTACAAGTGCACCGAGGAGTTCGACGCTACCATGCGCGAGATCTTCGATCGACTCGAGAAGTGGCGTAAAGAGCGTACGCCCGGACAGCAAACGCCGTCTTCCTACACCTCCGGATCGAAGACGGTCTTGACTTGGCTGGACAGTACGCTTTCGTCTCAGGAGTGTACTCAGCTGATGCCCTTCTTCCCGGAGCCTTATATGGAGCAGCTCCTCCACATGATGGATGTCAAGGAAGACCCCGAGCTTATGCGTCTCGCCTATCATGTCTACCGTCACCTGCCCAACATTCCTTTCCGCGTAGGCGAAGATGGTCCCTTCATTGATGCTCTGGTCAGGATTGGCAAGTCTGCGACCAGCTGGCACCAGCGGTTGAGATCCATGGTCAACATGCAGGTCATCTACTTCCGTCGCTTGTTCCTCATCGAGAAGAAGCAGCGTGACATCTTGTTTGATGCTGTCAGTGACATGCTGGCTGATGCGCAGCTTGAAGTTCGATCTTGCGCTTCTGCCACTTTGGCCGGCATGATCAGGTGCTCGCCGAAGCGCATCCGCGATCCTACCATTCAGCTTCTGAAGAAGCGCTACGAGAACGAGTTGCGTCTCAACCCCATGCCGAAGCGGAAGCTCCCAGGCACCGAGACGCCGGTCGACACCACCAAGCAGATCGTCCGCAGGCATGCGGCTGTCCTTGGTCTGGGTGCGCTCATCGAAGCATTCCCGTACGCCACTCCGCCGCCGTCCTGGATGCCCGAGGTTCTGCAAATTCTGGCGACTCGTGCAGCTAGCGACCCGGGAGTCGTCGGTAAAGCCACAAAGGCAATTCTTTCCGACTTCAAGAAGACCAGACAGGACAGCTGGAGCGTGGATCAGAAGGTACGTCGGCATGTCACATGTTATTTCATACACCAAGCTAACAGTATCATGCAGTACTTCACTCAGGAACAGCTTGAGGACCTGGAGGGTGTGTTGTGGAAGAGCTACTTTGCCTAAAATGGCGCTGGACGAAGACGCCGGGCGACGACGCCGGGCGAAGACGCCGGATGAAGGCGCCGGACGACCAAAGACGGGCGAGGACAACGAGAGAGACGACGGCAAGGATTACGACGATAGAAGCATTGAGGCATACTTGAACAGCAGGCTTTTCCGTCGTAGTCGTGTAAAGTGGGTTTGGTCATTCATAGATGTACGGTTATGAAGGCATGCGTGGACGATGATATCCAACTGGGTTGCATGGCTCCATTAGACGGGGTCAACGGATGGATTCTGGGATAAAGAGAGTGTGTATTGGGGAGCTAGTTTCATAGCTCATACATCGTTTCTGCCATTGGACTTTCACGAAGCTCGGGTGATCACTGTGTGGAGAGTTCCGTGACTACGCAACGTCAGGCAACTCGCGTGGATTTCTCCGGCTAGTTTGCCCAGTTTGCAGCTTATTTCGGAAGGTTATCGTGAACTTTATTTTGAGGGAAGCCAACGTTCTGGAACAAGCTGATGCATCCAGACCGGGGCCCCATTAACGATTCACGCGAGGCCGCCCTCTGATTGCTGGCCTCATATGAAGATGCGCGCAGCGACAGGGAAAGAGCTCTCGCCGACGCCGTTGTCAATGTTTCAGGGACCCAGTTCAGACGTCTGAGACGTGTACCGGCGGGGTGGCGCGGCCGAGGGGCAATGACTCGGCGCGCGCGTGTGAAGCGCAGAGTCGCACCGGAGTGCGGATCGTTCTGCCGGAATAGACGAGGCGGAGGGGGGCCTCAGCTGTCGGTGTCTCTTGTAATGACTTGACTCGGCTTTGTTGACGATGTATAAAACGGATGAACTGGAACGTTCGGGGTGGATAGTTGGTTCATCTCAAGTTCATCCAGCCTCTCTATTCAGTCTTCTACACTACAGCGTTGATCGCCCAGTTTTTGTTTGCTTTGCTCCAAAGCCTTGTTTGAATCATATACCCAAACCAGCAAAATGAAGTTTACGATTGTTGCCACGAGCGTTTTCGTCGCTCTCGCTTCCGCGCAGGCCTCGACGTTCCTGTGCAGAGACATCAGCAACAACGTGATGACGGATGGAAGCATTTGCACCGGCGCCGGTGGAAAGGATTTCGGCAGGGGAGTAAGTTGTTATCTGACGTGAAGAGTGTAGAGGGAGAGATACTGACTTGGGATTAGATTTGCTGTATCGCCAAGTCGAACGCTCTGGCGCAGAGCCGATTTGATATTAACTGCGACGATAAGCTTGGTACTACGCAGAACACCGGCGAGGCTTGCCAGCTTTAGAGTGTATGTCACGTAAGGAGGAAGCGAAGGGTCGAGGGGTTGGTGAACAATATACCCGGTTGAGATTGAATGCTTGCCCGTTTGATTATGATGATCGTGATCGTGCTTGTGCAATCGGATATTGTGACGAGTAAGCAAAAGCCGATTTTGTATCACATCAGAAACAACTCGAGCCTGCCTGTGTCGTACAGTCGTGGTGTCCAGAAGGAGTCCAAACACCCTATGATGTTGATTATCTTCATTGTGCCTATGGCCTGTACTAAACGATTCTGTCCTCCCCGCTGTCTGGACTGGTCTAGTCGTTCTAGCTGCTCTTGTCGTCCTAAGGTAGCTGGAGACAAGAAAGTTCGGCCCCACAATCGCGGATACGCTCCGGCGAGCGTCTCCGGCGAGCGTCTTGAGATGGGGCGGATGTCGCAGGAACTCGGAGAGGTGCACCGGACAGGGACATGGTACCCCAGCATGTAAAAGCCTCATCGAACCAATCTTCGCGCTTGTGGCTGTTTGTCGCGGTTCTTCATCTGCCAGGTTGAGAGCACGTCATTGAATGACGAGAGCAGCGGCACGGCTTCCGAGTGGGCGATGACCGGCCTGAACCGACTCAGCCGGCGATGTTGAATTTAGAGTGCGGCATCGCTCAACTGATCAAGCTCTTGCGCCATATCAACTGGTGTTTGCGTTTTGGGCTTAGCCAAAGAGTTTCCTGTTTAAAAGCCGCGGCGAAAGCTTCGAGGACTTCGTCCAGCTTCACAAAACATCAAACCCTCGTCTTCCATTGAATCGTCGTAAAGCCCCAGACTTGGGAACAATTGCAGGATGAAGCTCACGCCAGGGGTCGCATGCCTTAGCTTGGCATCTCTTGCAGCCGCTGACTGGCGCTTTCGGTCCCGCCCCGAACTTGCCGCCCCGAGACTCAACATTACGGTTTCGGCCGACCGCAATGCCGTGGAGGAGGGCTTCATCTTTGTGGCACCCTACGAGGGTTTCCAAGAAGGCCACATAGGCCCTGTCCAACCGGGAGCTTACATCTTTCGAGACGATGGAGAATTGGTCTGGTCTGGCATAGGACATCATTCCGGATGGGTCGCGAACTTCCGCCCCGATACTTGGAACGGGAAGCCGTATCTGCGTGCATTCCAAGGATCGCTGGATGGGAAGCACGGTAGGATGTTTGGCTACCACACGCTCCTCGGGCCCGACTATGAAGTCGCCAAGGTGGTCAAGGTCGGATCGCACCGGCTCGTCTCGGCGCACGAGTTCCGGCTCGTTAACGGGAAGACGGCCTTAGTGGAGACGCCGATCCCGCGAACGGTGTCGTTGAAGCCATGGGGAGGGACTGCGGAGCAGAATTGGATTCTCTCAGGAGGATTTCAAGGTAAGCGTTTCTCCGTTTTATGTCAGTCTGCTGCTAATCATTCTTATAGAGATTGACTTTGACACCGGAGACGTCGTCTTCGAATGGGAGAGTTTTGACCACGTTGATCCCAAGTGTGAGTGATTGAACACCGGGGGTCGGTTGGTTGCCGATGACTTACTCTTCTCAGATAGCGCTTTCCCGCTCGATTTTGGCGTCGGTCTGCCCGGCAACGGCAAAAGCGAGACGGATGCCTGGAACTATTTCCACATTAACAGCGTTGACAAAGACAACGAAGGGAAGTATCTCGTTTCAGCGAGGAACGTCGCGGCGGTCTTCAAGATCAACGGAACCAGCGGCGAGATCATCTGGCAGCTCGGAGGCTTCCACGGAGGCTCTTCATTCGCGCTGGCCAGCGAAGACGTGTTTGGTTATCAGCACCACGCACGATTCCGCAGCCGTTCCGCAGATGGAAAGATCGAGATCATCTCTCTGTTTGACAATGGAGCACATTCGGCACCCCAGAAAACGAACGCGTTCTCGCGGGGTCGTATTTATCAGTTGAACCACACTGACGGCACCGCGAAAGCGATCCAGACATACGACGCACCAGATGGCTTGTCGGCGCACACGCAGGGTAGCTTGCAGATCCTGCCAAACGACAATATCTTTATCAACTGGGGCCAGTCTGGTGCGGTGACAGAGTACAGCCATGAGGGCAAGGTCTTGTTTCACGCGTACCTCGATTCTGCTCCGGAGGGTATCTTTACGCAGAGCTATCGTGGCTTCAGATTCAATTGGACCGGAACGCCTGCTGAGGAACCTGCCATTGTGGCTTTCAAGGGTGCTCGTGATGACGATTTGGATGTCTACGTCTCATGGAACGGGGACACAGAGACCACCTCGTGGAGGTTCTATGCCCGGTTTGCAGCAGGATCTAAGGAAGATCTCTTGGGAGAAGTTGAGAGCGAGGGCTTCGAGACCCATGCCAAGTTTCTTGCAGTAGCTGTGGCTGATGGCACCGCGATCATTGCAGAGGCTGTTGGGAAAGATGGCAGAGTGCTGAGGAAGACGAAACCTGTCCCGATTTCCGTCGACTTGGCTCATCCGCCTGCTGAACCGAAGTGGGGGAATGACGAATTGTGAAGCAATTCAATAATGCTACATGCAGCCTTCGGTGCGTTGTTTGTAAATCATTGAACGCGACACGTAGATCATGAAAGATATGTAACGGAACTGAGATTGGAAGAATCCACGTTGAGCAAGCAGAGATGTAGAATCTGAAAAAAAAACCGTATCCCATGGCGAGGGAATCATCAGAGACAACGAAGCGGTCGGTGCTTCAAATGGTTTCCGAGATATGCTGTCCCATAATTCGGAGCATCTACTTGGCCTCCCTGTGCGGAGAAGAGGATTCAAACCTTGAACATTTCCAAGGCGGCTCTGCTGGGCGCGATCATAGCTTCCGTGCCAAGTTAAACATCGAGCCAGATTCCATCTTGTGTTGAGGCGCTTCGGTCAACTCCCGAGCACCAAGAAGTCTTGGAGTCTTGGGGATCTTGGCCCGCCATCTTGGCCCGCCCGCCGCGCTCCTCCCCTCCAACCATTCTTGGTCTTCATTCGACGAGTTTGCCGCCAAATGTTGAGATCAGCCCTGTTCCCGACTTTCAGGTCGGTCGAGGCGTCGGATGTTTTGCCATCTTGGTCTTTGAGAAGACATGTATGGTTAAATCTCAGCGGCTCTGCGAGATGCACGCCGAGCCCGCCCAGACCCTAGGGCGGCTTCGCGATGGAGACTGTACTTAGATGAACCCGCTGTTGCTAAATGCTTGCAAGAGAATCAACGACTGATTAACCTCGGATGATGGGAAGATATCGGAAAAGAAATCAGTGGGACTTGTGGAGGCGGGCGTGGTAGACGATCACTTTCATATTGTCTTGGTTGGCAAGTCGACATCCACGTTGGAAAAGACCCCATCTGCTGAGAATACTGGCGTGGAGCATCTCGAATCTGGAGGCGGGGTCTGGGGAAAATGAGGAGGGTTGAAGCGGAGAGATATGGGGAGACGGGGCAATGCGAAGCGAGATCCGGCCTCAACTGATGCCGTTGTTGAATTGTCCTTCACCGTCTACTTTTCCTTCCCTTTCTTTATAAGAAGCTTCTTGCGTTCTGATTTTTTGATCTGAGTTTATTTTCTGATTTATCTCATTCTCAATTCCTGTCAATCTCAGTTCCTTTGCAAGATATGGTTGCCGAAGAAAAGCCCTCCCAACATACTGGAGGCACCGTTCCCCCAGGTGCCGTCGAGACCAACCGCCCAGATGAGGTCAACAAGGAACCGTCAATTGTCGAGGCAAATGATGGGGACGGAAAGGGGGAGGTTCTGCCTTCTCCAGAGGAGCAGATCGACGCGTTGGGCATCCCAAACTGGAGAGAGCTAGAGAAGCAGGTCGTCAAACGCCTTGACATGACTCTGATGCCATGCCTCTGGGTCTTGTATCTATTCAACTACTTGGATCGTGCCTCCATTGCGTAAGTCATGAGGCCTCCAACACAACAACGCATCGTTTGGCTTCAAGCTGACGCACATCGCATCATAGACAGGCTAGACTTAGTAGCCTTGACGAGGACCTGGACCTGAAAGGGTACCAATACGGCACTGCGGTCTCGATTCTAAGTGTTGGGTGAGTTTTCTTGTACCCTTGCAGAACCTCCTTGAGTGTTAATGCCTTGGTAGCTATGTTCTCGGCCAAATTCCTTCAAATATGATAATCGGAAAGGTGCGACCTAGCCTGTACCTCTGCTGCATGGCGCTGGTCTGGTCTAGCGTCTCCGCTGCCACTTGTGGTGTGAAGAACTACCAAGGGCTTATTGCCGTGAGATTCTTCTTAGGAGTGGTCGAGGCACCTTTGTTTCCTGGTGTACGTATGAAGTCAATCTTCACAGTTTCTATGACTAATGTTATCGTTTTCAGGCAATCTATGTCATGTCTTGCTGGTACACAAGGAAGGAGATGGCGCTCAGATGTGCCCTTCTATACACTGGCCAGACACTCGCATTCTGCACCGCAGGGCTCATTGCTGCCGCTGTCTTCGGCACGCTTGAAGGGTCGTACGGTTTGGCTGGATGGCAGTGGCTTTTCATCGTCCTCGCGTCCACTGGTGCAGGACTTGCTATGATCGCACTATTCATTCTGCCCGACTATCCAGACTCCACAACTGGTAGTGCTCGTTGGTCAATGACTGAAGACATGCGCAAAGTCGCCGCTGCTCGCATTCTTGCTGATCGAGTTTCTACTGCGGAGGCGAAGACTGGTGTATGGCACGGACTGAAGATGAGCGTCTTCGACTACAAGATGTGGCTTCTCGTCGGCATGAACATCGGCATCTCGGCTGCCTACGGGTTCTCCAACTTCTTCCCATCCATCGTTCGCGGATTCGGTTACAACAACACGATCACCCTCGTGCTCACGGCGCCGCCATACATCTTTGCCGCTGCTGGATCCCTGGTCAATGCCTGGCACTCCGACAAGACTAAGGAGCGTGGATACCACTTTGCGGGACCAATTGCGTTTGGATGCATCGGCTACATTATTTGCCTCGCCACCGAGAACCGCAACGCCCGTTATGGTGCCTCTTTCATCTATGTTGGCGGCATGTACTTCGCCAACCCCTTGATCAGCACCTGGACTTCCAATACGATGGGCAGAACCCCTGAGAAACGTGCCATTTCCGTCGCCCTCGTCAACGTTTTGGGCCAAATCGGAAATCTGATCGCTCCCTACTTCTTTGTCGACTCTGACGAGCCTCGGTATCGTTTGGCGTTCATCATGATGATGGTCATGGGCTTGATCGCCTGCGTGAGCGCTATGGGCCTGAAGCTCTACCTGCATCGATCCAACAAAAAGCTGTACCGCACAGCGGTAAGGAATGGGACGGTTTATCAGCCATATGTTATGTAACGCATGGACTTCCTAGTGGTCATTGGGCTTGACCGAGCACGGGCATACGCATCTGCAGGAGCCAAGGACATCTCCTCATTTAAGAAGAGTAGGTCCTTAATCTGATTGCAATTTGCGAAGTATTGCAACAAACTATGCTAGCACGCTATTTGAATTAACAAGAAATGAGAAATGAGAACATGGACAATGTTCAATATGGAGATTGAATCCAATAGATCTGTCTTTCGTTCAGGATGCTTCCCAAACGGCGGGCTGGCTCCGCAACTATAATTTAAACTCTAACCGAGACACCATCCCGAAATAAGCGTCTATGTTCGCAACCATAAGTCAACAAGGAGGAGTAGAGTGCCGACCAGGCTGCGAGAGAGAATCACAAATGTATTGGCGAAACAGTTGTCCCAGTCTGTTCATTGTCTTGTCTGAGGTTCTGCTTGAGTATTGTGATCTTTGTGGATACCTACGCCATCTGTTCGCCCCTACCCCTTCTGCCCGCGAAATGCACTCTGATTCTGAAATTGCGGCCCGCCAAACCGCCAAATAATAGCCTTTTCCCACGAATGTATTCAGTTTCATTTGGTGGTTTGAGACGGGTAGACCTGTTATTGATGGTTAGCCTCCAGACCAACGGCATTGTGCATAGAAACTTACAAGTTCCTCTGAGCTTTCTGAACTTATATCCGATAGGTGCTGAAGCTTGAAATGTGCTTGATACCAACGCTAGCCGTACACTCTTTCCTAGCGTCGACTTAGTATCCTACGACGGCACCACCAGTACCTTTGAGTAGTACGATAGTTCGCGTTTCACTAGTGCTTTTGATGCGCACGGTACCGGCATTGTTACAACCAGGAGTGGAGAAATAGGCGGCGATGGTAGATTCAGAACAGGACGTTACGCCATCTGTGGTCGTACACGACCCAGACCTGGGAGTATACCATTTGGAGTGATCGACGGAAGGGTCAACGACGGCGCAAGTGGTAGTTTGAGCTGCAGACGCCACGATGAAGGCGCTTAGGGACAGGATGGCGAGTCTCATGGCTGGAACAGAGTCGAAGAGCTTTTTAAGATGTGAATGATGTTGCGGGAGTGTAATAATAATGATGGTGGTGGTGGTGATGATGACAACGGAGTAAGCCTCATATTTCTGGAAGTATTCCTGGCTTTATATAATAGTAAATCATAGCAAAGACGTTAATGTTGCTGTTGAACATCGATACGGCAGTGGTGACTTGTTTGGCCTCATGTGTTCCTCTAATGTGACTTCACTCCTGCAGTCAACTATCGATGTGATCTATCATATTGCATTTTCATTGCCAAAAGTCTGAGCCTAGAATTCTGCAGATCTGATTTGTGGCAATACTTTGATGAGCTGGTGTCAAGGGCACAACGGGGTCAGTGGTGTCAGAACGGGCCGTACCGAACTTCTCTTGGAGTCTATTCAAACGCCGTATCCAATGGGATGATGGTTGATTATTCCAGCGCCCCCACCTTTAGAGCCAAGACACTGATCCAGCTGTAGAAAAGGGTGACGTATTCAGCGGCAGCAGACTTATCGTGTATTCTTTGCAAATCGAAAATGGATGGTCCTTTTACCCGTGGCATCCCGCCGGCTCGCGCGCGCCTGAAGTCATTGGCATTGACCGGGGTGATTCCATGGCTCTGCAGCTCCCAGAAGTTCTTCATGCGTACATGTATTCACAATGTGGAAGTACGTATGACACCGAAGATTCTCGCGTTGATGCAAGGAGGCTTTGCGGGCTCGGGCGGTCTACGAAGGTGGCCACAGGAGTTGAGGTAGCGTCTCGACAAGCGCTGGAGGATTTTCTCCAGATATACAGTTTGAAATTGAACCATACTCACGAGGATTCGAGCTTGGGCAGCGAGTCTGGTTCAATTCACAGTGACTCGATGACAAGGGCACTCACACAGGATTACCAACCAATGGAAACAACGCTCAAGCCTGTGGCAGACGCTATCTATGTCCCGACAAGTATAGTGGAAGGATGATACATACAAGATGTCATGTACTTCGAGCACCTCTTCGGCCGAGATACGACCCAGTAGTAAGATTACATCCTAGTTTGACATCCCGCCGGCATCTGCATGTCTGCCCGTGGGCTGAATCGCGGGACTGACTCCTCGTGTGTGTTGTCAAGTTGTTGGTGGAACGATTTATAATTCAAGTTAGATATGGTAAATCATACTTTGTAACTGTAAGACGAAAGTTAGATTTTTGGAATACCCCCGGAGCATCAATCTGCCGGCATGTAGGAGTTTATGTTCTGTATTTGTGAATTATGAATTATTGTAGAAACTTATATAAAGCTGTCTCGATCCCTACCAATTTGGTCATTCCTTCCCCATCAACCTCATTGTTACAAACTCTCCCAAGACATAATTGAATCACTTTTCGGTACTCCTGGCTCAATCTTTGTTCACCTTTCAATATGATAGCCGATATTCTCACTCTCGCTGTCTTAGCTGGCATAGCTATTGCCCAGGACGCACTGACCTGCCGAGTCATCGATCCCATTGAGTCGCGTACCAACTGGTTCACCGTTGAGTCTGGCAGCTGTGAGATCTCGGGTACTCTCGAGACCTGTGGTCCCTTCGGAAGCTCGATTCAGAGCTTCTTTTCTTTCCCTGGCTGCAATCTAGCCGGCGCTTTGCGCATCAAGAACCACGCTTCGGTCAATGCCATCACCCAACTCAAGGGTATTGGTGGTTCTTGGGTGGCATACTCTCTTTCAGCGGGCGAAGAGTGCACGACAAACCTCGGCTTGAGCCGTGTGGCTAGCTATACCGACTTTCGCTACAGCAGGTACTAATTGTCTTCCATATTGACACTATTTGACTACATAGGGACTGACGAGAAGTGCGAACAGGGCAGACGCAGTGAACGCGACGTCCAACTGAGTCCGAGGTAGGATTGGACTCTTCCTGTGGACGCGAGAGAGAAAGAGGGATAGGGGGCTGAGAGGTTCCGTAGCTGATCATAGTGGGGAGAGAAAATGACAGAACGTACGTTCTGTGGTGCGAGACAGTGATGTGAATAAATAGGACTTTGCTTTGATTCCTGACATTCTTGTTACTATTAGCTATGCTTTCGAGACATTGTTGATTCTATGTACACTGCCTGTTACCCGCCATCGCCGGCTCAATATATGTGCTCCTCACTGGTGCCTGTCAAACACTCCGATCAGTTCCATTGCTGAAGCAGGTGACGTAATCTAAGGTGTCTGCAAATATCATGGCGCTTATTCAAACTCGCCGGATCGATAAAACAAGACTTTGCGTTCGAAAATTCGATTTCCGTGTTGTTTTGATACCGCTTCCCACGTTGATGTGACCCAGGTGGGTATTTCTGCATGCAAAGTCGCAAATATCGTGAGTTCAGCTTTCTCGCCTAGAGCAGCATACCTGAGTATGAAGCCCTTGTGCACACCAGCTGCCCAGACTTCCATAGTCCTGAGACGGGGCATGCGTATAGCTGCTTGACTTGCTGCTTGAAGTAAGGTTGGTATGCCGTGTGGACTCAAACATTGGTCAATCTGGCAAGTTAGTACCAAGTCGGTGAGTTTGGGCCAGGACACAGTTGGCTGGGTTTGTAGTGAACTGGCAGAAGTCTCGACCAGCACATTGCAGTGTCTAAAAAAGTCATTCGCATCGATTGCATGGGATATTGCGTGCTTTCTGAGATAAAAGCTGGCACTGACTGCGGCCGAAATCAAAATATCATCTGGTTTCTTGGCATAGAATCGCTGTTTGTGAAGCCGTTGGGATTGTGCCTCCCATAAAGACACCTCTTGAATTGTCGAGTAGTTATTGATAGTTGAAAACAGCATTGCGTTCGCCCTGTTCCTCTCAGCCTGATCTAGCCGTGTAACTGCAAGCCATGGTTCGTAGTTGATACGCTTGACTTCAGGCAGGCTTTGTAGTATGTCTCGCATAGAAATTGCCGATAGGCTGCGATAAAAAGTTTGCCGGATGGAAAATTCTTGAATCACAGGTACTCTAGGAATACATGATTTATTGGTACTTCCCACATGCAGGAGATTTCCGATCAATCGCTCCCTGGCACCTCGAGGAGAATATGTTGGCCGATTGTGAGCTTCACATGTACCGTGACGCTGATGCTATGAGTCGCTAGGGGAGCTGGCGCTGAGCTCGAGTGTTAAGCCCCCCGTCTTCCAACTTGAAAGTGCAGAGAAAAGTGCGGTCAACTGTCTGATGAAACTCGCATCGTTCGAGGTGGCTGTGCGTGCGTCTTCTGGTTGGTCGCAATCGTCACAAGAGTATTCTCTGAGCCATAAGTGGAAGGAGATCTTCTTGACCAGTGGTTTTCGAATGTCTGTTATATATTGTTTCATCAGAGTACGGTCAAGAGTTGACGATTGGAAGTTCAGGGTCTGCCATATTTGCGGTTCGAAAAATGTCTGCCATTGCCGAGATACACTTGCCGATCCGGCTAGGGAATGCTTTCCATGGGCCAAGCTGCCGAGCTCTTCCAAGATCATTAGTTGGAGCTCCGGTGGGATTGCCGTCCATCGAATATCCTGATCGGATTTCTTCGGAGAGAGGCATGCTGGGGTAGTTCTACTCTTGAACTACGTCGCATCGTGAAAGCATGGGCCACAAATGGGCGGATGGCGGGACTTGCAAACGGGATGGGGTGAGGAGGAACAAACACTGCGTAGTGTCAATTAATGAAGGCGGAGAGAGCAGTGGAAAAAAGGTTCAAGGGTAAGAAGGTTTTATATAGGATGCACGTGTTCTCCAGGTTCGCATTTGACGTTTATGAGCAAAATCCCCAGGGTCACCCAGCATTAAGCTTTCTGCCATCAAAATACATAGTCAGAGTACGACGCTGCTAAGGTACCTGTGACGAACCTTAGACAATAGACTAGGACTACATTAAAACGACATTCCTTGGTATCTGTAACGAGTTCTACTATTCGAGGGGATACTTGTAGCGTGATACCTTCAGCAGATAGCCGCATAAAATTTTATTTTAGTCTAGTCATTACTTCTATCGACCCTCTCATCTACTGTTCTTGTCATTCTCATCATATTTCTCACCATCGCTCTCATCTTTATTGTCGTCGTCGCCCCGTCGTTGGTATATGGCGCCGTTGTCGTTCCCCGCTGTCTCCTCCCGTCATTGTTCGCATCCATCCGCCCGGCTAGCAACGCTTCATCGAGCTGCGCGTTCCAGATCAAGGACATACAGGCATCAAGGAATTTAGGTATATCATGCTCAGGATGTGGCTATGTAATGTAAGTATCACTGAGTATTAGGAAATCATGGATGGGTATGTTTTGTTACAATTACATAATTCTTAGTTACACCCTCTGGCGACATCTAACCATCAACGACACCTTCTGCCAGATGAGGTAGATCCTTTGCTTGCTCACCCAATCTTCAGCCATGTCGACAAGCTCAAGATCAAAATTCCATAGAATCTTGGCCAAAACGATGCGCAATTCTGCATATGCCATGCTAGAGGTGTTGTCAGTAAGTCTCCAATTTGGGGCCCATTGCGACTCTCTCACCTCTTCCCGATGCAGTTTCTCGGGCCAAATGAGAATGGCTGACTGGCATACTTGTCGTCCCTGCTGAAATCTTCATCCATCCATCGCTCAGGAATGAACTCTTTGGGATGTGACCAGTTGAATCCCGAGTGAGCAGCTGAAAGTTGATGGACTCCAACTGCGGTCTGCCAAGCCGATCTTGTTAGCGGTCTTCATACAAGTACTTGTGGGCTATGCACATACCCCTCCGGGAACCCATTTGCCGTCAATATCTTCGCCGGCACCAGGCACGAAACGGGGTAAAGCGCTGGGGCTTGGAGGATATATTCTCAACCCTTCCTCAATGACTGCCTTGAGGTATCGCAGCTCACCGGTCGAAGTCATCGTGATGTCCTCGTCTCTCGTAAAGGCGTTGCGGATCTCCTGTGTCAATCTTGAGTATTTCTCAGGACTCCGACACAAGAAGTACGTGATGCCGGACAACGCGGTGGCAGCAGTACCGCTGCCAGCCACAATAAAGGCCGATGCCATTCTGACGAGGTCGGCATTGCTCAGGTCCGCTTGAGGATTTTCCAGAATGTAGCTCATGAAATCCTTCTTGTTCTCGGTGGCCTGAAGCCTTCGCTTGACCTTCCCAGCTGTGAGTTCGCCATGCTTCTTGAGAGCCAATTTCTGAGCCTTCGGGGCGAGCCACTCCAGCCACCCTTCCAAGCCGTAATGAATCGCAAATTGATACCGAACAATGCCCTGAGCTCTGGTCCCGATAACCTGGAGCCATGGCTGGGATGCATCGTCTAGACAGCCAGCGGCCTGGCCGAAGGCCAAATCGCTGATGATATCAAAGGCAGCCAGACTGAACCACTTGACCAAATCCTGTGGGGCGCCGGTCTTACTGGAGGATCGTAGCCGATCTACAAGTTTGTTGGCGTAGAGTTGCAGAATTTCCTCTTGTTCTCTCAATGCACGCTCGCTAAACGCTGGTAAGACAGCTTTCCGGAGTCTGGCATGTGGCTCTTGATCAGCGGTGACAATGCCGCCATTGCGAACAGCTGAGTTGGTCACACTCGGACCAGCGATTCCACGGCCGTCAAAGCACTTTGAGAACTCAGGGGTTCGTTGACCGTAGATCTTCTTCCAGGCGGTGGAGCTGGTGTATGATAGCTCATCTGGCGCAATTCTGACCACTGGGCCGTACTGCTCGTGCAGTTCTCGAATTCTGAAGGCTAAGCTTCCTTTGAGATTGACGAGGTTCCAGGGAAGGCGGCTTATTGCCCACAGTCGGGGACCGGGATAATGCCGAAGCGGATGGAAGTAGATGTTGTAAGCGGCGCGACCGACACCATAAAGGATCGCCTACACATATTCAGTTAGTGCCCTTATCAGGGAAGTTGCCTACTCACGGAGACAGCGAAGAACAGCAAGATGCCTGCCGCGCTAGAGGCACAGTGCACCACCAAATGAGACATTCCCATCACGAACAGATGTCGATCAGAAGTAAAGGGAAACAAATAAAACAAAGTTCCCGTCGCTTGGCCAATGCCAAGCATCACGGCTCACACCGTTTTATGTTCAACATTGAGATTTTCGTGGTTTGCGCTCGCGAGTCAGTCTTTTGGGTTAAGGACACCAGTGACAGTTCCACCCCAAGAAACGTGCACAACGGATTGAACATGATTCAACAATTGAAGAAATTGGATCCCTGTAGCGGGTCCACGATTGATTGTGATGTCGTACTCTGTGTGCTCTCCAAACCCCATGATGGTAGTGAGTTCTATGGATATCAAAATATGTCTATGAATTCATGATTACGCTTAGTCATCCGCCTCAAAGAAATGCATTACTGTCGGCGCGTCTGTTGAGTTGCCCGTCGAGTTGCCGCCAAACTGCAGATACCCAGCCGTATCCAAGAGGGGCAAGACGGCAATGTCTTTGTAATCTCCCATGACCCAGACAGTTTGCATGCCCATCACCATGTGTTGCAGGATGTGGCAGTGAATCTAGAATGTTCGTTAGTTCCATGTCTCACGATGAGCCGAGCAGAATGAAACATACCATCCAGACACCGGCATCTTCTACGCGCAGACGCCACGCTCTCCAGCCAGCGTTAGCGCCAGATGTCGTCTTTTCGCCGTATCGGTAAAGGTTCGTTGTGTCTCGCTTGACCGGGTTGTAGTTTTTCAGCTTCTCCTCATTTTCTGTTTGGTTGTATGTTCCGTTGCCACTTCCAATGTCCCAGAAATGTCCACCATGGGCGTGGAATGGGTGGAAGTCGACGCCACCGCCATTGTTGACGAGGGAACCAGTGTTGTGCCAAACAATCTCAAGAACCTGCAAATTGGTAAGCGTATGTCACAGACGCCAACCAGTAAGCATTGCTTACCTCGCCAAGCTTCGCAGGCCAAGTCAATGTTGTTGGGTCCCAACCGTTGTTGTTCATCGCAGCTGTGTAGTTTGGCATCGCGGCTTCCCCTTGCTCATAGATATTGACCAGATACGGCTTGTCACCAGGGAACGGTGACGAGGTTTCATTCCACTCCAGTCCGTTGATCTGCCAGATAATTGATTGCGTAGACAATTGTCGGCTGTCGATGTTGATGGTGCGCGTCACCTCACTTGCCTTTGGAAAGTTGTTGGGCACCAGAGGCTCCAATGCGTACTCAGCCCATTCATAGGGCTTCGTGGAGAACGTCAAAGGAGGAGTCGTGGGCGCCTTGTTAATCTGAGTCGTAGCCTTGTAGTATCTCAAGACACCGTAGCCTTGGTAAACTTTAGGTCTGTCCTTTGTCTCCATCTGGATGAGGAAGTCGCCAGTTCCGTTGAGCTCCTCCTCAGTCTTCGCCCTGAAGATGACATCAAAGCGCTGACCCGAAGACAGTTGCATGATGTTCTCGGAGTGTGGCTTGGTGTACGCGCCGTCAGCAGAAATAATGGTAAAGTTATCGTGGCCCACAATGCCCAGCTGCACCATGGAAATGGCTGTGGCACCGATGAACCGCAGACGGTATGTCTTTCCAGGCTCAACGTTGATAATAGGCAGCTTACAGCCGTTCTGGCCAGCGGTTTCGTCAACTGAGACCCCAACGCCATTAATGAGGACCGCATTGGTCTCACCGGACCATACGAAAGGCGACGTAGTCAATCCCTTTTCGATCTGAGTGTCGGTCTTGTTGTAGTAGTCGGAAAGCATGATGATTCGCTCATCGTCATATGCGTAAGGAGGTTCCGCACCATCCTCGATGATCAAAGGCCCAGCGGCGGTCATGGCCTGGAAGCCAACATGCGAGTGATAGAAGTAGGTACCGGACTCTGACTTCAGAGGGTAAACCTCATAGTCGAAGAAGCGACCCGGCGGGATGGGCCATTGACTCGCAGATGGAGTGCCATCTGAAAAGGGCGCCATGCGCATGCTGAGTCCGTGCCAATGCATGGTAGTGTTGTGGTGTTCCATGTCGTTGTATACTCTAATCCAACTCCTTTGTCCGGGCGGGAGCCTAAGTGTTGGGCCGTAAAGAGTGCCATTGACGACGACCGACTCCCGTGTTTGGCAACCAATTGAGACGTTCTGTTGAGTTACCCTCAAGATATGGTCGGGTGTGAAGCTGTCGTCATGCGTTTGCATACCTCCATAGTGCCCTGGAGCACCATGTCCGCTGGCGCGCGGTGCCCAAGCAGAAACTTGGGCCAGGCAAGAAAGGAAAGAAACCAGCGAAACGAACGGACGCATTGTGGATGACGGGCAGAAGACGAACAGGCGGGAGAAAGAGCTTGGGATACGATTTGTTTTGTAGTCAAACGAAATGGGGGTGTGGACGACCGCCTTACACCTCCGGGGTGCAGTTCGCAGACGAGAAGCAGCCGCAAGATTCGCTGGTGGATGCAGTGGAACTAGACGCAGGTACAAAGGAGATGAGATGGGAGAGGAACGATATGGGGATGTACGGGATGACCGAAGCTACTGCGTGGTTCCCAATCTACAGTCAGGCTTGGGAGTGGTCATGGGAGTGAAAGAACGGTCGAAACAGCACAAGATCTCCCACCTTGCTTTCCCAGCCGATGTTTGATGTTTCTTCGCCATAGTGAGAGAATCAAGGCAGGAATGCAGCTGTTGTCGTCGTCAACGACCGCGAACCCCTCATTTCATGTCGGACAACCTTTGTCTCAAGTCTCACAGCAACGGGCCGTCCGATGTCCGTACTAGAGCTAGTCTGTCTTACACGAGCCATCAGGCATTCTTCCCGCCCCAGCGTGGTAACGAGCCCGAATACCTTCCGCCCCTCCCTTCATACCGACTAACACAGTTACCGTTGCACTCACCTGCAGAAAGCCTACCAGCTCGGGGGGCCCTTCACGTTGTCAGCGGGCGGAACGTTTTTAGCTCAGCAAACATAAAGTCTAAACACCCCAATCGGAATCGCAGATGAGTCGGTCGCCCGCTTGAAGTGGGGTGCAGTGATTCAGTTGCCGGCAATAGGCTTTTGACGATCCATGTAGTGATCTTAAACCTGAATTAAGGCCGCTTGGTCCGTTGACTGAGGCTGTCTGTCCCCCATTCACAGCGTTGCATTTGCGTAGGGCGCACTCGTGTCCGGAACCGTCGGAGTCGGCGCCTGGTTACTCTATATCCTGGGGCAGTTCCACTCTATCGGTTCGTCTTAAGATGTGCATGTTTGACTCGAGAGCCAAGACAACCGTCGCGCCTGATGATGTTGCTTGGCCAGTGCCATCTGTTCGCTGCACGGGTGTTTCCTGCGGGCAGTCAACACCATAATGATGAAATCGTCATTGGGCCTCATTCGAGAGATCCAAGTATTCGTGATGTCCCCTTGTGATGTCTACTGTTCTGTTCTGGGGATGAGCAAGAGTGCGGGCACCAGCTGGTGTGCGGGCATCGCCGACGAGATGTTGATGAACCTTGTCAAACCTTATTCCATCTCCAACCAACCCCACAAATCGGCACAGTGCCTTCCTTGTTTCTTAAGGCGGCATTAAACATCGTAATCACCGGCCACAGTGATGGAAAATCTAAAGTGCGAATGATAGAGCGCACTATCGCTTATCTTCCCCGCCCTGGACTGTCAACGAGTCACGCATCCACAAAAAGCAGCGTCACAGGATCCTGGCCATTGATTTAAGGGGTTGAATAGATGTATTAAAGGATAGGATAGATTGAGTAGCCTGCTGTTGGCACCGTAGGTCGGAACCGCCGACCAGCCGAGCCGACTTCTTAGCCCAGCATCCAAAAACGAACGACAGACCCCAACGACGAATATCCAACGTCAAGCACCAAAAAAGTGAAAAGGCAATCGAAGTGGGCAAAAGTCCTAACCTCGCATGGCTTTAGACATTCCCAAACCGCACAGTCGAATTGGACCGCCAACGATGACAAGAATCCCCATGGGCGTTGATGGGATCATTGTCTGGAAAGTCCATGTTGAGGCAAGATGGGAGAGACGTCCTTGTCTCATCAGTACGTGACAATGACTGCCAACTATCTAAAGCACATGGACTCCGTTGGGGCCCAATTTAGAAGGTGGTAGTAATGTGGTCTTCCATCAAGGTAAGTCAGGAGGAGAATTTTCGCTGACCTCCACTGCCTTATGGCCGTGATCAGATGTTTTGCCGATAGCTTGCTTAGGCGGAACAGCGTTGAAACGGCCTATCTTGTTGTGGCTATCGCCTTAATTGTAGGGAATTGCGCTGCTCTCCGCGCCGACTGCACCCTTGAATTTCTCGGAGAGCTCAACGACAATGACAAGAATGACGGTGTGCCCCGCCTTCTTTGCAACGTACAGAACAGCAGGTCCAGTCTTCTGAACGCCGGACTTGATCACGTCGTAGAAGCCTTCTTCGCCACCGCAGTGAGAGGAGGCCTTAGTGCGGAGTCGGTCCGGCATCTTCCTGGGGAGCGTCATTAGAGTCTCAAGAGCGGCCTTAGCAATAGCAACACGCCTGATGACAACTCGAGTGGCGTGCTCTTGGCTACCGGGAAGGGGGGGATCGAGTGTGTACTCGGTATCGCCGCCAGTGTTTCGATACCACCCTGTGAAGACCACCACCCTCTGAAGACCACCGCCCTCCTGATTTATGCGAACCACCTATTGATGAGCCAAGTCAAGTCCTTACTCGGTCAGGCGAGGACCAGGAAGGGGTACAGTGGTGTCAAGTCTGGGCCTGAGCGGGCGGCACTTGGACTTGATGGTCCTCAGAACTCGGGCGGACCGTCTTTACCATGGCTTGGAGAGATGCTTCAGTCTGAACAGCACATTCGATAGCTCTAGAGCTGGTAGCACTTTTGACGGCGTTGGAGGTGTTGCCATTCGCCATAGCACTCTGGGCGCTGGCCACTGTGGAGAGGGCTTCTCCGGCGACAGAGCCGACAGCTCCCTCAATACCGCCAAGACAAAGGCGAGACTGTTGAGTTGACCAATTCAAGTCTCGCTGCAACGAACTTGAGAACCTGAAAACACCAAGGAATCTCTCCTCGTTGCGACTCTTTTGAAAACCCTTGCTATAGTCCCTGATCGGCGCGTCGTCCGGCGAAAAGCTCTCCAGGCGAAAGCCATTGTATCCATTGTCGCCTTTGTAGCCAGTCTCATTGCTATGGCAGCTGTTGCCATTGAAACCATTATCGTTGCTGCAGGCTTGATCACTGTGAAAGACGGTCCAATTGACACTGCTGCCCGTAGGAGTTAGTACATGCCAACGGATTCAAACCCAGTGTCGGCGGCTTGGAGAATAACGGGTCGAAATTGACCTATGCGTTCGTCGTCAGCAAAGGTCTTCGTTTGAAAGGCCAGTGATGGTTCAACTGCTGGCGAAGGTAAGGATATATTGCTCGGCAATGTGCCATTCGCTGTTCTGGATGCAGTCCTCATCCATCTGAGCACCTTTCTCGCCATCATCACCGTTCGGGTGATGGAGATACTTGTCGCCAGGGTAGCGACCACCCCGATGTTAAGCCCGTTGGTAGTGAAAGGCTTATATCGGCATGACATGTTCGTGAGATTTGCCGCAAGGGGGCTATTGATTTTGATGAAGGCAACGTCCTGGCTGACGCTGAAAAGCTTATCGATATACGTCGCAGTGGTAACGATACGCGCCACCCCAAACTTGAATATATGTAGGTCCGTTGGTGGTGCTGACCGAAGTGTTGTAGCCGATATAGCAGTTGATCTCGATAGCTCCCTGAATACAGCGACTTCAGTTATACACCACATGTCCTGCATCAGTGACATCGTCGCAACTGATGAGCCACCCAAGACCCAAGATCCAAAAGCTGCGGTCCTTGCCGGCTTTGAATTAAGCCTGGATCTGACAGCAGCTGTGACCTTTTACACAGCCCTCTCTTCACATTTTAAAGTGGGGGAGGAAGAGGACAACTTACATCGAAACTTGCGGTCATCAGCAAAATTCCGGAGCTTGACGCCAAGACGACACAGACACAGTGCCTTTGTCAATGTCATCGGGAAAGATGGCAAACTCTTCACATAAATTGGGGTTGAAGGACCGGTGCAAGAGAACAAGGTTTCAGACACGAAACGATGGTGATTGAAAGCTGATGATGGTGAGATGAACATGCTCGGGTGACAGCCGTCGGCATGACAAATGCAAAACTGCCTCGGGCTCTTTGCCTCGTAAATGTCGTTCGTTTTCAAGAGATAGTCGAAAGCGATGACGCACAAAAGTCGAACTCAGCTGAGCTTCAGAATTCAATTCTGTGCCGTGTTATGAGAAAGCAGGAGGCGTGAATCAGTATCCCTTCTCAAGACCCATTGATTGACACGCGCAACCTGACCCCGAAACATAACCCTTGAATCAAGCTGAGTCCCTCATATACCAATGAATGCGGAGAAAGCAACCTCTTGTGTCGGTCACTTTTTCACAAATTAGCCTTCTCCTTGCCTATGTTTTGAAAAAGTGCGAAAAGTCGAGCAGGCCTGTCAGCATAATTTCACGAGCAGACGAGAGGGGGGCCGGCCTCACCTTGATACTAAGCAATTTCTTGTTACTCAGCGGACATTGCCATCGCTTTGGACTGATGGCAACAGAAACCATTGCCACCATCGAACACGGACTCGCACCCATATCGTCCCTCCCTTAACGTCTTAAGCAGGTTTATTCACCATGAAGACTTTTGATCGGCTTGTCTCTGCAGAGCTGTGAATGATCGTCTGGTGATTGCTCAGATTCTTGACCCCGTCGCTTCTGGCTAAGTGTCCGGAGGGCTAGGCGTTTGATTGTCCCTATGCTGTCATACTTATCTTCTTCGTTTTCTTCTTATTCAGTGACACTGATACTATTGATATTGTTCTTGTCTTTAATGTCATCATCATCGTAATCATCGTCGTCGTGCTCGCCGTCATCGCCGTCTGTGTCTATCATGAGACAAACACAAGTTCCCATGGGTGAACGCGATGCTGTTTCAGTATTACGAAAATGAGTTTGATATGGGATAGTATAGGCTTGAAATACGTGTCCAAATATTGCAAATAAGCCTATGTAAAACCATACCCGCGGTCAACTTGAGAGCCTCTTAAGGGGCAAGAGTTGACGCTGGTGAAAGCTTTCGCCCTGGAAGCTACTTGAGATAACCGTAGTACATGTCCATTGTATTCTAGTGGGATTCCATGTACGTATCATCTGTGATCGTTTTCCACTAGTTCTGTAATTTGATGTTCGATCCTTAGTAACATTTCAGCCGTGAGACGTAGATCTTTCCAAAAGGAATTCATTCGCAATTCTGCACAACTCAGTGCTTGCCCATGGGCATCATCGGATTAGTGTAGCGTCCAAGTCACGGGTTTTTGAAATTGAGGGGTAAAGTGCCACGAGGAACACTTTAAGGCAAGATTGTGATGGCGGAGGGGCCATGCCGAACCCTGAGCCGGTCGGCCGGTGGTTTTGCCATCAACGGCAACCATCATGCAGTGACCCGCAATAATCCACCTATCAATACCCATCTGGCTGCATCTTATCCTTGGACTTGCGCCAGATGAATGCAACATCTCTGTTAGTGCTTACCATCGGGGAGGGGGATGCCCGGTCCCAGAAGATGTTATATACTGAGACATCAGAGCCTCATCTCCCGAGTTTTTCACGACAAGGTGCAGTTGTATCCTCGCCAGGCTCATCCAACTCATTAAATCTGACGCAATGACTGTGACTGAGACATACGACCACGTCAAGGGCTCGAGGAAGCCTTTGCTTTTGATGGCTGCGTTTCCCATCGATGGTCACATTAACCCTCTATTCACCATTGCATCTCACTTGGTCAAAGTCGGGTACGAGGTGGCATTCTCCTCTCCATCGGCGTACCAGTCCAAGATCGAAGAAACTGGTGCTGAGTATATCTTCGCCGAAAACCCAATTACCGAATCAGTCTTCCTCAACTTTCGCGACGCTTCGCAGTTCCCGCCGGGCCCTGGAAGACTTGCGGCGCAATACAAAGCCATTTTCATGGATATGCAACCAACGAGAGCCAAGACCATTGAAGAAGCTCTGGTAGTGCTGCAGGCCCGCGACCCCCACCGACAAATCATCGTTCTCGAAGATGTTTTCAACTCGGGGTTCACGGCTTTCAAGTATGGCCGGCCTCTTCCAGGTGGAGTCAAGAGACTGCCCAAGTCGATTGGATTTGGCGTCTCGCCAATCTTGGCCGAAAGTCAAGACACCGGACCGTTGTCGCTAGGGCTCTGGCCCGACTCTACAGAGTCGGGACGCCAAAGGAACAAGGCACTGTACGAGCTCGTGGAAAGAGGCCCCATGAAGCTCTTGTACGATGCTTGGCACGAGACTCTGAAGCAATGCGGCTGCAAAAACATCCCCGATGGCAAGATATGGAGGTCATTCTACACCGCTCACGACTCTGTCCTTCAGCTCTGCTCGCCGAGCCTCGAGTATCCTGTTTCCGATTTGCCACCGTGCCTTCAATTTGTCGGTGTTCTTCCTCGCAAGCCGCTGAAGCCGGGCTTCCACTTTCCCTCATGGTGGTCTGAAGTTGAGAAGAGACAGGAGAACAACTACCGCCACGTCATCTTTGTATCCCAAGGAACTCTTAACCCACTCTGGTCAGAGCTCATTATCCCTGCTGTCAATGCCTTTGCCGACCGCCCCGACGTCTTGGTTGTAGCCACCTTGGGAGCTGTTGGCGCCCAGCTTCCGGCGGAAGTCAAGATACCAGCCAACGCTCGGATCATTGACTACCTTCCCTACGACGCGATGTTAGAGTACACGGATGTCTTCATTTCCAATGCTGGTTACGGAACATTGACTCATGCTGTCAGTAATGGAGTTCCAGTTTTACTTGCTGGAGAGAACGAGGAGAAGATTGAAGTCACTATGAGGGCTGTGTATGCAGGTGTTGGACTCAGCCTGGGCACACAGACACCGACAGCGGAACAGGTTAGGAGGGGTGTGGAATGCATCTTGGAGGACACCAAGTACAAGAAGGCTGCGATGAAACTAAAATTGGAGAACAGTGATTTGGACGCGTTGTCGGCAATCGAAGCAAAGATCAGGGAGATGACGGAATGATGCCTCGCATGTTGGGGTCCTTGTAGCTGTAGGGTCGTGTGCTTGGTTTGCAAAGCCATCCGGGATTGCATGGAACCGCGCGGCACAAAGTCCAAAAATGAATATAGACCATTTGCGTCATTTAAATCCATTTGTCCAAAAACTGTGCATATTTCTCTAGTCCTTGACCTCGCTACTAGCTGGTAATGCAAACGAGGGTAATATGCTCTGACATTTCTGCGGAATATGGTCGGCTGTTTCGACATTTCCGTCCACCTGCCGGACCCGAACACGAAAGCTGTGATTTCAAAGAGTAATCTTTCAATGGGTATCGTCAAGTCTTGCAGGAGCCACGCGCTCCGTCTTCGTGCTTCGAAACGAAATGTCTCTTCCGGCTTAGCCGCAGGTGTTTGAGCAGTCGTGCTTCTCAGCGTTGTATCGTGAGTGACACTTGCACTGGACGTCCTGGACAGGGTAGCAACGCGCTGCCACGGAGCCACGGCTGGGATCGTTGGCGTTTTCGTTCTTGTAGTCGACAGTGAAGCTCTTGCCCAGAGACCCGAACTTGCGGTTGATGTAGAAGAGACCGTTGCCCTTGCGAAGACCGTTATTGCAGTATTCTGCGGGCTCGTTTCGTTGCCAGTGATCGAACTGACCGCAATCAACTCCATAGTAGGGGTTCACTGTTCGAATCTCTGTTAGAGTCCGCATGGTATGCAAATTTCAGGCGGTATGACGTACAGGCACTGTCGACCAGGACCCAGGGGTCGACATGGTCGTCGAAGCAGAAGTCCAGAAAGCACTGAACTCGTTGGCAGTCGCAGTAGCTGAAGCCGCAATCACGCTTTTCGAGCGCGAAGGGGAGATAGTTGGGGGACGAGATGCTAGCCAAGATCGGGGAGGCCATGAGCCCGGTGAGGAGGACAGAAATGAGACGAGACATTGTAACTTTTTTAAAGAGAGTGGTGGGACGAATGAATGACTGAACGTTGTTATGAACAACAAGAAAAGAATGAAAAGTCGTGTGGGTTGGAGTTCCTAGCTGCTCGAAGACGGATCAGCTTTTGATTCTTGTATCAAATGCCCGAATGCGAGCATCACGGCTGCGGCCGAGCCATGCCGGATAGTCGGTGCCGTGGTCCACCAGATGATCAATTCGAGAAGGAAGTAATAAGATAGACTTCCGACGGACCCAAACCGTTGGCCTGTGCTGTTGCTAAATATGAGCATCGCACGATTCGTGGCAGTTATGCTGCGGCCCGGGCGGTTGCACTCGCCCGGGTCTGCAACCCAGATTCGCGTGGCATACGTTTAAAAGTCGTGGCATTAAGTTCGCTGTCCACAGTACAGTTGGATCAAGTTGCGATCTAATCTATCTACTAGGCCTGGTTGGAAATTCGAAGCATACCTCTTCAAGGCTCCCAAAATCAATTCAGCATGGGAAGGTGAGTAATGAACTCGACGCAAGACAATCGATAAAACCAGCAGTGAACAAACTTTTGCCTCCTGTCACCTCCCACTCTCCTAGGAAAGTGGGAGGCCAAAAAGCGTGACTCGTGATTGCGGCAACGAAAGCGTGGTGCCTAAATTATCCCAAGGCTAATGTGGATCCGATCGTCTCAAGTTATCATCCGAGTTCCCGATGTCACCAAACGAGTCAAGGTATTCCCCGGTGAATGAGCCTTATGGTTATCCGTAAGCTGACGGCGCCCTAGGGCTGCTTTCGCAACCGCATCCTCCGGATATGTCACTGTCGCAGAACAATGCAAGAGCTCAGCCACGCATAAGGGGCCCCTCTTCGCCGGCCAGCGCATGCCCGCACATGCCCGCGCCTCAAGGCCCAAATTAGTCCATGCATTATGACAATCTCTCTTTGCCCAGGCCGTCTTTCTTGTTTCGGGTTTACACTTAGCCGCCACTAAAGTAGCTGGAGGCAGAGCAGTACCCGCTCAGGTTTTCCTTCTCAGCCACATGTGGTACGAGGAATATCTCGACTTGTTGGCTGCAACCCGTCAACTCAATTGACGGTAAACTCAGACTTGACTTTCGGAATGGGGCCCAATTGTCGCCGAGGCTTCTTTCTCCATGCAAACTTGTCGGTGCGAAAGTTGAGCAGGTCCGCTAGGACCGTGCGACTTTGAGTAAACCTCATAATGAGCCTTGTAATCCCAGTCTGTAGACGTGGAGAACCACGACTTGGTCATCAGATGGAAAGAATGAGCCCACTCAGCTTTGAGCCCGCTAGATTCCCGGTTGCCGCATTCGTAGTGTTGAAGCCAACTTTGACGAAAATCTCCTGGCTTTCCCTCTCGGCAATAATTCGGAGTATGCATCGAGTAGGGAGATGACACCAATCCGGACCATGCTGCATCATCTGGCGAGCGACAGCTCCCTAGATTGTGGTATGTGCGAAGGTCCACCTCCCATTCCTTGTTTGCGTTGCCTCTTTTGATGTGTACTTCATAGTCCTTGAAGCACTTGGGGCAAGAAGCGATCTGGTCGTCATGGCGTGTGGTAAATCGCTGGTCGTATGAGGCCATACCTATGCTGTGTAATGCCGGTATGCAGAGATTGGAACGGCCAAAAACCCACCATGTATTGATCCCCGACGAAGCATGTATATGTTTACACACTGGCAGATTGACGCTATCGATGACGCTTGTGAACGCACTGGCTAGGCACGGAGGGCCGACAACATTGTGAACACGGCAGATAAAAAGATTGTTGCCGATCACCTTGGCATAGGTTCGGTGCGTAAACCTCCAAGATGCCGAGATATGCTTGGTTAGTGATCTGGACGCTCGTTGTTATAGATTTGGAGTGTCATGGCTTTGTCGTATGTAGTGGTCGATGGGCTCGTAGACTTCATCTGCCTTAAGATGCTTTGAGATGTTGATAGAGCTCTCAAGAGTTTTAGCCGATATTCCATGGGCAGCACCGTAAAAATGACGGTTCATGATTAGTTGAACTTCTGAAAATGTGATCGTTGGGCTGTAATAATGACCCCAGCAAATCCCAGGGTCCCAAAGGAGCGGGTCGGTCTGGATCGGGTTGGTCGCCAGAATCTCTAGTTTGTAGAAATCTACTTCGACGCACTCGTACCCTATCGACGGCCATCCATGGTAAGAGTTCCGATCCGCAATTGAGACGGGGTCGTTGAGACGGGGTCGTTGAGACGGCCATTTGAATTGAAACGTCGTTTTCCCTGCGGCTTTTCCAGCGAGGCAAGTCGCTTACACCCGAAGCATAGAAATCGGGCTGGAGCATCCCTTTCTAGTAACAGGAGGAGTGCAAGTCTTTCTTCCTCGTCGATTTGACGGAACTTGCCTTGCGGGCATAATGCGAGGAATCCTTTGCAAGTTAAAAACAGAGAGATCCTGGCGACTGCGGGTGGTTCCCCGGCAATCATGAGAATTATTTCAGGGGGGATGCTGAGAAGTCCATGGCTTTCTAAATAATCTCTGGAACTTCCCTTTCTTGAGTCGGGTGGCCGCATTTTCGGTTGAGGCGACTTTGAATGGCACAAGAAAGCTACCTCTACCATTCACTCAAGCCTGGGCTACAGTTATATATCCTCGCTACTTGGGAACCTGTTGGTCCGAACATTGGGTGCGCCATGCTTCAGAAATTTCAAACCTTATCATCAGCACCGGCGTGAGCTGCCGGGACGAAGCTTCCTGCGTATTGACATGTTTTTGATGCTGGAACGCCCCACACTGTGTCTCCCGGCGCTTCCACACAAGAGGTTCTGTCTTCCTCGCAGTATCATGGGTAATTGAATGTGTCAACTGGAAGTAAGTCTTGAGGATTTACTTCCGCATGGGGAACGTATTTCCAAGATGGGCTGACTGAGGACAGGAGAACTTCATCAGCACAGGAATCAATGACTTCACTCCGATGCTCTCAACGTGCTACAATGAATAGATCTCAGAGCGCCTAGTAATTATTGCTATATTCAGAAATGCTCAAAAGATTGGTGTTCCAGCAGCTTCTTCGACAGAGAGAATCACAACGAGAGCTCTTGAGTCTTCCATCCCAAGCGCGGGTCTTTGTTTTCAGTCCATGTTCTCGCAGCAGGGCACATCACCCAGGCATCTGTGTCTAGACGTGTCTGCTTTGTTCGCCGCCTTCCATGCAGGAAAGAGAAACCACATTGCAATTGATCTTTGTCTTGAAAGCGAATCGATCTCACTTCAGGTGTCAGATCCTCAAAGGGGAAGAGCAACAGAAATTTCGTGCACTTGCCTCAAACGTCTCCACGGAGAGCTTTCCCGCAGCAACTGGAGATGGCCTTTCAGATCTGAATATTACAGAGTAAATATTAGATAAAATTTCAATCTTCGTCTTTGGTCACCCTCGTTCTTTCTCCCCTTCGTTCTTGCTCATCTCCGTCCACGCGCACACACACACATCGCCCAATTCCACTTCGACCGCCAACGACCAACACCATGTCCCGCTCGCAAGCATCAGATCCCGCGGATGGGTTTCCTAATCTTACCGACCAAGCCCAGGTGAACTTCGTCTTCAAACTCAAACAATGGCTTGCCGACCCGAACGTTCCTGCAGACGCCAAGCTGGGCGTGACACCCCGACGCCACTTCTATCTGCGCTTTCTCTCTAAAGGCCGGCCGACTCCTCCTCCTCAATAGCTGCCGCCCTCATTGTCAACTCCACAAGGTATCGCGGCCGCCCTCCAAGCTCTCGACCGCCTGGCTGAGAACATTCTAGCCCATTGGTCACCTTTCGGCATCTCTGGAACGTCCACTCCGAACGCGCTCCGTGTTATCACAAGCCAGAAGATCACATTCCAAATGCAGATGCCAGGCAGCGGTGCTTGGGCTGTCGCCTACCCCGGCCGAGGGTCCTCCACATTTCTGGGCTTTGTCCACAAGTCTTCGGATATCGCATACGCCTTGTTCACATCTGCTCGCAGTCGAGCCCAACTTGTGACCCTCATTGTCGACATTGTAGGCCATTGGAACCGACTGGGCCAACCCCACCATTACCCCCACGGTCATCTCCCGCCGACCGCCCGACAACATGGCGATTACGTGGATACAATTTTTCAGAAGCTTCGGGACAACTTCCCAGTGGTTAGAATCGAACCTAACGCTGGCATTGGAGCATCAGAAGCTTTGACACTGCGCAGACGTTGGTGCACTCCGGGCAAGACTTGGTTCGATTTTCGCCCCGATCAGTCGTGCGAGATTCACGTCAACCAAGAGGCGAGGACTACCTTTGTATCTGTCATACCTTACCACCGATTTAACTTGATCTAGTACGTCGAGGCTGCAATGGCTGCTGGAATAGCTGCCTTGGACTCGTCCAACACGAGGGACGAAATATTGAAGGCAGAGAATAGCTGGGTGAATTACTTGTTCGTCATGAGCATTTCAGTGGCTCACGAGTATGTTCACTTACTCGTTGGCTCTCTCATGGAGGGCTCTAGACCTAGGGCCCCGCTCCGAGTACACTTCGACTTGGGTAACGAGAACGAGCCATACGACCCGACTCTGCTTACACAGGCCCATCACAATTGGAGGCTCAACCCTGATCTCAACAACATCCCCGCTGGCCTGGAGGATGTGCTCTGTGGCGAAGCCGGTTTCGCGTGGGAGGAGAGGGTCCTCGGTGGACAGGTCATTGGGTACTTTGACCAAGCTTTGCAGCGTACAGGTGCTCCTGCCAAGTTCTCGCCGGGAAATCCGGTTCTTGTCTAGAAGACAGTGAACGGTGATTTTTTTCGGTCGAAGAATCAAGCAGGATTACATCAAAGATTTTCTGAGATTCGGTAATATTTCTTTCTTCCGTGGTCGTTAAGCGCCTGTTTTTTAAAACATGTTGTTCGAGGGGAAAGTGTGTTGTCGTGCTCAAGTCACTGAGTGATATGTCCCGGTCAAAATGGACGGTACTCTCGAGGCATTCTATCGGGAGCCCGTATTCAGGACCATCAAAATGGCGTTTCATGACCAATCGTGCTTCAGAGAAGGTGATTGTTGGCTCGTTCCCCCCGGGTCCTCGAACAGCTGGTTTCCATGTGAGAGTTCTCACAGTCTCAGTCCATCGGAAAAAGTCCACGTCGTCTATACAATCCCTTCTCTCCCAATCCAGGCGTAGCTTCCGAGACTCCGCGATCATGTGGACCAAGTGGTCGCATATTGGGTGAGGTTGCGTCGACCAAAATTTGTTGTTGCGATCGAAGGGCTGAAGTCGTAGGCAACCGAAGCAAAGATAGTGTCTCTTAGCATCCTTTTCGAGGAGTAAAAGAAGTTTGACTGTATCTTCTTTTCCCATCGTAGGAAATTTGTGGTCGAGGCAAATTAAGGCGAAGAAACCCTTACAGGCCAGAGCGAGTGACATTCGGGAGTTGGCGACCAGTTGGTTCGCCACGATCAAGAGGATCTCGGGTGGAATGTCATACAGTCCTCGGGGTCTGCGTATCGGTAATTCCACATCGCGATTTTGATTCCTCTTACACGTCTTGCGATTTTTACCTCGACTGGCCTTCGTCATGCCGGCTACTGGTCGTACCTGTGGGATGTAGCCGGTATCTTCAGCGACGCGCACGAAGCATGTTGGTTATTTTTAAAGCTTTTACCGTTCTACCGAAGCCACGTAGCCCAGATTTGGATTTATGTTCCACAAGATAGACTCAGCTGGACATCCAGGTGATTAACAAAGCTCACGTGGCCCCTAATGGGCCGTGTAGCACGTTGTCAAGGTGGTTGACTTGACTGCTCTTAAATGAACTGATTTTCCGAGATCATGTACCCAATAAGCATTTCCGGCACGGTTTTAACTCTGTCACATTGAAGCCACGTTCTCCATTACGCCTCGATCTTTGCGCCGTGAAGCCTTTCTCTGGCTTTGTATGCATTATTATGGCGTCACGGCTACTGTTGCTCGCAATGCGCCATAACATGAATAATATCGCTGAACTCCTAGTGCTAAAATACCCGCACGTTCAAATGTTCTTTCGAGGGTGCTGCACAAGCTCGCGTTAAACCTTCTCAGCGCGAGACGGAGCCTTTGAAGCTTACTTAGATCATTTGTCCAATTGGTGTCTCGACAATAGTGATTTTGAATTTGTCACGCTTCAGCTAGCGGAATACGTTAGCGAGTGTGCTGCATATCGTTCACCCAGAAGAGCGCACCTGAACGGAATATCCTCCTGGGTAATTGGAATCGAGGTACTCTTTCAGCTGGCTAGAGCTGACTTGAGATGCGGAGACGAATGCGTTTCTGCTTCCGTCCTTGTTGCTTTGCCACTGGACCTTGGGGGTGGATCGCAATTGTCTCGACATTATGAATAAGTTTCAAGGTTCGAGGTATTGGTACGCCAGACGTTTGCGCCCCAGTTGCCTGCTCTTCCCAAGATATTTTAAGGCAACGGCGAGAAAAACAAAGCAACCTGCGGAAAAGACCGGGAGAAAACCATAGGAAAGTTGCGATTTGCCACCTTGCGTAGACAACAATCACGAGATAGTTCAAAAGGGAATAGGATTCAGCAAGCTTTTGAACATCACGTCGGATCTCACCGCCTCCTGTCTTAACTGCACATATCCAGGGCATGCAGGTCGCCGCTGGCCATGTTTACAAAATAGCGAAGTGTTATCAGTCAGCACCCTGATTGGACAGCAGTCGCTCTCGTTTGCGACCCATGCGGCCCAGACAGCTTTGCCGCTCGCCTTCATGCAAAGTGAGTTGGCTGGACCAGGATGATCATGCTACGATTACCTAGGGAGTCAAATATTGGCACAGCCTGGAATTAAAGGGTGCAACCATGAGCTCACTGTGTACCACCCACGACGCAGTTGCGCAGATAGCCTACTGGTCCGCCTGAGGGAGGTGCATACACTGCCACAAAGCTGCGCCAGGCTGGGCAACTTCGGGAACAGAGCGGGCGATGGACAACTCCTCCACCAGGACACATAGCCTTTGTAGATAAAATCCCCGTAGTTGGCAGCTAATGAAATTTCAAAGACTCTTCTTTGCCAAGCAAAATCATTTGGAGAAATCGTGAGGTCCAATCAGTAGCCAATCTCATAATATCACTTGTCGAAACGGCCACTGATCGTGAAGCAAGGCCGCCATGCAGTAATGACGCCAAACCAAAATCAAGAGGTAAAAGCTGAATTACGATTATGTAGGAATATTTTGCGTCAGCGAGCGCTGAGAATCGGCCTGCATGCTCTCACTTCTCGAGTCTCCACTCCCATGAACAATGGATGCTTGCAGTGTGGATTGAGGCACACATCCTCGCTTGCACGTGAAAAGACTGCTCTGCAGTCTCCAAGATCTGATGTGCCAGCCCAATCAAGTATCTGCCCTCTTTTTGGCGCATTCAATTGACCATTGGGTAGCTTCTGTATCCGGTCGTGCGGTTGCCTTGCCTATTCTGCCTGGCCTTATCAACCCTGCGCTCCACGCCTTAAGCCCATCATTGAGCAAAGTAACCATCGCAGTGGTAGGGTGAAAGACGAGGCTTTCCTAAAAAGGCCAAGTCGTAGTGGCAGAGAGTGATAGAATAGAATAATTCCAGCAAATCATGGATGCAGGAGCTACTCCCTCTTCCAGCGCCCACTGGGTAACGGGCGGGCTATTTCAACCTTTGATCGCCCTCTTCTCTAGCCATACAGTGGCCCTGCCCCGTTTCCACGTCTCCACGGAACCCTTTGACGTCGTTCGCTGCCTCATCCAACTCAATCGCTGTTGGCTCAACAACTCACCGATCCGCTCTGTCATTATTCGCATTTGCCGACATTACTGGTGCTAGTGTCAACTTCTTTGCAGCCTCGGCATAAAGCCAATTGTTACTGGCACCGATAGGCTCTTTCAAATGGCTGGCTAGCCTCACCTTTCATTAGCGTCAAGATGTCAGCAAGCTTAATGCATACCACAGCTACGGCAAGGAGACAGCCCATCATGTCTCCTGATACTTCCGAGGAATTTTCGGGGCTCATCAAATTAAAGTCGTCATCAAAGCTTATCCTGGACGACCCGGAGCGCGTTGAGAAAGTGCTTGACAGAGGAGAAGCATTTAGGTTGAAGAGGCAAAGACAACGGCAAGCGGTTCCTCGGGCGAACGGGTCTAACGGGCAGATGAATGAGGACTCCGATGATGAAGATATAGTCGAACAACTTGGCCTGCAGCTTGACGAGGCGAAGACCTCGAATGCCCTAGAGCCAGAGAAGCGATTCATACCGCAACCTCAGTTCGACAGAATCCTGACTTTCGATTCGGTTTGTAGGATTGTGTCTACTCTCCGATGTTTCAGAAAGGAGCGGAATAAGACGGAGCTTGCCAAGCAAATATGCTACGGAAATTCGGATGGATCGAACGGTCCTGCCGTGAAACTATTGGCGGTCCTAGTGGGTATTGAAAAGGTGGAGGACTTCGCCAAACACTTCAAGGATGGAGTCAGAGATAGCTGCTTGCCGCTTCAGCCAACCGGCGCCAGCAAAGACCAATTCCTCAAGTGTCGAAAACACGGAATGCACGGCACTATCAACAGTTATCTTCGTCCAAATATTCGCGAACGCTTTTCGCAGTGGTCTCATACATTGAACGCGCCGTTCATCAAATGGGAGCCGTCGTTGCATTCGCATTACGTTTTGGAAACCGGAGACATCATTCCTGTGGAGATCATCGAACAAGTCACACAAGATGACAGCTCAGAGACCACGCAAAAGGATGCTTCTTCTGGTGGAGCTAATACATACGGAGGTTTTAGCGAAGTCTATAAAGTCAAGATCCACGATGGTCATTGGGACTTTGGGGACCATGGAGTACGTTACGTGTTCCCGACTTTCCAGTTACTCAGCTAATCTTCGATATTGCCAGATCCGACACCCTCAAGAGTTCTTTGCCTTGAAAAAGCTTACGTCGCACAAGCGAAACAGTTTCGACTTGGAGCTGTCTTCCCTGTTATTCACGGGACAGAACTATAAGAAGAAGCATCTGATCCAGTTGTTAGCAACATTCGAGGTCGTGAACCCCGCTGCTGGAGGACTTACAACCTACTACCTTTTGTTCGACTGGGCTGAGGGCGATCTGAGCAAGTTCTGGCAAAGCAACGAAGGTCTCGTCGGGAAGAAAAGTCATTGTATTTGGATGGCTGAGCAGTTTCATGAGATCTCCGAAGCTCTACAGTGTGTTCACAACGATCGAGCCCCGACCATGCGGTATCTGGAAGATCGCGACTCAAATGAAGACCTTTATGGGAGACACGGTGATATTAAACCAGGTATGGCAAAGGACTGTTGGTAACGAGACATTCTCTAACACCTTTCAGGAAACTTTCTTTGGTTTCACTCCAGTAGCTTCCCGGGCCTCTTGGCATTATCGGACTTCGGCCTGGGAAGGCTGCATACCCAAGTATCCCGGTCCAAGCAAGACCCAAAGAACATTGAAAGATCAGCATCCTATCGTTGCCCTGAGTTCGACCTACCTTTTGGCCAAGTTTCCCCCAGATCCGACATCTTCAGTCTTGGCTGCGTCTTGTTGGAGTACGTCACCTGGTTCTTTCTTGGATTCGACGCTGTCGAAAACGTCTTCCCAGGTAAAAGACTATCGAACGATATCTACGGTTTCGAGTCCGATATCTTCTTCTCGGTTAAGGATAAACGGGCGCACATCAAGCCATCAGTTTTGTCCTGGATTCACGAGCTGCAACACCGCCCCGACTGTTCATGGTATCTCTGGGACCTGTTGGAATTGATCAAGAACGGGATGCTCGAGCCCAATTCAGATAATCGCATACGTGCCAACCAACTCACAAAGAGAATGCAAGAGTTACTGAAGGCTTGCCAGGCTGAAGAGGACTACTATCTTAAGTCACGATGGCTGAAGTAAAGAGTTGTATCTCAGTGGCTGGTTGAATCGGAAGTTCTGTTATTGAAACGATGAAACAATTATCGTCCTGCTTCCATCGAGGACAGCGAATGTCATGTCCGTTTCGGCACCAACGATACCTTTCCCAGTCTGGGCCCAGACATCCCCAACGTCGAATAATCAGTACGACATAACGCAGCATCGCTGGGCTCATATTCCATATCGCTGACCTATTCGTTATAGTGCTCCCTGGCTTCTTTTTCAAGCTTTTCCATTTCTCCCTGTTGAGTCGACGATTGTCAGTTGCTTGTGCATAGTGTACAGGGTAATTATGGCCCAGAAAGAGGAAGAACAGGAGGGATAGAGAGTGGGGGAAGATTTGCTCTTACCTGTCTGGGCGGTCTGGAGAGCATGAGGATGTATCGATTGTTAATAACCTGCGAGGTTTCATACGTTAGACTAAGGTAGACATCACTTAACCCTTTGGGATCTGATTTGGAGTTTATAATACCCTCACTTTGTAATTTTTCTCGCCGAACATCTTGTTCAGGGTGTCCTTCAGCTTCACCGGATCGTGGTACTTGGTTCGCATCGTCTCCCGATGCCAGTCTGTAGTTGGACACTCCTTTGAGGGAGGCTCCTTGGATGGAGGCTCCTTGGAAAGAGGCTTCTTGGAATCAGCCATGATGCATGGCATTCGCCGTCAGACGCTACTTCTCCTGTAATTTCGGATAATGTAACGTGCTTTTAGCAGCTGTTGACGGATTGCGCACTTTGGCTGCAGTGCTTCACTGCGTTTTTGAAGAGCGTGTCTGCGATTTTGCTGTGCAGTGATGTTCTTGGTACAAAAAAGAGGAAAAAGTCCGAATTGGAAGAGGGAGGGGCTCTGATGGAGGAAGGCAGGCTCAGCAGACCAAAGGCTCAAGAGTCGAATCGTATGGGTCGCACATGCGAGTGGTTTGTCTCGCGATTGGAGCTGTCTCTGCATGCTGCATGGTGCTATTCCCAAAGGCCGCCAGACAACGCATACATGGGCGCTGCCGGTTGCTCCACTACCACGCATGTCATGTCGAATGATGCGTCTCGCGAGCTGCAAGAAATCCCACGAGCGCCCAATCGGTTTTGGCACCGTCACGGCCTTCAAGCACAATTGCTTAGGAGGGCAGAGGGCGTTCTAGATAAGCTGCAGGCTTTCAGCGAGGCGGGAGGAGAGGCACCAAACTGGTTCGGAGAGGGGAATGTGCAGATAGCAGACTGTTTAAAGCGCAGCGATTACCTGCACTCCCGAGCGATCTCCTGGACTGCAGCGTCTCCCTTCAATTGAATAGTGCGCCGGCCCACTTTCACGTGTGTTAGAAATGGATCTTCCTCAGGAACCCAGGGAGTGGAGTGAATCCGATCTGAAGCTCTTCGGATTAGGAGAAAGAAAAGCCGTCGTTCTTAGAAGGCTTGATAGCGATGAGGTAGGTTTACAATTGAGCAATTGTCCTGACGCCAAAGGCGTAACTAATTAGAATTCACACACACACAGGAGACATCTAGAGAAGAACTAAGTACGAAGGAGGACTGGGATAACTGGTTCAGTCGTGTATGTTACTAGTGGTCACCATCATCTTGCGACTGTTGACTTACCGAATCCTAGGCCCCGGGAGTATCTCCATCATGGGACAAGTTTCTCCCTGGGATTTATGTGATGTAAGTCAAAAGACGCCCCGGCCATCGAGTTTTGAAGCTGAGTCTTGGGCCTAGTATGTGCAGTAGAGCGGGTGCTATCTTCGAAGAGGAAGGGCAAGCGCCGGCTAGTTATCTGCCGATGCCAAAGTCCACATGGAGCCGCATCACAAGGGAATTCCATGTCCACCGAGAAATCACCAGAACCATATTGAGAGACGTTGCCTGCTTTTCCTACCTGCCACATCACGACTCAGACTCTCATCGACTTAAACTAGGTAATTATTAAAGCCATTCGGAGCAAAACAGGCTTTGCTGAGTATGATCCATAGGTTTCACAGCACGGATGGCTACGACTTTACGCGACGATTTGGCGTTGTCGTCTACTTACATCCCGAGCACCGGCTCAACGTTTGCAGTGGTGTATGGCTGCACTGAGAAACAAATGGATGATATTGAAAAAAGGATCCGGAGGTCAAATGAGCAACGCAATCATCCCTTACTTATGTCAGGCATATTCGTCGAACTTGAGCGCAAGAGACTGCTCGCCGCTGTTGATCAGTTGGTGGATGACTTCACCCTTAAATCCGATCAGCTGGAGAGCAAACCATGGAACATTGATCCAAAAGCAGATGAAGACGGCCAGAAAACACAAAAGGACTACTTGAATGTGTGCCTGCGCAGTCGAAATCTGATTGATCACATCCAAGCTTCTAAACGTCAGCTTTCGAAGTTCCTAGATGAGATGGACGAGGTTGCCGACGAGCTTCGATCACTAGGTCCAGAGGCCAATCGGGCCGAGAGTCCTGCAATTCAAACGAAGCTGGAAAAGATCGGTCGGGATATGAGGAAACGTGTTCAGGATATCATCCGCGAATACGATGACAAGATTGACGAGTGCAACAAGGTCGTCTGCAATACGTCTCTCGCCATGCAAACGGTATGTTGGTTCCACTGAGACGGGCTCATCCCAGTTCTGTTAGCGCTGACCGCCAACAGGTATGGAATCACATGATGAGAAAAGACTCCTTCACAACCACGGAAATCTCTAAAGCAAATCGAGCCATGGCCTTTGATACTCGGCACGAGAGTGCGCAGATGAGGACAATCGCCATTCTCACCATGATATACCTACCGCTCTCGAGCGTGGCGGCGATCTTCTCGATGGACATGTTCAACTGGGAAGCCGGCGCAGGAGAGTCCATCGTGTCAAAGCACATCTGGCTATTCGCGGTGTTGACTGTGGGGCTTACTTTCCTTACTCTCGTCGCCTGGCGAGTCGGCACTCAACGCTCAAAGGACGTTACAAAGAAGGCAGACAGGTATTTCGCCGAACTTCAGAGACAGGGCAGCTTTGTCTAAGTGGGCTCGTGGGACGACTCTGTGCATCGAGATAGAGGATGTAATGGAATGGGGCATGCCTGAATCAACGACTTCGCAGCACCGGTCTGTTCACTAACACTTGCAACACCATCTAGTGTTTCTGTGTCTGCGCAACCATACCTATTTTTCGTGGACTTTGTGTAATCGCTTGGAGGTACGCTAGCAATTATGAAGGCAACAGCAATATCATCCCAGAAAATGACGACGACAATGACGGGCAGTGACGACACTAACAACGACGATACTAAGAACGATAGCAACAATAGCGACGGCAATAACGAAGACAACGACAGTTTAATGGAGTATACAGGAGCTTGTATTAAAAGTAGTCACTCTAATAACACCAAGTGCCCTGACTCCGCCTGCTCTTGCAAGATTCCTCCTGTCCAAGGCTTTCTCCTCCCTTCGGGACATGTAAGGTCAAAATCAGGCATCTTCCTTCTCAGCATCCAGAGGTTTACGCCCGTAAATTACATATCCATTCCAATAGGCGTGGATTTTGGGATTACTCAAATCCTTTCGAACCTGAGCGCACAGAATCATCGTTTCCTCCTTGGACCAATCCATCTCTCGAGTCATGAGAGCAAGAGACATGCCCTCAAGGCCAGGAAGAAGAGACGCCTGGGTCCACATGCCTATGTCTTTGAGCTTTGGGTCCTTGGGCCATGGCGACATGGGGAAGCGAATGCGCGTCTTCCGAACATCCTCAAAGCCAACCTTTCTCATAACGTCGTCGAAAGTCTCGGTGATGTTGGCTGGGCGTCCAATTTTGTCGGCAGCTTCGGTCAACATTTGACTCCACTTGAACAATGCAAGGTCCTCAGTCAGAGAACCGTCGTCGGAGGTAAGTGGCCAACGACTGTCCTGAATCTCAAGGTAGCCGCCGGGCTCAAGCGCGTCGTAGGCTTGCCTCATCATGGTTTCCCATCCCTCGGCTGTGAAGGACATGTTCATATTGCGGCAGAGGATAAAGTCAAACGGTTGGGACCAGGTCCACTCCTTGTCCACGTCGTCAACTTCGAATGCGCAGTTGGGTGGCACATAGGCCGGCTGGATTGGACTGAGGTCGACGCCGATGACATGGGCGTCGGGATACGCGTCCGCATAATCCATGGCCCAGGCACCGGTGCCGGTGCCAAGGTCAAGGACGCGTTTGGCACCGTCGTTCTTTGGGCAGGAACAGAAGCCGTCGTCAAATACGATTGCCCAGAGGTGGTTGATAATATCGAGACGGTCCTGCTCGCGGGCATCGTTAGGCAGGTAGTATTTCCCCTCGCTGAGGCGGTGGTAGGTACGGCCGTTCTCGCGGCGGTAGTCGAGGATGCTTGATCTCAGTGAGGCCTGTGACTCGGTGACCCGCGAGAAGCCGGCGACTGAAGAGGCATCATCGCTATCAGCAGGTTCGTCGGCTTCGATGTCGGCGGCGCCTGTTGCAGCGGCGGCGGCTGTGGCTTGCGCTGCCGTAATCGTGGTAACGGGAGTGGGCGAGGTTGCAGTGGGAGACGCAGTGGCAGCAGGCGCGGCAGCAGCCTCAGCGGCGCCTTGTTGCTGTTGATCGGTCATCTTGTTCTTTGAAGCTCGACAACGTATGAGTACCGAACCACCTTGGTCCTCGCCGAGCGCTGAAGAAACGTGCGTTTGTCGGGCTTTAAAGGGGAGGGCTGGACTACCCCTCTTCGCCGAGCCATTCTCGTCTGCTTCAAGTCTTCAACTGTTGGTTCCGTCTCCACTTTGAATCTGCAACATGGGGGTAACCGTACGTTCATTGCACCGTCTTACAGGGGTAGCTGCTTCCCTGGAGGCTTTTCAGGTCTCGCTTCTGGCACATGGTGGTGTCGATTGGTGGATCTGCAGCGGACCTTTTGCCATTCTGAAGAGCTTTCCCTTGACCTTTGCTGTCGTTCGCGGTTTGTAGTCCAATCCAGACCATTGAGCAAGCCACGCCAGAAGACTCCAATCGAAAGTGATTATCAAAGTACTTTTCTGACCTGATAAGAGGAAGGTGAGGACCCTTGTCTCACCAGTCCCCAGTGCAGTCTCGGACGTTGTCGGGATCTGGGAATAGCCTCACATGGAAGACCCTGAATCTGGTGCGGGAAAATGTGGAACCCAACGGTTCCCCGAATTGCGCAAAAATAGCAGCACAACACGTTAAGAACAGTGCTCAACGGGCTGAGCGTCTGTGGAGAACCTTGCCTTGTCGCTGCCCAACCCAAACGCCTCTTCAGCTTAGCGGATCGGTACAGTCAAGGCCGACCTCATTTCGGCCCTCAACGCTATTCTCATTTGCATTGAGCCTCCCTCGCGAAAGGCGGCAACCCTGTCAATCTCGTCAGTCTCGAGAGAAAGACAAAGACAAAAGACATATTCGCTGGAATGGATGGCCGAGGTGAGGTCACGAGCGACGCTTGTGCTGCACGGTCCAGGTGAACCGCTTCGCTGAGGTGCCCGCTGAAGAAACATGAAGAAAAAATAAAAAACGACAAGCATGCGACTGCGCGCCAAAAAAGGAGCTTGTCCCGCGCCAAAAACGTCGCGTGCTCTGTCCTTCCCGTACGAAACACCCAGCCGGACGATCATGTGCTTGGTGGGATATGAGACAATGACGATAAGAGAGCATTGAAATCTCTGAGGATCTGGGTAAAAGAGAGAGATTGTTGGGCAGGTTTTGGGTGCCGGTGACGCAAGCCGCCTGTTCCGAGTGCTCCCTCCCGTCTGGTATCTCCTCTTCTATTGTGACGAAAGGACAAAAGAACACGAGGAGGGCGGTGTTTATGAGCAGATGAATCCGGAGGATGAAACATGACGGGAAAACACAACGTGAGGGGAAAGCATGTCGACAACGGAGAAGAGGGGGAGACTAGAGACACGTCGAGTCGAGAAGGGGGCGCGATATCTGACCGTCCGCCCGGCCAGCCAAGCTCAGCTCATCTATCGTCAGAGATACCGTCCGTCCCTGCGCTCTTCTTCCTGGTCTGACAAGAACATGTCCTCAGAGCATGGACGCCATCATCTTGTTTTCTGATATGACGAACAGAGGGCACCAACGCACAGAAACTTAAATCAAGGAAAAACACACAGAAAAAAGAAACATGGAGAAGAGAGGGAAGAGACGCGACGGACAAGGTGGGAGGACCTGCTGGTTCCCCCTCCCCTCTCTCTGACTACCTACTAATTGACGAGTGCTGATTGATGTTCACGGCCTCGGCCGCACCGCACACCACCACCACCACCACCACCATCAAGTCCCCCGTTTCATTCTTGTCCTCCTTGGTCGCTAACCTGGAAAGAGAAGGGGAAGCTAATACCAGCTATCCATCAATCACCCAAATTTCCCCTGCTTCTTGCTGCTGCTGCTGCTGCTGGTCCAGCCCAGCCCTTCCATTTGTTTTTGTCCGACACCGCTCCTCTTGCTGATTCTGTTGCTCGCCATCCAGTCCGCGCCCCTTGTGACCTTGCCATCCAACCCGTCCATACCCCCTCGCGAAAACCACGTCACCTCCCACATTTTCTCTTCTCGACAACAACAAAAAAACACCTTCACATCTTTCGTGTCCCTCGTCGCGAAGCTTCGTTTCTTTCCGTTATCCAGAGATAACTCTCCGCTACAGCTCCAGAAGCTATCTCCCCCAAACCCCCGTCTCCCAGGTAAGCCCTTCCTCACCGCGCATCCCACACACAACACAACGCAACCACCCCCTCCAAAGCGCCATCCACTTCACGGTCGCGCAATCCCAACCCTTCTCCTCCCGCAATCGCATTCACCTCGCCTTGATCGCGTCAATCTCTTCTCTTTTTTCGCATACAAAAATTACTCACGCGACACCCAGAAAAAATCCGCAAAAATGGCCCGCGAAGGAACCCGCTCGCAAACCGGCAACTCCAAGCCGCGCGTGTTCCCCGTCATCGACACCGCCCCCGTCCGCAAGCCGCGCTCCTCCTCCTCCACCACCACCACCACCACCACTGCCGACAAGCCCAAGAAGAGCACCAGCGCGACCAGCGCCGCCGCGAAGCCCGTCGGCATCACCAAGAAGAAGGCCGCCACCACCAAGAAGGAGCCCACCGTCGCCCAGAAGGCAAAGTCCGTCGCCAAGTCGGTGTCGACCAAGGTCAGCGGCGCCACCAAGGCCGGCAAGAAGGTATGCTTTCTCCCTCTTTCTCTATCAGAATCATGGATGAAAAACAGGAACTGATAAAAAATATAGGAGACCAAGCCCAAGACCGCCAAGGCAAAGGCCAACGCTCTCGAGCCCGTCGCCTCCTAGATGTCCTCCCCAACTCATCCATTCATGCAATACATCCCACGCGATGCTTCCTTCTCCACGGAGACTGAACGACGCGTTTCACTCTTCACACACACTCCCCCACGACGTGTTTCTCTTCCCCCAATGATGAGAGATACCACCTTTTTTTGTTTTCCCCTTCTCCGAGTTGAGCGTGCGGGTTTTTTAGGGGTTTGTTTTGGGCCGTGGGCAATTTTACGGGATACACGGGATTTCTTCACGGCTGGGTTTTAACGAGGGTCTGCTGGCTGCTGCTGCTGCTTTGATGATGTAGTTGTTGTTGCCGCCTTGGGGGAAAGGCAGGCTTACTTTTCAAACGAGCATGATTAGTTTTGGGACGGGTGATGTGTGTTTACGCGACGGAGGGGAGACCTTGAAGACGAAGGGTGTCTAATACAGAAACGTTCATCTGCTGCTGCTCACATCTTTCCGCTGGTGGTGGTGATGATGAATGACTGCATTGCGATTGCCCTCGGATTAGCATCTCAAGACAGGCATCCAACAACGATAGGCGCTTCAACTGACGGGAAATATTCAAACCTCTAATTATGCAGACGTGAACGAGGGTGGTATCTATATAGGCCCCATGGTAGACTCGGGACCCCCCCCCCCCCGCCCGCCCTTTTTTTCCCCATGACCCGCGCATTCCAACACCATACCTGCCATCCGAAATAAATATGCCTCCAAACCAGTACGCCGTATCATGAACATTGACGTTTCAAATGGGAAAGTGCAGCTTCTGCTCCGCCCACGGGATCTGGTACCAGTTCTCCCAGTTCTTGCCCACCCGCGGCCCCTCCTTGATGAGCTGCATCTCACGCACGCCGCAGAACATGCCGTTGCGGCCCGTCCGCTCCACCATCTTCCACCCTTCCCTACGTTGGTAGATTTCCTCTTGGAACCGCTGACCCTCCACCACCTCACGGTGCGGGTTCGGCGTGGGGAACCGCGAGAAGTGAGTAATGATGCCCTGAGGCAGAGCAAAGAGCCTCTCCCAGTGACGAACCAAGCGCTCAAGGCGCTGCGTCCGCTTCCGGTATGCGACGCGCACGTAGGGGTTGACGAACACGCCCGTGTCCATCTCTCCGGCCTTCTCTGCCACGGTCGAGACGTCCGCCAGGAAGAGACAGCATTCGCAGGCATCAAAATACACCTCGGGCTCATACCGGAAGCGCACCGGGGCCGTGGCGTTGTGGGGGTGATCCGGGTTGATGACATGGTGCGCCGGAGCCTGCCAGTCCTTGCTGGGCAGCTGCTTGTCCATGTTCTGGATCCATTTGGCCTGCATGGCCACCATTCCGCCCCAGCAGCTCTTGACGGGAACCGCGTCTGTCTGCGAGACCATGGCCCTGCGAGAGATGCCCTGGCCCGCGTTGGTGAAGTAGGGGAAGATGGGGATGCCGTTCGAGTACCCCTGCGCATCTCTCTGGGCATAGAGGTCGTATTCCGTAAACACGTTCCAGTCGAAGTCGATGGAGCAGGCTGAGAGGTAGTGGGTGCGCCCGTCGTCGCCAGTGTTGGTGCTGAAGAGCAGGTGGGCGGCATCGACCGGCGCAAACATGGCATCGTTGAGAAACAGGATCTTGTCGTACTGAACCACTCCGACGTCGGGGTCAAACTGGTCGAGGGGGTATAGTGCGCGGTTGCGCATCTCGGCGAGGTAGGCCAGGCGCTTCAGTCGCTGGGTGCCGTCGGGCATGGTGATGTGGGGGAAGATGTTGTAGTCGACGTGGTCGTCGATGACGATCTTGTGCTTGCTTGGCACATTCTTCTTGAATTCCTCCAAGGCAGCGGCGCCTTGCTCGCCGCTGTCGTTTTCGTAGATGCTCAAAAACACGTTGTCCTCGCCAATCATGTGTATCAGATCTAGGACGTTTTGAGCCCACTCTCCGCCGGCAATCTTTCCTTCGGGGTCGTACAGGCTGACTGCGATGAAGACCTTTTCGTTTTGGAGGTTCGCGCAGCCGGACAAGCTGTCGGACACCAGGCATCGTTTCCGCAGGTCCTTGTAATATTTCGGGTGGCGGGTGTAGGAGGGGAAGAATATGGGCGTCGTGACGAAGATCAGGAGGAGGAAGATGAAGGTATATCGCAGTAAGAGTCGGGGGAGAGATCGAGGTTGACGACGGAAGGCTCTCAGCACAGCTCGAGGCCTGCCCTTGAGCCAGGCCAGAAGAGACCCTTTCCTCCTTGACCGAGGTGGCGGTTGTGTGCCAGGCAGCAATGGCTCCTTGTGTTCGTCGTCGAGGTCGAATGCTTCGGAGGACGAGCGGCGTTCCTCGTTGCTTGGACGAGCCATGGTTGCGGTGGTCTCGTGCAACACCGACTTGCGTGTGAAATAGAAACGAGTTTCTGGTGGTCGGTGGAGGAGTAGCGGTGTCTGCAATAATTATAGGCGACGAGAGGGGTAAGGGCGGCGGCGCATGTGGCTTGTCTCGCAGACGTGTCGCAGGAATGTGAGGTCGGATGGCGATGCAGGCTCGACGTGTCAGGCCCGGCCGAGAAAGGGTGGCTGCGTCGAGGAGCCAAAGAGAGGCACAATTGAAGGAAAGAGAAGAAATTATTAGGAAGCAAATACGGATGCTGGCAGGTTCATTACAAGGAGATAATACTAGCCCCTCGTCGTCAGGGGAAGGGGACAATGAGGAAAGGCTTTGAATTGAAGGTGGAGGGAGGGCGCCAAGACCAGACGGGAAAGGACGATTTTGACGGCTGCCGCTGAACACTTTGACACTGTAAAACCAAACAGAAGGTTTGGGGCAGTCACAGCCCGGGCAGTTGATGGGGAGCACATTCCATCTGGGTACCTACCACCCTACCTAGGTAGCGTCCGCCCTGGAAAGAGCCCCGCCTGCTGTTTGTTGCCTGTGGTTCACTTGATCCTTCACGAGATCAGCGTGCCATTGATTTACTTCCTCCTACCTTAGCCTGAGCAGCATGACAGCTCCCGCCCCGAACATGCAGCTCGCTACACAGACCGGGCGATGTGCTGCAACATCGCCACCAATTGCAGCCACAGACACCACTCCAGCTTCACACAAACCGGGAGAGCCCTCTCGCTGTTAGCGCCTTGGCCTCCCCCAAATTCCCTACCAAAATGAAGATCGCGGAACGCTATCCCCAAGATTAGCTTCAAGGGACACTGCCGACGCCCGGTCCTGGTCCACTCTATGCCGCCTTATGTAATCACTTTCTATTCTCACAGACTCAGCATGACGGGAATCACGGCCTCCGGCTTCCACCACCAAGTACCTTACAGCGTTTTTCCTTTTTGGGATACAACCTGTCACCTTGCACTTGGAAGAACTTGGTTTAATACAAAACATACGAACCAGTGAATCCTTGTCTGCATTCAGCCACATTGTCAATCGTAAAAACCCCGAAACCTCAGCAAATCTAACGACATGATGGCGTATGACCCTTGTGAAGGCGAGAAACGTCCTGTCTCCATGACATCCTGGCTAATTCTCTCAGAAGGTACCCCCTCTACATCTTCTCGTCGTAAGAGTAGGCGCTGTCCGTGTCGCTCTCCAGATCCGATACCTTGCCCGACAACTTGCCCTTCTGCGCGCGCAGCTGGCCAGCAGCAAACTTGTTCCGGGCCTTGACCGAGTCCTTGTTCAAGCGCTCGAGCTTGCCCTCCATCTTCTTGAGGCCCTTCAAGAGCCTCTTCTCCCCCTTGCGCAGCGCACGCTGGCCAACCTCAAATCTTTCCATCTCATTGCACAACTGAGAGAAGCGACCGGTCGGAGCCTCCATTTGCTTGATGTCAGCGCCAAAGAGGCTGACCAGCAACTTCTTGTCCGCGTCGGGTCGCTCCCAGATGGACAGCAGTTGGCCATGCTCAATCTTGGTGTTGGCGTGGAGGGTGAGCAGTCTGCAAGCGCAGGCGTGCTGCGCAAGTTGGGCATTGACTGTCGGCATGATTAGCACATGATGCGGTCGTAGGTATGATCCAGTGGGATCATGGGGGAGGGAGGGCCAACCTTGAGTCACCAGGGCCTGCATTGCCTTGGCATCCTCCTGGAGAGAGATGGCCCGGTCATTGAGCTTCGCCGTGGCCTCCGTGTACTTGTTGTTGTGGTCTCTGTCAAAGAGGCTGGCAAACTTCTCCCACATGCTTCTGTTGAGGATGGCACTCTTCTCCTTGGGGTTGGAGAACTTGGTCACCTCGGCGGCGGAGTCGGACGCCATCTGGGCATTGCTGTGGGCTTCAGTGGCACATGCCAGGATGCTGGCGTGGCCCTCAATGACCCATCGGACCCTATCGTTGAAGAAATCGACATCATGTCTGTGGTTGAGCGACGGAACGAGCTTTCGCAGACGCTTTTCGGCTCCAGAGGCCTGAACAAGCAACTCCGAGGCGGCGAAGGAAGTGCGGGTGGGGGTCTCGGGGGTAACAGAGTAAGGGACAGCCTGGGTTGTTGTCAGAATGTGGATGGGGGGAGTAAAAAGGTGAGGAGGACGTACCTCCTGATACTTCTGCTTGAAGCGCTCCATGGCGGATATGGCGGAGTCGTCATCGGGGGTGGTGCCGTTGTAGTAGTAGGAGCTCAATCCCCAGTTGCCCCAGGACCAGGAATCATGGTTTCTGACGGTGACATAGAAACGCAGCAGCTTGTTGTACTCGAGAAGGCCTCGCTGACGGGCAGGAGCGTTGCTCATGCGGCCGACGTGCAGAGCGGCAGTGTTGAAGGCGTTCTTAAAGATAACACGGGCCTCATCGATGTCGGCGTATGTGGCTGTCTTGTGGGTGAAGCGGATCTGTGTGGAGGGTCAGCCTGAGAGTGGGGGAGTTGAGGTTTTGAGGGGATCCGCGAGGGAAATTCACATACCGCGAAGCGCAGCAGCTGGATGCGGTCGGAGCCCTCGGCATTGGACGCATGCTTGGCAGCGGGAACGGAGACAACCCAGCTCTCGAGACCCTTGCGGCACTTGGCGAGAGAGAAGTACTGCCAGAGGCAGGCGACGTGCGCGGGGATGTCCTTGGCGGCAAGGAAGTAACGAAATTCGAGATCGAAGCAGAGCTTCTCGTCCTGGGGAGCCATCTTGGCGGTGCTGGCGATCGTGAGACGCGTGATGGGGAGGAGTTGGAGGGGAATGGAAAGAGAAGGTGAGGTCTGAATGTGGTAATAATGGTGAAAAGGGAAGAGTTTTGTGGTTGACCGGGACAACACCGTGAACCTTGGGAGAGGAGGAAGGCGTCGAAGGGGAGGGCAGGTGCAGAAATTGAGTTGCGCCGCGAGGAAAGGCCGACGCCGAGTTCTCAAGGTGGAAGCCTCCAAGGTCACGGGTCACCGCGTCACTGGGAAAGAAGGCGCGAGATGCGCTTTCCGCTTTCCAAAGCAGGAGTGAGGCAGGCATCAGTCGACCCTAGCTCACGTGGAAGGAGCAAAGGAAGAAAGAGTGATGATGCCTTTGTTTGGCAGGAGGAAAGCACACCTCAGGGCCTCCTTCCTCAACCTCAACCTCCATCTCACGAGGAAGGCACCTGCTTCAACTTCACCTTCCGCTGGCAGACATCAGGCATTCGGACTCTTACCTAATCAGTTCCATGCCATTTCCTGCCTCGTATGAGTTCACTTTGGCATCGCGTACTTGAAAACTCTCGGAATCTCGGATTCAAAGAATGCTTTTGTCTATCTGCACCAGTTCAAAGTAAGCCTTTGGCCATATGCCCATCTTCCTGGTCACGTTCGTGGCCAACATCCAACCAGATTCGCTGCTCATGTCCGCCCTTCAGCCTCCTGACGCCTCCATCTTCCAGCAAACTTCCACTGCACGCCAGCAAGAAGAACAGCAATGGCCTGCGCCGCCACGCAAACGGTGAAGGCCCATCCAACGCCAATCGAGTTGACCATCGGCATCACGAAGCTCGTGCCCCCCGCCGCAAACAAGCACCTCGCCAGGTTGAGGCTGGCGCTCGCTGCCGCGCTTCGGTCAGGGAAGATGTCCACGAGATAGGTCATGACCAGCGACTGAGTGCCGATGGCCGTCCATCCCGTGACAAACGTCGATGCAATGGGCACCGCAATGTGCACCTTATCTGAAAAGTTGATGGTACAGCCAAATATAGCAATCGACACGCCTTGGAGGAGCGCAAAAACGGGCACCAGCCGAAGACGTGCCCTTTCGATCGGAAAGTCCGAGTCGTTATCTTGCTCTCCGTATTTCGCCTTGACTTTCTGATAGTCCATATCAAGGAACTTTCCCGTCACTAACGTACCGATTATCGAACCTGCTCCGTTGGCGATAAAGGCCAGTCCGATGTGCGCATCGGAAAGCCCGTACTTGGTCTTGAAGAGTGTGGACATAGCGGTGATGCTCATCTGCCAGACGGCGTAGTAAATGGCGAGGAAGATTGTTATCGGCGCGGCCGACTTACTGAAGAGAATTCGAATGGGTGCTGTCAAGTCGATCTTCTTGCGAGGTGCCGTGCTGGGCGTCGTTTCCTCGACATCCCACTTCACCTTCGTCGTTCGCTGGTAATACACCAACGGGTGCTTCTGCAGCAAGTTCGACGGCGTCCGCCCACCGTTTCCAACAACCGATCTCAGCGTCTCTGGCAGCATTACAACCAGAAACAGCAGGAATATTCCGCAGTAGATGGTCAGAAACCAGAAGATGCTCCTCCAGCCCAGCGACCCCGCAAGAGCACCCCCAATGACCGGCCCGATGGCCACAGGAGCCAGCAGCCCAGCCTGGAAAACGCCCATGAAGCCCCCACGCTCTTCGCGCGTCGTGATATCTCCAATGACGCCAGAACCTATAGCGATCGTGCTGGCGCTGCCCATGCTCTGGATGCATCGGAGAACAAGCAGCCCGGCGTACGTCTTGATCTCGGCGAGGCCAACGCATGCTCCGAAAAATACCAGAAAGGTGCCAATATAGGCAATCTTTCGACCTTTCACATCGGAAATGGAACCCCAAAGACTTGGGGCGAGACCTTGGAAGATGAGATAGGTGGTGACTGTGAGATTGATGAGCTCGACAGAAACATTGAGGTCGTCTGCGATGGTGGAGAGGGCCGGGAAGTAGATGTTTGACGCGAATCCGGAGACTAACTTGGTAAGCCCTCATTTGAATATGTCGTTAATTAAATACTCACATGTGGCCGCTGTTGACACTAAAAAGATGATCAACACTTTTTGGCGTTTGTCAAAGATGCTGTACGGTATTTCCACCAAGGGCATTCCCGATGTGCTTGGTTGCTCTTTATTAGCAGTCATTGCGTCAACCCCAAGAAAATATCAGGGAAACAAGACTTATTTTGGTCGATTTTCGTCCTAGACTGGCGCAACAATGAGATTGCGTCTTTCTTTATCAACTTCTCGACCCGATCACTCTTCGCTGTGGCGTTCGGAACGAGACCGGAGCTGAGCCCCACATTTCCGGAGTTGAGATGCTCAACTCCGGCGTCGATGTTTGAGAAGATCAGGCTCGTAATTGGGGGACATGACCGTCATTACGAGGTTATTCATGCGATTCTCTCAACTGAAATTTTTCAAACATTCCACCAGGTATTCTAGATCTTGAAATCATCAGTTCATTGTACCATCATGAGAATGGCAGATGTGCACCCCTCGGGCAAGGGTATGCCAACCTTTGGCAAGCGCTTCGCCATTCTGAACCTTGACTTAATGGCAATCATGTTCGACAGCATCAAGAAAACCGACGAAGGCAAGCTTTTCATATCAAATTGCGTCCGATGGAACGAAGCCGTGCACCAGCATCGTCCAAGGCCGCTCACCATTTTCACCACTCTCTGCTTTTCAGACGACTCCCAACCGGAGCTGGCAAGACCCTCACCATTTGCGAACCTTATTGATGGATTCGGAGACTTTTTAAAAGGCTCTCCAGCAGTCCAAATTGACAAAAGCTTGAAGCTGGACGAGAAGGGCATTGTTCTTCACAAGACGAGGTGGTACGCGGGTGCTGGGAACGGGTTGGAGCAGATACTGAAAGCGCAGAATATCAGCACGATTGTCATTGTGAGTTGTCTAAAACCTGTGTACTGGTCTAGGACTAAATACTGTTGTAACAGTCTGGCATCACTCTTTCTGGCGTCGTCATGAGCACTGTATACCGCCTGTTCGATCTCGACTACAACATTTACGTCATCTCTGACAACGTGATGGAGTTTCCGGGAGAGGGGAGCGCGGAGCGAAGAGAATGTCTCCTCACAACTCAGTTGAAGAATATGAACACCGCTGTCATCACGCTAAATGAGGCTTTGAGAATGCTGGAATTGGCTGGGTAATAGTACTTTTCATACATCGAATGATGATCATAACTGATCTGGAGTCTCCAGGCTTCCATGACCCCATCCTCAGCCTCCATGTGTACACAAAGTGACAGCATAAACCATCGTCCCATACTCGTCAAGATCTTCCAGCCACATGTCAACCCGCTCCCGCCGTTTCTCCGTCTCTGCCTCACTAAACCCCTCTGGCATTGGCCAAAGCTCTTCAATCCGGAGACCTCCGTCATTCCATGCCGCAAGCTGAATGTTGTACTTGACCTCCCAGTCACGTCGGTCCCTCGCCTCCCACAGAGACTTGCTGCCCGGGGCAAGCAGCCCTCGAAGCTCAGTCGCAAGATGGCTCGGGAGACCGTCATTCGTTAGGAGGGCACTGTCAAACATGCACATTGTGAACACCGCCCTCCTTTTCGTCTCCGCGACTATCCACTCCTCCCATTTCGGCCTCGCACCCTGCTGCTCTGCGACACACGCGAGGCCCCTTCGCGCCGTCTCGCACGCGAGGTCTTGCGTGTTCATCATGGCCTGGTGCAAGAACGTCTTGTACTCGCGACCGAGCCGGAAGAAGATGACCATCGCGTAGATGAGGTACGCCTGGAAGGCCGCCAGCAAGGCCATGTCGTCGAATGTTGTCTTCCTGTCGTAGAGTTTAGTCATCTCCCGTTGTAGAACCTCGGCGATGACGCCCTCGCTGCCTGGATATGGGTTGGCACACATGCGTATCACTGATAGACATGTCGAAAGAGGCACACTCGATGGGGAATTTAGCTGCGACCAGTGTATGAAGGGTGGAACCCTGTGGCCGCGGATTGCGCAGTTTGCGTAGGATTGCAGCACCCGATGGATGAAGGCGGAGATGCTAGGGGTGTACTTCTTGACTGTCTGGCCCGGCAATGGTACAAAGTTGTGCAGCCATCGATTCGCAATGTCGTCAGGGTTGATCGGGCACGTGAGGTTCAGGTCGGAAAAGTCCAGCTCAACTCCGGTGTTGGCCGGGGGAAGTGGACCCGGCCCCGGAGGGTCATGAATATCAGCGGCATCAGTCGCCGCCGAGCCTGATGCCGAGTAAGCCGAGTGTACCGGATCATTGGACCCGTCATGCTCCGGAGACGGCAGGTGGCTGCCTGCGTCACTTCGCCCGGGCGTCTCCGTGTCGTCTTTCGGACCTGAGGGGCTCAACTCCGGCCGAGACCGCGTTGGCTGCGGCGCGGTGTGACTTGTCGGTGCATATGCACACTGGAGTCCCCGCTTTTCACACCGCGCGCAACATCCGGGCTTCCGATCGCACTTGGCTTTGGCGGCGACGCATTGGCGGCAGGCTTTCTGTCGGGAGGTTGAGTATCTTGCTGATCGCATCGCTTGGGCAGCAAGCAAGGTGGGCATCAACTCCGATTGTCGGTTTCTCTCTGGCTGCAACACAGGGACCGGGCCGGCCTTGTTTTGTCTGGCGGCGCTAACTGATTAACGTATGTAACGAGACGAGGTCACGGCTCGACAACTAGACCGCGCACACACACAGATGAAAGTGCAGGGGACAGACTACTCCGTTTGAACCCCGCATAGTCGCCGTGCGGGGGAGGCTAGTTTACGTAATTTTGTGTTGGGGAATGCGAGGAATTGGAGCACTGGAGCGCCGCGATGGAGTCGACATGGACACGCGGACAAGTCTCCGTCTTGAGAATGGGTGGTGCTTGGCCTGGGGTTCTGGGGAAGATGTGGGTTTGCCGCGGCTGGACACGATGGGATCGGATGCTTGTCTTCGGCCAAGAGGAAGCCGGGCCACGGCATGTTGGGCTCTGAGACTCCAAGGATGGTTTTGAAAGACATGGCCTGACAAAGGGAGGCGAGGTTCACTTGGGTTACATAGTCCATCACCGAGGTAGACACACACACAGAGAGAGCGTTGTGGATGATGAAACCTTTTGTCATTGAAACGATAATTCAGGTATCTTGTAGATCACTGTGGCTTTTTACCACATCTTCTCCCAGGTTCTGCGGGCAACAGACATCTGGGCCAGTCTCGCCCTCTCCACCTCCTCGATACCGCCCTCCTCCCAGTGTCTGCACTCGGCATCGACCTCGGCCTTGCCGCTGAGCAGGTCGGCCTCCTTGGGCTGGACGAAGCGCGTCCTCTTGAGGACCTTCCAGGCGACAAAGGTGAAGACGCCAAAGATGAAGCCAAAGTAGGACGTGATGAAGCCGCGGACGCTGAAGGGGTAGAAGTTGTCGAAGCCGACAAAGATGAGGGCGAGGAAACCCAGGAGCAGGGCCAGGGCGGGGAACCAGGGGGTCAGGGGCGCGATGTAGGGCAGCGTCTCGGGAGGGAAGTTCTGGGCGACGCGGGCACGGTAGAAGCCCATGTAGGTGATGAGCATGAAGGTGTAGGTCATGATGAGGGCGGTCGTGGTCAGGTCGACGAACCAGAAGAAGACCTCGACGGCGGCGTTGGACGAGACAAGGAAGGTGATGCACGAGATGAGCGTGACGGCGAGGACGCAGTAGATGGGCACGCCGGCCTTGGTGCACTTCTGGAGGAACTTGGGGGCCTGGCCGTCGCGGGCGAGACCGTAGAGGGTTCGGGAGCAAGAGTAGAGGTAGGCGTTACCGCAGGACCTAGGCGTTGTTAGTATAGAGTAGAAGTTGGCAGAGCAAAAGAAAACTCACCATCCGGAGAGCAGAATGAAGGCGTTGATGATGTCGGGAAGAGCCTTGATGTGCAGGTTCTTGATACCAACGACCCAGGGAGAGGCACCGGCACCGGGTTCGCCGTTCTCAATGGCGCCCAGCAGACCGGGGTCGCGGGAGGAGCAGATGATGCCGACGCAGAGGACACCGACGACGTAGAAACCGACAAGACGGTAGAAGATGAGCTTGGCAACGCGAGGGATGGTGCGGCGGGGGTTCTGGATCTCGCCAGCGGCCAGGGCAATCATGTCAGGGCCAGCAATGGTGAAGGCGGCGTAGATGACGACCTTCCACCAACCAAGGAATCGACCCGTCGCGCCGTCGGTGAAGTAGGAGTGGATGTAGTTACCGCCGCCCCAGTTGCGGAAGCCGTAGGCATCGTGCATGGGGTTGCCGCCGGACATGGTGACGAGGGTGATGAGGCATAGGCCGAACAGGAGGATGACCTTGGTGGAGGCCATGATGAACTCGGACTCGCCGTAGTACTTGACTGCAATCAAGTTGACGGCGACACACGAGACCATGGCGACGGCGATCCAGGCGGCGGCGTTGATGTCGGAGTTCCAGTATTGAATGACGGTTGCGACGGCGCTGTATTCTGTACACACGAGCATGAGGCCGGCGAAGAAGTAGGTCCATCCCATGGCGAATCCGAGAGCAGGGTCAACAAAGCGAGAGGCGAGTTCGAAGATGGAGCCGCGGATGGGCAGGTAGGCGCACATCTCGGCGACGGACAGGTTGAGGGGCCAGATGAAGAGGAGACCCCAGAAGGCGTATCCGAGGACGAGGGAGAGAGGGCCGGCCTTGGAGAGGACACCGCCGATACCGACCTGGTAAGGGGGTTAGCTTGAGTTGAAAGTGAGGCCATCATCGCAGGAAGCAAACGTACCCAGAGACCAGTACCGATGGAACCTCCAATGGCCATGAGCTGAACATGGCGAGGGCTCAGACCACGAACGGTCTCACCGTACTGCTGTGCAACGGCGGCATTGTTGCCCGACTCGACCTGGCCGAGCTTGTTGCTGTTGGTGCTGTCGGCGCGGGAGAGGCCGACAGTCTTTTCTTCCATGCCAGCAGCCATGACGGCGGGTTGATGCTGGCAGTGTGGTGTTTTGACTCAAAGGTCTAGGGTCCGACTTATTCTCAGAGAAGGACTGTGGTGAGAATAGTCTTTCTTCGGACTCTTTGTGCTGCAGGGTCGGCAACTGATGCTCACGACGCCGATCAGACCGTATGGGATAGGGAAGACGAGGACACCGCGGAGACCACAGGCCGAGGGGTGAGAGCGAGGCAGGCCATCTATTTCTATCAGAGATGCCGGAAGCAGTTCGCAGGCTCGTGGCCCCTGGCTTGCCTGGTTCCCCCGACGCTACCTCCTCTGCGTCGTCCGCGCGGATCCATTCCCTCCCCGGCTAGCCACCCAACCTTCATCTGACGTCTCCCGGTTCGGCGGTTCCTGGGATGCGCGTGTACTGCATACTAGGTGTGCGCGCGCAGTGCGGGAGGTGAGAGAGAAAGCGACTACTACAACGCAGTATGTAACTTACTCGGGTCATGATAGACAAGACCAACCGTCGATGGGGCCCCATCTGCGTACGGCAATAGGGTCCCCACGCAGATAAGCAGAAACGGCCGGGGAACGCTTGTGAATGGGTGGCTGCTGGCTGGGGCGATCAATGGGTGCGGTGGGCGCGGGGGTGAACCCTTGTCGGAGCAACGTCAGGGCGGCCGATACCGACGATAACGGAGCGAAGGCCCTTCCAAAAGTTGTTCATAACGCTGTGGTCCCAAGGGTGGTTTTGGTTGATCTGTGAGTAAGAGTTGTGAGTTGCATCTTTTGCCCCCCCCGGTTGCTCCCTCTTGTCTCCCATGTTTCGCCGCAGTCCCACCGTTGATGAGATACCAGCGGCATCAATTGCATGAGAATCACATCAAACATTGGGGTAAGACAATGAAGAATGGTCAATCGGTTGCCGACGATAGCCACTGATCCGAGAGACAAGGGCAGTGTGTACATGTAAACAGTAAAAATCTCCGATGTAATATCAGGTACTGCTGTATCTTGTTTCGATGGGAACAGTCCCACGCAGACAAGCATTTTCCGCGTCTCTCGGCTTCCTGGATCGCCCAATCGTCGCTTGGGACAGGACCTCGGCCATCATGTCAAGCCTTTGGCCCGTTCACCAGTCTGTCAGGCTTGGCAATGGGTCGAGACCATCCGACGTCGGATTCGTTCAATGGTCGTTCACTTGAACATGTTGAACATGGAGAAACAAGCCACCATCCGACGGACGTCGCTGGCCCTTGGAGCCTTGGAGTAAGACTCCAGAGACAAAATGAGAGGCGAAACTCGGGGCGCAATCCCTTGGTTGCTTGGCTGCCACACTGCCGAAAGATAATAATTGACCGCGTGCTGGGCCGGCGGCCACCCCGATAATGGTGTGTAGCGTTGCATGTTTTTGCTTGGCAAGATGGCACATCAGGCTTCTTAGCTGTTGCTGTTGCTGACAGCAGCAAGCGGCAACGAGCGAACATGTCTGTCTCCCGGAACCTGAACACGCATACCGGCAGTGAGGTAGGTATTGAAGGACCTGAACGACCTTCAGTTCAGGTCTTCCAACAGGGGGCGGGATGACTTGCGGTGGCATTTGGCAGAGCGTTCCAGGGCATCCTGCACAGGAACATAGAAAGCGGGTAGAACCCCGACCGGCCAAACCCAGCACGGCATGGCGCCCTCCCCATCGCGGTTTGGCGGGAATGTCGGGACTGACTCGCTGGCTGCAGGCTGCATAGGGCGCATGTGCTGCCGTTCAGGTTCTTCGCCCTGCTGCAGAGCAGAGCTGGGAGGAAGAAGAGACTTTCAAGAGACAAGGACTAACCGTACAGAGTAGAGTACTCCCGCACAATATCATGTTGGACTTGCCAAGTCTCGGGCTCTCTGCCAATGAAAGGCGCAGCCAGAAGGCTTCCAGAACGATAGCAAAACCAGACGACAGTGGAGTGAGTTTCAGGCACCGGAATCCCAAGGACCCTTGACCATATTGCCAACTTGATGCCCAGTCCTGGCAGTCCAGCCAGTGCCCCCAAGTGCCACCCACATCCGGGGAATTGGCTATCACGGAGCGCCGCGTGCACTCGGCGGCGACACTCGACCTGGACGAGGTTCCTCTTTTTTGGCGTGAGCTTTCATTACGTACTTTCCGTCGCGTTATGGGTCACGCCAGAACGCTAAGAGGCCAAGATAGGACCCAGACCGAGAGGGGTTTTTCTCCTCGCTGGCGCGCGACAGAAACGAACGATGGGCACCGACCGGTCAGAGCTCGGATCAAGGGAAGATAATGACAGACCGGAACGCCGATTGGCAACAAATGGAAACCGGGAGCAGACCGCGGGGGAGCGCGCCGCGTGGGTACCTGCGTGTGCGGCGATGGCTCCGCGCGCGGCCTCCGTGTTTATTGTATTGATTGGTGTTATGTATGGTGGTGTTGTAGATGTTCACAACCAAACACATGTTACTGCGGAACGAGGCGCTGCGTGAGAGAACCGAAAACTATATACTGGTGTCTCCTATCTCACCTCCAACCTCATAAAGGGCGTGGATGACGACTAACGAGTCACACGGGATCAATTGACAGCCCGAGATGTGCTCTGCCGGTTGAGAAATGGCGGCAAAGCAGGGGCCGGCGGTGGTCCGTCTCGAGAACTGGTGAACCGGGAATGCGTCCCGGTCCCTGTCAAACACTGGGCCGGCAACGTCCCGGCCGGCACTCAAAACCAAGCCTCCCCATGCTTGCAGCTTGTGATCCTCCTCTAGTAGGCAGTAGTTACCTCGATCCTTGATGACACTTGCGATAATTCGTCCGAAAGTCTCAATCAACCGAGGCAATTGAAAACAAAATGGAAATTGGTAACAGCAAAAAAGAGAATGCATCGCGGCCTCAAAGCGGGCCCTGCCAAGCTCCATCAATGCAATATGTGTCTGTCTGTCTGATAGTCTAGGTACTACACGTACCAATCGTCGACTGTTTCCACTACATCTAATCGCGATCTACCCTCGACAGACTCCGTCTCGTAACTTCGAGTCTCCGTCATCATCGTCTGCGCATACATGTCTGCTTGTCTGCTTGCTTTCCAGCGTCACGTTGAAGGGGGCGGTTTCACAGAATTCCTACTCTTCCTCCTCACTCTCTCCATCCTTTCTCCGTCTCTCTCTCTCAATCCGACCGACGGATGGCCAGTCTGCAGGGTATCATGGTAAGAAAAACGCAATCTAGACATCCGCCGCGGTGACCGTGACTGTTATGGTATCCTTCTCGTTAACCTTGGAGGCCACGGTCTCGGTCTCAACAACGGTCTCCGGCTCATGCTCATCATCTTCGTCCTCATCGTCGCCGTCTCTGCCCGACGAAAGACGTCTACCGCCACGCCGCCACCGCCCCTTCAACCAACGCCGTCAGCTCTTTGCCCCATTCACCTTGGTCTTGGGAGGCGCTCCCTGCGCGCGCGGCGTCCGGTCGCCGCTGCTCCGGGTGCCATTCCCGTTTGTCGGGATGTAAAAGTCGTAGCGGTTGGGGAAGAGGATGATGTTGGCGAGCCTCAGAAGTTCCTGCTCCGACTCCGTCCTGGACTTGTTGCGTAGGCCCTCTTCGTCGTCAATGTCCATCGCATCACCACCCCCGTTCAGCTCCCTCTTGGGCGATGCGCCGGCGGGCTCGACGTCGTACGGCGCCAGACCCATGGCTCTGAGGCCGTCGACTCCACCGTACTCCTCGACTTCCTTGGCACCGGGACGGTCCTGGTGCGAGGCCTCGCTGCCCAGAGCGAACAGGGTGTCAAAGTCCGGTCCCGGCTGCCCGGTCTGGAAGGCCTTGCGCTGGCGGGCGAGGAAGAGCGCGTTGGTCTGGGTCAACGGGCACACGGGGGTGTAGGTCAAGAGGGACAGCTCGTTAGACTCGTTTTGCAGTGAGGGCGGGACGCCGAGCCTCGTGCCACCCGTGATTATTGAGTAGGCCTGGTCGCAATGCCAGATTACATAGTCGCCCGCCTGCATGCTGGGCAGAGACACCAGGCTCCTCCGGAGATGCAGATGCGGGTGCCATCGTTCCGTGATACGCTGCGCGTGGCCGGGAACGGCGCCGTGGATGATGGTGTTGGGTTCCGGGTCGAGCGTCCAGTTCGACGCGTCGAGGTAGGCGGCCCATTGATCCGCCTTGCCGCCGTCCGGCTGCTCCGGCGGACCGCGTTTCGGCGAGAAGAAGGGCCGGAGCAGGAAGTACGCGGCGACGAGCTTGGGCGAGGGGAGGACGCGCACCATGCCCTGCTCGACCTTGGTGAGCGCCAGTACGCCCTGGAACATGCGAAAGATGCTGCATGCGCCGGCGCCGTTGTACAGGTCCGTGGTGGCGCCGACGCGGCCGGCCGGGTCCCAAGGGTCGTACGACTCCCAGTCGCCGCGGAAGACGGCCTCGTAGGTGCCGCCGCGGCCGTAGCCGTCGGGCTCCCAGCGCTCGAGGCTGCCGCTATCGATCTGGGCGATGACGGCGCTGGCATTGAGGGAGTCGGCGGCCGAGTTGCCGTTCTGCTGGCCGACGGCGCCCAGCTTGTCGTTGTGGATGCGCAGGCGATCTGCGTAGCTCACGGGGGCGCGCGTGATGTGCAGATCGTCCGTCGACTCCCAGAAAGACATGGCGAACTTCTGCGCGCGCAGCATGTTCGGATGCGCGCGTGCGCGGACCTGCACCGGCGTCCAGAAGAGGTCGATGCAGGTCGGGTCGTGTAGCGCCGGCGGCTTGAACTCGCGGTTCTTGTCTAGATACTCGTGCGTCTCCTGCACCCAGCTCTGGGCGTCGGTAGGAGAGACGACGCCCTTGATGACGGCGACGCCATACCTGCGCAGGCGGTGGGCGAAGGCCTCGACGCGCACGGGGTCGTTGATGTCGGTGAAGTTGATGGAGGGGATGAGATCGGAGCCCTTGATCTGGATCTCGGCGATTTCGGTCCTGAGGGCGTCGAGGAGGCGGCGCCAAGAAGCCTCGACGGCGGCTTCGTGGCCGGCGATGAGGCGCTTCTTGACGCCGGCGAAGCGCGACGGAAGCGGAATGGGCTCCGCGCCGTAGAATGAGACGACGGGAGGCTCCATGCTCTTGGGGAAGACCTTGCGGCTTGCTGCTGGTGTTGCTGCTGCTGCTGCTCCAGTTGGAGTCACAGTCGACGAGCGCGTCGTCGCGGCCGAGGTTGCAGCAGTGGTGGCCGCAGACACGGGAGAGGGAGAGGTGGTGGTGGTGGTGGTGGTGGTGTTGGTGGAAGAAGAGAATACGGTGGTAGGGGAGACGGAGGTGGCCCGGGACGCGGCGGCAGATGACGGCGGGGAGGTCTTAAGAATGCGGGCGGATGTTCTGCGAGAGGAGCTTGGGGATGATGTTCCTGTGCCCAAACCACCACTAGAAGAGATGATGGAGATAGATCCAGACCCAGACCCAGATGAATGACCCCTGCGACCCTTCTTCCCCAGACTCGGCCTGGAGGGTGGTGGCTTGTTGTTGACAGACGCAGCAGCGGAAGCTGATGTTGTGTTGCCACCAGCTGCTGGATGATTCGACAAGTTGTCGAGGTTCTCGGTCAGGGTCGCTGAGGATGAGAAGATGCCGGCATGTCCATGTCCATGTCCATAATCATGTTCATGTAAATATACTTCTGCATCTCCAAATCCCCCTCCCCCTCCCCCTCCCCCAATTTCCTGCCCACCACCACCACCACCACCACCAACTACACCACCCCCTTCTCCTCCTTTTCCGCCCTCCCCAGTTGCATTTGCATTTGCGGGGGGCGCCTCAGTGGGGCCAGCGGCCCAGCGGGCCTTCATCATCCGAGCTGCCGTTGTTGCCCAGAGTCTGAGATGAACGTACGCAGCAGTAGTTGCTGTGTTATCTCCTGGTCCTGGTAATTCCTATGGCTAGTAGAGATGCTCTGCATCCATCAGTACCTCAAGTCGTGTGCCGTGCTGCAGTCAGCCAACAGAAAGAAGCAAGGTCTCGACTGATACGTAAGTAGGTATTGGCAGAGACACAAAGTCAGCTGCCGACTGATGAGTGGAAATGGTGTAATAACGGTGTCGGACCGAGTGTTCCTCGAATCCAATTTCGGGAGTTGTTGACCAGGGCAAATCAGATCCAATCCAATCGTCTTCGACCCCGAGCCGACCGGGCGACGCGCAAACCCCGTCCGTCGTAATAATCCTCTTCTTATATGTTGCGACCCGTCTCGTGATGCCACGAACACGACACAACGCCCCGGATTCTTCAACGATTTGGTGATCCCCAAGTGGTGGAAAAGCCAGTCCAGCCAGCCTGTCAACCACAAAAGAAGCGGACGGGAACCTCGGCGGCGCAGGAACAGGTCTAGTCCAAAGGCAGTCCTTCGGGGGATTATTCTTGACAGCGGTTGTAGTTCCGAATTGAGTGCAGAATGGCACCTCGTGACCGTCCCAAACAGGGCAAAGCCAGAGGCAGCGGACGTAGGATACCGAGAAGAAAAAACAACAAATGGACTGCGTCTTGTTGTAGACGTGGTGAGCGTGAAGATGAAGTCAAGCTGGTACGGAGAGACGACAAGAACAGCAGACCTTTTCCAACTAGAACAAACCATCCGGTGTGTGAGTACTCTGGGGCATCACGAAGCCTTTATCTGCATCCATCCATGATGGGGGGTGCACAAGAATGTTCCCACAATTCTTCCATCGGCATCTTGTTCCATGATTCCACGATTCCCATCCCCAGCCCAGCCCAGACCCTGGCATCAATCGTGGCCGCAGTTAACGGATTCTGGGCCGACAGCTTGGGCCCGCCCGTTCTGTTTCTGGTTCTGGCTAAGCACCGCACTGCACCCAGAGCATCTCGGCGCTTCACGAGGGGGAGGAGGGGAGCAAGAGGGTCCGTCGACCCCGTCTGCAACGAGATAGATTGCTTCTCATTGCACCATGGCCAAATCGCCGGGTGAAATGACCCCCAAGCCGGGGCTGTCGACGCGGCTAATACGGGCGATACGGGCTACATTGGCCCACGAGAAACCTCAAACCTCCGTGTGTGCTGCCCGCCGGGCCGCGAACCCGCGCCACGGCTAATATGCGGAGTGTCGCTCTTCACGCAGACTGGCCAGAGTCCGCCAGAATGGAGAGGGCCTCTTCGGCCAGACAGGCCGTTTGTTCCAGCGCCCACGCTCGCATCCCTGCTCTGATTCCCTCTTCCCAGTGGCTGCTGTGTCCGCGCGATGGACGTATCGGTACAAGCTCCTCCTCATATGCAGGCGCGCCGTGTGGCCCCCATGCCTCACTCTCCACGCTATGTACTGTCCTCAGAACTCACTGGGAAAAGCTGGGCGACGAGCCGTTGGCAGGGAAGGTTTGGGTCGCGTGCGGGACGAGCAGGGACACCGAAACCACAGCGGCGGCGGCGGCGGCTTTGGCTTCTTCTCTCTGGAGGCATTTATGTTTTCCCATGGTCGTTCCCCAGCTGGCTGATGTTCGGGATCTTGCCGATCTTTCCCAGCAAACGGCCCTTGGCCCCCATCTCTCGTCTCGATGCTGGTTGCCCCTACATAGTATGCACATGTCCAGTGGTCCAATGCACCGTCCCGTGTCAATCCAGGTCGTGGACTTCGGGATGCATTGCGCCGCAGTTCAAAGATGGCGATAAGACCTGATGAATCGCGACCCCCCAGGATGGCGGGTTGCATGTGACCGTCACAGAGTCGAAGCATCACAAAAACCTTTTCGTACGCCATTACGACGTCTTGCACCGCATTGATAATTGAAGACTGCTATTGAGCTTGGGACGTTTTCGGATGCGAACATGACTGGCAAGCACACCGGCTGAGACGGACCCGAAGAGCTTACAGGACCGAAAGGGATGTTAATCAATCGCTAATATTTACTGCGGGATAATGCTGCAACGTAGCAGCCCCCGCTTGGAGAGCACTTAACAGAGCTGAGCATGAGACGTCGACCAATTGAAGAACAACAATGGATGGAGGTGACGACGCCCAGGGCTGAAGAATCGGATATGCACAGTTCTGAGATGAGGCGTCAAGGTATTGTCAGTGGCAAACATCACGAGGCGCGTAAGCCTACACACCAGAATGTGAAAGTGATGCGGCGTTGAACATAGGATTTGAAATTTACCGCCTGACGCTGCAGCACCAAATGGTGTGTTTATTTGACACAGACACGAGAAACCCACCGGCACAACGCGTCTTCTTCCCGCCAACGTCAAAATAGCAGACTACTGCTACTGCTGCTTTTGCCTTTGCCTCCTGATTTCATTGCCTGTGTTTCGTGCGGCTACACACGCCACCTGTTCGCCGCTTGGTAATCTTGGATGGGTGGTGCTTGATTGGGGTCTGGTCTGGTGCCTCTGCATCAATCCAACCCATCCCGCGAAAAGCCTCCGCACCCAGACTGGCGGCGGCCCCCAACGACGGTCATAGGCTGCTAACTCCCCGAGCTTCCGTCCGCCAATGCGGGGGCCTCTTCCGGTGCGCTTCTTACTTGCGCTCGCGGGGTGAGCCTCCGACGCTCCAGTGAACACCCGTCAGACGTAGGAATGTGGGTAAAGGCGGCCCGGGTCTAGCCAAGTCTGTGGCTTGATGAATGCTTGGCCCGTTGGCGAGGATTTGGTTTTGGTGGCTGGCAGAGAGTACGCAGCATGCAACTGATCTCTCGATCCAAATGGAGATATGGTTGAACCCTTGGTCAGGAGATGGACTTCTCCGCACAACAGAATGTCCGTTCGCCCAGTCAGTTGCCCTTTTGATGCTACCTCGCCTACAGCCTGTGCCAGAAAGACAACACAGAAGCGACGAACAATATGTCCTGAAACCCGCTGCTCCTCCAGACTCGGCCGATGGATGGACTCAAGGTTAGCGCGCCGTCTCGCGATGCAACTTCTGAGTAATGAGAAACAGATAGCGGGTGGTGTGGTGTTGAGTGCGTACTACGTGCAGAAACGGGCATGCTATGCATGAGATGGAGGCACTCGGACACGTCCTATCGCCGACTACTTGGGATATACTTCGCGAGATTTTATCGAGCAGAAAACACACACGCAAGAGAGACTGAGGCTTTGACCGCGAGCAGAACATCTCATGTCTATTCGCTTAGCCTTCTTCCTTCGCAGCTTCAACTCGCTTCTCTGCATCGCCAGCAGGCGGGACGGGTTCGGGCGAAACATCGAGTGCTGCAAACGCCGACTGGCACGGATGGTGCCGACAGGCAGACCCAGGCCGACTTCGTTTGCACATTCCGAGCAGGTGGGAAAGCCTTGGCGTCATGATGCCACCTGCGCGGGGCCATCACAATATCGACAGCGTTGCAATATGGAGAGACTGCAGACTAGCGCACCTCTGAAGCCTCTGAAAGGTCGTGAATATACTTCCGCTTGAAACGCTTTTGGCGAGTCGCCCGTCGTCTAAGCAGGGGCCGCCAGGCTCAATTTGCTGCCCGTCCGGAGTTGCCAGAACTTTAGGCTTCGGGCACGAACCTGTATGTGATCGGTCAACGGGCAGAACACACTCTCTCAATCTGGGGGAGGCAGTTCTGGTCACTGTCGGGCACATAAACTTTCGTCTCTTCGGCGGCGTTGCACCCCGTCGTCGTAGTTGTGTTTACTGCAAACAAACACGAAAGACTCTCTGCCCCCGCCGAACCCCCGCGACTGGGGCGAGCCATCTTGTCTCCCTACACCCATCCTCTCTTCTCTCTCTCTTGATACAATGAGACGCAGCTACGGGCGCCAGGGGGCATCCCACAACAGCGAATAGCCTCATCCAGGGGCCATGGCGCCAGTTTCAGATGGCGGCGGGGAGCAAGCAATCAGCCCTACTTTCTTCACCCTACCTTGAGTCTGCTGGTCTCCTTGGCGCTAGAGTTGTTAATTCCAATAGACTTTTTGACGCTCCCAAATCGTTCAGTGATTGTCGCAGCTGCCACCGAGCCTCCCGCGGACGGCCAGCCCAGGGACGGCGTGACCTTCCTGCCATGTCAAAAACAAACTTTACGAGCCTCATTCAAAAGCAATGGGGTCTGCCGTTTTTGTATTCTGATTAGACAATGATGTTGGGGTTTTACGGGTAGTTGTTCTGGCAGCACACCGGCCATCTTTAATCTGACCTTTGGGTTACTGCAGTTATATCGCGTTCGCTCTCTTGAGTCTCTCTCTCTATCTCTCTTTTTGTCTCTGTCTTCCTACAGCTCGGTCGACTCACCGACCATATACTACAAACATGAGTTCGACGACTTCGTCCCGCGCCAGCCAACGGCCGGTCTCGGCCGACCTCGCCGGCAGCATCTACCTGATTACGTCCGATGGAAAGACGCTTAAGCTGCCCATGCCCAGCAACTCGCCATACGATCCGCTAAACTGGAGCCCTCGAAAGCGAATCGTCGCTCTATGTGTTATCGCACTGTATTCGGTGGTTTCCATGATGGAAACCCAGGCTGCTAGCCTGATGTATCGCTCGCTTGCTGCCGAGTTCAACGCAGGGGTGAGTCGATGGGAGCTATCTTAAACACGGCGTGGACTAACATGTTGCAGCAACCTGACAAATACCCGTTGAACATTCTCGTGTCGACTCCCAGCACCATCTTCCTTGGACTCGGTGCTTTCTTTTGGATTCCGTTGTCAGTGGCTCTGGGAAGGCGGCCGGTGTTCCTCCTTGCTTCAGTTTGCTTGACTGTTGCCACCGTCCTTGCGGCGAACGCCTCCGGTTTCTACCAACTTCTTGCAGCACTGAGTTTGCAAGCGTTCTCTGCCGGCTTGAGCTTGAGCGCTGTATGTTCTACATGATGCTCCTCATCGAAACTTAGGCTAACCTTTGGCTTAGGCCATTATGATGGTGATTGACCTCACTTTCATTGACGAGCGACCGAACGCGTTGGGTTTCTTCTGGAGCGTGGGGTGTGGTCTCGGCCTTCTCTCGCTACCAAGCGTCACTGCTCTCTCGGAATCCGGATGGAGGGCTTTCTACACAGCCTGGGTGGTTCCCTGTCTGGCTCTCCTCGTCTGCGTCTTTTTCTTCTTCCCCGAGACCTACTTCGTGCGACCGGCCATAGCGTTTGACGGCCACGTCCTTGTACAAGGAGGCTCGGAGAAGATCCAGATGTACGACGACTGGGAGGCCATCCCGGGCGGCAAGGCTGCTGCTATCGCCGCAGTTACCGAAGTGCCCCCTCCTGAGACGATGTGGTCGACCATGGTGCGTCAGTGGGGAATTCGCAAGGGCGGTGCTGGCTTCAGAGAGATGTGGAATTGCTACCTGCAGACACTGCTGTGCGCGGCCAACCCCCTCGTCTTCTGGGTCGCCATCCTCAACGCCCTCAACTTCGGTGCCATGATTTTCATCGGCGAGACATACGCGATGGTGATGGCGCAGCCGCCATACAACCTCCCTGAGCGCGTCATTTCCATGGTGAATCCCGTTGCAGCAATCGGATCATTCCTTGCCTGGCCCGTGTCGACTATCTTGACATCCCGGGTTGCTCGCCGCCTCACACTCCGCAACGGCGGCATACGCGATGCGGAGCACTACCTCATCGCATTCCTACCCGCTGTACTTGCCGGCGCAGGCAGCGTATTCGTCTACGGCCTCACGGTAAATTACAAGTGGAACTTTATCTGGATCTTTGTTTCCTATGTCTTGAACGCTTTTAGCGCCGCGGCGTACGGTATCGCCTCCACACTCTGGGTAACCGAGGCTTTCCCCCGCTGGGCCGCTCCGGCGATGATCATTGTCGGAGGAGGTGGATACATGTTGAGCTTCGCAACTTCTTATGCTGTCACCCCGTGGCTCAAGTCACAGGGTTACCTCGGCGCCAGTTTCGAGCTGGGCGCGATCTTACTTGTGGTGGGTGGCATCGCTGTGCCGCTCGCGTTCTGGGGAAAGAGCTTGCGGCAGTATATCCATGGAAGATGGGGTGTATCGGAGGCCGGCGCGCTGCGTCCACAGTAGAGGTGCGTGCGTCGACGAGCGAAGAACATCTACTTTGTTTGGACGGAGGTGTGTGTCACTGGGTGCTAGGCTGGGATGCAGCAGCGCTGCGAGCCTGGATCCGTAGTCCTCAGAGCTCATCAACTGAGCTGAACCAACCGTCAATGATAATCATAGTCTCTAAACATTATGTCCCTTATTTTGATGCGATATGGTGCGGGGTCTCTACAAAGTGAGACGCCGGCAAGTTTCTATCTTCCTCCTAGCTCCTTATCAAGCGTTGTATGATGGTCAAAGGTGGACAGCAAACCGATCGGGGTCCACTCGCCCCCAACAAGATTCCTCGCCATGTTCAAATATGCATCCGCTCGTACGCTTGAAACTCGACGAGACGACGATGGTTTGCTCTTCGAAGTGCCGGCGATGGAAAACTCTTGGCTTTTCCGGCCCCCTCCGTCTGAACAGCCCCGTCCCGACCGGATGGGCGGTTGCGACGTCACGGACCCAGCGGTCGCATTATTCACGGTCCTTTCGGGTTCTTGAACGGCTGTCTCGGGTTTGGCTGCTTGATCTGTTTGCGAGAAATGCAACGTTGGCATGTCAATGTCACCCTCAGAGGGTTGACTGGTGTCAATGTTTTGAGACACCCGTTGCTCGAGCGACCCCGCATTCCGGCTGGCGAACCTTTCCATTTCGTGGTCATGTGCGAAGCTATCACCAGAGCAAAAGTTGCCGAATAGAGAATGGATGGTGATGTTATCCCTGACCCAGTCTGTGGGATTGACGGTGCAAGGCCAGACATCTTTCGGTCGGAATATTCGGACAAGGTCGCAGAGCTCTTGTAAGGATGAGTGCCGGGAGTAAGGAAAAGTGATAGTTTTCGGCAAGGGTGGCTCGGAATCGGTTCCCGTGCTGAGGAAACTAGAGCTGGGTGGTTGTCTCTTTTGCCCAACCGACCGGAAGGCATCGAGGATTGCTGCTTCGTTCTTCTCTCCAAAAGATGAGATATCGATGTCGAGAGACATGTTCCGCCCGGTGTTTACCCCAGTTTCGAGGAGCTCCCGGAGCAGCGACCTTGATTCCTGAGGAAGATCGCCCTTTTCCTTGAGCAGGGCCAGCACGGCTTCGACGTCGGCGGACGACAGCGTGTCCAGCTCCGCGTCCCGCTCCAGGTCGTCTCCACCCCCGCCGACACCGACCTCGGCAATCTCGGCTCCGTTGGAAAGATGCGCGACAAGGGGTTGGATGGAAACGACTTTTGATCCTCGAACAACAGAGCAAAAGTTGCCTCTCTCACAACTGTGAAGCCGAACGTGCTCGTCCCGTGTGAGACAGCCTGGATGGGGTGTATTGCCGCATATGTAACCAGCCAACGCCGGCGCCTCAGGGCACAGATGTATGGATGAGCTGAAGCGATCGTTTGAGGCTTTGCCAGTCAACGAAGAGAAGACGCGCATCTTGTAGTCATCCACATGGATCCTGGATCTCAGGGCCTTGGACAAGGCAATCCAGACTTGCTCGTACCCGTAGGTCCATGCTTGGATGTGGAAGATGGTGTCGTCGGGATACAAGGCCACCTTGCGCAGCAGCTCCGCAATGCCATTGGCCTTTGTTTGAAGCGGCACGTTCTGGATGAAAGAAGTGTCGAGGTAGATCTTGTCTAGCGTCTTGATGCCACAGGTGTACTCAACGACTGCTGGGTTTCTGGCGACGGCGTTGACGAACCACGGTTCGCTTCGGATGTCACCCGTATAGAGAACGGCGTGATGGGCGTCCTCGATCAGGAACATTACAGAACCGGGGCAGTGGTTCGCATCGAGCAAAGTGACCTGAATGCATCTTCCGGGAGCAAGCTCGAGGGTGGTTGGCGTATCCAGGGGCAGCGGTTTGAGGAGATTCTTGAGATGCTTGTACGTCTGCACGCGAGCCTCCAGAATACCCTTGGCACAGTTGATGCGACAGGGATAACGTTCGAGACGGAGGAGCATCTCCCGCGTGGCTGCGGAGCAGTAGACAAACGGAGAGCGGAGGCTTTCCAACCCTGCGAGGTGGTCGCTGTGGATATGGCTCAGGAAGCACGCCAGTGGCGGATGATGGCCGGCCTGTTTCCGGAAGAAGTCAACTGCAACGCAATTAGCAACGATGTTTCGAGGGAACAGGCGCGCCGGGTTTAGAGGCAGCGGGTGAACGCGAAGCTATCACGCGGGCCCCAGGGTCACGGTGATGCTACTTTTTCGTCAGCAAGGACTTACTCCGAATGTCAGGAAACTCTGCGACAAGACCATTGAAGGTGGACATCGTGAGGAGCTGTCATTGTTCTGATGCGAGACCAAGTCGGGGGAACCAAAATATCTGGTTGCCGACGTTGAAGTTGAGAAACGACGTCGCGTGAGTGAGAGGCCGCGTGAAGGAAGGAGCGGCACCAAACGAGAAAGGAGAAGGCGCCTCCGAGACAAATCTGTCGCCTGCCAGATGGAGCCGGCTGGCAGCAAGCGGCACGGTAAAAGTCCGGATAAATGTAGTGATTATATAATGCCATCCCGGTGCTGCAGGATCCACACCTCCGATAGACCCGCCTTTACGGCTCCGACGCCGGACCCTGCCGGCCGAAGTATGCTCTCCTGCAGCATTTACGAAGCAACAGCGCCAGAAATCACAGGGTAAATGAAAAGCATTGAATGATAGAAGTTTATTATATTGTAGGAGATAGTCCGCGACTTGCTAGGGTGTCCATCTGTCAATTAGTCATCACATGAGCATCAGTCTTCTCTTCTCGCTCTGTCTCACTTCTGTTCGTCCCATGTGCCCGGAGAGCTGGCCGGTAAATTTCCCGACTCGAGCATGGAAACTAGATGATGCTTTTAGTGAGGTGACTTTGAGTGGCTCCAGACGAGCACGGGGACATCACCCACCGATCCAACCATCACCAACTGTCCATGTCCTTGAACCTTGACGGGAAGTCCACGTCTTCCCGAAACTCTGTTCTAGCCGCATGCTAATCGATCACAACACTGTGAACCTTCTCAACTTTGTTCTCGATAGGGATGCATTCAGCATTCTCCAGGCCAAAAGACGGGAAAGGGGCCTTTTGCTACTTCTCGGACTGTAGAAACGAACCGAGAGACAGGAGGGTCAACGGGGTTCCCCGCTTGTTGATGTGCACCAACCAGATTAAATCATTAGACGAACTGTCAATCTTCCTGCCTCCTCATTGTGGATTCCGTATGCACGACATGGCTCAAGGGTGCACAGCTCATGGATGGTGAATCTCCTTGGGCTGCTCAATCAGGCACCGCCGCATTTGCCATCAAACTAGTCAGTTCGGACTTGTTTCGACCAGTCCCGTCAGATTCTTCGTCTCAATATGAGTGCCCAGAGACAGAAGCCTGCAGAGCTGTTGCTGTGTTCAATAACGGCTCTCGTAGTTTTCCATGGCGCTCCCCTCATGCAGATATGACGTTCATAGCTCAAATCTAGATTTTGAATAGCTAGAGGCATTTCAAGCAAGAATATGTTGCGCAACTTAAGATTCCTGGCGTCCGTGGCTTCAGCCGAAGTAGGGGAGGGCTATACCCACAAGGATGCCTACAAGGACTAGCAACCCACGCGCGGCTACTTACTCAGGAATGCCACTGGACATGTCCCTAAACGCTGTATTTCTCGAACTGCCAAGCTCGATCTATTCCCCGCGGTGACTAAAGCCTCGATTGTGAAGGTGCCATTAAATTCGACAGAATTGACACTGGATGCCTACAATAACGTCCAGATGTGTTTATCAGCCCAGGATAGATCAACAGGGGAGACCTCAAAAAAGTAAAATAGAGCTCATGATCCACAGAAACGTCTAAGCATCACGCTCGTGCGTGCGTCTTTGGTTCTTGGATCATCTCCACTCGCTCCGTCTTCAACCCCCTGAAAACGACCATCTTCCCACAAGTAGTGGCGTGAGCACCATAGGGCCGGGGATCACGAGCCAACTGTTCCTCAGAAAGGAAGGCCATTTTGAATGGAGCGAATCAACGGCCTTCAGAGGAGCCTGGACCAATATGCAAGGATCAAATGCATGGGCTTTGATCGTCTATGAGGGTCAAGAACCACACTGCTGTGGAGGTAGCCGGAGGAATTACGAGACCACAAAAGTTGGTAAGCATTGTCAAGCGTTGGAAGGCTTACCGTGGGTGTTCAAATTCAACAATGAACAGCTTTACTAGCAGCTACAGCGACGCGGAAAATTTTGTATGACTCGCTGCTCTGTTCCTCCAAACAGGCGAAGGTTGCCTAGACGTCAGCAGGGCAGGCGATTTGCAACCATAGAAGCCGTTTCCCGGTTCAGCTCCCTGACACGTAGTAATGCGACAGAGTACCCTTGAAAATGTCCGAGCGGTAGATGTCTTGAAAACTGCGGCTTCCTTGGCTTCAAAAAATGCTGCCCTTAAAATTTGCTATCCCGCCTTCCTTATTTAAATTCCTGGGGTGGAACGCTTGTCAGAACTGCTCGACTTGCGCGTCCTTTCGTTTCCAAAGGGCATGGTGGTGACCGATTTACTTGTGTTTGCACGCCAAGCTATTGGCGAAGCTTTAGCCATGGAACTCAACCAAGCTCAGTGCAGAGCTCTTGGAATCAACGCCGGTTTTATTATCTTCATAATCATCATTATGGGAATGCAAATGTGGGCAAGGCTTGTCATCACGAAGGCTATTGGCCTCGGCGACAGTAAGTACATTATTGAAAGAGACTACTTCATAGAGACGATAATACTAATTCAGAGGCGCCAGTCATGATGGCTTTTGGAACAGTAAGACGCCATAAGAGGAATTCGTTTTTCTCTCCGGTTAATGAAAAATTGTGAGCACTGACTTGTTCAGCTGACGACAATTGCTTTGTCTATCACCGTAATGATTTCGGTCGTTCGCGGTATTGGGAAGATCAGTGAGTTTTCTATCTCCAACCCCGCTCATCACCATTTCTGAGAGAAACCAGGGATAGACATTCCAGCAGAGGCTTGGGAGCCCATGCTTCTAGTGAGTGTCGTGATTGTCAACATATTTCTGCATCGAGCTCGTGACGTTCAAACAGTACTGACAGCAATGCGGTGTAGTCATTTTGGGTCTCTCGCTTACTGTATGCAATCGCCATGGTGCTCGTCAAGGTCGCCCTGCTTCTGTTCTACTTGCGCCTTGATGATCGACTACTCATGAGATGGGCGGTCCATAGCCTCACAGTGGTTGTCATTGGCATGGGCGTGGGGCACTTTGTCATGTCTGTTGTCGAGTGCAGTCCACCGGAGGTCTTTTGGACATCGAGAGGAGACCGCATGATCTATATGCAACAATGCATGGCGCAATCCAAACAACAAGCATTTTGGGATGCTGCCGGTATTATCGTCATTATCACGGATATATGTCTTTGGATCTGCCCGATCCCTATGATTTGGAATCTCCAGCTTCCAAAGGTAAGTCACCTTCCCTCATTGCTAAGATATAAGCGTTCACATGAAATCAGCGACAATAGTGGGCAGTCTCGGCCGTGTTTGCCCTGGGTATCATATCAGTTGTTGGTGAGTGTTGAGTAAGAACGCACCGACTTCCTTCCGCTCACCATAATCTCCCAGCGGGATGCGTTCGGTTCTAATATGTGCGACAACTAGCAAACGAGCCGGAGCTCTATCAACAATTGGCCTACTCCCTCGTCTGGTACGCACTGGAGCTTTATGCAACCATCTTCTGCGGCTGCTCCTCGGCTCTGAAAGTGTTTTTCAAGAGGTACTTTCCGGCTCTGTTGGGGTCTTCCTCATCCAGAACAGGGTATCCTCTTGACAGCTGCGGAAACAATGGCACCAAAACGAGGACATCTCATCCTTTGACCAACCTATCTGACAGACGTCCCGGAAACCATACAGTAATCTCTTCAGGGGGTCGAGGAGGGGGAGTAACGGCGAATACAAGAGATTCATCGAAGAACGATAGCGAAGAAGCCATCATTTTGGGGGAACATGGAATCCAAAAACAGACGGAAATTCAAGTTAGACAAGAGACGGCGAGAATGTCAAGTGATTCAGAAGGCAGGCGCCCAAGGAGCGGCTCACATGACAGGCCAAAAGCTCGATCATTCGTGGCTTGATTGAGGGGGAAGTTACGAATGGAAAAGGGGGAAGAAATGCAGTGCTTGACAATAGAAGTACTGTGAAATCTGATGAATGATGCTAGGACGAGCGTTTTGGGGTATCCCTCAACCATAATGCAAAAGACGCTATCTACGGTTGAGATTGATTTGATCGGCTTCTCATACAACGTATGACCGTCCTGAAGACGCCTAAGTTTTGTTACATCCATATCTTAACGGTGATGATCCTCCAAAGTTGTTTGGCCCGCTGCTTCCCGCTGCCGTTTCTCTTCCACCGTCAAGTCACTACTAGCTGACCCAATTCTGACAGTGGAAAAAAGACTGGCTGCGGCACTTGCTGCTCCTACTCCAACCCAAAACGCCGATTTATAACTGGACCTGAGCCCGGAGTCGCTTGTTTGATGGACAGCTATGTCCGCCATGCCCAACCAGAAGCTGATTCCAAGAAACAGTAGACTGTTGATGAGAGCACCAGCAAACCCTTGATGGTGTTGAGGTAGAGACGTTGTTATATATACATTGCTGACGGTGAAAGCAATGTCGATGCCAATTGTTGCACAGACCATTGACGGAAAGACGTATGCCCAGTAGCTTGGATCTTCAGGCATAATGGCAAAAAGTAGAACACACACAATACTTCCACAACCTGAAATGATCAGAAGAAGCCTTCCGGGGAGTAAGTGGAGAGTGAAACCTCCCAGGAGCCCGATTGTTACCCCTCCAGCAGCCAGGGGCACGTACCAGGCAGCCGTAAGCAGTGGCGATGCATGGAGAACCAACTCAATGTAGAAACTGCTATAAAAGAGAAAAAGCCCAAAAACACCATATGTCAACCATAAGGCCAACATCAGAGTCTTGATGTACTTTGTCGAGAAAAGATCAGGCGGGAGAAGCGGACTGGATGCGACGCATTTCTCGATGTAAAAGCCGATTGCCAGCAGGAGAACGCCAACGACAAGGGTGACCAGAATCTGAGGGCTTTTCCAACCCTCTGGAGCCTGAGAACTGTCTGTAAGGGCGTAGATAAGAAGCGCAAGACCTGGTACGATTGTAACAGTACCTAGCCAATCCATCTGCACTTCATGCTTGTTGCCATAATCTTTCGGAATGGAAAAGAAAGAAATAGCAATCAGCACACCCAATATCATGGAGCTGACCCAGAAGTACCATCTCCATGACAAGTATTGCCCGGTCAGACCACCGATTAATATGCCGAAAAAGAAGCCGATAGGAGCGAAGGAACCGTAAAGTGCGAACACGAGATTCTTCCGAGGTCCGGGTCAATAGGTCTTGCCGAGCATCATCATGCCGGCCGGGAGGACTGCAGAGATCCCCAAGCCTGCCATGGCGCGACAGGCTATGAGCATGACGTAGTTATGGCTGAAGCCGGACAACAGGGTCCAAAGGAAGAACCATCCAAGACCAATCTTGAACGTAATAGAACCTCCGAACTTTTCGCTTACTCGGCCGAATGGGAGAAGGCAGGCGCCAGCGACAAGGGAAAACACACTCGATGGCCACGTCTGGGATTCGCTGGGGATATTGAGATCGGATGCAAGCTGGGGGAGGATGATGTGAAAGCCACCGACGAGATATTCCTGCAAGATTGGGGTCAGCCAAAGAGCAACCGTAGTTGGGCACGTTGATCAGATAAACTTACCCCCATTAGCATGAGTCCAAGTAGTGAGGAGCAAAAGCCGACCTCTGATAGCCAGGACCCAAACACTGCCGGGCGCTGCCGGCCCAGAACTTCGACATCTATGTCCATAGGGGAAGGGGAGTCCTCGGCGTCCCTTGTTTCTGTTGTTCGACTTTCTTGCGGTGTCATGTTGTATTGCCGATGCCGTCCGTGAAGATTGAGACAGAGTGTGTCGGAAGACTATCTTTGTTTGAGGTGTATGGAAAACGCCCTGGTTGCTTTGTAAGGTAGAGAGTATGGTTAGATGGTAGCAGGTGCGCCTTCGACAACAGGATAAGTCCGGGGATTCGACCTACATATACCTAGACATATTTTCAGGAAAACCCCAGTCTGGTATGCTGATTCGAGTTAAAAACATCCCTCATCACGCGAGAAGGGGCAGGAACAAGTGGATCGCCATTTCGCGGACAGTGACTGGTCGTGCTGTGTGCAACATGTTCAGGAAGGGAAAGATCATGACAATTGCGCCGCATTTTGTCATCAAAAGTCCATGTTTGGCGCAATGATTATCCATTTGCGGTTAGTCGGAAAAGGAGTCCAAAAGTAAAGCTCCATGTAAGCAACTGAATATCCTCATAAATGCGGTCCTGAGAGTCGTTGCCTTTTTCAACCTAGGACCGGGGCTCAGGGGCAACCCGCTGTGTTTGAATCAAAAACATGCTCACAGATCGTCTTGGTGCTCGTGCAACAGAAAAGCTGCTTCAGCGCTAAACCCTTTAAGGGTCGTCGGTGCGCTGCATTCTTCCCGTCCCCACGTCATTCCCATTTCGTCCATCAAGTGCGCCGCCATTCAACTCAGTCTCTCAGTTGAGAACATTTGCGCGCCCAGCCCCTGACCTCAACACACAAATGCCGACTATGAGACGCGAAGTGCCCGAGGCGGAAAATGCGGCCAATAACGCGTTCGAGAAACGGCTGCGCAACTTGCAAGAGGCGAAAACGGAAGTGTGATGAAGCCCGCCCCGAGTGCGGCCCCTGCATCCGACGTGGTCTTGAGTGTGAAGGGTACACGAAACCCCTTCGGTGGGTGAACGATACCACCAACATTCATTCCGTGAATGGACCAGAGACCTCGCGGCCTACGGATCGGGGGTTGGATACTAGCAATGTCAACACCCCTCCTTCGTCATCCTACCGCGTTCTCAACGACCAACCACAGAGTCGTAGGTTGGACGACGACTATCCGCTTCCGCCACGTCCAGATGAGGGTGGCCTTGACGGGCTGGACAACTTGTTCGAAACCTGTACGTTTTCAACCTTTTTAAAGCCTCTCAAAACGTCGGTGTCGCAGGCTCGCAGCCTAACGATCGCTCAGTTTTGAAATCTGGCCTTGGCAAGCTCTACAACGCGGAGACTCAGTCTTGGATCAGGCCTATTTTCGAGGACATGGCATCTCAAAGCAAGGCCCTCAGAATCATAGGCATCGCTATCCAGAGCTATGTAGACGATGGATGCGACGACCTGTCTGTTTCTTCCATGGAGCGTCTTGACCTTGCCCTCCGAACATTCCGCGCCGAGCTTGCTAGCCAACACGACGACATCAGGTCATCAACTGCCTTTGCCGGGTTAATGGTTTGCTCTTTATGTGTAAGTGAAAGCATTCCACACAGGTAAACTGACTTCGAAATTATAATGCTGACGAGCGTAGCTTCTGTTAGCGCGTCCTTTTACGATGTATGTCCAACTTATGGCAAACTTATACAACTTGGACGCCAAAATGCACTTGTTAGAGCCAGGCCCCGGGCGCGACCTTCCGACGCTCCATATGCTGGAGTCTATGTGCGTGATGGACTTGCCTTTGTATGTGGTCGGCCGAGTAAGCCCCTCAATCGGGCTTTGGAAGCGGTTCAGAAAGACTCAAGACAGTTGGCCCGGGGGTAGGATTGGCGGAGTCGAGGTCGGTATAGGAATGCCCCGATCTCTTATTGACGTACTGGCCGACATACCGGATGGCCCTCAAGCAAGTGTCGAGTCCAGACTATGGATATGGCCAGGGGAAATTGGGGAGTTCATACAGTGTCACTTGTGGGACTGTTGGCGGTTCGCGGGCATTCTCGAAATTCGCAGAAGAAAGAGACTCCAAGACGGACAAGCTCAGGAGAAAACCCAGTTCGCGCCAAATACAGGCGTGATCATGTGCCGGCTGATTTCTGCGATGGACGCTATCCACAAGCATATCCGTTTTGACCTTGACCGCGAAAAGTACTCGCTGATACAGAACGGGATGGTGTTTCCTGTTACAGCGGCCAGCTTAGAGTTTCGAGAGCTGGGCGGCCATCCTGAATGGAAAACCACACTGGAAAGTTTCCGTGAACATTTGTCCAAAAGAGACCCGTTCAACTTTCTGAAGGTCATATTTGAGCTGCTCGACGAGGCACACGCTTCAGGGATAGAGGTCTTCGACATAAACGAAGCAGCACGAGGAAGAGGAGTCGAAGTTGTCTTGTTTTAGAAATGTTGTTGGCCAAACTGTCAGACATGTTAAAGTTGCGAACGAATCGATGCTTATGAACAAGCTTGACTTTAGGAAGAGATCGCATACCTTTGATCACAGTGCGGTGCGTAAAAGTTGTTGCGTCGGTAATTCCACGTCAGTAAACCATCTCAGGGGGATTATTCCCCAACCTCACCGCCAGGCTGAACAATACCTTATGTGCTTCCACAAAAGTTTCTTCTGCTTCTTGAATCGTCAGCAGGTCTTCGGGGCAGCAAATTGCGTTGCATGATGGATACATGTCCCATGCAAGACATCTTCACTTGAAATAGAAAGGTCCTGAATGAGGTCCAACATTATCCATACAAACTCCTGGCTCGGAGTCAAAGTATCTTCCGAAGGCTTCTTGTCAGCATGTTTCCGAGGAACCTCGTAAGTTGCTGATGTGACCATGACCTCCGAGGTCGTCATGAACGCGTTTCTGTCGCCTGTGTGAGCCAGTCAAACTGCGATATAAGTACACGCCGAGTGTGATGATGCCTGGGCTACTTTTCAACGTCGTCCACTCACATCCTCGTGCTGAACACCAGCTGCGACGAACCAATGAAGCTCTTAAGGTCCGTGCTACGAAAACGCTTGAGCACGCCTACTATTGCGATATCTTAGGGGATCAAGAAAGTAAATCAACAAACTGCTCGTCAAGATCAGGTGCGAAGTCATCATTGTTGCGTTGAAAAGGTGGTAGCATTGAACACTAGAAAAATGAGTGACCCATCGAGCCCCGGTTGAGTGGATGTGTATGGAGCTCTGCTCTCCGACACAAACGGGATGAGGCCTCCTCACCAAAATAAGAGTACCGGAAGATCAAGCGAGACAAGGACTCCAAGTGATCAACAACAGGGGCCATATTGGTAGCGACCGAGCGTTAGTCCAAAGCGTTGGTTTTGGTTCTGACGCGAGATGTGGAAATAAAACTTGCCATCCAGAAAACCTGGCAGAATCCAGCGGTTGGGGTTGACGATGATGCTTCCAAGTAACAATTCGTGACAGCAATTCGTCGGCTCGGCGTCGGCCGAAGGAGCTTGCGCCGGTAGCTTCGTCGAAGACCTAAATGACAGCACTAATTGCCGACATATTTACAGGGGCCGTAAGCCCCGGAAAGTACAGCATCCGGATGCAAAGCAACGCCGACCGACAGCACAGGTCAAGAGTTGCATTTTGCTCTGCGCAAAGCAACGGTGTCAAGTTTGCTATGTGGCTGGATTTGACGCGTCGAGGGGGCCAACATAGGCTTGGCTTGTGGGAGATAGCATGATCAGCAAGAGAGGGGCTCGCGGCTCGACATGACCGGTCTCGTGCTGGCAGCGGAAACGACATTTCGGTTCGACAGTCAGACTGTTGGACATCTTGGCTCGGCTGTGTATGTAAGAGATGGTCGCTTCCTGCGCAGAACCACGCCGTCGTTCTTGCGCGAGCGAAACATAGCGTCATTATATGGAAACTGAAATCGAAGAAAGGACGGCAAGAGGAAACGAGCTTCTGTGGCCAAGAAACAAATGCTACGAGGTTTCGCGTTCTGCTACAAGCCCCAGTCAAAGCGCTGCGTCAGTACCGTACCGTACCATACCATACCGCGCGGGAGGAGTCCAACAGGAGTTCATCAAGGCCGATGGCGGCGATGGGAGGCGGGAAACACGGTGAGCCGGGTGGAGATACCCCGCTTGAGGTGATTGCGAGTAGGATTTCGCGAATCAAGGGCGACAGGGAAAGATCAAGCGAGGTCGTATCAACCGCACACGTGCGCCGTCTGACCTTCCATTTGAAGCTCCTGATGCGCCGCCAACACCGCAGAAGAATGACTTTCTCACTGCGTCTGTCAAATAGAATTCCAGACCCCTCTTTCGCCTGACTCTTGGCCTGTCGCCGGCGCCAGGCCAGGAGCAAAAAACCTCGCTCATCTGAACCGAGTTTGTCAGTGTTGTCAGAACGGCTAAACCTTCCCCCTATCCGCATGCTCGTCTGATCTTGCCATCATCTCGCTTAATCTTTGCTAGAAAATCCCTCGTCTGCGCCAAACTGTGCTCACAAATTTTGCTAATCTCCGGCTCATCTTGCTTTTCTCTCTCGCGTCCACCTTCCCCTCCCTTAAAGTTCTTGGCATCTTCCACATCCCGCTGCTTATGATCATCATTCTGAGCTCCTTGGAATCCTCTCTTAAACTGCCAAGACTGCATCATGTGCTGTCCGTTGGTCCTGAGGCTGACCTAGACTGCCACCGGCGGGCCTTCACTCCACACACACCGCAAAATGCCTGCTTGTTTAAGCTTGTCGAGAGCTCCTCGGGCCCCATCCCTGGATACCCGAGCTTATCAGATCGCATCAGAGGCTATCATTTCGTCAATATAATGTCCGTTGAATTGTGGCAGTGCTGAGCCAACCGGGACCTTTGACCTTTTGCTTTTGCCGCTCTACTGGAGAAGTGGAGAGCTATGTCTCTTCCGGTTGACAAGATGGTGTTGTATGGCCAGTCTGGAAGAAGCTGCAGGAGGGAGCCCGGAGAAAGCTGCCCTCTCTGCAGACACGCAGAAATATTCATATTGCTTGGCCGCCGCTTCTTCGGCACGCCTTGCTCCAGCTCGACAACACTTTCTCATTTCTACCAGCCCATACATGACTCCAGTAGCCCATGATGGCTGACAACTTTCTCAGCCCCAATCCAAACCCCACACATCCGGACTCCCGTCCGCGGGCCGTCAGCGATGCCGACACCATCACCCCCGACGGGACCAATCCTTTCTTGACACCGTCCGGCACAACTGCTGCCCCCAGTGCCGCCCCAAGCTTCGTTCTTGAGGATCCAGACTCGGCTCTTCACCCAGACCCTGGAACAGAGCACGACTTTCGCGTCGACAACAATCCCTTCGCGTTTTCCCCCGGCCAGCTGAACAAGCTCTTCAATCCCAAGTCTCTATCGGCATTCCGAGCTCTTGGCGGTCTCCAGGGAATCGCGCGGGGCATCCAGACCGATGTACGCAGCGGACTCAGTGTTGACGAGACCGGCGTCAAGTCCACAGTCTCGTTCAGCGACGCCGTCGACTTTGATTCCAAACCTGCGACGCCAACAGAGAGGCACGCGACCACATCTTCAACACCATTCGCCGATCGCACGCGCATTTACGGTCGCAATGTCCTCCCACCGAAGAAGGGCAAGTCTATCTGGAGGCTCATGTACATTGAGCTCAGCGAAAAGGTCATCATTCTCTTGACCGTCGCTGGTATCATCTCTTTGGCACTGGGTTTGTACGAGACTTTGGGTGTCGAAAGGCCGGCAGGCTCGCCGGCATCGGTCGACTGGTATGTCCTTTCCACTCGATTACATCACTCCAGGCTGACAGTCACCCAGGGTAGAGGGCGTGGCCATTTGCGCCGCAGTCATCATCGTCGTCGTCGTCGGTTCCCACAACAATTGGCAGAAAGAACAGGCATTCGTGCGATTGAACACCAAAAAGGATGATCGTCAGGTCAAAGTCATTCGGTCAGGCCGATCTCTCATGATCAATGTGAATGAGATTCTCGTCGGAGAAGTTCTTCATCTTGAGCCGGGAGACATGGTGCCTGCCGATGGTATTCTGATCGAAGGCCAGGACTTGAAGTGCGATGAATCTTCGGCTACTGGCGAATCCGACGTCCTCAAGAAGACCGCCGGTGACCAGGTCATGAAGCTTCTCGACACAAAGCACGACAACCTCGACGACCTCGACCCATTCATCATTTCTGGCTCGAAGGTGCTTGAGGGTAAGTTTCTTCGGACCAGTGGATGTGGAAATGTGCTGATTGGCTCTAGGTATGGGCACGTATGTTTGCACTTCTGTCGGAGTGCACAGCAGCTTCGGCAAGATCATGATGTCTGTTCGCTACGATGTCGAAGCCACTCCCCTGCAGAAGAAGCTGGAAGGTCTTGCGGTTGCCATCGCTAAGTTCGGTGGAGGCGCATCCGCCTTGATGTTCTTCATTCTTCTTTTCCGATTCCTCGCGACTTTGCCAGAGGATCACCGATCGCCAGCAGACAAGGCGTCTACTTTCATGGATCTGCTTGTCGTCGCAATTGCGATCATCGCAGTCGCAGTGCCCGAAGGATTGCCACTGGCCGTCACCCTCGCCTTGGCTTTTGCGACCACCAAGCTCCTGAAAGAGAACAACCTCGTCCGAGTGCTCCGCGCCTGTGAGACCATGGGCAACGCAACAACCATTTGCTCAGACAAGACGGGAACGCTGGTGAGATCCGCAACAAGATCAAATGCAAGGCGCACACTTACTGACTTGGTCACAGACAACGAACAAGATGACAGTGGTAGCCGGAACGTTCTCGACGACAAGCTTCACAGCTCTGGCGCAATCCGACCGCAAAAAGTCTACCGATGGCACCGTCCCTGTTTCTACATGGGCCTCATCTGCACCCACGGCAACCAAAGAGCTGATTGTGCAGTCAGTTGCGGTCAACTCGACTGCCTTCGAAGGCCAAGAAGATGGCCAGGCTACTTTCATTGGATCCAAGACTGAAACAGCTCTGTTGTCTCTGGCCAAGGACCATCTGGGCCTGCAATCGCTGGCAGAGGCTCGCGCCAACGAACATGTTGTGCAAATGTTGCCTTTCGACTCGCGGAGAAAATGCATGGCTGCTGTGATCAAGCTTCGCGACCCCAACAAAGGCTACCGTCTTCTGGTCAAGGGAGCTTCGGAAATCCTGCTCGGGTACTGCTCGTCTCAGGCTAACTTGGAAACCTTGGACGAGGAGCCCCTGGATTCGACTCAACGACAAGCCCTACAGAACACCATCAACCAGTATGCCAGTCGATCATTGAGGACGATTGGCCTTGTCTACAAGGATTACCCACAATGGCCACCTGCCGGAATGCCTTCGGAGGACGGCCATGTCAAGATGGACTCTCTGCTGTCTCTTTCCGACCTTACCTTTCTCGGAATTGTTGGTATTCAGGACCCCGTTCGACCGGGCGTGCCTGATGCAGTCCGCAAGGCCCAACATGCCGGTGTCACTGTTCGTATGGTCACGGGCGATAACGTCATTACGGCACAGGCTATTGCAACGGAGTGTGGCATTTACACGGGCGGCGACGGCGTGATCATGGAAGGACCTGTTTTCCGCAAGCTGTCTGAGGGTGACATGAACGCTATTCTCCCAAAGCTTCAGGTCTTGGCTCGTTCATCCCCGGAGGACAAACGAATTCTCGTCACCAGATTGAAGGCCCTGGGAGAGACGGTAGCGGTGACTGGAGACGGCACGAATGACGCCCCAGCTCTGAAGGCTGCTGATGTCGGATTTTCTATGGGTATTTCCGGAACCGAGGTCGCTAAGGAGGCGTCGGCTATTGTTCTGATGGATGACAACTTCACTTCCATTGTGACAGCTCTCAAATGGGGCCGTGCAGTCAACGACGCTGTGCAGAAGTTTCTCCAGGTAAGCAATCTTGCTTCAGTTGTTGTCCGAGGACACATGACTCGTCCAGATTGACTAAATCTTCACTGCTGCACAGTTTCAAATCACTGTCAACATCACAGCAGTTATGCTTGCCTTCATCACAGCCATGTACGACGACCATATGGAGCCTGTACTTAAAGCCGTCCAGCTGCTTTGGGTCAATTTGATCATGGATACCTTCGCTGCCCTCGCGCTTGCAACCGATCCTCCGACCGAGAAGATTCTTGATCGGCCTCCTCAACCCAAGAGTGCTCCTCTGATCACCATTAACGTGAGTTGACCCAGGACTGGCAGATGATCTTGTACTGACAACCATGGCTGCAGATGTGGAAGATGATTATCGGCCAAGCAATTTTCCAGCTCGTCATCACTATCACGCTGTACTTTGCTGGTCCAGAGATTCTCAACTACGATCGTAACAGTGAAGACGAGATGCTGCAACTCGATACGATCATTTTCAACACTTTCGTTTGGATGCAAATTTTCAACGAATTCAACAACCGTCGCCTGGATAACAAGTTCAACGTCCTAGAAGGTGTTCATCGTAACCAATTCTTCATCTTCATCAATCTTCTGATGGTTGGTCTGCAAGTTGGCATCGTCTTCGTCGGTGGCCGTGTGTTCGAGATCAAGGAGGGAGGTCTCAATGGAAGCCAGTGGGCTATTTGCCTTGTTGTCGCCTTCATGTCCATGCCTTGGGGAGTTGTCGTACGCATTTTCCCCGACATTTGGTTCGAGAAGGCGGCCAAGTTCGTCGGCAGGCCCTTCGTCATCGTCTACAGAATCCTCGGAAAGGGCTTCTCAGCGATCGGAAGGCTCTTCAGGCGCAGGCCTAAGGCGAAGGATACCGAAAGCACCGACATACCTGCAACTGTGGTGATCGCTCCACCCGAGGAGAAAGGCCAGGAGAGGGGATAAAGAGAGGAAGACAAAGTGTTTAGGCAAGGAGCATGTTTGCTCATGATTGCATGTTTCCGGCACAAGTATGCGAGGGGTTGTTCTGCTTTCAGACTGCATCGCGGCGTGACCGATGAGGTTGCGATTCTAACGTCAATCGAAATTATGATCCGGGAATGGCTTACAAAAAAGGGGTGTGTACACTATGGAATACCATCTGTCGTTACTTAGTTCAACCAGTAAGAATTATATAATATTATGGCAGTCTATGTCTTATAATGTTCCTTGTGGCCCTGTTCTTCAGAGCTGCTGTCAAAACAGCTCAGCATTCTGTCATACAACCTCCATTACCAGCTTTTAGTGATAGTCGTAGCATGCTCCCCAGGATCTCGGCCAGGTATCGCTGGCGGTACTCAAAGTGCTTTGGGCCCTTTTGTTTGATCGTTTCGTTTGCAATTTCGATCATGGTTGGATATATCTCTTTTGGCATTTCCAACAGACGCTTTGCGTCTATCGTGACATCTGTCGATTCTTGGCCGACCAGAACAGGCGCGATAACAGCACTTTTCATGAGAGACAGGCAGAAATGTTCCAGAAGATCATTGGCGACGAGGTACTTCGTGACAGCCTCTAGAGATGTTGCGTCGGCCACCACCTCCCGAAGTGGCCGAGACTGGCCTCGAATTTCTCGCCAGGTTATCTCTGCAACCTCGAGCTCGCGAGTAATTGCATCTTCGGTCAGATGCAATGAGTCGCCGGCGGGTGGTCTGTCATAGGCCACATTGCGACGAAGCCACGAGTTGTAAAACATCGATGATAGAATCACTGGGATGAGTACGACGTAGCCTTCCCATCTTGTTGCCGTGACCATGGATGCACCACCACCAATTATGCTACTCACAGCACTGACCAAAGTGTAGATGTGAACATTGTGCATCCGTCGTTCGATAACCTTTACGGCTCGACTACTCTGGAGGCGAGGCGACTGGGCCGCGAGTCTTCGGTGCTGGGAAGCTCTGCGGAAGATGTAGGCCGACCATCCAGAGCTAATCAGGCCATAGAGAGCAATTGGGGCATTGCCGAGGTAGCCTGACAAAATGTTGCTTGCAAACCACGCTTGGCGATTCGCCCCTCCAATCGCCATGTATGTGCCGATACTAATGAGAAACGCGCCGAACCCACTGCATATGTCTAGCCCGAAGCGATTCGCGATTTCGCTTCCAAGTTCTCGAAAATTCGTGTCAAGAAGGACGTCGACGTCCAGCGTCGGCTGACTTCGTTGGAGACGCTCTAGCCTTTCTGCTTTCAAAGCGGCTCTCTCATTACGGAGGAAGCATACGTTCCGCCAACTCAAAAGAGTGTCTTTGAGGGCCAAAATTGACACGACCAACGCCAGCGTGCCGCCCAGGGCCATGAAGATGATGGCATATATAGGCACAGGAATTTCATTCCAGACGTTTGCGGCGAAGTCTCCGGCATTGGCGAGCTCGAGAAGACCCATAGTGCTGAGTAGAGTATTGCGCAAACGTGAAGATATTCGAGGAATCCATCGCCGGCGGTGTTTCGTCAAATCTGCTTGTGTCGGTGCATAGATAGGGGAAATCGGTACAGGCAGTGTCGTATCGGTTGCGGCCTCGGATTGCTTCTCGGTTCCTCTGGATGCATCTGCCCTCACTGGCTCTTGGTCTTCCAGTCTCGTCGTAACACTTGAGTCGCCGAGTGAGGCGATATCGGGGGTTGCTGATTCCATCGTGTCCAATTAACTCAAATAGTTGAGCGGGTACGTAGAACAGAATGAACGGAAGTGCTCCTTACAAGACCCGCAGCAGATACCTATGTAAGAGGGAGAAACAATAAGTTTCAATTGAAGAAACGAAGGACGGAGTAAACGAACTGGCTTGTGGAGGTGGGAAAGGGACTAGAGTGGGTGTCGTGACGGCTCACATCTCGGATGTCAGGCGACAGGAAGAACAATCAAAAACCCCGTGAACCTCCGGACGGTGGCCACGGGGGAGCTGACATCAAATACTTGGTCAGGCCCAGGCGCTCGGCCCGAAATAATGGGCCTCCTAGTGCCACGCAACTCAAACGACGATCGGAGTTCCAGGACCGGCAAGGTGCAAGCCATCACGGTTATCGGCACGGGAGGCAATATTGTGATCACCCTAAAAATAGGCGCCATAGGGCTGGATCGGTCCACCCCAAGCCCACATTCAAATCCGTCAAGACCGAAACTCGGGACTCCGGGGTAAGGACTGAGCCAATTGCAAAAAAAAAAATGTTTCACCCTAAAAGATGTAGGGGGTCACGGAATCCGCGGGGAAACTTGAGCTCCTTCAAAGCGCGCCCCTTCGCGAGGAGCCCAGACATGCAAGACATGCCGACTGGTTCATGCTTCGAATGAAAAGGATTTTCTTATCGAGCCTCAAACGTGTCGGCTTTCAACTCCTATCGATGAACTGGCATGTTAATTTCGGTGCCAGTTTTGAGGTCGGTGATGATACCGGCGGTATCGAAGATTCAAAGTTTAGCAAAGGTGATTTCGGCGATATTCATAACACACCGTCACCGAATTCAAGGGGGAAAAGCATTGTATTCAACGCTTGCAATCAAATTTTGGCTTACAGCTGCTTCATACGCTCTGCAATTTATGCCGCCTGTGGAGAGCGTTGGTAGGTTTACTTGCCCGCAACGCTTAGCTCACAGAGTGTACCGAAACTCCTTGTTCAAGCGGTCCGTCATATCACTGAACTCCACGTCCTTGAGATGGCCAAGTTGTCCGGCCCGCACGAGATTGTCGCGACGCTTGTTTTCCCAAACATAGTAAAAGCGCAGCATCAGAGTGAAGACCATTGCCAGCCCGCAAGTCACTATGATAGCGGTCTTGGCGGGGATGTATTCCGGTGCAGACTCGGCGGTAAAGGTCAATGGCCCGATAATGTTGCCTACGCAGAAGCAAATCAGAAGAGTGGCATTCATCGTGACCTATATCACAGAATCAGCGTTTCTGCATGCCGCTTGCAAATATGAGAGGGCTGACCTTTTTCGTATGACCGGCATAGTTCGCGCCGACGAGCGAATACAACAATGGCAAGGTCGCGCCAATGCAATTCGTCATGTAGTTGCCAATCAATTTCCCGGCTTTATTGTCGGCAGGCAAGAACGCCATGAGAGCTGCTCCAATGACACCAGGGATCAACAGGCAAATGATGTTCAGAGCACGTTGGTTGTATCGCCCCGCGACGTTGGTTGCAGCCAAGATTGAGACGATGCTCACGGCGCCGGACGGGATGGATAGAAGTGCAGTTTCTTTAGACGTGTATCCGAAACCTTTGATGATAGTTGCTTGAAATGAAGATACAGCCCCGTTGGGCACGTTTGACGTGATCGTGATCATTGCAAGCAGGTATGTCTGAGGATCAGCAAAACATTCGATGAATTGCGGCCACTTGAACTGCTTGTTTTCGACACCCGTCTGGTTGGCTCTTAGGCGCTCGATAGCCCATACCTTTTCCTCGGGAGATAGAAATTTGGCGTTCATCGGATTGTCTGGGAGCACAACAATGACAGTGATACCCACGGCAACAGTGACCAGACCGCATATCAGAAACATGATCTGCCAAGAGGTGAAGCTAGATCCATCGTAGTGTTGGAAGCCGAACGAGATGAGAGAACCGACTATGACGCCGCCGCCGGTGCCAAGGTACCAGATTCCCATGCGAGGAGGTTGTTCCTGGCGTTTGTACCACTGGAATGATGAGCAAGCCATCGTAATATGTGCAAAGAAGAGCTTACCATGGTTGTGATGACGATCAATGAAGGTGCAACTGCACTCTCGAAAACGCCGAGAAGAACTCTTGTAACGACAAGTCCGGCCCAGTTGTGGCAAGCCGATGTAACTGCCAGCACTGTTCCCCATAGGCAGACCATAATACCAATGTACTTTGCCGTTGGGTAGTGCTGCATTCCCCAAGCGTGAGGGAATTCGAAAGCAAGGTAGCTAACATAGAAGATCATGGCGAGTTGCGAATATTGATCGCCAGAAATGCCAGTATCCTTCTGGAGCCCCATGACGTTGGCGTAATTGATCAAGGTTTTGTCGAGATACTGGAGAATGTAGCATGCAAACATGAGCGGCACGATTCGCCAGTCAATCTTGCGTTTGAGTCTCCGCTCATCTTCATCAGTCATGAGGTTGACGTCGCCGCATTGTCGCAGAAACTCGAGAGCTGCATCAGCGTTTGACACGTCTTTGACCTCGCCCACAATTGTCTCCGGCTGAGCTTCGCGTGAGCTCGCTGACTTTTCGATGTCGAGCTTTTCCTTCGTATCCATCCTGAATATTTACCGGAAAAAGTATGTAGTCCTTGCAACACAGCAAACTGGTGAAGACATGATATTGATTCAAGCTTAAATGTCCGTCTTGAACTAGACGGAATATTATAATGCAACCCCGCGTTGATAACAGTTGCTCCATGACGTTCTTGATTCTCAAGATTGGCGCTGGCCGTGTGCATCTGCAGAAGACCCCCATAGATAAGTTCAGCGATCGCCAAGGACATTTGGTCCGGACCAATGGGAAGGCTAGGCACTGTTGACCATACTGCTGCAGGAAGGTGACCGGGGCCGGGGTCGGCATTTGTTATCTACAACTGCGGAAAAGAATAACCCGAAGATATCGGCTATCAGAAAACACTCTGATGTGTCGATGCTACCTCCTCTCTTCCTGATAAGAGTGTTTTCTTTGGGCGTCGGCATTCGTTCGGCGATCGGAAAGCCATCAAAACCAATCATGTAATTCCACAGATATGGAGTGGGAAAAGGATATATCAGTAACATAGAGAGTAGCATATTATATTATTTGTTCACGATCTCCCATCTATCTATGATGAGTCGTATTTGAGGTAATCGCCAGATCCGGTGTCGTGCGTGATGTTTGTTTGCACAACCCGGCCGTTCTTCAAGCTGCCGCTTTCGGCGATACCACCAACAGCAGCAGTGCCATTTTGTCGGTGCAACTTATTCTCACCAGCAATGACTGTGAAGTTGGCGAGCGAGATCTCGTAACCTTGCTTGATTCTTGTGGTCGGAATTCCGAAGAACGAGGCGTTGACGGCATTGTAGTCGATGCTAAGCTCGTAGTATCCTCTGTAAAAGAGATCCTGCCACTGCAACTCGCGGTTTGCGTTTGTGAGCCATGCAGAGCCGACATTCGCGTTTGCCAGGGAGATGTTTTGGCCTGCAGGGCACGGCGAGCTGACTGCAGATCCCGCAAACTCCACGCCCACGGATCCGGAACCAGTGTTCTGGTCATACTCGTGCTCGCCGAGCCAGACAAGGTCTGAAACCCATGAGGCGTGCGAGTCACCGGCGAGAAAGATGTTGTTGCTCACATTCTGCTCGTAGAGAACTTCGAAGGTGCGGTTGCGGTTGGCCTGGTACCCGTCCCATTGATCGGTATTGAATGGGTTCTCGGCTCCAAAGGACAGGCTCTCGTTCATTCGGCTAAAGATGATCTGGTTGCCAATGACGCGCCATTGCGCACCACGGGTGGAGCTGTCGCGAAGAGTGCGATAGAACCAAGTTTCCTGGCGAGGTCCCATCAGGGAGCGACTTGCTTCATTCTTGATGGAGTTGACGTAGTCAGTGTTCCAATAGACATCGGTGATCTTGGCATGTTGGTTAGAAGGTGATTCGAAGCAGCGGGATGAGCGTCACGGGTGACTGGAATGTGCTTACAGCTCGGTCATATTGCCGTGTGTCGAGCATGATCAAATCGAAAAGGTTGCCGAAGCTGAAGTCTCTCCAGATACGGAGGTTGTCATCCATGTCAACTTGGCGGATTGGCACTGCGAAAAATTAGTTGATGTTCATACTCGGTCGAGCAAACTGTGACGGACTCCACTCAAAATACGCACGAACAGCGTTCATCTTGCGCTGGTCAACAGAGACGCCCCCATCCATGATGAATGACTCTTCAGTGTTATTCAGCTCTGAAGCTCCATCTCTCCACGTATTGTCGGAAACCTCTGCGTCTCGTTAGCCTGGCTCAATGACATGAGTATGGCCACACTGACCATGGTCATCCCAGACTGGAATCCACGGAAACTGTTGATGGCTGGCAAGCAGATCCAGATCCGTTCTGTAAGTTGCCAAGCGCTTTCGATAATCGTAAAGGCTTTTGATAAGTCAGCAGGTCATGGTTCAGATGTGAAAACACTGTAAGCGAGTACTGACGTATAGATTTGGCGGTCAGGCAGCGGAATGCGGTCCAGAGAGTTACCCCATCCGTACTCGCCATTCCCATACTCGTAAATGTAGTCACCTAAATGGACGACGTAGTCGACTGAGTCCTTTCTCACCGGGTTCCCATAAGCGTTGAAAAAACCAAAAGCTGCATAACCATCAGTTTTTAGAAATTGCTTGCGGTCGAATGAGTAAACCCACGGAAGTTGCTGCAAGAGTACACGGCAATTCTCACAGGAGAATCAACCTTTGCATCCTTGGAGGGAATCGTCTTGGTACGGCCGACGGGCGAAGTATTGTTGGAGTCGCAAACGGAGAACTGGTAGTCTAGGAAGCGTTAAAATACAATAATCAGGAACTGATGAGGCATATACTTGCAATAGACGGTGTATGGTGCCAGTTTCTTGGCCTCGACCTTGACGGTGAAGTCAACATCGGAACTGGTGTATGCTGTGCCGGAGTCCACGACCGTGTCAAGCTTGTCGTCCGTTGCAATCTTCCAGTCAATACAAACTGGAGAGTCGCTCTTCTGCACATAGTTGTCGGTACTGTGGTCATAGAGAGGAACGTAACCGGAGACGGTTACGTTACTTTTGTCGTTGTCCATGTTAGGAGCGACGCGTGTCCAGAGAATGACACTATCATCGTAGGGATCGCCTGATGCAACTCCATGGGTGAAGTTGAGCTTTGCCGGATCCCATGGAGAATTCGCATACGTGCGCTTTGCCACCTTCCTGATGGAGATGCCAAGAGATGCATGGTGTTTGGACGGCGAAAGATAGTTCAAGTTCCCAGTGAAGGCCGCCGACGCCGTGATGGCAAGGGCAAGGGCACTGACCGCAGATTGAAGCATGATGGCGACGTAAACAATCTGCAACCGACCAAAAATGAGCGAAAGCTGCTGCTGCCAAAAAGGACCGCCACTTGAGTGTTCTAGTGAAAAACCGTCGCCTTTATGAAGAATCCAATAGCGTGGAGTTCTGCATCTCGAACTGAGACTAGTTTCCGGAGCTTCCAGTCAATCGGGATATGGAAGCTCGCCGTCTACACGCCTCCAAGATGAGCAAGCTCAAGCTCGTGGGTAATCATGTGACAGATGATTGGGCAATTGCGTTCAAAAAAAGACGGCAACTCGACAATCTCGCGTTCGATGACGACTTTGCTCAAGGATTATGGTTGTAGCCACCGCGATGGACCTATCAAATCGGGGTCTGCGCCGGTGGTGAGGACAGCATATCGACTAGGCACGGAGATTGCTGCATGGGACGAATAGGATGCGCAAAGAAGCTGGTACGGTTGTACGCTGATCATCGGCACGTGTCGCAGGTCGCATTGGTAATTGGACGGGCTTGGCAGGGTGGGGATTGCGGACCGGTTCATCGGTGACAGATCATCAGTATGGCCACTAGCAGCATAATGAATGTGGGATAAAGTTGGTTGTCTTCCTTAGTGTAATCTGCTGGTCCTGCAGTAGATCTATATAAACGATTGGCGTATATCCCTTGTAAGGTAATCCTGGCTTGAATATGTAGTTAACTGAGTAATGACTGTAAGCGGTGAGTCTCATATAAGCGAGGGCATCCTTGGTTCTGTCAATCGGCATGTCATCTTCACCGGAGTTCTTTGGAACCGCGGTTGAAATGTCCGATGTTTCCTAGACACGGACTGACCAAGACATCCTGCGCAATGCTTGTTCATCCCGATAAATGATCAGCATATCAGGAAAGAGACGACCGTTGTCTTATCAATTGATAGGAGAAGTTTGTATGGCATTTTGGGTCTGTACGATGGAAAAGACGCAGACCAAATCGGAATTAAATGATGACAGCGAGGGGTTGAACATCCTAAATCGCGTCTGCCAGCTATGTTTCCCAATCATTATCGGCAATATCCATCTCCAACAACCTTAGTTGCTCCTCTTCGTCTTCATCGAGAACCGGAACGATGATACCCCGCGGAACGAGGTCCATTTCATCCCACACACTGTCGTTTCCGTTGACCACAACTGTATCTCTTCCGTCGCAAAGTATCTGCTTTCCCGAGTTGTTGGAATTCTCCAATACTTGGCATGTAACCCATGCCTTTCGATGCTCAAGCCATGGAGCCGTGTATAGCGGCCCATCATGCGATCTCTCCCAGTCTCCAGCAAAGAGCTTCAGCTCAATCAACTCCTCGCCCACTTTTTGTCTGCGCAAAAGTTCGAAAATTTCCATCCCAGTCGTTTGGTTTAGCAATGGACGGGCCATGTTATCTAAGTCTTCACCTTCATCGCTCAACCATGTACTTCTTCTAGGCCACGCCGAGCTTTCGTGTTGTCTTCGCTGCTCACTGGCAAGCTCCAAGTATATTGTGAGTCGCTTTAACCGAGGGTAGTGCGCGGCCACTGATTGCAGCTGTTCCACTGGCCAAGTGCCATTTCGGTTGAGGTCGATGGTCAATTCTTGTAGATTTGGCGCCAAATCACCCAGGGAGGCAAGCTCCTCTGCCGTGAGAACCTCCCGTTGATGGTAGGAGCTCTCGGGCTCTCTTAGTTCGAGACGAGCAAGCGAACGAGCATGGTGCCCCACTACGTCAAGCACAAAATGGCTCTGCCTACATCCGCAGCCAGAAATCCAAGAAAGATGCTCCAACGAATCGCGTGGTAGCCCAAGAACGAATTCTCGGACATGGTGAACTCCCCGAATCGTCAAGGACGTCAAGGACTTGAGGAGTGGGGGGAGCCGAATGGCAACGACAGACTGCCCCCTGATGTCTCTCAGCGCAAGCTCTCGGATATGGGAGAAGTCCATTGCGTCTATCCACTGATCGAGGTTTGTCTTATGCTTCTGGTCATCGGGAAGGTCGCGCCATTTATAATACCTAGTCGCCAAGTCGGACATGTACCACCAGAAGTAGTTGCCAATGCCATCCGGAGCCCAGCTGTGGGGGTAAGAGGGAAATAGCTTGCTAGGTGGCTGAACCCTATTCCGCTCCTGGTAGCCAAAGTCGTAGCCGTCAAGTCGGAGAGACTCGAGTTTGAACGAATAACGAGAGCCGGCAGGGAAGTCAAATGGGAAGTTGTACCTGTGAGGATGGCTAGAACAACCAAGCAGAGTGACTCGAAGTTTGATGCTCTTAAGAGTGGTGCTTTTGGAAAGAAAGTCGTGGACTTGTTGCATTGTGCGAAGAGGAGACCGCCGCGGTGGGAATTCCTCACGCGTCGTTTCCAGACCGCCTGGAATCGTGGTATCAATTTCTAACACCTCATCTTGGGGCATCGTTGAAGCCATCGCTGAGATTGAAACGCAGGAAAAGATGCCGCAAAATACTTCAATGAGCGTGACGTTCTGGCGCATGCGGCATGGCCTTATGCAATCAGATAATTATGAGCTTTCTCAAGATAGATTGCAGGCTGAAGCTGTAAATCACTGCCTAGTGTAGCTGACGAGTTTTGCTTCAGAGTTTCGAGCAAAACGAGAGTAAAGTATGCCTGTTGCAAGATGTTTGCTACATTCTACGTCATTTCTAGGCACCAACGACGGTTGGCCCAATGCGATTGGCCCCTTGGCAACAAGCCTTAGCAGCTCAAGAGCCTTGTTAATAACACCGATGATGAGATATTGGCGACTGGTAAGAAGATGGTATTATCTAGGCGGATTTTGCATCAAATCAGCTACGCTATTGACAAAATCGTGTTGATTATGTCACAAACAAGATGCATCTCAACGAATAGCCATGCCTGCCATCTTAAGGGTAGTGCAGCCCAATCGGAGATCATTCCGACGAGGCGAAGGAACGGAGAAGACGGAGAAGACACCGCTGAACTCTGATATAAGAATATCTGCCAAGCCCTTGGCGCGGCAGTCCATATTGAACACTGATTGGATGTGATTCTGAAGCAGGCCAACAATTGGATGATGGATCGCCGTTTATATGGATCACTGAGGTCTTGGCGTGCTCGTCGATTTTACCTGGAAATACGTATACTTTGTGCCGCATCCCTTTCTTGGCTGAACAGGCAGAGAGGCCGCCTTGCCACGCCTCAGGCCGAGAAGGCAGTAATAGTGGGTGCATGTGCCCTGAAATAAACAACACCCCCCTACTGCGCTTCGATTTCCTGCAACCTCAACACCACACAACCTCTCATCGACCACGCTCCCATCAGTGCAACTTGAAGTCATATCCAGCCCCCGTGCATTATACTACCGCCTCACCAAACCATGTGGAAGCCGAAGCTGAATTTTATATCCCTCCACTGTAAGTTATACCCCTAGCTGGCATAATTATGCGCCTTGTCACCGCCCACATTTTCCCTCGTTGAATATGATGTCCATGACCACTCAGCTAATGGCCCATGTTTATTATCTCCAGACACCTGGATTCTATTTTGCAGCCTGCTTTCATTTCCTGTGCTGTATCCCGCGGGAAATTTAGCGGCGATAGATGTCTTTTTCTTTGGTGCCAGTGGTTCGACCGAATCGGGTCTCAACACGTAAGTCATCAAGTTACTTGATTGCTGTGTCTTTTTCCTTCGCATACCTCATACTGACCATGACATAATAGAATCGACGTCAAGGACTTGAAGACTTACCAGCAAGTGTTCATCTATGTGATCCCCATGATCACTAATCTCATGTTCATCAACATTGTGGTTGTCGTGGCGCGTCTCTACTGGTTCCAGCAGCGACTGAGGAATATTGGTAAGAACTGAATGCGTCTTCTCTCAACGCAGCATTCCCAGCTTGGAAATGCTGACGCCGCACTCACAGCCAATGAGCGAACCCTAAGCCGGTCTGCCGAAGATCTAGAAGCGGGTCCTCCCGACCAGCAAGCCGAAGTGAGAGGTCGCGAAAGCGCCTTAGATAAGACACATGCCCAGCACAATGCTGTTCAAACTGGCCCTTCGGAATCGAAGGAAAATGAAGTCGTGGATAAGGAGTTTGCGTCTGGTCCTAGAGCAACCACCATTACCTTTGAGGATAATCTCCCCAACCGCGGCCAATCCAGTCCCGAAAACGCAGTCCTCCACGTGCCAGGACCTCGAGACCGTGATGATGGTAGGTAATCAGTCAGTTTCACCTTTCGTGGGAAGCGGGCTAAGATCTTTTGCGCACAGGTCAGTCGATGATTGAAATTCGCCAAGATAGAGAGAGCATTGATGGTATGTCATGGGTTCTGTCAAGGTCATTCAAAGCCACTGACCCGCCGTTTCAGACATTGATGCCATCCGTCCCGTTGAACCAGTCGCAAGTGGCTTGTCTCGGCGAAGACCTCACAACATGGAAGGTCCTGCAATGCGCGCCGCTCGCTCAATGGAGAAAGTAGCGTCGTCTGTTCTGGTGCTCGGTCACTCAAAGTCTCTCGACCGTGAATCGAGACGTTCTGACTTGTCCACGCGACCCCGGCCACCACGCACAGCAGATCTCCCCTACTTGTCTCGCCAGGTCACTGTCGGCCGCAATTCCCAGTTCTTCCACCTCACAGAGCGAGATCGTGAGCTACTTGGCGGCATCGAGTATAGAAGCTTGAAGCTCCTTCTGAAGATTGTTTTTAGTATACGCCTGCATAACCCCCCCCATGATCTAAACAGATTTGGCTGATTTAGCGGTAGGTTACTTTATCGGGCTTCACGTTTTTGGAGTCATCTGTCTCTTGCCTTGGATTCTACATGCTCCCCAAAAGTACCAATCATGGCTTTTGGAGAATGGACAAGGTCAAGTATGGTGGGCCTTTTACTCTGCCCAGACTATGGTTGATAATCTCGGGTTCACCCTGACCCCAGACTCGATGTCGACGTTCAAAGACGCCACCTGGCCAATGCTCGCCATGACCTTCCTTGCTTTTGCGGGAAATACGATATATCCAGTGCTCTTGCGACTAGTAATCTGGGTCATGTCAAGGGTCGTGAACAAGAAGTCGGCCACGAAAGAACACCTTGAGTTTCTGCTCGACCACCCCCGCAGATGCTACACTTTACTCTTTCCGAGCCGACCCACCTGGATCCTGTTCGGCATTGTCTTCTTGCTCAACTTCATTGACGTTTTGTTGATCATCGTTCTGGATTTGGACAACCCTGCCGTCAATGATTTGGCAATGGGGCCTAGAATCCTATCAGCTTTATTCCAAGCTGCGTCATCACGCCACACTGGCACTTCGACACTGAACCTATCCCTGGTCAACCCCGCCGTGCAGTTCAGCTTGTTGTGCATGATGTACATCGCGATCTTCCCAATAGCGATTAGCATTCGGGCATCAAACACCTATGAGGAACGAGCCCTTGGCGTCTACGAGGCCGACAGCCATCTGGATGAAAATAACGGGGCTTCGTATGTTATGACCCATGTTCGAAACCAATTGAGCTTTGATCTCTGGTACATCTTTCTTGGTACATTTTGCATCTGTATCGCAGAATCCCAGAGAATCATGGATCTCAATGAACCAGTGCGTACCAAATTCACCCCTATCTAAGCCAGTGCTAAGACTTGATTTTGCAGGCATTCTCAGTATTCCCGGTCTTTTTCGAAGTAGTCAGCGCATAGCAAGTAACCCACCCCTCTCTGAATGCTTTGTATCGCTCACTTTACCCGTAGTGGCAACGTTGGGTTGTCCCTTGGGCACCCTTCGGTCATGACATCGCTTTCTGGCGAGTTCACTACTTTCAGCAAGCTGGTCGTTTGTGCCATGATGATCCGCGGTCGACACCGGGGACTGCCATATGCCTTAGACAAGGCCATCATGCTTCCAAACGAAGGCAGCCCCCGACAAGAACATGGGTTTGGACCTGTTGAAAGCAAAGCTCGCGCAAATACGGCAACAATTAACGAGACTCTAGCCGAAGCTGCTCCAGCAAAGCGGCACCTGCAGTAATGCATGCCATCAAGGGTTGGACTTGCTCTTGAGGAAGCATTTGCATCCTTCTGAAACATTCGTCTCATGGAGCCAGGATCGAGGCATCGTAGCAGATAGAAAGTTGATAATACAAGAGTAGTCTGAAGTCCTATGAGCACCCTCAATGATCTTGTGTGTTGGCCTCCGCGCTAAGTGCCCTACGGTATTGCGCATAATGGATAAGGTCTGTGACACGAGTTGCTTGGCAGCCTGAGAAGGATCTTTCTGTAGGCAATGATTCGGTCAGACAGCGCAAGAAGAGTCGATGATCACTGTTTAAGTAGAAACTCCGGGGATTTCAAATCAAGCCAGCCAAGGTTGGGGTCCGACTGTTTCCAACCCAGACGATCCTGTGCAAGTTTCGAGTATGTCTTGACCTCTTCAATCGGATAGCTGAGAAATGGAATTTCCTTCATACAATTTATTAGCTCGGCAAGTCCTTCATAAACAACTAGTGAGTTGAGGAGCTGGCCTACCTCTTGACGATGAACGCCACTGCACATGAACATGATGTGTACGGTGCGACATCCACTTGACAAAGAATACTCCCCAGCCCCATGATAAAGACTGCCCAGCATGATGAATGCCTCTCCAACTCCCAGTTCGGCATTCTCAACTCCCTTCGTCCCGTCTGGCCCAAAATCTGGCTTCTCATCGCCCCAAAGGTGAGAGCCAGGAACGATGCGGGTTGCACCATTCGCCTCAGCTGTGTCGCACCCGGGAACAAAAAGACCCAAGAGCATGTCTCGACCTTTGGAATACTCATCCGCTTTGACATGTTTGGCATGGTGATTTTTATCATCACGATGAAGCTTTTGCGCTTTGCATCCAGGTTGCGAAGACATGGTGATAGATATCGAAAGAAGAGGATCGGATCGCTGCACCTTTGGCTCATCGCCATACCAAATTTCAGTTTCAAGGCCGATGAAGTGATCGGCAAGGCTCTGTCGAACATGATTTCGTAAGCAACGAAAGTCACGATGATGTATAAGATAATAGTTCTCAACATACCTGAAAAAGGGCATCAGAGAAGAACTCTTCTCGCACTGTCTGGCTTCGACCTATCAGCCTGGTGCATGTAGCAGTTCCTCCATTCAAAGCGCCAACTGTGCTTCCCGATTGAGCGAGGGAGGCATCGAGATGCGACTGAACTTCTGCATTCGCTGCCTTAATCGACGACAAGTTGGCAAAGTCTTTGACGACGACACACCCATCGCGTTCAATGGCACCGATGAAAGATTGCAAGCTGGCGTCTCGGGAAAGTCGCTGCACCATTTTGATGTTTTGCAATAGTAATTAGGAGCTGAACCTGGTGAGTTGATTGTTCAGCTGGAGTTGGGCTGTATGGTTGGAGAAGAAAAACGGTTTGGAAAGGTCACTTTTGACTGGCGAAACTGACATTATATGGGTCAAATTGTTCCTGCCGTGGCCTTCCACACACGGAACAGGCAGGTTTGAGAGGCCGAAACGGGTCTGATTAGCAGGTACAAAAGTACTCTAAGATTATGACTTGACCAGGGTCGCCGGAGATAAGTTGAGGACTACCTATCTATCTTGCATATGTAGGCGCGACAGCGTATTGGTCCCTGAGATATTCATCCGACTGTGAGCCAGCGGAATACTAAAATGCGTGCGGTCGTCCAGACCAGAGCACTTCAACCCGACATCATACGCAGGCAGGCGCCTGACCTCTCATGCCAAGCTGTGGATCGGCTAAAATGCCGAATTTCATCATTGACGAGAGCTGACTGGATTAGCTAAGCTTTGCAGACGGACTTAAAACCGGATCCTGGATTCAGGCGATCTCTCAGCTGATTACAAACTGCGAGAAGCAAAGGCGGGAAAAAATGGCCGAACCATCTCCATCCTCGAATGGCGATGCGACTGGGGTTGAGCAGATGGCAAATGACCTCTTCAAAATTTCGTTAACGGAGCAAAACAAGGCAAATTTGTTTGTAGATGCTTTGGATCGACTGGCCTGTACTCACGAAGAGGCCGAGATTACCCTGCGCAACCTCCAAGCTTGGGCACCCAACGTTGCCGAGTCATTCTCGCAGCGAACTTCAAGCACCATAATTCAAACGCCCTTCCGAGTAATCTGCTCAAAGCAGCCGGTTGAGAACCCAATTGGAACCGCGACGGAACCCACTCCTCAGGGCACGCATCCGTTCGACGCTGGCTTTGTCCTCAGACATTACCTCGCCATCAGCTACAGCTGGCATAACTCAGAATGGCCCGCCACACCCCATTCGGCGCCCGCTCCTGGCAGTATTTGGCCCATTGGCAAGCGTTTCGCAGAAGCCATCGTATCTGAGCGTGGGCATATGCGAGAAGGTATATGGATGGATCAGATCTGCATCGACCAAGAAAACAACAGCGAGAAGCAGCTTGCCATCGCGTGTATGGATGTTGTCTACAGGACATGCAGAAAGCTAGTGGTTCTTCTTGAAGATGTTGAACTTACAGAGGATGAAGCTGAACTGTGCCGAAAGTATGAAGCCTTCGCCTATAAACTTGATCACCGGCCGCAGGACACCATGGAAGCCACTCTGCTTATATCGTTGCATGATAAAGTTGCGGCGGCTCGATGGTGGCAGCGATCTTGGTGCTTTCACGAATTCGTTGTTGGTGAGCCATGGAGCGACAAGAGGCACCAAAATGTCCACAATACTGTGTTTGTGATTGGTCTCGGCGAGACAAGAACTCTGAGGGTGGACTGGTCGACTTTGCATTCCATCTTAGCAACAGTCACCCTTCAACTAGGCCATCGAAACGAACACAGTCAGTACCTGAACCCGATTCTTGCCGGCTTTTCAAATCGGACTTCTCCCCTTATGGAGAGCCGCCACCCTCGAGCCGGTGCCCTGATTTCTAGCTTCATGGCCCGGTTCAACGCCGTGTGTCAGACAGCGTGCACAATGCCTGGCGACAGACTTTCCGTATGCATCAACCTGATTGGAATCGGCCTGGCATATTTTCGGCAGCATGAGCCCACTGAGGACGAGGTGTACCACCTTGCTGTACTGCTATCACTGGCGGCAGGAGAAAAGGTCGTTTTGTCGTTCGTTAATTCAGAGCCGCTCAAAGTTTCAGGGAAACTGTCATGGATGAATAGATCCATCGCGGCAGCTGATACGACACTGGACAAGTTTGCTCTTGGAAATATCAAAGGCATTCACAATGTTTCTGCAGACCGGTTGGAACTTGACATGATGTTTTTTACTGGCTCATTTACAGGGTGCAGCGAAGAACAAATGAACGCAACGTACAGAATCTTCCCGGGCGCTATCAAGAGCACTCTGCCCCCCCTCAAAACAGAAGCCATTCGAATGCCAGCATTCCGTACCGACGAGGAAATGGAAGTGCCACGTCGTCAGTTTTTAGCTTCAATATTGGCGGGCGGGACTGGCCTTGCAAAACGTATCTGGTCCCAACTCCAAGGCGAAGTGATTCGTTGGAAATACAACACCGGGATCTTTGCGGATTTCGAGATTAACGACGACCTCCGAATGCCGTCTGAAGAGCTCCGACGGGATCTCCAAGAGAGATCGAGAGATGAAGAGGACGCGTACTCCATCGAAGAGGCTCTCGGTCTCGTAACATGGATCACCGACCCGCGGTCGATCTACTGGATGTCTGCTCCTATAGCCCGAATCAAATCTACAATGGAGGGAGACGTTGCAATTCTCAGTCAATTCTTGTTGACGCAAAACTTCAGTGCAGTCAGCTCTGAAAGTCAGATGCAAGTTGCCGTTCCAACCGACCTGGTAGATGGGGATTGCGGATGGACCAGGGCATGGATTCTGATGCCATCGACCAGCGGGAATCAGAATCAGGAATGGAAGGTGGTGGCTAAAGCACTTTTGCTGGGCGAAACCGACCTCGGCAAAGAGGCAAGAAGGAAGGCAGTTGGAGGCACCGGCCTAGCCGTCTCAAGTAGACCAGGACAAGTTGTGTTGGGATAATAGCAATGCATTGGATACTTGTATGGCAGCTGTGATACAACGATAATAAACAAAGCGCCCGCCGCGGCCTCTCCATGGGTGCAGATTGTAATCTACGATTTTCTCTACAACCAATCAGTGAGAGGATGCATTATGTTTAGATCCTTGATGGTGAAAGGTAGTGTATGGTCAAATTGAGGCCGCAATAATGTCGCCCAAGTTGCAGAGTACCCAACCGCACCTCGTTTCCAGAGCCATGGAGTTGGAATGTTCTTTTGAAGATACAGAATGATCTACTCCATATCTAGTACTTTACTATGGAATAACTCTGATTGAAGAACATTTTAGTCGCTTGCCCGCAGCTCTGGAAAATGGACCAAAAGGGCTGGAGGTGACGGCGTAGCGTTGGGAACGCTTCACAACGATTTAACAATAAGTCATTAGCTTAATCTCTCTTGCAGGTGAAACAATGCTCGAGCACAGACCATATACCAACGGACTCGCTAGTAATAAGCATGTTCCCGTTGAGTTATGGTCAGCTTGCCGCAAGACAAAATACATGAACCAAGCCACGAATCCTACGACCGACGGACTTTAATGTGGATACGGGGCGCAGTGGAATGGAACAGACTAAGAAAAAACGGCGGACATAGAGACACGTCATCCCCATCAGCTGCTGACAGTGTGACAGTCTCCTTTGAAATTTCTCTCTGGCACTGAGCTTGTCGCTGCCTTCGATTTAAGCGACCCGCGCTATCTCATCACATTCTCGAAGGTGTACTTTTGACCTTGTGCTGTTTTGTTTGCCACATGTCATTCGCCATAATCTTTGGAGATCAAGGGCTTGGGGCATAATCGTGTACTATGATCCCCGAGAAGCGAATCCGCAAAAGCACGTCCAAAGTCCGAACTGGATGCAGCACCTGCAAAGCCCGCCGAGTCAAATGCGATGAAGGAAAACCAATTTGTCGACGTTGTGCTATTGGAAATCGGAAAGGCGACTACAGAACAACACGTGCGGCACCGCCACGCCGTAACGTCATCACGGTCTATCTGCCCACTACGAAAAGTCAACCAGTATTCGTCGCAAGCAACAGGGGCCTCGATTTCTTCTCACAGAATCTTGCCTCAACTTTAGATGGACAATTCGATTCCGAGTTCTGGAGCAAGCTTGTCTTGCAACTATCGCATTCCGAACCTTCAATTCGACACGCGGTATCCGCCATCAGTCTCATCTATCGTGACGTCGAATCATCTTTGCAGCATCCGGCAGGCTTTGTCAATGCCAACCCCGAGGCTCGGAAAGAATGGAGTTTCGCAATTAAGTCTTTGTCAGCGCGGATTGAGACTCAACCCAACTCTATCTTGGTTCCTTTGGTTTGCTGTCTTCTATTCACGTGCATTGAGTTTCTCAGGGGCAATGCCGAATCTTCCATGATTCACATTGATAGTGGTTTCAGCATTCTGGCGCCTCTCCGCCCCAACGGTGAAGGATCCCAAGACTCCACCTCAGAGCTTTTGGCTCAGGATCTCGACGACATCGAAGATTATATTGTTCCAATGTTCTCGCGTCTTAGCGTACTGTGTTGTCTTGCTGGGAGGGTAACCCCAGCGATATACGCACATTCGGATGAAGGAGACTCTCCTCATAAAGATCTTGATAGTGCCAGACGGCGACTGTTCGATATATCAGACACCTGCATCCGTTTCATTCGCGCAAGCGGTCCCAAAGCGGATGCATTTCAGATTGGTATCGAGGAGCTTATTGAACAGGCGAAACTTCAAACAAGGCTAGACGCGTGGCACCAGCGACTAGAGGACATGCTGCAGCGCATCCAGACTATCGGTAACCCCATCAATCAGGACGCAGTCAACATACTCTTAGTAAACTACAAGGCCATTTACATCTGGACGCGAGTCTGCACCACATCTCAAGAAACGGCCACGGATACTTATCAAGCCGACTTCGAAGAACTTATACATTATGCGGAACAAGTCATCAAGCCAAAGGAGGAAATGGGAACATCGCAACTCCTATCTTTCGACGTGTAACTGTTGGGGCCCCTCTTCTACGCTGCGCTGAAATGCCGTCATGCCGCAGTCCGAAGACGAGCTTTGGAATTGTTGAGGCTAGCACCTCCACGAGAAGGCTTATGGAACGCCCATCACGCATACCTCACAGCCAAACGAGTGATCGAGCTGGAAGAAGAACATCTAGACCGACATGGTTTGCCAGACGAGACTTCCAGACTCCATGGCTTGCCACTTCCTGATGACGAGTCGCGGATCTACAACGTATGCGAACTGCCTTTTGACTTTCGGAAGTTCGATCAAAGCATCGTGCCTAGCCCGACTTATCCAGGCACGCTTGAAGCAATGTTCCAGACTAAGCCGTGGGGCCTGCTAGGGAGGTTTCAGACAATCACGGAATACATCAAGCTATAAACCAGGGAATACATGTCAGCCATTGTCGGGGTCAAGGCAAAGACGAGTAATTGACCAATCACTTCTTAAGTTCCATTGCTAAAACTCCTCTCTAAATACACTCTAGTCTATCGATCGACAAAGGCCTAAAGAAAATGACAAGGAAATCTAGACCTAGACTCCACTATCGCACATTCGCTTACAGCTAAACGATATCAAGCGGGATGATTCTGTATGTCTTCCATGGACGAGCCGCTCGCGGTAAAAGCAGCATCTCTGGACTGCTTGATCGACCAGGTTGCACTGTTCCACTTGCCACCAAACGCAATACCCGGGCTCAAAATCGTCATTGCAAGAACTGCCAGGATGATCATCGGTCCCTCCAAGATCATAAACGACACTTCGTCGTTGGCAATGGGTCCGTCAAAGCCTTGCTGGAGTTCCGCAACACGATATACCGAGCGGATAAAAACGAGGACAACAGCCACGCCCAGTGCGTATTGGAACCAGACGAACTTCTTGGTGCGCCTCAAGTCAATGAAGCGTGCATCCTTAACTTCCTCGCCTGTCTTGCGGAGCCGGATCACGAATTCAAGCCACAGCAGCATGAAGGTGAGCAACGAGACGACTTGAAATACAACTCCCGCGACCATGATGGCCCTGCCTGTCTCACTCCCAGAGTGATCGTCAGCCGTGGCTGCAATTCCACCACCGGCACCTTGTAGAACGAGCGAAATAAAGTCGCTAGTCATGAATGTTATTGCGTAGGTGCGCGGGCTGAAGCGGGAAATCTGCTGGCCGTGGACGATGATTATGCGGGAGAGGCAGAGGTAGAGGGCGCCAGCAAGGAAAGCGGGAGCGATTGTCAGAGGGACTAGATAGCTATAGAGACTGTCAGCAACGCTGTTCGTAGGGTCAGGGGAAAGCAAAGCTTACATGATAAAATTGTTGAAATCGAACGGGTTATCGTGAAGCATGATTCTGCCTGCGTAACCGACAACCTCAAGAATAAGGCCGCAGACCATGCCGACCATGAACCCCCAAGTCATGTATCGAATGCCAAGCCCGATCTGAGCAACAAGGAGCAGACCAAAGATGGCGGCATAGACGGCATTGCCAGCAAGTGTTGGAAGGTATTCAACTTGAGCGCAGCTGAGGGGACATGTTTCCACAGTGCAGTTGGCATTGCTTAGAAGAGGGCAAGTGTTTGAAATCTTGGCTGCGAGTTTAACAATCTCCAGGGAAAACAAGAAGGGTAAAAGGAAGGCCAGTCGTAGGTGTGTTGGATTGCACAAGTGGTGCGAGGTCCGAATCGATCATTACAGAGCGCCCTTGCTGTATAAATACATTGACATTCTTCTCACTCTCTGTAGCATCACCATTGAATCCGAGAATTCCATTCCCTCACTGTCACTGACCTCGTTCTGAACAAGGTTAGACACGTACGAGATCCTTCTGCAGCACGTGCCGCGAGGCTCAATTTCGACTCCCGCGTTCCATGATTCGCTCCGTCGCAACCGCCCTTTCAGATGCGAGATTGCGAAGCAACGAAGCCACGAGGCTTAGGAGCCCGAGAGTAAGCAGGCAGGCAGGTAAGCGTTGAGCCCTTCCGCCATCGCTGCGCTGTCTACCTAGGACTGGCCAAGCTACTTCGAGCAACAACACATGATTGGCTCACTGCCGAGATCTCGTACCTACCTAACCAGAAACAATCTAGTAGGTGCCTCACCAAAGATAGTCTTGTAAGTGTCTAACTCAAAAGGGAAATGTGACTTTGACAGGCATTCCGGAGAGTTGATGGATGAGCTGGGGTTTCACAGATGATAGGTTGACTTGCCCGCTACTCAGTGCACATGGCGGTGGCGGTGTAACGGATATGGGGTGACTCGGGCGACGGTCGGCAGGGTAATTGACGTGGATGTCTCGGTGTCAGCTAGCAGGTTATGTGTAGAGATATGAAACACTCCAACAAACATCAATCGCGGCATCAATCGCTAAAAAGATCTTGAAAACGCATAATATTACCCGAGAACGAGAATGAAGTTTAGTTCCATTGGAAACAGAAATGGAACGGAGTCGCCAGACAATCGTTAAGCAAAGGGACCGCGCCTGAACCAGGTTCAAGATGGACAAAACCATGAAGCCCTGGCAGATGAGACAAATCGGTGATGAGCGAAGGATCGATGACATAGGGCTATGTACTTCGGGTCATAGAACGAACCTACCGTCAGTAGTCCCTTTTCTGTGCGCTGACGCGTCATTCGCAAGATAAAAAGAAAAAGACCCCGAACCATCCGGATGCAGTTTCCGGGCACCAAACACAACGAGCTGAAATGCCTGGTACTTCAAGTTGCTTTTTGGCCTCTAATTTGATGTTTTTGCTAGTAAACACACGCTCTGAGATGGACCAGGCATCGGCTTCTCAACTATTTTGGAAAGCTTTCATTCCATCATTCTACCCTGGAAGGAAGCAACCAAAATCGGCGCGAATCATTGAGCAAGCATAGTGTACGATGCATTGCTCACTGTTGAAAACTCTGCAATTACTTCGTAGGCTACACAATTCATTGGCCGGAATCAGCCAGCGTACCAGCCCAAATCCATGCCATTCACCATTGAATCGAAGAGGGCCTCCACCCCCCGATCCGAATACGACGCCATGGCTGGCATCTCGGATGGAGTTCCGTCATCCGTGTCCAAATCTCCCAGAACGACGGCAAAAACACCAGAGAGGAGCAATTTCTGATCCAAGGCAAGATGTGCCAGGAGGTTTGTACTTGCGACGTCAAATATCTGCATCGCCAATGATACCAACCGGAAGAGAAGCGAAGAGGGCGCTTGTCGCCGAGGAAAAGTTACCACGTCCGCGGTGGAGTAGCATAAGGCCAAGATCTTCAAGTTTCCATCGATGATTCCATTCTTGTAGCATAAGACGAGGAACATAGTCGCGAAGCTGTAGGAGATCCACGTTGAGTCCACCGAGTATTTGATGCGGTTGATTGCCTCAATGTCGGGAGTGTATCTGCCCCTAGGCAATGAATCGATACTTTTATAATGTCCCCAAGACCGGTGTCTGGATTGCTCTGCGAGTGCGAAAATAGTCAAGGCCGCCGTGTGCAGACTGACCTCCAGCGCCTGGAGCACGTAGATGGATATCTGGCCCTGGCCTCCCGACGGCCGAAGGAGTGGCGATAGACATGCGCTGTTGATAGAAAGACGATAGGATCGCAGAGTCGTAAACGGCATCTGGTAGTGCTCGATTTGGTCGCCGATGATGGGATTCCAGTCTGTCTCCCACATGTCTAACTCCAAATTGACCTGTCGCAAGCAGTCGGCATCTAGTGAGCGGGCATTGGGGCTTCCGCTTCTTCGTGCGGCTCGTTTAAGAATAGACACAAGTTCGCATGTCGCTGAACTCCTCGTGTCGTCGGGATGAACAGCGTTGTCGTTTGACCTAAAGCGGCCAGCAGCGGCCACCACCGGATCCGGGTTTAACGTCGCCGGGAGGCCGCTTGAAAGCGTCAAGGCGGCATCGCAGGTAAGCAGATTTATCCACACACGTAGTCGACCGACATCTTCCAGTGTCGGGAGTTCGTTGTTGTCTGATTTGAAAGGGAGCACTGCGTCTTGGTGTAACCCGAGGAAAAGGGCATACCGAATGGCCAGACCCAGCATGCTCCATGCTGAGATGGCGTTGTACCTGATAGATCTACTGGAATTGCCAATATTGTCGACGGGCATCCATTGTATATATAGCAGTATTGCACGAATATGATCCAGATTTACATCGGCTAAGTTTGGTTTCAAGAGAAGACGGCTTAGGGAGTGGTCCAAGAGTGAGATGAGAGCCATGTAACGACGTTGCGTCTCGGTTGTAGACGTACTGGTGAAGCGGTATCCGATACAACAGACAGATATGAATAGCGCAGGGCAGGACCGCCGGATGATGGCCGCAGAGGTCTGGGTTTGTGGGCAGAGCACCGGTGCCCATCTGTGACAGTGATCGAAGAAGGTATCGAAGGTTGCTTGGGCTTGCTCCATCGTCATGACGCCACAGATTATCGGATCCAAGGCCTCGTTCTCCACGGTCATGTCGTGGATGTCGTGGCGCAAGTGGCGGAGCATGGACATGGGAGTGCTGAAGTCCACAGAGCCGTCAGCACCGCTTCGGCGCCCGGGACTAGGATTTTGGAATATCGCAGGCCCGTTGGCGCATATCTCATCATTGCGGATCTTTGCTCGCTTGGAAACGGGGGATGTCGCTGTCACGCTAGCCCCATCGTGCCATCTCCTCGTGCCCTGCGGCGATGGGCCTGGCGGGTTTGCGACGTGCAGATCATCGAGACTGGAATCTGGGGTCCTGTTCACTTGAGAGACGACAGCGACGGCAGCACTGAGGTTGCTCACGGTAGCCTCCAGCTGGCTGATGCGGCTGGCCTGCTCATTAACCTGCTTTAGAAGCCGATCAACTTTGCGGGCGCTTCGGCTAGCGGCATCCAAGTCGTTGAAACCCTGCTCATTGGTCGCGGCGGTGAAGGAGCACTGAACACCCGAGTGGGCGCATCTCCGGCAGGGTTGCCGGGCTTGGTCCTCTGGTGCCGATGCCGAGGCGCCGGCGCTACTGCCACCGCCAGGCCCCGAGCACTTCTGCTTGCGACCGCGGCATTGGGCACAAGCTGCGGCAGATAGGATGGTCAGCGGATCATACAGCAAAATATGAACAAGTAGGGAATACGAAAAAGATAGCAGCATGCTGTACGTACCTTTCGAGGTCCGATAAATCTTTGCCGAGGGTGGTCCGCCGGCGCCCCAGTCGGTGTCGGCCACAATCGCCTCATCGACCGCGAGCTCGTCGTTAAAACCGGCACGTAACCGACTGTGATCCATGATTTCCTGGCCGCTTTCACTACCCACGACCCGGCTGCCGGGGGTGTCTTATTTCTCGAGAAGGATGCCATGAACAGCGCTAATGGTATCTAGGTTCTTATCGCTGGTGATCGGGCCGGTGCCGAAAAAGCCGACGTTGATAACGGCGATAGCGACGCAATGTTCGTACCGCAGCCCGAAGTACTTGAACCACGGGGCCGGTTCACGACAACCTAGACTAACACCGGCGTTCCAAGCCCTCATCGAGGGACAACAACCAGCTTTCACCATGCCACCAGCTTCCATCTCGTCCGGCGAGGCGCCCAAAAATGCGTTTAAAAGCCCAATGGACGACAGCAAGAATGTCGAAATGCAGGTGGGCACCACCATTGAGGTTCAAGCCCCCTTTATGACCGACGCTGTGCACGCCGCCGAGTATGTCGAGTATCTGCGCCTCAAAGACCACTTTACGGCCGATCCCAAGGCGCATCGGAGTTTGATCCTGCGCCTCGATGCCCGCATCCTGCCCTTCCTATTCATGTACTACCTGCTGAACTCGATTGATCGGTCCAATGCTGGCAATGTCAAGATCTACACCTTCATGGAAGACACCAACATGACCAATACCCAATTCAACCTGGCCTTGACATGGTTCATCATCATGTATGCCATGTTTGAAGCTCCATCCAAGTGAGTCATCTTCCTACCCTACTAATGGTGTCTCGTTTTGTGGTCTCCCTCCAGCGTTGCTGACCTTTGCAATGAACGATAGTATGATGCTGCGCCGCATTGGTCCCCGGATCTGGCTGTCATCGCTCGTCATCTGCTGGGGGTGCGTTACTATTGGCGGTGCCTGGGTCAAGAGCTACCACGACTTTGTCATCTGCCGTGTGTTGCTCGGCTTGTTCGAGGCCGGAATGTATCAAGGTTGCTTCTACACAATCAGTTGCTGGTATTTGCCCAACGAGCTGCAGTCTCGTTGTGCGTGGTGGTACTCGGCAACTCTGCTATCCGGTGCTTTCGGTGGCCTACTAGCATACGCTGTTGGCCCACTTCAGGATCATCACGGCTTGAGACAGTGGCAGTGGCTTTTCATCGTTGAGGGTATGGATTACCATTGCCAGCTGGCCATTTGGATGGGAATTCATTGCTGACCGAATCTGTCTCTAGGTTGCATCACCGTCATTATCGGTAGCCTCGGTCTGCTACTATGCGTAGACTTCCCAGAGAGATGGAGCTCCCGATGGTTTAGCGCAGATGAGATGAAGTACCTCAAGTTGCGTGTCAAGTATCGCGATGGTCCCGTGCCTCCCGACTTGACATTCCGCTGGAGCGTCTTCTTTGAGGCCGTCAAGGATTGGAAGACCTACCTTGTCGCTTCTCTTCTGGCCTTTGGTGGCTCCGTGCCAACATACTCTGTCAACTACACTCTGGCAACGGTATGCACCCCGAAAACGCCATTGAAGGAAGTTCTACGCTAACATTCTCTTGTGATAGATGGTGAAGAGTCTCGGATACTCCGCCATCCAGGCCCAAGCTATGACCTCCCCGCCCTACGTCTTCGCCTTCTTCTGCGTTGTCGCCATTGCTTTCTATTCCGATCGGTATCAATGCAGGGCCCGGTCTTTGATCATCAGCTACACGGTGGGCACGATCGGCATCATCATCTTATGGCCCTCTTTGCACTATTCAAACCTTTCCGGGCTGAGCTACTTTGCTCTGTTCCTTGTCATCGCTGGCTACAACATGCAGGGCCCGGCAGTCGGCTCCTGGCTCGGCACCAATGTGCGCAACCCGGCCAAGCGTGCCGCGGCCATGGGCTGGATGTCAACCTGGGGCCAGCTTGCTGGCGGTTGTATTGGTGTCAACATCTTTGTCAGCCATGAGGCCCCTACATACCGCTCCGGCTTCATCACCATCATTGTACTCGTCGCTATAGGTGGTTATGGTGCCTGCATCACCAACTGGTACCTACTTCGCCGCGCCAACCTTCAGAAAGACCGCATACCCCCAGAGGAGCTAGAGGGCAAATACACAGAAAAGCAACTGGCTGAAATGGGCGAGTACTCGCCGTACTTCAGATACGTTTTGTAAGGTGGATTGACTGGCTGATTCCTGGACCCAAATCAGAGAAGAAGGCGGGCCTAGACGAGAAGACATGGCAGCTATCAAAACACTACATCTTGATTTTCAATTCATAAGCAAGGGAGTACATACTTACTCTTAGTATGAATTTCTTCTATCATAACCCCCTTATTCAAAGTGAAGCTACCACAAAGTCCATCTCTTTTTAACAACTTCCCCAATGTACAATAGCACGCAAGAGCACGGAGAGCCTGGACCGAGGGCAAACATGAAGCCTTATGTAATTGAGACTTAATCGTCAAAAAAGAAAGCTTCAAGTCACTGAGTTGCTTTGCAAAATTCTATCACATGTCCTGTGAAAATTTAGGTTCCCTGACTTCGGCTGAGACTCAAGAGACTTTGGAACTGTTACGTTGTGTTCCTAAGCTTTTGTGCTGTAATATTCCATCTCTACATCTGAAAACTACGCCGTTTCAGAGTATTCTGCCTCCAGCTCGATCATTTCTTTGAATTGCGACATTAATTGTTCCCCCTCCGCTTCTCCCAATCTTAGCAGTGGGCGTCTGGGATCCATTCCATATCCGTGGAGTTTGTGCAAGACATACTCTGCGTGAGCATAGTGTTAGCCAAAGTTACATCATCCCCATCATTCCGATAAATGCAAACAACTACTTACTCATACCCCTTACACCTGCAGGCACAGCCGCCACGTCGGCATTGGATAGGATGGACTGGATTCCCTCTGCTTCCCGCTTCTCGTCTTCTGTAAGGTCGGGCTTATTGAGAAGTGCCCACAGCCTCATGGAGGCAGCAGGAGCGAAGTTGGGGATGCCGCTGACGGTTCCATGGCCGCCGCACTTCATCCATGGCGTCAAATCGGAGATGAGCCCGTCCAAAAGCAGGAAGGGATACGGCCGGCATGAATTGACTGACGGCTCGCTATTGATGAAGGATGATAGGCGAATCAGTTTTGCGACGCTGCCACCACAACTATCCCAAAAGGTCAGTCTACCAGAGGTCACGAGAGAACACAAACATGTCACATCATATTTTTCACTTACGTGAGTTTGACGCCGCATAAGTTAGGCGCTTGACGTATCACCGCCTCGATGATCGCCGATGACATGTCCAAACCTGCCGAGTTTGCCGGAAAATTGTACAGGAACAGGGGAATCTGGGGATTTGAGCTATATCCATTTATTATGATTGAGGCGGAGTCACTGACCGGTGACCACTTGCATATATCAACGTAATACTGAATGATTTGTTCTTGGTCGGTGCTCAGGCTAGCAGCGTAGTAGGCTGGGAGAATGACCAGCCCTGCATCTCTGTGGGTTGCAAACTCAGCCATGGACTAAGGTGCAAAGTAAATTGTTGCTGAAGACTTACGCTCCGGCATTGGCGGCTGCATTTGCGAGTCTGATAGTCTCTCTGGTGCTAGAACCACCCACACCTGCCACAATAGGCATGTCCGTCATGCCAGCATCGTCAAGTGTGCGTCTGATGAAGTCAATGAGAGAAACGCGTTCCTCTGGTGACTATGATCATGATGTTTAAGGCAAGGTCCTGCACATGGAAATGGTTCAGATTGGATTTACATACCAAATGTACCGCTTCACCCAACGATCCCGCGCACACGGGGTCTAGATAATCAGTGGCGGTGTTTCACGGGGTAATCAATGTTCTGCAGGAAATTTGGGCCACTCACTGATTCCCCTTTTGGCGAGGTCTTGCACAATGACTTATTAATATGAATCACGTTAGGTTAGGAGAGGGAACAATAGCTAACTGAGTAAATGTTTCTTGTACGACTCGTAGTCGATTTCTTGGTCGTCGGTAAAAAAGGTTGGTAAGGGTCCGTAAGCCCCTGGCTTCAATGTCAGACCCATCGCGGTGGTTTGTATGTAGGACGAGGAAGCAATGCTTGTAATCTTGTATCTCGAAAAGTAGATACTGAATATGATAGATGGACTTGGTCATCAAACCGAGTTCAGCTGGGCTGTCTGGAAGATAATGAGGTACAGCTACATGGAGGAGGTGGGTCGGTCGGTATGAACCCGAGCGGCCCGCTGGCCGATACAACCCAGAGGTCTTATCATTCACGTCACATCTTTCACTTCGGCATATGTGGGGCTGGGTCGGAGAATACCTGAATAACCTCCACTTTGAAGATAACAACTACCAATGAAATACTCTGTATTGGAACTAGCAGGGATGTCTAACCTGGGTAGGTAGGTAGTTGTGATTGGGATTTCATCCTGGTCCTCAGTCCACTCCCGCCCATTTCGCTCAAACAATGTGTACGTATGATTAATTGATTGCGATCCCATTGGATATCAGGACGCGTGCGGATGCAAACCTTTCATTATTGATCTTTTTGTGTTCGTCTGATGCAATTGAGCTTCGTGCAGCCAGTTTCAGCAGCATCTATGCATACTTTGGAAACCCCACATCCACCGGGTGTGACAACACAGGGACTTCTCTGTCGTGGGTAGCACATTGAAGCGTTCACAACTTAGAAGCCTTTTTAATTGTCTGGCTGTTCCGCCTGAATGCGCTGATCCTAGCGAACATTAGCTCCCAAGGTCTCACGGAGACGAATATTAAACGAACCTCTCATCATCTGCCAGCTCGAACAAGATATCTTGTGCTCCTTTCCAAAGGACCAGCTCGCCTAACGCTCTGAGGTTCTCGGCACCCTCAGTGATGGTCAGGAAATGATTTGCAGAAAGGGAGCCCATCTTGCTCGCAAACGATACGCCGCCGTAGCAGAAGAGCAATTCCGTTTCAGAGTAGCCTCCGGGGTAGAAGAGAATTTGTCCTGCTCCAGGGTGGCTAGTGTGGTTTTCGAATCCCAGGCCGAAGTCCTGTTCACCCAGCGGCACCCAAACCGCTTCGCCGCTCCAACGTACGTGAATGAGTTGTTGCCGATATGGTAGTAGATTGCGAAACACCACCACCGTCTTGGGAGCCGCCGACTCAAAGGCCGCCAAGAACTGGTACGGTCCAGCCGTGATGAGAATCGTATCTTGAGACGTCATTGTAGGAGGGTGGTTTGTCAAGCTGCTGCGCTGTTCATGGACGGAAATGAGGCAAGGCAGGTTCGGGAGGCCTGAAGATCAGTCGCCGCAGCATACGGATTTTGTGTGTTTCTGTCTGAGGAAGGGCAAAAGCCTATCGGCTCGGTCGGCCAGCAGAGGATCGGTCCGGTCGGCAATGAAGCCGCTGGGTGGGGTCCGGATTGTGGTGATATATTCACCGGAGTTCTGTTGCTGATACTCGATCCATCTGATAATTCCACGTCGCGAGATACGCATTATTGAGCTAATCAAGTTCCACCATGTCCGCTGTTGCGATGATCCAAAGTCTTCCGCGGAGGTACGGAAACACGTTTCCGCCTAATGAGCAGCAAAGGGTCGGGGATCGCGGCGGGAACCACCAGCAGATTCACGAGGGGCACATCATCATCACTCCGGTCCTGCGAGACGAGCAGTCATCCTTCGGCGCTCGAATCGACGGAATTGACTGGTCATCCCCGCTTCCCGCCGATGATATTGAAAAAGTGAGCACACACGATTGAGTTTTGGCTAGTAACGCAACTAGGCTTTTCTAATAAGCTGAATGTGAATAGCTCAAGAAGATTCAAGACAAATACGGCGTCTTGATTTTCCGCAAAACTGGCCTGGACAACAAGGGACACATAGAATTCGCCCAGAAACTAGGCCAGGAGCTTGAGATCAACCCTTTCTTCTATGGTATTGAGAACGACCGCATAGGTGATCCGCTACTGTGGGACGTTAGCAAGTATGCAAGGCTTCGTACCTGATTTGGGAATTTACACGACACTGATTGGCTTACTTGCAGTATCAACCTCGACGGCACCACTGTACAGCCCAACCAGAGACGATGGGATCACAGCTTAGGCAATGCTTTGTGGCATACGGTTAGTTCCAACATCATAACATGAGATCGTGTTATGGTAAGTAGTACTCACACAACGCACAGGACTCTTCTTTCCACCAACAGAGATCAAAGTACTCACTGTTACTATCCCATGGCAATCCCGTCAAAGGCGGCTTGTGGACTCATTTCGCTGATACGGCACGAGCTTATGCTGATCTGCCCCGATCCAAGAAGGATGAGTTGGAGGATCTAATTGTCGAGCATGACCTGTGGCACTCCCGCCGGTTGGCCTCCCCACAGGCTTTTGCACAACCTCTGGACAACGAGCGAGCGGCCGAGAAGTCGGCATACCACCGTCTTGTCCAAATTGGGCCGGACGGGAAAAAGACACTCTATCTGGCCGCGCACGCCAAGCTGGTACTGGGGCGCAGCTTTGAGCAGAGCCAGAAGCTGATTTGGGAGCTCATTGATCACTGTACACAGCCAAAGGTAAGCCTGAAGAACGCCCATAAAACTGTTCTGGGGGCCTATGCGTAAGGCCGCTGACCTGTACTAGTATGTCTTTAGCATGGAGTGGCTAGATGGTGGTGATATGGTGTGGTGGGATAATCGGTGAGCATTTTATTCATTTCTTTTCCCTCACTAATCTGAGTTCCTGCTTTCAACTCTACAAATAATCTATGCCATGCGATGTACTGAGATGTGCCAACCGGTAGGAAATCCATGCATCGCGCGAACCCCTACAACATCGACATGACTGCTCGTGATGTGCGACGAGCTACCGTGATCGATGACGGGCCTCTGGCATTTGGAGTAGATGAGAAGCAGGTATTGGATCACGGGAGAACGAAATAGTATGTTAGCGATGAGCAGTGCTTTCATATCGGTCAGACTTTCATGGGCGGAAAGGTCGAAGGAAGTCTGCTAGGGCTACAAATGGCCGCACCTTTAGTGTAAGCGCTGTATGGAAACCTCTTCTTCCCGTGGAACTTCCCACAAAAGATGTGAACGACTCATCGGGAGCAATGCGCAAGTCTTTAAACACCTAGTGTAGAGTCGGACTCGACTCTCGTAAGCCAGAGTTCGTCCGTGCGTGCAGTGGTGAAGAAAATCGATCAACGGGGGCCCGACTGGCAGGATTTGGAGTAGTATCCGGGCAGATAAAAGAAATCGTGTCTGTGGAGTAGGAAGAACTTTGTCATGCGGCTGGTCCCGTGCGGTTCGTTCTTTGGCGATATTTGCATGAAGCAAGGCTTACCTCAGATAAACCTAATTGAAACAACGAAGGTGGGGGAAAGTGATAATGTCGCCGCTCGCCGCGCCATTTCTCCCACTCTTCATCTATTTCCCAACAACAGCAAGCCATCATCACCACCTGAACAATCTCTACCCTACGATACCCTAAGTAGATTGCCACTTATACGTGAACCCAAGCCGCAATCAACCACCAAAGACCATGCAGAAAATCGAAAAGACTCGTGTCGTCATCGCAGGTGGAGGTCCGGTTGGCTTGTTCACGGCCTATCTCTTTGCCCGCCAGAAGATCGAGTCCATCGTCTTGGAGAGGCGCCTAGGCGTTTCCAACCACCCCAAAGCACATACGATCAATCCCATGACGCTAGAAATATTCCGACAGGCAGGCTTAGATGTTACTTATATCCGAAAACATGCAGCAAAAGCCGAAGATGCCGGACTGGTGCGTCTTGTTTATGGCCTGGCCGATGCCGAGATTGGCTGCTTCCCCTACGAACGCCAAGATGACAAGGTACGCACTCTGACACCCGAGCCTTTGGTGAATTGGCCGCAGCCAGAGCTAGAACGCCTCCTCGAGAAGGCGGTAGTGGAGACCGGCCTCGTTCAAGTCAGGAGGGGCTGGCAGGTCGATGCAGTCGACATTACGGGTGTGGAGGGGACTGGCTGCGTTGTTTCGTGCAGTTCCAAGGGACAGGATCGCGACATGAAAACACTTAGCATCGAGGCCGATTTCGTCATTGGTGCCGATGGCGCCAATTCGACCGTGCGGGATAAGACGGCCGGCATTGAGTTTGAATCCTTGGGAACAGGCCACGCTTACCAGTCAATTGTCTGTAAAGGCAGCCTGCGCTCTGCGCTTCCGCCGGGTCGCGAGGCCATGCTCTACTTTTGCTTCCACCCCGAGCATCCCAGCGAGTTCATCGCACACAAAGTCGATTCCTCCTTCGTCCACGTCGTTCCTGTCATGGACCCCGCGTCAACTGGTGGACAACCCAAGGCACCACCAATTGAGGCCTGCCTTCCAGGTCTGCAGTACTCGGAGGTCCTTCGTACCATTTGGGAGACTGCTCCTCGGGTGGCATCCTCGTACAGTGACGCAACGCTCCGTGTGTTTCTTTTGGGAGATGCCGCCCACAGCTTGCCGCCTCAGGGTGGTCTCGGTCTCAACACAGGCATCGCCGATGCACACAACCTGGTGTGGAAACTTGCTGCCATAATCCAGGGGAAAGGCACCCCGAACCTTCTCACCAGCTTCACCCGTGAGCGTCGACCCGTTGCACTGGCAAATATCGAGTACTCCAAGGCTAGCGAGGCCGCCTTCTACTCCGTCAGCACCACACTGGTTGGCCTTGCCCTCCAGCACAAAGAAGCGAGGGTGCAGGCGCCAGATCTCACCATGGATGGATTCCTCCAACGGCCCGCCGTTTCTGCTACGGCAGTTGAGGCGGTCAAAGAGGCGAGCAGACATTTCGACTCTCTAGCACTCCAGCTCGGATTCATCTACGACGATCCGTCTCGAACGCTGTCTCTTCTTGAAAACCCAACGTTATACGTGCCACGAGCGTGTCCTGGAGCAAGGCTGCCGCACGGGACCATCAACGATGGGTTATCCCTTTTGGACCTTGTGCCCTATAATCGATTCAGCGTGCTGCACTTCGCGAATCCGGCGTTCGCATCCTGCCACTGGGCAATTGATGTGGCAAGCCTTGGTCTGCCCGAAAGTTGGTTTGAAGTGGTCCCGGAAATCAAAGAGGGTAAGGGGATTATTATCAGGCCGGACAACCATGTTCTACTGCATGTGGACAACCTGATTCAGGCGGACAATGCGGTCAAGAAGTATTTGGATAAAGGCAAGTGCGTGTGAGCAATAGTACAGTGTCAAGAGATACAAGATTGAAAATATTTCCTGACCTCATTCCATGACCAAACATGTGACCTAAAATACAGGCCACCATAGCGGAAAATATCACCAAATCAACAAAGCTCACGCCCATAGCCTTGGCCCAAAGTAGGTGCTTAACCCTACACCCTTCTGAGATGAGGAAACCGATGCCATAGTATGCAGACCGGTCTCTGTCTCATTCTTGCTTTTTCAATGGAAACGAAGAGGAATGAGTTAGTATGGATAAGCATTCGGAAGCCCAGTAAACCCTTTGGGGGCAAGGATGACACTTACAAGGCATCTTTTACAGCAGCTTTCAAGTCGTAATCACCCATCATCATCCCCTGATTTTGGAGTATGCGATCATACCTCTCGACGACTCCAGCCTTATCGCGCGCGTACTGCCACATCGGGACGTACATCTTGACTTGCGGGACATTCTTGCCCGGCATCATCTCAAATGCGAAGCAGAGCCCGCAATACTTGCTGTCTGGGTCATTTAGTGGCTTTTCCAGGTTGTCCATGCAGGCTTGGGGAACGTCCTCCATGTCCATCAGCAGTGGCCAGACTTGCGGTAAGAAATCCGTGGAATGAGCCAGGCGGCCACCGAAGGTGAAGATATGACGGGCTGAGGCGAGTGAGTTGGCATGTGTGTGCGCGTATATCTTGAAACGAGGTTCCATCTCATAAGGGAGGCAGTCAATAGCGAGGAAGTATATGTTGATGTTTTCCTCGCCGTAGGAAACGAGGAACGTTCTCAGCAATGCCCAGGCGGCCAACAGACCCTCGTTACCCTCTGCAAGTCGTTCAACGATAGACTCGGTGATGCTTACCAGGCTTCGGCCGGTTGCAAGCGCTTTGAGTTGCGGAAATAGGTACGCTTTCATGCCGATGGCCGCTTTTCCATCGGTCTCTTTGGATTCGAAGTCAAACCCGGCATAGCAGATCTGCCGCGGTAGAGCATCTGCGGGGCTACCATTGGCCGTTTTATCGACCAAGCCCGCCTCCTCCTCGGCAGTAAGAAAGACAGAATCAACAAAGGCATCCAACCAAGTGCGGTCTGCGCCGCAAGAAGACGCCAAATTCTCCAACTTCTCTCGCAGTCCTTTCTGCCCCAGGGGATCCTCGCCTAGAGTGCTAGGGTCCACCAACGGTTGCACTGTAAACCGCACCTTGGGCGGTTGGTGAGACGCAAAGGCGAGGCTTGCTTCGTAGGGCGAGTGATTGTGCGTCAGAATATAGTGCAACCTATCAGCCGTGGTGGGTGGCTGCTTGAGGCGGGGGACCACAGCCTCACGCACGAAAGCGAGATGAGCGTCCTGGATGTAGGCCGGGTAGGCGCCCGTCCAGCGTAAGAGGGAGGACAGAGTGCTGTGAAGGGTGGGGAGCCATGAGGAAATTAGCGGTTCTCCTTTAGCAGAGGCGGAAAATTCAACTTCGTTGTAGATATTTCTTTTTGAGGCGCCGCTAGCGTGATGATGTGTGGTTAAGTCGTGACTTTTCATGGCGAGGTTGCGTGTGTCAATTGTCGTATCCTGACTGTCTGCTTGGCTGGTATTCGCGCTGATGTTGTCTGTTTCCATTTTGATATCCAGCTCTTTGCTTTCGGAACCTAACGTGATCGTAGGTCTCTTTGTGGTGTTCGCCTGAGTCAATGTTTCTAGGAGTGCATGTCCTGCATGCCGAATGTCGCAAGAGGTTACCCTTTTCGGACTCGCATTAATACATCAGACCGCCGCTGATGAAGTAACAGGCGCAAGGAATGCCAATATTGATGTACAGAATATAGTAAGAAATCAGGATGAAGAGAAAAGAAAAACAAAAATAATGAAAGAAATGATCGAAAGGCTAAGTAATTTCTGGAATGCGAGTACGCACGCGATCCGGGCAGCCGGACTGATCAGGTACGTATATGAATGGGGACCAGCCTGTTCTTGACATGTGAAACGGGACTAATGACAAAATGGGCATTTGAGTCGCGCTGAGAGCATGGCCTGGCAGGGCTGGACTCGAAGTCTAAATACACGTTTCATGCAGATTGAAGAGTTCTGTTGAGCGAACTGGTGGGAAAATCAAGGTTTGGGAACTGCTTGCACAGGTGAAAGGTTCACGGGCCCTAACCTTGTTGACAAGACTTCGTCATAAAGTCAGTTCGGGGTGGGGAACTCCTAATAAGAAGTCTAACGGCCCCTTGACCATGTCCATCGTAGTGGCTCTCAGCACGAACACGAAACAACAAGAAGTTCCTCGCCTCTACTATCACAAACCCTCTTCGATACCCACATTTTCAAAGCGAACTGCAATTACATCACTCGAGCCCGAGTCTTCCGATCATGTCGCCAGCGGAGAATATCAACACAATCTTCACTGTACTACCTTCGAGCCTGAACACGATGGACTGGGCCTACGCTCATCTCCGTCAGGACAATCACCAAATTCAATTGATGAGGCCGAACTTTCAGAGGAATGGATTGGGAATAACACCAAAGAGGACAGGCTTTCGGAGCCCCAAGAAACAGTCAAATAGATGATGAACGAAGTAAAGAAAAGTGATGCACAAATTCCTGAGACCGTTGGCAAGTGAGAGGGAAATATTCGAACTCCTCAATTAACATGGCTACGGCAGAACAACAGATCACCGAGCTCCGGTCCCTTCTGGACTTACTGACCACCTCGGTGAATGACCTCATCACCGAACTTTCCTACTCTCCATCTCGCAAGTCCATAGCCGACAACAAAGCCGATGTGCGCACCCCGAGAGGACCAAAGACAGAGGAGACCCGCAAATGCATCATCGCCGCCGCAGGCTCACTCGAGGCGGCCGTTCTCACGCCACAATGGCGTCTCGGTCATCTGGCTCATAGCTATTTCGTGTCGCGCGCACTGCACATGGCTGTCGAATGGGATATACCCCAATTGCTGGCGGACAGCGGGCCCATGCACCTCGACACCCTCGCCTCGAAGACGGGAATCGTCGATACGAACAAGCTGGGACTCGTGATGAGGATGTTGTGCGCGCACCACATCTTCTCCGAGACGGCCCTTGGCGTCTTCGCCAACGACGACGCATCGACCGCCCTGGCGACCGATGAGCGGCTCGCCAACTCGGTGCGCCACGCCTCCTTTCTCTTCCCTACAGCCGACGTGCTTCCAAGTCTTCTCAAGGACCCAGTTCTCTGCGCCAGCTATGCCCCTCGAGATTCGACTTTCTCCAAGACCATCGGCAAGGGCATGGGTCAGTTCGAGTTCTTGAAGGCGCATCCCGAGTGGCGTGACTGCTTCAACTTATGGCTCGCATCGCTGGGGGAGTACTTGCACGGGCTTACAGACGTGCGGGGGTACCCCTGGGAAGACATTCTCCGAAATGGTGCCGTGGTCGTTGACGTCGGCGGAGGGTTCGGCAGCTCGATTCAAGCCCTGCGAACTAACTTCCCCGACCGCCAGAACGACTTTGTCGGCATCGTCCAGGATCAGCCCGGCATGATCGAGCACGCCACTGCCCGCTGGCAAAAGACAGACCCGCGGGCCTTGGCAACCGGCGCGGTCAAGCTCACCACGCACGACTTCTTCAACGAGAACCCTGTCAAAGGCGCCGATGTATACTGGTTCCGGTCGGTCATTGTGGACTGGCATAACGAAGACTTAATCACCATGTTCACACACATCAAGAATGCCATGACACCTGGAAAGTCGCGGCTGCTCATTGGCGAGTACATGATGCACCCAACATGCGGCGACACCATGTTGCCCAACGCACCGCCCCCTTTGCTGAAGAATTATGGTGAATTCCAGGCCATGGGGCTCATCGCAGGTTTTGTCCTTACCGTTAGTCCAAATGGTTGTCAGAGAACTTTGAATGAATTGAACAATGTTGTTGAGGCAGCTGGCTTATTTATTGCTAAGGTTTGGATTTGTTATGGCTTGGGGAACGTGATTGAGTGCTTGTTGAAGGAGGACCTGTACATGTCACGAGTGACAGACAGCATCTAGGTACTTGCCAGACATTCTCAATCGACTTTGTTTGTACTTCGGGAATATCCATCTACACACAAGCAGATCGGAGGCTGAGCTGCCCATGGCTGGGTGTACTCTGGAAGAACGGGTATTCTTTCACAAACAATTGAGGTACGCATGAAAATATGTGCTGTGTTCAAAACTCAAATCTCAAATCTCATAGCGACACCCAAACCCGCGTGATACGGTCACGCGGCTGCGATCAATATCAAGAGAAGCCACCATTCAGCGGCAACTTAACAATAATATTGAACAATCATGGCGTGACTTTAATGAAACTGTTTAAAGACACTTATAATCTCTCCAGATGTCGCAGTCTGTAGTCTTAATGTATTGATGATTATGGTCTGATTTGCGATAAGACAAGGACTTTTAATAGCTATCAAAACTTGCACGGGTTGTGTTCAGATTCAGATGTCAACTTTGAGATGACCGCTTAACTATTTCATTATGGTCAATTTAAACTAAATATGTCGATGGACTGGTGTTAAATCCAATACTGAGGTTTTGCCGCTGGCTTTTGCATAATAAACTCCACGGGTACGTCCTGCTCCCATTCTTCACCCGCATTCAAAGTATCCAAACCTGCCTCTACTGCAGGGTCAATCATCCGAGTGTCGTCAGTATCATATCCGTCGTCATCCCAGTATCTCTTCGCATTGTCCCTGAGCACTTGACTGCCACCCATGATGGATGACCGAAGTGATCTAAGCGCACTGGCTCGTGAGGCCTGGAAGGAGTTGCCCGCCAAGTTCCTAGACTTCCTTGAGGGATATTTGGATGACCCATTGCCGAAACTCCTTTGCCTCTCCGTTACCTCGAGATGGTTCCAATCTGCAGTATGATCTGGGCTGTTACCATCTTGGCCCGGTGGTGACGTGGACGTTCGTGAGTTGCCACCTTTATCTTTCTTGGGCTTGGGAACACGGAGCCAGTAGAAACCCAAAGCAGCGATGGCATTGAAGAACACGAATGCGAACAAAATGCCCAAGTCTCGCCAGCGATTGCTGAACTCCACTTGCACCCCAGCCAGCACCTGATTTGTATTGCTTGTTGTGCAGAAACTGCAATTCTCAGCAGCGGCCGGATCAGCAAGATATCCGCCCGCCTGGGAGGCAAAGGGTTGCAGGTACTGGCCACAGTTCTGCCCCGGGGGCGGATTGATGTGTAGAAACTCATTGTTCTCGCAGTGGATGGCCGCATTGGCGAGACCTGTTCCTAAGAGCCCCTCAACAAGATAGGTGAATGGGTTGACGCGATACACCCAAACCCAGAACTTTGGAGGCGAGGCGAGAATGCCGTTGAAGATAAACATCATAACAAATAACAGATTCCCGATACCGGCGGCTTGGTCGGCGAGGTTGAAGGCCGCTCCAATCATGTGCCCAAACGTGCTGGCCTGAAGGAAGAAGACGAGCATGAACAGAAACGCCAGCCCGCCTCGTGCGGCGGTCTGGTGTGTCTCTGCCGCATTGCGGTTCAGTCCAACCAGATAGTACCATGCCAGGAACGCCGGAGGGGCCATGACCGCGTTATAGGCCATCTCGACAACGATTTGAGCCCCCATAAATGCCGACCACGAGTACGTGCGTGAGAGCTGCTCGCGGCCTTCATAGAGCGTGCGTTGCGTCATGAACACGGGTACGCTCTGCTGAATGAGGTTTAGGTGCGTCGTGAGGAACATGAAGATGGCGATGGTCTGGATCGTGATTCCCACCTGCGTGTTGGGCAAGTTGAGCAGCGAGAGTCCGATGAAGAGGGCCGCGCCGAAAGTCAGTAGTACCTTCGAATAGATGTAACTTGGGTTGCGCCAGTAATGTCGCGACAAACGCCTAGTAACCTCAGAGAACTGGACCGCCAAAGGAGCGGCAAAAGGGGGGTCCTCCTGTTGCTGCTGTTGCGTTGAGTAGTGGTGCGAGCCATTTCCTTTCTCTTTGAGTCGCGTCAGGTGGGCCTTGACTTTGCCATACTCAGTGCTCTTCCGCCATGCCTTTGGCCAATCCACGCCCTTATTTCCACCCTCACTGGCGTGGACTTGGTCGAGGATGTACTCAGCCGGATTCTGTCCCTTCTTTGGTTGTGGTCCACCATTGCGGACGAAATAGTCAAGCAAGACTTTGGCGTTGCGTCCAATCTGACCAAAGTAGACGGTCCGTCCCCCACGAGCAAGAAGAAGTAGCCTGTCAAACCGCTCGAATAGCTAATGTTGGATCACACATTGTGTTAGCAGTGTACGGATATGACTAAACCCCGGATGGATATATGTCGCGGTGGAGTGGAGAACACTTACAACTGCTGACGGTTGATGGATTGTGCACAGGATAGCCTGCCCATTGTCCCTCAACGTCTCCAGCAGAGTGCAAATAGACAAGCTCGTCTGCGAATCCAATCCCGAAGTAGGCTCATCCAAAAAGAGAAGTAGTGCGGGGCGAGCAGCCAGCTCAACGCCGATTGTTAGTTTCTTCCGTTGTTCCACATTCAAACCCTCACCAGGCACGCCGACCACAGCATCTGCATATTCTCCCATGCCGAGAATCTCAATAACTTTATCGACGTACGCGATCTTTTCCTTGTGGGAAAATCGAGAAGGCTGGCGGAGGACAGCGCTGAAGGTGAGTGCCTCACGCACCGTTGATGTAACTAAGTGTTGGTCTTGCTGCTTGACATAGCCCGTCTTCTGCTGGAAGGAGGCGTCACGGGGGGCCCCGTCGACCAGCATCTCACCCGTCACCACGCCAATGGACAGGCGAGAGGCGAGGGCGTCGAGAAGGGTGGTCTTGCCGGCGCCCGAAACACCCATAAGGGCAGTGAGGGTCCCCGGCTCACACCACCCGTCCACACAATCAAGGATGCGCTTCGTCTCATTCTTCTTGACCTTGATTTCATAGCAGACGTTGCTCCAGTGGAAGATGGCTGTCTGGCGGTCGATAGACAATCCACCGCTATCGTCACCGCCGGCAGTATGGTCCTCGGATCTGTCTCGTTGCCGCGGCGGCATATTCCAGGCTTTAACCGGAGAATTTGTGATTGTGCTGGCCGTGTCCGAATAGTGCAACCTCTTAGATCTCGTGGTCGGAGAGCCCCCATCAGTGTACGGATACATGCCAGCAAATCCTCTTTTGACAACGACGGGTGCAACAGGTGAGACGGGCAGGGATGCCATAGGAATGCTCGTACTGGTGCTCGGCGCCTCCGTCTTTCCCCTGGTGATATGATCCTCCACATCTTTGGTGCGCCCAATTGGGATCTTTCCCCTTGGGAAGACAAGCATCTCCTGTTTGCTCTTCTTGCTGCTAACGAGCTCCGTAGCCAGAAGGTGCAGCAAAAAGTAAGCGGCCGAAAATACAAAAATGAGGCCGACGTTCCGCCAACGGTGGCTGTCCGAGTACCCAAACGCATTGGTAATGTACGCGCTCCCATCAATGAATTCGGCACCCGCGACACCTCCTTGCGCGGCACATACACGGGTTTGCGGCATCGCTCCTGCATTTTCATAGCCTGGGCCAGATGGAACAAAGAGTTTGCAAGGGAATTTCCGTCCGTGACCGAATTCGTTGATCATGAGGGCCTCAAACCCATATGCCACGGGGCTGACCTTGGCGATCCACGCTGTGTAAGACTTGTAATACATCGGAGGAACCGCAAAACCCGTGTACAGCGACAGCGTGAGCAGGACTATTGTCGATGGGGCCATGGCTGCCGTGTGGCTCTTGGTGACAGAAGCGACCAGTCGGAAAAGTAAGCTCACGGCAAGAGTCATGGCGAACTGAACAAGGACGAAGAATAAAAAGGACCCGGCATCCGTGCGCAGGTTGCACATCCAGTAGAAGAGTGTATTGACCGTGATGGCGTTCAGCAGTTTGTAGGGTAAGCTCATGACCAAGTCCGCAATAGCCTCAGCCGAGGCGTGATACAGCGCATAGCGCACATGTTTCTCGACGATGTCGCGCTTGGCATACAAGGCCGCAACCTCAAGCACGCACCCAAAGGCGTTGACCAGCGCGGCGGTGAACATGAGGGTGCTGCGCGACTTCATGGACTCGGCAGTGTCTGGCAACCGGAAGAAAATGCTGGCCACGATGAGAGTCTGGAAGAGGTTAATGACGAGCATCATCACCGTCATCTGTGGCGCCGCCTTGAGCAGCGCGAGGGCGCGCCAAAGGCACAGCATGACCTGCCGCGGGTATGAGACGGTATAAGGTGACTTCCACCGCTGCAGCCCCGATTGATCGCTTTTCTTGCTCGCCAAGAAGTCGGCATAGTGGGTGCGTGAGCCGCTCAACGAAAAGGATGCATCGTAGGCGTCTATTTCCTCACTAACGTGGTGCCGGTGACTGCTCGTTCGCCACGCTTCAGCGAACTCGTCAGGGGTATGCGGGACCTTTGCCTCGTGCCCGGGCTTGACGATGCCTTCACGCTCAGCTGGGCTGGTCATGGAGGTCAGAAAGTCTGGCGTAGTCTGGTTCCGGGGACAAACGAAACCCAGCCGCTGGAAATATCGTTTGGCTTCCGTTGTCTTGCCAAAGTAGATCTGGCGTCCATCATAGAGGACCAGAACCTTGTCAAACAACTCGTAGGCCATCTGTGGGGCCTGATAAATGGCCACTGCGCTCGCCATGCCCATAATGTCGCTCTGGATGCGCAGGGTTTTGCAAAGGTCGACAGTCGCGGCACTGTCGAGCCCGCGAGTGCTGTTATCCCAGCACTGAATCGGCGCAAAGCTCAACGCCGCCTCCGCGATGCTCACGCGTTTGCGTTCGCCGCCCGACACGCCACGCACCGTGTCACCGTCAGTACCACCGACGGGTGTCTCCATCGTGTGCTGGATACCAAGCATGGCCATGGTCACGTCGCGCACCCTCCGTGCGTACTCATCAGCGGTGAGTCCCCCGGGCCGAGTCTTGGGCGCCCTCGCCCGCGCCGCGAAGAAGAGCGTGTCCGCTACCGATAGCGCCGGGAAATGAACATCCTCCTCGGCGGTGTATATGGCGTCGCCCTTGAAATAATGCTTCATCTCATCGGCACTCACGCCGCGGTAGTTAAGGTGGGCGGTCTTTGCAATTTGTGTGCCTTGCGTATCTCCCGCAATTGTCCGCAAGAAGGTCGAACACCCGCTGCCCGGTGGACCCAACACACACAGCATCTCACCGTCGTTCAACACCCCTTCGAGATTATGTAGGATGCGCACTTGTTGACGCTTGATGCGCAACAGACCACGCACAGCCGCCACGGCAGTGAGCCACCATGCGTTGCCTACTGTTTGCTGGTATGCTGTGTCAGCTCCGTAGCCTGAGATTGTGAGCTTGCGGAATGCCACGCCCGCCTTGCGAACTTCGCAGCTGTCGGAACGGAAGCGGTAGAATGACTTGGCCCACTCTCGTGCGTCGAAGTTGGCGCCGAAGGGGTCGAGAGGCCCATCCTGCTTCGGGGCCTTTGAGGCGTCAAGGGAGCCTTCTTGGGTCGACGACGTCGTGACATCGCCACCTTGTTGATCAAGGAACTTTTTGGCGAGCTCGACAAGGTCTGTTATGGCCTTGTACTCATCCGCGGAGATGTGGACCGAGGGAGGTCGGTTGTCACTGGGGAGGCCGGGAAAGCTGACGAGAGAGTAGCGGGAGTGGGGCGGACGCGAAGATCGACCTGCCGGCCGCTCATTCTCCGCCATGTCATCGGCGGGGCGTGCAGTAGCCATGGTTTTCAACCACAACGAAATGCGGATGTGACCAGGTGTTGATACCGGCCGGTAGAGTGATAGATTTGGTCGAAGAATTGTCGATCGCTCTCCAAGATTATTAAGTTGCAATGATTAAGATAGAGATTCAGGTGGAATATGATGTCGACCTTCAGAATGTGAAATGACACAAAGACGCAAGACGCAGCCACTTTTACCACATCTTGTTAGTGCTCATCAAGTGTGATCAAGTGCTGTAAACATTTAGTGCAATTCAACACGAATCACAATGAACTTGCAGATGTAATCTATATGGTAACAAGGCATGAATGTCGGCGAAGAGAATTCCCCTCGAGGCTCCCGCTCCGTTGCCCATCATCGGTGATCAGATGAAACTAACCCAGAAATGGTAAAAAAGGGAATCGGTTGAAGTCAAGGCGTCTTTAAGTTGACAAGACGTCAATGAATGCGAGTATGTCAATTGAAAGTCCGGCCCGTCTGTCAAAAGAACTCCCCGACACCCTAAAAGAGAAGAAACGGAGAAACAAAAACAAAGTGTGGCCGCATAAAACTTTCGGGTTCGTATCAACGCGTCGTAAAGTCTATTTGAATTTGCCCGGAGATTCCCGGAGGTTAGGTGGGAAGAAAAGAGGGTGTAGGGCGCTGAGAAAGACTGTCCTGACATGGGAATCTGTCGGGAGACCTGGGGATCTGTCGTTATGCAGCCTGATGAAGTAACCGGTCTACCGGATGCTCTTGAGGAACGCTAAGATAGCAGCATAAACTCAATGGTGCGCTAAACCTATCATGGTAAGAGATGGCGATTTACCTTATTTCAACATCCTTTTACCCACTTTATGCTACTTGAAAATCACAAGTAAAAACAGTAACACTATCGAGGTGTCACAACGTCACAACGACCGGATCAGTTGAACGTCCCTGCGCAATAGAGAGCGCCTGGTCTGCGCTCAGGGGCCGGTGGATGTGCATGCAAGCACTAAGTGCTGCTGTCGTGCAGATAATCACACTTCCGGTAGTCAAAATTGTTTAACCCAAATCAAATAAGGTAGATCAATTGAGTTGTTTCGCGGAACGTTTTCAAATGATTACATTGTTCATTGACCGGCCCTAATCAAGTTGACGAGTGACTAACTTCACCCAGAGCGGGTGCTTGTCCCAAATCCCATAACTGTTCTGGTCCAACCAATTGAAGTCTGGGTCAGCCAGCTCAAGGTCGAAGCTGTACAGCAGGCTGGTTATGATGAGCCTCATCTCGGGATATGCAAGGCTGCGTGAAATGAAGTTAGTAATCATGGCTCATCACACAGAGAGAGAAGACACCCAAGAATAGACACGAGAATTTGACTTACTTCTTGCCAATACAATCTCTTGGCCCCGCGGAAAACACCTTGACGCACTCTTTCCGATCATCAGTATACTTGGCGGGCCGGTCGTCGTCGCTTAACCACCGCTCCGGTACGAATTCCTCGGGATCAACAAAATTGTCTGGATGATGCGCAATAGCATACAGCGGAATGTCAACGCGTGTACCCGCCGGCACATAGCGTTCGCAGACGATACGTCCCCCTTGGGGTATCATGCGTGGCATAGGCGTTGGTGCGGGTGGATAGAGACGCATGGCTTCCTCAATGCACGCGTTAAGATACGGCAGCTTTCGCAGGTTGGTGAATGTAATGTCTTCCTGCGGATCCTTGATTGCAGCATCAAGCTCAGCGCGCAGCGTGGCCATCTTGGTCGGGTGAGTGAGCAGCAGGTAGCTCAGGGCTGACGTAGCAGCCGTGGTAGTCTCGGTGCCACCGATCATGAACGTTGCAGCATTGGAATACATCTCGGCGCGGGTGATGCCTGGTCGCTTCTCATCGCCGCTGCTTTGCATGATCATCGACCAGATGTCGCTGCCCGAGTCGTCGCCGCGGTCCAGGCGCTTATCAACGCGATCCATGGAGAAGCGATTGTGCCGGGCGCGGCGCTTACCACTGCTGCCCCAGATAGATCTGAGGAGCAGCGGGCCCAGAGGTGGGTGCCAACCCATCATTACCATGCCGAGCGTGACCGTCTTGATGGTCGAGTATGTGTCGCGAACCCACTGGCGAGCAGACTGGTCGTTATCGAGCATGCCGAGAGGCTCGCCGTACATAAGATCGCCCATGATGTCAAAGGCCAGGTAGCTCAGCCAGGTCACGAGATCAACGCGGCCACGAGAAGAAGCAGGCTCGGCATCCTCATCGGCTAGCTTGTCCATCAAGTTGTGGACATGGCCCTGGACGAGGCTCTCCTGCTTGCGCACGGCACGATCGGAAAAGGCATGCGAGAAAATCCGCCGCTGCCGCTGGTGGTTGGTATCGTCGGCACGCACGATGCCCTTCTCGGGCGCCGCCATGTCCGGACCCAGTCCGACAAAGTCCTTGGGTATGTCACCCCCACCTCCCGCCTTGGCATAGATGTCATGCCAAGCATCCGGGTGGGTGTAACTCAGCTCATTGGGGCCGATGCGGACAACGTGACCGTACCTTTTGTGCAGGAATAGTAGCCAGCTATGGTTGGAGCCATTGCCGCGGTGCCAAAGTGAGTAAACGGTGGTTACGCGTCCCAGCAGAGGGCCTGGGTATCCCGCCAGGGGATGAAGGGTCAGGTAGTAGATGGTGCGTAGCACGAAAACTCCGAAGATGGCCAGACCGATGGTCCAAAGGAGCTTCGGGAGGTCCGGCAGGTTGGACATGTGAATGTTGAAAGGTATGCCAAGAATCATTTTGTCCGCGATGGTGGATCCTGGATCGAGGTGCTGGGTATGTTCTCACTCTTGGCTGCTGCTTGTTGCTGTTCCTCCATGTGTTAGTTATTCTCCGTAAGGTAAGGCGAGTACGAGAGAAGAAGAGGAAGAGAGTCAGTTGTCTCTGTTCAAGGTTGTGGACATGACAGTGGTAATCACAAGTTCGCCTGATGACGGCAGAATTATGACGCAAGCAAGGCGAAAGCGAAATGGAATAGGATTTCCCCGACATGAGTAAACTATGGCACGGGGAGGCTGCCGGAGTCCGACGCCGAAAGTGCCGTCAATCACAAGGCCGAGGAAGCCGACAGCTGTTCGGCCATTGGGGTGAGTGCTTTCGGCCGTCTTCCTTGGTTGACCAAGGGCCATGGAAGCTTTCTCGCGCAACTTCCTGAACTGATACCTCTTCCCGTCTGCATGAGGTGGCTTGATTACTCTCAGTTGCGAGTGCTGGGCAGAACTGGTTATTAGTAGGTGCGCCGACTTCTTACGTCAAGACGGCATCTTGGTGGGTCTTTAGACCTGCCTCGACCTGTGCCTTGCGCAGGTCAAAGTTCGGAGAAAAGGCTTTTGCCAAGGGCCAAGGCGTAACGTGTCAGCGCTCGGACGACGTATATCCAGCGGAACGATCGTGTTCGCTTTGTTTTTTCCTTCTTTTTAACCTTTCGGATTACTACCAGGTCTCTGGAACCATGTGCATTGATGACAGGGAATATCCATCGTGCACGAGCATGATCGCCGTGCACACCTAACCTGGCCATGAAGTAAATGGATGTTCGGACGGTGGCTGGCCGCCGGGGAACTACCGACCCTAAGTTGCCAGGGTTAACCGGACAACGGCGTCATCTGTTTGTGCCGGTCCGATGGGGACATCATCTAATACAGAACATTTCCAAATTGGAACAAAAGTGCGAAAATACCTATGAGGTTATTTTCCAGTTGCGATTACGTGGGACACAAAGTTCGACGCGCTGGAATGCGCATACTACACCGAGAAGTTGGAAAACAATGCCTTTCCTGCCGTGCCAGCGTCATACATATAGATGTAAACACATCGTCCCTGCAAAGTCCATGAAGGCCCGAAGCTGTCAGAACCAAGTCATTGGATACATGATCTTTACGAATAACGAAGCCAACTCATCCTATCATCCTCAGCTATCTCAAAGCGTTGCCACAGCCTACCTATTTGTCCTGTTCTAATAAAATTAATTCCTACTTTCTTTCTTGGTAGCTCTGGTAGCTCCATTCACTGCCATGTCTGCCTTTCACCACCCGCCGTCGCCGCCTCTGCCTCCGACCCCACCCAGAACCCCTCCTTCTTTGAAGAGTCCACAAGAGGATGTGGACATGGGCATGGGGTCGCCATCGCCTATGCCCTCAAGGTCCCTCACTGTCCCCCAAACGTCAGCTGAAGGCGTCTTGACGCCACCAATTACTCCGGTGAAGAGAAAACATCCCATGAATACAACCTCCTCGACAATCATCAGCTGCCCTATTTCAAAGGCCAGCTTCCTGCTTGCCCAGGCTTCTTTGGCGACTGAGCTATCTGGAGTCTCATCAATGACTGAGTTCAATCTCCGGAGCCAAGGGTCACTCCCAGCCGGAACCCGAACACTGCAGTTCGGCCCTGGCCTTGATGGATGTTTTAACCGCGCCAGAGGGTTTCTGGGAGGTCGAGAATCAACTCAAAGCCGCACCGCTAGTCTCAGGGCCTCCTCCATACGCTCAGGTCAACGCCTGCCAGTGTCCCTGGAGCCATGGGAGGCGGTTCATGGAAATCTGCCCCTACTACTCCGAGCGGGACGAGTGCGTGAAGCTGTCGACGCCCTGGGCAATCGTGCGGAAAGAGCCATAGATGCATGGGATGACTTAGAGCCGCGTCATCTGGCTCGGGCGGCGCTAATTCTGAGCGCGCTGGCCCACGCGTATATGTTTGGTGAGGAGCAAGGCAAGGGAAAAGACGGACAGTCTCTGGTCCCGCGCCATATCCTTGCTACGTGGGAGAGGGTTTGCGAGCGATTGGGTAGAAGCATGACTGGTCGGGTATGTACGGATCCATGTCCTCCAAACATACCACCCAAACAAAGGATCATAGCTGACTCTCCACGGCAGGTGCCCGCTGATGATGTTCTGAACAACGCTGTGGGCGACAACTCCTTCAGTCTGAAGAGTACCTACTTTGGCCTGCCCGAGGAGCGGCTCTCTTCGGGGCTCCAGGGCACGATGGAGGTCGTTTTTGCGCCCGCGCTATCGTCAATGGCGCTCGCGCAGAATAGCGTGCTAGCCAACCAGCCCGACCAAGTCGCGCGTTGTCTAGAGAGCGTGGCGGCACGTATCGTACAGTGCGCCCACGTCTTCGACGCCATGACTCCACGCGACACTGCGAATTTTGACCCTGTCGTCTGGATAAAGACCTATCCCGCTATGGGTCGCGCGGTGACGTCTGGAGAGCTGGGAAACAGTGGCGTCGACGCACCGCTATTCCATGCGCTGGACGTCTTTATCGGTCGCCAACAGATCAAGGGTGACTTGAGAGGAATGCAGAGCGACCGACGGGCCACGCTACCGACCAATATTCGCGCCTTCTTGGATGCCCTTGGTGATGACGCCGGAAGCGTCCGAGACTACGTCGCCGCTGCCCGTGCTCAGCTAAATCATGTTCCCTGCGAAGAGCAGGCGCAGTACAAACATCTCTCCGCGGCCTGGGATGGTCTTTTGCAATTGTACGTCTGGTTTCTCGAACGGCACCGTGTCAAGGCTGTTGGCATCACGGGCGTGACCCTGAATACGGGGCGACACTCGACCAGCAGCGGTGTCAAGAGCGGCGACCAAGACAAAGCCATGAAAGATGGAAAACAAAAGATGCGCCCCGAGGCCATGCTCAGCATGCAAATGAAGAAGGGCATGGTTTCACGACTGGGCGGTCGCCCCCTATGGCAGGATGCGTATGTGCAGTCGCACAGTGTCTATCGCGGAAGCGTGGTGGTGGCCGTGAAGTTGGATGCAACTTTGCCGCTCGAGCCAGGTGATCGAGTCCAAGTCTGGCCGCCGAGAAAGAGAAAGACGCTAAACAGAGCATCCTCACAACATCGACGGTTGCGGGGCTCCCCTTGCCCGGAAGATCATGATACGTCGTCAGGCGAGAGCGATGATGATGGCGAGCCGAGGTTCTACTCCATCGCCCGTGTCATCCCAAACGTGTCCGGTACAGCGATGGATTCTGTAGGAGGAGCAGGAGGCATGACCATCATTCTGACAGTCGCTCAACACTCGCCCGAGGGACTGGTATCCTCGTTCCTCGGCGGTGCTGCGCCAGGCACATATCTGCGCCTTCGGCCTTGGCCTTCTCCCCGATTCCGTCAGCCCCGCGACCTATCCGTGCCGCTGGTTCTCGTTGGTCAGGGTGTGGGTATCGGCCCCTTGGTTGGCTTTCTGCACGACCGCGCGATAAAGAAACAGCGCCTCGATGATACCCAAAACGGAAGCGCCGATGAGGGAGAGCTGCTCCTCGTGGTGGCTGCCAAAACACTTCGCCACGTTCCCTGTTCACTCGACAGCCTGGAGGAACTTACCAGTACGCTGCCACTGACGATAGTCTTGGCTCTCAGCCAGGAGACTCATCTGAAGATCCGTGGCGGAATCTGGACAAAGCTCCCCCAAGGGGGCCGACGTGTGACGCGTCATTTGACAGACTATCGAGGGGTTATCCAGCGGCTTGTGAAGGAGAAGAAAGGTCATGTCTTTGTCTGTGGTAGCTCTGACTTTGGTGTTACGGTGATGAGTACTCTTGGACTGGGTCAGTCGCCACAGCAGCAGCAGCAGCATCAAGAAGGCCCCCAACCACAAGAAGCAAATGACGGACTCGACGATGGCAGCCCTGTTCACATACCCTCACCTCCCCCGCATTGGAATCAGTTGCACCAAGACCTCTTCACCATGGTCAAAAAACCAAACCGCTCAACACCCTCCTGCTCACCCACCGCATGCCGTTCGGCCTTCTCAAGTGGTCCCAAAGGCCCCATTATCAGTCTCTCAAAGCTTGCAGCCCATAACTCTGTCAAATCATGCTGGATGGCCATCGGCGGAACAGTATACGACATGACACCCTTCCTGGCATTTCATCCTGGCGGCCCGAAAACGCTTCTTGAGTCAGCAGGCACTATTGCAGACGAACGGTTTGCTGAAACCCACGGGGGCCCGCATGCCCAAGAAATTCGGGGCTATCTCGAGAGGCACGCAATCGGGCGACTGTCTACAGCTACCACGGAATGTGGCAAGCAAATGACAACGGCAAAACTCATCAAAGCCCTGGTGAGAATGCAAAACGCGCTCACCAACAACACTGCTTTTGATGCTGGCCGTGGATCTGTACCCATATACGCATACGAGGATTCCTTGCTCGTATTTGCCGACGGCCTGGACGGCATAATATGCAGTTTATCGGACTTCGGCAATAATAAGATTGCCTCGGAGTTGAGAGAAATCATTTCAAACACCCAGGCGTCACTCAGAAACGCTTTCAAGGCCCTGAAAGACGGGTCCAAGCGTTTTCTAATGGCTGCTGGCACGAAGGGCTCCCCTGTCTCATCCTCAGCCCTGCTGGACGAGAGCGAGGCGTTGATCCAAAGGCTGCACAGAAAGCCCATCGAGAAGTTACATGCGGCCATGAATGCTTGCAAGAAGGGTATCAGTGAGGCTGAGGTTGGGATGAAGGCCGACAGCAGTGCCGAGGTTTGCGATGCTTGTTATGACGAAAATGGTGATGCACTGAAGCGTGTTTTGGAGGGTTTCTGTATCAGCCTGACAAGCGTTGCCAAGGACTTGCTCACGTCACCGCGTTGGTCATTGATGTCGGCAGATCCGCCGAGCCAGAACAAGAGACCCTCTGCTGAGAGGAATATCTCAGCGCAACGAAACTTGCGATGTCAAGCGTAACGTTTTCAGTTTTATGATATTCGAGTCACTAGACCTGCATATAGACTAGCATGCCTGCTTATAGTAATAGAGATATAGTTCTTATTCACTATTTATTTTGCCAAAACTTCTGTGCTATCTAACAATCTACCTAACCTCACGTCCACGATGAACTTGAGTAGAGTTCATTGAAACGGCCAGCTAAATTAAAGTGGGCCGGCAAAAGCATGGGGTAGGGTTCATTGAAAATAGGGTAGTAGAGTTCATAGTGATTTTCAGCCCCAAAATAAACGAAAGTAGGATGCATCAAAAGCTATAATGTAGATCCAGTCAGAGGTATATTTTCAAAGGTACTTGATGCATATAAAAGGAGGAACAGGTTGGTTTTGTATGAGGAGGAAATTGGCATATTGTTAGTGATTGGGCGCGCATGGACCTATTGAGTTAGGAAGAGCGCGCCATCCAGCGAATCAGATAACACACCACCCAGCAGGAGAAGTTGATTTAAGGGGGCAGGATGCAGAGATAGGTTAGAAGTAAATAGTTTCAGGAGGCAGGTAATATTAGTATTTAGCATAAGAGGAAGCTATTTAATAAGCTATTAACAGCAGAATAGATTTATTATTATTCATCCCCCAGCATAAGTCATTAGGATGGAGCTGTTCGTCTATAATCTCCAGTATGCTATTATGATTTATAGGGTATACCAGTTTGCCGTGGTTGCTGATGAAGTATTATCATATTTGAGGATATATCACCAAGAGATCCCTATCGCCAGCAGATCCTATATCGCAGAGGCCATCCGCAGTATCCTAAGGGTTGTCTGCACCTAAGCTGATTTAGCTATATTACATGTTACGACCCGTTATGCATGGATAACAGTTGACCGACCTACTTAGGCGTCGGGCGGCTAGAACAGGACATTTGTACTGCAGGATCATGGGAACAACAGGAACTCACTTGGTAACGGAAGAACTATGGTCTAAGTCACGTGATGATAAGATAACGATCATATTGGATCAATATGATCCAACACGACTTGGGGGCCAAACGATCATTCTGGATCGAAATGATCCAGATCGACCCAAGGTACAAAGGAACATGTTCAGAATTAGACTTATATATAATGACCCTGAGCCTGGCTCATGGTCAGACTTCCATAGCTCTTCAGCAATCAACTTAGTATTCATCCTCACGGATACTCTCAGCTTACCTTCACTGCGAATCACTTATTGAGTCTAAGACTGATCACCTTAGCCTCTGAAGAACCAATCTACTACAGCCTACAAACTACAACCTACGACCACAACCTAGTATACTGTTAGAACGTATTAATCCCCAGCTTCTGTTAGCAGACCCTACTGTCGGATAGCTGACCATAACACTTTGATTGCTCCTGTTCAGTAAGTTGACTATTGATTCCTACTAACAGTAACAAATGATAATGTCTTCCCGCGCCTCTGTTAAGTCGCCTACCCTGGGATCCTCGTCCACTTCAGGAGGACGAGCCACCTAAAACCTAGCCTAGGAACTAGGAGACCAGAAGATAAAGGATGACTTAGACAGCGAGGATGACACCAAAGAACTTAAGCGCCAGCTCAACAAGACCAACAGCAACTTCAAGGCAATATGTGAAATGTTCAACCAGAACGCTGCAGCCCTTAGCGAACTCCAGGAACAAGCCTGCAAAAACCAGGATCTGGAGAAAGAAGTCGCCACCCTCTAAGCTGCTGCTAACGTTATATCCGCCCCAGTCGAAGGATGGGAACGCCTCAAGCTCAACACGCCTTCCACTTTCAATAGAACCCCAGGACAACTCAAAGGACACCTGGTATAAGTTCAAACCTACCAGGCCTTCCACATAAACACTTTCTAGAATGACACCAAACGCGGTATATATGCAGCCACCTTCCTTTGGGGATAAGCCCTTGCCTAGTTCAAACCCCTCCAACAGGAATAGCTTGATAACTCTGTCGAAAAATACAGCTAAGAAGTCAAGGATATCTTCTTCAGCTTCACAGGCTATATTAAGGCCCTAGAATCTCTCTTCCTCAACCCTAATGAACAAAGACAGGCTGAGCGAGACCTATCCCACCTACGATAAACTAAGTCAGCTACACTCTACGCCACAGAGTTTAGGCGATTAGCTGCAAGACTCTATATAACTAACGAAAGCAAAGTTTTTGCCTTCTACTAAGGACTTAAGGATAATGTTAAAGACGAAATAGCTAAACTAGAGACACCTCCTAGCTTCCTCGCCTATGTCGAACATGCTATTAAGGTTGACAACCACCTCTATAAACAACGAAAGGAATAAGGAGAGAAATAATAAAATCTGAATTCAGGACGTAAGTACTAATAGCAGCCTCAACAGAAGTTCAACAGCTAGCAGAACGACAACAGACCCTGCAACAACTGGAATAACACCTGCTAGAGCACCACCTACAGACAACACAGCAGACCTATAGATCTCAGCATGATGACTAAACCTAACAACAAAAAGCCTTAGAACCCTAAATGCTACAACTGCAATAAGTAAGGCTATATCGCTAAAGACTGCAGACAGCCTAAGAAGCTCTCCTAGAGACCAGTGGCAGAACGACCCCGATAAGTTAATATGATCGCAAAAGCCCCACATATATCCTAATCGTGGACTAGATATTATAATAACTACTGCTGAATTCACCTCAAAGATAAAGAAATATCAGGACACTACCTAAGGGGTAGCAACCCTAGACGGTCTGGTTATAATATAACCATCCTAGACACTCGCCCTAGGACCCTGGCAATAATGTATTCCAGTAACAGCAAAGTGGCTAGAAAACCAGTTGAGCAACTTAACGAGATGCTACGAATTTAGCAATTAGAACTAATCACCCCCTATATAACTAGCTAGCAACTCCACTACAAAGAATAACAAATCCAGAAGGAAATAGAGCTAATCCAGTAAGAAGACGACAGATAAGCATAACTATATTAACAATAAGAATCAGAAGAAGAACCAGAACACCAACATAATCCTCTGATAGAATAATAACTCCTCAATATAACTAACAACTAGACTTTTGGAGAAGGAGAAAGCTCCCCCTATGACTCAGATAAACCTCGCAACGTTGCCTAACAACGCGCTCAGACAGGGATCGCCTATAGGTTCACCCTTAGTATGGATGACTCCAGCTCTGAAGAGGAACCTAACGACCAGGAAGAAAGAACTAAGCAACTTCTAAGATACTAAGAAATCAACATGCTTTAAGATAAGCAATAACGCCACTTCTATAGCACCTCAGCAGCCTAATAAGACTGAGGCTACACCCCTCAGCTACACACAGAAGATCATCCCACGCTGAGAAGCAACCACCAGCTTCACTAAACCCTCTTCTAGCCCTAGTGCTTCCACGACAAATGCAAGGAATATATAGGAGAAAAGCATAACTACTAGTTCTACCCCAGAAGACATAACGACGAACCTATCTATAAGATCTACTTAACCTCTATTATGATTAGATAGATTATAGTACTATTTAAAGACAGCCTTATAGTATTCAAACCTAGCCTATAATTTCCTATAAGATGTTAACATAATAATAATATAAAATAGGACGAATGCTAATAAGATGAATACTAAGTATATTACTAAGAAAAGGCATACGCCTAGAGAATCGCAAAGAATAGACCTAGACCTCTATAGGTTAGGATCTGCGAAAACAGCCTCGCAAAAGCATAATAAGAGGGAAAGCAAATCACCTACCTAGGACAACTAAAGCAGTTAAAAAGCTAGACTTACCTACTGACGACAGATCACAACAGGCAACAAACATAAGATCTATTCACTAAATATCATAAGGATATAAGGGTAATATTAAACTTAAAGTTGCTATCAACCAGCAGACAACACTTATGCTGATCGACAGCAGAGCTGAAGCAAACTTTATTACCCCCTAAGCTATTAATAGGCTAGAAATATGATGGGGAGGAAAAGAACAACTATATCAGTTACACACAGCAGAAGGAGAAGAATTTAAGTATAAAGGAGGTACTATCTATAATAAGACTGCGCCCCTTAAGATAAGCTACCTAAATCGAAAAGAAAGAATCTAATTTAATATTGCCGATCTAGGAATATATAATATAATGCTAGGACTACCCTGGCTACAAACAAGCAACCTACAGATAGATTAGAGCAAAGGCTAACTCTATTAGGACCATAATGATTCAGTCCCTAAGCAGCCCTATTAGAATCAGGCCTCAAACAAATCAATACGATAAGGAACAGCAAAACGATACCTCTGTTACCTTAAGGCAAAAGAAGCTGTATCACAACCACTGATAACAATAGATCTCAAACAGAAGAACGATCTACTTCTGTCTATCCTAGAAGAATACAGAGTTTATAAGAAACTCTTTGCAGCCGAATTAGAAACCAGACTGCCTGAACACACCAGTTTTAACCACAAAATACCCCTCAAAAAATAGAAGAAACCATGCTTCAACAAAATCTATAGACTCAACTAAATAGAGATAGACGCCCTAGACAAATACCTTGAAGAGAACCTCAAGAAGGGATATATCAGACCCTCAACATCACCAGCAGGAAGCCTAATCCTATTCATACCCAAAAAGAACAGAAAACTACAATTATGCGTTAACTACTGCATGCTCAACAAAATGACGATTAAAAATCGTTACCCACTACCGCTTATTAACAAAATGAGACAACTCCTCCACGGAGCCAACTAGTTTACAGCCCTCAACCTCAAAGGAGCCTATAACCTGATCAGAATAAAGCAAGGAGTAGCGCGGCCCCACGGGACGGGTCGGGCCAGGGTAGGGTTAGGCAAAACGAAAAAAAACGGGACATATTTATTGACATTTCAACGAAGCAACACATATATAGGTACACAAGGTATTAAGATGGACAGTTAGATTAATAGATAGTCGTAGCAGCAGTAGTGAACTAGGCTAGCGAAGTTGATAGAGGAACCAGTGCCATGCCATGCCCTCGGGGGCATCAACCAGCTCATGCCCTCGGGGGCATCAACCAGCTCACGCCCTTGGGGGCATAGAAAGTGCCACACCCTCGGGGGCATCAATCAGCTCATGCCCTTGGGGGCATAGAAAGTGCCACGCCCTCGCGGGCATCAACCAGCCGATGCTAGGAAGTTTGATAGCCTCCCATAAAGCTTCGTTCAACAGCGTCCGCTTGGAAAGCGTAAAAGTTTCTATGCTTTTACTTACCTATATCTTCCTTAGCATCGATATCTAGACGCCTAGGCAGGCTAGTCCCACTGCTAACCCCCGCAGGCGCTCAAGTGAAGATGTGCCTACCTGCATGGCTCTCCCAGAGCCTGTATGAGTTGCTACTCAGCCCGGTCCTGTCTATCCCAAGAGGAGGAATACAATCGCTCGAAAGATAGCAAAATCCCTAGAAGGAGGAGGATAGTATAGAGCATAGAACGACAATCCTAGTAAGCATATAGAGCTGGCCAACAGGGAGCACGATATATATAAACAGCCTCAGCAGGAGTAGCAATAGATATATTCACCGATAGATAGATGAACAGATGAATAGAGGAAGAGGAGATTGAGGGTAGAGAAAACGGGGGACGCGTAGGAGATAGAAGAGGGTTAGATATCCTTGGCTATCCACGCGTTTGGTCTAGGCGTGTTTGTCCGCGAGAAGTAAGACCCTGGCCGGAAGCGGACTAATGTATAATGTCGCGTTAAGAGTGAGACCAACGCGTCAAGCAGGGGCAAGACAAGAAGGCCAGCTAACCATAGGATAAACCATCACAAACTCCATCGTCCTAGATAAAGAGTATATCAGGGCACCAGTAAGCAGATATCCGCGCAAAGCCTCAGTCAGTATATAGACATTTGTAAAGGGTGACAGGAAGCATGTTTACTTATGGTATACAGCAAGATGTGCAACTCAGACAGCGCAAATTCATCGTTAATGGGCAAGGGAGAGCCAAGGGAGGACCTCAGGTAGGTCCGGGGCCCTGTTGGTCCCGACCCACTCCATCGGAATAAGCCAGGGCCCGACAGCCGTTGATTATGTAATAGCTAGTTGAGTATCCAACCGGCCGAGCAGATCACTGTGAAATTATGAGTTTGGGGAAGCAAATCGCAAATAGCCCTGCGCATAACGTTCTACCTAGGATAAGGGCAGATGGGATAGTTTAGATAGGAGCGAGCAAAGTGATCTAGAACTCAAACAGGCAAAACAGGCCATCATATAAACAGGTAACATTTTTTCTAAGAAATTTTATCACAACATTAGAATGTTATTGTTCTACAGGGTATGATCATCAACACCGCCACCTAGACAAGATCTGGGAGCAAAGGTTAACATAAGACGCGCTATACTGCAGGTTAAATATATCTACATATCATTACGTATAAACAAGTAGCCGGATCACTACCACTTCTCTTTCTAGTTATAGTCATACATAGGTTGGGCTATGATACCTCAGCTCTAAGGAGGGTATTTCCAACCTTACAACAGACCCTATGTTCAACACCTCTCCCCAGAGTTGTTCCTCAACTAGAAAACAGGAGGGAGCATACGCAGTATAGGCAGGCATAGCTTGTCCTTATTGCCCTAGACTCGTCAGATACCCAGGGCGTCCCAGGAGCTAGCACAGCCAGTGACCCAGCCAGTTAAGGGCGCCAATCCTGAGTATGAAAGACGTGCGATTATGGGGGTAGGACAGCTATTTATCCAGAGGGCGACTAATAGTGCGTATAAGTGTTCATAGCACCACCTATCATAGGTGTATTCCGACGCCTGATCTGTTTATTACCTTACAGCATGACCTGAGGTTAGTTATGCCGCTGCTGCTGCTGCTGCTACCGGACGTGAATACGCTAACTGTGGTGGGGTGAGTCAGCTCCCTCTGCTGCGTAGCCGTCCCCCACCTAGCATATAAAAACATAGAAGATTAGTGTACTACAGCAGCCTCGGACCAATCGCATCCGGCCGCCCTGCCAAATACGCACCCCTTCCAAGCATCCATCATCCCATCTTCCCGTCTCATTTGTGCACACATCTCATCTGATCACAAGCACCCCCACCCCCTTAACCACCTATCCCTAAGCCCCCAGGGGCAAGAAAGACAAGAAAATTAACGAAGAAACAACAGGAACAGCCAGCACAGGCTATCAGGCGGCAGTTGAAAAATACACTGCATATCACCGCAATGGCCAGAGTGCTCAGCGACAAGCGGAAGAGGAAGTGTGATGAGGGCGATAGAAAGAAAGCAGCAACAGCGGCATCAGCATCAGGGCTGAGGAGGCGGGTCCGGGCCAGGAGAGAAGATGAGATCAGCTCCCCCTTTACAGAAACATCGTCCGCGCGAGAACGGGCGCGACCTTTCCTCCTCGCCGTTGCCAGGATGCCCATCGACGTGCTGGACACAGCCTGGAGCGTCGGCAGGAACCGCCCTATTAACGCAGCCCACGTCCAGGAGCTGTTACACGCATTCAGGAGCGGCGGGCTGGAACGGCGGGCGCCGGAGAACCGGATCACCGTCCTCTGCAGCGCCGAGGCAGTCAGCCTTATGCAGCAGGACGGTGGCGGCATAGAGGGGCGAGAGGAGGACGACGGAGAGGACGACAACGATGATAACGACAGTCCTTGCGAGCTCTCCTTTTTACGCTGGGCCGAAGTGAGCGGGGGCCAGGCCGAGGTCATGGCCGGCCAGCACCGTATCCAGGCGCTCCGCGAGTACGTCAAGGAGACGGGCGCACCAGGCTCCGACCTATGGTGGGCGTGCGAGCTGTATGACAAAGGTATAGCCCCCAAGCTCAAGGCATGAGCCTGTGTTCACAAGAGGCTAACGGACGACATGGAAACCCAAAGACCGCCTGCCGCGCGACCTGAACGTCAAGCTCCGCGTCAACAGGCGCGATCCAAGCCTGCCCGACAATCACGGGCAGATCTGGACGCAGCTTGCGTCCATCGCCTGCATAGGAGGGCAGGCAGACGGACAGCTAGGCGGGGAGGACGCCGCCGTAGACCAGCACGTCGTCGAGGCACTCCGCCTCGGCGGCGAGAAGCATTTCCCAACGCGGAGGCTCGTTACGTTGTGGAACCACCAGAGATGGCGGCCTGTCACGACGCAGTGGTGCTGCACAAGGCTGGGGTTAGACACCTTCAATATTTCATACTTTGAGTGGATTGCTAGCCTCCGCATCGACGAGTACTGGATTGATGCCCTTAACGAGGTTCTCAGCGTTTTAGCCGACCTACCCGCGGACGAGCAGGTCTACATCACGCCCGCCGACTGGGACAGGCTCTCAACTTGCCAAGCCGCCCCCGATATTACGAGCGTATTCTACACGTCCGGACAGCAGCAGGCGGGGCTTGAAGCACGTACACGGGTCGACGGGTTCCTTGCGAACATGGACGATCACACCTACCACCTCGTCCATGATGTTATCACAAACTCGCTGGTGCTTACGTTCCCCGACCTAAGGCGTATCCTCCACTGCAAGAAGACGGAGATCCAGATAGCCGTCCGCGTGCTCTGCCACGTGATCTGCTGGATCAGTCCAGAGCAAGCTGCAGCTGTCGACAACGTCAGGCCTAAGGATAGGAATAAGCCCCTCCTCCGGGAGCACCTGTCGATAGCGCTAGACGACCTCGCCTCCCATAGGGGCTGGGCTCCCGGGGCCTTCCCCGCGATCGCAGCAGTACAGCTCCAGCGACGTATTCTGGACTTCGTACGGGACAACCTAGCCGAGTTCCGGGCGCCGGAGCTGCTCCCACTCCTGGATGATGACGCGATAGGCGATGAGGAGCAGGACAGCGAAGACGGCTTATACGGGCAGCGCTTCAAGCACGTGGCGTGGGCGCGTCTGCTGAAGATGGTGCGTCAGTCAACCGACAGGGAGGGCCACACGCTACGCCCGTTGTGGACGACGGAGTGCGCAACAAGGAGGAGCGAGCGCCAGGCCAAGGCCTCTACCCTCGTGCAGGGGTTCTGCGCCAATCTGTTCAAGCTCGCCGGCCAGCAGGACGTCGCAGCTAGACAAGCTACCCAGCAGAAGGTGGAGGAGCTCGTAAACGCCTACCTCACGCCCTCCAACGGATCTGCAGCAGCGCTGGACTGCCCTGGCGACGAGGACCAGCCGACACAGGACGCGCCCGCCATCACCACTAAGCAGTCTGCGCGCCAGCGCCAACAGAGCAGCAGCAACAACAATAGCAATGATGATGATGACGACGACGATGCTCGAGGTGTTTCACAGCCCAGGCGCCGTAACAGTATTCCCTCCTCCCCCTCCTCCCCCTCCTCCCCTTCCCCGCCGCCGCCGTCACATCAACAGTGGCGCCCTCTGCCTTCGCCCAAGGCGCCAGCGACCACCGCCAGCCAGAAACCAGTTCCACGCTGGAAGCTGGGGCCTAGAGCTAGGAAACCAGCCAGAGCAGCAGTATAGTAGCAGTCGTGGTCGCGTCTGCAGGCCTGGGGATCCCTTGCATACCTTACATAGACAATTCGTTTGGGAAAGTTGTTCTGAAGAACGCTGCAAGCCTGCCCGTTTGAAACATAGCCAATAGAAGATGCCTCAGCAAATACCTGCGCCCGGCGGGCACATACAAAGAAGGTTGCCTAGTTTCACACTAAGTGGGCCCCCAATTCCAGATGTGCCCCAGTCCATCCCTTATTGAGGTCGTCATCATCAGCTTCACGCCCGGGAGGGCATTTGTGCAGACCGTACATTCTTAGGCAGACGAATGTCAGACCAATTCGAGGTTTTGTTTTTATTGACATGATATCAAGCTGTCTTAATAGGGCTTTAGTCTAGTAAGAGGGAAAGAGGATTCCTCCACTCTCCCCGATAAAACACAGGCGGCACATGCTGCATATCTGCCCTCCTGGACTTATAGTGGGTGAGAGTTACACGGGGAGCAGGACAACAAGCAGTAGTCAATACCCTAATAGATAAGTGGTTGGTAAGTAATCTCCTAGTAGATGATATATAGGTAGTCCTACATAGAATCCCTAGAAAGTATAGTACAAGAGACCTCACCTAGCACCTACATACATTACGCACACCCAAGACCGTGAATAGTAACACCTAGCATCCCACCGCAGCTACATTAAGATGTCTTTAATCTATGAGGGAGATGTTATCACCGAGTCGCTAGTAGATAGTGATGGCCTACCCGATGCAGAGGATACCTCTAGCCTGGACCATAATAACGATCCCTTCGCCCACAACCAGGACTCAACCCGCCAACATGAGGATGAAGGCGACAATGGGTGGGACGGCCACCGTTGGGCTGTGGACCACTCCTCAGGGCACCACCGGTTCCGAGGTATATATGCGGAAGGAATTAAACTAGCTATGAGAAGAATATGCTAACGCCTCTCACCCCTCTCCTCAGCTAGACGCTTCATCGAAAAGGTCCTCCGAAGTGATTTCGAGCCAGCCGATGCTATCAAGATGCTACAGGAGAAGCACACTATTGACTTTGGGTCTCGCGCTGGAGGTAGCGCGCCAGCGAAGGCCACGGACGCCTTCTTCCCGCAGTTCTTCCTTGACTTCTTCAGCATCGTCGGCAAGCCACGCAGCCCCATCACGAAAAGCGACGGGCCCGTCTTCGACAACATCGAGTTCTCTCTTGAGTCATACGCAGCGCCCTATAGCGCAAAGCATATCGGCGGCATCCCGTTCGATATCACCGGGCGCACGTTCAGGGTCGCCAAGGCTGGTACCCGAGAGGTCTGGTTCGTCGTCATGCACCCCGTGGCGCACGAGCCGACCTCCAGGGGCGGGGGCCCGCGCGAGAGACAGACGGCCTCAGAGAAGAGCGGGATGCCGGCTGGGTTAGCCCGCGAGCTGGCTGCATATATCGTGGGCGTCTTCCAGTCGCCGCAGCTGCTTGGCGAGGGGGTTGAGGCCTGCTGGCGGTTGGGGACAAAGAGCACTCAGCGTATAAGCTCAGCTAAGTGGCAGGTCTTCCAGCAGCAGTTCATGGACGGTTGGGCTGTCTGGGCCAGCAACCACAACCACAATTCATTCTGGCGACGCCACGAGCCGGCGTTCCACGCGTATGACTACGGCGCGAATATCGAGATTCAGGTCAGCGATAGCATCTACGACCTGCCGCGCGAGAGGCATATACCCTATGAGGAGGAGGAGGAGGAGGAGGAGGAGGAGGGCGGGGAGCAGGGCCCTAGAGATGGAAATGTTCAGCAGGACATTGAAGAGCTCTCTCTTAACGATGAACAAAGAACACACAGCGATGCAGTGGACGGCCGGGAGTACCAGCAGATGCTCAGGGAGAGCAGGGACCTGCAGAGGATGATTATAGAGCTCGACGCCCGCTTTGATCTCAGCAGTATCAGTGCTATATCGTACGCCCTTGCAGTCTGTATCAACAGCGAGTCGGGTAGCTCGCAGACGCGCTGCCTCCTCGCCGACCGGAACATGGTGGCGCGAGAGTACCCTGGTAACCGCGACTACACCTTCTACCCGCAGGCCTTCCACCCAACGTATGGAAACTTCTCATCCAGCCAGCCGCCCGCCTTCCTCAACTCGCTCTACACCGCTATACAGGGGAATATGAGCGACCGCAATGAGGGCGCAGACGTGCTGTCGTTCGGCTACTTCCAGGGCTACTCCAACATCAAGAGAAGCGTGCGCCACAGCGCCAGCGCCCTCCTCGCAACGAAGGGGTACGCGACAGCAGCGCTAACAGCCCCAACGTCACACACATCCGCCATGTCGTACACAAGAGACAGGCGGGAGAGGCTGCTACGTTGTATCCGTGGCGACCTCACGCCTGAGCAGCCTGAGGAGTCTAAGCCATTTGCGCGAGAGCGTAGGCAGCTGGACATCGCTATCGAGAAGGATGAGGTAGCATACCGGATGGAGCAGGTTGTATCACTCAATATACGACATATGGACAGCGTTGAGCGCACATTCGAGAACGTTATTCGCCCTATTTTCCAACTCATGCGCTTCTTCCTCACAGAGCATGAGTCGTATGTCCACATCTTTCGGTCTATACCAGTCGGAATCTTCCCCCGTATCATGTCAGCCTACTGCCGCCTGTTTGAGCTTGCTATCTGTGAGATGGAACGGCGTTACGTTGCTGGCGGCGAGCGCGGCCTAGACCTCGCACACTCTGAGGCTGTTGCAGTACTTGACCGGCTTGGTGGGTATATCTTCACCGGGCATGAGCGCCACCTGCCGAAGACGGTGCTCCGGCCGCTAGGCACCATCGACAGCCTTCTGGCTGGGGCGTGGCCCTATATCGACCCAGCCGTACTAGACCTCGCTCCAGCCGGGGCAGCGACCTGCTTTATGGACACCAGCCGGTGGCCCCGCTCCGCGAAGACGGGAAGGCTTATACTGCTCCATATTAGCGAGCTACAGCACCACTACGGCGACCGCCTTGCCTCCCACCGGGAGACCGAGATCTGGTTCAGCCAGCTAGGCCGGGACGCATTCAAGAGCCATGCAGCTGTGACGGAATATGTGACGGAACTCATGCGGGAGATGTGGATCCCCCAGACGAAGCTCTTCATAGCTAACCAACTACGGCGCAGGCTGCAAGAAGGTAGTAGCGACACTGGTAGTATGCCTATTACCTTAGAGCAGAAAGAGGCGTGTAAGTCTGCTGTTGAGGCGTGGGAAGCGGCGCCAGACGCCTTCACCCATGTGGCGCTACAGCGGCTAATTGACGGTCTCACCTCAGGCGGCTCGCGCATAAAAATAACCTTGTCGAGGACGCGCACCAGGCACGACTTTGCTACTCAGCTTCTCCGCGTTGTCTCTACTGAGAAGGGGCGGGCAGCATCCGCGCCAGTCAACGCGACATGGCCGGACCATCTACAGGCGGCCATAACTAGCGGCAACCAGGCCAGCAACGGACTCAAGCCCGACGAGTGGGTCTCCGTGATAGCCAGCCGACTCCTCGCGGCCGGTGTTGAGTGGGTGCCTGACGCCGTCAAGGGCCGCTTAACGTCAACAACCGTCGTCAGCCTGTGCGGTCGAGAGGTCGCGCACGTAGTAGTAACCGGCCCGCCAGGCTCCCTGAGGCGCGCGGCGCAGGAAGCTCAAATCAAGCACGAGAAAGCTGCGCACGACCGGGCGCTCAGGCAGACGCGCAGAACCATCAACTTCGGCTGCAGCTTCCCCTTCACCGACGTCCCCAGCCTTATTACGGACGGTTTTCTCAAGGCTAAGGCGATCTTCTCTAACAAGGGCGATATACAGGTTCTGGACCACTACCAGCTAGCGATAAACGTCCTCTACAGCAACATCGAGGACCCCCTCTGTTGCCTGATGCTGATGATCACATTGACCGTTTGCTCCTCATCGGAAACGCCAGAGGTCGCGCCTGGGTCGCGCAAATTCGGGACCGCAGCCAAGAGAAAGGACCCGGCCCAGCTGGCCCTCGTTATGGTCACGAGGATGATGTGGTTCCTCTACCCCGCCTCGTTCCCCTGGAAGAAGGGTTCAAGTGGGACGGCCTATGATGTAGCCGAGATGACGAAGAAGATTGGTACAGTATAACGCAGGGATGGTGTGAGGCTTATGATGCTAACAGCGCTGTAGAGCATAAGGGGTGCAGCAACAGGATGTTGCGTGAGCTGGGTTGGGTCACCTCAAAAAGCAACCGCGACAGCCCCCGAAACACAGACCTGCAGCTGCGGCCTCAAGAGGACCTCCTCCAGACACTCCGAGAGCTACGGTCGGCCATGAAACGACCAGACGACTTTATCAGCGTGGTCTTCAACAGCCAGGACAGCATCTGGACGGAGCGTTGCGCGAGCATCATCAAGGATCGATAAGGTTATATAAATACAATAAACAGGCGAATAAGGGAATAGAGATAATAGGAATTGAGTAGGAGATGCAGATGCCTTTGGTTTTTTTTTTCCAATTTCGGTGGGCGAATCCGATAGGAGCCAGGTGATGCGTTTCTCCACCAGCCTCTCTTGCTGAGCCATCACGCGGGGGACACATCGACTGTTATGTCGAAAGGTTGTGTACCTCGCCAACAGGACCATTATCCTGAGGAAGGAGAGTATAAACGGGGATTGGAGATACGAGAGACCTAGATATAGTATATAATGTGAGGCTAGGCGGTGCCTTGCAGGAGAGGGAATTTTATCAACATATTCGTAAGTATACGTAAGGTATTGCACTCTGATAGCTTAGAACTGAGAGTGTAAACGAAATAAAGCCTAAACAAGAGATTTCTTGCCAACGGAGAGGCCTATGACAAAACGGACTGGATATTTGAGATCAGGGCAAAAGGTTGCACAGAAAAAAAGCTGCAAAAGTTGCGACCCGCCCAGGACTCGAACCCGGACCTTCCCCTTAGCTAGAGGGGAGCTCTGCCAATTAAGCTGGCAGGCCTCTCATCCCAACTGGTGATATCTCTGCGACGTTTCACGCCTTTAAGGCATGCGCGGCCGTAGTCTCGCGCGCATGACGGTCGTTTCGGGCATACATACGAATCGAACCCGCCCAGCCCGGCGGCGGCCCGCAGGCGCATCCTAAACCGGCATTGCAACCAGCTGCCGCGCCGCCGCGCTCCTGCAGCGGCGCAACGGGGAAGAAATGGACAAGCGACAGAGGGTGCAAAAAAAGAGGCCCACCCAGGACTCGAACCCAGATCTTCTCCTTAGGGTTAGGAGTGCTCGACTAATTAAGCTGATAGGCCCTCAACCAGTGATTCAGCCTACTACCGTTCTCCTACTTAGGCCTTTCGACGCACGTCAAGCGTTAGGAGTTAGCTTGACAGATTGCTGAGTCGGCGAGGAGCAACGCTTGCGGGCGACGTCGCTGGGCCCGGGATAAGAGCGGGGCCCGCCGCCGTCAGCCCGGCCCGGACGGCGAGGCGGGGCGACGGGGCCGAGGCAGAGGGCGTCAGCCAGCCAATTACGGGGAAGGGGGGGAAGAACAAAAAGAAACGCAAGAAAAAGGAAAAATGAACGACCTCACCTGGATTCGAACCTGGATCTTCTCCTTAGCTAGAGGAGCGCTCTACCACCAAGCTACGAGGCCTCTCGACTGGTGTTGGGAATGAGGGTGATATCGTTGCCGATAAAGCCTAGCGGCGGATAGCGATGTGATGAGCGAGACGTTGGCAACGGGCGAAAGGACACTTAGCTGTTTGTGTGTTCGGCGCGTATATAGTGTGCTTAGCAGCTAGGACCTTAGGGATAGATCTATAGGTAATAGGTGATAGGATAGGGAGCTAGATACATAGCTTATATATCACTGAAGCAGGTTAGAGTGGAACAAGAATGCTTTACCTCAGGCGAGTGGGTTTTATAACCTTTGTGGACGCGGTGATCTCATACGTTACTTAAACTCTGCATTACTCACCATGAGATCGTCTTGACCAGGGGAACGCTTCCGACTCTTCTAACCCATCTAATGCTGACCGCATAGCCTCAATCTCCTCAGGGCCACTTGCGCAAAACCTTTGGTTGAGAAACGTTACCGAGGAGCGTGAACAGAGATAAAACCCATCCACCATACAGTTCCCCAAGTCTATTGCCTCTAACCTGAGGCTATGCTGGAGACTTCCGAGGAGCGAGGACCACGTCTTTCGCCCCCCTCCAGTGACATCAACGGACTCGAGAACAAGCTCCCGAAGCGTGTCGCGATGCCCCTCTAGCAACGTCATAAGCTCGTCCCTTGTGCAGTCGACGAACTCGATACGGAGGCTCTGGAGGCTGGGAATTCGAAGATCCTCGGAAAGCCTCGGAAATTGCTGCCTTTCGTCGCGGGGATTGAAGTGTAAGGTGAAGTCGGTCAGCGTGAGAAAAAGACGGAGGAAGCCGCAGAACTCCGGACACCAATCGGAATCCGTAGTCTGGATCGGGTCGGTGTTGGAAACTAGTTTCTTCACATCCTCATCGAATGCGTTCTGGTGGCTGTTTGGGTTGACCACAAGTAGCAGGGTTTTGATGGGAGCAAGCCGATTCTTCAAAGTGTCTACAGACACAGGGATCGTTGATAGCATGCGTGGGGTGACAGAGGTGCAGCCCGTCTTCAGATCGCCAAACTGAATATAGAGTCTCTCTACAGCATGGCGACTGTGCAGCAGTCCTATGAACAGGGCTCTGATCAACGTGGTGGCAAAGACCATACTCTGGGCCTGGAAGGGAGTGACGAAGCGGTTCGGAAACGTGCCAATGCGGCGACCGAGTCGAAGGGCCCCCCAGGGACGGACGTCGTCGTCAATGCCGACAGCTTTGCAATGAGGGAGGTTGGATAGTGCCTCAACCAAGTCCCTGATCCAGTCTCCCTTTCTCAGAAGGAAGTCCCTGTAGCTACCCCATTCGGCCCTATACCTCTCAATAACAGCCTCGTAACTGTCATCGCCAAGTGACAAAGTCTCACCGTCGCTGAGCCTGATGCAATCATATTCATCGTTAATCCCACACATCTCATAGTCCGCTCGGCTCATGTAATCCGGAGGCGCGACCAAGTGATCAGTAGTGAGTTCGACGACTTGCACCGCGCAACGGAAAACTGAATGGTGAGAGATCTCGACCAGGTTCCGGATGCTCTGATGTTCAAGCATGATATGGCGCGTGCGAAAGAAACGGTCCTGGAAAGGTCCAGATGTCTTGTCAGCTAGAGCCCGGCAGGCGGAGCGTAAGCTTAGCAGATCAGGTGACTCGAGGTGTTGCGATATACACCCAACAGTCTCTGCGGGAAGAGTTGTGAGTCGGCCTTGCGCCATTCTGAGATGGACCGTTGAGGTGAATGGGAACTGAGTTTGTGAAGTTGAAGCCGTGTCGCTAGACATGCTTAAGCGCCGTAGTGGAGACCCCCACATGGGAGGATGACTAAGAGATGCTGCTATCAGGCCGTACATTCGCTTCATACGTAACGTAATTGGCAGCAAAAGTAGGCTGGAAAGTATCCCATATACTATTTGCAGCGTTTATGGCAAAGGATATATACAAATACAGCTATACAAAGAACCTATGTCATGTTATCACACAAAAGAAGAATGTTTCCCTAAAACAGGTTCCCTCGTACTATGGTCAGGTTACCTGATTTGCACTTGAGATACTTGGTATCTTATCATCACGTGCCCCACATCGCGGTCCTCCAACGACGCCAGGGGTGAGCCAGCCCCCGTCATTCCCGCGATCCCCCAGTATACATAGTCCGTCCCAGCCGCACCCAACGCACAGGCAAGAAGCTGAACCGCTATCGTTATTATATACATAGCAACCTGCCTCACTATGCCCACTCAGGCGGACTCCTACTATGAACAGATGATCAAGAGCATCTCGGACACGCGAGAACAGCTGCCAACCAGCCCTCAGGCCGGCTCACCTAACGCAGTAACCACGCCCCAGGAGGACACTACTATAAGTGAGGCCGGTCAACCACCACCCCCGCAACAACTACCAGAGGATGCTCTAAGTAGGCTGCGCCATCAGAGGGGCAGCTCAGCGCTCCCCACATCCCCAAACACAAGGTGCGCCCCGCAACAGCCGCCTCTCAATGCGAAGCAGCGTCGGGCTGCGCAGCGGCGCGACGCCGAGCGGCGGGCAGCAGAGCGACAGGCGCGTCTCCAGATACCTACCGGAGGCACCTCTCCAACAGCAGGGACAGCTAGAGCCCATCCCAACGCAGCATTGCGGCCCAGGGAACAGCTCTCAGACCCAGCCGAGATATACAGGCGTCTGTCAGCCATCACCGTCTACTCACCCCCGACCCCAATAGGCTTGCCTGAGCGCCGTGGGCATACTGCATCCGACCCACTGATCTGCGACCTCAGAGCCCGGCTGCGAAGCAGGGATGTCGGCTGTGCGCTCTGTGCCTTTTATGAATGGGGGCCGATAGTAGAGACGCACAAGCTGAAAAGGTGCTCGCATCGGGCGGAATCGTCGGAAGCCCAGAGCTGGCTAGCAATGTTCCGGACATACCGAGCTAGCGGCGGCGGGACGGGGGCGTGGTGCCACGTGTGCCGGTTCCCGCTGACGCTCTGCTGGCGGACAGCCTACCGGGAACAGATGGACGAGAAGTACGGCAACCAGCAAGAGGCGTTAGCGACGGCGGACGTGCTGTATAAGGAGGTGCCATGCGCATGGGTAAAGGTCGTCCAGCGGTTCGTCACGGCGTGTATGATCGTAGGAGGCACCGGCGCCGGCACGGGCGTGAGCACATTAGGCGCGATAGTGCTAGAGACGATGGGCTGGACGGACTGGCCAGGTCTGCTGTTGAACGGGCCTGAGTATATACGTAGTTGGCTGGAGGAGATGGATGAAGTGGACGGGCTCCGGTGCCCGCGCCTCCTACGGCTGTTTTGGCTCCTAGCCCACTGTTAGATGTGATAGTTAGCTTGGAAGGAATCAGGTCCCCAAACAGGAGTCCGGGTCCAAACTATTATCACGTCTACAATAGCTATCATCACATCTTACTTTTACTACTCAATTACTCTATGCCGGAACGCGTCGAGACACGGCTATCCATGTAGGTATAGGAGGCAGATTGAGGAGGCTATGTTCGACGGACGGAGGATGGAGAATTTCAGCAGTTGTTTCCATTGCGGGTTGCCGCAGGGTTGGTGTCGGCGATAGGAGGCGTTGGGCGAGGACGGCGGGCAGTTCACGGAGGTTGAGGGCGGTTCATGCCAGTATAAAGGGGTGATAGTTGCGATGTTCGCCGTCGCAACGATTGGTGTAGGGTCGAAGGTGTACGAGGAGATGGTGAGGGCGATGCGCAGGGCGGACGGGTTAGAGGAATGGGCATCGAGCGAGAAGGAGGTATATAAGTGGTTAGGGCAGATGATCCAATGGGGAGGGGTACAGTCAAGCAAGTTAGGCCGGTTGACAAGCCAGTTGTGGCAGAAGGCAGTAGAGGGCGTAGCAGAGGGGTGATCAGGCAGGGCAAGGCGGGGCGAGTAGGCGCCGTACATAGGAGTACAACAGTTTAGGGTAGGGAGTAGGGAAGTATAGTAGTAAAGGATAATAGAAAACAGAGCATCGGATGTTTTTTCACACAGAAAGATTTAATAGCATAAGAGAGCAGGAGGTGGAAGATGACAAAGAGTAACAGAGGGGATAAATAATAAGCAAGGAGCAAGAAGGGGGGGATACAAGGAGCAGCAAAAGGTATAGGCAACAATGGAAGGATAGAAAGAGCAGAGAAAGGGGCCGGAGAGAAGGGAAAAAACAGAAATAAAAAGGGGATATAAGAGCGTAAATATAATACAGATATAGTGTTAAAGATTTCAGGGCCAGTTTTAGGTTAGATAGCGTAGCAGAAACAAAAAGGCAGAACAGTAAGAGGTCAGTTAATGAAGCGAATTAGTAAGGAGTATAGGGAGTTATAATAAAGCAGATTAGGGGGTAAGCAGAGGGAAAGAGAATATTATTAAGA